>NW_025111185.1:750000-1990611 GCF_015476425.1 Leptopilina heterotoma | reverse complement strand
TCTCTTTCTCTCTTCTTCTCAAGTTATGATTTCACTTTTCCCGGGGGTCTCCAAATATGCCACAAAGTTTTTCTTTTTCTACCGCGCGCACCATAGAAGAAAAGTCGTAAAAAAGAGGATCATTTTCTTTAATTTTCTTAAGAAAAAAAAAGAGAGGAGAAATATTTTTTTTACGATCATCGTATCATTTCGTGACACTAAAAAATAAAATTTTAATATTTCGATTATAAATCAAATTTAGGAATATATTTTTTAATAAATTCAAATTTTTTGCTTACTTTGGTTTTATTTTTACAGGAGGAAGGAAAAATCAGAATTGCCACATATCAGGGAAATCAGGGGAGTCAGGGAGGAATCAAGGAAAATAAAACTGGTGAGGGAATCAAGGAAAAGTCAGGAAATTTTATCAAAAATACTGGAAAAATATCCAATTTCTATAAGTACTACAGAAATTCTGGTTTTTAGTTTGAAGAGAAATTTTTGAAAAACTTGAATTTCAGATTCAAAATTTAAAAATATTCGCTTATTAGCTGACAAACGAATTCATTATATTTATTCTTTTCAAAAATTTTAATATCATCGCAAGAATTAAATCACTTTTAAGAATAAAAAAAATTCTTCCCAAAAATTCAATAATTTCCAAAAATAAAAATACTCTCAGAGATTTCAATTATCAAAAATTAAATTAGTTTCATAAATAATAAAAATCTTATCAATTCAATAACTTTCATAAAAAATTAAATTTTTCCCAAGAATTCAATTATTTTCGTAAAAAATAAAATTATTTACAGAAAATCAATTATTATTCAAAACGTTAATATAATTCTTCAAAAAATTTAATTATTGTCAAAAATAATTTAATTCTTCCCAGGAATTCAAGTATTTTCAATACAATTTTATTTAAATTTCTCAAAAAAATTTAATTTTTAAAGATTTTAATATAATTTTTCACAATAATTCAATTCTTTGTAAAAATAAAAAAATTGTTCGAAAAATTCAATTATTGTCAAAAATCGTAAAATTCTTCTCAGGAATTAAATTTTTTTCGTAAATATTAAAGTTCTTCACAGGAATTTAATAATTTTCAATACAATTTTAATCGAATTTTTAGAAAAAATTTACATTTTTTTTTAATTTTAATAGATTTATCGGAAAAATTCAATTATTTTAGAAATAAAGAATTCAGATATTATCTTAAATTATAATAAAACTCTTTGTAACAATTCAATTCGTTTCATAAATAATAAAATTCTTATCATAAATTCAATTATTTTTGTAAATGTTCAAACTCTTCGCAGGAATTTAAATATTTCTAATACAATTTCAATAAAATTTCTTGAAGGAATTCAATTCTTTTTGTAAATAATATAAATAAAATTCCTGAAAACAATTCAATCATTATCAAAAATTGTAATAAAATTTCTTGAAGGAATTCAATTATTTTCAATACAATTTTATTTAAACTCCTCAAAAAAATTTAATTTTTAAAGTTTTTAATATAATTCTTAACAAGAGTTCAATTCATTTCATAAATAATAAAATTTTTCGAAAAATTCAATTATTGTCAAAAATCGTGAAATTCTTCTCAGGAATTAAATTTTTTTTCGTAAATATTAAAATTCTTCGCAGGAATTCAATTATTTTTAATACAATTTCAATAAAATTTCTTAAAAGAATTCAATTATTTTTGGAAATAATAAAATCCTTTTCAAGAATTCAATTATTTTTCTTAATAATAAAATTCTTTAAAACAATTCAATCATCAAAAATTTTAATAAAATTTCTTGAAGGAATTCAATTATTTTTATAAATTGTAAAATCCTTGCCAAGAATTCAATTATTTTCAATATTTCAATAAAATTTTTTGAAAGAATTCTATTATTTTTATAAATAATAAAATTCTTGGCGAAAATTCAATAATTAAAAATTTTAATAGTTTTTTCTGAGACAATTTCTTCTTTTTAATAATAATAAAATAAAATTCTTCTCTGAAATTCAATTATTTGCAATACTATTTTAATTAAATTATTCAAAAAAATTTAGTTTTCAAAAAGTTTAAGAAATATTTTTTAAAAGAATGTAATTATTTTTATTAATAATACAATTCTTCTCAGAAATTCAATTATTATTAAAAATATTAATAAATTTTTCGCAAAAATTCAATTATTGTAAAAAGTAATGAAATTCTTCGCAGGAATTCAATTATTTTTAATACAATTCTAATTAAATTCCTAAAAAAAACTTTAATTTTATAACTTGTAATAGTAGAATCCTTTGAAACAATTTAATTATTTTCAAACATTTTAATATAATTACAATCAAAATCTGTTTAAATTAATTTTAAAAGGATTTAAATTTTTAATTTTTCAGGAATTACGGTTTCGAAAACAATTACCACAAATTTAAAAAAAATTAGTTTTTTAAAATATTTCTGTTTTATCTTTTAAAGATTATTGAATATTTATAAAACAAGTAATAGAAAATTTTTTAAATTATCATAATTTTCAAGTATTCGATTAATAATAAATGAAATGTTAAATAATTTTACTGAAATTTTTGAAAATAATGGAAGAAAGTTCGCTTCTTGTTTCTCCGTCTAAAAATTATTTTTCTTAGTATTGTTTGAATTTTTTTATTATATTTATTTATTATTATTATATTTTTGAATTTTCTTTTTAGGAATCAGGGAGAAAGTAAAAAATGTTGTCTAGAAATCAGGAAAAATGGAATAAAAATCTTGTGGCAACCCTGAAAAATTTCTACAGAAGAAAGAAAATAATTGAATTTTTTCCGAAAAATCTATTGAAACTTAAAAAAATTTAATTCTTTCTAAAAAACCGATTAAAATAGTATTAAAAATAATGAAAATCCTGCGAGGAATTTCATTATTTTTGCCAATAACTGAATTTTTCGAAGAAATTTTTTAACAGTTTGAGAATAATATTTGAATTTCAACGAAGAATTTTATTAACAATTTTTCTGGCAATTCTGAAAAATTTCTACGGGGAAGAAAGAAAATTGCAAAAATGATTAGAGTAGTTGTAGTTGCAGTTGCAGATTTTTTATGTATAAAGAGTAATTTGATTTCCGTCGATTGGAGCCAATTTTCCTAATACATTGTGTGTGAGAATAAAAAATTCGTGACTGCGATAAAAGAGAGAAAGGGGGAACATATTTTCTATTACACATATACATATATAGTTATATGCGAAAGTCCGAGTCTGGAAGTTATTAGGGTGTGATTTCATTTCCGAATTTGTCGCGAGACCACCATGACTCCCTCAGTTTCCTGGCAGGTTAAATGGCCGGTGCAAAAAAGTCATAAAATAAGTTATAATTTGTCGCAGTCGGCGTCGCGCTGTTCAATGTCCCTTATGATCGTCGTACTCTCACTCGAGTGAACTTTACCCCAGTCTCCCACCCCATTTGGTTTCTCTCGAGTTAAGGCGAGATCTCCCACCCTAAATCACCCCCTTTTTCACCCAACTCCCGTTTGCCTTTACTTTTGCCTTGCTTTTGCCTGCTTTTGCCAAGAGAATTCTAGGGTGGCTATCTCTATCTCTTCTCATGCTTTTACTCGAAAACTATACAAGAGAATTCACCACCGTCTCTCCTCCTATCCGATTCCAAATTAATTGCTGGATCGAACCAGGAGGTCAAGGATCAGTGTAGCGAATGGTTTTGGGAAATGGTGCTATATGTTGATTTGTCATTCAGACTAAAGGAATCATTTTCACCCCTCTTTTCTTTTTCGACGAAAATAAACCATTTATTATATTGTAGCATAAAGGCAATTTTTATATTATAGGAAATTCTCAGAGATTGTAATTAGGATTCTGTTGGTAATACTAAATAATTCAATTTCATGTTGGTAATTGTCTTCTTCTCTCTTTTATATTATAATAATCGTTGTATAGGAATTTGTTCTCAGTTAGAAGTTAAATGTTAAGTTCATGCGCTTTAAAGATTAAAAAGAATGAAAATTAATTACAAAATCGTTTTGAATTAAAACTAAATAATTTCATTATAATTTTAAGAAAATTTTTTAAAAGAATTGAATTTGTTTTTTGCATAAATTTCGTTATTTTGATTTAAAAAATTCGAGAGGCCAAAAAAACAGAAGTTTGGATAATCGAGATTCCACTGTAATTAAATTTTTTCACGAATTTTAATTTAAAATTTATTGAAAATAATCAAATTCTTTCAAGGAATATTATTGAAATTGTATTAAAAATAATTGAATTCCATTTAAAAAAAACACCACCAGGGTTGCCACGCAACCTGGAAACCTAGAAAACCTGGATATGTCAGGGAATTTTTATAAACCTTGAAAAAAACCTGAAAAAGTAAGGGAATTTTGATTTAAATCCTGGAAAATTATTGTTTTCTAAAGTTATTGTGCTTATTCTTGAAATTTAATTTTTCTTTATTTTATATTTCAATTTTCTTAATTCAAATTTCTTAATTTAATTTTAAAAGAGTTTCCTTTACAATTTTTCTTCGCAATAATTCAATTATTTTCATAAATAATAAAACTCATCGCAAAATTTCAATTATTTTTAATACAATTTTAATGGAATTTCTCGAAAAATATTCTTAAAAATTTTATTAAAATTTATCAAAGAAATTCAATTATTTTCAAAAGTAATAAAATTCTTCGCAAAAATTCAATTATGGTCAAAAGTTTAAAAAATTTATCGTCAAAATTTCAATTATCTTTATAAATATTAAAATTTTTCTCCAAAATTCAATTATTTTCAAAAATTGTAATGAAATTCTTTTTCAAAAATTCAATTTTTTTTCAAAAATTCTCCTCCAGTCAATGATTTTCAATATCTACTATTTTTGAAAAAATTTTCCAAAAGAAATGAATTATTTTAATTTTTTTTTATAAATTTCTTCCCAATATTTCTATTATTTTCAAAAATATTCAATTTATGTTAACAGAGAATCAATTATTTTTGATACAATTTTAATCGAATTCCTCGAAAAATGAAATTATTCTTAAAAATTTTATTAAAATTCATCAAAGAAATTCAATTATTTAAAAAGACATTTTAATAAAATTTCTTCTCAAGAATTCAATTATTTTCCAAATTAGTAAAATTCCTCTTAGAAATTCAGTTATTTCCAACAATTTTAATAAAATTCTTGGCAATATTTCAATTATTTAAAAAAATTTTAATAAAATTCTTGACAAAATTTCAATTATTTTCAAAAACTTTTCTCAATTCAATGAAATTTTTTTACAGAGATTCAATTATTTTTAATACATTTTTAATCTAATTTCTCAAAAAATGAAATTTTTTTAAAAATTTAAAATACCTAAAATAAATTTAAAATTATTTTAATACTTTCGAAAAAAATTGAATTCCTGGCGAAGAATTTAATTAAAATTTTTGAAAATTTAATTTTTTTAAGTAATTTAATTAAAATTCTATTGAAAATAATTGAATTTTTGCGAGGACTTTCATTATTTCTGACAATAACTGAATTTATCGAAGAATTTTATTATTTATAAAATGAATTGAACTCTTGTGAAGAATTATGCCTATTAAAAACTTTAAAAATTAAATTTTTTGAGGAGTTTAAATAAAATTGTATCGAAAATAATTGAATTCCTTCAAGAAATTTTATTACAATTTTTGATAATGATTGAATTGTTTTCAGGAATTTTATTTATATTATTTGCAAAAAGAATTGAATTCCTTCAAGAAATTTTATTGAAATTGTATTAAAAATAATTAAATTCCTGCGAAGAGTTTTAACATTTACAGAAATAAATGAATTTATGATAAGAATTTTATTATTTATAAAAAGAATTGAATTCTTGCTAAGAGTTTTATTAAAATTTCTGATAATATCTGAATTCTTAAAAAGAATTTTTTATTTTTAAAATAATTAAATTTTTCCGATAAATCTATTAAAATTTAAAAAAAATGTAATTCTTTCTAAAAAGAAAATACGATTAAAATCGTATTGAAAATAACTGAATTCCTGTAAATAATTTCATTTTTTTTTAAATCATTGAATTTATGAGAAAATTTTTATTAGTTATGAGAATAATTGAATTCTTGTATAGAATTTTATTATTATTTTTCATAATAATTGAATTTCTGTAAATAATTTTATTTTTTGTAAAAATAGTTGAATTTATGAGAAGAATTTTTATTATTTATGAAATAATTGATTTTCTGCGAAGAGTTGTATTAAAATTTTATGTAGTAATTAAATTCTTCAAAGAATTATATTATTTATAAAAATAATTGAATTTATGATTAGAATGTTATTAAAATTTTTGAAAATCATTTAATTGTTCAAAGAAAATTATTGTTTTTTCGAGGAATTTAGTTAGGTTAATAAAATAATCAAAATAATTGAGTTATTTGAAAGGATTATATTTTTTCTGAAAATTATTGATTTATTATAATGAATTTAATCAAAATTCTCGAAAATAATTGACTTCCTGCAATGAATTTTTTTATTTATAAAAGAAATTGAATTCCTGAGAACAATTTTTTTTATTATGAATATAATTGAATGCTTTCGACGGATTTTATAAATATTCTTAAAAATAATGGAATTATTTTGAGGAATTTGATTTGAATTACATATATAGTGAAAATAATTAAATTCTTATGAAGAGTTTTATTAAATTTTTTAAAAATAATTGGATTTCGGAATAATTCAAATAATTTTTCTGTATAATTAAATTTCTATCGTTTATGAAAATAATTAAATTCTCTCTACGGATTTTATTAATATTTTAAAAACTAATAAATAATAACAATGAATTAGTTAAGATGAGAATTTTTAAAAATTTTTTAATCTGAAAGCAATCGAAAATTGAAATTGTTAATTAGAATTCTGTTCATTAATAAAAAAAAATTAACTTTTGCTAGATTTTATTAAAAAAGAAAATCATATACTGTGGCATTCTTTTCCGTTAGTACCTTTTATAACTTTAAACCTATATAATTACTTCTAGGGTCAAAATGCGTAAAACATAAAAGGTTAAACTGATTCATTTATATTCAGCTCGTTTTCTTTTGATATATTTCTTTTGTCCTAAAGGCAATTTTAAAGAGGATATAAGTTCTAGTGCGGAAGTTCTAAATTTGAAATTGTTAGCCGCCTGTTGGCTTGAGGAGATGGTGACAGAATTCTTTTGGCAAAGGAGCTAAGGACGTAACCAGTCAGCCTGCGGACGCATGTCGTGGACACCTATAAACACCGGAAAGACGCAATAACTTGCAAGCGTATCCTATTCTTCACGCCCGACGAGCACATAGTTCGTTAGGGTTCCTTGCAAGTCCTGAGAATTGCATAGTGCCCGGAACCCCGAAATACATATGATATTACATTGTCGTAAAGCACTCATCAATAGCACTCTAATTTATCAGGTAATTTCTTAAGGTTTTTTTATCGCTGTCCATTTATTTCGTTTGTGTTACTTTCGAAGCATCAAAATAAATAAGTTTAATTGACTCGAAAGTTATGAAAATACTTCGATTTCAAAGTCAATTAAAATTTTTGATTTTATTATTCGGTTTCATTAGTTTTTTTCGAAAAAGTTTCTAGATTTATAAAAATCCACGTTTTCGTATATTTGTTTAATTTCAATCATTTTTGTAGGGAAATTACATATTTCTAGCAGATTGTCATAGGCAAGGAAAAGAATCGAAAAGGCAGAGAAAGATGGAATTCAGGAAATTTTTATCAACAAGAGCTGGAAAAATATTAGATTTTTAGAATTCATGAGAAAATTCTTATTTTTGGTCTTCAGGAACCTATGAGAATATTAGAAGAATTTAATTCTTCTTGAATTTCCTTTTAATGGCTTATAAACTTTGAAATCAGCGCGAATTTCTATAGAAAACCTTAAATTTTGTTTTCTATTTTATATTTAATTCTGATGATGATTGAATTTCAGAGAAACAAAATTGAATTTATTTCAAATAATTAAATTCTTGAGAAGCTTTTCATTCAATTATTATCGAAAATAATTAAATTCTTTTCAGGAATTCAATTATTTTTATAAATAGTAAAATTTTTTGCAAAAATTCAATTGTTTTCAAATTTTTAATACAATTTAAATTGAATTTTTAAAAAGAATTAAATTATTTAAAATTTTATTAGTTTTTTCGGAAAGATTTCAATTATTTTCTCAGGAATTCAAACACTTATTATGAAAAAATTTTAATAATACTTTTTGCAAGAATTGAATTCTTTCGATAATTAATAAAATTTTTATTAAAAATTCAATTATTTTTCTTAATAGTTAATACTAAAACTCTTTGCAAGAATTCAAATATTTTAAATACGATTTTAATTGAATTTTTAGAAAAAATTAAATTTTTTTTAAATTTCAATAGATTTTTCGGGAAAAATTCAATTATTTTCAAAAGTAATAAAATTCTTCCCAGAAATTCAATTATTTCCGTAAATACTAAAATTCTTCGTATGAATTTAATGATATTCAATACAATTTGAATAAAATTTCTTGAAGGAATTCAATTATTTTTAAAAAATTTAACACAGTTCTTTTTAAGAATTCAATTATTTTTATAAATAATAAAATTCCTCAAAATAATTCCATTATTTTTAAGAATATTTATAAAATCCGTCGAAAGAATTCAATTACATTCATAAACAAGTTGTTCATTTCATGATCATTAAGCTTCCTCAATATAATATATACCAATCGTTTAATTTTTTATTTTAGAATAATTATTTTAAAGTGTTAAGATAAAATTTCAAAAAATACAAAATTTCAATTTTTTGTGAAAAATTAAAATATTTATTAATTCTATAAATTTGAATAAAATATATACTTTATATATATGAATTAATTCGTTTTTATGTCAGGAATGCAATTTTGCCAAGAATTAATAAAAATTTTAATATAGAAAAAAGTTATTTCAAAAAATCCAAAAATTAATTTTTTCAAAAATTAAAAAATTGTTGAAAAAATTTTTTTTTTAGATATTTTCGAAAATCCTTCTGTCTGATTTTTGGTATTCGTGACCGTAATACACCTACAAAATTTTATCAAAATCCGTCAAGACGTGTAAGAGAAAATTTGTCCACAAGAATCGGTGACATACACACACACACACACATACACACACACACACACATACATACACACATACATCCGGACATTTGTTCCTCTCGACGAATTATATATACTACACTTGAAAATTTGTAAAAATAATTGATTCTAAAAAATTCGGAAATCGACATCACTATAAGGCTTCCTTTATGAGGAAGCAAAAATAAAATTCTTCCCATGAATTCAATTATTTTCGTAAATACTAAAATTCTTCGTAAGAATTTAATGATTTTCAATACAATTTGAATAAAATTTCTTGAAGGAATTCAATTATTTTTAAAAACAAAAAAATTCTTATCAAAAATTCAATTATTTTCGTAAATATTAAAACTTTTCGCAGGAATTCAATTAAAAATTAAACTGAAATTGAATTCCTCCAAAGAATTTGATTGTTTATGAAAATAATGCAATTCTTGCAAGGAATTTAATTAAATTTCTTAAAAATAATTGTAGGTATTGTTTCAAAGAATTTTATTAAAATTTTTGAAAATAATTAAATTCTTTCATGAAATATTAAAATTATATAAAAGTAATTGAATTGCAACTAAAATTTTTACTAAAATTGTATTGAAAATGATTGTTTTCAATACAATTTTAATCAAATAGTTATTTATTGAATATTCAATAAAATTTAATATTCAAATTTCGTAAAATTGAATTGTAAACAAGTGGATTTTAGAATTATTTCAAGTAAATTTTCTTTATTTTTCTTATTGAATAATTTAATTCTCAAAGAAATTTCTGAAAAATAATTATTAAAAATTACTGATTTAGAGAAGAGTTTTATTTAAAAATTCCAGAAAATAATTCTGTCGTAACAATTCTTATTAAATTTTTGAATTTTGGAAGAATTGAAAATTGAAAATTTTAAAAATCACTAATTTCCGTAGAAAAATAAAAATAATTATTTTTTTGAAGTCTCTGAGAAGAAGCGTCGACGCTGAGTGTCATGAATACATTTTTTTTCTCCGAAAATAATCAAATAATAAAAATGTTTTTTCAAAGGTTTTAGATAAAAAAAATTACCCTGAACATTTTCTTATCTCATTTGATAAATAAAACAAGACATTTTCATCTCTAAATACTCCGAATAATAGATTTTTCTCGCTAATTTTAGGAACAGTTTTTTTGTGTTTCTGTTAATTTTTGGATTGGATCAGAATATTCTTAACGACCAGGGAAAAAGTTAGAATTTTTTCTAGAAATCAGGGAAAACAAAATTTAATCTGTGATAATAGTCTATAGAAATTTCATCGTCTATGGAAATTATTGTTTTTCCTTTTTAGAATAAACAATTTTTTTAGTAGAGGTTACGCCAATGTGATATTACTGCTTTAGGCAATACGCATCAGTGATTATTGAAAGTCCATCGAATAAGAGGTGGAACACAAATGAACTAAACTGCTGTCATCAATGTCTTCATCGGTGCTTTGTCATGTATAACCACCCTTGTTATTGGTGTCTTATTACCATTGTCATATAGAACATATAAGTATCCTCTCGAAACTTTTTTTTTCTTTGCCTCCAAGAAAAAAAATTCAAATAAGTTTCGATTCATTAATAATAAATTGATACATTACATTGTCATGCCTAGTTTAATAAACTGAAATTTTTTTCTTCAACGAATTCAACTATTTTAATAAATATTCAAATTCTTTCCAGAAATTCAATTATTTTCAAAAATTCTTTTAAAAAATTCTCGTCAACATTTCAATTATCTTTATAAATAGCAAAATTCAATTATATTCAGGGATTTTTATAAAATTCATTGTAAAATTTAATTATTTTCATAAATAACAACATTTATCACAAGAATTGATTTATTTTCAAAATTAATCAAATTCTTCGCAGAAATTCAAATATTTTCAAAAAAAAATTGTCGTCAACATTTTAATTATCTTTATAAATGAATAGTAAAATTCTTCGACAAAATTCAATGATTTTCAAAAATTTTAATAAAATTCATTGCAAAATTTAATTAGTTTTATAAATAATATAGTAATCATCACAAGAATCAAATTATTTTCAAAATTAATAAAATCCAATTATTTTTAAAGATTTTAATAAAATTCATTGCAAAATTTCAATTATTTTCCAAAATTTTTCTTAATTCAATAATTGTATAAATCTATTGTTTGAAATAAAATTTCCCCAAAAAACTCAATTATTTGAAAACAATTTTGACAAAGTTCTACACGAATATTCAATTATTTTTTAAAATAATGAAAATTTTACATGAATTCAATTATTAAAAATAAAATTTGCATAAATTTTTTCGAAAAAAAATCATTTGTTTGAAACTTTTTTATCCAATTCTTCGCAATAATTCAATTATTTTTTATAAATAATAAAGCTCATTGCAGAATTTCAATTATTTTTAATAGAGTTTTAATCGAATTCCTCGAAAAATGTAATTATTCTTTAAAAATGTTATTAAAATTCGTCAAAAGAATTCAATTATTTAAAAATTTGTTGATAAAATTATGTATAAGAATTCAATTTTAAGAAACATTTAATATTCAATAAATTATCTATGTTTGTATTTAAATAATTGAATTCTCGTAAAATTTTCTAATAAAAATATATTTAAAAATTAATTTTAGTTAATGTTTTAGATAATAATTTAATTTTGGAGAATTTACTAATAATTGCAATATTTTTTAGAAATAATTGAATTATGTAAAGATTTTAAATTAAAATCCTTGAAAATCTGAATTTTTCATACTTTTAATTAAAAATTTCATGGAGCTAAGTAATTTTTTCCATAAAAAGCTTAATAGAAATTTTTTGAAATTATTTTCAAAAGTAATAAAATTTTTCGCAGTAATTCAATTATGTTCACAAATTTTTAAAAATTCTCATCAACATTTAAATTATCTTCTAGAAAAAATTAAATTCTTCTCCGAAATTGAATTATTTGTCAAAAATGTTCCTCAATTCAATGATTTCCAATATCTACTATTTTCATAAAATATTTCAAAAGAATTGTAAAATTTAAAATAAATGTTTATAAAATTCTTCGCAAACATTAAATTATTTTCATAAATAACACAATTTTCGTTGGAATTCAATTATTTAAAACAGAATTTTCCTAATATTTTTAGAAAAAAATCAATTGTTTAAATCGATTTTTATAAAATTCTTCACAAGAATTCAATTATTTTTATAAATAATAAAATTCTTCTCAGGAATTCAATAATTTTTTTGAAATTTTAATAATAATCGATGCAAAAATTCAATTATTTTCACGAATATTAAAACTCATCGCAGAATTTCAATTATTGCGCGAAAAATGGAATTTAAAATGATTTTGATATAATTTGTTGATTAGAATTTAATCATTACTTTCAATTTCATTTTTAATTGTATTTCTTGAAAGTATTTAATTATTTTCAAAAATTTTAATGAAATTCTTCGAAAAAATTTACCTAATTATTTTCAAAAAATTTAATGAAATTCTTCGAAAAAATTTACCTAATTATTTTCAAAAATTTTAATGAAATTCTTCAGAAAAATTTAATTATCTTCACGGATAATAAAATTATTCCCATAAATTCAATTATTTTCAGAAATAATAAAATTTTTAATAATTGAATTCTAGTAGAATTTTCTCATGAACATTGATTGAAAAATGGATTTCAGTTAAAATTTTAGATTATAATTGAATTTTAAAAGCATTAGAGAGTAAATTTTTAGAAATAATTGAATTTTGAAAAGGTTTCGGATTCAAATCTTTGAAAATTTGAATTTTTCATATTTTGAACTAACAATTCTGCGGAATTAATTTTTTTTGAGAAACTTAAATTGCGGATTTTTTTTTTTAAATTATTTAAAGTTTTTATTTTCTAATATATATTTAATTGAAGAATTTACGAATCATTGAAATTTCGTAAAATTGAATTGTTAACAAATGAATTTGAAAATTCTTAAAGAACTTTTTCGAAAATTATTCAAAATAATCGATTTAAAGAAGAAATTTAGTTAAAAATTCTTGTAAATAATAATTTAATTGTAAATGATTTTATCACTCGGTCATCTTTATTTATCATCTTTATTATTAAAAATTTAATATATAGTTTTAAGTAAAATGTCCCTTTATTTGACTCGTCATGATTATATTTTTGTCAGTTGGTCGCTAAAGTCCGTATTTTGAAATACTTTCACTGGTTCGAGCCCTGATTATAAGTTATTGAATTTCAAGAGGTTTGAAATTGAAATTTTTGAAAATTTTAATTCCCATGGAAAAAATAATGATTAAATATTTATTTAAAAATGAATTTATGTTTTTGAATAATTTTACAATTAAGGAAATTCGTAAATAAATGTAATAAAACATTTTTTTGAGTATCTAATTTTTTTTTAGGTTCAAGGAAAAAGTGAAAATTTTGTCTGGAAATAAGGGAAAGACAAAATTAACTTTTTGTGGCAACTCTGTTCAATTTCATCACTTGAGGAGAATAAGATAAAGAAGCAGAAAAAAAGTCAATAAAATATATAGGTATCTTTAACCGAAGAAAATGAATGGAAATTTGAAAATCAATTCAAGTTAATTTTTCTTTCCAAATCTCTCATAAATATATGAAAAGAAATTCTAAAGATAAAATTGCGGAAAGTATAAAAGTTAAGTGTATGTGTGCATTCCAAGTGAGCGGCCAAGTGGTACTTATAGTCACTAAAGTCAATGGTACATAGAGCACATAGGCATATAACGCTTGTATGTATACAGTTTACGGTAGTTACAAGCTAAACTGGCAATTGGAATTGGTAACAAGGCAACGAAGAGGCAGGAAAAGCCATAAATCTTAGTGCAATCGAGGGTGTGGTCAAACGCAGCGTCCGAATGACCGTGGCTCGTCTACAAATCTATAAACCCCATACACTCGTGTCCCCCCATTGCCATAGGACAAACGAGCAACCGACCAGTGGTCAAACACCGATCTCTCAGTCCAGCTATAATATGTTCGCGTCACTAACATTTGCTGTTACTGAACTGGACATTTGCTTTTGCTACTGATTTCCTGCTCCTACCGATTACTCTCCACCAATAATTTCTTCCATTTGACAAAAAGAGGAGAAAAAAATATACCCACCAAATCAGTGAATGGTGATTTATTTCCTTTTGAAAAATGATGGATTTATGTCACATCGCCGATGGCTAATTCAACATTGGCCTATAATACTATCGAAAAACTCGAGCCTGCGAGAGCCCCAATTAAAGTGAAATCAACTAGAAATTAATTGAATCCGAGGGTTGAACTAACATTATACGATTTTAAAATTTCATTAATCAAATGCAAACAATTCTGCATGATTGTTCACTGTCCTGCCTTTTGGCAAATTCACTTTCTCTAAATTAGTCGAAAAAATATTTTTTTAGTCACTATGTTTAAGAGAAAAATTTTTCTGTCTCTCTATTCTATGTATTTTTCTATCTTATTCTTCTATCCTATTTTTCTATTTTATTCCAAATATCATTTTCCATTACAGATTACTGTTTTTCATGGCTCGAACTAGGTCCGTAAATCCCGTAAAAGTCCGTAACTTTGCTTGAAGTCCGTAAAAGTCCGTTTTTTGAAAAAAGGTCCGTAAAGTCCGTAATTTGATTCAAAAAGGATGAAAAATTCGTAAATTGTACGATATAATTTGCGAATAATTTTAGAGAAATTACAAATAATTGGACAAATTCAATTATTTTTTAAAAGTCATATAAAATTCTTAGCAGAAATTCAATTATGTTCAAAAAAAAAATTTTTTTTTCATCAAAATTTCAATTATCTTTATAGAAATAATTAAATTCTTCTCCGAAATTCAATTATTTTCTAAAATTTTTCTCAATTACATGATTTTCAATATCTACTATTTTCATAAAATTTTCGAAAAGAATTCAATTATTTAAGGGGAGGGTACATCTATAGTTTTAACTATATTAAAGAAATAATTTAAATATTCAGCAAGATTATTTTTAAAGTAATTTTTTGTGAGAAATTCAATGGTCATAAAATAAAATCGGTCAGAAATTTTTTGACCCTTTTTGAATTTTTATTTTTCTTAAAAATTGGTGGATTTTCAAATCCATACGAAATTTTGTAGAAAATATGTTTTTGAATCCACAAAAAAATTTTCACAAAAAAATTGATTTTCATAATTTTTATAGCATTTTTTTCAATAAAAATCTGTTTTAGGCTAAAAATGCTAAAAAATACAATTATTCTTCATTTTTGAAAAATGAAAATTCATCTGTTTATTTGTCTAACTAATTTCAGACCATAATTTTTATATTATATAAAAAATAAAAATACAGAAAAAAATTATGATAAATTTGTGATCTAAAATTAGTAAGGAAAATAAACGAATTAATTTTTTTTTTCAAAAAAATGAAAAATAATTGTATTTTTTAGCATTTTTAACCTAAAAAATAGATTTTTTTTAAAAAATATTATAAAAATTATGAATAGCAATTTTTTTATTTGAAAATTTTTTTTGTGGATTCAAAAACACATTTTCTACAAAATTACGTATGGGTTTCAAAATCCACTTATTTTTAAGAAAAATAAAAATTCAAAAAGGTTCAAAATATTTTGTGACCGATTTTATTTTATGACCATTGAATTCCTCACAAAAAATTACTTTAAAAATAATTTTGTTGAATATTTAAATTATTTCTTTAATATAGTTAAAAATAAAGATGAACCCTCCCCGTAAATAAAATTTAATAAAATTCTTCTCAAACTTTTAATTATTTTCAAAAAATAATAAAAATTTCACAGGAATTTCATTATTTCAAATTTTCACGAGGATTAAATTATTTTCGTAAATAATAAAATTCCTTTTAGAAATTTAATTATTTTCATAAATAATAATAAAACTCATTATAGAATTTCAATTATTTTTAATACAATTTTAATAATCGAATTCCTCGTAAAAATTCTTATCAATATTTTATATGAAAATTCGTCAAAAGAATTCAGTTATTTAAAAATTTATAGATAAAATTTTATATAAGAATTCGATTCTAAGAAACATGCAATTATTCAATAAATTGTTATTCTTGTATTTAAATAATTGAATTCTATTTGAATTTTCTAATAAAAATTGATTTAAAAATTAATTTAAGTTTAAATTTTAGATAATAATACTAATACTAAATATTCTAATTATTTTTATTCTAAAAGTTTTTTTTTATTTCAGGTTATTTGCATTTTGGTACAAAAACGGAAACTTTTCATCTGGAGGAAACTTGAACAGAGAAACCGGAAAACGATCGTTTAGAACATAATTTTGCAAGATACAATTAACTGGTGAGCTTTTCAAAATCGTCAAATATACACTCAGAGTTGCCACAGTTCTGGGAAATTAGGAAAAAGTCAAGAAAAATTAAATCGGTCAGGAGAGTCAGGGAAAAGTCAGGTATTTGTATTTAAAAAAAATTGTTTAAAAGAATAATCAATTCAATGAAAAATTTGTGAAACAAAATTGAAACAATTAAATTTGTTCAAAAATTTCTTTAAAGATGGATTTTTCTAAAAGAAAATCAAATTTTCAAAGAATTTTATTTTTTTTTTTTTAAAGATACTTGAATTAAAATAAAATGGACAGTAAATAATTATCTAATTAAAGGATTTTGTGAAACATAATTGAAAACATTAAATTTTTTCTAGAATTTCATTTGAGATTTTCAAAGAATTAAAATTTAATCATTGATAAGTAATTGAATTTCAAAAAGAGTCCTAATTAAACATAAATTAATTTTATTTTGAAAAAGATACAATTAAAATTTTTATTAACTATAGTCAATTTTAAAAAGAATTAAACTTAAAATTTTGTGAAAAATTGAAATTTCGAACAGTTTTATTTAAAATAGGGTAAATGCACTAGTAGTCGGACACTTAAGGATACAATCTTAAATTATGGTTTTTTTCTTGAAATAGCAAATATCTACTGTGTTTATAAGCACATTATTAATTAAAGAAGTTCTTCAGGATTAAAAATCATATAAATTTGTTACAAATAGTTGAGTATTTAATAAAATATAAACATTTTAATAAAAAATTACGAATGCTTTAGTAGTCGGACACTTTTTCCCCTTGTTTCTATAGTCGGACATCTGTCAGATATTTTGAATTTATAAAGTGAAAAAGATAATTTTTTAATTGCTATCTACTGGAAAATGGAATTAAAGCATATTAGAAGTTATTAATATAATATTTAAACCCTATAAGTTTTAATATTTATGATTAATTATCAACAAAACTTTGTGCCACTCATCGCGCTACTCGAAAATGGCTGTATCTATAGTCGGACACCATGATTTCTAAAACATTAAATAAAATATTTCTTGTTTAATTATTTTCGAAAATAACACTATTTTAATAAAATATAAACTTCACACATTCGTTTTGTATACTTTTTAAAGTAATTATCACAATGCATTATTATTTATTTGCCAAAAAACACGAAAGTGTCCGACTACTAGTACTGTCCGACTATACCCGCACTTACCCTACTAGAAAATTAGGTTTTTAAAATATTTTATTTCTATTTTTTAATATAATTGAATTAACATAAAAAATAATTGAAAATTCTTGAAATAATTGAAATTTCCCAAATTTTATAAAAGATAATTTTATTAAAAATTCTGAAATTTTATATTTGAGAAATTTTTTTAGTTTTTGGGAAATTTTAATTTAATTTTTCAAAGATACTTGGATTTAAAAAATGTTATTAAACAATTATTAAATTATTGAAAGTTATTTGAAATTAAATAAAAAATATTTAAATTTGTTAAAGAATTTCTTTGCAGATTTAAAAATATATCGAATTTATTAATTAATTTTGAAAATTATTAATTTTTTTTTAAATGAAGTTTCAACCAGTTTGATTTAAAATTCTAAAAAATTATGTTTTTCAATTATTATAATTCTTTTTTGTATAAATAATTGATTTTTTATACATATAGATATTAATAATTGAAAATTGAAATTTTCTGAAATTTTATCAAAAATAATTGAATTTATTATTAATAATTTTACTGCAATTTTTAAAAATAGTGCGACGAAAGGTTCGACCAGTATAAATGATTTTATTTTTAAAAAAAGTTGACACTCTTAAAGTTTTAAATTAAATTCTCGTGTGTAAAAATTATCTTTCTTTTCTTTTTTTTTGTTTTTAACGCTTCTTTGATTTTTTGAGAATCAAGAAAATTATTTATATTCTGTTTGGAAATAAGGGAATAACGAAATCAAATTTTTGTAGCAACCCTGATACTCAAATAATTGAGAGATATTTTTTTCTTTAAAAAATTTCAAGGATGATTATTGATTAAGAGTTTTACATTAAGAAAAAAAAACTCTTCGCTTTAAAATACGTTTTTCTTTAAAAAGGAAAAAAACCAACTTCAAGAATTACAGTTTTTATCTTGTGGTCTGTTAAGCATATTCCTTCTATATACTTCTTGCCAAGATCAATTTGCGGTCGAATGTTGGGTCAGGATCTCACGCAAATACTTATCTGGCCTTGAAGATTTATATATTATAATAATAGAGGTGATAGTGTAATAATAGGTAAAATTTCACAGGAAGTAGCTTCCGGTAGCGTTCTGACGGACAAAATGGGATTCCCCCGTTTCGAGAATAAACATCTTATTGCTGCTTTTCATAATAAAACGTTCCCTTTCATGTGAAAATATTCACACGGAGTTCAATACAACAAAAGGTCACAAGATTTGCAAATAAAAAAAAAAGGAAAAATTGAAACGCTGCAAAATATAAATATAAAAATAAAATACGACAGAATCGGCAAAAAAAATGCTGCGATGTAGACAAAAAATAAATTTGCTGGAAAATAGACAAAAAATAAAATTCTGCAAAATAGGCAAAAAAATAAAATGCTGCAAAATGGACGAAAAATAAAATGTAAAATAGACGAAAAATAAAATATGTCGGAAAATAGAGGAAAAATAGAGAAAAATGAACGCAGGAAAATTTGAATAAAAGAAGAAGGAAATAAAAAATAAATACAAATAATACATTCACTAATGGAGAAGACAATGAAGAAGAACTAAAAGTTAATATTCTTTCTGACAAAGAATAAGATGTGCATTGTATCTTAATCGAAATTTGATTAAAGGTCTTTGAAAACCGGAAACAATTTTCTTCTCTTTTTCTTTTTTTTTTGGGGGATTTGTGTGTGCGATGGACTTTCGCATGACGTTTCTTGTAATTGGAATTACATTGCATGCAATGTAAATTTTCTCACATTTTATACATTTTGTCCACATTTCACATGTACATGTGAGGATGAATGGTAAAACTCTTTCTTCTAGTGTGTGCCGCACCTGCAACCTGCTTTTAGTTGCTTCCTCTTTTGCCATTCAAGGGCGAGAGGCGTTTGGCAACACATGGTCTAACCGCATCGTATTCGTGTGCAATGTTTATCTCTTCAATTTATGTGCAAGCTCACTCGAATCCCCTCGTAAAAATAAAAATTAATTTCATCTCCGATTTTCAAATTCAAACTCAACTTTTTTACTTTTAGAAATTTTGGAAGCGTTAGTTCCTTTATTTCACATTTGCTGAATATATTTAATTAATATTTGCAAATACTAATTTTATTTAATTAAATAAATTTAATTTAATAGAAATAAATTTTTATTTATTTAAAAAACATAATTAATTTAATTTAATAAAAATAAATTCTTATTTATTCAAAAAAACAAAATTAATTTAATTTAATGTATAGGCTTCGCACTCATCTACTAATCTATTTTCATAAAACTTCTCAAAAGAATTCTTTTATTCATTGAATTAATTATTTTTAAAAAATTGATAAAATTAATCCAAAATTCAATTAGTTTCATAAATAATAAAATTTCCATAGGAATTCAATTAATTTAAAAAAAGATTTTTAAAAAATTACGAAAAAATAAATTATTTAACCAAATTTTTATACAATTCTTCACAATAATTCAATTGCGTTCACTAATAATATTTTTTCTGGAAATACAATTATTTCAAAATAATTTTAATAAAACTCTAAGCAAGAATTTAATTATTTTCACAAATAAAGAACAAGAATTCAATTATTTAAAATAAAATTTTTATAACATTTATTATGTTTCGAAAAAATTAATTATTGAAAACAATGCTTTTCAAAATTCTTATGAAGAATTCAAATATTTTCAAATATAAAAAAAAATTTTCACAGAAATTCAATTCTTTTTAAACAATTCAATAAAATATTTCGCAATTATTCAATTTTTTTCGTAAATAATAAAATTCTTCTCAGGAATTAAATTATTTTTGAAAATTTTAATAAAATTCGTAGCAACTATTCAATTATTTTCATAAATAATAAAATTCATCGCAGGATTTCAATTAGTTTTAGTTCAATTTTACAGGAATTACTAAAAAATGTAATTATTTTAAAAAAATTAATTTTAATTCCTCAAAGAAATCAATGTTTAAAAAATGTATTTTTTAAATTCTTTTAAAGAATTCAATTATTTACAAAAATTTTAGAATTTTTGACAGAAATTCAATTATTTTCAAATATTTTAATAAAATTGTTCTAAAGAAATTAATTATTTTTAATACAATTTTAAATAAATTTTTTGAAATAATTCAATTATTCTTTTAGATTTTAATAAAATTCTTCTCAAGAATTCAATTATTTACATAAATAATTCTTCAAAAGAATTCAATTATGTTGATAAATAACAAAATTATTCCCGAAAATTCTTTATTATTTTCATAAATAATAAAATTCATTGCAGGATTTCAATTATTTTCAATACAATTTAAAATAAGATCTTCGAAAAATGCAATTAATCTTAAAAATTTTATTAAAATTCTTCTCAGGAATTTAATTATTTAAAAAAATTTTTTAAAAATGTTTTTTTTAAATTCTTTTGAAGAATTCAATTATTTACAAAAATATTAGAATTTCTGACAGGAATTCAAATATTTCCAAATATTTTAATAAAATTGTTAATCAATTATTTTAAATACAATTTTAATTAAATTTTTTTGAAATAATTCAATTATTCTTTTTGATTTGATTAAAATTCTTCCCAAGAATTCAATTATTTACATTAATAATTCTTCGAAAGAATTCAATTATGTCGATAAATTACAAAATTATTTCCGAAAATTCAATTATTTTGAGGCATTTTTATAAAATTCTTTGCAAAATTCAATTATTTTCATAAATAACAATATTCATCACAAGAATTCAATTATTTTTAAAAGTAAAAGTGCTTTTTAGGACTGAATTCTTTTCAAAAAAAATTTAATAAAATTCCACACAGAGATTTAATTACCTATTCTCAAAAATTTTAATAGAATTCTTTGTAAAATTTAATTATTTTTAAAAACTTTTCGCAATTCAATGATTTTCAATATCTACTATTTTCATATACTTTCCAAACAGAATTCAGTTATTTAAATCATTT
The DNA here is from genome assembly GCF_015476425.1 of Leptopilina heterotoma. NCBI lineage: Eukaryota > Metazoa > Arthropoda > Insecta > Hymenoptera > Figitidae > Leptopilina > Leptopilina heterotoma. Next base: position 1,969,048 of record NW_025111185.1, on the reverse strand, counting down.
TTTGTAAAAATCTTCGTAAGAATTCAATTATTTTCATGAATAATAAAAAATTCTCAGGAATTCAATTATTTAAATTAGAAATCACATAAAAAGAAGTCGAAAGAAAGTAATTATTTAAAATTTTTTATAAAATTCTTCGCAAGAATTAAATTTTTTTTAAATTTTTATATTCTTTCATGAATAATAAAATAATTCGTTGCAGGAATTGAATTTATTAGCAGGATAAGAAAGAAGTAAATATTTTTGATGAAAATTGGGAAAAAGTCAGAAAAATAAATTATAAAATAGAATTTTTGTCAGTTTTGTAAAGTGTCTCAAACTAGTCTTTTTGGTCGTCAAGTTTAATTTATCGATGGATACTTTTTTACTATTTTTTATTTTTTTTTATTTTGAAAGCTACTTTTTGCTACTTTTTTAAAATTAATTATCGAGTGCGAAGCTTGTTAATGTCTTCAAAATAAAATCTCTATTTAACGATTCTTTGTAACGTAATTTTCATTTAATTTGAATATTTTGAATTTATTTTGACTTGAATTTTCATTTTTCGGTTCAGAAATAAAAAAAAATGTGGAAGCAAACAATTTTTAATTTAATTGGTAATTAAGTAAAAATTACTTGAATTTAATAATATTCTTTAAATCTTTAAATGTACTCTTTTCAAAATAAAAATTCCATTTAAAGTAATTAAGTTCCATTTGAAAGTAAAATTTTATTTAAATTCATTTTTTATTTCACAAATTTCTTTAAACATATTTTTCATTTAATTTAAATAATTTGAATTTTATTTGAAATTAAATTTCTTTCTTTTTTGAAATAGAAAAAAAAATTGTAGGAAAAATACTGTTTTATTTTTTTAAATAATTTTATGTCTTTAAACAGTATTTTTTTATCGACACTTGAGGAGATTAAATTTTCCAACAGAAGCATATAAAATTTTATGGTCATTTTATTGTGCGAAGCGACCTTATGTTTATCTCACACAGTTGCACCTTTTTTTTCATAGCATCGATCAATTTTTTTTTTTTTTTTGCTAGATAAAAATTCTTTAAAACAGGTGCAATAAATTTTAGTATTTGCAAATATTTTTTTTATTGTTTGCAAATTAGTGAAAAATATTATTTTTCTAAAAGTCAATCATAAGTTGATATAGTAAATTAAAAAATATTTATAGAAAGAAAAAGTTTAGTAATTGAATTTAGAAATTCAGCAACAGAAAAATTAGTATCTATTAATTACAAAATTATATTAATTTTAAATTTTAGAATTCTATTAAACAATAATTCTGTAAAAGAGTAATTTTTCTTGTTTAATAAATGAGGATAATAAAAAATTTTCCTTTCAACATCTTGGCGTAAATTAATATAAGGGGAAATTAATTTCGATCATTAAAGAGTCTTAAAATTTCTAAAAGATTTTAATTATACATGATTAGTTTCCAATTTGCGCAATAATTAATTTACGCGCATTGGTGGTGGAAATTAGTTGTTAAAGAAAAATTTTCATTATTCAATTTTACTCTTTACTATGTTTAATTAAAAAAATAATTAAATTTATTGAAAAAAAATTCTCTTAATAAATTAAATAAAAATTATTATCGAAAGGAAATTAAAATATTTATAAAAAGGGAAAATTTTTCATGAATTCAAAAATGTGAGAAGTAATGTAATGAAAAATTGTTTCAAAGCCTTTCGGTATAAAGTATGTGCGAGTAAATGAATTATATATCCTTAGAACTGGCTTTGAGTTATATGAACAGAAAGGAATTACTAGAGTTACAAAAATTTAACATTTAAATTGCACTTTTTCTTCGACTTTATCTAAAAGATAATCATCAGTTTTTCACAACCTTTCCCTTTTCACGGCGATTCGTCACGATTTCTTTTTGAAATTTTTTTTTCTCGAGACTCTTTTGCATAAATGCCGAGACAAAAAAAATCCATTAAACTTTTTAATACAAAATTCTCTGCACATAATCGAAATGAAGTTTAAATCATTTCTTTTTTTTCGAAATTTCGAATGAATTGTAAAATAAAAAAAACAATATTTGTCAAAATTTGAATGTCCCTAAAGGTGGCTTGATCAACAATTTAAGTCAATAAAATGTTATTAATTCCGTAATAGAAAACATTTTAGCAACCCATAATCCCCAATCGAATAATAAAATAAATATTGTCTTTCAATAAAAAGTGATAGAATGGTAAAATAAATAAATGTCAGAAGAAAAGTGCCGCTTTTAAGATTGCTCATTTATCAGAGATTTTTTCGTAAAAAGAGAAAAAAGAAATGAAACTTTTTGCATATATTCGAAATAATTCACGGAATTCTCATTTTTTGAAGCAAAACAAAAATTCTTTAATCTGGGGAATATAATAATGATTATTACTCTTTCTTGGGATTCGTGTGAAACTAACAAGCAGGGAATCATAGTCCCCCGACACCAATGATTTCTCCAACTTTAATAGTCGTAATAATGACATGTGTATGGATATTTAGATCGCGTTTCGAATCGGCAGAGCCGTTTTTCTGGTCAATTTACAGCTATTAGCTCTCGTTTGGGACCCAATCTTCTTCTTCTTCTTCGTCTTCGTCTTCGTCTTCATCTCTTTTTTTTCGATTCCTTCTCTCGTTTTATTTTTGATGTTCTCTCTTTTCTATATGTATAGGCCCACACTCGATGGGTATTATAATAATATGTCGGTGGCGAGAATGCGACGGTTCGGGCGTCACAGACAATTTAACACCTGGTCTAAATGGTTTGTTAACGCATAATATCAAGCGCTTATTCGACGACAGGATACGGGACATTACAATATGGAAATTATTCTCAGAGCCATTGGCTAGAACGAATAGTGGACGACACTGTCATTTTTTAATGCTCAGATAGTTGACTTGCTGATATTCCAACGATCAAGACTGCGCCCATTTTTTTTTTCGACAAATACATCGACGTATAAACAATTTTTAGTTTATTAATTATTCAAAAACTAGCAAATGACACGCGCGCGGAACGCGGTATTCCACTTTTTATTATTTTGTAAATTAAAAAATTTTATATTTTCAAGAATGAACATTAATTTTTGAAATGATTAAAGATTCAAAATTTAAAGAATTCACTTATTAAGTTCATAATATTAAATATTCCTGTTTCTTATTATTCAAAACTTTTAATAACATTTTTTTGGCAAGAATTTCATTATTCTCATTAATAATAATATTTTTTAGAGCAATTCAATATTGTTTTCAATATACAATGTTAATAAAATTTCTCAAAAGAATAACTTCGATAATCCGAGGGTAATATATAGGGAAGTGCACTGAAAAAAAAATTTATTTGATTCAAATAACCGATTAATTGACTATTATCAATTAAATATTTAATTGAATCAAATAATATTTACTGGGGCCAATTAAATGGTATCTGCTTTAAATACTGAAATTAATTGTTCAAATTAAATTTAATTAATTGTTCAAATTTTATTTGAAATAAATTTTCTTTTCAGTGTGGTGTCTCGGATAATCGAAAACTCGGATAATACGAACTAATTGGAAATTTTTAAAAGTTTAATTATTTTTTATGTGTTTAAAGTGTTAAAAATAATATTAAACGACAAAAATAGACAAAATTTTAAATGCAATGAACATAAATAGTATGTTTCTATGAAAATTTTTTTTCAGACTTGGTCGCTCCATCCGTTTTATTCGAGTTATTATCGAAGCTCGGATAACCGAAGTTCTACTGTATTTTTAAAAATATTAATTAAATTCGAATATTTTCAAGAATTTTAATATAAATTCAATTATTTTTGAGAATTTTTAAAAAATTCTTTATAAAAAATTATTATTTTAAAAATTTTTAATAAATTTCTTATAAAAAATTCAATTATTTTCAAAAAATCAGATGAAATATTTCGAAATAATTAAATTATTTTTATGAATTGTAAAATCCTTTGTAAGAATAAAATTATTTACAAAAGAAAGAAAATTCTTCGCAATAATTGACATAGCAATTCTATTTTTAAGAGTTTTAATAAAAATTCAATTATTTTCAAATTTCTTATAAAATTCTTCTGAAAAATTCAATTATTTTCAAGAGTTTTAATAAAAATTCAATTATAATCAATAATTCTGATAAACTTCTGTTTAAAAAATCATTATTTTCAAAATTTTTAATAAAATTCCTTCAAAAATTCTGTGATAACATTCTTCGAAGCAATTCAATTATTTTTATGAATTGAAAAATCCTCTGCAAGAATTCAATTATTTTCAAGAGTTTTAATGTAAGTTCAATTATTTTGGACAATTTTGATAAAATTCTGTTTAAAACAATCATTATTTTCAAAATTTTTAATAAAATTCCTTCAAAAATTCAATTATTTTCAAAAATTCTGTGATAAAATTCTTCGAAGCAATTCAATTATTTTTATGAATTGAAAAATCCTCCGCAAGAATTCAATTATTTTTATAAATAAGAAAATACTTCATATAAGATTAAAATATTTTCTTCAATAATAAAATTCTTCAATAGAATTTAATTATTTACAAATTTTTTCGTAATAATTCAATTATTCTTATAAAAAATTTTAAAAATTCTCGTCAAAATTTCAATTATTTTTATAAATATAATAAAATTTTTTTCAGAAATTCAATTATTTTCAATAATTTTAATAAAATTCTTTGCGAAATTTCAATTATTTTATTAGAATCCATTTTTGAGAAACATTCAATTATTCAATAAATTATTTACTTTGTATTTAAATAATTGAGTTCTTGTAGAATTTTCTAATAAAAATTGATTTAAATATGAATTTTTAGCTAAAATTTTAAGTAACAATTGAATATTAGAACTATTTTAGGATGAATTCAAATTTTTTACAAGGATTCAATTATTTTCATAAATAATAAAATTTTTAACGGAGATTCAATTATTTTTATAAATAATAAAATTCTTTTTAAGAAGTCAATTATTTTCATAAATAATAAAATGTTTCGGAGGAGTTCAATTATTTTCATTATAATTTAAAAAAAATTTCTCGAAATAATAGGTACAATTATTTTTTAAAATATTTTTTAAATTTAATTATTTTTAAGATTTTTAATAGAAAATTCAATTATTTACAACAGTTCTGATAAAATTCTTCGAAACAATTCAATTATTTTTAAAAATTGCAAAAATTCTTGGCAAAAATTTTTTTTGTAAATAATAAAATTCTCCTGAGTAATTCAATTATTTTCAATACAATTTTTATAAAATTTCTAGGAAAAATTCAATTATATTCAAGATAATTTTAATGAAATTTCTCTAACAGGCTCAATTATTTTTAAAAATTGTAATAAAAATTTTCTAAACAATTCAATTGTTCTCGGTTTTTTACAAAATTCTTTGTAAATTTTAATTATTTTCAAAATTTTCAATTTAAATTATTTTAAAAAATTACATTTTTTTACAAAATTTAATGAAATTCTTCAAAAAAATGTAATTATTTACAAAAACTCTAATAAAATTGTTTAAAAGAATTTAATTTTCTTTGAATAATTTTAATATATAATGTAATATGAAAATTATTAATTACAATTAATAATAAACACGATTATATTAAAAACTTAAAAGAAAATCTTTATAATATTCAATTACTTTCAAAATTTCCAGTAATAATTATTTTAAAAAAACTCCATTATTTTCAGGAAAATTGAAATAAATTCTTCAAAAGAATCCAATTATTTTAAAGAATTTCAATAAAAATCTTGCCAAGAATTAAATTATTACAATTTCAATTACATTTTCTCGAAAGAATTCAATTATTGAAAAAAATGTTGATAAAATTCTTTGAAGGAATTTAATTATTTTCAAATTTTTTGATAAATACTTTGCAAGAATTCAATTATTTTCAGTAGATTAATTTTAAAATTTCAAAAATTTAAAATCGAAAATTATTTCAAAAGTTTGGAAACAAAGAACCAAACAGCAACTAACTTCAAACTGCACGGAGAGAAAGTTATATTAAATTTTGTAAAAGAATTTTCCAATTTGTGGAAAAAGTGCCACAAACCGAAATTTTGACATAGAAAATACTAAATAGTGAAAGAAATAATATATGAAATTTAGTAAAGTTATATTAAAATTTTTAACTAAAATTCTTATATTTGATATAACTTTACTAAATTTCATATTATTTCTTTCACTATTTAGTATTTTCTATGTCAAAATTTCGGTTTGTGGCACTTTTTCCCCAAATTGTAAAAATAATTTTACAAAATTTAATATATATTTTCTCTCCGTGTGCGAACAGATTACCGAAATACAACGATTATTAATATAGATATTGTAAAAGTTTAATTAATTATTGATTGTAATATGATTGATTTAAAATAATTTTTGCATCCTAATTCGAACAATAAGAGCTATTTTCTTATTATTTTTTTATTTTTTGCGAAATTTGTAAACTTTAAAGGAAAGGAAATATTTTAAATTTGTCACGCGCTCTTAATTAGAATTTATAAATTTTTGTTATTTTTGAAAAAAACTAATAAAATGTAAATATAAAATTTATGTAACTCTCTCGATTTCGATCCATCACTTTGTGGCCTCGTCACAGAGTGTGAACAGCGAATGTAAAATACCAGTAAATGCGGGCCCCACGCACAAATACAAAGAGAGTATCGTGTGTGGGCCCATTTCAAGTTCCGAGTATATATGTGAGAGTCGGCCTTATCTCACCCCATTACTTTACATTAAACCGCGGCAAATACTTAAAATATTACCGCGCCGTATAATTCCGTAATTCCAGTGAAACGATGCTTAATTCGGTCATTAATTCGAACTGCCGTAATACGAAGCGCGAAACGAGTCTTTGTATATCAGCGATTCGTGAATGAATTTTCATCCTACTATACTGAAAGCCGCTCACCCATCTCTCCACCCATAATAAAGAACTAAATTACTCTCTATACACTGCATACATTTATTTGCGACTACTATCTCATTGTAATATCTAACCAGGACATTTTCGAAATCATTATTTTTATTCGAGTCTCTCTTTTTATTTTCTCTCTAAGCATTTTTTAGTTGCGGCGAAAGGGCAAAAATAGTGACAATTAAAAGTATTTTTTCGGGGATTTCAATATTATTTCTATAATAAAATATTTTATTTATTTTTATTTATTTATTTCTAAACTAAAAACAGGGTGTCTACCAACCGGGAAATACGGGAATAAGCCAGGAATTTTATACCAAACCAGAAATTTTATCACCAAATTAAAAAAAGTTTTATTATTTTAATTTGCGTCTTTAAAAAATCGTTTTTTATTTCAATTTTTATAAATATTTATACTGTTCTCTAAATTTGAATTAGTTAAAAATAATTAAGAAATTTTGTGAAATTCAAGTGAAAATAATTAAAATAATTGTTAAAGAATTTCATTACAAACTTTTTAACAAATCGAATTTTCAAAGTATTTTAATTATTAACAAACTAACTATAATAATTCTATAATTCATTCTTTCATTCTGTCCACACCTAAAGTTAGTTTTTGTGTATTCTTTTGTTTTTTTTTTTCTTTAAAAAAAATTTGTTTTGACAAATCAAAAATATGCAGGTATTTTTTCATGATTCCTAATAAAAAAATTTAAAAAAATGATGATTAACAAATGAAAAATTTACCCATTTTGTTTCTTATATGCTTTTTTTTATAACAAATTTCGTTTGACTGATCTAAATTATAAAAATTTTTCTCTTGTTTATTTACAAAAAATAGAAAATTTGTTAAAAAATTATGATTAATAAATGTTAAATAAATACCCATTTTATGCATAATTTTTATTTCTCAATAACAATATTGTTCACAAACTCATTCTTTTATTTTGGGAAAAAAACATTACATATTCACATTTCCTAATATTTTTGTAGAAAATATTCAATTTTCATAAGGGAATAATTTACATTATTTCAATTTTTTAATTACAATTGTTCTAATAAAATTCAATTTTTTTTTTAAATAAACGAAACAAATGATTATAAATTCTATTTGTCAATTACAAATTTTTATTGAAAATGAAAATTTTTGAATTTTTAGAAAATAAAGGAAAAAAATTTTACTCAAAAAAAAATGTTCCGTTACATTTTTACGAATTTCTTTAATTGTAAAATTATTCAAAAACATCAATAATTTCGTTTTTAAATAAATATTTAATTATTATTATTTTTCCACAGGAATTAAGACATTCAAAAATTCCAAATTCAAACCTTTTTGAAATTAAACAATTTTATAAAAGTATTATATATAATAATCGTCGTGATTCCAGATTTCCGGATCTCTGTCCACACTTGAAGTTAGTTATAGTTATTCTTTTGTTTTTTTACGTTTTGATAGAAAACAGAAATATACATATACAATTATACATACATTATAATAATCGTAAGTTTCCTTTCCGTTAGCAAATTATCTGCATTCATTTGTTTGTTTTGAAAATTTAATTTTGTGGGTTAAGTATTGGCATTATTTATATATTTTTTAATGTCAAACTTTTTAATGTGGAAAATACTTTACTTATTTAATAGTCTCGACTCTTTGGTAAAAAATCTAAAATTATCGAAAATTATCAAAAATTCAAAAATCCGAATTTTTTAGAATTCAACATTTTTTGCTCTCTTTTATAGGATTTAGCTTCATTATTTTTGTGCTTTTGGAAAATACTTTACTTATTAAATTGTCTTGACTCTTTGGTAAAAAATGTGAAATTATCGAAAATTATCAAAAATTCAAAAATCCGAATTTCTTAAAATTCAACATTTTTTCCTCTCTTTTATAGAATTTAGCTTCATTATTTTTGTGCTTTTGGAAAATACTTTACTTATTTAATAGTCTCGACTATTTGGTAAAAAATCTAAAATTATCAAAAATTCGAAAAAATTCAAAAATCCGATTTTCTTAAAATTCAACATTTTTTCTTTTTTTTTATGGGATTTAGCTTCATTATTTTTGTGCTTTTGGAAAATACTTTACTTATTAAATTGTCTCGACTCTTTGGAAAAAAATCTAAAATTATCGAAAATTATCAAAAATTCAAAAATCCGAATTTCTTAAAATTCAACATTTTTTCCTCTCTTTTATAGAATTTAGCTTCATTATTTTTGTGCTTTTGGAAAATACTTTACTTATTTAATAGTCTCGACTATTTGGTAAAAAATCTAAAATTATCAAAAATTCGAAAAAATTCAAAAATCCGATTTTCTTAAAATTCAACATTTTTTCTTTTTTTTTATGGGATTTAGCTTCATTATTTTTGTGCTTTTGAAAATACTTTACTTATTAAATTGTCTCGACTCTTTGGAAAAAAATCTAAAATTATCGAAAATTATCAAAAATTCAAAAATCCGAATTTCTTAAAATTCAACATTTTCTCTTCTCTTTTATGGGATTTAGCTTTATTATTTTTGTGCTTTTGGAAAATACTTTACTTATTTAATAGTCTCGACTCTTTGGTAAAAAATCTAAAATTATCGAAAATTATCAAAAATTCAAAAATCCGATTTTCTTAAAATTCAACATTTTTTCTTCTCTTTTATGGGATTTAGCTTCATTATTTTTGTGCTTTTGGAAAGTACTTTACTTATTAAATTGTCTCGACTCTTTGGTAAAAAATCTAAAATTATCGAAAATTATCAAAAATTCAAAAATCCGAATTTCTTAAAATTCAACATTTTTTCCTCTCTTTTATAGGATTTAGCTTCATTATTTTTGTGCTTTTGGAAAATACTTTACTTATTAAATTGTCTCGACTCTTTGGTAAAAAATATGAAATTATCGAAAATTCAAAAAATTCAAAAATCCGATTTTCTTAAAATTCAACATTTTTTCTTCTCTTTTATGGGATTTAGCTTCATTATTTTTGTGCTTTTGGAAAATACTTTACTTATTAAATTGTCTCGAATCTTTGGTAAAAAATCTAAAATTATCGAAAATTATCAAAAATTCAAAAATCCGAATTTCTTAAAATTCAACATTTTTTCTTCTCTTTTATGGGATTTAGCTTCATTATTTTTGTGCTTTAAGAAAATACTTTACTTATTTAATAGTCTCGACTCTTTGATGGTAAAAAATCTAAAATTATCAAAAATTCGAAAAAATTCAAAAATCCGATTTTCTTAAAATTCAACATTTTTTCTACTCTTTTATGGGATTTAGCTTCATTATTTTTGTGCTTTTGGAAAATACTTTACTTATTTAATAGTCTCGACTCTTTGGTAAAAAATCTAAAATTATTAAAAATTCGAAAAAATTCAAAAATCCGATTTTCTTAAAATTCAACATTTTTTCTACTCTTTTATGGGATTTAGCTTCATTATTTTTGTGCTTTTGGAAAATACTTTACTTATTTAATAGTCTCGACTCTTTGGTAAAAAATCTAAAATTATCAAAAATTCGAAAAAATTCAAAAATCCGATTTTCTTAAAATTCAACATTTTTTCTACTCTTTTATGGGATTTAGCTTCATTATTTTTGTGCTTTTGGAAAATACTTTACTTATTAAATTGTCTCGACTCTTTGGTAAAAAATCTAAAATTATCGAAAATTATCAAAAATTCAAAAATCCGATTTTCTTAAAATTCAACATTTTTTCTTCTCTTTTATGGGATTTAGCTTCATTATTTTTGTGCTTTTGGAAAATACTTTACTTATTAAATTGTCTCGAATCTTTGGTAAAAAATCTAAAATTATCGAAAATTATCAAAAATTCAAAAATCCGATTTTCTTAAAATTCAACATTTTTTCCTCTCTTTTATGGGATTTAGCTTCATTATTTTTGTGCTTTTGGAAAATACTTTACTTATTTAATAGTCTCGACTCTTTGGTAAAAAATCTAAAATTATCGAAAATTATCAAAAATTCAAAAATCCGATTTTCTTAAAATTCAACATTTTTTCTTCTCTTTTATGGGATTTAGCTTCATTATTTTTGTGCTTTTGGAAAATACTTTACTTATTAAATTGTCTCGACTCTTTGGTAAAAAATCTAAAATTATCGAAAATTATCAAAAATTCAAAAATCCGAATTTCTTAAAATTCAACATTTTTTCCTCTCTTTTATAGGATTTAGCTTCATTATTTTTGTGCTTTTGGAAAATACTTTACTTATTAAATTGTCTCGACTCTTTGGTAAAAAATGTGAAATTATCGAAAATTCAAAAAATTCAAAAATCCGATTTTCTTAAAATTCAACATTTTTTCTTCTCTTTTATAGGATTTAGCTTCATTATTTTTGTGCTTTTGGAAAATACTTTACTTATTAAATTGTCTCGACTCTTTGGTAAAAAATGTGAAATTATCGAAAATTATCAAAAATTCAAAAATCCGATTTTCTTAAAATTCAACATTTTTTCTTCTTTTTTATGGCATTTAGCTTCATTATTTTTGTGCCTTTGGAAAATACTTTACTTATTAAATTGTCTCGACTCTTTGGAAAAAAATAAAAAATTATTAAAAATTATCAAAAATTTGAAAAATTGAATTTCTTAAAATTCAACATTTTTTTTCTCTTTTATACCATTTAGCTTTATTAAGCTAAATTATTATTATTTATTAATTATTATTATTATTATTTATTAATTATTATTATTATTTGAATTTTTATTCAAGAGAAAAAATGGAAAACTGAAAAAATTTAGAATTTTTTAAAAATTACAGGCCTTTTCCATTATTTCCCTGATTTCCAGAAGCCTTTTAAAAATTCCATACCATTTCCATGATTTCCAGATTCTGTAGGAACCCTGCTTTTGTCTGACTTTCTTCTAAATTATCGAATTCAGTGATTTCTGGGGTGAATTTGGTTAAGTTGTAAAATGATTAATTTCTATTTGAATTCGTTTTTTTTGAATGTAGAAAATCTGATGTTAATTTAATTCTTTTTTCGTTATGCACGGCAAAAAATATTTAGCTGGATGAACTACAGATTTCACTTTAGTAGCGAAATTATTTAGTACTTCAATTAATACTTTCGTTATTCTAGAGAAACTTATCGCTATTTCAAGTAAAACTTTTGTCAGTGTGTAATAATTATTATTTCTTTAAAAAGTATTTAATTTAAAATGGCTTTATAAAATAAGCAATGCAAAAGATGACCCAGATACTAATTGTAATTGTTCTAGCCATAGTTTAAGTCTAGTAATGTAAATTCTATTTAAATTGAGACCATTGAGTGAAATTATTTGAATTTTAGTTAGTTAAATCTCTTTGTTAGGTTATAATAATTATTTCTTTGAAATTTTTTAAATTGTTTAAAATAAGCAGCCCCATACAACATTCCCGCGCGCTTGCGCGCGGATAGTTTGGCTAGTTGTTATAAAACATGAAGAAATTGAAGACTCGGAGTGATCAATTTCTTCATGTTTTATAATAATTTATAATAATTAAAAATTTATGAAAATAATTGAATTATTGAGAAGAAATTTATAAAAAATTGTAAATAATTGAATTCCTGTGGAATTTTTATTATTTTTGACAATAATTAAATGTTTGTGTACGATTTTATTAAATTTTTTTTAAATAATTGAATTTTTCTCGGAAAATATTATTAAAATAGTAGATATTGAAAATAATTGAAATTAAGACAAGAATTTTATTGTCAAGTTTGAAAATAATTGAAATTTGGGGAAAATTTTTGTTATTTACAAAGATAATTGGGATTTTGACGAGAATTTTAAATTCTATTATTTTTAAAATTGCTAATTTTATTTAAAAAATGAAGTAAAAAGTTAGCCGCACGCTTTAGCACGCGAATTGTTGCTAGTTTAATAATAATTGATAAATAATTGAATTTCATGAAGAGTCACATTCTATAATGTATTCATGTTTCTTAGTGCGAAAATTAATAATTAAAATTTTTATTAGTTAATTAAAAGAAAGATAAACACTTAAAATTTTTTAATAAAATTGAATTTTCGCAAAGTTTTTTTGAAAATTCTGAAAAATAAGATTATCGAAATTTTTCAATTCTATTGTTTCAAGATAATTGAATTTTTATAAACAAATAATTGAACATTTTTGAATTAATTAAAATTCCTTGCAAGAATTCAATTATTTTCATAAATAATAACATTCTTCGAAAGGATTCAATTACTTTCATAAATAGTAAAATTCTTTGCAGAAATTCAATTATAGTATCAATACATTTTAATAAAATTAAATTAATCAAATTTTCAATTATAATTATAAACAGACAAGATTGTTTTAAAAAATTGAAAAAATTCTTTGTTTAATTCAATTATTTTCCAAATTTTTAATTAAAATTATTTAAAGAAAAAGATAATTTTCAAAAAATTTAAAGAATCTCGTCAAAAGAATTTAATTATTCATAAAAACTCTAATAAAAATTTTTGAAACTATTTGTAGATTTATATATGTTTGAAATCAAATAAATTTAAATTTGATGAGAAAAAAAAACCCGGGAAAAATTAGGACAATTTAATAAAAATACATTATACTAAATATTCTAATTATTTTTATTCTAAAAAATTTTTTTTTATTTCAGATTACTTGCCTTTTGGTACAAGAACGGAAACTTTTCATCTGAAGGGAATTTGAACAGAAAAACCGGAAAAGGATCGTTTGGAAAATAATTTTGCAAGATACAATTGTCTGGTGAGCTTTTCAAAAGCTTTAAATCTACTCAGGATTGCTAAAGATCTGAGAAATCAAGAAAAAGTCAAAGAAATTGAAATCGGTCAGGAAAATCAGGGAAAAGTCACGGATTTTTATAAAAAGTACTGGAAAATATCAAATTTCTACAATTATTACGAAAATTTTAGTTTTTGGTGTTTGAAAACGTTTTTGAAACACTTAGAAAACTTAAATTTTTCTTTAATTTCATTTCCATCTTAATAACTTGAATCGCTTATGAATTTTCAAACAATGTTCTGAATTTTTCTTATTTCTGTATAAATAATTAAATTTTAGAATAACTTTTTTCAATTTATTAATTACAATTAATTAAGAAAAAGTTTTTTCTTTACAAACAATTGCAATTTTCCGAATTAATTGAATTTCAGAAGATTTTTAAGCTAAATTTTTGGAATTTGATTTTTTTATAGTAGGGATCAGAGAGAGAAACAAAATTCTCTCTGGAAACTAGGAGAAAGTCCGGGGAAAATAAAATAAATTTTTTTGGCAAACCTGTTCTAGTAAAAAATTGAAAATTTTGATAAATTCTTTTTGAAAAAATGCAAAAAAGTAAACAAAAAATAAATTGTTTCAAAAGGATGCATTGAGTAAAATTAACAATTTAATACCGAATACTCCGGTTAAAAATTCAAAAAAGAAAAAAAAATAAATTGTTTCAAATGGATGGATTGAGTAAAATTAACAATTTAATACCGAATACTCCGATTAAGCCCAATTTACCATTCATTATCACATTATTGAAAAATCACACGTTATCTTTCGATGATAGTAAATTATGTGAATTTTAAGATTGCGCACCCTTTCCTCAGTAAATGCGATTGTTGAAAAGAATAAGGGGAAAGAGTAATTACTTTAATGGCCCGTTCTTTATACGAGAGCCATGATAATAATTTTATTTTTTTTCGTCTTTGTTTGCTTTTAGTTTTTTACATTTTAATGCGTTAAAATTTAGCGTTAATTTATTCCATTTGGTCTCTAAAAAATTGTCTCCTTTTTTGTTTTGCTGAAATTAATTATTTATATTAATTTTATTATTTATGATAATTTGTCTTAATAATGATAATTATGGCAATTCTGGTATTAATTCTGGTAATTCTCGTATTAATTATGGAAATTATGGTACAATATTTATTCGTTCGATTTTTTATACTTTACAATCTTTTTTTTTTTAATTAACATTTATTCTATTTTGCAGAGTAGTTGTAGAATACACTTTTAGGAATTTTCTCCCAAATTTAATAAAGATTTTAAGCTGCAAATAAAGATATCAAAGTGTCGGACTAGTTGGAGAGGGATTAAAGAAAGTTTTCACGCGATAAAATGAAAGTTTAATTATGGCGAAAAAGAGAGTGTGAATACCACAAACTAGAAAAGGCAAATTCAACGTGACCGTATATTTAAATGTCTATGTCACTTTTGGTGGATGACTTTATTTGTCAAATACAAGGAGAAAATTTTATAAACTCTTTGCATTTATATTTGTCACGGATTAAAACTTTGGAAATTAAAAATCAATGCGACGAAAAAAGGAGAAAATAACAGTTTAAATATATAAACTGTAAAGGTGATGGGACGTTTAATTTGCGATGAGATCGTGGGCTGATAAAAGCGTTATATGGACGATCGCGTGGATCAACCGCGGTACCATCGTGTACAACTGTCACGGGTCCCCGAATAATAATAATTCTGAAAATGGAATAAGAAACCCCTCGGCGGAGGAATGAGAAAAGAAGGGAAGGAAAGGATAACGAGACGTTGACGGGCCAATTAGATTCTAAATGCCGCAATAATTTCCTTTAGCATTTGCCGAGTGATAGTGTATATGTATGTATTCAGAGAAACCTCGAAATGATGTTGGGAATATTTCGTTAAAAGGGTAGTTCTCTTAATAGAAGAGGACGAACCTCTAATTTTCCAACTGATCGATAGGCATTACATACCTATACCTATGTTTAAAAAGTCGTGATCATTATATACCAAGAGAAAATAAATGCTCAAACAAAATTCCTCGCTAGGCAAACAATTGATTCATTTGTCAATTTTTTTTTTGCATTTCGCTTTGATAAAAAAATTATTCATACGCAAATTACAAAATTTTTTATTTTCAAATTATTTGACTGATTATTATTATTTTATTCAATTTATTTGATTATTTTTATAAATAATAACATTTTTAGCAAAAATCCAATTATTCTCAACAAAATTTTAATAAATCCTTCGAAACAATTCAATTATTTTTTAAAATAGTAAAATCTTTGCAAAAATTCAAATATTATCAATAAAATTTCACGAAGGAATTCAATTCTTTTCTGAATTCGTTATAAAAATTTCCAAAAGAATTCAATTATTTTCTAAAATTTTAATAATCTAAATTAAATTCCTCCAAAGAATTAAAATTTTTATCGAAACAATTTTATTATTTTTCAAAAATTTCAATAATAATCATTGCAAGATATCAATTAGTTTCATAAATAATAAAAATTTTTCGAACGATTTCAATTAGTTTCGGAAATTTTAATCAAATTCTTCCTAAAAATTCAATTATTTTCATAAAAAGTCAAATTCTTCGTAGGATTTCAATTATTTTCATCAATAATCAAATTCTTCGGAGAATTTCAATTATTTTCAAAAATTTTAATCAAATTCTTCCTAAAAATGCAATTATTTTCATAAAAAAAAAATTCTTCGGAGGATATCAATTATTTAAAAAAATTTTAATCAAATTCTTCCTAAAAATTCAATTATTTTTATAAAAAAAAATTCTTCGGAGGATTTCAATGATTTTCAAAATTATTAATAAAATTCTTCGTTAGAATTTAATTATTATCATCATAACAAGTAAAATTCTTTGGAAGATTTCAATTATTTTGATTAAGAATAAAATTTTTCGGAGGATTTAAATTATTTTCAAAAATGGGAAACAAATTCTTGTCAAGAATTCAATTATCATCATAACAAGTAAAATTCTAGATTTCAATTATTTTCATTAATAATCAAATTCTTCGGAGGATTCCAATTATTTTCAAAAATTTGAAACAAATTCTTGTCAAGAACTCAATTTTTGTCATAAATAATTGAACTCTTTACAGAATTTCAATTATTTTCAAAAATTTGAAACAAATTCTTGTCATGAAATTCTTTCGAAGTAAAATTCATCGCAAAAATTAACTTATTTTTTATAAATAATAACATTCTCCTAAGGAATTCAATTATTTGAAATACAATTTTAATATCAACAATTTTAATAAACTTTAAAAGTCAAATATTTCATTATAATTATTAACAGACACGATTATTTTGAAAAGTTGAAAAATTTTTTTTGTTTCATTTAATTATTTTCATAAATAATAACATTTTTTAAACGATTTCAATTAGTTTCAGGAATTTTAATAAAATTCTTCCTAACAATTCAATTGTTTTCATAAAAAGTAAAATTCTTCGTAGGATTTCAATTATTTTAAAAAATTTCAATAGAATTCTTCGCAAGAATTCAATTATCTTTATAAAAAATAAAATTCTTTGGAAGATTTCAATGTTATTAATAAATAATAAAATTCTTCGCAAGAATTCAATTATCATCATAACAAATAAAATTCTTTGTAAGATTTCAGTTATTTTCATTAATAATAAAATTCTTCGGAGGATTTCAATTATTTTCAAAAATTTTAATAAAATTCTTCCTAAAAATTCAATTATTTTCATAAAAAATTAAAATTCTTTTGATGATTTCAATTATTTAATTTTCTTATTAAATAATAGAATTCTTCGGAGGAATTCAATTATATTTTCAAAAGTTTTAATAAAATTGTTCGCAAGAATTCAATTATCTTCATAAAAAATAAAATTCTTTGGAGGATTTTAATTATTATCAAAAATTATAATAAAATTCTTCCTAAAAATTCGATTTTCTTTATAAAAAATAAAATTCTATTGATGTTATAAATTATTTTCTTATGAGGATTTCAAATATTTTTAAACAGTTTAATTAAATTCTTCATGAGAATTTAATTATCTGCATAAAAAATAAAATTGTTTAGAATATTTTAATTATTTTCATTAATAATAAAATTCTTCGGAAGGTTTCAATTATTTTCAAAATTTGGAAACAAATTCTTGTCAAGAACTCAATTGTTTTCATAAATAATTAAACTCTTTACAGAATTCCAATTATTTTCTAAAATTTGAAACAAATTCTTGTCAAGAAATTCTTTCAAAGTAAAATTCATCGCAAAAATTAATTTTTTTTTATAAATAATAACATACTCCTGAGAAATTCAATTATTTTTAATACAATTAAAAAGTTGAAAAAATTTTTTGTTTAGTTTAATTATTTTAAAATTTTTTAATTAAATTGTTTAAAAAACTACATTGTCTAAAAAAACACAAAGAAATTCTTGAAAAAAATTTAATTATTTACAAAATCTCTAATAAAATTGTTTAGAAGAGTTTAATTTTTTATTAATAGATAATTTATTAAAATTATTAATAGAAAATTAAACTCTTCTAAAGAATTTTATTCAAATTTTAATAATAGTTTTAGTAGTAAAACTATTAATTACAATTATTAAAAAATCGATTGAGATATAGAATAAAGAAAAAAAAATTTTTTAAATGAAAATAATTTTGAAAAAGTTATTATCACTCGGTCACCTATAAAACATGAAGACATCGATCACTCCGAGTCGAAGACTCGGAGTTATCGATTTCTTCATGTTTTATAATAAATATTCTTTTAAGTTATATTGAATTTCAAAAGGTTGGATTTTGAAATTTTTCAAGAATCTTAATTTATATTCATGTTTTTGAATAATTTTACAATATTGTTTTGAGATTGTATCAGAATATACTTTAGGATCAGGGAAAGAGTCAAAATTTTGTCTGAAAAATCAGGAAAAAGTTGAGGAAAAGCAAAATGAAATTTTTGTGGTAACCCGGATATGCCAATATTTATTACACAGGCCAACAAAATTTTGTTGCCCAACCAATGAAAGCCAATTCTTATAGGATTTTGTCCGTAGAATCCGAATTTGACCTTGAAAATATTGGATTGGCTCTATTTTTCAAGCAATTTACGTTCCAATACGCAAATTACGCATTTTTGGCATATTTTGAATGAATGTAAAACCAAATATCGAAACAGTAAATCTGTCCGCATAGGACCAAATTACAGCTTAAATACTGCTCTTTAATATCCAAAAACAAAAAATTTAATTTATATACGCTTTAACCTTTAATGTCCAATGGAACATACGCTGTTTCATAAACGTATTGAAAATAACATTACTTTTCACCAGGTAAGACAAATTAAGTAAAAATTAGTCTCTCCGGGGGTATTTGTAGTCGCTGCTTAGAAATCTGTATTCAGATTTTAATATTCAAAATGGCGCATTCAATATGGAGAATTTTTTTTTTAATTGTCATTTTTATCATAAAGGTGTAAACTATTTTTAAAAATTAGTCCGAAATTTTTAATTTTTATATTTCGTAGCAGATTTATATGTAGTATTTAAGCTTTAATTTGGTCCTATGCGGACAAATTTACTGTTTCGGTATTTGGTTTTACATTTATTCAAAAAATGCCAAAAATGCGTATTTTGCGTATTGAAACGTAAGTTGCTTGAAAACTAGAGCCAATCCAATATTTTCAAGGTCAAATTTGGATTCTACGGACAAAATCCTATAAGAATCAGCAATAACATTTTAGGCAACATGCAATTGATGAAATTTTGTCGGCCTGTGTTATTTTTCTTTTCTAAAGAAAAAATGAATAAAATTGTTTTTTTTTGTGATTTCAGGTGGGATTGTTTATTAATTCTGGAATAAAGATACAAGACAATAGTGAAGAAGCTTCTTCTTTCTGGTTGTAAATGATTGCATGCCTGACGCTTGGGAACGACTTTATGGTCTGAAGAGAGGAGAACTGTGGCCTGTGCGCGCTCTTGTTCCGAATTCTGATTGTGAGATGGCTGAAAGTGAATCCTCCCGAAGGCACACAACATTCGAATTCGATGGTATGTCTCCGTTTCACACCCTAAGTGGCGCGGTGTCTCTCTGTTCTTTCACAAATACAAAATTCACCTTTCTTCACCAATAAACACACATGCGTATCAAACACCACCAAATGGAAGCTGATGAGATTCACACCGAGTCTTGTTCGCGGTCTTCTTTTGGGTTTTTGTTTTTGTGTCGTTTTCTATACCGCTCGTCGCCAAACCAAATAACAGCATCTCTCTCACTCTCTTTCTCTATCTCTCTTTTTCTTTTTCGCCGTTCAGCGACAACTTCTCACTTCCACCGCTTAATAAAGTGGCTTTTAGTCTTCCAAAAAGAATGCAAAAGTAAACTTTCTTTTTTTTTTACTCTTAATTTTTGCTTTTTTATTCGATTTTTTTGGGGGAAAATCAAAAATTCACTGAGTGGAACGAAGACAGGCTTCGCACTCATCTACTAAAATCTACCATTTACTACTTTTTTTACGTTTTGCTACTATTTAGGTACTTTTTTTTAGATTTCAGTCACTAAAAGCTACAATTTTTGTTTTTGTTTTTTTTTGTTGAGAATTTCTACTACTTTAAATTCGCTAATACTAGAAATAAAAAAAACTATTTTCAAAATTTAGATATAATCAAATTCTTTAAAACGATTCAATTATTTCCAAAAAATATTCGAAATTCAATTCTTTTCAATATCTAGTATTTTCATCAAATTTCGCAAAACAATTCAATTATTGAAAAAAAAAATTGATAAAATTCATCCAATATTAAATTATTTTCATAAATAATAAAATTTCCCACAGGAATTAAATTTATTAAGAATAGAATTTTTAAAAAAATTTCTAAAATCAATTATTTAACAAAATTTTTATACAATTCTTCACAATAATTCAATTACTTTCACTAATATTAACATTTTTCATGGAAATAAAAAATATTTTTAAAAAATTTTGTTAAAATTCTAAGCAAGAATTCAATTATTTTCATAATTAATAAAACTGATCGATGAATTTCAATTATTTTGAATACTACTTTAAATTAATTAATCAAAAAATTCATTTATTTTCACAATTGAAGTTAATAAATTATAAAAGAATTTAATTATTTCCAATGAAATGTTCATAATATTTATTTTAATTCGAAAAAATTAATTATTTAAAACAATGTTTATAAAATTCTTATAAAGAATTCAATTATTTTCAAAAATTTTAATAAATTCAATTATTCGATTATTCAATTAAAGATTTCAATTATTTTTAAGAAATTTAATTTAATTCGTCGCAAGAATTGAATTATTGTCAAAAACAATAAAATTTTTTTGGAGTAAAACATCAATGAAATTTTTTAATTGGAATTCATTTAATTTAAATGTAATTTTAATAAAATTTCTCGAAAGAATACAATTATTTTTAAAAATATTATTTAAATTCAATTATTTTCAAGATTTTTAATAAAAATTTCAATTCTTCTCAACAATTCTGATAAAATTCTTCGAAACATTTCAATTATTTTTATAAATTGTAAAATTCTTAGCAAGAATTCAATTATTTTTGTAAATAATAAAATTCTTCTGAGAAATTCAATTATATTCAATACATCCTTATTAATAAAATCAGATGTCTGTCTGTACATTGCTTAAAACTTCAAAATGTTAACATGATTAGTTATTATGGACATCAGGGATTCCAAAAATATTCTTAAAAAATTTAATGTATGTACGTATGTATGTACGTATGTATGTACGTATGTATGTACGTATGTCTGTCACAAAAACTTTGTACCCCAATCACACAAAAACATGTAAATCGATTTAAGTCCAACTTGGTAGGTTATTAGGTATTGACCCAAGGAAGGTTTATAAATTTACAGATTTAAAAAATATTAATTAGAACGGGAGATATTCAATTTCTTCAAAAAATTCAAAAAATCGAAAATTTCAAAATTTTTAATTTTTTCATGGATTGCTTTTAAAGTTTCTATACTTGAGTATCACATGTTATTTAGTCACATTTTAGCATAATTTTGCAAAAAATAAAGTCCTATAACTAATATGTAAGTATACAAATGTTTTCAAAAAATCAAAAATTTCAAAATTTTACATTTTTCATGGATTGCTTTTAATCTTTCTATATTTGAGTATTACATGTTATTCAGTCACATTTTAGAATAATTTTGCAAAAAATACTATCCTATAACTAAGATGTAAATATAAAAATATTTTCAAAAACTTCAAAAAATGGAAAATTTCCAAATTTCACATTTTTAATGGATAGCTTTTAAACTTTCTAAAATTCAATATTATATGTTATTTAGTCAGATTTTAGCATAATTTTGCAAAAAATACTATCCTACAAGAAATATAAAAAAATTTTCAATATATCAAAAAATCGATACTAATTACTATATGAAGTATAATTCAGTAGTATTTTTGGAGTCTCTGATTAATATTTTGATGTCAAAATAGTGTAATTGAGAATTATTTATCAAATTAATCTAATATTTTCAAGAATTTCAGAAATATTGAAAATGCAAATTTTTTATGATTAAAATGATATTGCAGGATGTCAAGAAATTGTAAGTCACCTCTGATACAATACAAGCATATTATATGCCACTAGGCAAAAACTTATATGTTAAAACGTTTTTTTTATTTTAACTCTAGATTTAACTTTTAGAGATGTTTTGAGCAATGTAAAGACAAAAGTTAACACGGTGTCTATTTTGTTTAACAAAATATAGGTCTTATGTTAGGTTTTAGCAGTCGTAACCTTTGCGATACAATTAGTTCCAATTAGACTCTACTATAACTCCAAAAACTGGGTGGGAAATTTGATAAATTTTTAATGCATTAATTAAAGTACTACAAATTGACAAATATTGTTCTCTGCATTTGAATTGGTTAAAATAACTAATTTGATAATAAAAAGTCAATCACTGATTCAAATAGTAATATTTTCCTACTGAAATAGCTATAATGGTACCTAACTAATTATTATTTTTTTCCGGTCAAATTAAATTCCTGAGCTATTTCCTTATTTTCCAAATTGGTAGACACACTGTTAAATGTATTGGTAGAAACTAAAACCCGTCGAAGACGGGTACGACAGCTAGTATTTTTATAAAATTCCTGGGAAAAAATTCAATTATATTCAAGATAATTTTAATAAAATTTTTCACTGAAATACAATTCTTTTAAAACATTTTAATAATATTTTTCGTGATAATTCAGTTATTTTCATAAATAATATAATTCTTCTCAGGAATTCAATTATTTTTGAAAATTTTAATAAAATTCTTCAAAAAGTTTTCAATTATTTTCATAAATAATAAAATTCATTGCAGGATTTTAATTATTTTTAATACCAATTTTACAGGAATTGTTCGAGAAATGTCATTATTCTTAAAAATTTAATTTCAATTCCTCGCAAAAATCAATTAAATAAAAAAATATTTTTTTAAAATTCTTTAGAAGAATTTAATTATTTACAAAAAAATTATAATTTTTCACAAGAATTAAATTATTTTCAAATATTTTAATAAAATTGTCGGGAAGAAATCAATTATTTTTAATACAATTTTCATTACATTTTTTTGAAATAATTCAATTATTCTTTTAGATTTTTTAAAAATTCTTCCCAAGAATTTAATTATTTACATAAATAATTCTTCGAAAGAATTCAATTATTAAAGATAAATATCGAAATTATTCCCGAAAATTCAATTATTTTGAGGCATTTTATTAAAATTCTTTGCAAAATTCAATTATCTTCGTAAATAACAATATTTATCACAAGAATTCAATTATTTATTTAAAAGTAATAAATTTCTTCTTAGAAATTCAATTATTTTTCAAAATTTTAATAAAATCATTCCCAAGAATTCAATTATTTTCATAAATAATAAAATGCTTTTTTGGAATTTATTTAATTGTTGTCAATAATTTTAAAAGAATTCTTTGTAAAATTTAATTATTTTTAAATACTTTTAGCAAATCAATGATTTTCAATATCTACTATTTTCATAAAATTTCCAAACAGAATTCAATTATTTAATAAAATTTTTGTAAAAATCTTCGTATGAATTCAATTCTTTTCATGAATAATAAAAATTTCTCAGGAATTCAATTATTTAAATTAGAATTTGCATAAAATTGGTCGAAAGAAATCAATTATTCATTAATTTTTATAAAATTCTTCGCAAGAATTAAATTATTTTTATAAATATTAAATTTCTTTCATTGATAATTGTAAAATTCGTTGCAGAAATTCAATTTATTAGCAGGATAAGAAAGAAGTAAATATTTTTGCTGAAAATTAGAAAAAAGTCAGGAAAATAAAATATAGAATGTAATTTTTATCAGTTTTGTAAAGTATCTAAAAGGAGTTTTGTTGGTCTTCAAGTTTAATTTTTCGATAGCTACTTACTTTTTTATTTTTTTACTACATTTTTGAACTTTAATGCTACTTTTTGCTGCTTTTTGAAAATTAATTATTGAATGCAAAGTCTGCGAAGATTATGAACTTTTTTTTGTTAGTAACTTACAAAAATAGTTGTAAATTTTATTTACACTTTTGTGTAATTTTTATTTTTTTTTATCGATTTATAATTTAACGATAATTTGTTGTTGGGAAGTTGTAAAATTAATTGTTATTTCTTCTTAAATTTTATTTTTGTTTTTTATCCATCATTTATGAAAAGAAGAAAAATATTAGGTAAAATTGTGCGTGAATTGAAAATTTTAACAGGAAATTTTATTTTTCAGTTGCTGAGTGTTTCTTTCGAAAAATCCTCGAGGTTGTGGTGCGGTGAAGCTTTATCGGATTCATATCTAACTAAATCAAAATACTGATTCGTGCACGTATGTATAAATTATATATATTTTTATCGCTTTGATAATTCAACCCTTATATATTTCAAGTACTATATAGATAAATAAATGCAGTCCCGCATGAGATTTTACATAAATGTTTACCTTTAATTATTCTTCCGCATGCAAGAAAATTAATATCTAATTGTTAGTCAATAGTAATAATTTTTTTTCATACATAGGGGAGTTGTGAATATTGTACAAAATAAAACGCTTGCGTAATATTTTACACATTTGCATAAAATTATTTTTTCACTTTAAAAAGTAATTTAAAAATTTTAAATTAATTACAAAATTGAATTTTTTTACCTTGTTCCGTTTACTACTTAAATAAATAACTAAAAGTAACAAGTATTTCGAAAAATTAAAAAAATACTTTTCTAGAGACTAGATAGAGATTTTCGATTTAGACTTAACAGAGATCAAATACTTTATAATAATCGTATACTAAATAAAATTCCATTTTTCAGGTTTCGTCTCGACTGGAGGAGCAGTTTTCTCACGAATAAACTTTCGCTTCTTGGACAAACCGCTAAATCGTAAAATAAGAAAAAGGTATATGACAACTTCTATTATGATCATCATCATCTTCACGTGAGTAACCGCAAAATTTTGGACAAAATTCTATATAATTTTTGTTCGATCACTTTAGAAGGAAGATGAACAAGAAATATCCGTTGTGGGGACATTTTCTCGTCACATTATTGTCACATTGAAAGGAAAAAGGGATACATGTCTCCGTTTGATATCCGAATTCTCATAACTCACATCCGTTTTGCGTGCATAAATGACACAAGGCAGCGCGTAGGCATTTGTCCAGCTGTTAACCCGCACCTAAAGAGGCATATATATTTTTTTCTTTTTTTTTTTTTTAAATAAGTGCCGTAAAACGTGAAATAATGTATGCGCGAAATATACTCTCTTCTCTCATTATCAGTGTGTTTCTAAGTGAGTAACACACATTTCCAGGGGAAATAATACTCGCCCCGGACGCGAGCCATTCACACTCATGAGACACATGAGTCGCATGCAAAAGGCGTTTTAAAAAAAAAAGTATAGTCCTTGTAGTTTTCAACCCTCTATAGGTCAATGACTTTCTTGCATGCGCTTTGTAAAAGAAAAAAACTTTAACATTTCAAAGTCCAACTCTACTATTTCGACATTTCGGCACAAGATTCTCTCTTCATTATTAATTTTTTTTATTAGATTTTTTATTAAATTATTATTCTACATTAATTCAGAGTTGCCAGGGGAAGTCAGATCAGGGAATTCAGAAAAAAGTCAGAGATTTTTATTAAAGTACTGGAAAAAATTGAATTTTAAAAAAGAGTTACAAATGATTGCAGAAATTCAATTATTTTCAAAAGTAATAAAATTCTTCACAAAAATTCAATTATGTTCGAAAAATTTTAAAAATTCTCGTCAAAATTTCAATCATCATTAAAAATAATAATAAAATTCTTCTCAAAAATTCAATTACTTTCAAAAATTTTCCTCAATTCAATAATTCTCAATATCTACAACTTTAATAAAATTTCCCAAAAGAATTGAACTGTTAAAAAAAAAAGTTTTAATAAAATTCTAAGCAAACGTTTAATTATTTTCATAAATAATAAAAATTTCACAGGAATTCCGGTAATCTGTTCGCAGTTTAAAATTAGTTATTGTTTGCTTTTTTGTATCGTAAAGTTTTTAATAATTTTTCTTTTTAAATATTTTCAATTTTAAAATTATTGTATTTTGAAAATCATCGAATTGTAGCAAAGAATTTTATCAAAAAATTTGATGATAGAATTTTTTCGAAGAATTTTATTATTTCGGAAAATATTTGAATTCTCGAGAAGAATTTTGTTAAAATTTTTGAAAATCCTAATTAAATTCTTTTCAAGAATTTCTTAAAGTTTTCTTAAAAATAATGTAGTTTTTTGAATAATTATAATTGAAAATTTAGAAAATAATTGAATTTTATTAACAATTTCATTCAATTTTTTAAAATAATCCTATTTTGTTAATAATTGTAATTAAACATTTAATTATTGAATTTTATTTAAATTTTATAGAAAATAATTGAATTCATTTGAAAAATTGTATAACAAATTAAAAAAAAATTTAATTATTTCGTGAAATTTTTTTGAACATTTAATTGAATTTTGGCAAAGAATTTGACTATTTATAAATATAATTGAATTTTTTCGAAGGATTTATTAAAACTTTGGAAAATAATTGAATTTTTTCGAAAAATATTATTAAAATTTTTTTTAAAAATTGAATTCTTTCACGAAATGTTATTAAAATTGTATTAAGAATAATTTAATTTTTGCAAAGAATTTTACTATTTATAAATAAAATTGAATTGTTTCGAACGATTTATTAAAATTTTAGAAAATAATTGAATTCTTTTGAAATGTTTTATAACAAATTAAGCAAAAAATTGAATTCTTTCGTGAAATTTTTTTGAAAATAATTGAATTTTTGAAAAACTATTTAAAAAAGTAATTGAATTGTATCGAAGGATTTATTAAAATTTTAGAAAATAATTGTATTCGTTCGTGAAATTTTATTAAAATTTTATTTAAAAATTGAATTAAAATTCTTTATAAGAAATCAATTTTTTAAAAACATTCATTTATTCAATAAATTATTTATTTTTGTATTTAAATAATTGAATTCTCATAGAATTTTCTAATAAAAATTAATTTAAATATGGATTGCAGTAAAAATTTTAGATAGTTAAATATTAAAAGTATTATAGCATAAATTTTCAAAAATAATTGAATTTTAAAAAGGTTTTAAATTAAAATCTTTGAAAATATGAATTTTTTACACTTTTAACTGACAATTGTATAGAATTATTTTTTTTTCGAAAAAGTTTAATTGAATTTTTTTTTAAAATTATTTCAAGTTTTTATTTTCTAAATATTTAATTGAAGAATTTCCGAATAATGGAAATTTTATAAAACTGAATTGTAAACAAATGGATTTGAAAATTCTCAAGAATTTTAATAATATTTTTGAAAATAATTGAATTCTTGCAACGAATTTTATTTATATTTTTTGAAATAATTGAATTCTTTTGAGAAATTTTAATAAAATAGTTGATTTTTAAAATATTTGAATTTCAGCGAAGAATTTCATTATTTTGTGAAATGTGTAGGTAATTGAATTCTTGCAAACAATTTTTGAAAATAATTACATTTTTTGTGGAATTTATTTAAAATTGTATTAAAAAATATTTGAAATCCTATGAAAAATGTTATTATTTATGAAAATAATCGAGTTCTTACAGCGAATTTTATTACATGTTCTTAAATAATTGAATTCGTGTGAATAATTTTATTACTTGTAAAAATAATTAAATTCTTGAGAAGGATTTTATTAAAATTTTTATAAATAATTAAATTCTTTTTTTTGAAAAATTTTATGGAAATTTAAATTAATGTTTTAGAATAATTTTACAATTAAAAAAATTCGTAAATAAAATAATGTATTATAATGGAACAGTTTTTTGAGTGTCTAATAATTTTTAGAGTGAATCAGAATACTTTGTAGGGTCAGGGAAAAATTCAAAATTTTGTCTGGAAATCAGGGAAAAACAAAATTAATTTTTTGTGGAAAAGAAATTAATTAAAAAATTAAAAGAAACAAATTTGACAATTAACTAATTATTTTACTTAATAGTAAATAGTGTTGTAAATAGTGTTGAGCGAATTTCTTCAAAGAAGATAAAGATCAAGTTTTATTTCTCGTCTCTATAAGTTCTTGGTTTGTGTGTAGAATTTGCTGCTGTGCACAAAGGCGAGTGGAAATTGCGCGGTGTGCTTTTGTATTTCATTTAGCCCCTTCTTTTTTGGTTTAAGGTGCAAGACACTTGAGTGTACTAGCAATTAGAAACAAATTCAATGGTGCTGAAACTCGTCCTCTATTCCCGCAGTCAGTAAGACTTTCTTCTCACGATGAATTCACTTAGAAATATAGAAAACAGAGGAATTTACACTTTCAAAACTTTAGCGTAATAGATATATACCCTGAAGTTTTATTTGTTCAAATGTTTCCGAATCTCATTACTCTCTCCGGCAAATAAACAATCTTCGATTTCTAAGAAAATAATTTTTTTCTATTTTCGAAATACTGTTTAAATAATCTGTATTAATCTATATTAATTATCGTTTTATTCCGAATGTCTGTTCGGAGTTTGAAGTTTGTTATTTTTCTTTACTATTGTTTCCTAATTTTTTTCATAATTATTTTTCTATTCTTGAAATCATTTGTTTTAAATTGTTATATTTTTTATTAAATTCAAATTATTGAAGTATATAAATTAACAAATAATTATTTAAATTAATTTAACATAATTTTTAGTTATTATTTAAGCATTTTTCATTAACATTAAAGTTGATTTTCATAAATTATACATTTCGAAACATTCCAAGAAAAATTTAGAAATGAATTAATTTTTCAAAATTTGCTTTAATAAATTTTATTTTTTTTTTAAATTTAAAAGTTAATACTTTGATTAGATTAAAAATTTTTTTAAATAATTGAATTTTTTAGAAGAATTTTAGTAAAATTTTTTAAAAATTAATTAATTTCCCAGAAGAAGTTTATTATTTATAAAAATAAATGAATTCTTGCGAAGATTTTATTTATTCTTGAAAATAATGGAATATGTTGGAAAAATTTTTTTTTATTTATAAATAAAAATAATTGAGTTCTTTAGAGAAAATTAAATTCATACTAAAAAGAACTGAATTTCTGTGAAGAATTTTCTTATTTATAAAAATAATTGAATTCATGCAAAGAATTATATTAAAATTTGAAAAAATAATTGAAATCTTAGGAATAATTTTATTATTTAGAGTATTTAATCAACTATTCTGAAAAATTTTACTGAATAATTTGAAAATTATTTAATTTTTCAGAAGAATTTTATTATTTATGAAAATAACTGAATTAATTGCGAAAAATGTTATTAAAATGTTTTTAAAGAATTGAATTTCAGTGAACAATTTTGTTATTTTAGAAAAATTTTATTACAAGTTTTAAAAATAATTGAACATGTTAGAAAAATTTTATTAAAATTATCTTGAATATAATTGTATTTCTCAGAAGAATTTTTCTATTTACAAAAATAATTGAATTCTTGCTAAGAATTTTACAATTTATAAAAATAATTAAATTGTTTTGAAGAATTTTATCAGAATTGTTAAAAATAATTGAATTAATTGAATTAAAAATTGAATTTCTTCAAAGAATTTATTTATTTTTGAAAATAATGAAATTTTTGCACAAAATTTCATTTTTATAAAAATAATTAAATTCTCTAGAGGAAATTACATTTATTTATGAAAAAAATTGAATTTCTGCGAAGAATTTTATTATTTAAAGAAGTAATTAAATTCTTGCTAAGAATTTTACAATTTATAAAAATAATTGAATTGATTTGAAGAATTTTATCAGAATTGTTGAAAATAATTAAATTTTTATTAAAACTCTTGAAAATAATTGAATTTAAATAATATTTATAAAAATAATTGAATTGATTTGAAGAATTTTATCAGAATTGTTGAAAATAATTGAATTTTTATTAAAACTATTGAAAATAATTGAATTTAAATAATATTTATAAAAATAATTGAACTGTTTTGAAGAATTTTATCAGAATTGTTAGAAAATAATTTTATTTTTATTAAAACTCTTGAAAATAATTGAATTTAAATAATATTTATAAAAATAATTGAATTCTTGCGAAAAATTGTTGAAAATAATTGAATTTCTGGAAGAATTTTATTCAAATTTTTAAACCAAATCGAATTTTTTTCGAAAATTTTATTTATTTTTAAAAATAATAAAATTTTTGCAAAAAAAATTTTATTTTTTATAAAAATGATTAAATTTTTTAAAGAAAATTAAATTTTTTTATGAAAAAAACTTTTCTTAGAGATTTTGAAAATAATAAATAATAACAATTAATTAGTTAATAAATATATTTTTTAAATTCTGAATTGAAAATAATAAAAAAAAAATTGAAGCTGATATTTGAAAATAAAAAATTTTATAATTTGTATAATATTTGCTAGTTAATTAATATGAATAGTATTAATTAGTATTAACTCCTATTAATTAATACAAATTAGTATTAATTAATATAAATTAGTATTAATACTAATTATTATTAATTAATTAATATTAATTGGTAGTAATACTGAAGTTAAGTAGAAAAATTTTTGGGGAAAAGCCTGTTATTTTTGGAGGAAAAGTTCGTTTTGAAAATAAGTTAAAAAGCTTTTAATAAAATTAAATAAACAGATAGGAAGGATTTATTTTGTAAGTAAAATAGAGAAAAAAAAGTTGAAGAGTGCGTAGGGAACGGTGAACAGTTGTTGTTGAAATATAGTTGTCGAGTGGGGAACACTATCGTAAATGAATTAAAGGTTTCCAAGCGGCTTGCTGTTGTAAAACTATCCGATTAAACTGGTACTCTAAACCCACAAGACCAATTAACACGAAATGTGTGACTCAGATTATAAGTCATCCCAGTTGCGCAGCTGGTGTTAACTTACATATTTCCCTCTCTTTCTCCCTGTCTTATCTATCTCATCCCTTTATGCATATTTAAATGAAGTAAAAAAATTTTCAATATTAGAATAGAAAAATATTTTCTCCGTTTTCGAATTTTTTTTTCTATTGATTAAAATATTTTGTTTTTAAATTTTTTATCAAAAAAGTATATATAAAATATTTTTTATAACTTTAGTTTATAAAAATATTTTTTCTTCTAAATTGTTGATTTTAAACGTTGTGAATTTCCCCAGCAATTAATTTAGTGGTTTTATTTATTTTTCCCCTTTTAGAATTACTTTTTCGGGTACAAAATTATTAAACTTAATAAAAAAACTCTGAGACAATTTTTTGAAAATTAGAAATAGAATTAAAAATAATTTAAAAACAGGGTTTTCACAGGTCAGGGAAAAGTCAGGGATTTTTAGTAAAAGTACTGAAAAAATTGAATTTTAAAGACTCATGAAAAAACTCTAAATTTTGATGTTTTTTTTTGTTTGCCTCGTAAACTATGAAATTACCACGAATTTTAATACAAAACCTTGAATTTTTTCTATTTTAGACAATAATTTCTTTTTAAATAACTACATTTTACAAGAACTATCATAAAATTATGACTTATAAATTATATAATGAATCATTTTTACAATTTTCTTAAATACTAGATTGATAGAAGAATTTTAGTTAAAAATACTAAAAAAAAATGAATTTTGGAAAAGTTACAAATAATTCCAGAAATTCAATTATTTTCAAAAGTAATAAAATTTTTCGCAGAAATTCAATTATATTCAAAAATTAAAAAAAATTCTGGTCATTTCAATTATATCTTTAAAAATAAAAAAATTCTTCTCCAAAATTCAATTATGTTCAAAAATTTTTAAAAAATTCTCGTCAAAATTTCAATAATCTTTATAAATAATACAATTCTTCTTCGAGATTCAATTATTTTTAATAACTTTAATAAAATTCTTGGGAAAATTTCTCAGGAATTTAATAATTTACAAGATTTTTAGATAATTTCTTTGAAATAAATCGATTATTTTCATAAATAATAAAATTTTCACAGGAATTTAATTATTTAATATAAAAAATTTCAAAAAAATTTCGAAAAATATCAATTATTTAAAAAGAATTTTATAAAATTCGTCGCAGGAATTCAATTATTTTTGAAATAGTAAAATTCTTCACCGAAATTCAATTATTTTTATAAACTTGAATAAAATTCGTTGGAAGAATTAAATTATTTTCAAAAGGAATAAAATTCTTCGCAGAAATTCAATTATGTTCAAAAATTTAAAAAAAATTATTGTCAAAATTTCAATTATCTTTATAATTAATAACATTCTTTAATATTCAATTATTTAAAAAAATTTTTTAAATTATCGTCAAAATTTCAATTATTGTTATAATTAATAAAATTCTTCTTCAAAATTCAATTATTTTTAAAAACTTGAATAAAATTCTTGTTAAAATTTCACAGGAATTCAATAATTTATAAAATTTTAAATAAATTTCTTTGAAATAATTTAACTATTTTCATAAATAAGAAAATTCTTCACATGAGTTCAATTATTTAATATACAAAATTTCATAAAATTTTTCAAAAAAGTTCTTTTCAAGGATTCAATTATTTTTATAAATAATAAAATTCTTCACTGAAATTAAATTATTTTAGAAAAATTTTAATAACATTTTTGGGAAAAGTTTTAATTATTTTAATAAATAATAAAACTTATCGCAGGATTTTAATTAATTTTTGATACAACATTTTAATCAAATTGCTGGATAAATGTAATTATTCTTAAAAATTTCATTAAAATAATTGAATTACTTAAAAATTTGTTGATAAAATTCTTTATGAGAATTCAATTTTAACAAACATTCAATTATTTAATAAATTATTTATTTTTTAATTTAAATAATTGAATTCTTTTAGAATTTTCTAATAAAAATTGATTAAAAAATGAATTACCGAATAATCGATTTATTATTTATGAAAGTAATTTAATTATTGCAAAGAATTTTATTACAATTTTTTCAAATAATTGAATTTTTTGAGAAAATTTACTACTTTTTAAAAATAATTGAATTCTTGCGAGGGATTCTATTAGGATTTTTGTAAATAATAAAATTTTTTTTGACAAATTTCATGGTAATTTAAATTATAACAAAACATGAAGAAGGCGATCACTCCGAGTCGAAGACTTTTTAGAGACAGGGAAAAAGTGAGAATTTTGTCTGGAAATCAGGAAAAAGTCAGGGAAAAATAAAATTAAATATTTGTGGCAACCCTGAAAATTTTTTTTTAGAATTTTGCCTTTATTTTTGCATTTCTCGATAAAATTTCAATTTATATTCTCTATTCGGCCGAATAAACGAGATACGAATTTTAATTCTATTTTAGATTCTATACATCTATTGACATAAATTTTTGGGAAATAAAGGAAATTCCACAAAAATACATATATATGTTTATTTTATTACAATAATAAAAATATATTTTTATATTAATAAAAAACAAAATACCTTTTCAATAGAAATTAGTTTATTGTATTCGTTATTAAAATGATCACAATGAAATTTTTTTCAACAAACTCATCAAACTCTTTTTCTGATTGCTACCAATTTGAATGGTAATAAAAAAGAAAAGAATTTCAATGGAAGAAAAATTATAATTGACAGATGAATTTCGAAAATCGAACATTAATGGAAATCGTAAAATCAGGAATATAAAGGCGATCGTCAAATTCACACTTTGAAAATCGAAACTCGGGTCATAATTTTTAGGAAAGAAACACGCCTATTTTTTTTTTTTTTTTTTTATTTTTTTGTTCTCACTGTGAATAAAAGAATTATCCAAAAAGTGAGGAGAACGATAATCATCCAATTTGAAAGCGAAGGCGGCAACTTAAACATTATCACCTCTAACTTTTCTTTTCGAATCAACTACTATGAATTCTTAAGTAGCTCTTTTACATAAAATGCGGTTTTTCAAAGTAACTTTTGTGACACCTTTTTCTTGTTTAGAAGAAGTAGCTTTTTTGTCGGGATGTTTATTCAATTTTTGTGCGTTGACTCATAATAGTAGTAGTGTGATACACAGGAGGCAAGGGAGTCCTTGATGAGCATAGATAAAGTCGACGAGATTATTTAAGGGTTTCTTTACAGTTACTCCTCGGCACTGCTTGTGAATTATAATGACACTGCGCGATGTATAATGTGTTTTTTGTCACGTTCCCACACGCGGTTTTTGATACCTCGTAAAAGTCGTGGGATCATCGTCAAACGAGTGTAACATAATTCAAAACTACAAACAACTATCATCATGCACAAATCTTTCGCGGGACAAAAGTTTGCTACTTTTTTCGCATATCAGATCTTGTCTTTTTTTCTTTTCTTTTTGTCTCATTTTACAACAAAGGAAAATTTTATACACTTATTCAAAATACAATTATTTTTATAAATAATAAAATTCATCGCAGAAATTCATTTTTTTTTTTCATAAATAAATATAATTTTCTCTAGAGAATTCAATTATTTTTTGTAAATAATAAAATCCTTCTCAAGAACTCAATTATTTTCGGAAACAATGAAATTCTTCTCAAGAATTCAATTATTTTCGTGAATAATAAAAATCATCGCAAGAATTCAATTATTTTCAATATAATTTCAATAAAATCTCTTGAAACAATTAAATTATTTTTATAAATAATAAAATTCAATTATTTTAAAAATAATTTTAATTTTTTCTAGAAAATTCAATTATTTTTATAAAAAAGAAAATTATTTGCATACATTCCATTATTGTCAAGGATTAATAAAAACTTCGAAGAAATTCAATTTCGTTTAAAGATTTGAATAAAATTCTTCCAGAAATTCAATTATTTTTAGGAGTTTTAATAAAAATTTAATTATTATCAACAATTCTGATCAAATTCTTCAAAACAATTCAATTATTTTTATAAATTGTAAAATTTTTAGCAAGAATTTAATTGTTTTTGTAAATAATAAAATTCTTTGCAGAAATTTTTATTAATTTTTAATACAATTTAAATTATTTTAAAAGAATTCAATATTCATTTTTTAAATAATAAATTTTCTTGACACAAATCAAATTTTTTCTTATAAATAATAAAACTCTTTGCAAAAATACAATAGTTTACAATATGAATGACAGAATCTTCCTAAGAATTTAACTATTTCAAAAAATCTTAATATAATTCTTCGCAAGAATTCAATTATTTTTATAAATAATAAAATCCTTCTCAAGAACTCAATTATTTTCGTAAACAATGAAATTCTTCTCAAGAATTCAATTATTTTCGTGAAAAATAAAAATCAGCGCAAGAATTCAATTATTTTCAATATAATTTCAATAAAATCTCTTGAAGGAATTAAATTATTTTTATAAATAATAAAATTCAATTATTTTAAAAATAATTTTAATTTTCTCTACAAAATTCAATTATTTTTATAAAAAAGAAAATTATTTGCATACATTTCATTATTGTCAAGGATTAATAAAAACTTCGAAGAAATTCAACTTTGTTTAAAGATTTGAATAAAATTCTTCTAGAAATTCAATTATTTTCAACCATTTTTCGCAAGAATTCAAATATTTTTATAAATAATAAAATTCAATTATTTTAAAAATAATTTTAACTTTCTTTAAAAAATTCAATTTTTTTTTTATAAAAAAAAATTCAAAAATTAATAATGTCAAAAATTAGTAAAATCTTTGAAGAAATTCAATTTTGTTTAAAAATTTGAATAATATTCTTCTAGAAATTCAATTATTTTCAACAATTTTTCGCAAGAATTCAATTATTTTTATAAATATTATTTAAATTCAATTATTTTTTAAAGTTTTAATAAAAATTCAATTATTTTCAACAATTCTGATAAAATTCTTCAAAACAATTCAATTATTTTTATAAATTGTAAAATTCTTAGCAAGAATTCAATTATTTTTGTAAATAATAAAATTCTTTGCAGAAATTTAGTTATTTTTTAATATAATTTTAATTATCTCAAGAGAATTCAATTCTTTTTTTTAAATAATAAATTTTTTCGACACAAATTCAATTTTTTTTTCATAAATAATAAAACTCTTCGCAGAAATTCAATTGTTTACAATATGAATGACAAAATTCTTCCTAAGAATTTAACTATTTCAAAAAATCTTAATATAATTCTTCGCGAGAATTCAATTATTTTTATAAATAATAAAATTTTGTTTAAATAAGAATTCAATTATTTTTAGGAAAAATAAAATTTTTTGCAAAAATTCCATTATTTTCAAAAATAAAGAAAATCTTCGAAGAAATTCAATTTTGTTTGAAAATTTGAATAAAATTCTTCCAGAAATTCAATTATTTTCAACAATTTTTCGCAGAAATTCAATTATTTACAATACTATGAATAATAAAAATCTTCCTATGTAATTAACTGTTTTTAAAAATTTTAATGTAATTCTTCGCAAGAATTCGAATTATTTTTATAAATAAGAAACTTTGTTTATAAGAATTCAATTATTTTTAGTAAAATTATAATTAAATTCTTTGAAAATAATTTATTATTTTTAATAATTTTGCAAAAATTCTTCGAAAGAATTTAATTATTTTTATAAATAAGAGAATTCTTTTCAGAAATTCAATTGAGGGGACGGATTCTAAAAGGGGATACGCGTGGATTGTCACGTATAACTATTGACCAATAGTGCGATTTTCAAACATTTTCAATTTTCAAATTTAATGACACAAATTTATACACAATGAAAATGCGCATCTTTTTTCTTTAAGAAATAAATTTATATCTTTTTTAGTTTATGAAATAATAAGAAAAAACTAAATTTTTGAAAACCAAAAAATTTAAATGTTTTACGTCTTTAACTCGTGCTGGCGTTTTTGATTTTTCATATTTTGTAATCAAACAAAAACGAACTTACAGATTAAGACTTCCTGAAACCAACTATACTTTTAAAACTACAAAATCTTAATTAATAAAAAGTTTATTAATTTTTTCGAAAGACGTTGCAAAAAATGTGTTTTTCCAACTTTCAACGCTTCGTTTATCGAGGAAATTTTAAGGTACAAAAAACTTCCAGTGACAAAGTTTTTCATTACTATACGGACAAGTTTTCTGTAAAATTTTATTAACATGATATGAATGCTTACAAAGTTATTAATGTTTAAAGCGTATGGTGCGTCAGATTTCTCGCGCCTCGAACACATTGAGTCCCAAGGTGTTCGTTTGCAACGCGTTGAAAATGTGTTTGTCAATTAATATTGAATATTAATATTATTAATTAATATTCACAGTAAATAAAATTTAATAAAATTTATTTTTAACATAAATGTTTTATTTTGTTATATATAAAAAACTTAACTACAATAATATTTCTTGTATTTAACTTTCTTGTTTTATTTAGTTTAAGGCTTCCACTCTTTGTCAAAATGATCTCATTTACTACATTTCATGTTTTTAAAATAATTATTAAAAAACTCCTGTCCGTTTGGAGAAAGATATCGTACTTAACTTTTTACATCATTCATTTTGATTCAATTTTGAAAGCGGAAGGATTTTGTAATCTATAGTTTTCAAAAGTATTTATACTTGATTCTGGTAAATACTGAATTGCGTAGCTTTCACTGATTTTAACATTTTTCGGGATTATTACTTCTTGGTCCGGTTCTTGACCAAGATGGCCATAATGTTTTCTCAATTGTGATAAAAAAATCTCGAAATCCTGGGAAAATTGTATTGGGTTTTTCCGAACCCTTTTTTTTGCAGTCAACGGTCGCGGCAGCCGCGACCCATCTGGATACCATATTTTACTTAGAATGAAAACAAATCACAAGTTTGAGGAAAATAGCATTTAAAAAAGGGTTACTTCCTCGAAAAGTGCACATGATAACCAAAAAAATTCTATTTTATGAAAATGTCTGACAAAATACAGATATAAATAAAATAAAAATACTTCCTCTATGAGAGAGCAATATGTTTTAACGACAATATAGAATATAGAAAATATAGAATTATTGTACAAATTATTTTGCAAATAATTCTGCAATATTTTTTAAAAAAATATTTCTTATATTATGTTTTTTACTTAGAATACATGTTAAAATAAATAAACTGATGCTACTTTTATATATAAAGTTAGCCAAATCGTCATAATCTCATAGTTAAATATTATTTAAAAATAATTACTTTGATAGCAAAAAACTAGTCAATAACTAAAATTATAATATTTTTACTATTCTTAATCAACAATTATTAGTTTAATTAACATTAAATTTATGTCAAAATAACTATGCATTAATTATTTGTATGTCAGTCAATTTTAACTATCTTCAGACGATTTTGGCTAATTATTATTAGTTACTTTTTAATAATAAATAATCGTTTTTAACTAAACTGCGATTCCAAAAGTTATCTGTGACTTCATTAAAAATTGTATTTTTTTTAAGTAAACAAATGAATAAACTAAAATAGTCTTAATCTGTTACAAACGAACACCTTGGGACTCAATGTGTTCGAGGCGCGAGAAATCTGACGCACCATACGCTTTAAACATTAATAACTTTGTAAGCATTCATATCATGTTAATAAAATTTTACAGAAAACTTGTCCGTATAGTAATGAAAAACTTTGTCACTGGAAGTTTTTTGTATCTTAAAATTTCCTCGATAAACGAAGCGTTGAAAGTTGGAAAAACACATTTTTTGCAACGTCTTTCGAAAAAATTAATAAACTTTTTATTAATTAAGATTTTGTAGTTTTAAAAGTATAGTTGGTTTCAGGAAGTCTTAATCTGTAAGTTCGTTTTTGTTTGATTACAAAATATGAAAAATCAAAAACGCCAGCACGAGTTAAAGACGCAAAACATTTAAATTTTTTGGTTTTCAAAAATTTAGTTTTTTCTCATTATTTCATAAACTAAAAAATATATAAATTTATTTCTTAAAGAAAAAAGATGCGCATTTTCATTCTCTACAAACTTCAGTAATTTAAATTGCAATTTGTAATAGTTTCAAAAATTGACCTAGTGGACAAAACTTAAACGCGTGAATCCACGCGTATCCCCTTTTAGAATCCGTCCCCTCAATTATTGTTTATAAAATAAATTTGATTTTCTCCAAAGAATTCAATTATTTTTGTAAACAAAATAATTTTGTTCAAGAGAATTCAATTCTTTTTTTAAATAATAAATTTTTTTGACACAAATTCAATTTTTTTTTCATAAATAATAAAACTCTTCGCAGAAATTCAATTGTTTACAATATGAATGACAAAATTCTTCCTAAGAATTTAACTATTTCAAAAAATCTTAATATAATTCTTCGCGAGAATTCAATTATTTTTATAAATAATAAAATTTTGTTTAAATAAGAATTCAATTATTTTTAGGAAAAATAAAATTTTTTGCAAAAATTCCATTATTTTCAAAAATAATGGAAATCTTTGAAGAAATTCAATTTTGTTTGAAAATTTGAATAAAATTCTTCCAGACATTCAATAAATATTTTAACAATTTATCGTAGAAATTCAATTATTTAAAATAATATGAATAATAAAAATCTTCTTTAGAATTAAAATTTTTTAATGTACATTAAGTTTAAAATTCAAAACATTTGAAAAAAAATATTAAGAGTTAGGAAAGAAGAAAGCAAACAACTAACTTTAAACTGTGAACAGATTTTCGGAATACAACGATTTATAGAAGATAATAATATTATTTATTATTTTTTTCAGAGTTTTTTTGGGGTTCTTTGAGATAAGTCTCTCTTTAAAATCTCATTTGAGGTTTTTTTTGCGGAGTGATTTGCTTGCAGAATATTAATTGTATACTTGCTGATGATTAATTTGACGGATTAATATGAGGCGAATTGAAAGATAGAGCTTTTTTAATATACATAATACTTAATTTCAATCTTCAGGTGAGGTTCTCCTCTCGAAACAACCGGGCACAGGTTTGCACAGGACACATAAATCACAATAATGCCGCTTGCGTGAATTAAAATGGAAATTTGCTGCCGTTGCGAGCTTTTGCATATTTTAGTCAAACTCATTAGCTAGCTTCGTTCCTTTAATTACCTCATTGATCTTTGTGAAGCAATTTTTGGCGTGGCACTGATTAGTTCAGAAATAATCGACGAATTGTAAATTTAAGGACAAACACACAAGTGGTGACACATATTGCAAAGTGTGAAAAACTAATTATTTTCATTCACGAAACTTAACTTTTTGTCTTTTTTTTCCTTATCAAAATTTATAGCAAAAATTGTCGAAGCGAATTTTGAAAATTCATATGTTTTCTGTTTTTGTTTATTTTTCTATGAAAACAAAGTTATTATTTTAATTTAGAAATTTATGTTTAAAATTTTTTTTTTGAACTTTCGTTTTAGAAAAGTTCTTTTTTGAATTTTTGTAATAAATTTCTCTAAATTAATTTAGAATCAGAAATTTAGAAAACAATTTTATAGAACTTTTCTTTTTAGAATTTTTATTCTAAATTTCTTTTTCTAAATTAATTTATAGGTAAAAATTTACAAACAAATTTCTAGAACTTTCCTTTTCGAATTTTCTTTTTAGAATTTTTATTCTAAATATTATTTTCTAAATTCATTTAGAAGCAGAAATTTAAATCAAATTCTTTAGAACTTTCCTTTTCGAATTTTCTTTCTAGAATTTGTGTTCTAAATATTATTTTCTAAATTAATTTTATAAGCAAAAATTTAGAAACAAATTTTTTAGAATTGCTTTTAAAAATTTCTTTCTAGAAATTTTATTCTAAATTTCTTTTTCTAAATTAATTTGTAAGCAAAAATTTAGAAACCAAATTTTTCTTAAACTTTCCTTTTAGAATTTTCTTTTTAGAATTTTTATTCTAAATATTATTTTCTAAATTAATTTAGAAGCAGAAATTTAAATCAAATTCTTTAGAACTTTCCTTTTCGAATTTTCTTTCTAGAATTTGTGTTCTAAATATTATTTTGTAAATTTATTTTGAAGTAGAAATTTAGAAACAAATTTTTTAGAACTTTTCTTTTCAAATTTTCTTTTTAGAATTTTTGTTCTAAATTTCTTTTTCTAAATTAATTTGTAAGCAAAAATTTAGAAACCAAATTTTTCTTAAACTTTCCTTTTAGAATTTTCTTTTTAGAATTTTTATTCTAAATATTATTTTCTAAATTAATTTTATAAGCAAAAATTTAGAAACAAACTTCTAAACTTCTTTTTCTTTTTTTTCTAACTTCTTTTTTTTCTTTTTTTTTAGAACTTTCCTTTTAGAATTTTCTTTTTAGAATTTTAATTTTAAATAGGTATTATTTTCTAAATTAATTTAGAAGCAGAAATTTAAATACAAATTCTTTAGAATTTTCCTTTTCAAATTTTCATTTTAGAATTTTTGTTCTAAATATTATTTTCTAAATTAATTTAGAAGCAAAAAATTAGAAGCAAATTTTTCAGAATTGCTTTTAAATATTTCTTTCTAGAAATTTTGTTCTAAATTTCTTTTTCTAAATTGATTTGTAAGCAAAAATTTAGAAACCAAATTTTTCTTAAACTTTCCTTTTAGAATTTTTATTTTAAATATTATTTTCTAAATTAATTTTATAAGCAAAAATTTAGAAACAAATTTTTAGAACTTTCCTTTTCGAATTTTCTTTTTAGAATTTTTGTTTTAAATATTATTTTCTAAATTAATTTAGAAGCAAAAATTTAGAAACAAATTTTTTAAAACTGCTTTTAGAAATTTCTTTTTAAAATTTTTGTTCTAAATTTCTTTTCTAAATTTATTTAGAAGAGAAAATTAAAAAACATATTCATTAGAAGTTTCCTTTTCAAAATTTCTTTTTAGAATTTTTGTTCCAAATTTCTTTTTCTAAAATAATTTAAAAACAATTTTCTAGAACTCTCCTTTTCGAATTTTCTTTCTAGAATTTTTGTCCTAAATATTATTTTCTAAATTAATTTAGAAGCAGAAATTTAGAAACAAATTTCTAGAACTTTCTTTTTTGAATTTTCTTTTTCGAATTTTTGTTCTAAATATTATTTTCTAAATTAATTTAGAAGCGGAAATTTAGCAATAAAATTTTTTGAACTTTCCTTTTAGAAATTTCTTTTTATTTTTGATTTTTTTAAAAAGAAATTCAATTGATGAAAATTTTTTTTTCTAAATTAATTTAGAAGCAAAAATGTAGAAAAAATCAAAATTTCTTCAGTTTATACTATAGTATATTTATAATATATCATTAATTCTCTATCACTTATGTAATGGGAAGATTTCAGGATCATCGATCACTCGTCGACTTGTTCCTGACAGTTGCAAGGTTAATCCAAAGTACGAATTTCGATTTTCTGAGACTGAGACTGTCGTCATAGGGATTGGAGACGAAGCAGAGGAATTTCATATAAAGTATAGTCGTTGAGGAATTAAGGATTGTGACTTCAAACGGGAGCCAGAGGCAAAGACATAGAAATCGGATTAGGTATTGGCGAGAGGATGAGATGGGAGATCGAAGGACCAGAAAACGAGTGATGGTCAAGAAGGCAGAAGGACGCGATCCACTATATAGCTGATTGATGGCGTTT
The DNA here is from genome assembly GCF_015476425.1 of Leptopilina heterotoma. NCBI lineage: Eukaryota > Metazoa > Arthropoda > Insecta > Hymenoptera > Figitidae > Leptopilina > Leptopilina heterotoma. The sequence goes on along the minus strand of NW_025111185.1, from coordinate 1,926,356 downwards.
CTTCTTCGATTCATTTCAGTCGTAATATATATATATATATAAAATTTCTCGCCAACTGCGTGCAAAAGGTATACGCATCCAATTTTTCACGTGTTGAAAACCACATTTACCTGCCTTCAAGAATAAGATGCTTCTGTGCTGTAATTTTAAAGTATTTTATTATTTATTCTTTTCTATATATTTTTTCATGGAAAACATATTTAAGATATAATAGAAAAAGTATGAAAGCGCACGAAACGCGGTATTCGCTTTATTATTACTATTATGCAAATTATAAAATGTTTTATTTTCAAATATCAACTTCGATTTTTGAATAATTTTAGACTCAGAATTTTGAAAAAATTATTTATTTATTAACTAATTTATTATTTTCAAAATCTATATTAATAATCGTTATATTCCGGTAATCTGTTCGCCGTTTGAAGTTAGTTGTTTGCTTTTTTGTTTTCGAAATTTTTTAATAATTTTTGTTTTCAAATATTTTTTTTCAATTTTAAAATTAAAATATTGAAAATCATTAAACTCATGCAAAGAATTTTATCGAAAAATTTGAGAATAATTGAATGTCTCCGAAGAATTTTATTATTTATGAAAAAAATTTAATTCTTGACAAGAATTTTATTAAAATTTTTGAAAATACTAATTAAATTCTTTTCAAGAATTTCTTTCAATTTTTTTTTAAATAATGGAGTTTCTTTAATAAATTTAATTAAAATTTTTTTAAATAATTGAATTTTATGAAAAATTTCTTTCAAGTTTTTTAAAAAATAGTGTTTTTTAATAATTGAAATAAAACATTTAATTGCACAATGAATTTTATTAAAATTTTAGAAAATAATTGAATTCTATTGAATTATTTTATAACCAATTAAGAAAAAAAAATGAATTCTTTCGTAAAATTTTTTTGAAAATAATTGAATTCTTGCAAAATTGTTATTTTTTAAAAAAATAATTGAATTTCTGAGAAAAATTTTATTTTTCTTAATAAACATCGAATTTCTTCAGGAAATTTTTTTTTAAATTTGTAAAAATAATTGAATTTCTGCAAAGAATTCAATTACTTTTAATACAATACTAGCCAAACTATCCGCGCGCAAGCGCGCGGGAATGTTGTATGGGGCTGCTTATTTTAAACAATTTAAAAAATTTTAAAGAAATAATTATTATAACCTAACAAAGAGATTTAACTAACTAAAATTCAAATAATTTCACTCAATGGTCTCAATTTAAATAGAATTTACATTACTAGACTTAAACTAAGGCTAGAACAATTACAATTAGTATCTGGGTCATCTTTTGCATTGCTTATTTTATAAAGCCATTTAAAATTAAATACTTTTTAAAGAAATAATAATTATTACACACTGAAAAAAGTTTTACTTAAAATAGCGATAAGTTTCTCTAGAATAACGAAAGTATTAATTGAAGCACTAAATAATTTCGCTACTAAAGTGAAATCTGTAGTTCATCCAGCTAAATATTTTTTGCCGTGCATAACGAAAAAAGAATTAAATTAACATCAGATTTTCTACATTCAAAAAAAAACGAATTCAAATAGAAATTAATCATTTTACAACTTAACCAAATTCACCCCAGAAATCACTGAATTCGATAATTTAGAAGAAAGTCAGACAAAAGCAGGGTTCCTACACAATCTGGAAATCATGGAAATCATGGAAATGGTATGGAATTTTTAAAAGGCTTCTGGAAATCAGGGAAATCATGAAAAAGGCCTGTAATTTTTAAAAAATTCTAAATTTTTTCAGTTTTCCATTTTTTTTCTTGAATAAAAATTCAAATAATAATAAAGCTAAATGGTATAAAAGCGAAAAAAATGTTGAATTTTAAGAAATTCAATTTTTCGGATTTTTGATAATTTTTAATAATTTTTTATTTTTTTCCAAAGAGTCGAGACAATTTAATAAGTAAAGTATTTTCCAAAAGCACAAAAAAATGAAGCTAAATCCCATAAAAGAGAAGAAAAAATGTTGAATTTTAAGAAATTCGGGATTTTTGAATTTTTGATAATTTTCATTAATTTTAGATTTTTTACCAAAGAGTCGAGACAATTTAATAAGTAAAGTATTTTCCAAAAGCACAAAAATAATGAAGCTAAATCCTATAAAAGAGAGGAAAAAATGTTGAATTTTAAGGAATTCGGATTTTTGAATTTTTGATAATTTTCGATAATTTTAGATTTTTTACCAAAGAGTCGAGAGTATTAAATAAGTAAAGTATTTTCCAAAAGCACAAAAATAATGAAGCTAAATCCTATAAAAGAGAGGAAAAAATGTTGAATTTTAAGAAATTCGGATTTTTGAATTTTTGATAATTTTCGATAATTTTAGATTTTTTACCAAAGAGTCGAGACAATTTAATAAGTAAAGTATTTTCCAAAAGCACAACAATAATGAAGCTAAATCCTATAAAAAAGAGGAAAAAATGTTGAATTTTAAGAAATTCGGATTTTTGAATTTTTGATAATTTTCGATAATTTTAGATTTTTTACCAAAGAGTCGAGACAATTTAATAAGTAAAGTATTTTCCAAAAGCACAAAATAATGAAGCTAAATCCTATAAAAGAGAGGAAAAAATGTTGAATTTTAAGGAATTCGGATTTTTGAATTTTTGATAATTTTCGATAATTTTAGATTTTTTACCAAAGAGTCGAGAGTATTAAATAAGTAAAGTATTTTCCAAAAGCACAAAAATAATGAAGCTAAATCCTATAAAAGAGAGGAAAAAATGTTGAATTTTAAGAAATTCGGATTTTTGAATTTTTGATAATTTTCGATAATTTTAGATTTTTTACCAAAGAGTCGAGACAATTTAATAAGTAAAGTATTTTCCAAAAGCACAACAATAATGAAGCTAAATCCTATAAAAAAGAGGAAAAAATGTTGAATTTTAAGAAATTCGGATTTTTGAATTTTTGATAATTTTCGATAATTTTAGATTTTTTACCAAAGAGTCGAGACAATTTAATAAGTAAAGTATTTTCCAAAAGCACAAAAATAATGAAGCTAAATCCTATAAAAGAGAGGAAAAAATGTTGAATTTTAAGAAATTCGGATTTTTGAATTTTTGATAATTTTCATTAATTTTAGATTTTTTACCAAAGAGTCGAGACAATTTAATAAGTAAAGTATTTTCCAAAAGCACAAAAATAATGAAGCTAAATCCTATAAAAGAGAGGAAAAAATGTTGAATTTTAAGAAATTCGGATTTTTGAATTTTTGATAATTTTCGATAATTTTAGATTTTTTACCAAAGAGTCGAGAGTATTAAATAAGTAAAGTATTTTCCAAAAGCACAAAAATAATGAAGCTAAATCCTATAAAAGAGAGGAAAAAATGTTGAATTTTAAGAAATTCGGATTTTTGAATTTTTGATAATTTTCATTAATTTTAGATTTTTTACCAAAGAGTCGAGACAATTTAATAAGTAAAGTATTTTCCAAAAGCACAAAAATAATGAAGCTAAATCCTATAAAAGAGAGGAAAAAATGTTGAATTTTAAGAAATTCGGATTTTTGAATTTTTGATAATTTTCGATAATTTTAGATTTTTTACCAAAGAGTCGAGACAATTTAATAAGTAAAGTATTTTCCACATTAAAAAGTTTGACATTAAAAAATATATAAAAAATGCCAATACTTAACCCACAAAATTAAATTTTCAAAACAAACAAATGAATGCAGATAATTTGCTAACGGAAAGGAAACTTACGATTATTATAATGTATGTATATGTATATGTATATTTCTATTTTCTATCAAAACGTATAAAAAACAAAAGAATAACTATAACTAACTTCAAGTGTGGACAGAGATCCGGAAATCTGGAATCACGACGGTTATTATTATATATAATTTTAATCAAATTTCACAAAAAATTTCATTATTTTAAAAGATTTAAATTCTTCGAAGAATTTTATTATTTATGATAAAAAATTTAATTCTTACAAAAAATGTTATTTTTTAAGAAAATAATTGAATTGTTTTGAAGAATTGAAAATTTTTATAAAATTTATAAAAAATAATGGGATTCTTGCGAAGAATTTAATTGCTTTCTATAAAATTTCAAAAATATTTCTCTGATGAATTCAATTATTTTTAAATACAATTTTAATTATATTCCTCAAAAAAATGTCATTATTTTAAAAGATTTTAATAAAATTTTTCACTAAAATTCAATTATTTTTTTACAATATTAATAAAATGCTATTTTTTTAAAGTTTCGAATTTTTGAAAACAAATTCTTTCGAGGAATTTCATTAAAAATTCTTTTGAAAAAAAATTAAATTCTTGAAAACGAATTTTATCAAAATTTTTGAAATAATTAAATTTTATGAATATTTAAAAAAATAATTAAATTTTTGCGTTGAATTTAATAATTTATAAAAATAATTGAATTCCTGCAAATAATTGTATTTTTCTTGAAAATAATTAAATTGTTTCCAATAATTTGAAGAATATTTTAAAATATGTATTATTAAATTTTTACGAAGAATTTTATAAATAGTTCAAAAAATAATTGAATGACTAAATGAAATTTTATTGGAATTGTTTGAAAATAATTGGAATTCCTAGGAAGAATTTTATTGAAATTTAAAAAAATAATTTAATTTAATACAAATCTTTAAAATAGTTAAATTTCTGTGAAGATTTTGTTAATTTTTGAAAATAATGGAATTTCTGTAAAAATATTTATTATTTATAGAAATTCTTTAATTCTCTAAAGGAGATTAAATTTATTTTCAAGATAATTGAATTTCTGCGTTTAATTTTATTATATAATAAAGAGAAATTTAATTCTTTTAAGAGATTTTATTGAATTGGTATTCAAAATAATTGAATTTTTCAGAAGAATTTTATTGTTCACGATAAAAATTTAATTATTCGGAAGAATTTTTTTGTTTACGAAAATAATTGAATCCTTCAAAAAATGTTATTTAAATTGTATTGAAAATAATTGAATTCCTGCGAAGAATTTTATTATTTACGAAAATAATTGAATTCTTGAGAAGAATTCTATTGTTTATAATAATAATTGAATACATGAGAAGGATTTTATTATTCATAAAAATAATTTAATTCCTTCAAAAAATGTTATTTTAATTGTATTGAAAATAATTGAATTCCTGCAAAGAATTTTATTATTTACGAAAATAATTGAATTCTTGAGAAGAATTCTATTGTTTATAATAATAATTGAATACATGAGAAGGATTTTATTATTTATAAAAATAATTGAATTTCTTCCAGAAATTTTATTGAAATTGTATTGTAAATAATTGAATTCCTGTGAAGAATTGTATTATTTTTGAAAATAATTCAATTATTGGGAAGAATTCTATTAAATATTTTCTTTTAAATAATTTAATTCTTCAGGATTTTATTAAAATTGCTGAAAAAAATAATTAATTAGCTAATAGTTGGAATTTTAAGAAATATTTATCGGGAATTACTTAAAAATTGAATATTTAAAAATAATAAATTTTGTAATTTGCATAATACAAAAAATTCAACTTAGTAACATTAATGAGTAATTCATAACATAGGTGAGAGAAATTTTTTTCTCTTTTTTTATAACTGATATTATTATTTTTGTCTTTTTAAGTGGAAGATTTATTTGAAAAGTTAGTCTCGCTTCATTATTTATCAGTTTCCATCTGTCCAGGGATGAGCCAGGGACTCATCGATGTTATCTGACAACCGAATACGGTGGTTTTTGTACCTTATTGCCTCGAGATGCATATCTTTTCGACACCCTAACTGCTCGGAGCTTCTTTTCATTTACTGGAACTCCGACCTCTTTATCGTATAACCAAACTCGTTTCGCTGAAATTACATTCTGAATAGTTATTGTCCATTTAAACAGCTCTTAAGTAAAACTGACATTAAATTTGCACACTGCACATTTTTTTTCACCTAATGACCTCTGCAATTTGCAAATGCAACGCTTATTCTGTTTTCTCAATTTTATTCCCTTCTTCAAAGAGCTCTAGAATTTTCGTTTCAATGAATATTTTTTCGAGTCATCTGTTTAATTACGTTTCTTCAAAAATTACAGAAAAAAATACAAAAATGCAGAAAAACAAAATACCCAAAAAAATTAGATTTAGAAAAATTGTGGAAAAATTTTTTAATTCTGATTTCTTTGTTTCAGAGAAAGACTCGATAGAAAAGGATTATTTTCTAAGAAGGAAAAGATTTCTACGTTTTTATCTTCTTTTTCTTTCTTTTATTAAAGAAGGAGTGCAATTTTGTTTTGGACAATTTTCGTCTGAACCTGAGAATAGTAACTTTTCTCCCGTTATTTGCACGCACGTGCGGATGTTGCGGGTGTCAGATCATCCAAGATAAAGTTGCCCCACGGTTTCCGGTTGTGTGTGTCGTGACCGTATTCCACCAAAAAAAGAGATACCCCTTCTTCGTTTTTTTTTTTCTTTTGCTTTTACGTTGCCAAGAAAACCGAAAACGTGGTGAAACTAACAAACACAACTCTTTCGTAGATAATATCGCCGAGGAGCACGTCTGCTTACTAAATTCTTCATCTAACACTAATGCGAGAAGAAATGGGACTCTAAAAATGGAATTGTCAACAAAAACAAGAAGCTTAATCGAAACAATTTAATTTTTGTTTACCTCGAGCAGGCTGCGGATGAAAATTACTTTTTTCAACTATTTTATTTGGAAGAGTTCGACTTCATTTAAAGATTATTTACGAAAAATGCAACTATTTCGACTTTTCCTCCACGTATTACAACAAACTACGACTTTTTGGTATAAAATTCTAATAATTTTGATTTAATTTTCAAAATTAATTTCTATTATTCATTTTCAAACTGAGAAAAATAACTATGTAGACAAATCTTTTCCTCTAAAGTCTCTTTCATTTTTTTTGCAAATATTTTAGTAAAAACAATAAGGTTTAATTTCTAATTTAATTTTCAGTCAAAATTTTTATAAAAAAAAATTGATTTTTTCTTAATTTAAATAATTGGATTCTTGAAGAACTTTCCGAAAATTATTCAAAACAATTGATTTAGAGGAAAAGTTTAATAAAAAATTATAGAAAATAATTGAATTCTGGAGGAGTTTAAAACTCTGATCAATTCTCAGTTATTTAAAAAATTCTCTATTAAAAGAATTTTATTTTGAAATTAGTTGAATTTTTGAATATAAAATTATTAAAACAAATTTCGAATAGAATCAAAATATTGTCAAATATAATATTGAAAACAATTGAATTTAAAATTGTATTTTCAATGAAGTTTCTTCTTCTTTTTTGAATTTTTAAAAATAATTGATTTAAAGCAGAATTTTGTTTAAAAATTCAAGAAAATAATTGACTTTTGAAGGAGCCATTGAAGAAATTTTTGGAAATAATGAAATTTAAAAAGGGTTCGAATTAAAATTTTTGAAGATTTCAATTTTGAATAATTTTAATTAAAAAAATTAAGAGAAATTAGTTATTTGAAAAATTGTAATTGAAATTTCTTCAAAATAATTGAATTTTTAAATAAATAATTAAAAAATATGTGAATAATAGATATTTTGTAAAATTGAATTGAAAACAATGGTTTATTTTAAGTGAAATTTCTTTTTTTTTAATAATTCAATTTTCTAATAACTTTCTGAAAATTTTGAGAATAATTAATTTTTAGGTGAATTTTAGTTCAAAATTCTAGAAAATAATTGAATTCTCGAAGAGTTAAAGTGTTAATTTTTAGAAATATTTAAATTTCAAAAGGTTTCAAATTGAATTTTTTTAAGATTTGAATTTTGAATCATTTTAATTAAAAATTCTAATCAACTTGCAAGATTGTGATTGTATTTTTTTTCAATTAATTATTTGTTAGTAATTTTTTGTAATTTTTGAACTGTAATTGAAAATTGTCGAATAATCAAAATTTCGTAAAATTAATTTGAAAACAATTGAAATTTAGACATAAATTTAAAGGAACTTTATTTATCGAGAATTTAAATGTAAAAAATTATATTTTAATTCTCGAAGAACTTTGTTAAAATTATTAAAAATAATAATTAGTTAAATAATCTTTAACGTACGAGATCTTTTATAAAATAAAACAAATAAAACGAAAACATTCGGACAATGAATATAAATAGTTATTAAAAATAATTGATTCAGAAAAGAATTTTATATAGAAATTCTTAAAAAAAATTAATTTTAAAGAAGTTACTTTAGCAATTTTTAGAATTACTTAGTAATTAATTGAATTAGTAATGAATTGAGAGTGTCAAACGATTGTAAATATCGTCAAATTTTATTGAAATAAATTTTATATTTTGAAGAATTATATTACAATTTTTTAAAAGTAATCTTGTTTTTGAAAAAAACGTGAAAAAATATTTTGAAAATTGAATTTTACAAAATTATTTATTAGAAAATTACAAAATACTAAAATCATTTGCATTATTTACAAAATATAAAATAGATTTAAAGTTACAATTAGAATAAGGGAAAATGTTTAAAAAAAAATTTCTGGAAATTAGAGAAAAATCAGGAAAATAAAAAATAAAATTTTTGTAATAATCCGAAATAAGCAAACGACATTTTTCTTACTTTGAATTAACTAAACCGCCTTTTCTTGTTTCTTAAAGTCGATCCGTTGCCTGCTTGAGGAAAAAAGGAAGTTTTCTAGAAAATATTCCAAAAAATATTCCTATAAATATTTCTAAAAAAATATTATTAGAAAAAATGAATATTTTATCATAAAAAAGTAAATTATTTATTAATAATATTATTAATATATATTTCGACATAATTAAAAGAAAATAAGTGGTAACTATTTTCTATTAAAATCCGACTGTGATTGCAGAAAAGCATTTACGCAGGAAATCTTGTGTTGAATGACATAAAAAGAGAATTTATAAACACTATAAAATGGGAATGTTCAAACCGTTAAATAAAATAATTTGTGCGAAATATTTGAAATAGTTGATCAGGTCATGTGTAAAATTATATGACACCATATCTCGAGCGCTTATACGTATAAAATTCAAGTCATATAATCTTTGCTGGAAATTGCGCGACTTCCGAATAGGATCTGCTCTTTACTTTTGCGAGTGAGGGATATTATAAAATCATTTAAACCAAAGTGTATACAGAATTATAATTTGTTATCATTCCATCTTGTTCATCGTCTCGAATTCCATTTTCGAACAGGACGCAATGACCATTTTCATTTCTTTTTTCTTTTGCAAAATAGCTAATTATTCCCTTTATTTTTTTTGGCCCTTAAATTAGCATCTCAGCTGAGCAAAAACAGAATTGCCACAGGTCAGGGAGTTCAGGGAAAAATCAGGGAAAATAAAATTGGTTAGGGAAATCAGGGAAAAGTCAGGAAATTTTTATTAAAGTATTGGAAAAAATTGAATTTTAAAAAAGTAACAACTGATTGCAGAAATTCAATTATTTTCAAACAAAGTAATCAAATTCGTCACAAAAATCCAATTATGTTGGAAAACTTTTTAAAAATTCTAGTCAAAATTTTAATTATCTTTATAAATAATAAAATACTCGTCCAAATTTCAATTACAAAATTCTTCTCCATTTAATTATTTTCGAAAATTTAAATAAAATTCTTGGCAAAATTTCAATTATTTTCAAAAATTTCCCCCAATTCAATGACTTTTAATATCTACTATTTTAATAAGATTTACGAAAAAAATTCAATTATGTAAAATATACAATTTTAATAAAATTATTTGTAAAGATTCAATATTATTTTCATAAATAATAAAAATTTCACAGGAATTCAATTATTTACAAATTTTTGTATATAAATTTCTTCGCAATATTTCATTATTTTTTTAAATAATAAAATTTCTTACACAGATTCAATTATTTTCATAAATAATAAAACTCATAATATAGAATTTCAATTATTTTTATAAAATTTTAATCGATTTCCTCGAAAAATATAATTATTCTTGAAAATTTAATTAAAATTCGTCAAAAAAATTCAAATATTTAAAAATTAGTTAATGAACTTCTTTTTGAGAATTCAATTTTAAGAAACATTCATTTATTGAATAAATTATTAATTTTTTTATTTAAATAATTGAATTCTCGTAGAATTTTATAATAAAAATTGATTTAAAAATGAATTTCAGTTAAAATTTTAGGTAATAATTGAACATTACAAGCATTATAGCATAAATTTTTAAAACTAATTGATAATTGAATTCTTTCGAAGAATTTTAATAAAATTTTTGAAAATAATAACATTTTTCGAAGAATTTACTTAAAATTTTATTAAAAATAATTGAAATCCCGTGAAGAATTTTATTATTTATGAAAATAATTGAACTCTTGCAACGAATTTTCATTATATTTCTTTTAAATAATTGAAATTGAAATCATGTGAAGAATTTTATTATTTATGAAAATAATTGAATTCTTGCATCGAATTTTATTACATTTTTGATTAAATAATTGAATTCTTTTGAGAAATTTTATTAAAATAGTAGATTTTGAAAATATTTGTATTTCAGCGAAGAATTTTATTATTTATGAAATGTAATATTGAATTCTTGCAAAAGATTTTTAAAAATAATTATATTTTTCGAGGAATTTTATTAAATTTTATTAAAAATAATTTATATTCTTTGAAAAATTTTATTATTTATGACAATAATTGAATTTTTACAACTAATTTTATTAAATTTTTTATATAATTGAATTCATGTGAAAAATTTTATTACTTGTATACAAGTATTTTATAAAAATAATTGATATTCTGCAACGAATTTTATTAAAGTTTTTGTAAATAATTTCATTTTTTTGGACATTTTTTATGGAAATTAAAATTTGTTTAAGTTGTTGAATTTCAGAAAGGTTTGAATTTGAAAGTTCTTGAAAATCTTAATTCCTATGGAATAATATTGATTAAATATTTATTTAAAAAAAAGGTATTTATGTTTTCGAACAATTTTGCAATTAAAGAAATTTAGTAAGTAAATGTTATAAAATGTTTTTTTATTGAGTATCTAATATATTTTAGAATGAATAAGAATATTCTTTAGGGTCAGGGAAAAAGTCAAAATTTTGTCTGGGAGTCAGGGAAAAACAAAATTAATTTTTTGTGGCAACCCTGAAAAAGATTTATGAATCAAAAATATATCTGTTAAAATAATTTAGCTGTTAGGAAAATTAACTTAATTGGAAAAATTATCTGTTAAAAAAAATTAGTTTTAAAAATTATCTATTGGGAGAATTATTTGTTAGAAAAATTAGTTGTTAAAAAAATTAGCTATTAGAAAAATTAGTTGTTCGAAAAATTAGCTGTTGGAAAAATTATCTATTGGAAAAATTAGTTATTAAAAAAATTAACTGTTAGAAAAATTAGCTGTTGGAAAATTTAGCTGTTAGAAAAATTACCTGTTGGAAAAATTAGTTATTAAAAACATTAACTGTTTATGAATAATGAATTTTGTATATTAAAAAAAAAAGAGAAGGAAAGAAAACAAACTTGACGTAAGACGATGTTAGCGAATCTATAAAGTGTATTTAAATGAATTGCGAAAGAGATTCCTTTCTCACGATCAAGCCCTTAATCAACTAACCTTTCCAATCCGGTCCCCTTCTCTTTTTTTCGGCTCTTCCTAGGATTTTCTCGAAACTATCAAATTTAATATTGTTTAAAATCCCCCTGGACCGTTATCTCGTAATTAAAAAATGAATCATCATACAAGGCGCGTGAGAATCTTAAAATTTCTAGGGAAATTAACGAATTGATTTTTTTATTGCCATCTTTATGAGTCGGGCCAATCTAAAAGTTATTCTTTTTTTACACCGAAATATATATGACATCGAAAATCAAATTTCTTCTCTATTTTTTTTTGTTCAAAATTAATATTTTGAAAGTTATTGAATTTTTTTCGAAAAATTTACAATTAAATTAATTAAATTTAAATTTAAATTTACACTGTTTTTTTAAACAGTATTTATTTTTTCCTTTTTTTTGTTAATCACTTTAGCTTGTTGGAAATATTACAGAGAAATTTCCCATTATTGGAAACTCCATATTTCGCTATTATTATTTTTAGTTTATAATTTTAATTTTATTATTAAATTATTTTAATTTATTATTTTAATTTATTGTTTTATTTTATTATTTTAATTTATTATTTTAATTTATTATTTTAATTTACTGTTTTAATTGGTATTTTAATTTAACTGATAATTATTTTTGATGATTTTTAAGGTTTCGAGTGGAGGATTTTGCTGAATTCGTCAAGTTTTTGGGAGAATAAAGAATATTTCGCATAAAGGAGCATTTAAAGTTTGCTGGGAGATCCCTCCTTTTCTTGGCCTTCCTACCATTTCTTCGATTCGCATATAAACGGATATTCAAGGCGCCTCTACTCGTCGGAGGTTTGCGGATCTCATCGGAGGGAACGTAACAAAGTAGAGGAGTGGTTTGCTGTTATCTTGGTTAGGAAGCGAGAGAGAGAGAAAAAAAAAGAGAGAGAGAGGACCGCAATGCTCAAAGTGCTGCTGAGCACATCCACCAGCGTACCAGTATTTTGCAATCGTAATCGAAAAACTCTCGAATAATCCAGAGTTCGAGGTATACTATGCGTTTTGTATGGCAAACGCAAAACGGTACGTCGCTTTTAAGAGCTTCAGACGATGACTATCTTTATTCAGAAAACGCTTAATTCCACTTTTAGTTTTTTTTTCCTCTTCTTTTTTTGTCTTCTTGAATTTTCCTCAACGTTGAAAAAAAAATTTCTATTCTTCTTATCTTTACGAGATTTATTCAAAATCTTTAGAAACGATTTTTGAGGAAAAAAAATTAATAATCACTCTCTCGATTTTTCTACCTTAATTTGATTTATAGCTTTTATATTTTTTTAGTAGAAAAAAAGCTGAATTAATATTTAATCAATCTATGTTAATTATCGTTTTATTCCGGATGTTTGTTAGCAGTCTGAAGATAGTTGGTTTTTTTTCGTTTCCTAGTTTTTTTTTTTTTTTGTAATTTTTCTTTTCAAATGTTTTCAATTCAAAATTAATGAAATTCCGCTTTAAGGTTTTAAAGATTAAATAATGACAAACATTAATTAGACAAAAATTGTTTTCAATTTGAAATCACAATTTAATTTGTAAATTCAATTCACTTATTTTCAAAAAAATTTTTATAAAATTTCTCAAAAGAAATCAATTATTTACAATAAATTCATAACATTCTTTGCACTCATAATATTTTTTGAATTCAATTACTTTCGTAAATGATAAAATTCTTTGCAGGAATTCAATTATTTTTATAAATCATAAAATTTTTCGCGGGAATTCAATTATTTTCAATATAAAGTTATTAAAATTTCTCGAAAGAAGAATTTATTTAAATTTTAAATTTTTTTATTAAATTATTAAAAAAAAAGTTAAAATCATTCATTATAAGAATTCAATTATTTTCAATACAACTTAACTTATAATTTTTAATCTGAAATCATTTTATTTTTTCATAGACTTTTATTATAATTTTTATTGAAAACAAAAGAATTGCTTCGAGGAATTTTATTAAAAATTTTTAAAATAAATGAATTCGGTTTCGAGCAATTTAATTGCAATTGTATTGATAATAATTGTATTTTTACAACAAATTTCTTTAAATAATTGAATTCTTTCAAGAAATTTTATCAAATTTATATTCAAAATAATTGAATTTCCCTGAAGAATTTGATTATTTATAAAAATCACTAAATTCCTGCAAAGAAATTTTTTATTAACGAAAGTAATTATTATCCTTCATGCAAAGGATTTGTTTAAAATTATATTAATATTCCTAAAAATAATTGAATTATTTTTGAGAATTTTATTAAAATTTTTAAAAGTAATTGATTTTTTCGATAAATTTTATTAAAATTGAAATGAAAACAATTGAATTACTGACAAAAATACTACTGTTTTCGAAAAAAAATTGAATTCTTGGGAAGAATTTTATTGTTTATGTGAAATATTGAATTTCTACTAAGAATAGTATTGTTTTTTAAAAAAATTGGATTTTTTCTAAGAATTTTATAAATATTAAAAAAAAATAATTGAATTTTTGAGAAGAATTTTATGAAAATTTTTAAAAGTAATTGAATTCTTTCGAGAAATGTTATTAAAATTATATTAAATATATGAATTCTTGACCAAAATTTTACTAAAATTTTAGTAAATAATAAATAATGAATTAGTTAGGTAATAGTGAATTTTTTGGAAATTTTTTATCTTACATTATTCGAAAATTAAAGTTGATATTTAAAAATGAGGAATTTTGTAATTTGCATATTAATACATGGAATAATTTGTATCGTGCGCTAGCGCGTAACTTTTATTAATTGATTAAATATTAGTTCAGTTATTTATTTATTTATTCAGTTATTTACTGTTTTTATTTAATTATTTAATAAATTAGCGGTAAAAAATCAATTAATTTTATGAATGAAGATTTTACAGGAAGAAAGTATATTGAAAGTGATTGAATTATCCAATTAGACGGATATATATAATAGCGAAATATGGATCGAAGATGGCGGAAAGTTAACGAGGCAGAGAGACAAGTTGGTAACAAGGAAGAAGAAGCCGAAGAAATAAGGATTGCAACAACTCGCCTTACCGTTTCGCTAGTTCACGATCCACCCATATTTACGATCGTACTTTTCTAATTGAGAGGATAGCACACACGATCAAGATTTTGCAAAACTAATCACTTGAGTAAAAGATAGAGAAAGAGAAAAAATATTAATATCTCAAGAGTTTCCCTGGCGAAGAAATTTTTTTCATAAAAACTTGTTAACTTTCTTGAAGAAATTACCATAAAAACAGAGCAAGTTTTTAATTTAAAAAAAAAAAAACTTGTTAATTTCGCGAAAATAAAAACATTCATCGGGGTGTGGAGAGGAATATAATTATATTCGCTGGATGGAAATTATTGAACTGGTGAGACTGGATATAAACCACTTTACCCCACACATTGATTAGATTTCTTCGTTTATTTATTTTTTTTTTTTTAATTCAGCTTGGCTCGCGCCTCTCTAGAGATATAACGATTCTATATCGTTCGGATCGTTTTCAATGTCGTTCTGTATAGGAACGAATATCTCTCGTGTATATCTTTTTATATAGAGAGAAACCAGTGCCGAAGACGTCTGTTCGATTATATTTCTTATAGTGGTAGTGGTGGTGGTTGGGTGTCGAAACACCTCGACCAATTATCGAGAAACTGGAATCCACTGACCACCCAAGACATGTGCGCTCTCTCGCAAAGAGAAGAGAAGAGTCTCTTCAAGCCGCGCCGCGCCGCATCGCAATCGCGGTGCACAAACGAGCTTCGCGGCTCGAGTTAATTAAGGCTGATCTTCAACCGAACTAAGAACCCTGGCTTACGCATATTGACAACGCATTGCCTCCTCTCGCGAGCTTATAATATTGCCGACTTTCTGAAAACACTCGTTACTTTCATCGTCCTGTCGTCCAACACTGGAATTCTCCAATTTTCATGGTTCTTACGAGTTGACACTTTAATTTTGTTGGAACGCTGTAAGGGGGGAAAATAGATGACTTCCATTTCAAGTTTAGTTTTCAATTTAGAAATTAATTCCGTGCCGAATTTTTTCTTTTTTTGAAAACTACAATTTTTTTTCCTGCTATTCAAGTATAGATTTTGGCAATAATTAGGAATTTATTTTCAAGAAACCATCGAAATATGGTTTAGAACGAAAAATTCTAAAACAAAATTGCCACAGATCAGGGAAATCAGAGAAAAATCAGAGAAAGGAAAATTGATTAGGCAAAAGTCAGCGAATTTATCAAAAGTAATGGAAAAAGGATTAAATTACTAGATACGATAAAAAAAATTCTACGGAATCTTTGAAAATATTTTCACTTGTTGAATTCTTTTTTCGTTCGTCTAATGAACTTTAAAGTCACTACAAAATTTAATACTGAATTTTTTCTACTTTTAACAATAATTGAATTTTACAGAAAACGAAATTGAATTTGTTTTCAAGAATTAAATTCTTGAAAAACTTTCATATTATTATTTATTAATTATAAAATATTTAGGAAATAATTTATTTTAATTTTACCTAAAAATTGAAAAAATTAATTGAACTTTGACTTTGGAAAATTCACAAAGTTAATAATCAACGATTTAGAAGAAAAAATATTTTTCGATTTAAATTTTTATACATTTTTTATTAGAAGATTTTTTTTGCATAGTTTCTTGGCTAATTTTTTAAGAAAGAAATTTTTTAACAAACAATTTTATTGTTTTTCGCTTGAAAACATTTTTTGTATCTTCTAGACCTTTCAGTGATTTCTAAATTCAATTATTCAGAACTTCAATAATTTTGTTAAATAAACATTTAAATTCTTGTTTTTTATTTTTCTATATGAATTAAAAATTTTTTAAATTTCAATTTCAAAACTTCTGAAATTTAACAACTTTAAAAAATTAGAAATGCAACTTGTTCAAAATTTAATTATTTTCTTGAATTTTTAACTAAAATTCTTCTCTAAATCAACTATATTTAATAATTTTTCGAAAGTTTTTCAAGAATTCTCCATTATTTAAAAATGAAAACTAGAATTCTTATAATTTTACCTAAACTCTTTATGGATTTTTTTTACAAAGTTATTAAAATGAATTCTTAAAAACTGTCTTTTAAAATTATTTAAAAATATATTTTGGATGTTAATAGATTTTTTAATTATTTATAATTGAAAAATTTTGAAATACTTGAAATGTAGTACAAATTTTTTTAAATAATTGAATTTTTTAAACGAATTTTTAGAAAATATTAAAAAATAATCTAGTTTTTGAAGAATTTTAATTATAAATTGTGAAAATAGATGATTTCTTCAAATTTTTAATGATTTTTAAAAACAGGAGATTTCTAAAAAATTTAAATTCAATTTCTTTGAAGAAAATTGAATTTAAAAGAATCATGATTAAATAAATATTCTAAGAATTAGTTTTTTAAAAATATTCATAATCTTTTTTTTCTTTTTTGACAATAGCTAAATTTTTGAAAAGATTTTTTTGACAATTTAAAAAACTACTCAATTTTTTTAAAGGAATTTTATTTAAAACTTTTGAAAATAGTTATTTTCCCTCAAAAATTTTAATAATAATTCTAAATAATTAGAGTTTTTGAAAAAAATTGTATTTATTTACTTTATCGAAATAGTAAAATTTTCAGAGATCTTCAATTGAAAATGTTGAAAATGATTGAATTTTAAAAAACTACATTGAAAAAATTCAAGAAGCATCACCTTTTTAAAAAATATTTTAATATAAATTTTTGAAATTTTCATTTAAACATTTTTCTTCAAAATTTTCAAGAATTACATTATTTTTTAAAATTTCTATTAAAATTTATTGTTCTTAATTTGATTTTCAAAAATTAGAAGGAAATTCCTATGAAGAATTAATTATTACAAAATTATTTCAAAATTTCAATTATTTAAAGATTTTTTAATTATATATTTCGAAAATTTAATTATCTTACAAAAATTATTATTCAAAAAATTAATTTTTTAAATCGTTGATTATACTTATTTTTTACACTATAAAAATCAAAATTCATTTTATACCAAAAAATGGTATTTTGTAACAATATTTGAAAAAGAAGTCGAAAAAGTTTCTTTTTTGGGATATAATTCGAAAAAACTCGCCTCTTTTTAAAAATAGTCGATAAATGTTCAAAAAGTCATTCTTTTCGAAATCTGACTTCACTAAATTGAATTTTGAAAGAGTTGCGTTTGCAATTTTTGTAAATAATTCAATTTCAGCAGGTTTTAAATTTGATGTTTTCGAAAATTTCAATTCCTGTAGAAAAATGATAATAATAAATATTTATTTGACAAACATTATTGTTTCGAATAACTTTGATTTTTAAAGTTATTCGAAACAATAATTTTTTTCACAAATATGTTAGAAACATTTTCTTCTGTATATCTAATTCTTAATTTTTTAGTTTTTCCCATAAGTTTTCTTCATTAATCAAAATATTCTTTAGAGACCAGGAAAAAAAATCAAAATTCTGTCTAGAAATCAGGAAAAAATAAAATCAGATTTTTCTGTCAAAAAAAAAAAAGAAATGTAAAGGAAAGATTTCCCCTGATTTAATTCTTCCCCCAACTCTCTATATTTATATTTTCTCAATGAAAATGACAATTTTGATAAAGTGATCAACTTTTTGAAATTCCCAGATGTGTGCGGGCATTGGACGCGATGTGTGCGGAATACACCCCACATATCGCCTAAACACGACAAAACCAGCACTAATTTCACAAACGAATAAACGCAGCCCTTGCCAATTGGGGTGATCAAGTGAACCGATACAAATATGTTACATATATCTCGACTGGTTTGGGGGTGAAATTGAGGCAGAATTTTCGGGCGTTGAATTGTATGCGTGATGTGTATACAGAGGTAAATACTGAAAATATGCTCTCATCGACGAGGGGTATAGAGATCAAGAAGAAAAAAAAGAGAGAGAAAGTGACACAATGTGATAACATACACACAACCGCTTGCCCGTGACCAATCAAAGTGATTCACCTATAAACAAAAATTCTTCAAGAGTTTTCCCTCAAAAAAAAGAAGAGGAGAAAAAATGGGGTGAAATTTTACGCGATTTAGAAAATTTACCGCGCAATTCATCTTGTCTGTAATCTTCGTGACCAATTTGGTCAATTCTCTCGATTTATCAGATTTTTCTTCTTTCCTTCATTCCCCATATTTTTTTCCTGACTTTTATCGATTCATAAATTAGGTTTAGTTTTAAATTCTCGAAGCGTTCCCTCTCTCTCTCGATCTCTGACTTTTTTCATATAAGTTAAAAATATATATATCTATATTTATTATTAAAGATTAAAGATAATGACTTTTAAGTACTTTTGTAGTTTATCTTGAAGAGTAATTCTTTCCTTTCTTTTTCAGATAATGTCCGATGGACAAAATGCCACTATTTACGAGAGGTAAGAAATAGAATTTTATTTTCTTGACAAATTTACAAAAACTTTTTTTTTTTGTTCAAATAGGTTCCATTGTGAATATACTTCGAAGATCCATGAAATGTCTATCAATCAGAAAGTTGAATATATTCAGGCGAAAATCGGAAAAATTCAAAATGAGTTTAATGAGTTTACTGCAGGAGGAAGACGTTGCAGTTAAAAATTCTCCACCAGCAAGGCGAGTGGATCATGTAAATGTAAATAATTTCCCTTCAAAACGTCCACTCACCACTTTAGAAAATTTCCACTACGACCAATTTCCGTCTTCAAAAATCAGAAAAAAGGATTTAATACTAAATCCAAAAATTGTTCGAACAATTAATTTCGAAGTTAAAGTTCGCGGTGAATTGGGTTTAATAATAGAGCGAGATCAGGACTCGATGAAAAATAAATACCTTATATCAAAAAATAATTCCGATCATCAACAATTGTGGTTGGGAGATGAAGTAGTAAAAATTTCGAAACAACGAATTCGTGGAACAACTGAATATCAATTGAAGCAAACGATAGAAAATTGTTTCGGAAACGTCGAACTCATGATTTCAAGGGATCCGAAATTTTCTTTCGAGGGAAATTTATCGAACGATTGGACGAATCATTTAAATGAAAGGATCAGAACGAAAAGTGAATCTGAAATTTGGAATTTGCCAGATTCATCAGAAAATATCAATCAAGTAGAAAATGTAACTGTGAGGCAAGATCACGAAATTACGAATAGTCGCTGTAAAATTGTTGGATTTTTGAGGAAAAACGCAAGTTTTGAAGAAATTGAAAACATGGAAGAGGAGAAGAAAATAAAAACAGAGACAGAATGGGAAAAAGGAGGAGAAAAAAAAGAAGTAGTAAAAGTAGAGAAAAGGGAAAAAGAGGAAGACAGTAATCAAGTAACGGGAATGAAAAAGTTTTTTTTCAAGAAAAGTTGTGTAAATCAACCACAGGATTTGATAGTAATTCAATTAGAGAGTGCGTCAGTTAAGAAACTTGGATTTTCCATTGTCGGCGGATCAGACTTGAAAATTAATGATTTGGGAATATTTGTCAAGAACATTTTCCCCTGGGGTCAAGCAGCAGAAGATGGAAAGTTAAAAATTGGTGACGAAATTTGGTTCGTGAATGAAATTAACGTGAAGGGAAAGAGTCACGCGAAAGCTCTACAAATTATCCAGGAAGCGAAAAACAAACCGATGACTTTAAAAATTAGAAGAGGATTTTCGATCGTTAAATTCTAGCGATGAAAGTATTTTTGATAGATAATTATCCAGAGTTTTTTATAGTTAATTATCTCAAAGGATATTTTTTTATAAATAATTTATCCCAAGTAGTATTTTTTTATTTTATTAGAGTAATATTTTTAAAAATTTTGTTGTCACTTTTATTTCAATTTTTCGTTTGTATGGTAATTTACCATAATAGTTTAGTTTTTAATAATTAAGTCGTGATCTTCGTTGAAAATTTAAATATGTAAATTCCGTATTAGTCGATATAGTCGTTGGAACTTTAAAATGTTTAATATCCGTTAGAGTTTTTATTTTTTTTAAATAGTTATATCCCGAACAATTGTTATAAATAGTATAAATAGAGAGATATTAACAATTTTTAAGTTTAGTATTTTAGTAAATTTTAGTTTTGAAAAATTTGAACTAAAAAGCAATTTCACGTGAAATGATCTAATAGCAAAAATAAGTTAGGGGACGTTTTTATATTCAAATTGATATCACTTCTATAAAATTTAAAGAATTTTAATTTTTATACAGTGAATTTTAAAGTATTTTTTTGTACTTTTCAACACCAAAAAGTTTTTATCTTTTTTTTTTAAATATAATTTTTCAAATTTTATAAAATTATATTTCTTTTTTCATTTTTTTGTCATTTTGATTAGAAAACTGAGATTCTTTTCAAATAAAACATGTAAATATAAAAGTGGGACAATATTATATTTTCCAAAAAATTAAAAAAACTTTAAAAAAATTTTTTTTCTTCATAAAAAATTGTTTTGAAAATCTTTTAATTATTTTTGGAAATTTTTATTAAAATTTCTGGAAATAATACAAATATTTACAATTACACTGAAACCTGTCGGATTGCAACTCGATTTTTTGAATTTTTTATTACTGTAAAAAATCCTTAAAAAATTGTTTTATAATTTATTTTTGAAAAAATTTTTACAATATTCTGGAATTAAGCGAAAATAATTTTTCTTGGACATTTTTAAATGAAAAAAAAATTTTAAAATAGAGTTGCACTCCGACAGGTTCGACTGTATTTTCATAAATAATAAAATTTTCGACAGGAATTCAATTATTTTAAAAGGTTTCAATAAAATTCTACGAAACAATTCAATTATTTTCAAAAAATTCAATTAAATACTTTTAAAAAATTCAATTATTTTCATAAATAATAACATTCATTGCAAGAAGTCAATTATTTTTAATATTCAATTTTAAGAAAACTTCTCGAAAGAATTATATTATTTTTAGGAATTTTAATAACATTTTTTGAATGAATTCCAAATTATTGTTCCATTTTTAAACTTCACATAATTTATTAGAAAAAAATCCTTAGCATTTAAAAAAAAATGAAAAAGAGGAAGTTTTTGTAGAAATTGAAAATAGAGGTTTATTTTTGAAAAAAGGGGTTCACATTTTTTTTGGGGAAAAATATATTTTTAGAATTAAAGAATAGACAAAGAATACTCATTTTTCAAAATTTTTTATCATTTTGCTTGGAAGTGTTATTTGCTTTTGTTTATTTTTTTGTTTTTCTAATTTTTTTGTTAATTTTTCATTTTAAATGCTTTGAAATTGGGACTTAATAAAAATCTAATCCAATGTTTTCTAAATTTAATAATAATAAAAATTGAATTCTTATACCGAATTTTATTAAAATTTTCAAAAATAACAGAATACTTTCGAGAATTTTTTTTTTAAATTAAATATATATTAAATATAATTGACTTCCTACAGAAAATTTGATTAAACTTTCTAAAAGTAATGGAATTCCTTCGAAGAATTTTATTACTTTTGAAATAATTGAATTATTTCGAAGAATTTTATTAAAAGTTTTTAAAATAATTGAATTCTTTAGAAGAATTATATTAGAATTTTTAAAAGTAATTGAATTGATTCGAAGAATTCTATTAAAATTTTTGAAAATAATTGAATTCTTGAGAAGAATTTTACTAAAATTGTTGAAAATAATTGAATATTCTTGAAAAGAATTTTATTAAAATCTTTTAAAATAATTCATTTTCTGTCGAAAATTTTATTATTTATGAAAGTAATTGAAAATAATTGTATTATTTCGAGAAATTATATTTCAAATTTCTAAACATAATTGAATTATTTCGGAAAATTTCAATTAAAAATTTTTTAAGTAATTAAATTCTTTCGACGAATTGAAATAAAATTGTATTATAAATAATTCAATTGTTTCCTAGTATTTTATTAAAATTTCTGTAAATAAGAAATAATAATAGTTTATTTGTTAATAAGTGAATTTTTTTAATTCTAAAAATATTTCTTTTTTTTAATAAAAATGATTAAAAAGGAGAAATATAAAAGATGTATTTTTTGTAATAGTTGAAATTTAAGTTCTATAAAAAAATAAGCCTTGGAATTTGTTTCTTTTTTCAAAAATGTTTGTAACTGAAAAATAATAAAATACACAAAAAATGCTTAAAAATCTTGAAATCAAAATCAAAATCTGTCAAGTTTTGTCAAAATTACACAGATTGTTTCACGTGGAATTGCTCTAAAGTTCTTTCTAAATATAACAGATATCTATTTAATTGATAATAAATAATACTATTGAGTTTAAGACTGCTGAGCGATAAAGTCAAAAAATTATATTTAATTAATAGTTAACTTTTTTAAATTATTTTTAAAATATTTTTTGAAATATTTTTTTTATTTAGTATTAAATATTATTTGATTATTAATCTTCAAAAATGAGATTATAAATATTTTCCTACACATTATTGTTATCTCATTAACATAAAAATTCTTTCTTTTCGTATTTTTATTATATTTTATTAGAACCCTTTCTTTTTTTTCTCTTTATTTTGTAAAACCATTCTCGATATCTTAATTTGCATCGTATATGTGTCTCGATTTCTCGCCTTGGTAGTTTAAAATCGGTTCATCGATAGGGAAAGGGTGGCGATTGCCGCGCACGATCGCGTGAGTATGTATATATGTGTACACCGGTTTTGTGCAGAGACGTCATTTCACGAGATTCACTGGTTTGGCATTACAATGCTGATGAGATAAATCAATTGTCACACGAAGTGACTTAATCCAATTTGAGGCTCGACGCTGACGCTTCGTCGACCTTTTCTGCGATGTCTCGCACAACTCGCGTATATATATATCATCAAAAAGTGCGAAAGCTTAATTGGAAGAATTGGACCATTCGCTCGGTTGCTCGCAATCAGATAATCTCCTCTCGGATTCCCTCAAACGATTTCGATGGCGTCTAGCTTCCAATCATTATAATGACATTCGACCAAAAAAAAAATTTTCCATTTTTTTTTTTTATTTAAAACGAAGAAAAAATGTTTATAAATTCCCAAAGATGTTAATCGTTTGAAATTTGTTCTCGACGTGTAGATGAATTATAAAATTAACACAGGGGAGTATTTTTCCTTTTTTTCTCGAAAAAAAGGGTAAAAAAATGTCTTTTAATTTCTTTTTACTACTCAAAGAA
This sequence comes from Leptopilina heterotoma, assembly GCF_015476425.1. NCBI lineage: Eukaryota > Metazoa > Arthropoda > Insecta > Hymenoptera > Figitidae > Leptopilina > Leptopilina heterotoma. The sequence goes on along the minus strand of NW_025111185.1, from coordinate 1,902,603 downwards.
TTTACTATAAAGGAATTTACTACTAAAAGATTTATAATTTTCAGGGAAAAAACTTTTCGGCAAGATGACAAAATATAATTGACCAGAAATATAGGAAAATATTTTGGAATATTAAAGGAAACTTTTGGAAATTTTCTGGTAAGTTGAAAGAAAAGAATTTTAGCGATCAATCAGCGGTTGATAATTTACTGACTGGTTTACTCGTTCCAGGAGTATGCAGCTGAAGATTCTGTAAAAAGTGTATTACCGAGTTAGAAGAAATTGTCGTTCCTGAGACACTTGACGCGAGATTTCTGCAGCAGTAAAGAGACGAGAGGAGCAACAACATATCAGTAGCTGGCTAACGATTCTTTGCGTTTTTGTCATGTAGAAGCGACTGTCCGCAACGATGTTTCACTCAGCGCCACTTTTGTCTGACGAAAAACTGGAACGTTACATTGCTCGACGTTTTAACACAAAACTTGAAGAAGAAAAAGAAGAAGAAGCAAAAAAAACTATTCACACATGGGTGTGTCTCGAGATATTTTCAATCTCAGAATGGTGAGAAAAAAAAGTGACTTCTTTTCTGAAAAATTTAATGATAAACAGAAAAATCAGGAAAAGACAGAAAAAATTTAATTGGTTTTTCAATTTTTCCAACTAGATTCCTTTTTTAAATTTGTTTCTTCAATTTTTATTTAGAAAAATGAAATATTTTCAAAATTCCAAAAAAAATTCCCTTATTCACAAATTAATTATTTATTATTTACAAAAATTTGAATGAAATACTTGGAAACGATTCAATTATTTTCAATACGATTTTATTTAAAGTCCCCGGAGGAATTTAATTATTTTAATAAATCTTCTATGTTAATAATCGTTACATAATCTGTTCGTTAATAAAAAAAAAATTGCATTGAAAGTAATTTAATTTTTATATAGATTTTTTTTTTAATATTTTGAGAATAATTCAATTATATTTAAAAAATTTTTAATTCTTGTTGAAATTGAATTTTAGTAAAATTCTTAAAAATAATTACACTTTTCGAGGAATTCGATTAAAATTGGATTAAAAATAATTGAATTCTTGCGAAATATTTTACTATATTTATAAAAATAATTGAATTTGAATTGTTTCGAAAGATTTATTAAAATTTTAGAAAATAATTGAATTTGTTAGAAATGAATTAAACATTTTTTTAAAAATTCAATTTTTCTGAGGAATTTTAATTAAAATTGTTTTTAAAATAATTGAATTCCTGCAAAGAGTTTAACTATTTATGAAAAAAATGAATTTTTACGAAGGTTTAATTAAAATTTTAGGAAATAATTGAATTCCTTTGACCAATTTTGTAACGAATTAAGTTAAAAAAATTAAATTCTTTGGCGAAATTTTTTTGTAAATAATTAAATTTTCGCTAAATTTTACTATTTAAAAAAAATAATTGAATTTTTTAGAAGGATTTATTAAAATTTTACAAAATATTTGAATTCTTTTGTTAAATTTTATTAAAATTTTGTTAAAAATAATTGAATTCTTGCGAAGAATTATATTAAAATTTTTGAAAATATTAACAATTAACATTTTCTAGTTTTAAATAAAATTCTTCGAAATAATTCAATTAATTTTAGAAACTTTGAATAACATTTCTCAAAATAACACATTTTCAAATAACATTTTCAATTATTTTCATAAATAATAAAATTTTTGGAAAGGAGTTAAATTATTTTAAAAGATTTGTAAAAATTTCTTCGCAACCATTCAATTATTTTCAAAAAGTTTAATAAAATTCTTCGAAATAATTCAATTATTTGATAAATAATATAATTCTTAGTAGGAATTCAATTATTAAAATTTAATTAATAAAATTTGTTGTATGTTGTCAATTATTCAACATTCTTTAAAAGAATTCAATTTTTGTTATTTTTGATTTTTGAAAACATTAAATTAGAATTTAATTAAATTTTAATTTCAAAACATTTAAAATTAAAAATTAAAAAAGATAGGTACAAAGAAAAAAAACAAAAGCAAATAATACTTCCAATCAAAATGATAATAAATGAAAATTAAGTATTTTTTTGTCAACTATTCAATTACAAAAATATTTTTTCCCAAAAAAAAAGTTTTGACTCCTTTCTTCGAAAATAAACCTTTTTATTTTCAATTTCTACAAAAACTACCTTTTTTCATTTTCTTTTTTTTTAACTAAGATTTTTTTTCCAATAAATTATGTAAAGTTTAAAAATGGGATAATAATTTTGAATTCATTCAAAAAATTCTATTAAAATTTCTAAAAAAGAAAGATTTTTTTCGAGAAATTTTATTAAAATTGAATATTGAAAATAATTGAGTTCTTGTGAATTTTTTTAAGATTATTGATTTTTTATAAACAAGGAATTAGAATTTTTTTAATAATTTAAATTTCTAAGAAATTCAAAATAATTGAATTTTTTATAATTTTACTGAAATTTTCCAATATATTTGAAACTAATGTGAATTATTAATAGAAAACTATATTTTTATTTGTTTTGTTCTTAAAAATGTTAATTGAATTTAAAATAATCAAATTTGTTGAAGAATTTTTTTAGAGAAAAATAAAATAGTTTAAATTTTTGATTGAAAAAATTGAATTTCCAAAGAATTTTTATTTATCAATTGGTGAATAATTGAATTTTTTTCAAACTAAATGGTGCAAATTGCATCTAAAATTATTGAATTATGAAAAAGTTTCAATTACAATTTTTACTATTGTAAAAAGATTAAAATTTAAAATTTTTCCAATAATTGATATTTCGATAAATTTGATTTAAAGTTCTGAAAAATTGGATTTTTTAAAATATTTCAGTTTTGCTTTTTAAAGATTTTTGAATTTTTATAAACAAGAGTCTAAAAGTTTTTTTAATAATTGAAATTTCCTAGAATTATATTAAAACTATTCTATTAAAATTCTATTAATTTTTTAATAATAATAATTCTCGTAATCTTCATACAAGTACGAAATGTTTAAAAGAAATTGAAAGTTGGCATTCCTTATTTTATTTAGAGGGGGAGAATTTTGAGTGTTAAATAATTATTTAACAGCTTCTTTGATCGCGACTTTCAATTTTACTGAAATTTTTTATTTTTGCTTGACACTCTCAAGGCTTTAAATTTTGCTCCAAATAATTCTTTTTTATAATTGAAGTCCCTTGAAGTTTTTTTTTAAAGGATCAGGGAAAAAGAGAAAATTCTCGTGGAAATCAGTGAAAAACGAATTCAAATTTTTGTGGTAACCCTGATAAATTTGTGGAGTAGAATTTTTCTGATTACTAATAAGTTTTCCAATCTTTTTGAAACCAAACGTAAATTATTAACATAAAACTATGTTAATTTACATTGTTGTTAAAAATTTGAATTTTGTTTTTTATTTATTGATGAAAATTTTAATAATTGATAAAAAGATGACGGGGAAGAATAAGAATTTCTTTTTTTCGTGCATTTTAGGAATTTTTAAATGTGTTGGTTTACAGGGTTGGAATAAAAGGTGGAACGAGATTTATTAGCTCGTTTAGTTCTCATCGGAGACGAGGCAAGAAATTAGCAGAAGTAAGGAAACATCGTTCGCTCTTTTATATTACCGTTAGCACCTTTCCTGTAACATTGGTGTTTCATGGTACAACGACTTCAGAGACAACCCGCATCCTCATCGAAAAACATTAAGTAGGTGCCAGTAACACGTTAACGAGTTCACCTGTTCGCCTTCCTCTAATTGTAAAGAAAACTTCTTCAATCCAAACGACAAAGTATGTTTGTACTTCGGTTTATTGTTATAAGGTATACTAATGCATTTTTCTGCTTTAACTTTAATTTTTTTTTCGTCACAAATATTTTACTTTCTATTTTCAAATTGCTCATGTTCAGAACACTTGTTTGTAATTTTTCTTTCAACTTTTTCAATTATTATAGATTTTCAATGCATAATTTATTATTATTATTATTTTCAAATTATTAATTAAAAAAACTTATGTGCAAAACTTTTTTCATAGAAAATTATGTAAAAATTGAAATAGAAAAAAAATTTTCTTAACCGTTGTACTTCAGCAACGTTCCAAAAGTTGGAAATTCAATTATCTTGGTTTATTTATAAACAAAATTTTACTCCTTGTAAAATAGGAAAATTAAAAATTTACTGAGATCAATTTTTCGGTTTTAGAATATTGACTGAATTTTATGTTTTGAAAATTGAGAGGAAGGGAGAGAAAATTTTGTTGTATTTGCTTTAAGTATAACAAGATTTATTTTCTTTTGCAATTTCTTGTTTTACACGTATACAAGAACAAGAAAAAGGAAAAAATTTATAGTTTGAGTTCACAATTTAACTGTACTGTATACTCGTAAAGTAGCATTAAACTTGGCGAATTACGATCAGTAATTACACTTTCATTTCCAATTGAGCAACTCAATCAACAATCTTAAATTGCAATAGAGTTTGTCACCTTTTTTTCCTGACACTCATAATAATTCTAATTTTTTTCTTTTCTTTATATTTCATTAATCAAGTTTGTAATAATAATGTTTATAAAACCATTACGTTCTCGAAACGCGGTGTATTTTTTTTTATTATTATGCAGTTTACAATATTTTTTTATTTTCATATGACAACTCAATCGTGTTTGTTAATAATTGAAATTGAACATTTAATTACTGAATTTTATTAAAATTTTAGAAAATAATTGAGTTTTTTGAAAAATATTATAAATTTAAAAAAAATTGAATTCTTTAATGTTATTTTATTAAAATTGTAATAAAAATAATTAAATTTTACTATTTACAGATATAATTGAATTTTTTTAAATTTTGTAAAATAATTGAATTCTATTGAAATTTTTTTATACCGAATTCAGAAAAAAATTTAATTCTTTCGTGAAATTTCTTTTAAAATAATTGAATTCTTTCACGAAATGTTATTAAAGTTCTATTAAAAATAAAATAATTTAATTTTTGCAAAGAATTTTACTATATTTATAAATATAATTGAATTGTTTCGACAGATTTATTAAAATTTTAGAAAATAATTGAATTTTTTCAAAAAATATTATTAAAAATTTAAAAAGAAATTAAATTTTTTTCACGAAATGTTATTAAAATTCTATTAAAAATAAAATAATTTAATTTTTCCAAAATATTTTATAACGAATTAAGAAAAAAATTGAATTCTTTCGTAAAATTTTTTTGAAAGTAATTAAATTTTTGAAAGGAATTTTACTATTTATAAATATAATTGAATTGTTTCGACAGATTTCTTAAAATTTTAGAAAATAATTGAATTTTTTCATAAAATATTATTAAAGATTTTAAAACAAATTAAATTCTTTCACGAAATGTTATTAAAATTCTTTTAAAAATAAAATAATTTAATTTTTGCAAAAAAATTTACTATTTATAAATAAAATTAAATTGCTTCGAAGAATTTATTAAACTTTCAGAAAATAATAGAATTTTTCCAAAATATTTTATAACGAATCAAGAAAGAAATTGAATTTTTTCGTGAAAGTTTTTTGAAAGTAATTAAATTTTTGCAAAAATTTTATAATGAATTAAGAAAAAATATGAATTCTTTCGTGAAATTTTTTTGAAAATAATTGAATTGTTTCAAAGGATTTATTAAAATTTTAGAAAATAATTGTATTCATTCGTGAAATTTTATTAAAATTTTGTTCAAAAATAATTAGATTTTTGCAAAAAATTTTACTATTTACATTAATAATTAAAATTCTTACGAAGAATGTTATTATTTATGAAAATAATTGAATTCTTGTGAAGAATTTTATTGAAATGTTTTAAATTAATAAACAGGAATAATTAATTAATAAATTCGTTAATAACTGAATTTTTTTAAAGTTTGAATCTGTAATTTTTCAAAAATTTATATTTGAAATTAAAAAATTTTGTAATTTGCATAATAATAATAAATTGAATATCACGTTTGGAGCGCCAGTGCGCATAACATTTGCTAAGTAGTTATTTTATAAGTAATAAAATTCTCTAGAAAAATTAAATTATTTTTATAAACAATAAAATTCTTCCCAAGAATTCAATTGTTTTCATAAATAATAAAATTCTTTAGAAAAATTCAATTACTTTATAAACAATAAAATTCTTCCCAATAATTCAATTGTTTTCATAAATTCTAAAATTCTTCCCAAGAATTCAATTGTTTTCATAAATAACAAAATTCTTCTTGAGAATTAAATTATTTTATTATTATTTTTGTTTCATTAATATTTATTTATAAAAAAGTATTTGTTTTGTTTTAGGAAAAAGGACTGAAATAACTGAAACAGTGACTAAAAGGTGAAAAATGTTAATAATACACTAATGCAAAAGGATTCTTCTATAAAAGTATCATTAGCACATTCCTTTTAGCGATAAGAAGAAATCTCCTGTTATATTACACTTTGAGGAAAAAAAGTTCACCCTTTAAAGAACGATTTTCGTATTCCTATGGTGAGAAATCGTAAAATATGATAAGAGAATCTTAAATCTAGTTGTCTATTTGGCAGATGACCTCATCTCAAAACCATTAGCGAAGTGTATATGAGAAAAACCCGCATTTACCTTTCATGGACTTATACCATACACAAGTTGACTGATTTTCTGCCGATCCTTTTTCAGTCTCTTTCTTAATTGCTCATTTCTCAGGATCTTTGAATAGATGGCAATTCACTCCTGCGTTTTTGATTAAAAATAACAAACAGAAGAAAAAAAAATGAATGAATGAATGAAAAAAAATGATATTGTCCCTGGATCCATTATTCAGTAACGCGGTCGTCTCCGGGCGCTGCCGCCGTCGCCGTTTTGCTGCTGTTGCTGCTGCTGCTGCGTGTATATATATTGGTCAGTAATAAATTTTCACCGGTTGACATAGCACTGTGTTTTCTTGCTGTATCTCTTGTAATATAGTTCCAACCGTGAATTATAAAAAAAAAACTTACTCATATATCGCATGGCTAAAACCGCGAGAAAACGCAAATGTAATTTCACATATGAAAAGCAAACGTTTTTACATAGGGGATAAAAACAAATATAATGTGTATACACGTGATTTATATATTCGAAATCTTTGAATTATTTCAATATAATGAGAAAAGGGGGATTTTTTATTCAAAGTTGATTGAGAGAAGAAAAAATTTCTATAAAAGACCTCGGATGCAATGATTTTTTAAACTTTTATCAACTATTTTAAAAAATGAGAAGAACTTTTTTCGATTTATTTGAAATGATGAGACTTTTTTGACTTACTTTTTAAATATTTACAAAAAAATACCACTTTTTTGGTATAAATTGCAATTTATTTTGATTTTTATAGTGTGTAAAATAACTAGTCAAATCATTCAAAAATTGTATTTGAATAATTTTTTTTGATAGTTAAATTTTTGAACTATATTTCAAAATTTTACTAAAAGCAGTTCAATTCTCCAGAAGAATTTTATTATTTATAAAAATAATTTAATTTTCAAGAAGAACTTTATTATTTATGAAAACAATTGAATTCTTTAGAAAATTTTATTGTTTATGAAAATAATTTAATTTTAATTGTATTAAAAATACATAGTTAAATTCATGAGAAGAATTCTATCATTTTCGAAAATATAATTGAATTTCTGTGTAAATTGTTATTATTGAATTCCTTTAGGAAATTTTTATTTAAATTGCATTAAAAATAATTGAATTTCTGCGAAGAATTGTATTGTTTTTTAAAATAATTTAATTTTTTCGAAGAATTTTATGAATTTTTCAAAAAATAATTGAATTTTGCCAAAAATTTTATTACAGTTTTTAAAAATAATTCAATTCTTTCGAGAAATTTTAAAAAATTCTGCTGCAAATAATTGATGTCATGCGAAGAAATTTAATATTTATACCAATAATTGAATTCCTAAGAAGAATTTTATTATTTATAAAAATAATTGAATTCCTGAGAAGAATTTTATTATTTATAAAAATAATTGAATTCATGCGCAGAATTTTACTATTTTTTAAAATAATTGAGTTCTTTCGAAGAATTTTAAGAATATTTTTCAAAATCATGAATTTTTTGCAAAAAATTGATAAATATTTTAAAAAATAATTGAATTATTTATAGAAATGTCATTGAAATTGTATTGAAAATAATTGAATTCCTGCAGAGAATTTTATTTTTTAGAAACGTGATTGAATTCTTTAGAAGAATTTTATTGTTTATCAAAATAATTGAATTTCTGTAAAGATTTTATTAATTTTTGAAAATAATGGAATTTCTGCAAAGAATTTTATTATTTATAAAAATTATTTAATTCCTTCAAGAAATTTTGTTGAAATTGCATTGAAAATAATTGAATTTCTGCGAAGAATTTTATTGTTTACGAAAATAGTTGAATATGTACTTGAAGAATTTTGATTGAAATTGTATTGTGATTTGTATAATAATAACAATAATAAATTGAAGATTGTGTTTTGCGCGAATTAACAAATTCTTTTTTTTCATTTCAGTTTGCAGAAAGTCCATTATCCGGAATCAGATGGCGATTGGAAGTTAATGTCAAATTGTAAGAAGTGAAGAGAAATTTCTTCGATTCCATCACCTTTATATATATAAATATCGTTAATTGATGGGCACATTTGGATATTGTGTCTCTTTCGCTATCACGCGAAATCGTAACGAGCCAAAGAAGGCGAGAGCTATTAAGCGCAGGGGACTCTTTTACCGCCACACACATGCTGCGCCAAGGCGTCCATAACGCCTTTTAATCACGAAATGAGCCGCCTCTCTTCAAACGCCGAGGGGCATGTTTCTCTTTGGGCAAATTAAGTAAATCAATAAATAACGAGTATTCGCTTCGAAATCCACCTGCGTCACAGACCAAGAAAACCATCTCGTTTAGAGAGACCGGAAGAACGAACTACGTCGTCGTTTCTCTTATGTATTTTATGGGATGCTCGAAGGCTTTTCCGCTAAAACTTAACGCACCTCAAGACCCTTCTTTTTTTCTTTTTCTTCTTTTTTTTTTATTTATTTTTTTGCTTTTCCAACCATCCTTAAAGTTCAAGGATTTTCAACTCGGCTGCTGTAATTAATTTTATTAAAAGCTTCTTTGAGGTGAGCATTCTTCTTTACTTTTTTCTTGTAAATTTTTATACTCAATTTGATGCTGCTCTGTATAAACGTCAAATGGACCATGACAAAGGCATCTTGTAATATTTTCTTCTCTTTTTCCATTTTTTTGTTTGTTTGCTACATTATTCGATTTTTTTTTACCACTTGGAAGAAAAGTGTTAAATTTTTACTTTTTTTGTGGTAAATTACAAATTGCCTGGAATTTCTTGCTAATTTTTACTATTTACAGAGTAAAATTCAAACAAATTTTACTATCATTGACTAACATTTATACTATAATTTCTGAAAAAATTAAAAAATTTTACTGCTTTCATAGTAAATCCTACAAATTGTCTGAAATTTCATAAAAAAAATTTCTACTATTTCGAGATTAAAATTGATCAATTTTTAGTAAAATTTAATTTAAAAATAGTAAAAATTAGTAAACATGAGTTGAAAATAATAATTCTTTTATTGTATTATAATTAATTAATTAATTAATTAGAATAATAATTTTCCTTTTTAAATGTTTTTAATTTTTAAAATAACGTACTGAAATTCATTAAATTCTTGTCAAGTATTTATCGAATGAATTTAACAATAATTGAATTCCTTTGAAGGATTTTATCAAAATTTTTAAAAACAATTCAAAATCTTTCGAGAAATTTTATTATTTATGAAAATAATTGAATTCTCAAGAGAATTTTATTATTCATGAAAACAATTGAATTCTTGGCAAGAATATTATTGTTTATAAAAATAATTTATAAAATATTTATAAAAGTAATTGCATTCCCTCAGGATATTTTATTGGAAATAATTGAATTTCTGCGCAGAATTGTATTGTTTTTTCAAATAATTTAATTTTTTCCAAAAATTTTATGAATTTTAAAAAAAATAATTGAATTTTTGCGAAGAATTTTATCAAAACTTGTAAGATAAATTGAATTTTTTAGAAAAATGTTATTAAAATTGTATATTAAAAATAATTAAATATTGATTTCTTTCGAAAAATTCTTAAATACAATTGAATCCTTTCAGGAAATATTATTAAAATTGTTTTGAAGAATTAAAAATGTTAATATTCAATTTTATTAAAATTATTGATAGAAAATTAAATTCTTTTTATAGAATTTCTATAAGTTTTTTGAAAAAAATAGTTTTTTTTTAATAATTTTAATTGAAAATTATGAAAATAATTCAATGTTATGAATAATTTCTTTAAATTTTTTAAAATAATAGTGGATGTTAATTATTGTAATTAAAAATTTGATTATTGAATTGTATTTAAACATTTTTTTGGAAATAATTGAATTTTTTTCAGAATTACAGTTTTTGAAAATAATCCAATTCTTTTGATAAAATTTTTTAAAAATCTCTTGTAAATAATTGAATTCATGCGATGAAATTTATTTTTTATGAAAATATTTGAATTTTATTTATTTTTGAAAATAATGAAATTTCTGCAAAAAAATTTATTATTTATAAAAATAATTTAATTCCCGCAAGAAATTTTTTTGAAATTGCATTAAAAATAATTTAATTCCTGCGAAGAATTTAAAAATTTTTTAAGTAATTGTATTTCTTCAAAAAGTTTTATTAAAATTGTATTGGAATTAATTAAATTCTTGCGAAGAATTCTATTATTTTCGTAAATAATTGAATTCTTGGGAAGGATTTTATTGTTTATGAAAATAATTGAATTCCTGAGAAGAATATTAAAATTTTTTAAATAATTGCATTTTTTCGTAAAATTTTATTAAAATTGTATTGAAAATAGTTAATTTTTGCGAAGAATTCTATATTATTTTTGCGAAAAATTTGATCAAAACTTTCGAGGAAAATTGAATTTTTTAGAGAATTTTTTTTACAAGTTTTTAAAATAATTGAATTTATTCGAGAAATTTTATAAAAATTGAATTTTTAAAATAATTAAATTTTTTGAAGAATTTTGGTAAAATTTTAGAGAAACAATTGAATCCTTTCGAAAAATTAAAAAAAAAGTAATTGAATCATTAATCGTAAAATTTTATTAAAATTGTTTTGAAAATAATTTAATTCCTGTGAAAAATTTTACTATTTTATAATAGGTAATTGAATTCTCTTTTCCTCTTTTTAGAGTTTTCTCAACGAAATTGGCGAAATTTATGTATTTTTTAATTATGGTTGAAACAAAATCTAGAGTTGTTATTCTCTATTCAACTTCAGTTAATTGTAGGTAAATATAAAAATTCTTTTATCTATTATCAATTGATTAAGTACTACAATTTCTTTAAAAAATAATCGTATCCTAATTTTTTAAACAACTTTTAATTTTTTCTTTTACATTTTTCAGATTTTTCTCAAGGAAGATATCGACATTTGAATATTTTTCAGTTATGATTAGAACAGAATCTGCAGTTCCATTATTATTGTCGTCAACTTCAGTTTATTATACAGGTAAAATTCAGAATTCATTTATAGCATTATAATTAACTCATTCATTAATTAACTACTACTTATGAATAAGTATTTTTAATTACAATTTTTACTAATTTTATAATTTTACCCACAGGATTTAAAAAATAATTAGGACCGAAAAATTGAGCAAGTTTAAGGGCAATTATCAAAAGAGGAAAAAAAATTGTTTCGAAATAATTTTTCCCGAGTCTTTAAACTGAGAAAAATTTGTATGTTTCTTCTTGTCGTTGTGCACGTTCGAAACACGTGTACTTTAAAAGACATTAAACTTCTGCGAATGAAAAGTTACACCTCTTAAAAGAAACTTAAACTTTTGCTCTGGTATATATATTTTTTTCAATGCCCGCTCATATCAGTATCTTATAATATTAAAGCTCATCCCTTCAAAAGATGTGAGATAATAATGATCGCATCTCGAAATTTTGCAAATTCACTTTAGCAATCGTAAATTAAATTTTATGCACTTTTTTCTTCTGTATAACGAGGCAATTTTTATTATCGACTTTTGTCGAAACCATACTCTTTTCTCGCTTCTCGTAATACGACTTGATTCACATATTTACTAACTCCTTTTTTTTATCGCAGGAGAAGAAGACTTTGTCGCGAGAGAAGAGTTGGGACCGCGCGAGGAGAAACGGCGCCATGGTTTTGGGATCCTTCACAAAGGAGTCATGGCGAGAGTTGGTAGTCTCAAGATCTAATATGGGTAGTTATTTGTCGGCGCCGATGTTGGTTTTTCGGGGAGGATGTGTGTTCCACCACGTATGTGAGTGAGGCCCCCTGCGGTAACGAATCCGCCTGGGACCCAAGGCCCTTTTCTCTCTCGTCCTCATATTCCTTCGCGATACTTCTCTCGCGTTCTCGCAGCTCGACAAATTGTTGTTTTTCTTTTTCCCCTCACGTAATCTTCTCTCCAACTCTTCCTTCTCGCGAGGGTATTTACTCGTATGGTTCTCTTTGCACTCTTTGAAAGATCTCTGGCCCCTGATGCTTGCGAAGAAGAAAGTTGTATGTATATAGATAGGACCATCAGAGAAAAAAAAAAAAAAAAAAAAAAATCAGCGACCATCGTCGCTCATATGTCAAACTTATCGCGCACGTTTTGTACCTCGTGTAATATTTCACGCGTGTACATAATATCGAAGATTTCTTTTCTATTAACATTCCAAGTGGTATTCGATATATACCTATAAGTTTTCCATATTTTGTCGAGTGTCATTTCTTCTCGTTGTGACTGCGTTGTATATCGCATGTGAAGATCTTGCGCTGGGATTTTTATTCAATATCATATGTACACTTTGGAGGAGTGGAAAATTTAGTTGTGGGAACTTTTGCTGTGGTTTATTAATTCTTCCTTTTTTATGTTCAGGATTGCCGCACAGGTCAGAAAAGTCAGGGAAAAGTCAGGGATTTTTATTAAAAGTATACTGGAAAAAATTTCATTTTTAAAATTTTTTTTTAAATTATGAATTTTGGAGTCTTTTTTGCTTGCCTCATAAAACTATATGAAATTACCAAGAATTCTAATACAAAACCTTCTTTTTCTATTACTGACAATAATTTCTTTTCTTAATAATTTAATTCTTCAAGAACTATCGAATAAAATTATTACTTATAAACTATTTAATGAATAATTTTAATTAAAAATTTACTTTCAAAATTAATTAGATTTCAAAAGAGTTGCGTTTAGAAAATATAAATTTTTAATGAATTTAAATACAAATGTTTTTCAACACAATTCTTCTTAAGAATTCAATTTTTTCACAAATAACACATTTTTTATGGGAATTAAATTATTTTAAGAAAATTTGATTACAGAAATTCAATTATTTTCAAAAGTGAAAAACTTCTTCGCATAAATTCGATTATGTTCAAAAATTTAAAAAAAAAACCCTCATCAAAATTTTAATTATCTTTATAAATAATAAAATTTTTCTCCAAAATTCAATTAATTTCAAAAAATTTAATAAAATTTTTGGCAAAATTTCAATTATTTTCAAAAATTTTCCTCAATTAAATGATTTTCAATATCTACTATTTTAATAAAATTTTCCAAAAGAATTCAATTTTTTAAACAAAATTTTAATAAAAATTTCACAGAAATTCAATTACTTACCAATTTTTTTTTATAAATTTCTTCCAACCAATTCAAGAATTTTCAATTTTTTAATGAAGTTTCTCGAAAGAATTCAAATATGTTCAGAGAATTTGTAAAAAAATAGTTCTGAGAAACTCAATTATTTCGAAAAATTTTAATAAAATACTTTTTAAAAAATAAGTTATTAAAATTGCAATTTTAATAAAAATTTTCCTGTACAATTCAATTATTTTCAAAACAATTCTCCTTAAGAATTCAATTATTTTCATAAATAATACATTTTTTTAAAGAAATTCAATTATTTAAAAAAATTTGAATAAAATTCTTTGCAAGAAATCAATTATTTTCATAAATAATAAAATTTTTTTCGAGAATTCAATTGTTTTAAAAAATGCTTTTATACATTTGAAAATTGTAATAAAATCGATCGTAGAATACAATTATTATCGTAAAATATTATATTCTTTCTAGGAATACAGTTATTGTGAAAAATATTAATAAAAATCTTAGAAACAATTCAATTATTTTCGTAAAAAATAAAATTCTTTGAAGCAATTCAATTATTTAAGAAATTTTATTAAAATTCTTCCTAAGAATTCAAATCTTTTTTAAAAATGAACATTTTCACAGGAATTGAATTATTTAAAAAAAATTTAATAAAATTCGTCGTCAGATTTCAATTATATTCAATTTTTTAAAGAAATTTCTCAAAACACTACTTATTTTCAAAAAGTTTTAAAAAATTCTTAGAAATTCAATATAATTTAAAGAAATTTGAATAAAATTCTTCACAAGAAATTAATTATTTTCTATTAATTTTATTTTTCTCCGGAATTCAATTATTTTCACAAATAAAATTTTTTACAAGAATTTAATTATTTAAAACAATTTTTAATAAAATTCGTTCCAAGAAGTTAATTATTTTCATAAATAACAAAACTTATCACAGAATTTCAATTATTTTTTTATACAATTTTAAATAAAATGTTAGGAATTATTGCTTCTTAAAATTTTTTTTTAATTCGCCGAAAGAATTCAATAATTTAAAGAAATATTGATAAAATTCTTCATAAAAAAATTCAATTTTAATATATATAGGTATATTAATTTATTTAATATGTTATTTATTTTTGTATTTAAATAATTGAATTCTCGAAAAATTTTCTAATAAAAATTGATTAAAAATTGAATTTCACTGAAAATTTTAAATTATAATTGAATATTAAAAGCATTATAGCGTGAATTTTGAGAAATAATTGAATTTTGAAAAGAGTTCAAATTAAAATCTTTGAGAATTTGAATTTATAGTTACAATATTCTTATGATATAAAATAATGATTTATGTTTTATGATAATATTCTCATAAGTTATTCAATTTCAGAGGGTTTGAATTTGAAAATCTTAATTCTTATGGAAAAATAATAATGATTAAATATTTATTTAAAAACAAAGTTAATGATGTTTTCAAATAATTTTGCAATTAAAGAAATTCGTAAAGAAATGTAATAGAACATTTTTTTGAGTATCTAATAATTTTTGGGGTGAATCAGAATTTTCTTCAGGGTCAGGGAAAAAGTCAAACTTTTTTCTAGAAATCAGGGAAAAGTCAGGGATGAACAAAATTTAATTTTTGTGGCAACCCTGATGTTTCTCTTCTCCCCTTTAGGCGAGGTTTTTTTCTGCAGGAGAAGAAAAAATTATATGCGATCTTTTGAATTTTAAAGAGAAAATTTGAAAACAAAAGTATTTTTTAAATTGAGAGATTGATTCGGAAAAATTGTTAACTTCTTCCACCTTTAAAAGTATTTTTTGTTCAGTGATTATCTGAAATTAATTTTATTTGGACCTATAAAAAATTTCTGTATTTTTGTGCAATTTTTATTTTTTTTCTGATTACAGTACAAAAGCTGGCAAAAGTCTGTTATTGAAAGGAACAAACTGCAATGAAAAAAATAATATTTGTTGATTATTACAAAAATTATCCTGGCGCCTGTGCGAGATTGGCTAAAGAGAGAAAGAGAGAGAGAAGAGAAAAAAATACTGGGTAATGCGACTCATGGTAACTGCTTTGTGAATTGAACATCCGACTCTCTTCGGAAGGTTTTTACCCAGCGAATACATGTGGGAGGGTCCATGGCTGATTTGCGATCAATTTGCCCTGATTTACAAGCGACCTCGAGCATCTTCGTTCCATCTTGTGCCCTCGCAGCAAGGAAGGCACTGGACTTTCGCCGCCATAGGCACTTCAGAATGGAAAAGACTTTGAAACAGTTCTTGATCAAGTCCTGGGACAAGTCAGGGATCTTTTTTTCTTTTTCTTCTTTTTTTTTTGCAAAAAAGAAAAAAAGGGCTAAGGAGTCTGGCGCCAGGATCATTTTGAGCTCTATTAACACGCCAAAGAAATTATGAATGTCGAGAGAAGCGATGCCGCTTTTTATATTCATGGCTTATTGTTTTTAGGATCGAATTTCTCCACACTTTTTTGAAAGGTGAAAAAATTGATTTTTTTCTTCAAATTACGTTTTACCCCATAAAGTTTATTTTTTCTTAATATACTGAGGTTTCGAATAATTATGACTTTTTCGACTATTTTCGAAAAATTATACTAAAAAAATTCTTAAAATTACCACAGATGTCCCGTTTTCCGTACACATTTATTTTCACAATAACAATTATAAAAAAATTACTTGCTTAAATTAAATTAAATAAACAAATTTATATCTAATATTTTTAAAAACTAACAAATTTTTTGAGGAATTTTAATTAAAAATTCTGAAAATGATAAATTTTTCTCAAGAATATTAATAATAATTCTAAAGAATTAGATTTTTAGAAAAATTTAAATGTAATTTTTTCTAAATATTTGAATTTTCAAAAATAATAATTGTAAATATTAAAAATAATTACATTTTTCTTTTTTTTTTTCTTCAAAAATACACGGATTATTTTCATCAAGTTTCACTATTAATTTTTCATTTGAAGATTTTCTATAAAAAGTTTTTGAGAATTCAATTATTTTCAGTAAAAATTAAATTTTACACATATTCAAAATTTGCTATAAAAATCCCTCAAACTTTGATTTTTGAAAATGAAATATTTCAAGAAATTAATTATTTACAACACAATTTTAATTAAATTTGTCAAAAAATTTTGCCAGAATTAAATTATTTTCATACGTATAATAAAATTCCTTGCAGGAATTGAATTATTATTTTAAAAATTTTTCATAACATTTTTTATAAGAATTCAATAATTTTTTTCATAAATAATTAATTTCTTCGTATGAATTCAATTACTTTCAGTAGAACTTTTATAAAAATATTTCTCCAAAGAATTCAATTATTTTCAAAAATAATAATTTATGGAAGATATTCAATTATTTTCCCAAAAATTTTCCTAAATCAATTATTTTATTTTAATATAATTTTAATATAAAATTTCGCGAAAGATTTCAATTATTTTTAAAAATTTGTATAAAATTCTTTATAAGAATTCAATTAGTAAAATTTCAATTAAATTTCTCGGAGGAGTTTAATTATTTTCACAAAATTTCCATAAAATTTTATGCAAAAATTAAATTATTTCAGATTCGAAATTACAAAAAGTTACAAAAATTACAAAAAGTACATAATTTAAAAAATCAAAAATTTCATGACATTGAATTGTAAACAAGTGAATTTCAGAAATATTTTAGTTTTTTTTTCTTCCTTTTTCTTTGAATAAATAATTTAATTCTTAAGAAACTTTCTCAAAAATCATGAAAATATTTGAATTATAGGAAAATTTTAAATTGAAAATTCTTGAAAGTAATTGAATTGAAATCTTAAAAATAATTTTCGAGAATCTACAGTAGAAATTTCTATAGATTATTGAATTTCAAAGGATTTGAAATTTTTAAAAATTTTAATTCCCGTTGAAAATTGAGAATAATGATTAAATATTCATTTTAAAGAAACTGCTGATGTTCCGAATAAGTTTACAATTAAATACATTCATTAATTTATTAGAAACCTTTTTTTTGTGTATCTAATAATTTTTGGAGTAAATCCGAATATATATTCTTTAGGGTTCAGGGAAAAAGTCAAAGTTCTGTCTGAAAATATAGGGGAAAAATGAAAATCAATTTTTTTGTGTCAACGCTGAAAAGAAATTACTTTTTCGACTTTTTTCATATTGAATTAATATTGATTTAAATTAAATTAAATTCTTCTCCGAAATTCAATTATTTTCAATAATTTTCCTCAATTAAATGATTTTCAATATCTACTATTTTCATAAAATTTCCCATAAGAATTCAATTATTTAAAAAAAAATTTAATAAAATTCTACGCAAAATTTTAATTATTAAAAAATAATAAAAATTTAACAGGAATTTCATTATTTCAAATTTTTTTTTATAAATTTCTTCGCAATCATTCAATTATTTTCATAAATAATAAAATTTTCACAGGGATTTAATTATTATTTTTGTCAGTAATTGATCCGTAATTTTTCATTTTTAGTCCGTAAAGTCCGTATTTTTAAATACTTTCACTGGTTCGAGCCCTGACTCTAAGACGTAAATCGTTGAATTGTCAAACAGGACATTTTTTGCGTCTAAGAGTCATATTTATATTATTAATTTGAAAAACAAAATTATTTGGTAAATTTGTAAAAATTGGTGTGTGTAAATTAAAAAAAAATGTCTTCTTTTTGTTTTAGGGTGACCTTGAAGTTTCCTTGAAATACGTTGTGCAGTATAATGCGAAGTACACGCGAGTACGTATCAGTGGGACGTAAATGGATATTTAAACTTGAGTATGTAAACCTTCGACACGGTCAAGTTTGGATGAGACTAGCTCTCGCGAATGCGGCATCGGCCCCACAAACGTGCCGACAAACGGTGTCTCACTAGAATCTTCTCTTCGTTCATCGCCGTCATCAGCCATTTCTCTGTCTTATACTCCTTCGAGTATAGTCTTACTTGTGTGAATGTCTGCCTACTTAAGAGTACCAAGTTAAGGAAATTCAGGTGCAAATCGCATGTAATTCTCATTTTCGAATCACGTCACCAAGATTCCTCTCTCTCTCCCTCTCTTATTCGATATTTATATGATTCTCCATTATACGAGACTCTGACACCTAATTAACGATTAAGAGTTATTCATAAATTATACTCCAAAGGAAGCGAAAATTATCTGATTAAGTAAATTTTACTTTTTTTTTTATTTTTGTCACAAAAATTATACTTTCGTTTCATTAATTCTTTTTTTCTTTTGCATTTACAGGGTTGCCACAGGTCAGTGAAATCAGGGAATTCAGGGAAAAGTCAGAGAAAGTAGAAATGGTCAGGGAAAAGTCAGGGATTTTTATTAAAAGTGCTGCAAAAAAATTAAATTTTTAGAATTCATAAAAAAATTCTATATTTTTAGTGTCTTTTTTATTTGTCTCATAAACTATCAAACTACCACGAATTCTAATACAAAACCTTCAAAATTTTTTTCTATTTCTTACCAGAATGAATTTTTTTATATTATTTAATTACTTCAAAAGTTTTAATGCAATTATCTTGATAAATAACCAAATTCTTCACAAAGATTTAATTATTTTTCGGAATTTAAAAAAAATTATTATTAATAATAATAAAGTACGTATGTTCCTGTAATCAGTTCGCAATTTAAAGTTAGTTGTTGTTTCCTTTTTTGTTTCTTAACTTTTATAATAATTTTTCTTTTTAAATATTTTCAATTTTAAAATTAATGTATTGAAAATCATCGAATTGTTGCAAAGAATTTTATCAAAAAAATTTGATAATAATAGAACTTCAAATAATTTTATTATTTAGGAAAATAACTGAATTCTCGAGAAAAATTTTATTAAAAATTTAAAAAATCCTAATTAAATTCATTTGAAGAATTTCTTTGAATTTTTTATAAACTAACAAAGTTTTTTTTAATAATTTAAAATGAAAATTTTGAAAGCAAATGAATTTTAAGAAGAAGAATTTTATTAAAATTGTATTGAAAATAATGGAAATCTTGCGAAGAATTTTACTATTTATAAAAATAATTGAATTGCTCCGAAGAATTTATTAAAATTTTAAAAAATAAATTAATTTTATGTTAATATTTGAAAATTTTAATTTTTTTCGAGGAATTCTATTAAAATTGTTTTGAAAAAAATTGAATTTCTGCAAAGGATTTTACTATTTATAAAAATAATTGAATTATTGCGAAGAATTTTACTATTTATAAAAATACCTAATAATTGAAATGTTTCGAAGAATTTATTAAAATGTTAAGAAATAATTAAATTGTTATGAAGAATTTTATAGAAATATTTGAAAATATTGAAATTTTTTCGAAAAATCAAATTAAAGTTGTTTCGAAAATAATTGAATTTCTTTAAAGAATTTTATTAAAATTAAGTACATTCAAAATAATTGAATTCCTCACAAGAATTTTATTATTTTTTGAAAATAATTGAATTCTTTCAATTTTATTTAAAAATTGCATAGAAAATAATTGAATTCTTTCGTGAAATTTTATTAAAATTTTTGAAAATATAAACAGTAATAATTAATTTTGTACTTAATAAGTGAATTTTTTAAATTTTGATTATGAAATTATTTAAAAAATTTATATTTAAAAATAAAAAATTTTGTAGATAATTTCTCGCCAAAAATTGAATTATCTTTATAAATAGCAAAAGTTTTCGCCAAAAATTCAATTATTTTCGCAAAAATTTGAATAAAATTCTTTGCAAAATTTCAATCATTTTTAAAAGTTTTTCGCAATACAATAATTTTTAATATTTTACTATTTTTATAAAGTTTATCGAAAGATTTAATTATTGAAAAAAAATTTTGTTACAATTTCATTTAGGAATTCAATTATTTTCACGGCAGAATTTTAAATATTTTTACTTGACGAAAGAATTCAAATTTAAGAAACATTCAATTATTCAATAAAATAATGTTTTCGAATAATTTTCCAATTAAAGAAATTCGTAAATAAATATGATAGAGCATTTTTTTTTTTTTGAGTATCTAATAATTTTTAGAGTGAATCAGAATATTCTTTAATGTCAGGAAAAAGTTAAAATTCTGTATGGAAATCAGGGGAAAACAAAGTTAAATTTTTGTGGCAACCCTGATTTAGGAAAAAGGAAATCAGAGTAAAGAAAAAAAGAGAAAATAGAAAAAAAGTGAAGAAATGGAGAAGGGAAGAAGAATGAGAGTCAAAGTGGAGGAAGGAAGAGGAAAAAAACACGAAAAAAGGAAAGAGAATAGTTTCATTGAAGATTAATATGAGAAAATACTGAAGAAATGAAAGAGAAGAGGAATAAGAGAATCAAACGGAAAAAAGAAAAAGAAAAAAAAAAGTTTTAAAAAAAAGTTTCATTGAAGATGAATATTCAGAAATATATTTGGAATTACAGATCGAGATCGTCCGATATGGAGAATGAATGAATACATCAAGAATAAAAGGGCAATAATCTTCATTGAGCATTTTGCCATGAGGAGAGAAGATGGAAATTCTTTATTTTGCCCCCGTGTTTTGCGTTGTTTCTTCCTTATTTCACTGCCGTTGTTTCTCTGCCTTGAGGGAGAATACCTCGATTGCCCCGGCTTCTGGTCCTGGTGGATGGACGACAGGTCGGCATTGTATTCTATGGCCAGTAAATTTCAAGAGGAAAGAGTGTAAATGAGAGCCCAACAAGCACAAGCTATACCTATATTCAATTCTCTCTTGGGCAAAGAGAGAGTGTTACTCGTTTCCAAGTCCATCCAAGGAGAGAGGAACCAAACCGTAGAAGAGATTTATCTTCCGGCGACGATGCAGCATCCCTTTGTCGCCAACCGCGGTGAGAAGTTCGCATTTTTCGCCATTTTTTCTTTAGTCCGTTGTTCCTTCTTTTTTTTCAAATGTTTTTTCCTTTTTTTGTCTTATTTTTCTTATTTTTTTTTTTTTTAGAACGGAGTATTGCTCTCGAGCATGGAGACCATTCTTTGGCTACCGGAATTGAAGAACTACCACCATCAGGACCGTTTTAGGAAAGTAGGGTCACTGAGGCTATGGTGGTTTCTCAATTAAAAAAAAATCCCATTGTCGAGGAGAATTAATATTTTCATTGACTCGTTAATCGTTCATTCTCATTCTTATTTAATTTTCTTTGAAATTCTTAACTAATTATCTATACATAAAATTTAACTAAATTTATATATTTAGTAAGAATAGAAATTCAATTATTTTTCTTAGAATTTCAATTGTTTCAAAAACCTTGAGTAAAAATTCAATTATTTTTAATAGAATTTCAATTATTTCAAAAACTTTGAATTACTCGATTGTAAAAATTCAATTATTTTTAACAGAATTTCAGGAAATTTAAATGATGTATTTCAGAAACTTTCAATTACTTAATGGTAAAAATTCAATTATTTTTAGTAAAATTTTAGAAAATTTGAATTACTTTAAAAATTTTCAATTACTTGTCTATAAACATTCAACTGGCTTTAAAAAAATGAAATTGAAATATTTTAAGAACATTTAACAGAATTTTGGGAAATTTAAATTATTTCAAAAATTTTCAATTACTTGTCTATAAACATTCAGTTGTCTTTAAAAAAAATAGAATTGGAATATTTCAAGAACCTTATTCTTCAGACTTTCAAATAAAACTTTTCGAAACTTCAATTTTTTGATCAGAATTACAATTTAAATCTTTTTAAAATTAACTAATTAAAAAAAATTTTATTTGTAATTTGTAACTCATTCAAAATTCAATTATTATAGACATAATTTAGACATTTCTCTGTTTTCTCTGATCAATTTTATTCTCGTTGTTGTCACAGTTCATGAAAATCGGGAAATGTAAGGGAAAAAATCAGGAAAAGTAAAATTGGTTATAAAAGTCAAAAAAAAGTCGAAAATTAATAGAAAAATATTAAATTTTTAAATTAATAAGAAAATTCTTGATTTTTGTGTGAAGCAAAACTTGGAAAATATTAAAAAGATTTAAATTTTCTTGAATTTATTTTTGTCACATTCGTTTGTATTATAAATTTAGAAATCATCATGAATTTTAATGCAAAACCTTAAACTTTTTCTATTTCTGATAATATTTGAACTTTGGAGATTATGAAATTGAATATATTTTTAATTAAATTCTCGAAGAATTAGGTATCATAATAAAATTATTTAAAATTATTCTCCGAATAATTTTACTTAAAAATTCTAAAAATAATTGAATTTATTAAAAGTTGCGTTTACTATTTTTATAAATAACTAGCAAATCTTAAGCGCGATTTATTATTATTATATGCAAATTACAAAATTTCTTTCCGTTTAAATATCAAATTCACTAATAAAAAAGTAAATAAATAAAATAATATTCTTCGAAACGATTCAATTATTAAAAATTTTTTTTTTTTAAATTCTCAAAAGAATTAAATTGTTTTAAAATATTTTATTAAAATTCTTAACAGAAATTTAATTATTTTCTAAAATTTTAATAAAATTTCTCAAAAGAATTCAATTATATTTAAAAAACATTTTATTAAAATTCTTAACAGAACTTTAACTATTTTCTAAAATTTTAATAAAATTTCTCAAAAGAATTCAATTATTTTAAAATATTTTAATAAAATTCAATTATTATTTTCAAAAATCTCAATAAAATTCATTGAAAGAATTCAATTATTTAAAAAAAAACTTTTTTTAACTTCTCTTAAGAATTCAATTGTTTTAAAATATTTTAATAAAATTCATATAAAACTTTAATTATTTTCTAAAACTTTAATAAAATTTCTCAAAAGAATTCAATCATTTTAAAATATTTTATTAAAATTCAATTATTTTCAAAAATCTCAATAAAATTCTTTGAAAGAATTCAATTATTTTCTGAAATTTTAATAAAATTTTCCAAAAGAATTCAATCATTTTAAAATATTTTATTAAAATTCAATTATTTTCAAAAATCTCAATAAAATTCTTTGAAAGAATTCAATTATTTTCTGAAATTTTAATAAAATTTCCCAAAAGAATTCAATCATTTTAAAATATTTTATTAAAATTCAATTATTTTCAAAAATCTCAATAAAATTCTTTGAAAGAATTCAATTATTTTCTAAAATTTTAATGAAATTCTATGCAAAAATTTCTTGTAAAAATTGTATCACAAAACATTAGTAAGTGGATTTCAGAATTATTTTTGATAAGCTCTCTTTATTTTTTCAAATAATTGAATTCTCAATTTAATTGATTAAATTTTTAAATAATTTTCAATCATTTAGAAAATTTAGTTTTAGAAAAGAATTTTAATTAGTAATATCAGAAAATAATTGAATTATATAATAATCCTGTTAACTACTATTTTTTTACCTAAATTTTAACTAAATTAAACTAATATTTAGTTTCTAAAAAAATATTCACATTCCTTTTGTTCGTCTTTTTTTTCATTATTTGGGTAATAATTTTTTTTTCATCCCGTGCACTTATTTTTTTTTCATCTCGCAACATTTACGGCTCTGTTAAATTGTCGAAGCCGAGAGTTTAAAGTTTATTTTGTCAAACGGAGGACGTCATTTGTTTTTCTTTTTTTTTTCTACCTACGACGACACATTATGTTCGAGGTAAATAACTTTCTCGATTCGGAAACAGGAATTTTCATTTGCCTCGAATTGTGGTGAAATTACAATGAAATTTTTGCTTGTAAACGAGAGCGCAAATTCAAGAGAAACATTCCGTCTGTTTTGGGATTTGCGCTGAAAATGCTATAATTTTTCCCCCACATTTTTTTTCTTTTGAGAAATTTTAAGTACTTTTTATCCATCCGCAAAAATGAGAATGAGAAATTCCTTTTTTTGAATTTTTCCCTTTAATTATTATATTTATTTTTTATTTTTTTCATCACTTTTGAAATTTTTCGAAATTTCACCGAAAACGATACAAAATTTGGAAAAAATAAATGAGAAAAATATTACAAAATTCTTACTCTTTATATTTATTTAGACCAACAATTTTTATTGATTTCTATCTTGTTTTTTACAGGAGGATATCATCAATTGTGAAGAATACAAAAAATGGAAAACCAGAAGAAAAAAAGTGATAATCGAATATACACCCGGATAGGAAAACGGAAACATATCATCAGTATCGTGGTAACTGTGCGAGTGACTGTATGTAACATATATTCTAGTTTCATTAAGAAGGGAAGTGAACAATGAATATTCCTCCGAAAGAAGAGAATTGTGAAAAAAGACAAAAGAAGAAGAAAGAAAGGGAAAAAAAGTACTGATACCAAACGAACCGAAGAAATATGAATTACCATATAAGAACTTGGTGATTGGACTTATAGAAAGGATGTGTAGAAAGAAAAAACTGAGCCTTCATAATTTTCCAATACACATGAGGAATAATTACATGAATTGATATATCCGTTTGCCAAGCATTAAAAACCCTTTCTATTATCATTGGGTTAGTAAAAGAAAAAAAAACAGAGAGTCAATTATTTTTTTCATTTCACTATAATAAAAATAGACAGACAGCTATAATTTTACAGTCAATTTTTAATTCCGCCCATTGGAAAAAAAGGAGACTGGATTCTATTGGAAAAAAAGGATATAATAATAGAAAAAAAATTAGCCACAATAATTACAGAAATTATTCGCAAAAAAAAACGTTTTTTTTATTGTCATTCAATTTCTATTACAATAATTAAGAAAATAACGAAAACATAAAAAAGGGAGGAGTAAAAAAAGCGTTTGCGAGAAAAAAATGTTTTCTAAATTCAAACGTGAATGAATGAATTCAATTGAAAAACTGAATTGTGAAAATTCGAAATTTGATTCAAATATTCAAAAAACAATAAATAAAAAAAGGACTTGATTTTTTATTGAGAATTTGACAATAGAAACTCTTGGAGAAATTAAACTTTAGTGATTCCCTTGAGTGAAACTATTCAACGAATAAGACGGTCAACAATTACAAAGTCCTCTTAAGCAGCATCTCTTGGAATTGCCGCAAATGATTAGAAATCTCTCGAAATAAGTCCTTTGATCGGTTCTTGAGAGAGAGAGAGGTGGGGAGTTTCTTCTCTCGTATAAGGTTTGGGCCTATAGAATTAGAGAGTACGAGGACCATCAAAGTAACACGAGTTCCCTCTGGTAGAGATAGGCGAGGATTTAATTGACACCGGTGAGGTGTCGTTTCACTAAAACTATTCAAAGTGGTTCTGTGGTCCACCAAGTTGGCTCTCGAGAGACTTCGGGTATCTCAGCAATGTCGAATTCAAACGAACACGAACATCCCTATACTATACTATGGAAAATGTTTCCAAGAGTGTTTGCAAATCTCGTGAGAGAGAGTCCCTTCAAATTGAAATTTCGAAAATGGTTTCCGCTTGATTCTCATTGAAAATTTGACATTATGAAAATCAATTGAATTTTGTTCGAGAAATTTTATTCAAAATTCAAATGAAAATAATTTAATTCCTCCGAAGAATATTTATTAAACATTGGAAATTGATTTCCGCTTGAATCTCATCAAAATTTGATAAGGAAAATAAATTCAATTTATTTGAGAAATTTTATTCAAATTTTACTGAAAACAATTGAAATCGTCGGAAGAATTCAATTATTTTCATAAATAATAATATTCTTCGGAAAAATTCAGTTATTTTTATAAATAATAAAATTTTTTCCAAAAATTCAATTATTTTCAACAAAATTTTAATAAATCCTTCAAAACAATTCAATTGTTTTTTTAAAATAGTAAAATCTTTGGAAAAATTCAATTTTTATCAATAAAATTTCACGAAAGAATTCAATTTTTTTCCTAATTCTTTATAAAATTTTCCAAATTATTTTCTAAAATGTTAATAAGATTCTTCCTAAATATTCAATTATTTTCAATACAATCTTAACTAAATTTCTACAAAGAATTTAAATTTTCATCGAAGCAATTATATTATTTATCAAAAATTTTAATAAAAATCTTTACAAGATTTCAATTATTTTCATAAATAATAAAATTGTTCAAAAGGTTTCAATTATATTCAAAAAATTTAATAAAATTCTTCCTAAAAAATCAATTATCTTCATAAAAAAGTAGAATTCTTTTGAAGATTTCATTTTATTTTCTTAAATAATAAAATTCTTCTCAAGAATGCAATTATCATCATAAAAAATAAAATTCTTTGGAAGATTCCAATTATTTTCATTAATAATAAAATTCTTTGGAGGATTTCAATTATTTTCAAAAAATTGAAACAAATTCTTGTCAAGAATTTTTACATAAATAATTAAATTCTTCGGAAGATTTCAATTATTTTCCAAAATTTGAAACAAATTCTTATCAAGAATTCAATTTTTTCCATAAATAATTGAATTCTTTACAGAATTTCAATTATTTTCAAAAATTTGAAATAAATTCTTGTCAAGAAATCCTTTCGAAGTAAAATTTAACGCAAAAATTATTTTGAAATTTTTTTAAAAAGTTGAAAAAATTCTTTTTTTAATTAAATTATTTTGAATTAAAATTATTCAAAAAACTGCATTATTTAAAAAAACACAAAAAAATTTGTCAAAAGAATTTAATTATTTACAAAAACTCGAATAAAATATAAAAACCTTTAATAGTATATATTCTTTGAAAAAATTTAAATATTGACTATATTTTAATAATATTCCTTGAAGGAATTAAATTATTTTAGGAATCTCAGAAAAATTTAATTTTTTTCTAAAACTTTTAATAAAATTCAATAATTAAATGTTTAATTTCAATTATTAAAAGACACAATTATTTTAAAAACTTGAAAGAAATTGTTCATAAAATTAAATAACCTTCAAAATTTTCAATTAAAATTTTTAAAGAAACTCCATTATTTAAAAAAAAATCAAAGAAATTCTTCAAAAGATTTTAATTAGGATTTTTAAAAATTTTAATAAAATTTTTCCCGATAATTCAATTATTTTCATAAATAATAAAATTCTGCTAAGGAATTCAATTATTCTTAAATTTTTTGACAAAATTCTTTGCAAGAAATCAACGAGTTTTAATACAATAATTTTGAAATTGAAAATATTTGAAAAGAAAAATTATTTAAAAAGTTAGGAAACAAAAAAGCAAACAACAACTAACTTCACAGTGCGAACAGATTATTACCGGAATACAATGATTGTTAATATAGATTCTATTAAAAATAAATAAATTCATTCGAAAAATTTTAATATTCCTGAAAATAATTGAATTTCTGAAAAAATTTTTATTATTTATGAAATAATTGAATTCTTTTGAGAAACTTTATTAAAATTGTAATGAAAATAATTGAAATCGTCAGAAGAATTTTATTATTTATAAAAATTATTTTCAATTCAATTTTAATTAAATTTTATGAAGAAACGAAATTATTTTTATTACAATTTTAATAAAATTTCTCAAAAGAATTCAATTATTTTCAAAAATTTTATTTTAATTCTTGGCTTGAATTTTTAATTATATTTAAAACAATTGAATTTCGGAAAATAATTTTATAATTTATAAAAGAATTGAAACCTTGTGAAAAATGTTATTATTTATTTAAAGAATTCAATTTTTTGAATAAATTTTATTATTTTTAAAAATAATTAAGTTCTTGCGAAGAATATTATTGGAAATTCTTAAAGTAATTGAAATCTTATAAAAAATTTAATTCTTGCTAAAAATTTTAATAAAATTTATGAAAATAATTGAATTTTTTCGAGAAATTTTTATTAAAATTATATTGTTAATTATTAAATTCTGGAGAAGATTTTTATTGTGTATAAAAATAATTGAAGAATTGAATTATAATAAAGTTATTGAAAATAATTGAATTTTTTCGATCAAATTTTATTAAAGTTTTACTGAAAATAGTTAAATTTCTGAAAAGAATTTTATTATTTATAAAAATAATAATTGAATTCATGCTAACGATTTTGTTGTTTATGAAAAGAATTGAATTCTTGGAAAGAGTTTTATTATTTTTAAAAATTAAAGGCTCGCAATTCTTGCGAAGAATTTTATTGTTTGATGAAAATAGTTTAAATTATTCAAATAATTTTATTGTTTGTCGTTTTATTGGAAAAAATTTTAATTCAAAATAATTTATTTATTATTCAATAATTAATTAAATTCAAAAATGTGATTTATTCGTTTTTTCTCGAATTTATTAATTTTAAGTGATTTTTCGTGGATATGATTAAATGCTTATACTTAATACTTATACTTAAATAACTAATGGATGTTATCGTTGTTGGAAATTAGAATTTTAAATGGAAAAGTTTCATAAGACAATAATTTGTGCAAATGAAATTGAAAATATAATTTTGTGAATCACGGTACATATACATAAATGCATATGACTATTTTTTTTCTGTTTTAGGCAGAGATGTACTCATGTTGGATTAATCGTACTCGTGCTAAAGTGCAGTATTGAAGAGGAATATACTTGGAATCGACGGAAAAATGGCAATAATACTTCGATAGAGGAATACAGGAATATATCCTACACCTGAGAGTTTATAATTGCGAATCCCTATGCAAATATTCGTACAAACTCTGGACAATCAGCTCGGAAACTAACTTTTCTTTACAATACCGGATAAATAATTTCGATTCAGTAAGAGTCATAGATAAAATATTATAAAATATTCACTATTTTATTTTATTCTACATTCTATTCTAAAAATTTCGTATTTTTATTAATTTATTAAGTACGGTATTAAAGTTTTAATATCAGTGCTAAAATTTAAATTTTTCTTTTTTATTAAATTATTCTTAATTATTTTTATTGTTATTTATTATTTATTATTTTTATTGTAATTTATTATTTATTACTATTAGTATTTTTTTTCTTTTTTATTTTATTTACTGTCTTATTTTATTCGTTTTATTTATTTTTTTTAACAGGGTTGCCACAGAGAAATCAGGGAAAAGTCAGGAAATTTTATAAAAAGTACTGAAAAAATAGTACATTTTTAGAATTCATAACAAAATATTTCATTTTGGTGTCCAGCAAACTTTTGAAAATATTATTAATAATATTAATATACCACGAATTTTATTACTAAAAGCCTTAAATTGTTTTTATTTCTGACAATAATTGAACTTTACAAAATATTAAATTAAATTTATTTTTAATAATTTATTTCTTGAGGCATTAAATTGTTAAATAAATAAAATTATTACTTAATATATATTATTTAACAAATAATTTTCTTAAATACTTTAAAAAATAATTAAATTTTATTAGAATTGAGTTAGCAATTCTTTTTAAACAATTACATTTCAAAAGGTTTCAAATTAAAAATTTTAAATAATTTTAATTGAAAATTCTAAAGAAATTAGCTTTTGAAAAATATTAATTAAAAAATTCTGAGGAAATTAGTTTTTGGAGAATTTTAATTGAAAATTCTAAAGAAATTAGTTTTTGGAGAATTTTAATTAAAAATTCTGAAAAAATAAGCTTTTGGAGAATTTTAATTGAAAATTCTAAAGAAATTAGCTTTTGGAGAATTTTAATTGAAAATGATAAAGAAATTTGTTTTTGGAGAATTTTAATTGAAAATTCTAAAGAAATTAATTTTTGGAGAATTTTCATTGAAAATTCTAAAGAAATTATTTTTTGGAGTATTTTAATTGAGAATTCTAAAAAAGTTAGTTTTTTGGAACAATTTTTATTCAAATTTTTTCGAAATTAATTAAATTATAAAAATATTTAGAATTTTAGTTAGATATTCTAGAAAATAATTGAATTTGAAATCTTGAAAATAATTTTAGAGTAACTACGTAACAATTCTTAATATGTAAATTATTGAATTTCAAAAGGGTTGAAATTTGGAATTTTTGAAAATCTTAATTCGTATCGAAAAAGTCAAAATTCTTTTTGAAAAGCAGGAAAGAACAAAAAATTTTTGTGGCAACCCTCTTTATTTATTTTCTCTCGATTGATTTTTTATTGTAATTTTCAAAATCTTTCTCGACAATGTTTTTTTATTCCCAAAAAAATGATAAATTTTCTATATAACGTAATTGGAAAAAATTGTTCACTTTCTGTTTGTATTTCCTCTAAAATTACTTTTTTTCGATTTTTCACTCTGAAAACTGATCGAAAATTAAATTAGTTTTCATTCATAGAAGTCAATTGAAAAAAATCATATTTTTAAAATTTTTCAACTTTAATATTAATTTAAAATGTTCCATTATGGTGTAAAAATTAATTATATCCAATGAATATTCCTCTGATAATTGAAGAACTGGAGGGAAATTGTTTTGAAAATAATCGGTACAGTGAGTCGAGTGAAATTTATAAATTTCAAAGATTAATGTTATTGGCTCGATCGAACTTTTTTTTTTTAATAGTTTATATCAGTGGAAAAAAAATCATGCTCAGTTGTGGATTTATTACCGCACCGCGCGAATATATCTCGTATATTCGCGGAATTTCCGAGGTTGTTTTAAAACCATTAACTTCGAAATTGATTGACCCGAGACACACGGTAGGCGGCGACTTTTAAACTGTCAACAGGCAAACGTTCTTGGCTATCTCTCGAACGTTTCAAAAGCAAAAGAGAGCGAAATCTTCTCGTGATTTAGTTTCTTGAAACAATTCCCGCTGTTGCTTTTAATTTGAAATTCTCCAATGATAATATATTTATTTCGAAGAATATTTTTATTAATGCTCTTTTAGAATGAAAACAAAAGGAAAAAAAGAAAAATATACAGAAAGGTAATAATTACATAACGATAGTAATAATTAGTAAAATAGTTTATTTTTCGAAAAAGCAAATAATTTTTTCTAATGAAAAATAAAATAGAAAAAATAAAATTGAAAAATGATTATGAAAATAATTAAATATATAAGTGAAATTGTAATGTGCGAAGTGTAACATAATGTAAATTCTTTTCTCTATTTTTTTCCAGAAACGAAGCGAAAACAACGAAAAGGACAAGTCGTCGTATCTCGTGATTCGAGCGATTTACTTCCGACTCCGTCATTATATTGAAAAGACACAGAGAGAAAGAGAATTGAAAAATGAGACTCCAACGATTGAGCTTGATTTCGAGCGATATAAATCACCTTCAACTCTCGATATTTTGCTCTTTTTTCTGCTCTACTCAAGTATTAATTTATTCCCTGATTACTCATGAGACCTGAAAAAAATACGAACAGTAAAATAGCACACTCTACATTGTCATAAATTTTATCTTCAAAAAAAAAATCGATTCTAATATTTATTCTCAAGTATCTACTTTTGGATCTGATTTAGAAATTCAATTTTCAGATTCGTTTTCTACTGCCAGTGAATGAAAAAAGCTTTACGAAAATTTTTATCAATCTCCTGATGATATGACGATGATTTTGATGATATTCCAAAAATGAAGATGAAGATCTCCCAGAAAGAGTTCGTCAAAAGTTGAAAATATTCGATTTCATGTTCACAAGATCAAGAATTCCTATCTTGAGGTATTTCATACACAAAATATTTTTTTCTTTGAAATTTTTACTAAAAATCTTTCAAATAGGAAGCAATGTTTAGTTTTTGATTTTTTTCTACTCATAATAATTAGACAAAATTATTTATTTATTTGAAAATAATTATTTGACTTGAAAATAATCAGAATATTTTAACTTAAAACTCTACGAAAGGATTAAATAATTAAAAAAAATTTTTAACTAAATTTTTCGAAAGAATTCAATTATTTCCTAAAATTTTAATACAATTCGTCAAAACAATTTAATTATTTTTGATAAATAATAAAATTCTTCTCAGGAATTCAATTATTTTCAACACAATATTAATAAAATTTCTCCATCAAGTTAAATTATTTTTAAAAATTGTAATAAAATTTTTCTAAAAAAATTCAATTATTTATTATTCTCAAAAGTTTTTGTTAAAATTCTTTGTAAAATTTAATTATTTACAAAAGTTTCAATTAAAATTTAAAAAAAAACATTAATTTCAAGAAATTAAAAGAAATATTGCAAAAAAATTTAATTATTTACGAGAACTCTAATTAAATTGTTTAAAAGAATTTAATTGTCTGTCTATAATTTTAATAAAATTTAATAAATTGTTTTAAAATCTTAAAAGAAATTCTTCATAAATTTCAATTACTTTCCAAAATGTCAATAAAAATTTTTGTCAGGAATTAAATTATTTTTGTAGATAATAAAATATTTCTCAGGGATTCAATTATTTCCAGTATTTTTTACTATGAATGAATTAAATTATTTTAAAGAATTAAAATCAAATTCTGAGAAAATTTTAATAAAATTCAAGAATTAAAGGTTTAATTTCAATTATTAACAAACACGATTAGTTTAAAAAGTTGAATGAAATTCTTCATAAATTTCAATTGCTTTCAAAATTGTCAATAAAGGTTTTTAATAAATTTTTAATAAAAAACATTTTATTAATAAAAATTTTTGCCAAGGATTAAATTATTTTCAAAAATTTTAATAACATTCTTTGGAAGAATTCGATTATTTTCATAAATAATAAAATTGGTTGCAAGAATTCAATTATTTTCAATTTTAATAAAATTTCTCGAACGAATTCAATTATTTTCAAAAATTTTGATAAAATCCTTCAAAAGAATTCAATTATTCTTAAATTTTTTATAAATACTTAGCAAGAATTCAATGATTTTTCAATACATTAATTTTAAAACTCAAAACATATTTAAGAAGAAAAATGATTTTTAAAAAAATTAGGAAACAAAAAAGCAGATAAAAACTAATTTTAAGCTCTGATTATTATTATTTATTATATTTTTATTTTCATTATTATTTGTATTATTATAATATAAATTTACTTAGGCTGCGTCTACAATAGAAAAAAATAATGTGTAATTTGTAGTGTAATGTGTATTGTTTTTGGCATTGACAACTGTCAGGGGCAATTACACTATATATATTACACAATTTTCTACACATTATTTTTTCTGTTGTAGACGCAGCCTTAAACAGTACTGTAATTATTATATGTTTCTGGAAAAAAACAAATAAACAAATTACATAAACAAATAAAAACATAAACAAATTTTTTTTTTCATTTGTGAAACAATTAGTGCGAGGGAAACCTTCCTTCCTCTTTTTTTTGATATATCTATTCATCGTCGCTTGAATGTCGATTTAAATTAATTAACCGTTTCTCGGGAAAATTAATGGATATTCTTCTAATAATCTATTATATGTATTTTGTATATCGTTAATTATTTCGTAATGTGCGTATTCATTTGCCTTCCTGCAATTACTGAGTTACATTTACCGTGAACATTGGAATCTTTATCGTCTAGTTCGACATTTAAATTTGAGTTAATCAGAATTTCTCACCACTGAAGAAATCATTGCCGTGAAAAGTAATAACAATTAAAAATGATAAAAAAAAATATAATTTAAATGCATTACCATCAAATCTAATATCTATTTAAAATGTTCTCAATTTTTATTAATTATCGGCTTTAATGAATTTCTATTTAGTTTTTTATTTTTTCCGTTTATAAAATTTTTCTTTTCTTTTTTTCTTTTGCTATTTTATAAAAAGAATTTTCATTTGATAAAGTATAAGAACGAGTAATTGTATAAATTTTTAATTCATTGTATAAGCGTGTAAGTTTTTTAAAGAAAATAAAAATTTCGAAATATTATTCTTTATTTAAAGGAGCTTTTAGCGCATTATTTACTGTCGGATTGAAGAGTAGATTATCTCTTGGATTCTAATCTTTGCAATTAGTTGCATTACGAGAGACTCTATTTAAAAATATAATTCTATTCGATGCTTCTCTTTTAATTTCAAACGGAACAAATGAAAAGAAAAAATTTATAAATGGCATGACTTCAAAAGTTCCGACGTCGTTAGGAGATCGCACTAATTAATCAGTTACTCAAGTTCCACAGAGAAGCCAAGTAAATATTTTATTATTAATTTTCCTTATATTATTTTTTTCTGAATTTTTAAAAAAAATTTTCTATGCTTTTTCTTCAATAGAGAGTCATCAAAAATACTAAAAGAATTTTTGACAAATAGAATAAAACTGATATTTTTTTTTAATCAAACGAGAAGAGAATAATAATTTATATTTCTATTTTAAAAGATATTTTTTTTTTCGATTGTCATAAGTTTTTGTTTTGAAAAGATAAAAAGTACATTTTGGATAGGAAGATAGGAAAGAGAAATAAATACTCAATTTTATTTTTAAATTAATATATAATTTTTAATCATGTGGATTTTTGGAGGGCTTGGGGGCCAGAGTGTACAATTACATACAAGCGATAGGAATATTCTCAGGGAGTGATGCGGCCTCAGAGGCCTTATTGCTTTTTCGAAGGGCCCATATTTTTTATTTTTTGTTATCGAGCACAGGGCCGCTTTTAATGTTCTTGGAAGAAATTAACAAAGTTGAGCAAAATTTTTTTTAAAAACAAAGGACTCGGTTAAAATCGATCATTAGGCCCTGAGCTTGGGTCCAATTCTTTTTTTTTTTCTTTTCTTTATTTTCAAATATTCTAGTTATTCTTTGTGCTGATCGTGTTCTTTTTTTTGTCACATTGTATAAACCGTTTTTTTTTCTTTAAATATTAATTTTTCGCACTAAAAAGACAGTCATAGAGTTTTATATTTTCAGAATCACGCTCTCGGTTTCTAATGGGTTTTTTCACAAATTTAATATTTACGTATATAAATTTTAATTTACAACATTTAGCAAACGGGCCGAAATTTTCGAATTACCCGGTTCGAAACACGAAAACGTGACAAAAAAAGCTGCACCTAAAAACGAAATCTAGTCTAACCAGAAATCGTTTTTAATTATCACGTCTTCGAAATGAAAAATCTTTTTTTTAGATATAATCTGCAGTGAAATTTTTATTTACAAATTTTGCAGCAAGGAAATTGCGAAACTATTTCCACGAGCCTTGACGATTTTATTTCGAATGATTTTTCCTTTCGTTACATTTGCGACGTGTTTATTTGCTTCAAATCTTTTTGTAAACAAAGAACAAAAGAAGGAAAGATTTGAAGCAACGAGTTTTTCAAACCATGACAAGGAATGTTTTTTTTAGAAAAAATTAGAAAAATGTTTTTTAAACAAATTTTGGTTTTATTTTAAGTGTTAAATTTTTTTTTAAGTTAAAATTAAATTAAAAATCTCTGATAGATATAATTTGTAAGTTCTAAATAAAAATACATAATTTTCGTATACGAATGAATGAGTTAAATAAATTTTTCTAAATAGTGGTTTGAATTGATTTTTTTTTAAATAAATAATATCGAGGAATTACATAGAGAGGTGCAGCTAATCAGACTATCCCTAGATACTACTAGCTTTCCGTATTTGCCGTTGTGTTTTTTCGAGACCACTATTTTCTATAAAAAGAAAATCATAATATATTTATATCTATGTAAATAAACCCCCTCGGCGCATACAAATGATAGTTTTTTTTTGTATCTGAAATTTAACTTACTCTCTGATCCTGCTTTTAAGCACAGTTTATTATTTTTTTTTCTTTTATCTTTGCGAGTACAATCCCCGATTGTTCATGATGTGTATTCTCAAAGACTCACGTGAGTTGAGATTGCATTATGTAATTTCAATTACATGATTTGCAATAATTTATTAGAAACCTCTACTTTTTATACAATTTGCAAAGAGTGATGCAAAAACTTCATCGCGATACCAAAATTTCTTACGGAGTTTTTTTTTTACAAACAAATACGAAAATTTTTTTTTTTCAAACATAAATGTACTTTAATTTAAAATATTTTTTTTTTGTTCTTTGGTATTACTTTTTATTTTATAAATATTTTTTTACACTGAAAGTTTTTTGTTTTAAGAAACGTTGGTTTTTAAAATTAAAGAACATTTGTTGAAATTCGAAGAATTTGGCATTCGCTCTGAAAGAAGTTGGAAAAAAAAATTGCAAAATAGTTCGAGAATCTTCCTTTTCGCCTTTTTTTTATCACATGACGACACTGATGACGAGACTTGAAACTCGATCCTTCTTTTCAATGCGAGATTTGAGATTTTTTTTTGAAAATAATAAACTTTTTTACATTTTTGAAAAATGTATTCTTTTAAAAATCCGGAAATGTACAATATTCTTAGAGAAAATTTTTTCCTTTTAGAAATAACAATGCACTTTAAAGATTTTAAATCTTGAAATTTTTTTTTTTCTTGATTCGTTTTTTTTGCCGAAGAGAAAAAAGAGAGATTTTTGTTAAAAACGAAAATTTTAGAGATCAAGATTATGAAATTATGTTTTTTCCTCCGCCGTCGGAGAGAATTTAGCAGAATCGGAAATAAAAATTAAAAATTTACAAGAATTCTAATTTTGGTCAAGTTTTTTTTTATCTAGAAAGCTTAATTTCGAGCGATTAGTGGTTTAAAGAAAATTTTGGGTGCGTAAAGGAATGTTTTGCCAAAATGACGTCCGGATAGAAAAAAATGTTTCATGTATAAATTTTTTGACTCGCGAACGCGATTTACGACTCTAATAATCCATATAATAATATATTCAATAATTAATACAGAGAATAGTCGTATTTATATATGCAACTAGGGTACATATGTACAAGGACTGCAAATAGTGGAGGTGCACTTATATATTGCAATATTATAGATTCTCTTAATGTCTAAGTATTCGCAGGTAGAATTCGACTCTTTTTTTTGACGAGTAAATTTACAAAGGGACCTGGGAGTGTTTTTGGGAAATTTCCCGACTTATTACACTCGCATGGACACACCTGGGTTTTTTCGACGATTACCGTCAGTTTCTTGTCTTCGTTAAATTGCACTTTTTTTTTGTAGTTTTAACGTCACATTTCCATTAGGGGGGGGAAATTGTTTTGACTAAGTTGGGGCTACGATGGTTCGGACGTTGAGTCCGGCTCTAGGGAATCCTCCGAATTCGAATGATTGCGCTCCTCATCGTCGAGGAACTCGGAATTTGTACTGGTGACTTGATCGTTCTCCTGTCACGGACTCCCCCCGCCAGCGTCCGTGTCGCCCCTGTGTCCTGGCGTGAGACTGGGACTCCGTCGCTTCTCCTGCAGACCATTGACCATGTTTTCGATTGATTTCAGTTCGCCGGTGGCCGAGACGAGACTGCCGCTGCCTGGCGTTGGCGACCTGGTCGGAGGCCTCGGGGGTGGCGACCTTGGACTGAGGGTGCGACTTCCCGGTGTGACGGTTTCGAACGCAGAACCGTGGGAGGAGGCGGGGAGTGTGTAGGGAGCGAAGCGATGGCCCTTCAATTGGTGGAGAGGACTCGCCAGCGGATGTGGATAATGAGCAAAAAGCGCCGGATGGTGAGAGGCGGCAAGCGCTAATTGGGCGTTGAGGATCATGCCGGGTGTGACGCCGCCATGGAGGCCGAGGGGATTTGGTGGTATCAGGTGACCCGGGCCGGGATAGAGACCCGGCACCGGGGGGTAGAGGTATGGCAAGAGGGGCGGATGGAGTGGCGGTCCCACCGAGACATCCGGCCTTGGACCTTCGGACGCCGCCGCCTGGCCCATGGTTCCTCCACTCTCAGAGCCTGAGGACTCCGAACCCTCCCCCCGTTCACTGTTGCGATCGTCCCTTTCTCGCGAGTGCTCCCGCTCCCGCTGATGATGAGCCGGATGAGGCGTGTCCGGTCCCACAACGTCCAGGAGTTTATCGTCGTCGTCCATAAGATCATTGCCGGAATTCGATGATCGCCTCTTCTCGGGCGACGCCGGAGCACCAGAACTCAAACGAGAACCTCCGCCTGACACCGTCAACAGCGCCTGTCTTCTGCAACAACGACTCAGAGTTAGCAAGAAATAATAAACAGTTGGCTAAAATTAAATATTTTTCCGATACTAAAAGTCATTTTACTATTAGTCACAAAATTAAAAAATACAAAATTAAAATTAAAAAAGTCCCCGTTTTTCTGCAGATATTAAATTGAGACAAAAACGTTGCTTCGCAACATATTTTTTTGATCGACAATGTTTCAGTATCGAAAAAATATTTTATAAGCATAGAAAAAAAATACAACTTTATTTTGCTGATTGATACGTATTTGATTTTTTTCGAATCGCTAATTATATTCGTTTTCTCTAATCGGTGTGTAGGAGAGAGAGTTAGAAAGTATATATTTCTCGGGAATAATTACAATCCATACACAAATGCGGGGCCTCGTGATAGCGCATTAAACGAGAATTTTTACTCTAACAATGTTGTCGAGTCCTTTTCCTTTGAAGTCCATCGAAAAGAAAGCGAATTTATTACCATAAACAAATCCCGCATTAGTTAAATACCGTTCTTTGCTTTTTAGACTAGAAAAAAGAATGCAAGTTTTATAATCAGTCAATTTTATTCACAACTTTTCTATCAAATCTCGTTTCATATTCAAAAAAAAGGAAATACAAAAGAAAAACAAAAAAAAGCAAATAATAATCAAAATAAAAAAATAATTCTTGTTTTATAATAATAATAATAATATTCTTAGAAGTTACTAATTTCGGGAAAATCTTAATTTTCAAATAATAATGGCGAAAAATACTAACGATTAAATAATTATTTGAAAAATATCCTTTTTGAATTATTCGAATGAATAGAGGATTAATTAATAATTCATGTTGTAGATTTCTGCTGGGCGCAAGGGAAAGAGAGAGAGAGAGAGAAGAACTGGGACGATTATTTCTTAATGACGAGAAGAATATTGATAGCCAAACAGCCGTCAGTTGATATTGACGAGAATTTTCCAGAAAAGCGTGAGAAGGGAATCAAGTTGAGTTTTAATAATAAATGCAAAGTGATTCAAAGACTCGACGAAGGGTTTTAGCATTTATCGTCTTATATAAGAAGAGAGTATATATATGTGTATATATGTATATAAAGTGACGTCTGGTATAAGTAGATACTTGAAGAAAAGACATGTGTTTAAATCGCTTCGAAAGCTTGAGGAGAGTGTCTGTCATACGTACATACAAAGCAATAACTCACCGCCTGATGACGAGAGGATTTATGCAAACCCAGTAGCTAGTCTCTGTAACGTGCGAGGTATTAAATTAATTATCTTAATTGCACCTTCTCAGCGCCTTTTCTCTGCGAGTATATATCACACGCTTCTTCAATAACATTTTCACGCCCGATTCATCAATTATTTATTCCGCTCAGACAATTTGTCCCCTTCTTTTTGTTTTCATTTCTATATATTTTAATTTTTTTAATTTTTCCGTTTAATTTCTACATTAAATTTATTCGTTTCTTTTCTATATTCAATTTATTTTTTATTAACTATATTCATTGCATTTTAAATGTTTTCAATTTTTAAATTATTGTAGAGCAATTCCACGGGAAGTGATCTGAAGAATTTTCGATGATTTTAGCAATATTAATAATACTTACTGAATTTGTTCCCTCATATACATGGAATAAAAATGTATAAAAGTTTTTTCAAAATTTTCAAAATTTTTTGAGTTACCGCTTACTCAAAATTTTGGTCGGTTTTTCAAAAAAGGCACATAACTTTTTTCTTTGTTAACCGATTAAGATAATTTTTTTTGGAAAATACTCATAATAAGAAGCACTTTAAAGAAAAAAATAAAAAGAAAAAAAAAAATTTTTTTTTGCCCGAAAAAATTTTAAAAAAATTTTTTGAATCAAAATTTTGAAAAAAATACCTCTTCGATTTGAAATTTTTTTTTTTGTAGTTATTGTCTATAAAGTCAAGAATCCTTCCTATAAATTTAATTATGGGACAACAATAACTTTACGAGAAAAAAAATAAAATGTCCAGCGCGGCATGCCGGGACTCGTGCATGTATTCGCTTATGGCGGCGCAAGTATCGTTCCAAATCACTCTACAAGTCACAATTTTTTGCCAAAACGATTTTTCTTTTTTTCTAAATCTTCGTAATTAAGTCTTCTATCGATCTCTCGAGCCCGGTTTTGAAATTTTGTTTTTAAACATTTTTTTAATAACAATAAATTTTAAAAAAATCATAAAATCGTAAACTATATTTTTTTCAGCTTCAATCATTCAGAAAATTAATCAAAAAACCTATTAAAAGAATGTTTGAGTGTTTCTGATGTATAACAAAAGTATACCAATTTATTAAATTGTTTAAACAATTAATTGTTATTTCTTTCCTAAACTGTACTTAGGGTTAGAAACTTCTAGTTTTTTTTAATTGTGCATTTTTTTTTTGTTTAAACAATTTATTTTTTGTAAAGTTTTCAATTTACTGAACTTAAAACTAGAAACTTATTATTTAATTTATAGTTTTCTATTTTTTAATGAATTGTACTTTGAAAAAACTAGAAACTTTAGCCTTAAGTGCAATTTATAAAAAAATGGCAACAATTCATTGGCTAAACAGTTTTATAATAAATAATTTTTTCTTTCTTATCATCAGTAGATGTTTTACTCATGAAAAATTGTAACAATAGAGAAAAAACTAGAAATTTCTAACCTTAAGTACAGTTTAGGAAAGAAATAACAATTAATTGTTTAAACAATTTAATAAATTGGTATACTTTTGTTATACATCAGAAACACTCAAACATTCTTTTAATAGGTTTTTTGATTAATTTTCTGAATGATTGAAGCTGAAAAAAATATAGTTTACGATTTTATGATTTTTTTAAAATTTATTGTTATTAAAAAAATGTTTAAAAACAAAATTTCAAAACCGGGCTCGAGAGATCGATAGAAGACTTAATTACGAAGATTTAGAAAAAAAGAAAAATCGTTTTGGCAAAAAATTGTGACTTGTAGAGTGATTTGGAACGATACTTGCGCCGCCATAAGCGAATACATGCACGAGTCCCGGCATGCCGCGCTGGACATTTTATTTTTTTTCTCGTAAAGTTATTGTTGTCCCATAATTAAATTTATAGGAAGGATTCTTGACTTTATAGACAATAACTACAAAAAAAAAAATTTCAAATCGAAGAGGTATTTTTTTCAAAATTTTGATTCAAAAAATTTTTTTAGGGTCATTCCATTATATTTCACCTAAAGTCGTTGCGGCCTATTTTCAGAAAAACATAATATTTTGTAAAAATGATTTTTAATATCAGCACAATCCATTTTTGGCAAATTTTTTATAAAATTATTCGTATTTGCTTTCGAATTTTAATTTTTAAGTGGAGGTGCAGGGAAAAAAGGTTATTTTGACAGCTCTGAAAATTTAATAAAAAAACACAAAAATAATTTAGATAGTATAAATGTTTTGATTGAAATTTAATCACAATAGTCCAATTTACTTATATAAATTGATTGCTATGTAAAAAAGTCCAAAATATTAGATGAAAATTGATTTTTAATCTTATCTGTCAAATGCCAAAATTCACCATATTTTTATTATATTTTTCTAGAAAGTTTGTAAATATTTAAAAATTTATTACTACTTAATATTAAGTACTTTCAAAGTACTTTCATATCATGAGTTGACTTTTTAATATTATGGTGTAG
Organism: Leptopilina heterotoma; assembly: GCF_015476425.1. Lineage (NCBI taxonomy): Eukaryota > Metazoa > Arthropoda > Insecta > Hymenoptera > Figitidae > Leptopilina > Leptopilina heterotoma. The sequence continues at coordinate 1,860,498 of NW_025111185.1, read as the reverse complement.
AAATATGAAAAATGTTACCTTGAATATTGAACTTTCCAGGATTTTCGGTGATTTTGAACACTTGTAACTCCTCAGGTGCAAAATAAAAAAATCCAATTTTTCTCCTTATACTTAAATTAGACCCTGTTTTCCATTCTGTCAAATTTTGGCGATGGATTTCGAACTATTTTATAGTTTTATTCAGTTTAGAAAATCAGCTTCGAAAAACGAAATTGAAGGTTAAAATGCAAGTAGTTCTACGAAACTGAAGTTAGTTGTCTTAATAGCCATTTATTTATTTAAATTAAAATTTTAGTCTGCAAATAAGATTTAAACATTAAAATTCATAATTATTTTTTAAAAATATTATTTCTAAAATATATTTAAATATTTCAATTATATATAGTATTAAAAAATGCTTAGTAAATAAAATTTTGATTTTAAATATTTTATTCTTCAATAAAAAGTTTTATGAATGGCTATTAAAAAAAATTACTTCAGGGTAAATTTTATTTAAAAAATTGATTAGAACGTAATTGTGAGGAGCAAATAATAACAAATTTTAATTTTTTTAATTTTTACATACGATGAAATATAAACGATTTTTATTTTCAGATTTTATGGATTAAATTGCTATAGCAAATATTTTATTTTTTACAAATCAAGGAAAGAAATGTCTTCAAATTCTTCCGATTCAGAAATTTTCTTCATTCTGAGTTTCGATGTCGAAAGGGGAATGTAGCAATGATGGCTACGTGTTCCTGGAATAGTTTTCATCGAGTTGTATCGACGATTGAGATGTCTTTTAATTCTTTTTACTTCACCTGCGTCGACTTTTACGAAGTGGATACCCAAAATATGCGTTTTGCAATATTCAAACATTTCATCAACAGTCAAAATAGTGGAGTTTCCATTAATTGCTTTTAGACTTGCAGTTCTGACGAGGCGCTTCACTGTGCCACCTACGCCATCGCAGGGACTTTTCCCGTGGGCAGTAGCGAAAAAATTCCACGATGCTGATATTCCAAAATCTTCGAAATGATGGGTTAAGTTACTCAAGTTTTTTTTATTTTTGTATTGGGTAGGAGCCCCATCAGAAAAATAATGAAAACAATTTACGTTAGGGAAAATGAGTTTCACCTCTTCAATAACTTTCATTTGAAATGTGTGAACAGTAGAGGCTGAGTGTTCCTTACAATCCGAAAGTACGCAAAAATTTAACGCTTTTAACTCTTCATTTTCTCGAAAATAAAAGACAAATGGATGGAGGGTGGCCTGATCGTTAACCCAATGTCTAGATTGTATTTCATCCTGGACAACAAATGTATAATTTTGGGCGAAATCCAAAAGCACAATCATTTCATTTGGAGGAAGATTTTCTTTTAATTTATTTAAGTATTCCTCTTGTTTTTTAAAAACAAAATGATGTTCTTTAATTGACTCTAAATTCTCTATCAGTGATAATATAAATTCATTTCGAGATTCAGTAACTGGAATCAAGTCTGATCTATCAACATGAACCCATTGTTTATATTGAACAGTCGATCCTTCTTCCATTTTCGCTTCAACAATATCATTTATTTCATCGAATCCAGGACATTTTTCGCAATTTCCCATCATACAGTCTTCCCTACGAATGTCACAAACGCCAATTTTTAATAAATTTGTTAATGAGTCCTCAGGTTTTAATAAAGCCATCCGCAGCTTCAAATTTTCATGACTTATGCACACACACACATTATGAGTGCCTTTAGGACCTGCTAGGACACACCACTTTGGCCTTAATTCAGCAAATTTCGAGAAGCCTAATTTTACATCTGGCTTTTTTTCCTTGAAGAATGAATATAATTCCTTTAGATTAAATAGAACTAAGCGTTTCTGTTTCTTTTCCTTTTTTCCGAATTCATTTCTAATGGAAACGTAATCTTTGGCTCCCGGGCACATTCTACTGTACTCATCTTTTTCGTAAAAATCGATTATTTCTTTTCTCAACGAATCATCAATACCTTCTCGACATTTATAAATAACTTCTGGCAAAATCCCGTGCGATTCTGTTAAATTTCTAGCTTTTTTTGCGACATATTCAGAAACATTAAATTCTTTACACATTTTTTCTATTGGCCAAAACTTTGGAGCTAAGCTTAAAATTTTAATTTTATCTGCAATCTTATCTGAAAATTTAATTTTTTCTTTTAACTCTTCAATCAATGTCCTATAACTTTGAGCCCATAAAATATCTTCGGAATTTGGAGTTTCAATTTGAAAATTAAACGAGTCATTTAATTCATCGGCCAATGATTTTGATGATTCAGTTAAAGCTTTTTCAACTATGCGTTGCCTTTGAACACAATTCAATTTCCTTATTTTATTTGGTTGCAATCCTAACATTATCAGAGCTTCATCTTTTGAGCTTTCTATAAATTCAATATACAATAAAACAATGAATGACTAAGCAAACGAGTTATTGAATTAAAACGTTCATATATAGACAATTTAATTAAGCGTAACAGATACTACACAAATAATGCAGAAATAAATTATTTACAATAATACAAAATTTAAATATATTACCATTGGGAGGTACAAATGTAGGATCATTAATTGTATCGAGTTCAGCCGCCTTTTTAATTTTCATGTCACCTACTTTTATTCTACAATTTGAACAAATACTCAAACCAGGTATCAATTTCATAAAATTGTTCATTTCCGCATAATCTAAAGTTATCTTCCGTAAACCTTTTTTAATAAGTATCTTGTGTGAATTAAAAGGGTCACAACATTGTCGTCCAAATGTTTGGGAATAATGATGAAAATATTTATATTCATGTTTCTCACAAATTGTGGTAATTCCATCAAAGGTTCTTAATTTTAAAATCAGTTCTTCAGATTCGTTGTATTTATCTTTTATCATTTGTTGAATCAGTTCTTTTTCACTTTTGCATGATTCTTTAAAATAAACACCTACAGAACACTGCATTTTTAATAATTAAAATAACACTTTAGAAAATTAAATGCTTTTGTACTAAATGTACATTTGTGACATAACCATCAATAAGGTTATTTAAAAAACAACACATTGTTTCATTAATAAAAAATAAAAATTATCTTATCTTTTCACATGTTTTTTTACAAAAAAATAATATTAGAAAACCATAGCCATTTAAGTTAAAAATTATTTCAATCTTTTAATCTATTAAAAACCGAAATATTTAAATATATTTTAGAAATAATATTTTTAAAAAATAATTATGAATTTTAATGTTTAAATCTTATTTGCAGACTAAAATTTTAATTTAAATAAATAAATGGCTATTAAGACAACTAACTTCAGTTTCGTAGAACTACTTGCATTTTAACCTTCAATTTCGTTTTTCGAAGCTGATTTTCTAAACTGAATAAAACTATAAAATAGTTCGAAATCCATCGCCAAAATTTGACAGAATGGAAAACAGGGTCTAATTTAAGTATAAGGAGAAAAATTGGATTTTTTTATTTTGCACCTGAAGAGTTACAAGTGTTCAAAATCACCGAAAATCCTGGAAAGTTCAATATTCAAGGTAACATTTTTCATATTTCTACACCATAATATTAAAAAGTCAACTCATGATATGAAAGTACTTTGAAAGTACTTAATATTAAGTAGTAATAAATTTTTAAATATTTACAAACTTTCTAGAAAAATATAATAAAAATATGGTGAATTTTGGCATTTGACAGATAAGATTAAAAATCAATTTTCATCTAATATTTTGGACTTTTTTACATAGCAATCAATTTATATAAGTAAATTGGACTATTGTGATTAAATTTCAATCAAAACATTTATACTATCTAAATTATTTTTGTGTTTTTTTATTAAATTTTCAGAGCTGTCAAAATAACCTTTTTTCCCTGCACCTCCACTTAAAAATTAAAATTCGAAAGCAAATACGAATAATTTTATAAAAAATTTGCCAAAAATGGATTGTGCTGATATTAAAAATCATTTTTACAAAATATTATGTTTTTCTGAAAATAGGCCGCAACGACTTTAGGTGAAATATAATGGAATGACCCTTTAAAATTTTTTCGGGCAAAAAAAAATTTTTTTTTTTCTTTTTATTTTTTTCTTTAAAGTGCTTCTTATTATGAGTATTTTCCAAAAAAAATTATCTTAATCGGTTAACAAAGAAAAAAGTTATGTGCCTTTTTTGAAAAACCGACCAAAATTTTGAGTAAGCGGTAACTCAAAAAATTTTGAAAATTTTGAAAAAACTTTTATACATTTTTATTCCATGTATATGAGGGAACAAATTCAGTAAGTATTATTAATATTGCTAAAATCATCGAAAATTCTTCAGATCACTTCCCGTGGAATTGCTCTGTACTGAAAATCATTGAATTCTTGTAAAGTATTAATCAAAAAATTCGAAAATAAATGAAATCATTTCAAGAATTTTATCAACATTTATTTTGAGTAATTAAATTCTTTCGAGATAATGTAATTAAAATTTTATTGAAAATAATTTGATTCTTGACAAGATTTTTATTAAAATTCTTTAAAATAATTGAATTGTTTTGAAGAATTTATTTCAATTTTCCGGAAAATAATGGAGTTTTTTAAAAATAATTTTTACTGAAAATTTTGAAAGTAATTGAATTTTATAAAGATTTTCTTTTAAGCTTTTAAAATAATCGTGTTTATTATTAATTGTAATTAATAATTTTCATATTAAATTATATGAAAATTATTCATAGAAAATTAAATTCTTTTTAACAACTTTATTAGAGTTCTCGTAAATAATTAAATTTTTTTTTGCAAAATTTCTTTCAATTTCTTGAAAATAATGTAGTTTTTTTTTAAACATTTTAATTGAAAATTTTTAAAATAATTGAAATTTACAAAGAATTTTATTAAAAAAAACTTTTGAGAACAATTGAATTGTTTAGAAAAATTTTACTACAATTTTTAAAAATAATTGAATTTCTCAGAAGAATTTTATTATTTACAAAAATAATTGAATTCTTGCCAAGAATTTTACAATTTATAAAAATAATTGAATTGTTTAGAAGAATTTTATCAGAACTGTTGAAAATAATTGAATTTTTATTAAAACTCTTGAAAATAATTGAATTCCTCCGAATCATTTTATTATTTATAAAAATAATTGAATTCCTTTGCATAAAATAATAATAAAATGTATGAAAATAATTGAATTATTTCAAAGAATTTTTTCTGAATTTTGTTGAAAATAATTGAATTTTTTAAAGGAATTTTCTTAAAAATTTTGAAAATTATGATTTTCTTAAAAGAATTTTTTTTACAATTGTTGAAAATAATTGAATTTTTATTAAAACTCTTGAAAATAATTGAATTCGTCCGAAACATTTTATTATTTATGAAAATAATTGAATACCTTTAAAGAATTTTATTATTTTTGAAAATATTTTAATTTTGCGAAGAATTTTATTGTTTATTTATGAAAATAATTGAATTCTTGCGGAGGATTTTTAGAAAAATTTTTTCTGAATTTTATTTGAAAATAATTGAATTTTTTAAAGGGATTTTATTAAAAATTTTGAAAGTAATAATTTTTTTTTAATTTTCTTCAAAATTGGCGAAAATAATTGAATTTATATTAAAATTCTTGAAAATAATTGAATTTAATTAATATTTTTAAAAAATAATTCTATATTCTTTTGAGAAAGTTTATTAAAATTGTATTCAAGATAATTGAATTTATTAAAAGTTTTGAATAATAATAAACAAGAATATTTAATATTATTTACTAAATAAGTGAATTTTTTAAATTTTGAATCTGTATTCATTCAAAAATTGATATTTATTCTTAAAAATATAAAATTTTTTATTTTACAAAATAATAATAAATGGAATACCGCGTTCCGCGCTCCTGTCATTTGCTAGTATTTCACAAAGTTCAAAAATTTTTTTTTTAATTGTTTTTTCCCCCGAAAAGTTAAAAAAATAATTTCATAATGTTCCAAAAATTAAAAAAAAAATTTTTTTCCCTGAAAAGATAAAAAAAACTAATAATATATGAAATTTCAGATGAAAAGGAGGATGTTATTATATGGAAAAGGTGTAGTTTCAGTAGTGAATTCAGATGAAAGGAACACACCAGTTGGCTTAATTTCAACGCATAGATAATGAGAGTTTATGTACAAATATAGACGAAAGTTGTTTCCGCGAGGACCAATTAAGGTCACTTTTAAATCTGTGATTCCAACCTCTTCAACCCTTGTAAATACATAAAGCTTTGTGTAGGTCTCAACCAAAGCCGCGTTGGAGACTATGAGCAGCTTACCAGTCACTAATACCATGTAATGCGATCAGTACACCAATACAGTGACTAACTCGGATCGTATACACAACAAGAACACACTTCCCTGTTTCCGTCACAAGTTCTCGGTGCTATGCGTTAAATCAATAGTTCCATAGACAGTAAAGAATTTACACATAAGTAGGTCTCTCTGTACATTTTCTTTAACTGGTCATCGCGTGAAAAAAATCTCTTTAACCAAAAGTAATGAAAACCACTTTTTTCAACTTTTAATTGCAATTAATCACTTTTCTTCAATTGCGCATATATGTGTTTGTCGCGTTGCAGTTTCTCCTCTCGACTTGGAGAATTTTTCCTTAGTATTTCTTCACTTTTGCTTCTTCTTTGCTGTTTTTGCTTCTTTTCGCTTTTTTCCCTTTTCTTCTTCTGTATTTGGTGAAAAATATTTTTTTTTGCAACGATTTCGTATTTCTTCTCATTTCATTTTTTTCTTTTGCTTCTTTCCCTTTTTTTCTCTATTTAGTGAAAATTATTTTTTTTGCAACGATTCGGTTGAATTTTAATTTTAGGGGAAATAGTTTCTTATTCGAGAATGAGAAGAAGCAAAGAGAGAAAAATACCACTTGGGGGGATTAAGAGAGATTAGTGTCGTTTTCTTTTGACGATTCGCATAAATTGTTGATGGGTCGAATTAGAAAATCGCCCTTTCGCACCTGCTAATCGTCTTTTGCTTGAAATTCGCTGCGTAGGGGCATTTGAGGTACACTTAATTAGTCTGGAATTAAAATGAACTCGAGGAATGAACGAGCCAGCGAGAGAGTGAGAGAGAAAGAAAAAGAGAGAAAGTGTGTGTGTGTGTGGGTTCTCTTTGAAATGACGACGCGAATTCACTCGACTATTTAGTGTCATCGTCGCGATGTTGTCCCTTCGTTGCACGGAATTATAATCAGCCCTTCGATTCTACAGCAACATTTCACCCTTCCCAATCCCTTACAACACCCTCAGGGTCCGCTTTTCGCCATCTCTCTCCATTTGCCCGTACATTTAGTCCCGACAAAGACGAGAATCGGTCCGTTCAAAGTGATCTCCTCCCTTCCCTCAAGCGAGTCGACCTTGGATTAGGTAATGTCAGGGGTTACAACTAGAGTGCGAATTCTCTTCCGCAGCTTCCCGTCTGCATTTTAAATTACAGAGCCGAGAATCGCAGCTCGAACGAGAAAAACGTCTCCACGATCCCCTGCGCGAAAAAGGCCTTCGACCAACTTTTTCCAAACCTCAAACGATTTCAAGGGTTCTTTTTTCCTCAAAAAAAAAAAAAAAAAAAAAATTCCCACGAGGGAAAATAAAGTACGGAGAGAGAGAGATAAAGAAAATTCAGGGTTGACAAAAATTAAGTTTCGTTTTTCCCCGATTTCGAGAAAAAATTTTCACTGTTTCCCTGACTCTAAAAGAATATTCTTGATTTACTCTTAAAATTATTAGATACTCAAAAAAATGTTCTACTACAATTGCGAATTTCTTTAAATGTAAATTTATTCGAAAACAACAATTTTTTTAAAATAAATATTTAATTATTATTATTTTTGCATAGAAATTAAAATTCTTCAAAACATTTAAATTTCAATAACTTTGCAGAATATTTTCTTTTTTTCTTTTTTTGTATTATAAAACATGAAGATATCGATCATTCCGAGTCGAAGACTCGGAATGATCGACTTCTTCATGTTTTCTCCTATAACTTTTTTTTTAACTTTTTTACTTCAACTTCTTCAAAATTATTCAATTATAAAAATTAATAATAATAATAATAATAATAATAATAATAATTAGTTAAAAAAATAATTTTTAACTAAAATTCTTCTTTAAATCAATTATTTCTAAAAATTCACACTATATTGCGGTTTTAATATTCAATTATCTAAAATTTTAACTGCGAAATTCTTTTTAAATCAATTTTTTATTTTTTATTAGAAAATTCTATTGGAATTTAATTATTTAAATACAAAAATCAACAAACTTTTTAAACAGTTAAATTCTTTCAACGAATTTTAATAAAACTTTAAAGAATAATTACATTTTTTTCGAGGAATTCCATTAAAATTGTAATTTAAAAATAATTGAAATTCTGCTATGAGTTTTATTATTTATAAAAATAATTAAATCCATGTAAAAAATTTTATTATATTTATGAAAATAATTGAATTATTGAAAAGAAATTTATAAAAAATTTGTAAATAATAGAGTTCCTATGAAATTTTTATTATTTAAAATAATTAAATGTTTGCGTAAAATTTTATTAAAACATTTTTTATTTAAATAATTGAATTCTTTTGGAAAATTTTATTAAAATAGTAGATATTGAAAATCATTGATTGAAAGACAATTTTTGAAAATAAATGAAATTTTGCCAAGAATTTTACTAAAATTTTTGAAAATAATTGAATTTTGGAGAAGAATTTTTTTTTATTTATGAAAATAATTGAATTCCTACAAAAAAATGTATTATTTATGAAAATAATTGAATTCATGAAAAGAATTTTATTAACATTTTTCAAAAAAATTGAATTCATAAAAGGAATTTTATTATTTTTAAAAATAATTGAATTATTGCGAAGAAATTTGGAAAAAATTTGTATTATTTATGAAAATAATTAAATTTTGCAAAGAATTGTATTAAAAATCCTGAAAATAATTGAATTTCGGAGAAAAAATTTGTTATTTATAAAGAAAATTGAAATTTTAAAAAATTTTTGAACATAATTGAATTTCTGCGAAGAATTTTATTAGTTTTGAAAATAATTGAATTTTGGAGAAGAATTTTGTTATTTATAAAAAAATTGAAATTTTTACAAGAATTTAAAAAATTTTTTTTAAATAATTAAATTTCTGCTAAGATTTTTTTTATTTTTAAAAATAATTGAATTCTTGTAATAAATATTGATATTTATGAAAATAATTAAATTTTGCAAAGAATTTTATTAAAAATTCTGTAAATAATTGAATTTCGGAGAAGAATTTTGTTATTTATAAAGAAAATTGAAATTTTTACAAGAATTTTTAAAAATTTTTGAACATAATTGAATTTCTGCGAAGAGTTTTATTACTTTTGAAAATAATTGAAATTTGGAGAAGAATTTTTTTATTTATAAAAAAATTGAAATTTTTACAAGAATTTAAAAAAATTTTTTTAAATAATTAAATTTCTGCTAAGATGTTTATTATTTTTAAAAACAATTGAATTCTTGTAATAAATATTGATATTTATGAAAATAATTGAATTTAGCAAAGAATTTTATTAAAAATTCTGTAAATAATTGAATTTCGGAGAAGAATTTTGTTATTTATAAAGAAAATTGAAATTTTTGCAAGAATTTTTAAAAATTTTTGAACATAATTGAATTTCTGCAAAGAGTTTTATTACTTTTGAAAATAATTGAAATTTGGAGAAGAATTTTGTTATTTATAAAGAAAATTGGAATTTTTGACGAGAATTTTTTAATATTTTTGAAAATAATTGATTTTTTGCTAAGATGTTTATTACTTCTAAAAATAATTTAATTCTTGTGATGAATATTGGTATTTATGAAAATAATTGAATTTTTCAAAGAATTTGATTAAAATGCCTCAAAATAATTGAAATTTCGGAAATAATTTTGTTATTTATCAAGATAATTATATTATATATTAATATATTAGAATTCGTGGTAATATCATATGTAGTTTTTATGAGGCAAACAAAAAAGTCACAAAAATTCAGAATTTTTATATGAATTCTAAAAATTTAATCATTTACAGTACTTTTAATAAAAATCCCTGACTTTTCCCTGGTTTCTCTGAGCAATTCTACTTTCCCTGATTTTTTCCTGAATTCCCTGACCTGTGGCAACCCTGAAGAATTAAAACGCCACGCCTTTCCCGAGTTTTCCATATAGAAAGTAATCGAGAAGAAATCCTAATCGAAATTTCTACTCGCAAGAAATTTGAAATAATGAAAAGAAATATTTAATTTGAAAACAAGTGTCGACGATGCTTCGATAAGATAAATGCCAGTGGCAATAAAAAAGAAACATATTTGTTTATCTCCTGAAAATCCTTCCACATAAATATAACTCTTGTGTGAAAAACACTTTCTTGATGAAATTGCACCTGCATTCTCGTTACACCACTGAACTAATTAGAGTTGAAATTTTATTAAACCAGCTTTATATGTATATATTTCTGTAGACGTAATTACCAAGCTATAGAGTTTCAAACACCTGTCCGACTGCTCATGAGCGCACGATTCGCGCTGCATCAATAAATTTCATTGACCCGTTGCTGGCGAAATAAATACCAAGATTTTATGAGTAAAAATATTTCAAACGTACCGATAAAAAAAATTAAACACATATAGATTCTATTATATCGATATTATAAAACTCGCTCCGTTTCGTAATTAATGCAAATTGAAAGCAGTACACTCTGACATCATTTTCAATTACAGCAATGAGAGATAAAGAAAATATATTATTACATAAATCATGAGTATATGATAGGCGAAATTAATATTCTTTTCATTAATGAGTAATTTTGATAATTAATTTTTTTTCTTTTTTTCTTTTTTGCAGAAGAAGAGATAACGGGGCTCTTTTTTTTTGAGGAAGACAAAAGAGACTTGCGCGTTAAGGGCTGTTGCTATAATATGAAATTCAAAGCCACCAAGTAGCGTTCCCACCCCCGACTTAACGACAGCGACGCCCCTGAGCATCAGTATGCTAATCCGATGATTGGCTATGTTCCAACCTCGCCCCTCTCGACAGCCTCTTGGTGTATATATATCTCGCTTCCTGGTGGCTTCGACCACCCTTAACCAAAACCATAAGCCGAAACTAACCCTTATTCTAATTAGGCAACGCCACGACGCACACTGCTTTGCATATTTTCTCGATTAACTCTCTTCTTTATCCAGTCCGGCCGTTACACAACCACTTTTCTCAATTTTCCATCATTGATTCTTATCGGTTTGAGTCAATTTTTCTCTCCTCTCATTTCCATCGATATTTCTAGAAAAATAAGGAAAAATTTTCAATTTCATCAAAATCAATATATTAATAATCGTTTTATCCCGATAATCTGTTTAATAATTTTTACTGAAAATTTTTATTCAATTATTTCTATAAATAATAAAATATTCGCTGGAATTCAATCATTTTAAATACAATTTTACTTGAATTCCAATTTAATTTTCCCTGCAGGGAAAATTAAATTATTTTTAAATTCTTCGTAAGAATTCAATTATATCAATAAATAGTATCTACATTTCCCTCAGAAATTCAATTATTTTAAATACAATTTTCTTAAAATTCATCTCAAAAATTCAATTATTTGCAGAAATAATAAATTTTTTCGCAGAGATTTAATTATTTAAAAAAGTTTTAATAAAATTCTATTTAAGAATTCAATTATTTTCAGAAATAATTAAATTTTTGATGTACCTACTGAAAATCATTGAATTCTTGGCGGCATTTTTATTAAAATTCTTTAAAATAATTAAATTGTTTTGAAGAATTTATTTCAATTTTCCTGAAAATAATGGAGTTTTTTTAAAATAATTTTTACTGAAAATTTTGAAAGTAATTGAATTTTATACAGATTTTCTTTTAAATTTTTAAAATAATCGTTTTTATTATTTTGTATCTAATTAGTGATTTTTCTTGTAAATAATTACATTTTTTTTAATAATTTCATTAAATTTCGTCAAAATTAAGTATTTTTTAAAAATAATTTTAATTGAAAATAATTGAAAATTACAAGAATTCGTGAAAGAATTTTATTAAAATTTTTAAAAATAATTGAACCTGTTAGAGAAATTTTATTAAAATTATCTTGAATATAATTAAAATTTTTCCTATAGAAATTTTATTAAAATTGTATTGAAAATAATTGAATTTTTCAGAAGAATTTTATTATTTATAAAAATAATTGAATTCTTGTCAAGAATTTTATAAATTTTAAAAATAATTGAATTGTTTAGAAGAATTTTATCAGAATTGTTGAAAATAATTGAGTTTTTATTAAAACTCTTGAAAATAATTGAATTTTATTGAAAATAATTGAATTCTATTGAAAATAATTGAATTTTTTGATGGGATTTTATTAAAAATTTTGAAAATAATAATTTTTTAAAAAGATTTTCTTCACAATTGTGGAAAATAATTGAATTTATATTAAAATTTTTGAAAATAATCGAATTTAATTAATTTTTTTAAAAATAATTGTATTCTTTCGTGAAATTTTATTAAAATTGTATTGAAAATAATTGAATTCCTTCGAAACATTTTATTATTTATAAAAATAATTGAATTCCTTTGAAGAATTTTAATATTTAAGAAAATAATTGAATTCGTGCAGAGAATTTTACAATTCATAAAAATAATTTAATTGTTTCGAAGAATTTTATCTGAATTTTTTGAAGGAATTTTATTAAAAATTTTGAAAATAATGATTTTCTTAAAAGAATTTTTTTAGAATTGTTGAAAATAATTGAATTTTTATTCAAACTCTTGAAAATAATTGAATTCGTCCGTAACATTTTATTATCTATGAAAATAATTGAATACCTTTAAAGAATTTTATTATTTATGAAAATATTTTAATCTTGTAAAGAATTATATTATTTATGAAAATAGTTGAATTCTTTCAAAGAAATGTAATTAAAATTGTATTGAAAATACATAATTCAATTCTTGGCAAGTTTTTAATTAAAATTCTTTAAAATAATTGAATTTATATTAAATTTTTTAAAAATAATCGAATTTAATTAACATTTTTAAAAATATTAAGAAGATAAATTCACTTTCTATAATTTTTAAAAATAATTGTATTGATTAATATTTTTATTAAAATTGTATTGAAAATAATTGAATTGCTCTAAACAATATTATTATTTATGAGAATAATGAATTTCTTGCGAAAAATTTTATTAAAATTTTTGAATAATAATAAACAAGAATATTTAATATTATGTACACTTAATAAGTGAATTCTTTAAATTTTGAATCTGTAATCATTTAAAGAATTTAATGTTTATTATTGAAAACATAAAATTGTTTAATTTACAAAATAATAATAAATGGAAATCTTAATTACATTGCGTTTGAAAATTAATTTGTTTTCTATTTCCAATTTCCAATTTTTCGAAACACTGGAAATTTCAACTATAATAATTAATTTTAGCGAATATTCATTGCGACCTATCAAACTTTTTTCGTCCCAATATCCGGAAAATAATTAAATTAACAAGTTTCAAATTCAAACTTATTGATGCGCTTTATTGAAAGTTGTATTGTCTATATAACTTCTTCGATAATTTACCTTTTTAATTGTTAGTCAATAATTCGACAAATTAACAAACTTTTTAATAAGTTAACAAAAAAAAGTAACTTCTCGATTAGTTTTAACAAAAAATGAAATTATTTTATCGATAAAATTAGCTAAATATAAATAAATATCGATTTCAATAAAAAGTGCAACTTTTCAATAAGTTAAGAAAGGGCAATAATTCCATCGATAATTTTTAGGAAGAATTTTATTAAAATTTTAGAAGATAAGTGAATTCTTTTGGAAAATATTATAACGAATAGTTATTACAAGTCATTAATTGACAGGAGAGAAATATAGCGTTTAAATATAATAATGGATCGAAATAATTTGATAAGTCGAGTAAAGAATTGATGTATCGCGTCAAATAAAACGCGAGGAGCATTATAGCGGACGGATTCTATGCATACTAACATAACATCATCAAAATCCACTTGAGTTTTCACCCTGCGCTCAATGAAATTGAAATGGGTTTCATTGGTGGCAACAATGGCCCCGAGGGGAACCTGACATAAGCTCATAAACTTGCAATATTGAATACAAATGGATGCGTCCGCCTAAGCAAAGTCCGGGGTGCAAATGAGCCTCATGAACCAACTCTCAGCTTCTACATAAGGGGTGAATCCCTATTAAGAGTCCAATAAAAAAAATAAAATCACCCCATTATTCATGGGTCTTCCTCAAGTCTTAAAAACTCTATTGTAAAATACTTCCACACTATGTGTATCAATCAGCTTTTTATTATTATTGATAATAATTTCCATAAATTTTGAAAGCGACACTCACTTTTTCTCTCGTTTACCCGCTCCCGTATCTCTGAATCCTTTCGCAAATGGATTGTTGTCGATCTTCAATTGTGTGATCTAGAAAAGTAGAAAGAAATTTTCAGTTAGATTCAATTATTATTTTCAATTCAATAAGAATTGCATGCATTTTAGAATTTAGAATTAAATATTTTCGATTATTTAAAAAATTTCAATTACTTGTTTTTTAAAAATTCAATTATCTTTCCGAAAATAGAAGAAAAATATTTTAAAAAACTAATTCTTTAGAATTTTGAATAAAATTTTTCTAAACATCAATTCTTAAACGAAATTTTAAATTTAAACGTTTCTGAAATTGAACTAAAATTTTTCAGAAACCTTATTTTTTTAGAATATTAGATAAAAGTATTTAAAAATTAAATTAAATAATTTTTTAAAATGATTTTTTAATTATTACTAATTTCTTCACAGCAATTAAAATTTTCTTTCGGAAATTTAATTTTGGATACTTGGATTATTTTTTTATAATGATATTGAAAATAATTGAATTCTCGCAAAGAATTTTATTATTTATGACAATAATTGAATTCTTCCAAAGAATGTTATTAAGATTTTTGAAAATAATTGAATTCTTACAAAAAATTGTATTACTTCTAAAAATAATTGAATTCTCGCAAAGAATTTTATTATTTATGAAAATAATAAAATTCTTCCACAAAAATATTGTATTACTTTTGAAAATAATTGAGTTTCTGCAAGAAATTCCTTAACTATTGGAAATAATTGAATTCTTTCGTAGAATTCTATTAAAATTTTTGAAAATAATTAAATTTTGGAGAAGAATTTTATTATTTATGAAAATAATTAAATTCCTATTAAAAATTGGATTATTTATAAAAATAATTGAAATCTTGAGAAGAATTTTATTTTAATTTTCGAAAATATTTGAATTTATAACAGAAATTTTATTGTTTATGAAAATAATTAAATTCATACGAAAAATTAGATTATTTATAAACATAATTGAAATCTTGAGAAGAATTTTAGAAAATTTTTCGAAAATAATTGAATTCCTACTAAAAATTGGATTATTTATAAAAATAATTGAAATCTTGAGAAGAATTTTATTTCAATTTTCGAAAATATTTGAATTTATAACAGAAATTTTATTGTTTATGAAAATAATTAAATTCCTACGAAAAATTTAATTATTTATAAACATAATTGAAATCTTGAGAAGAATTTTATTAAAATTTTCGAAAATAATTGAATTCTTATGAAAATTGTTATTATTTATGACAATCATTGAATTCTTGCAAAAAATTTTATTAAATTTTTTGAAATTAATAAATAATAATAATTAATTTGTTAATAAGTAATTTTTTAAATTTTGAATCTGAAATTATTAAAGAATCAAGGTTTATGTTTAAAAATATAACATTTGGTAACCTTATTTGCTAATTTAATTTGAAAAGTAGTAATTTACAATAAATTTAATCATTTTTAGAAATTAAAATCAAGTGAAAAAAAATTTAATTAGAATTCAAGGCTAAGCATTTTAAAAATATTTCTGAACAACTATTTTTATCTAAAATCTTTTCCAAGTTAAGTGTAATTAAAGAAATTAAGAAAGTTGTTACAGAATTTAATTATTTAAAATTTTAATTATTTTCAGAAATAAGAAATCGAGTGAAAAAAAGTTCAAGAAGAATCATTTCGAAAATATTTTTCGACCCAAAAACCAGAAGAAATATTTTTTTAAAAATACCTAATTAATTCATACACTTAAATATGAGTCGAATTTGAACGAAATGAAAAATTAAAATTTTGGTAAATTACATAAATTTCAAACTATAGTCGAAGAATTGAATCGAGAATTAAACATTGAAAATTGTAAATTTTTGAAATTCGCCTCAAGAATTTATACTAATTCATATAAATACATATTTCGAAAAATCTTATCAGTCGGGTATTAAGAATGACTTCTTTCTTATAAAATACAGAGCGGAAGAACAAGAGGTGGTTGTCTTTTATCTAAATTGCGTTGAGTTTTATTTCAATCCCGTCACGAATCCCTGATGTAATCTGGCCCACTAGCGTCGCGTTTCGTGAGAGATAATTAAATAGAGAAGAATCAAAGGGCAAAAAGAAAAAAAAATCGAACAAAGCCATGCCTTTACGATGATGACGATTTGGCGAACGATATCCGCGCAGAAGTGACGCGCGCGTCTTTAAATCTACCAGAAATAATGTGTGTACTGAGAACGCGTACTGATTTCCCGAAATAAGAGGATCTTTTATCAAAGAAAAAGCGAGAGAGCGAGAGAGAGAGAATTAACAGATATTAATTAGCACACGACTATAAAGCACCACGTGATTCTGTAGATAGATTATGATTCCGGATAGTTTCGCTATATGAATGAAGGAGCAATTGTCCGTACACGTGTTGCAATCACACTATAAAAGAAAATTTTTTTATTACTTTTTACATCTTTCCGAGAGAAATAGTTTATTTTCAGAAATTCGAAATTTTAACTACTAACTCTCGATTTATAATTTTGTGAAAGGAAAAAAATGTTAATTTCTCTCTCGTGTGCTAGTGGAAATTTACGTAAATTAATTTATTCTCCCCTGTAACACGAGAAAAATTAAAGAAAAGGAATTAATTTCTTGCGATTAAAAAACACTACCAGTTGAAAATATTTAAATTTTAAATTCGAAGAAAAATGAGATGGAAAAAAAGAAAACAAACGGAGGGGGTGAAAAATTCACCTTTTCATTTTGGTAGGCAGTCACAGCGATGAATTCCGTTTCCTTGAAAACATAACTCCTGAACGTCGAGTATGGGAGCTTTAGGATGTCGTTGGCCCGGACGAGATGAAACCTCGGCTGGTATTTGTGCATGGAATTCAATATCGTCTGAAACAAAAAGAACAGAGCATACATTGGGACAGACTGTTTTATATTTCGTGGATCAAAAAAATCAATTTTCAACGTTATAGTCAATTTTAAAAATTTAAAAAGAAAAAAAGTAACAGAATTTTTTAATTTTTGTAATATAATTTAAATTTTTATCCTTCTTTTCTGTATTTAAAAACTTTTCGTCAATTCATAAAATATAAATAAAATATAAAAAAATCGAAAAATGTAATTTAAAGTTTAAAAAATCAAAAAAATGTAATTAAAAATTTTTCTATATTCTATAATTGAAAAAAAAATTGCAGAGAAAATAGAGAATGTAAAAATATATTATTATTTGACTATATCATGTGCAAACTATATCAATCATAAAACCTGTCGCATGCAAGGAAAATTACCTGTGACTCACTCGCTTTTACGAAAAAGAAATGAAAAACAGTTTTGATTACCACCTGCGAGGATTTGAAAAACGACTGGTATTAAAATTATTGCTCACGGATCATCGAGCAATAATTACTACAAGTCGATAATTAATCAAACGCTGCTAATTGAAACATTGAAAATGTTTTCGTACTAAAATGTCAAATTCATTTACATATATATTTTTTTTACCCCAAAAAATTACGAAATATATTTACTGCGCATTCATTTCTTTTTCTTAATTTATACTTTCAATTTTCAATCTTTTCAGTATTTCAACGCTTTTTATTTCAGTAAAAAAAATTGTTCTTAACAAAATAATTTTTTTTCTTAACGAAAAAAATTTTTTCGATAAAAATAATTTATTTTCGTAACAAAAAAAAATTGTTTCTTTTAGAAAATAATTTATTTTCGTAACAAAAGAAATTGTTCCTTTTAGAAAATAATTTTTCTTCTTAACAAAAAAAATTGTTTTTGACAAAATAAATTATTTTAGCAATAAAAAAATTGTTCCTTTTAGATAACAATTCATTTTCGCATTAAAAAAAATTGTTTCTTTCAGAAAATAATTTATTTTTTAATTTATTTTCGTAACAAAAAAAAAATTATTTCTGACAAAATAATTCATTTTCTTGACAAAAAAATTGTTTCTGACAAAGTAATTTATTTTCGTAACAAAAAAAATTGTTCCTTTCAGAAAATAATTCATTTTCGTATCAAAAAAATTATTTCTGACAAAATAATTCATTTTCTTGACAAAAAAATTGTTTCTAACAAAATAATTAATCTTCGTAACAAAAAAATTGTTCCCTTTAGAAAATAATTTATTTGCGTAACAAAAAAATTGTTCCTTTCAAAAAATAATTTTTTTTCGTAACAAAAAAAATTGTTTCTGACAAAATAATTTATTTTCTCGACAAAAAAATTGTTCCTGACAAAATAAATTATTTCCAGAATAAAAAAATTGTTCCTAACAAAATAATCTATTTTAACAATAAAAAAATTAATTCCATCTCTGCATTTTAGGAAATCTTGAGCCGAGAGTCTGGCGAATAAATAGTGGAGCGAAAGCAGGATTTTTCTCTGCGCGCGGAAAAGAATTTCACGAGATTTGTGAGCCTTGGAGGAGGAATATATATCTCTTTCTCGAGGCGTCCACAGTAAGGAACGCATCCTGAATAATGAAGGAGGAAAAATGGCGTCTAGAGAGCACAAGGTAGAGAGCGAGAGAGAGAGAGAGAGCGAGAGCCCGGAGAGTATTATGCAGATATGGGCGGTCGTCGTCGTGGTTCGACGATGGTAATGACCGAGCATGACAATCACCTCGAGTACAAACCATAGTTCTACCTCCCATAGATTCGCAAGCGCGAATTGCACCCCACGTCGAGTTATTTCCGCCACTGCCGGATTGACCACCATTACGACGTGCATAATTTATTCAACGAGTATCGCTCCGCTCAGGGAATGATCGATTGGCAGATTTCGAATTCTCAGGCCACCCAGGATTTCATGATCATCAGAGAAACTCTTCCTTATTCCATTAAACAGAGAGAGAGAGAGACAGAGAGAGATTGATCGTGATCTTCCACGCATATTAAGTCGCCTTATTATCCATCAGTCACCATATTTTCTAATAATCAAACTCAAAAATTATTATTTAGTAATAATAATCGAAATATTATGTCCTTTTAGTATAGAATATCTTCTTTTCCATTCTAAATTGTTCTATCAAATTTTCATGTCAGGTTTAACATAGTTAATTTGTAAATAGAGTAATTAGTGTTTTAGTGAAACTAATTCTCCTAGAATTTTGGCAATAACAGGATTTTCATAGAAGAAAATTTTAATTTTTTGTTCCTATAGGAAAATTATATCCCAAGTATTCAAAAAAATATGAAATTATTCAAATACTTGAATATAAATTTTCTTTCACAAAATTTAAAAAAATTCATAAGTAGAGTTATAGTTTCAATTTTTAGAAATAATCAATCACTTATTTTTGTATATTTAAAATTTCAATAATTAAATTAATTAAATTTCAAATTTAGAAATTTAATTTAGAAATCCTGAAAAACTGATGTTTTTAAAAAATTGTAATAAAAATTTATTGAAACTAGTTGATTTCTCAAAAATAATTTTAAAAAAATGAGAAGATAATAAATTTTTTCAAATTTCATTGTAATAAATTTTATATTACAAAGAATTTGATTTTCTCACTTTAAAAAATTATTTTTAAATATTACTGTATTTTAATTATTTAATATTATTTATTATTTTCGAAAATATTGAAAACATTTTACTTTCATAAATTTTAACAAAATCTTGTGCAAGAATTAAATTATTTTCATAAATAATAAAAGTTTTTACTAAACTTTAATTATTTTAAAGAGCTTCAGTAAAATTCTTCGCAGGAATTCAATTATTTTTAAAAATATTAATAAAATTCTTCGCAAGAATTCAATTATTTTCATAAATAATAAAATTCTTCGCTAATAAAATTCAATTATTTTAAAGAGTTGAAATTAAATTCTTCGCAGGAATTCAATTATTTTCAAAAATGTTAATAAAATTCTTCTCAATAATTCAATTATTTAAAAAAATAATACAATTTTCGAAGGAATTCAATTATTTTTATAAATAATACAATTTTTCGAAGGAATTAAATTATTTTCATAAATTGTAAAATTCCTCTTATGAATTCAATTTTTTTTAAATTTTAATAACATTCATCTCAATAATTCAATTACTTTCAAAAATAATGAAATTCTTCGCAAGAATTCAATTATTTTCATAAATAATACCAAATCTTTATCAAAATTCAATTATTTTAGAAGGTTTCAATACAATTTTTCACTGGGATTTCATAATTTTTAATGCAATTTAAATGAAATTCCTCTAAAAAATTCCAATATTTTTAAAAACTTCAATAAAATTTAATTATTTTTGAAAATAATTTTAATTATTTTTTGTCATTTTCTATCATTTCTTGTCAAGAATTTAATTTTTTTCAAAAATATAATTAAATTCTTGACAGAAATTAAATTTCTTTCATAAATAATAAAATAATTCGGAGTAATTCAATTATTTTTAATACAATTTCAATAAAATTAATTCATGGAATTCAATTAATATTAAAATTTGTTATTAAATTTTCTTTAAAAAAAATTCAATAAATTACTATCAGAAATAAAATTTTTGGAAGAATTCAATTTTTTTCAAAAATAAAATTTCTTGAAAGAATTAATTTATTTTCAGAAATTTTGTTAAAATTATTAAAAAAAAATTAAATTTGTTTTCAGAACGATGTTAATTAATTGCCTCAAAATAAACTTAGAATTTTCTTCGAAACAAATTAAAATTGTATTTTTACAAATATTATTTTTTTTATTTATTTTTATTAATAATAAAGCGCTTCGCCGAAATTCAATTATTTTCAATACAATTATAATAAAATACAAAAGAATTTAATTAATTGAAAAAATGTTGATAAAATATTTATTTTCCATATTTTTGTATTTTTCAAAGAATTATATTTGGAAAAATTATATTTTTGAAAAAATAATAATTTTTCACTATAAAGAAAGTTTAGTAACTAATAATGTACTTAAAAATTTCACGCGCGTGTATTTTGTAATATAAAATACAAAAGCAAAAATCAGAATAATTACACTAAAGATAGTAAAAAAATCCTCCAAGATAGTGGGAGTAGAATAAAAAATTCCCCGAGATATATAGTATATATATGGGAAAATCGTAAACGAGAGTAAAAACGGTTAATTTTGTCAGAGATGGGAAAAAAATTGAGGAAATATAAACAAGTTTTATGGGAGTTGATTAGAATGTGGTAAAACAAAAATTAATCACGTTATTTACAAGCGAGCAACTGAACTTACGTTGCTTATTACCGTGATTCAAAGTAGTGAAGTGCAAGTGCTCTGAGCAGTAAAGCGCAGAAATGGGCCAAGTAATAATATAGATACGATACTTGCCAGGTACAAAGGCACTGTAAAAATGTTATACAATGCTCTCGTGAGAAAGATATTGCCGTGCGCCAGAAAGGCTCCTGTAATTTATGGGGCTTCACTCTCGTGGTCGAAGCATCTACTTCATTGATGAAAACGATTCCTTTTGCCCTTTTTTTTCTCTTAACTCTCCTAGAGAGCAAATTAAATCCTTTTTAATTTCATTTCTTCTTCATCAGAAAACCTTCTTATAATAGAGTATTTCAAATTTCCCAAGCGAAAAATCTCAATTTCTTCTAATCATTAGTTAAAATGAATTTCACCAATTCAAGGAGTTCTATTCTTTTAAATACATCAGTTTTAAATTTCACTAGCGAAATTAAATTATTAGTTAGAAATTCCAAACACAATTTTTATTTTCAGCTAACAAATTAATTTTGTCTATACTTTCAGATCTTGGACAATTCATTTTCGTAGCAAAAAAATTGCTGTTGACAAAATAATTTATTTTCATAACAAAAAAATTGTTCCTAACAAAATAATTAATCTTCGTAACAAAAAAATTGTTCCCTTTAGAAAATAATTTATTTTCGTACCAAAAAAAATGTTTTCTGATAAAATAATTTATTTTCGTATCAAGAAAAATTATTCCTAACATATTATTTTCACAATGTAGAAAATTGTTCCTTTTAAATTACAATTCATTTTCGTATCAAAAATTAATTATTAGTTAGAAATTTCAAAAACAATTTTTTTTAATTTTAACAATTAATTTAATTTTGTCTATAATTTCAGATCTTGTACAATTTTCGTGAACCGAATGGAAAAATTCGTTCAATGAACCAAAAAGAGACGAAGAAATAATTTCAAGTGGTCTGGGATATAAATTGTCGAGGAGTTGACTTTAAATCTCTCTATAGAAGAAAGAGAGAGGAATTTTAATGAGTAGATGGACATTAGTTTTTATGATGGAAAAGAGACAAGTTTATGTACGATGAAGAAAGAAACAACAAAATAGCCAGGTGTGTATTGTGATGCAAAAGTTTTGCGCGACTGCCCAGAAGCGAAAAACAAGATTACGAGAGAGGACGACGAAAACGACGACGACGACGATGAGGACGAGGAGAAGCAATGACGACATTCTGCTCTAGGAAACGGATGTTTTTGCCCGGGGGCCGATAAATCTATTTATGCGCTACCACCATTTCAATGGAGGAGGATTCAGCTGCTTTCGCGTGGGTAATTGCCGACCATTGTTTCACGGGTAAAGTACTTTTATGAGCGTCCGTTTCTTCCGGCGCGATTCCTTCGCCTTTCCATAGGGTTTTGCATTACGGCCATTTCATGCGGCGATAATGGCCAAGGCGCATGGCGAGTTGTGCTCCTCATTCATAAAATCCTTATATTTATTCTAAGTAAAACGAGTAATCATCGCTCTCTTTCTCTCTCGACGAGCACTATATATCCGAGGCGATAAAACATTTTCAGGATATAAAAAACCTTGACTGAGCTTTTAAAAAGCCGTTATAGGATTGAAACAAAAATTCAATTTTCTTTTTTCCCTGACTTTTCCCTGATTTGCAAGACAAAATTTTCACTTTATTCCCTGATCCTAAAGAATATTCTGATTCACTCTAAAAAAAGGTTCTACAATTTTTAACTAAAATTCTTCTATAAATGTATTATTTTTTAATAATATTTGAAAAAGTTCTTTGAGAATTTTTAAATCCATTTGTTTACAATTCAATTTTACCGCAAAAATTTCCATTATTCGGAAATTCTAAAATTAAATATAATTGAAAAAATAACATCGAATAAATTGAAAAAAAAATTTAATTAAACTTTTCCAAAAAAAATAATTCTACAGAATTGTTAGTTAAAAGTATGAAAAATTCAAACTTTCGCAAAGATTTTAATTTGAAAGCTTTTCAAAATTCAATTATTTCTAAAAATTCACGCCCTAATGCTTTTAGTATTCAATTATATAAAATTTTAACTAAAATAATTTATTTTTAAATTAATTTTTATTAGAAAATAATTCTACGAGAACTCAATTATATAATTATACAAAAAAAAATAATTTACTAAATAATTGAATATTTCTTGAAAAATAAATTTATTTTTGAATTTTCTTAAAATCCAATTCTCATAGAGAATTTTATCAACAAATTTTTAAATACTTCAATTTTTTCAAAAGATTTTAATAAATTTTTGTTATTTATAAAAATAATTTAATTCTTTCGTAGAATTGAAAATTTTTCAAAAGAATTAAAGATTTGCGTAAAATTTCATTTATAAAAATAATTGAATTCTTTTGATGCAAAAATTATTGAAAATAATTGGATTCCTGCGAAAAATATTTACTAATTATGAAAATAAATGAATACTTTCGAAGAATTTTGTAAAAAAAATTTCAAAATAATTGAATTCCTGCGTAAAATTTCGTTATTTATAAAAATAATTTCATTTTCTTTGTTGAATTTTAAACTTTTCAATATAATTGAATTCTTGCGAAGTATTTTGTTATTGATAAAAATAATTTAACAATTGTAAAAAAATTTTTCATAATTTTTGGAAATTATTAAACTTTTTCTAAAAATTTTATTAAAATTTTTCAAAAAAAAATTGAATTCATAAGAGGAATTTTATTATTCATGAAAATAATTGAATTTTTACGAAAAATTGTATTATTTATGAAAATAATTGAATTCCGACGAAAAATTGTATTACTTTTAAAAATAATTGAATTATTGAGAAGATTTTTATTAAAATTTTTCAAAAAAAAAAAAATTGAATTCATAAGAGGAATTTTATTATGTATGAAAATAATTTAATTTCTACGAAAAATTGTATTACTAATGAAAGTAATTGAATTTCCACGGAAAATTGTATTATTTTTTAAAATAATTGAATTATTGAGAAAAATTTTATTAAAATTTTTCAAAAAAAAATTGAATTCATAAGAGGAATTTTATTACTTATGAAAGAATTGAATTTTTGCAAAAAATTGTATTATTTATGAAAATAATTGAATTCCTACGAAAAATTGTATTATTTTTAAAAGTAATTGAATTATTGAGAAGAATTGTATTAAAATTTTTCTAAAGAAATTCAATTCATAAGAAGTATTTTATTAATTATGAAAGTATTTGAATTCTTTCAAAGAATTTTGTAAAAAAAATTTCAAAATAATTGAATTTCTGCGTAAAATATTTATTAAATATATGAAAATAATTTAATTCCTATGGAAAATTTTTGTTATTTATAAAAATAATTGAATTTTTGCAAATTTTCAAGAATGAAGTTATTTAAAAAGAAATTATTGTGAGAAGTAGAAAAATTTGAAAGTTTAGTGTTTGAATTCGTGGAAATTTCATATATAGTTTATGAATCAAACAAAAAAAAGATGAAAATTCAGAATTTTCTTATGAATTTGAAAAATTAAACTTTTTTCACTATACTTCTAACAAAAATCCTTGACTTTTTCTTGATTTTCCTGATCAATTTTACTTTTCTTGACTTTTCTAAGAATTCCCTGATGACCTGTGGCAAGCCTTGAACAAGATCCAGCAAGACATTATTGTACTCAAAAGAAAATTCACCGGAAATTGAAAATCTCTCTACTATTCTTCAACCTCTAGTTTTAAGTCCAATTGAATTCGAAAATAGATTTTTTTTCTTTGCGAAATGGGGAAAAAACAATATTCAAAGTCGAGAAGACCAATTATCGTGAACTCTTTGGCAATAAATAAAATATCGCCACGGTGAAGAGCATTACTCCGTGCGGGGGGAATTGACTTTGCGGCGAGGCACAAAGGAAATAATTAGCAGCAAAGACGATAGGCTAATCTAGGAGTCTGTCATTAGCCTATCAAAAGCAAATGGTTCTGGCATCGATTCCCCACGTCCTCTCTCCTCATCGAATTATAACGGATGTTCGAATAACTCGACTGGATCTGAAAAGTATGTGCGAACACGGGGAGCAATTAGTATTTCTCGGGAGGCTATCTGCACTTGCGCAGCTGAAATGCGTCGCTATATTGCTTGCTTTTGCTATGTGGCGACGAGAGAGATAGAGAGAGAGAAAACGAGGAGTATTTATTTGAAAAGAAGGGGGAGAATTGAAGGCGGAGAAGGTGGAAGAAGACGAAGAAGGAGGAGGAGGAGGAGGAGGCGAACAACG
Organism: Leptopilina heterotoma; assembly: GCF_015476425.1. Lineage (NCBI taxonomy): Eukaryota > Metazoa > Arthropoda > Insecta > Hymenoptera > Figitidae > Leptopilina > Leptopilina heterotoma. The sequence goes on along the minus strand of NW_025111185.1, from coordinate 1,834,631 downwards.
GAATGGAACCAGGATCACAAGGAGTCTCGTCTGCACATACACATATAGAGAATCGAGACACTGCGGTATGTACCGCGTGAATTGACCGTACAGATAAAACCAAACCCCGGGAAAAAGAAGAGATTCGAAGGAAGGAGAGCGCGGAGTTCGAGGCACACACAGAAGCCGACGCGGCTAATGACTCTGTCCGAAGTAATCTCAGGGTGTATCTGTCCTGCTACCTGAGGCCCACCTACTTCGAATCACGAGCCCAAGGTGCTTTACGACCGATCGGCTTCGAGCCGATAGACGCCGGCGTCCATCTTCCTCTGGATCTTGCACTCCTTGCATTTTCCTCATTCGTCCGTCCACGACCGACTATTTTCACTGCCGTCTGTCCAATTTTCACCCATTTCCACTGCGGACAATATTCACAATCAGTATTCAATTCAAAAGTATATAGTCATCGTTTACTAAACAAATCGACAAAAAAATTCATAAATATTAAAAACGAAAAAAAAACCAAAATTCTTTATAATCATTCACAACACGGTTCTTCTAATGATATCAAATTGAGACAAAAAATGTATAAAAATTGTTGTGATGCAACAATTTTGATACATTTTTTGTCTCAATTTGATATCCTTAGAAAAACAGAAATTGAAACAAGAATTGAATTACAAATCGAAATATTTCAAAATTAATAATAAACCGCAAAAAGATACACTACTGAATGTGAAGCGCTCCAAATAAATCAATTTTCAGTTAGAATAAATTTTTAAATATAATTTTTGCGGCACTAAATTGAATTACTGCGAAGTATTTTGTTATTTATGAAAATAATTTAACAATTATAGAAAATTTTTTATAATAATTTTTGAAAATATTTCAATTCTTGAGAAGAATTGTATTACAATTTTTCAAAAAAATTAAATTCATAAGAGGAATTTTATTACTTATAAAAATAATTGAATTCATAAGAAGAATTTAATTATTTTTGACAATAAAATTGAATTAATGAAAAGAATTCGAGATGATTGACTGAAAAATTTGAAAATGTAATTGAATTTTTTAGAAAAATATTTGTTAATTATCAAAATATTTGAATTCTATAATGAAAAAATTTATTAAAATCTTTCAAAAAAATTAAATTTATAAAAGGAATTTTTTTATATTCATGAAAATAATTAAATTCCTACGAAAAATTGTACTATTTATAAAAAAAATTGAATTAATGAGAAGAATTTTATTAAAATTTTTGAAAATAACTTAATTTCTACGAAATATTATTTTTTAAAATAATTGAATTTCTGCAAAAAATTGTGTTTTTTTATGAAAATAATAGAATTCCCATGAAAAATGTTTGTTAATTATGAAAATAATTGAATTTTTGCAAAGAAATTTATTATTTATGAAAATAGCTTAATTACATTAAAAACAATTTAATCATAATTTTCGAAAATAATTGAATTTTTGCGAAAAATTTATTAATTATGAAAATAATTGAATTCTTTCGATGAATTGAATTACTTTTCAAAATAATTGAATTCTTGCAAAAAATATTGATTAATTATGAAAATAATTGAATTTCTACTAAAAATTGGATTATTTATAAAAATAATTGAAATGTTGAGAAAAATTTTATTAAAATTTTCAAAAATAATTAAATTCATAACAGAAATTTTATTATTTATGAAAGTAATTGAATTCCCACGAAAAATTGTTTTATTTTTAAAAATAATTGAAATCTTGAGAAGAATTTTATTAAAATTTTCGAAATAATTGAATTCATAACAGAAATTTTTTTATTCATGAAAATAATTGAATGCCTACGAAAAATTGTACTACTCATAAAAATAATTGAATTAATGAGAAGAATTTTATTAAAATTTTTGAAAGTAATTTAATTCCTACGAAAAATTGTACTATTTATAAAAATAATTGAATTAATGAGAAGAATTTTATTAAAATTTTTGAAAATAATTTAATTCCTACGAAATATTATTTTTTAAAATAATTTAATTCCTACGAAACATTATTTTTTAAAATAATTGAATTTCTGCAAAAAATTTTGTTATTTATGAAAATAATTGAATTCTTACGAAAAATTTTTGTTATTTATGAAAATAATTGAATTTTTTCAAAGAAATTTGTTATTTATGAAAATAGTTTAATTAAATTAGAAAGAATTTAATCATAATTTTCAAAAATAATTGAATTTTTGCGTTAAAAATTTATTAATTATGAAAATAATTGAATTTGTTGGAAAAATTTTCTAAATAATTTTAAACTTTTCAAAATAATTAAATTCTTGCAAAAAATATTGATTTATTATGAAAATAATTGAATTCATTCATAGAATTTTGTTAAAAATTTTCAGAATAATTAAATTCCTATGCAAAGAACTTTGCTATTTATGAAGAAAAATCAATTATTAATATACTTTTTGGTTAGTTAAATCAAAAATTGATTAAATGGCAAATCATTTGATAAAATTTGCAGCGAAAAAATCGATTTTCGAGAAATTAGACAAATTATGCCGAAAGAGCAAATTTTTGATGAAGAAGATTAACAACGATTCAAGTAGTGAGAATAATGATGAGGCAAATCATAGGGATCAGGAGGCAATATTCCTATATGTTATATAATAATATATAGTCTATACATCGTTATGCATATTTCCAAAATGCTTCGCTATAACTTTAGCCAAGTTTTGTTCAAGTTGCGGTGAAACTGTTGCCGCAGAGTTAGCTCTGCATACATGTCATGTCCAACAGAGAGGAGACTAACAATAGAACATTCACATAAGTGAACTGCCTCGAAGTTTCCGTAAAGCTGAATATGATATTTCCTTCAGAATAAAATCGTTCCTTTCTTTCGATTCATTTTTTTCTTTTTGCAAAATTCAATACAATTTCCTCAAGTACTGACGAGTTAATTACAAAGAATAATTCCCAAGTGCGAAAAATCAAAAATGACAAGTAAAATTTTTTTTTTCTGCATTTAGAAAGTGGTTTTTATTCTCTAAATTTTAATAAAAATGTTTACTAACACAGTTTTTCTGCAGATATCAAATTGAGACAAAAAAATGAATGAAGAGTGACTCACTTTTTGCTTTTTAATTGAGAAATTATGCTTGTAATTTAAGTAGTAGAAATTAAAATGAGAATAGTTCTAACATAGTAAAAATTCTAAAAATTGCAATTATAATATTTTCAATAATGATAAAAAAATGAAATTTATTCCCTGATAATTTAAAATATGTAAATTTATCAAATCCCTTGAAAATAATTGAATTTCTTTGAAGGATTTTATCAAAATTTCGAAATTATTTGAATTCTTTTGTGAAATTTTATTTTAATTTGTCTGTATTGAAAATTATTGAATTCTCGACAAAAAAAGTTTTATAATTTATAAAAATAATTTAATTTTTGCAAGAATTTTATCAAAATTTTCCACAATAATTCAATTCTTAAGAAGAACTTTATTAAAATTTTTCAAAATAATTGAATTCATAAGAGGAATATTATTATTTTTTAAAATAATTGAATTCTTACGAAAAATTGTATTTATAAAAATATTTGAAATCTTGAGAAGGATATTATTGAAATTGTTTAAAATAATTGAATTCCTGCAAATATTTTTTTTATTTATGAAAATAATTGAATTTCTACGACAAATTTTATTATTTACGAAAATAATTGAATTCTTTCGAGAAATTTACTTGAAATTTTTCAAAATAATTGAATTCTTTCGGAAAAATTGTAATATTTAAAATAATTAAATTCCTGCAAAAAATTTTTTTATCTATGAAAATAATTGAATTTCTACGAAAAATTTTATTATTTACGGAAACATTTAAATTCTTTCGAAAAATTTACTTAAAATTATTCAAAATAATTGAATTTTTGCAAAAATTTTATTATTTACGAAAACAATTGAATTCCCTTGAAAAAATTTATTAAAATTATATTCGAAATAATTGAACTCTGGTAAAGAATTTTATTAATCTATAAAAATAATTGAATTTACAAGAAGAATTTTATTATTTATAAAAATAATTGAATTTATAAGAGAAAAGTTTATTATAATTATGAAAATAATTGAATTCTTGCAAAGAATTTTGTTATTTATGAAAATAATTGAATTTTGGCAAAAAATTTTATTATTTACGGAAATAATTGAATTCTTTCAAGAAATTTACTTTAAAGTTTTTTTAAATAATTGAATTCATGCGAAAAATATTTATTAATTATAAAAATAATTAAATATTTTTTAGAAATTTTATTATTTATGAAAATAATTGAATTCTTGCAAAGAATTTTGTTATTTATTGAAATCATTGAATTTTGGCGAAAAATTTTATTGTTTAAGAAAATAATAATTGAATTCTTTCTAAAAATTGTAATATTTAATTAAATAAATGAGTTCTTGAGAAGAATTTTATTTAAATTTTTGAAAATAATTAGATGCTTGCAAAGAATTTTCTTATTTATGCAAAAATAATTTAATATTCATAAAGAATTTTATTATAATTTTCGAAAATAATTGAATTTTTTGAAGAATTTCATTAAAATTTTTGAAAATAATTTAATTTTCAATTTAGTAAAAATTACTGTTTATTAGTATAGAATTTACTCAAATCAAAAGCAAAATTCAGTCACTAATTCAGATTAGTAAATATTTTTATTAATTCAAATTTAGAGAGTAAATGACAAAAGAATTTGAAAAGGCCATCAGTTGGACAAAAAATGAAGAGGAAGAAACTTCCTGTGGAAGATAAAAGGAAAACTATCGTTTGCATCATTTTTCGTCGACTAAAATTTTTTCCCGTCACTTAACTCAGTGAAAGCGACAATATCAGAAGCGAAAAAGTTAAGAAAAGACTACTTTCGTCTATAAGAAACTATGAGGCAATATCTCGAGGAAAAAAAAGAAGAAGATGAAGAAGAAGAAGCAGGCGGCTTTTCACTTTGAGGGTTAAGAAGTTAGCTGATGGTCCGTGGATTACTTAGACTCCGGGTACATAAAGTAACTATGCAGTTAGTTCGACACGAACGCACTCAAAGCACAGGGTGTTTGTATAGAACGAACACGTAGGCGTGAGGAGCAAAAAAGTAAAAAAAAAAAAAAAAAAACCCAGGGTGAATGTGGCGCCACCTCGGCAGGAAGCGGCAGAGAAGAGAAACTTTTATTGCACCCCCTCAATGTGTAGATATACATATATATACAAAAACGGGGGTGCGAGAAAGAAAAGGCGAGACATCGTCGTCGGGGGTGGGACGTAGAGGAGGTGAATGTCGGAGAAAGAGGAGGAAAAGGTTGGTCGACTGGCGTTTCATCCTGGTATCGACCGCTCGAAAAAGGGGTGGATTTTTCTGCTGCTGCTGTTCACTGCCAAGAGGGGAAAGAGAGAAGAGATAGGAGAGAACGCCGTTCTGGACTTCCAACTCGATATAGTAGTAAAGTGACCCACCCTGCCACCTCTCTTTGCGCTCCGGTAGACTACCGCCCTCTTAATCGCACTTCGTCTCAAGGAAGACGAAGAACAAGTACAAGAAGAAGAAAGTGCCGTCGAACCTTTGCACTCGCAATTATCCTGACCGAGTCCGTTATCATTCCTTCAAGATTTTGCCATGTATATAAAACTGCAAAAAAAAAGCGAGATATCAGAATGAAACACGAAAATTAACGTAATCAGAGGGTAATTTACATTTCATAAGGAGAGATAACGAAATAAGGAAAGAGGCGTGAAAGTAAAAAAAGAGGAAAATTAACACAAAGAAATTTCTTTAAGTCTCATTTCTTTGTTTTAATTTTACGAAAAAAATTTCCAATCGAAAAAAATATATTTATAAATATTCTTTTCGATTTTTTTTATAAACGTTTATAAACAGTTTCCCTTATTTCTATTTTTATTCTATTCTCTTATTCCTTTTCTTCAAAAATTCTTTAATACTTTCGTCAAAATTTCCATTTATACGTCCGCTATACTTTTTTCTACTTTTATTCTATTTTTTCATAAATTATTTTTTTTTATTTTTTTAAATACTTTCCAAATTTTTATTCTTTTTTTTATTCTCTTTATTTAAACAAAATTTTTTCAATCGACGTTAAATTAAACTGTAATTTTATATTTATTTAAAAATAATTTTTTCATCAAATGAGAATAATTCTAATAATTATAGTAAAAATTGCAATTCAAAATTAATGCAATTTTGAATTTTTTCGAATTTTATTAAAATGGTTCTAAATAATTGAATTCATAAGCAGAATTTTATTATTTTTAAAAATAATTGAATTCTTACGAATAATTGTATTATTTATAAAAATAACTGAATTCTTGAGAAGAATTTCTTTACAATTTTTAAAATTAATTTAATTCCTACGAAAAATTGTATTATTTTTTTTAATAATTGAATTCCTGCAAAAGAATTTTATTATTTATGAAAGTAATTGAATTATTGAGAAAAATTATATTATTTACGGAAATAATTCAATTCTTTAAAGACATTGACTTGAAATTTTCCTAAATAATTGAATTCATGCGAAAAATATTTATAAATTCTAAAAATAATTCAATTCTTTTGATGAATTTAATTTAAATTTTTTTAAATAATTGAATTCCAACGAAAAATTGTAATATTTTTAAAAATAATTGAATTCCTGCACAAAAACATTTTATTATTTATGAAAATAATTGAATTTTTGCGAAAAATTTTATTATTTACGGAAATAATTCAATTCTTTAAAGACATTTACTTGAAATTTTCCTAAATAATTGAATTCATGCGAAAAATATTTATAAATTCTAAAAATAATTCAATTCTTTTGATGAATTTAATTAAAATTTTTTAAAATAATTGAATTTCTGCAAAAATTTGTATTATTTATAAAAATAATTGAATTATTGCGATTCTTCTCAAAAATTCTTCTTTTTTTTTGTATTAATAATTTTTAAGGAAATTATCTTGATAAGAGGAATATTATTATTTTTGGAAATAATTTAATTCCTGCAACGAAGTTTATTATTTATGACAAAATTAATTAAATTATTGAAAACAGTTGAATTTCTTTGAAGGATTTTATTAAAATTTTTTAAATTAATTGAATTTTTTGAGAAATTTTATTAAAATTGTATTAAAAATAATTTTAATATTTATGAAAAGGAAATTAATTAATTGAATTCTTTGAGAAATGTTTCAAAATAGTTGAATTCATAAGAGGAATTTTATTATTTGTGAAAATAATTGAATTTTTCCAAAAAATTGTATTATTTATAAAAATAATTGAATTCTTGGGAAAAATTTTATTAAAATTATTGAAATAAAATTAAAAATAATTTAATTTCTATCTAGAAAATTGTATTATTTTTTTAAATAATTGAATTCCTGCAAAGAATTTTGTTATTTATGAAAATAATTAAATTATTGTAAAGAATTTAATTACAATTTTTGAAAATAATTGAATTCTTTCGAGAAATTTAATTGAAATATTAAAAATAATTGATTTCTTGCGAAGAATTTTGAAGAAGAAGAAGAAGAAGAAGAAGAAGAAGAAGAAGAAGAAGAAGAAAAGGTTAAAAATAGAAAAAAGTGTAGAAAATAATTATAACAGAAGGAAAAAAATACAAAAATAAAGTAAATTACCGAAAAAAGAAAATAAAAAATAGAAATAATAGAGACAAAGATTGAAAAATTAAAATTAATTACAGAAATAAATGTAAAAATTAAAAAAAGATAATAAAAACAGCAGTACTGGAAAAATTGGAAATTGATTCGAAAAAGAAGTCACAGAGAGAAAAAGAGATTTTTTTTCAACTCCTGATGAAGAAAATCGAACTTATGACTCTTTGTGAAAGTTTTTTTGAGCGTTAACGAGAGCTGCCAATCAAGTGGACCGCCACGGAGTTGTAGTGTGGAATCTTGGCCTAACTTTTAGTCAACGATCTCGACTAGACCAGACAAGGCAATTGACCTCAAGGTGACGAAGATTCATGATGTTTTACATCGACGTTCGAGGTAGGCTCATTTTTCAAACTTCCCAATCCAGTTAAAAGTCCTCACTCTATTGTTTTTATTGATACTTTTTTTATGGAAAGTACTCCTATGAGTCTCTCTGTCACTGCCACCATTTCTTTCTCAAACGAAATTTTATCTTCCATCCTAAACCAAACAGTTATCTAATTGAAATTCTTCTGAAACAAAATTTTTATTGTTCATCAATCAAATATCGGTATTAAATATTTTTATCATCATCATCATCATTATTATTATTATTATCATAATATTAATAAGAACAATTATAATCATAGTAATAATAATTATTATTATAATTGTTATTATTATTTTTATTTTCATTACCATTCTCATTCAATAAATCGAATAGAAAATGAATAAAAGAAATGGAATAGAAGCTGAAAGAGAAAATTAATTTGATAATTAAAAATTGAAATCGAAATAAAAATTTCGCAAAGATATTTGCAGAGGAGTATTTAAAGAGTAAAAAACTAAATTTAAAAAATAAAAAAAACCCAGTATTTCTAAATTAAAAAATTCATATTGTTTAATGGACGGTGGAGAGAGGAGGAATTATTAACAAAGAGTGTTTGAAACACTTGTGGGTAATTTCGTTTGAATAGAACCGCAAGGAGGAAGAAAGATAAGTGCCAAAAAAGGGGAAATAAAACATGTCTATAATTCCACAAAGCAACGACTTGCGGTTTTTTCGAAAAGTCTTAATTTTTCCAAGCACACACAACTTGACTTGAAAATATTCCTTGGCTAATTCCTCGGAAACTAGAAAATACAGAGCGTTAAAAAAAAATTTTAATGTCGTTCTCTCTGAGAGTCAAAAGGCGATTTTTTTTTCTCCCTTGACGGAAAGTAGATCGTTGAAGGGTGTGCGGCTTTTTTTTCTTCTTCTTCTTGATTTTTTTCTGCGGTAAAAACTCAAACCAAGGAAAGGAAAGAGAGAAAAAAAAAGAAGGGCGAACGTTAAACGGAAATCAGCTGGTTGCTTACAGCGGATCTTATACAAAAGAGACGCGCCCCTCGGGAAAACTCTTTGAGGCGTATTCACAGTCGATATTTCGAGGAAATATGCTTCAAAAGATGATGGGAAATACCATAAGGGCTCATGAGAGAGAGCAAAGTGTGAAATTGATATAGAGTTCGATAGCGTATCTCAAAAGAGGCATTACGTGTAGATTCGTGTTTATATCAGGTTCGATATAGCGAGAAAAAAAAAAAGAGAACATTAGATGCTTTCCTTAGAAAACAAGTGTATATACTTCAATATTTCATATTTTATCGATCGTGGAAAGTAAATTGCCTGTATAGAAAAAAATAAATCAAGAGGGACTTGGATTTTAATATTTAATTTAACTTATCCCCTCTTTTTCCTCTCAACCCGCCCTGAAGTCTAACATTGTAGTTCTTAGTATAAAGTATACTGTAATTAATTGTTTGGAAAATACCACTCTCAAGCATTCTTGCACTGAATTATTAATTTCTAAAACGCATCATATACATTGTAACATTCCGACTTTGAATACTAATTTCTTTTCTTACTCATCTAATTTTCTATACTGTAAAATTTATATATTTATTCCAATAGAATTTTTTCATTCGACTTTGAATTATTACTGTACGGTTTATATATTTATTTCAACAGAATTTTTTCAATCGTCACTGAATTATACTATGTTTTCTATGTTTATTTCAACAGAATTTTTTCAATCGACTTTGAATTATACTGTAAATTAATATTTATTTCAAGAGAATTTTTTTCAAGCGATTTTGAATTGAACTGTAAATTTATATTTAATTTATATTTATTTCAACAGAATTTCCTCAAATAAGAATAATTCTAATATAGGAAAAATTCTAAAAATTGCAAATAAATATTAAAGCAATTCAATTTTTTTCAATAATGATAAAAAGGAGTGAAATTTATTTCCTGATAATTTAAAATATACGTGCATTTATCAAAATTTTGAAATCAGTTGAATTCTTTCGTGAAATTTTATTAAAATTTGTCTATTATTGAAAATAATTGAATTCTCGAAAAAACGTATTTCTTGATTTAAGAAAATAATTCAATTTTTTGCAAGAATTTTATTAAAATTTTTCAAAATAACTGAATTCTTAAAAAGAATTTTACTAAAATTTTTCAAAATAATTGAATTCATAAGAGGAATTTTATTATTTATAAAATAATTTAATTCTTACGAAAAATTGTACTATTTTTTAAAATAATTTAATTTTTGCAAAAAATTTTGTTATTTCTGAAAATATTTAAATTTCTACAAAAATTTTATTATTTATGGAAATAATTGATTTCTGTCGAGAAATTTTATTATTTACGAAAATAATTGAATTCTTTCGAGAAATTTACTTGAAATTTTACAAAATAATTAAATTCATGCAAAAAATATTTATAAATTATAAAAATAATTTAGTTCTTTTGATGAATTTAATTTGAATTTTTCAAAATAATTGAATTCCAACGAAAAATTGTATTATTTTTTAAAATAATTGAATTCTTGAGAAGAATTTTATGAAAATTTTCAAAGTAATTGAATTCACGAGAAGAATTTCATCAAAATTTTTCAAAATAATTGAATTCATATGAGGAATTTTATTATTTATAAAAATAATTGAATTCCTGTAAAGAATTGTGTTATTTATAAAAATAATTGAATTCCTGTCAAGAATTTTGTTATTTATGAAAATAATTAAATTATTGTAAAGAACTTCATTAAAATTTTTGAAAATAATTGAATTCTTTCGAGAAATTTAATTGAAATTTTTCAAAATAATGGAATTTATGAAAAAAATTTTGTTATTTATAAAAATAATTGAATCCTTTTCTTGAATTTTGAAATTTTAAAAATAATTGAATTATTGCAAAAAATTTTTTTATTTATGCGAAAATAATTTAATTTTTATAAAGAATTTTATCACAATTTACGAAAATAATTAAATTCTTTTGAAGAGTTTTTTAAAAGTTTTTCAAAGTAATAAAATTCTTGCGAAAAATGTTATTGTTAATAAAAATAATTGAATTTTTTAGAAATATTTTATTACTATTTTTAATAGTAATTGAATCTGTTCGAGAAATTTTATTGAAAATAATTGAATTTCTAAGAAGAATTTTACAATTTTTAAATATAATTGAATTGCTTCATTGAATTTTGTTCATATTTTTGAAAATATTTAAATTTCTAAGAAAAAGTGTATAATTTTTGAAAATAATTGAATTTATGAGAAGAATTTTACTGTTTATCAAAATAATTGAATTGTTTCGATGAATTTCATTAATGAGAATAATTGAATTTCTGCGAAAAAATTTATTAAAATTTTCGAAAATAATAAACAAGAATAAATAATTATTCTTAATTCTTCTAATTATTTATGTACCTAATAAATGAATTTTAAAAATTTAAAGTCACAAATTATTCAAAAAATTGATATTTATATTCGAAAATACAAAATTATAATACAGAATAATTTTCACTCGAAATTACTCGTTTCATAAGTTCTTTCAAGTAAGAAAGAATTCTGTTTTCCCCTAAAAAAAACTTTCGTTAAAAGAAACGCAAAAAGAGAGAAGGAGACCTTCCTTTTTTTCGGGTATATTTTGAACGTTCTTTTTACTTGAAATCTATGATTATGCTGACCAACAATGGTGCTGATTGAAATCGGCGTTTGTGATTTAACCGAAACCGTTAGAGTCCTGTCGCATTAGTATTGCGGTGATAGCAAAGGATTTTTTCCAGCCCAAGTGTTTTGACCCTGTAATTTAGTGGTCGCGGGTCAAATGTAAAAAAACGAAAGAGAGATGAAGAGAGAACTGCCGGAAATACCCTACGTGGTATCTCAAATACTGCCAACGACAGAAAACCACCCCTTCGTTTTCAGTTCGTCGTCTTATTGTCCCAAACGATTCGCTCGACCGAAAACCTTCGATAATCGTCTCTCCCCTCCTTCATCACTATGGGATGCAGAATAAAAAAATTTCTCCTCTGGCAAAATCGGCAGAAAAATACTATATCTGCAAAAAATGAAAATAAAGAGAAAATTAAATTTCGAATTAATCAAAATCGAAAAAATAAAGGCATTCAATCAAAAATAAATATCATTCAATAATGAAAATCATACAAAAATTATTTTTTACCACAAAATATAAAACTTTTCATGATAAATGTTTGTTGTACATTTTTTCTTCTTTTAAATTCCAGTAGAAAATTTTTGACACGAGTCAAATAATCTATAAAGTATAGTATTTTTTTCACCAGCAATTTTTCTCGCTACTTTATTAAATTAGTAATTAGTAATTAGTAATCAAATAATAAAATTCACTTAATGATTTTTAATTCCAAAGAATTCACTTTTCCAAGATTCAGTAAATTCTTTGCATTTTTTCCCCCTCAATTATAGACTCGAATTCCCTTTTAAATTAAATTTTCCTCTAATCTAAAAATAAAGCCGTTAATTGGCTTACGCATTACGGTAATTGATTGACGATTGCGTGATTGTTTACTTTCCTTCTTAAGATTTAAATAACAGTGATTACTAATACCTGTCTAATGAAAAGAATGCAATAAACTCCGTCATTTTTCAATTTGCGTTAAAAAAATAAAAAACATTGATACAATGTTTTAATGAAAATTGCCAAACACATTATTTCGTAATTTCCCAATTTGAAAAACAGTTTAAGGGCAATTTGTCTAAACAAAACGACGCTTGGGAATGGAAAAAAAATAAAAGAAAAAAAAAGATAAAAATAGTTCTCATTTTCGCTTTGAAACTCGGATTTCACTTTGCTTTGTTATCGTGGAACAAATAGATAAACAGGTCAATTTGTATACGCGATAAAAGTTGCCCCCGAGGCGACGGAAAGGACAATTTTCTTGACACGTTCAATTCAGAGCTGGACTCATACTTTTTGCGCGCCCCAAATATTATTAATAAACAAACAAATTTGGAGGCTTTTTTAATTTTAACGTTTTTCCTTTTATTCCATTTTTAGTCGATTTGTTAATAAGTTCGTAATCAATTATTTTTAGAATTTTTGTATTCTTGACAATTTTTTACTCATTTCAAAAGAGAAACGTTTTTTCGAATTTAAAAATACCTTATTTGAATATTGAATTAGTTTTCTAAAAAGTGAATTAAAAATTGAATTTCAAATTGAATTACAAATTGAATTACAAATTGAATTAAATATTGAATTCAAAATTAAATTCAAAATCGATTTAAATATTGAATTCAAAATTGAATTAAATACTGAATTAAATATTGAATTAAATATTGATTTCAATATTGCATTCGAAATTGAGTTAAAACTTGAATTAAGTATTGAATTAAAAATTGAATTCAATATTGAAACAAAAATTGAATTCAATATTAAATTCAAAATTTAAAATTAAATATTGAATTCAAAATTGAATGAAAAGTAAAATTAAAAATAGAATTAAGTACTGAATTAAAAATAGAATTAAAAATTCGCACTCAATACTAATAATAGGATTTAATTACAAAGCGACGATTTTTGTGTGAAAAGAATGATTCAATTTTTTAACAAAAATTCAATAGTTACTGCGTTGATTTTTTTTTTCATGACACTTTATCAACTGACTTTCAGATAACCCCAAAGTTCGAATCGTTCTGTCATAATCTGTCCCACAGTCGTCTGGCAGATAACAAATTATCGCGAATGCGCGCGTTTACGCGTTAACTAGCAGACGCAACAATAACGATAATATATGTCTTTATTTACAACGAAAAAAAAATATATTATATGTTTCTCAACACGAAACATCGAACTTGAACAAAAAAGGTATATATATACTGACAAAATTTGCTTTGAATCGCTTTTGAAAAATTCTATTTAAAAAATTTTTTTAATTCGTAGAAGAAAATTAATCAATATTTTTGGTATTTTATTTTTAGCTTTTTGAAAATAGAACAATATTTCAATTTTTAGCTTTCTAAAAAACAATTTAATTTTTTTAGAAACAATAAAATGTCCATTTTCAGCTTTTTTTAAAGAAAAAATTGTAATTAATTTTAGAATTCTAAACATTGAATATTTATTATTCTATTCTATAAAAAGTTTTCGTGTGGATTTTTCAACTTCTTTTAATTATTATCGATTTTTGCCCAACAGAAAAAAAGTTATTTATCGATTCTATTACGAGCTTTGTCAATTTTTAATGGTTCTTTCTTTTTTTAGCCGTTAAGTATTTTCTAACATATAAAGTTTGTGCAAATAATATGAAAAATACGTCTAGAGTGTAAAGAAAGAGGAATGAACTTTCTTATTTTTTTAAATTTTTCAACAATTTTTCACTTAAAAGTGTATTATTTTTCTCACTTTTGTTAATTTTTTTTTTTTTTAAATCCCTTATTTTTTTTTTCATTTTTTCCATTTTCTTTTACTTATTTTTGTCATTTTCTTACACATTTTTTTTATTTTCTTCCATTTATTTTTTTTTTTACTTATTTTTGTCATTTTCTTATACAGTTTTTTTATTTACTTCTATTTATTTTTCTTCTTTCCATTTTCTCTTGTTTTTCTCATTTTCTTTTATTTATTATGTTCCTAAATTTCCGAAGGTTCAAATATGAACGAAATTTATTTAGTTCTTCATCAAATTACAATTTTATTACAATAATTTTTCGCCACTGTCAAAAAAATTAATTATTAAGTTTTAATTTAATTAATTTTAATTTTAATTAAAATTAAGAATTTAATTTTTTAATTTTACATTTAATCATTGCAGTCAGTAATTTATGAAAATAATTCAATGAAAAGTATTTCGTTCATTTTTGAAAGTTCAAAACTTGTTTAGTATCATTATTTACTTTTCCTTTTCAGTCCCAAATGTTTCGAACGTCTATAATTGAACAAAATTAATTTATTTTTTCTTCAAATTCAAATTTTACTGCAAAAATATCGCGTCAATTATTGAATAAAATAAATTATAAAGTTTCTAGATGTTTAATTTCGTTTTTGCCATTAATTTTCAAATTTTCTTAAATTAGCGAAGAATTTCCTTCATACAGTTCGAAACTTTAGGATCATTTCCTTTCTTTCTTTTCTCGAAATTTTTCGTCAAGACAAAAATATCTGTCTTCTTTTTTTTTGCAATTCTGTAAATTTGTTTCAACCTTTTTTTTCTTTTCTCGAAATTTATCGTCAAGACAAAAATTTCTGTCTACTTTTTTGTTTTGCAATTCTGTAAATTTTTTCTCCTTTTTTTCATTTCTTGAAGTTCTTCCTAGACAAAAACCTTCGTCTAGATATTTTTCAATTCTGCAAATTTTTTTCAGTTCTATCGGAAACTTTTAGATTTTTAGTGTAAAAATTCTGTTAACTTTAACTTTGTTAAACTTTACTTTGAGGATTTTTCAAAGGCGACAAACTGAAGCGTTACTTGATTTACATTATTCCAAAGAAGTAAATATGCGCACGTGTACATGTATAGAGAGAGAAAAAAAAATTGCGAGAGTATATATGGCGTTTCTCGTAATAGATTTACAAACGTTCTTTTTTTTTTTTTTTTGTCGAATGAATGTAATGGTATATTATAACGTGTATATATACTGGAATTGCCTGAGCCGAGAAAAAGGTGTCTCTCTCCAATAGGCAGTGAGTTTCGTGCGCAAATAGCAAGCGGCCTGTGTCTTTCCACAGAGGCAGTAAGTAAGTTGGTTAAACAGAGGTCCTAAAACATTCAAACGACAAACAGTAAGGAAGCAAGATTCAGTCCTTTCGAATAACCGTCGCTCTGAATGTCCATTAGCCAAGTTTGCGTGGCGGCGCCTCTGATCTTTCCCGATCATATCCTCTCTCACTCTTTCTCTCTCCTTCAGAATCAGCAAATAAACCTTCAACCAATTTCCCTTTCTTCCTCTCAGCTGTTTATCGACGAGTACAAAAAAAAATTATCCTTTCTTTCTTTCTGTAGAATTTTTATAATCGTAATTCGAAATAATCTGAAAAATACAATTCGACAAGTTAATATATCGAAAATTATAATATTGAATAATTCTCATTTGAAAAATTTAAATATCAACTTGTGAGACATTGGGGTCAAGGTGTATATACCTTTGGGAGTCTGTATTGACATTTCTTTTGTGTCATTGTTCTATTTCTCAAGGTCCATTTCTCTTGACTTTAAATAGACCATTTTTCGGTCTACTCGCTATGTAATTTAAACCAGATGTACAATGTCACTCCGTTAGTGTCGCGTGTCTGCATCCGGCGCCATTCACATGGAGCATCTGTCATCCTCTTGTGTTCTATGTGATGTAAGACCGCGATTAGGAGACGAAATGGATAAAAAAAAACAAAAATTGTCTCCTTACCCCTCTCTTTGCACTCTTTTTTCGAGAACAAGCGAAACGAAAGGAAGTCGTTTTTCGAATTTCCGTCAATATTTACCGGAAACCTTTGTTTTCACCTTGTGTCCCTTGTGTCCCTTGTATCCCTCTTCTTGTCCTTCAAGTACCTGGACCATCATTTTCGAAAGCAGCCCCTCTCACTTGAATAATCTCTTTTCCAAACAATCATTTACCTCGTTCCATCAAAAGTGAAACTTTTTCAAAAGACTCATTAGCAGGCTAGTTTAGAAAATCCTTTTAAAATTATTTTTTTTACAAAAGATTCTTTCTCTCTCTCTCTTTTTCTCTAAATGGGAAAACAAATACTCAATCTATTCAAAATATATAGAAATTTTTAAATACACGGGAAAATATTTATTTTATTCAAATAATGGATTACTTTTCAGTTATCAAATAAATGTTTATATCAATAAATTCTATCTCAAATCATTTTTATTATTTAAATGAATTGAATGGTATTTGCTTAAAATGTTAAAATCATGGATTGAAGTACAATTTTTTTAATACAAATTATTTCCAATAAAATTTATTTAAGTGAATATTTCTTTGAGAATGACAAGTAATCAGTTATTTTAGTCAAATTAAATATTTTTTGAGTGATTCACTAATTAATTAATTATAATTTTTATTATTTTCAAAAAATTAAATAGAATTCTTCAAAACGATTCAATTATTTTGAATAGAATTTTAATATAATTTTTTTTCACGAATTAAATGATTTTCATATTAACAAAATTCTTTGAAAGAATAAAATTATTTTTATAAATAATAAAATTCTTCAGAGGAATTTAATTATTTTCATAAATAATAAAATTCTTTAGAGGAATTCAATTATTTTCATAAATAATAAAATTCTTCACAGGAATGAAATTTTTTTAAAAATAAATTTCAATGAAATTCATCGTAGAAATTCAATTATTTTCAATAAAATTTCTCAAAAAATGCAGTTATTTCAACAAATAATAAAATTTGGCAAAAAATTCAATTATTTGAATAAATAATAAAATTTGTCGAAAGAATTCATTTATTTAAATAAATAATAAAATTCTTCGAAAAAATTCAATGATTGTATGTAATTAAATTTTTATAATAATTTACGAATATGATTTTTATAAATAATAACTTTTTTCGCAGGAATTCAATTATTTTTAATAGAATTCTAATAAAATTTCACGAAGAATTAAATTATTTTTATAATAAATAAAATTCTTCACAGAAAATTCAATTATTTCAAACACAATTTTAATAAAATTTCTAAAAACAAATCAGTGATTTTAACAAATAATCAAATTTGTCGAAAGAATTCGATTAATTAAATAACTAATAAAATTTGTCGAAAGAATTCAATTATTTAAATAAATAATAAAATTCTTTGAAAAAATTCAATGATTTACAGTAATTGTAACACAATTTTCCGTAGGAATACGATTTTCATAAATAATATATTTTTTCGCAGGAATTTAATTATTTTTAATAAAATTGTAATAAAATTTCACGAAGAATTTAATAATTTCCATAAAAAAAATAAAATTCTTCACAAAAAATTCTTCCGAAGAATTAATTTTTTAATAGAATTGTAATAAAATTTCTCAAAAAAATTCAATTATTTCTATAAATAATAAATTTTTTACAGGAATTCAATTATTTTGAATTGAATTTTAATAAATTTTTTCAAGCAAATTCAATTGTTTTCGTAAATAACAAATTTTTTGCAAAAATTCAATTATTTTCATAAATAATAAAATTCTTCACAGAAATTCAATTACACTTAAAAAACTTAATAAAATTCTGCAAAAAAAATCAACTATTTCAATGAATAAAAAAATTCTTCGTAGAAATTCAATTAAAAATAATAAAATTCTTCGAAAGAATTCAGTTATTTTCATAAATAATAAAATTCTTCAGAGAAATTTAATTATTTTTAACATAAATTTAATAAAATTTCTCAAAAAATTTAATTATTTTCAATACATATATATTGTATTCTATTGAATTGGATTGAAAATAATTAAATTCAATTCCCCGTAGGATGTTTATTATTTTCAAAAATTTCAATAAAATTCTAAAAGATAATTAAATTATTTCAGATTAAAAATTAAAAGAATTAAAAACTTACATAAAGTATAATATAAAAATCAGTATAGAAATTTTCAAAAAATTTTAATTTAAAAAAAATGTTTATGAAACATTTTCAAAAAAAAAAATAAATAAATAAAGAAAATGCTCCCCAGCAAGCAGACGTCGAATTTCAATAAAACAATAGAAAATTTTCACGAAAAGCGACTCTCTTCTAATAAAAACAAAAATAAATAGGCGGAAGTCCACGAAAGTACCCAAAAGGGTTTAGTGGCGCCAGAGACCTGCGAAAAATGCAAGAAACCGTACAAGAGAGCAAACGCCGCACCGCGCTGCTCTCCCACGAAAAACATGTACGAGGAAATCGTCGAGAATTTCGCGTACTGAGGCCAAGTCACGAAATGAGGAGCCTCATTATGTTTCGGTAATTAGCCGAATCCAGCGGGTGTTTTCAATTTACTCAAAAGAAGCCGCGCCTTGAACCGCGCGTGGACCACAATATTTTTTTTTTTTTTTTTTTTTGCCCTTAATGCAGACTCATAAGAAAAAGAGCAAGGCAAGGCACTTAATATATAAACGAAAGAATAGAAAAGAAAAATATCTTTCGAGTACAAAATCCCAACGAGACTTCAAACGCAGTGTTTGGCACCAAAAAAGAAAAAGAGGAAAAAAAAGAAGGGGAAGTCAATTGCAGTGACCCTTGACTGACAAATTAGCCTCCACAAGGAACGAGAAAATTATCCACAATCTTTCTCTCTCCCCCTTTTTACTTGATATTAAATTAATGGCCGCAATTAAGAAAATATGAATATTTTATCAGATACGGGCTTTTAAGAGATGAAAGGTTTTTTTCTCCATTTAAATTGACACTATAAATAACTTCTCCAATTTTTTATACTACTATCGATATATTCCTTTTTTTTACTTTGCTTTTCGTATATAATTGAATTTTTTTCACTATTTTTTTATTTTACTCAAATTGTTATACCAGAAATGGTATAGCTTTTTAAATTTCTCTTTTTTTCATATTTTATTTTTTGTTTATTCTCTCACATTTCACGTTGCTTTGTTTCACTTTGTTTGTTTATATTTTTTACATACATACTTTTAATTCTTTTTTTTTATTCGATTTTCAAAATTCTTTTGTTTCCGTTAGTTGCCCAATTATTTTTTTTTCTTTTTTGTTTTGTTCTCCTAAATTCTTCTTTTGATTGCTTTTATTTGCACGTTTTAAATTTTAATTACTGCACTTTTATACAAATAGAATTCTCTCTCTCAAAAAAAAAAAAAAAAAAAAAAAAAAATTGACTAACAGAAAAACTAGAAATTAAATTTATTTTAGAAATTTATCATTCGATAAAGGGGCTTATATCTCATGAATAATGGAATAATTCATAAAACACGAAGGGTCTAGAATTATATGTTTCTTGTAATATTTTTCTTACGAGTGCATATATAAAATGTACATGTGTATATGTATATATATATATATATTCTCGCAAAACTTTGGTTATTCTCTCATAAACAGAATGAAGCCTTGTCGTTTTCGCACCGAGTTTACCGCGATTTTAACAACAAGCACGCAACGTTTATGTACACAAAAAAAACTCAAAATTTATTTATTTTAATGGTTCTATTAAAGTCTTTAAATTTTCGAAAATCGAATAAAATTTGAATTCGTCAGAATTTGTTTCTTTTTCCAAGAATTATTTTCCTTCAATTTAAATCAAGTCAAAATTTGTCAATTTTGACTTGATTTAAATTGAAGGAAAATAATAATGAAAATAATTCGTGAAATTTAAATTTGGAGAAAATTATTTATTAATAATTTATTTTCCTCCAATTAATGGCCGCAGTTAAAAAATATGAATATTTTATCAGATAATTTGTTTCTTTTTCCACAAATTATTTTCCTCCAATTCAAATCAAAATTGACAAAACTTGACTTGATTTAAATTGGAGGAAAATAAATTATTAATAAATGAATAAATTGGGGGGGGGGGGAATAAATTATTAATCTTAAAAAAATTCATCGCACAAATTCAATTATTTTCAAAGAAAATCCAATAAAATTTCACCAATCAATTCAATTATTTTTTTAAATATTTTAATAAAATTCTTCGCACGAATTTGATTTGTATAAATAATAAAATTTTTCGTAGAAATTAAATTATTTTAAACAAAATTTTAATACAATTTCTCAAAAAAAAATCAATTATTTCAACAAATAATAAAATTTGTTGAAAGAATTAAATTATTTGAATAAATAATAAAATTTGTCGAAATCATTCAATTATTTAAATAAATAATAAAATTCTTCGGAAAAATTCAAAAATTTGCAATAATTGCAATAAAATTTTTCGTACGAATACGATTTTTATAAAAATAAATTTTTTCACAGTAATTCAATTATTTATTGTATGAAATTTAATAAAATTTCACGAAGAATTCAATAATTTTCATAAAAAAAAAAATTCTTCGCAGAAATTCAGTTATACTTTTATGACAATTTTAATAAAAATTCTCGAAAGAATTAAATTATTTCTATGAATAATAAAATTCTTCACAGAAATTAAATTATTTCTATGAATAATAATAAAATTCTTCAAAGAAATTAAATTATTTTCATAAAATAATAAAATTCTTTACAGAAATTAAATTATTTTCATAAAATAATAAAATTCTTCTGAGGAATTAATTTTTTAATAGAATTTTAATAAAATTTCTCGAAAAAATTCAATTAATTCAATTTTTCGCTGAAATTCAGTTATTTTGAATAGAATTTTAATAAATTTTTTCAAGCGAATTCAATTGTTTTCGTAAATAATAAAATTTTTTGCAAAAATTCCATTATTTTCATAAATAATATAATTTCTTGATTAGAGTTAAATTTTTATTAGAAAGTTTAATCAAATTTTTCAAAAGAATTGAATGCAGAAGACTTTAATATAATTTTAATAAAAAATCTCAAAAGAATTAAATTATTTCTGTGAATAATAAAATTCAATTACGTTTAAAAAACTCAAATCAAATCAAGTCAAAATTTGTCAATTTTGACTTGATTTAATTTCAAAGAGAAAATAATTCGTGAAATTTAAGTTGGATGAAAATTATTTATTAATAATTTATTTTTCTCCAATTTAAATCAAGTCAAAATTGACGAATTTTGACTTGATTTTAAATATAGGAAAATAATTCATGGAAAAAGAATAAGTAAAAAAACAAGACTTCAAATTTCTGTGAGTTAATTTCGAAAGAGCAAAATAAAAAAGTGAATTTAGGGAAAGATAAAAATTGTACACGTGTCATGAAGTGGTCTATTGGGCTCGCGCGAGCACACGAGAAGGGAGACAAAAGGCGTCCGGCCAATAGGCTCCCCCACATGATTGTCGGTATATCGTCACCCGGAGGTGGCTCTGATATATAAATTATGATTGGTGGATTGATCAAACGAGTGAATTGGGTAGCCGGCCGAGTTGAGCGGACGTGGCGAGTGGCTCGGCGTTAAGCAGGAAGCCGTCCCGCCGAAGCGGACCCATTAGCATCCCCCTTATTGCCCCAGCACACATTACATTTTATCATTTCAATTCATTTTTCAATATGGCTGACCCTGTAGTTGTTTCGAGCGACAGACGCCCGCCAATCTCTCGATTTGTATATAACAGGACGGAAGCCTTGATTCGTTCAAGATCGAAAAATTAAATGCCATTTTGTCGAACCGAGTCCTTATTATCATCATCACTGTCGTCATCATCATCATCATATCATCATCATCATCATCATTCAAGGCCAATTTCCAAAAACAATTTCTCCACATGTCCTAAAACAAATTTCATTCGTTAATAATTTAGTCAAGTTAAATTTATTTGTTAATTAAATATATTCGGGGAATATTAGGCAAATATTCGGTCAATATTCAGAAAATATTCGACGAATATTCTGTCAATATTCGAAAATATTCGGTCAATATTCAGAAAATATTCGACGAATATTCTGTCAATATTCGATAAATATTCAGTAAATACTCGCTAAATATTAGAATATTAGAAGAAAATACCAGAGAATTAAAAATTCTCCCTCACAGATGTTAATTTTCCCCTTGCAGAGCGGAAATGGAATTAGTGTTGGATTAAGAATTATATACAGCACGAAGAACGATGCGATGATGATAACAAAGAAGAAAAAATTATCGACATAATTTTTCTCTTGCGATTGAGAGACCGCATGTATTTCATATATACCAATCGACTATAAGAAGGTAATTAAACATCTGGTTCACTTGTGGAAGTGGATTCGGTGTGGGAACTCGACGAAGAAAACACCTGTTCATGTGGAATCGTAACCTTCGCAGTTTCTCTCAAGGTTTCATCATCTCGCTGATGCTTTCCACGCAGAGCGGATATGAAATTAGGAAAACGTTTGTCCAATTTCTTTATGTACTTAAAAGATATAGCGCACACAGGCAATCCAGGGTGGTCTCTGGACTTTTTTTTCCGCAACAGGTATTAAAGGCGCCTCAAAAAGACATAAAAATCTCCTCCTTCCTTGTTATTATTTTTTCATCTCCTCTCTCTCTCTCTCTCTCTCTCTCTCTCTTCCTTCACTTGATGTGCTGCGAGAAGAGCTGAAACACGTAGCCCCCAGCCACAAAGTCGGGGGGAGTCTTGAAACAAGGGGGGAGGAGATAAAAAAAAGGGAAAAATGGATAAAAGAGAGAAAGAGACAGAGAGAAAGAGGAAAGAGTGAAAGAGTGAAAGAGAGAAATAGAGAAAGAGTAAAAAAGAGAAAAAAAGAAAAATAGAGATAAAACCAGAGAGAGAGGAGACCAGGAGCATTTTCCGTCTCGATTGCTCTTGCGTGCGAGAGGTGAGGAAGATGAAGAAAGAAGGAGAAGCGAAGTTACCTTGGTAGGCTTGATATAATGTAGCCAGCTGTAGGCAGCGGTAATCACATGTTTGTTTAACCTCCGAAACCCCTCATCTACGTGAGTCCCCCTCTCGACCACCCTCCTTGTCCGCCGGACATGGGCCACCCCGATCTCTCTCGAAACAAAGATATTTTTTTTCGCTCTCTCTCTCCTCTCAGTCAAAAAAAAAAAAAAAAAGTGGGGTACTTTCCATTTTACACCCGAGAGGTGATGGATGACCCGCGTCCAAATCCCGCATCAACCACCGAAAACATCCGTTTATTAATGGACCAGACATTTCACGCGCTTTAAACTCCCATAAACAAGACTCTTGTTAATATTCAAGGCTTTTTTGCCATCCTTGTCAAATTTCTTCCCGTTTGGCAAATTTTTATCGAAAAAAGTCTGTAACCAAGAGGAGAAATAACATTTTTTTTTCCTTTCCCAAATTTTTTTCTGATTCTCGATTTTGTAACGAAAAAATCGACAAAGCAAAAAGAAATGTAATCAAGCAAAATAAGATTTTTTCCCCCTTGACAAATTTTTTCCTGATTGTGAAATTTTTATCGAAAAAAAATCTATAAAGAAAGAAGAAAAATAAGATTTTTCCAATCTTTGCCAAAGATTTCTTCCTGTTTGTCAAATTTTTATCAGAAAAATCTGTAAAGAAAGTAGAAATATAAGAAGATATTTTTCCCTCTGACAAATTTCTTCCTATTTGTCGAATTTTTACCAAAAAACACTATAAGAAAATTTTTTTCCCCTTTGCAAATTTTTCTCCTGATTTTCGAATTTTTAACAAAAAAGTCTAAAAAGAAAGAAGAAAAATTTCCTATTTTTCTTCTTTCTTTTTAGACTTTTTTGTTAAAAATTCGAAAATCAGGAGAAAAATTTGCAGAGGGGAATTTTTATTGAAATAATCTAAAAAGAAAGAAGAAAAATAAGAAAATTTTTACCCCTTTACCAAATCTCTTCTTGTTTGTCAAATTTTTAACGAAAAAGTCTATAAAGAAGAAAAATATATACATATAAAAAGATTTTTTTCTCAAATTTTTTTCCTGATTCTTGAATTTTTACCGAAAAAATCGACAAAGAAAAAAGAAATGTAGTCAAGCAAAATACGATTTTTCCCCTTTTACCAAATTTTTTCCTGATTGTGGAATTTTTATCGAAAAAATCTATAAAGAAAGAAGAAAAATAAGATTTTTCCAATCTTTGCCAAAGATTTCTTCCTGTTTGTCAAATTTTTATCAGAAAAATCTGTAAAGAAAGTAGAAAAATAAGAATCTATTTTTCCGTTCACCAAATTTCTTCCTATTTGTCGAATTTTTACCAAAAAACACTATATAAGGAAATTTTTTTCCCCTTTGCAAATTTTTACCGAAAAAAACTCTAAGAAGACAAACTGTTTTCCCTCCGCTAAATTTTCTCCTAATTGTAAAATTTTCACAGAAGAAGACTAAAAAAAGGAAATAAAAAGACGAAGATGATAAATAAAAAGACTGCAACAAGGAAGAAAAATAAAAATACTTTATCGAAGAAGAAAAATAAAAACACAATAAGAAAAAAGACGAAGAAGACAGTAAAAAAACAATAAAAGACAGAAAGACTCTAAGAAGACAGGTGTACATTAAAAGAACGAATAAGTCCACCTAGATGATCATCAGTCATCATATGTACACGTTGGATGAAAATTCCATCTCTACCTGCCCATTATATCGATATAAAAGCCAGAGAAGAAAATGTGGAAGTAAAAATGTATAATTGAGTACGGTAGCACAGTGTCTGGAATAACGAATCGATCGATATAAATCGCGTGAAAATAGTTACTTTCAAAACTGACGGAAGCTGCAGTGAATAAATAAAACTATTGCAACTCCACCTCGAGGCTTATTTACATATAGTTTGATATCTGTACAGACGAGAATGAAGCATTAACACCTGAAGCTATCGCCGAGGAAATGTGTTATGAAAAGTGCTACCTAGATTACATCTCCTCTAGGTGGGTATTTTCTGATAAAACCTGCTGTGTGTCTATAGATAATATTACCTTCATCAAATTGTGAGAGGTGTAACTTTCGAAAGTATGCGCTTGCAATTCAAACTTCAACGTCACGATGAAACATTCTTTATCTCATACCTATTGGTTTTTCTCTATTACTTCTTCGGTAATTTTATTCTTCTAATTATTTTTTCTTTTAAACTTTTATTTTTTTAATCTAGCACTTTTATTTTTTTAGTCTTTTACTCTCACTCTTTTATTTTTTTGGTCTTTTAGTCGTTTACTCTTCTTACTCTTTTATTCTTCTCTTTTTTATTTTTGAATCACGAAAGTGGTCAGAGAATATCCTGAGACGAAAAAATATCCACAATAGAGAATGGATATTCTCGAAAGAAAGGAAGAAATATCCGTGCAAAAAAAATAAAAACATCTTCAAAGGAAGATAAAATTCTTTGGGACCAAAGAATATCCTCGAGGGAAAATAAAAACCGAGACGAAAAAAAACTCCCACTTAAGTAAAAAATCAAATTTCCGAACATCAATTATTCTTCCCGATGCAAAAATGATTCATAAAGTCTCTGCGATACTAAAAGAAAACTGCGAGATCGGAGTGAATTTGACGATGCAAAAAAAAAAGAAAGAAGTGATATTTTTTTTTCGACGAGAGGAGGAAAAGAAGGGTCCGCGAAGTGAGGTTGCGAGGATCGTAAGCAGGTTAAAGTTGGGTATATGTAAGTTCGTCGGTGAGTCTCATGGAAGGCGGAGCACCGTGGCGCCGTGTCGCGGGGGGTCCAACGACCAACACGAACGAGGGCAGCACTGACACAGGTGTAGGTTCCGTCTCTCTCTCTCTCAATCTCTTTTTCTTTCCTTCTCTCTCTCTCTCTCTCTCTCTCTCTCTCTCTCTCTCTCTCTCTCTCTCTCTCTCTCTCTCTCTCTCTCTTTTTCTCTCGTATACGCATTCGAAGCATGGTTATTAACATGGGGCTATCGCTGAAGGTGTGTTGATGGAGGCTGAGATTTGTGATTTAGATGAGCCAACCTTCGGCTCTCCGAGAGTCCTCACTCCACCAGCCTCTTTTGTTTTAACTTTTAAAAGTTTCAACGGACAGCTGCGGGAGGCGGACCGGGTCCCTAACTAGTTCGATCCAGGTATGGGGAAAGAGTTGGGGGCCCTCATCGAGAGGAATGTTTACAATAAAGGTTTACAGTCGCGCCTTGAATATACGGCGCTTCAGTGATGATATCGCACGCTTTCTATATTTATTTCTCGCTCTCTCTCTCTCTCTTTTTTCTCTCTATCTCTTGTTTTTCCCCCGCGAAAATCTTTCTGAAACTGAAAATATACGAGTTTAGATTTACAATGTTTTACTTTTCATACAAATTGGCAAAACTTTACTTTTTATACCAAAAAAATTTGTCAATACAATTCTCATAAGGTCAGAAGAAAGAACATAACCTCCAAATACATTATAGAATTTGCAGTGCGCAGACTCGAGAACTATCGAATGTCTCGCGCCTGCGCGATGAGTTCTATCATGTATTTGGAGGTTATGTCAACAATCTCTATTTAAAGACGCAAGTTGTTAATTTCTGGAAAATTACATCTCGGAAAAAAACAAGATCGGTATTATTAGCACCGAAGAATAGAAACATAGTTTCAAATTTACAAAAAGAACTCTTACTGAAGAGAAATCTAACACAAACGTAACCTATAATTCGTTAGGTTCTTAGGCGTAAGCCTAAGAAGCGAACGAATTATAGGTTATGTTTGTGTTAGATTTATCGTCATACTTATGTCCAGACCATGGTCCAGACTCCAGACAATCGACTTAAGAAATATTCTGCTAGTTTTTCCTTTTTAAAATCAATTAAAGAACCGAAGATTTTGCATTTTTGGAAATGCAGGAAAAAAGGAGAGAGAGAGATGGAGCAGAAAAAAAAGAAGAAAGAGTGTGAGATGAAGCACAAATTTAGAGGATTTAAAGTATGAAGAAAGAAGGAAATATTGAAGAAATTGAGAGAATGAGAGCTACCGCGCAAGGGAATAAGGCGAGTAGCTTGAAAGTGACTTTTCCAGGAAGGTTTGAAGCACCGAATACCGGGGACCTATCGATTTAATCGGTAGCTGGCAAAGAGGGCACATAAATAAGATCTACTTGGAGAGAAACACGAGAATCCTTTACCTCGTAGATAAAGGATGGGGTACCCCGGGGATAACGGGCGGCCTTTCATCGCGCCGACCTGACCGATAAAAGCGTTTTGTCGGTGACGTTCTCTATCGCCTTTACTTTGTGCCTCCGGGCTCTCCATCGCTTTGCTACCGCTCCTTCTCCCCCTTCTCTCTCTTTCTCTCTCTCTCTCTCTCTCTCTCTTTTGCTCTCGCCACGTCTCTCGATTCTCTGAGAAATTCACAATCACCCAGAAAACCAACTACCGCTGACAGTAGTGGTAATTTCCTAACGTTTCAATATATCATCAATGACGCTGATTGCTTTCTCTCCATAGGCCTTTAATGTCTCTCCCTGTCTCCCTCCCTTTTTTCTCTCTCTCTCTCTCCCTCTTCTATCGAAGAATTCTCCATTTCCGCAAAATCGGATTCTAAAACTTCTGCAACAGAAATAAATTCGTTTCAAATATATAGTAACGAGAGAAAAAGAATTCAAAAATAGAACGAACGACGAGTGGCATTCCGATTTAATAAGCTAGAGAAGAATAAACTGGTTTGTTAAGTGATACCTGATCTCGCCGAAACTATGAGGCACTTTTGAGAAACTTTGAGGGACTTTGAGGCGCGTTTTCAACACGTGCAGGTAATTATGGATTTGGTGTAAATTCGTTCAAGGTCGCGTCGAATCTTCATCGGGCATTTAATGCTTGTTGCCTATCGCGCGTCGTCTGGAGGACAGAAGCTTTCCCACGGAATAACTTGTAGTGGAGTACCACCCATCACGAAGGTACCTTTATATATACACATTCAGAGAACGCACGCGTCTCACGATCGTTTCTAACGAGTCGTTATGGTAATATGTCGAAGCATAACGACCTCGATAATAAGGTTACCTACGAGACGGGTTGGCAGGAGCTTCAAGAGCCAAAGACGAAGACGAAGAAGAGGAAGAGGAAGAAACACACCAAACATTCGAGTCTATTATGGATTATTCACTAAGTCGTTGCGATGCCTTTAGTAATCTCTTTCAGCGGTAGATTAATGTTTTAGCTTCTAAGCCTCTACAAGAATTTAGTGTTCGCTGGCTACCGGAATTATTCCATCTGCAATTAAATTTTACTTTTAGTACACAGCACTAGTATTTTTTATAGAAAAAATGGATGCGCTTTCCACCTGCGAACGCCAAGGTCACCGCTAGCTGGCGGTTCGGTTCGGTTCACAAAACCAAACGCCAGGTGCCCCTGGTGGTGACCTTGGCGTTCTCAAGTGGAGACAAATTTTCGTAAATAGAATAAAAAAAAGTATTATTTTCTCAGAAGAGCAAGTTTGGTACCTTGGCGCATATAGATAACAAAAGGTTTTCCCGCACTCAACAAATTTCAACTCCTTTCATAATCATCAAAAATAAGAAGAAGTTTGCAGAACAGAAGGCAATTGAGACGTCTAGTAGCTGAAGATTGCGTGGAAGTATGCTAACAGGCATTCTAGTTTTATTTCTTCCAGTGCGCCTTCAACCCCCCGAGAAATCTCTCTGTTCCACCATCAGAAATATATATACATACAGGTACCTTGGCGACCCTATGGAGTAAAACCTCCACAAATCCATAACTGTGCGCAGTGGCGCATTCATCGCGCATGTACTTTGGTACACTCCACACAGTGAAACATTATTTTCCTATAGGAAAGTTGTACGGTATCGTTTCTTTTTTTTTCCCCTCCTATTCGGTATATACTCGATATACAGGTGCGCAAATAAGGTAAATCAAGGCAAAACCACGACCTGAGGCCAATACCCAATGAAAAACGTCTTACATCGCAATTATTTAGAGCCGTCGTCGTCGTCGTAGTCGTCGTCGTCCCCATTGCAACAATTACGGAGAGACGTTGTTGGTGTGGAACGGGATTTAGAAAACGATAAAAACAATTCCTCTTTCTCAAGTTTATAATGAACTCTGCGACAATAAAAATTCTGTTCCTACATTGCGTCACCGTTCAGAATTTTAATTAGGAGTAGCCTTCGTCTTAATGAACTTTTTGCCGGAGGAATTCGATACTGTTTTCTATCCTTTAAACCAGCTCACGATTTCGTATTCTTCGATGTAGCAAATTTCTTTCTTCTTCTTCTTCCTTCGCTATTTCTTTATTCCAATCGTGCATTTACGAGAAAATTTTTTAAACCTTATTGAATTTCCCTTTCATAGAATTTAATTGCGTGTAAAAAAAATTCTGGAAAATTAATCGTCTTTTTCGAAAATGCGCTCAAATAGTTTCTCTCTTTGGAAGATATAGTTTAAAATGGTCCATACGATTTGAAGAGAGCAATAAAAAGATGAGACTTGATGGATGGAGGAAAATGAGGAAAATGTACGTTCGGTAGCCGATCGGTTCGATGGTTCGGATAAAGCGGTCAAATCACGAAGGGATCACTTTTATATTGCAGTTATATTCCCTTGACGGTATCGTATCGACGATCTAGGATATCCCCCAGGTCCCTGGTGGTGGACTATAATCCTTGAATCTTATGTATTAACCTCCTCCTCCTTTTTGCTTCTCTCTCTCTCTCTCTCTCTCTCTCTCTCTCTCTCTTCGCTTTTTAAAGAAGAGACAGTTTCCCGTATAGAAAACTTTTGCCTATCGCTTATTCCGATCAACCCACGAGCCATATGTCGATTCCATCTTATTTGAGTATTATTTATTTTCGAGTTTGTGGCCCCATCGAATACACCCTATAAATTACACCGCAAAATTATCGAAAATACCCGGCAATTTTCGGGTTTGGGTTTCTACAAATGACGATCCCATCCGAATAAGAGGAATATGGTTATTCTTTTTTTTCGAAACGAAATTGCTTGTGTGTTAGCCTTTCTGGAACGCCAGACGACAGGTTCGGAGAGAAAGGTATGTTATTTGTTTTTATGAACAACTATAGATTATGATTTTGAAAATTCGAAATTAAGAAATGAATTGACACGTTTTGCTTCGTTTGCGAAAAAAAATCGCGCAGCGACAAGTGAGACGGCGAAGGGAAAGAAGTGTCAATTTTATGTAAGAAGTACAACTTGCTTACGTGTAAGAAAAAAAAAGTATGATTACAGTTTACAACACTTTATTGAATCTCAAATCATTGTCAACAATGTGCGCTTGGAAAAAGATATTGCTGCCTCTCCAGTTTGTAGTACCAAGGTTTTAACCGCAAAAACTCGTCAAGCTACCTTTCTTGCCAACTCCAGCCTTAGGGCTTGTTAGTCTACCAATTCCCATCTGCGATTTTCAAAACTCAACTCTCATCGAAAAAGAGAGACATTTCCCAATCGAAAATATATAGATCATTTCGAGCGCCATTCAAAGAGGCGAAAATTCCAAAGCAATAATTGTAAGCGTCACAAATGTTGTCGAGAATTTCTTGAAAATTTCATCTTCCCTTTTCCCATTATTTCGTTTCACACGAAGCGTGAATTTCACCCGAGGCACTTCTTTTTTAACGGGGGAGAGACGTCCCACGTCAAAATGCGAAATTGAGCGTCGATTTCCCATGAAATTGATGACCACTGCTGGCGCCAGGAACCTACGTTTAGCCCGAGGCCTTACTATGGGTTATGAATGAAAGTCCATTCCTTAAGTATTCTCAGACTCTTGAATCCGAATATATGCAGGTGTACCCCTTTTCGAAATGATAGGTTCAAAACACGTCCCCTGTAACTAATTTTGATTCATTTACATATACACAATTAATTGAATCAATAATCATAGAATTATATTTTAGAGATACTGATCTCCAAGGGTGTAATCAAAAAATATCAAATTTGGAAGATTGCAAATTTCATCCAGAACGATGAAAAAAAAAAGAAATTACTTGCAAAAAAGAACAAGCTCATCCCTTTTATTTTTCATTTTTCGAAAATAATTGAGGGTATATAGAAAATTGGCCAAAGTAATAATCGAGACTTTTATTAACAAAATATCAGTGCAGGTGCATATGCACACGATTCCATTTGTAAATCGATTCCATCATTTTACAAATTATATTGTTAAAGCGAGCGAAGAATATTTCTTATTAGGGAGCTCGTAATTTAATCCCTTGTACGTTTAAGACTTTTTACAATAAGGAACGAATTAAAATCATATTTACGAATTTACCCAAGACATATTTCTTTGCGAAATCATCTCCTGTGGGAAGAAATTCACAACCGACGACTATATTTGGATTATTTGAAAATATTCTATGAAATTTCGAAAAACAGAATTGAAAATACGAGTTTTTTTTTCTAACAATAGCTTTCGAAATCGAAATAGAAATAGTGAGAGAAAAATAGCAGGGGCGAAAAAATATGAACTCTTTCATATTTCCCCCTGTTGCGGGAAAATTACTGCAGTTCAGAACGAGTATGCATGGAGAGAGGTGAACCCAACTATCGTTCGGGGTCGAGAAAACGTTGCATGAAACCTACCGTGTACTTAGTTTGCTCGATATATGTACCTCGTCATTTACCAGTGTTACTCACGTTTTGTATTTCGCCCTCAAACACAAAAAAAAAAATGTCAAATGTCCGCAAGCGAAAAAGCTTCTAAATTATTATTCCTATCCGAACATCAGAAAACTTAAATTCACCTTCTCAGCTTAATTTTCATAATTACCTGTGAAGTAATAATGATTCTAATGCCCCAAAGATATTCAAATAATTTCGAAGAGAGAAATTTTTCGATATTTCAATATTCAACAGACTTGAAAATTCGAAACATCTCATTAAAAACACAGAGTTTGAAAAATGATTGAAAGATATGAATGGAACTCAGTTCACAGATTCAGAATAATAATTTTCTCGAAAAAAAGATTATTTATTAAAATTACTTATGCATAGGCACTCATTAGAAGAGCCATAAATTAAGTCAAAAGTTGAACTCAAAGGAAAATTGGCCCCAGTGCTGACTAATTACGACCACGTATCATAATCATGAATAATAAAAAGATTCCTCCATTTCCATCCTCAAAGTATTTGTCACGATTTCAGAATAAACTTTCAATCTGCATTTAATGAATATCAATTTTCTATTTAATAATTAAACATACAATTTTAATCAATCGACAAGTTTGTCATATTTTTTTTTACTCCTATATTTTTTTCTCCGTAAGTAGAAATTAGAGTGAGATTTAAATTTCATACTCGAGTTAATTTCCAATAAAAAAAATACGAAAGAAGAAAAAGAAGAAATTTTACGAGGATGATTAACGAGAGGGGCGTGGTTGTAAAGGTAATAGTGTGATTTCCTTGGAGTCTCATCATATCCAGCGGGTGCGTTAGAAACTCGACTACCCAGGATGCAGCCAATTTTCACGCTGATGTAGGATCGACAAAAACTCCCAGCACTAACCAGAGGGCCCCTCTTTCTCTCTCTCTCTCTCAGAGAGTTATTCCTTGAAAGGAGAACAGTAAAAATGTTCCGTGACTAAACTTTCCCCCCCCGCCAATTAACGAGTTACTTCGACGTAATATCCACTTGTCGAAAAAGTAAGTAGGTACTTGCCGAGTTTTTCTTTCGAGAACCATGACAATCGATGACAACCCTAATAAAAGTGTATTATACTGCGCAAAACAAAAATTACACCCATCTTGGAGAATTACAACTTAACTTACGGAAATGTTTACGATAAATTTAATTTTTAGGCATTTGCCACGAAACTGTAATTATTTTGAAAATATCTTTATTTTCTAATATTGATTATTATGCAGACCGACAGGAATATCAAATTTCCATTCAAGGAATTTTACACAAAAAAATTAGACATCGAATTTTCAGTTCTTTTATACACAATTTTTCTAAAGATAGCAAATTGAGACAAAAAAAAATATCAAAATGTTGCTTCGCAACAATGTTGATACTTTTTTTTGTCTCAATTTGACAAACTCGAATTTTTTCATGAAGACATTAAGTTTTTCTGAAAATTCGGTTAATTGAACGCATTTAATAAAGCGGAGAATTTTTTACAATTTAAAATCCTTTCAAGTAACTTCCCTAAAAATAAAAATCAAACAAATCGAAATTTCACTTTAGAATATAAATTCAATTTGCTGGGAAAAAATTTCCCCAAAGTTAAAATTTATCATTTTTGGACCAAATATAATCAAATTGATTGGAATTCTAAACGTAAAATTTACTTTGATGAAAAATTGGAAAACAGTTTCAAACTGTAAAAATCGAATAGAAAAGAAGAAATTGGAAGAAAACGACATGAAATGACCATCGGAAACCCGGAGAAGAAAAATTTTTTTTATTTAATTTATTTTTTAATTTCTATGGAAATTCTCTTTGAAAATTCATTTAAATAAAAAATCGATTGAATACAAATTTTTTTATGAAGACATTCAGTTTTTTGAAAATTTGATCAATTGAATATTTAATGAAGCAAAGAATCTATAATTAAAAATACTTTCAAGTGAATATTTCGTATAAAACAAAAATCCCGCACAAGGCAAAATTTTAGTTCAATTTAATAAATTAAAGTAAAAAATTCCCCAAAGTTGAAATTCGAATTTATTTGAATAAATTCGACATAGAGTCTAATTCACTTTCAGGAATAATTGAAAAACGGTTTCAAACTATATGTAAAAATCATGAGGAAGACAAAAAATTAGAAGAAATCGACTGCGAGGTACTCGAAGAAGAAAATTTTGTATTTGAAGAATTTAAATGGAAATTCTATTTGGAAATTCATTTTAATAAAAAATCGATTGAATACATAAATTTTTGTATGAAGACTTTCAGTTTTTTGAAAATTCGGTTAATTGAATATTTAATGAAGCAGAGAATTTATCATTAAAAATACGATCTAGTAAATATTTTAAAAATCAAAAATTATTACATCTTTGCGAAAAAATCCTGAAAATCGAAATTCGGCCTTTTTCGATCTAAATTCGAACTAATATTTTAATCTACTTTTATGAAAAATTGGAAAATTGGAAACTATAACAATTAAATAATAATCAAGAAATTGGAAAAAATTGAGAGAAATTGCATAAGAAACTCAAAGGAGAAAAAGAATTTTTATTTGGAGAATTTCTATTAAAATTCTGTTTAAAAGTTCATTTTAATACAAAAAACGACTGAATAAAAATATTTTCTAAAATAAAAATCTTCAATGTGAAATTTCAGTTCAGTATGAAATCCAATTTGCGAAAAAATCCTCAAAATCGAAAATTTACCTTTTTCGATCTATAAACTCAAATTAATATTGGTGTTCAATTTACTTTTGTGCGGAGAGAATTGGAAACAATCGGAAAACAGTTTCAAACTACAACAATTAAACACAGAAAAACGGAATTACAACAAGAAAACGAGGGAAATGGTCTGAGAAACCCGAAGAAGAAAAAGAAGAAATCAAACGAGGAGGAAAACAATTTTCTTCCCCGCAACTAAAAAAAAAATACGAAAGGGAAAAATACACAGAAAGGAGAAAACGAAGAGCTTAAGAAGACAAAACGAAAGACGAGTTATAATAAACATAAAAAGATGTAAAAACGATACAAAAAGAGAAGAAACAAAGAGAAAGAAAAACGAGAGAAAAGAGAAAAAGTTATTCCAAATAAGAAAATCATCTCGAGCCACGTGGTGGAGTCTCCAGGATGAAACTGGAGACTTTCTCTCTCTCGATGAAGAAAAAAGTTAGGAGACAGCAGGTTCTTCTCTCGCTGAAGAAAAAAAGGAAAGAAGCGAAAATAAAAAAGAAAAAAGAAAAAAAAAGTATTAGGCAGAAGTATAACGAGTCCGTTCATCAGCATCTGGTGTCTTTGTAGCGTCAGTGAGTGAAGTCATTACTTAACGCGCTCGGCTTACGTAACGTAAGCGAAGGTATATATAAAGTCCGTTGTTGGTAAGGTACGCGGGCAAAGGCGTGGCAGCAGTCACGAATGGCGCGAGTGCGGCTAAAAGACATGTCGCGGTTTCAAGATGTCGCGCCGACTTAGCTTGAACAAACGACGAAGAAGAGCCGCAATCTTGTCAGCCTCACGCTTCGCTGGTGAGCGACAGAAAAATACCTCCTCTCACCCTCTCATCCTATTCTCCCTGCGAGAGCTTTTTCCTTTATTTATCACCGACTTAAGTGACAATCAGGCCGCCCTGCTGTCCAGAAAGACAGTCCACAGTTTACGCATCTCCTTGTCTTCCTCCTCTCTTGTATTCATCTCGAATCTTTTCTCAAGGTTCATTGGACCATTGACAACAAAAAATCCACACTCTCATTTCTTTCCCCCGACTCCAGAAAAAAATCGCCTGCGCGCTCCAATACTGTAAAATTCAATTTGTAAATTAGTTTTCCGATTCTATTTTTTCTCTTCAATCAAATTTGTTTTATTTTAAAAGAAAAGAAGGGACAGGAAGGAAATTCAGGTGCAAAAAAGGAGACAAATCGGAAATTCAGGAGCAAAAACGAGACAGTATGAAAATTCAGGAGCAAAATTGAGACAAATCGAAAATTCAGGAGCAAAATCGAGTCAAGATGGAAATTTAGGAGCAAAAAAAAACCAAGATAGAAATTTAGATGCAAAAAAGGGACAAACGAAAAAAAACAAGGATGAAAAAGGGAGGGAAATTTTTTGGAAAAAAATTCGAAAAACTGTACATGAGAGAGTTGCAATAAGTGTATGGAGGAGGTTTCGGGTTGCCACAGCAACTTTCGATAAGCAGGCGTTAAATGATCTGCGCAAGCTCAATTTTCATTCATATTGAGCGATAAAAGTTTATTGCATTCGGTCGATCGTTAAACTACCCGTGGTGTTTGGTCTTCGCAGACTTTAATGATTGTTAATGAAGAAAGAACAAATACGAGTCGTCATTACCGGAACGTTAGATATAATGATGTTTGACGACCAGGTACATCAAAGGGTTAAATATATATTCTATATAATCAACATTTATTATCATTTCCCCCTCGATCTTCCCGGGGACAAATTTTTTTTCTACAAAAAGTTATCGATTTTTTCCACAATTTACTCAAATTCAACGCAATTGTCATTTTTATCTGTTTAACTCCTTTTTTTCTCCAATTCTTTTTTTCTATTTTTTTCAATTCTTTTCTCGTTCTTTTTTTCTTTCTTCCAATCTTCTTCTTCTCTATTTTCTCTTTTTTCCAAATTTTCTCTCCTTTTTTTCCCTTCTTTCCAAACTTTCTTTCCACATTTTTTTCTCCTTTTCTCCAAGTTTTCTTTACACTTTTTCTCTCCTTTTCTCCCCTTTTCTCTAATTCTTTTTTTCCAATTCTTTTCGACTCTATTTTTTCTTCTTTTCTAATGATTTTTCGTTTTTCCAATTTTTCAACTTAGACAATTTTTTCAAATACAAGACGTTCTTTGTATTCTAACTTCTTTAATAATTTTATTTTTTAACTTTTTTTTGAAAAAAATTGAATATTGAATTTTTTTCAGAATTTCATTACAATTTTTGAAAATAATTGAATTTTTTGTAGAAATTTTATAAAAAATCTACTGAAAATAATTTAATTCATGCGAAGAAATTGATTAATTTTAAAAACAATTGAATTTTTTGTAGAAATTTTATAAAAATTCTACTGAAAATAATTGAATTCTTGCGATGAATTTTATTAAAATTTTTGAAAAAAATTGAATATTGGATTTTTTCCAGAATTTTATTACAATTTTTAAAAATCATTTAATTTTTTGTAGAAATTTTATAAAAAAAATCTACTGAATATAATTGAATTCATGCGAAAACATTGATTAAATTTGAAAATAATTTAATTTTTTGTACAAATTTTATAAAAATTCTACTAAAAATATTGAATTCTTGTGAAGAATATTATTAAAATTTAAAAAAAAATGAATTTTTTGTATAAATTTTATAAAAAATCTATTGAAAATAATATTGAATTCATGCGAGGAAATTGATTAATTTTGAAAATAATTGAATTTTTTGTAGAAATTTGATAAAAATTCTACTGAAAATAATTGAAGTTATGCGAAAAAATCAATTAATTTTGAAAATAATTGAATTTCTTAGAAAAATTTTTTAACAAATTTTTAAAATCCTTTTGAGCCATTTTATTAAAATTGTATATTGAATAATTGAATTCCTGAAAAGAATTTTATTATTTAAAAAATAATTGAATATTTTCTAAGGATTTTGTAAAAATTTCTGAAAATAATTAAATTCATTCGTAAAACTTAATTGAAATTGTAATAAAATTAATTGAATTATTATAAAGAATTTAATCAAAATTTTTGAAAATAATTGAATTTTTTTAAAAATTGGGAGAATTATTAAATTAATTCCGCAAAATTTTAATTAAAATTGTTTTAAAATAGTAGAATTATTATACAGAATTTTAATAATTATCAAAATAATTGAATTCCTTCAAAGAATTATTTGTTACAATTTTTCAAAAATAATGGAATTTCTGCAAGAATTTTTTTATTTACAAAAATAATTGACTTCTTTTGTTAAATTTTAAACTTTTCAAAATAATTGAATTTTTTTGAAGAATTTTACTATTTATAAAAATAATTGTATTTTGTTATAATTTTAGAAAATAATTGAATTCTTCTGAAGAATTTTATCTTATAAATTTGTATGAAAAATAATTGAATTTTTTAAATTTTGAATCGGAAATTATTCAAAATATAAAGTTGATATTTGAAAATAAAAAAATTTTGTAAATTGCCCTAATAGTAATAAATAGACCACCATGTTTCGCGTGCGTGACATTCTCTAGTATAAATAATAAGAAACAATAGAAATAATAGAAGACAGTAAAAACAATATAACAGAGACTGTAGAAATAATACAAGAAAGTAGAGACAATAAAAAAACAGAAAATAGTTAACGAAGATGAACCTTTTTGCCAAAAAGAGGCGAAAAAATGTGCACTATCATCGCTGAAGATGAAAATAAACAAAAGTGCGGATAGTGTGGTTGGCCAATTCAAATAAAGCCTTGCGTGCTCGACCAGAGCGTTTAATTATTCGGGAGACGGGTGCGCCAAATCCGGAAGGTGTGACTAGACTCAACGAAATGTGTTTATTCGCGTTAACACCGTTTCGAGCGACGCCCGGCATAAACGACAAAATGTAAAGTCGTATACACTGGCAACCGAGAGAGAGAGAGAGAGAGAGAGAGAGAGAGAGAGAGAAAGCTCGGTTAAAGCCAAAACGAAATGAACACGGAGGCACGCTAATTAATATTTACCCTCTGTCAATATCACGCCGTCACGCTAAACTACCGCCTCTACTTCTCCATACCAGCAAATAGTTGACAAGATTTTTCAATTTTATTTTTCGAAACCGATTTACAATTTTCTATTTTTTTTTTTTTTTTACATTTTTCAATCGAAAATAAATTTCTGTTTCATTTGGTCGGAAATGTACATATACAATTCACAAGATTTCAGAATCGAATTTCAATACAAATGAGGAGAAATACAATTTTCTTTTTTGGAGCATTTTCAATTAACAATTTTCAATCGCAATTTCGCTATGAAAGCACATATTCAGAGTATTAGAGGATATTTTTCGCTGACATGAAAATAAGTATAATTTGAGGAAATTCTGCGTGAGAAATTGATGACAATAATATTCGAATGGCAACATATTATATCTGCAGCTACCGTAATAAATTATTCCCAATGGAAGCTTTACATTCCTGAACGCGCAAGGCCACAAAGCCGGTCATTAATAATTAATAAATTCACCTGCGTATTGCTCATGCTCCCATACGTCGCGACCATCTTTCTCATGATTTTTCTTATAATCACTCTTCTTTTGTAAATGCCG
The DNA here is from genome assembly GCF_015476425.1 of Leptopilina heterotoma. Lineage (NCBI taxonomy): Eukaryota > Metazoa > Arthropoda > Insecta > Hymenoptera > Figitidae > Leptopilina > Leptopilina heterotoma. The sequence continues at coordinate 1,795,303 of NW_025111185.1, read as the reverse complement.
CCCATGAATTTATTTACATGATTTGAAACAGAGACGCGCAAGGTCTATTGAAGAAAAAAAAAAGCACGCGCACATTTTTAATATCAATTTGAGAAAAAAGAAATATTTGCTTACATTGCAATTTTTTTTGTCCTTTTCTATTTTATATATATATTTATACGATGCAATCACTTTGTGCCAATTGTATATTTATTTAGCAAATTGTATATACGTGAATATATCACTCAGGGAAAAGGCGAATAACTATTTTCTTTATTTTTCAAAATCTCGAGGGAAAAAGAATACAAAAATGACAATTTTTGGAGGTTTTTTTTTTGCCTTTTCTTGATTTTTCAAAATCTCGAGGCGAAAAAAATTACAAAAATTGTCATTTTTTTAGTTTTCTTCCCTCGAGATTTTGAAAAATCAAGAAAGATGAATCTCGAGAAAAAAAATTACACAGAGGGAAAAAAACTACAAAAATAACTATTTTTGTAGATTTTTGGGACCAAAAATATTAAATTTTAACAAATTTCAATTTCAATTAATTTTTCACCCAAAAAATATTTAATTTCCATTAATTCTCCGCCCTAAAAAAATTTATTTTCATACAATTTCAATTTCAATTAATTTTTCGCCCAAAAAATTCAATTTCCACTAATTTTAATTCAATTTTCACTCTAATTTTCAGTTTCAATTAATTTTGCGACAAAGAAAATTCAATTATAACTAATTTTTAATTTCAATTATATATTTTCACACAAAAATATTCAATTTCAATTTTTTCGACCAAAAAAACTCAATTTTAGTTAAATTTTCACACAAAAATATATCCATTTTTAATTTTTTGCTCAAAAAAACTCAATTTTAATTAAATTTTGACATGGAAATTTTCACTTTCAATTAATTTTTCGCCTAAAAATATTCAATTCTACCAATTTCAATTTAAATTAATTTTTTACCTAAAAATAGTCAATTTCAATTTTTTCGTTCAAAAAAATTCAATTTTAGTTAAATTTTCACACGACAATATTTATTTTTAATTTTTTCGCTCAAAAAATTCAATTTTAATTAAATTTTCACATAAAAATTTTTACTTTTAATAAATTTTTCGCCTAAAAATATTCAATTCAACCAATTTCAATTTAAATTAATTTTTTACCTAAAAATATTCAATTTGAATTTTTTGGGCAAGAAACTCCATTTCAATTAATTTTTCACTCAAATTTTCAATTTTAATTAATCTTATGCCAAAAAAAGAAATCAATTTCAATTAGTTTTTACCCGAAAATATTCCATTTCAAATAATTTTTAGCTCAAATAAAATGTAATTTCAATCAATTTCGATTTCAATTAATTTTTCAACCAGAAATATTCAATTTCGATTTTATCGCCCAAAAAAATTCAATTTTAATTAAATCTTCATACAAAAAAATTCAATTTTAATTTTTTCGCCCAAAAAAACTCAATTTTAATTAAATTTTCACACGAATATATTCAATTTTAATTAATTTTTCGCCCAAAAATACTCCATTCAACAAATTTTAATTTTAATTGATTTTTTACCTAAAAATATTCAAATTGAATATTTTGGTCCAAAAAACAACATTTCGACTTCAATTAATTTTTCATTCAAAAATATTCAATTTCGATTTATTCGCGCAAAAAAACTCCATTTTGATTAAATTTTCAACGGAAAATATTAAATTTAAATTTTCCCCAAAAAGAATTCAATTACAACGAATTTCAATATTAAACAATGTTTCACCGAAAAATATTTAATTTTAATTAATTTTCAGACACAAAATTCAAATTTAATTAAATGTTTAAACAATTTTTGTAGTTTTTTCCCTCGAGATAAAGAATAAAAAATCTCGAGAGAAAAAAATTCAAAATAATTATTTTTCTAGTTTTTTCCCAAGATTTTGAAAAATGAAGGAAAAAAATTGCTATTTCTTCTTTTTTTGTACACTTCTTGTAGGAGAATTATCACCATAGAATCGCTAATTATCAGTGATGATAATTTACGATTTAAGGAGAAGATATTTCAGAGAGTATATATAAGAATTTTTGTCAAAAACAAATCTTTGACAATTTGAAGACAAAGTCTATAATAAAGGTATTTTTCGGACAAAAAGAATAAAAAAGGAGGAGAGCGATTGAGTTAAAAGGGGTCATCCATGTACTTGAAATTCTTAAAGGGAACGAAAGAACTCGCGGAATTCGAGGAAGGGTGGGCTGCTGTGTAACTTTGAATTCAAAGACGGCGCCCGCACCAGTAGGCCAAAGAGAGCAGAGAAACGAGAAGAGCACAGGAATCAGATAGTTGAGATATCACCTCAAGCGATACTTTTTCCTAACTATACACGGACCCTTCGTATAGAGAAAAAGAAAACCGAAATTCAAAATCTCCTTTTTATTTATATACTTTTGACCATAAAAACGGAAATTTCTAAACGACTATAAAAAAATATATATACGAAAATAAAATTTACCAGCAACGGACAATTTTAATTTTTAAACAAATTCTAAATTATACCTAAGCAAAATTATTAATTATATAAAAACCGCATTTACTGTTTCCTGGACTATTTCAAAAAACCGATAATAGAACTTACGTAAAGAAAACAAAAATCCGAATTTTTTTTCTTTTAGCTAGAAAAATTGTTGTTATGGTTTTTAGTTCGAGGGGAAAAATAAACCATAACAAAAATTCTTCTCTTCTATGAAAAAAAAAAATTCTTCACTTTAGTGAATTTAAAATATCGACTTTCAATTTCAAATGGAATTATTCGCGTGTATAAAAAAAAGAAGAGAGAGAGAGAGAGAGAGAAAAAAAAGAAGGAAAAAATTGCGCGTGAACTGGCGAGTTAACAAACGTTGGTGTGAATTCGATCATGGAATATATTTTATGGCTTATATTTATTTTGGCTCTCATAGTCGAATGCACAATCATCCCCTCCACAAAGTGCAATTCCTCCATTTGGTGGGGGATGACGACCGCCTCTGGAAACGCCCTTTAGATTCCCCTTCGCGTTTATAACAAGCGACATGTGTGTGGAATATTCATATACACAAACACATACACAATCGAGTTACACGTAAATTCTCGTTGAAGCGAGAACTTATCTCTATTCTCAAAAGTGAACATTTATTGTATATACATATGAAAACGTGTATTAGTGTTTGTATGCGCAAGTGGTCATAAACGTGTTATGGCAAACTGTCGCTGCAGCTTTATATACTGACTCTCCCCTATGGCACGTATACGCATTCAATAAATTTTTTCACGAGTGTGACAGATTTTTTTTTTTTTTGCCTATTTTTCTCTTCGGCGAGTGTCAATTTTTTCCAATTCGCTTCTATTCCTTGTTTCGTTTCGCCTATATTTTGGAGTCGAGGAAAAATGACAGACGATCTAAAAAATGAAAATCGAAAATTAGACAGTTTTGAAAATTTTTTGTCAAACTAAGAATCTTTGTAAATTTTTTGTTACACGATTTTATTCGAATTTTGATCCTATTTTGGAGGCGAAGAAGAATCAATTATGACAGATTTTATTCTCGTCCTTTCTTCATACGTGTGAATTTTTTTCAATTTAATTCGCTTCTATCGCTTCTATACTTTTTCTTTGTTTCGCCTATTTCGGAGTCGAGGAAGAATCAGACGATCTAAACAATGAAAATAGAAGATTAGACACTTTTTTGCAAATTTTTTGTCCAACTAATAATCTTTGCAATTTTTTGTCACACGACTTAATTCGAATTTGAATCCTATTTTGGAGTCGAAGAAGAGTCAATCGATCTAAAAACAAAGAAGAAGATTAAAAATGCAGCAAATTTTTTCTCATGGGATTTAATCCGAATTTGGATTCTATTTTGGAGTCAAAAAAAATCGACCAATAAAAACAAAAAAGAAGATTTAAATATTTGCAATTTTTTTCACACGATCTAATCCGAATTTCAATCTCATTTTGGAGTCGAAAAGGAATCAATCGATCTAGAAAATGAAAATAGAAGATTATAATTTTGCAATTCTTTGTCAATTGAAATGAAATATTTTGGGTGAAAATATAATTAAGAATTAAAATTGTTTGAAGTTGAATTTTTTTGGGCGGAAAATTAATTGAAATTAAATATTTTCGGGTGAAAATTTAATTGATATAAATTTTTATGGCGAAAAATTAATTGAAATTAAATATTTTTGAGTTAAAATGTTAATTAATATTGAAATTGGTTGTAATTTAATATTTTTGGTCGCAAAATTAATTGAAATTGAAAATGATTGGATAAAAATATAATTGAAATTTGTTGAAATTCAGTTTGTTTGGCCGAAAAATTAGTAGAAATTGAAAATTTTTTGGTGACATTTTAATTCAAATTGAAATTAATTAAAAATGAATTTTTTTTTTAATAAAAAATTAATTGAATTCAAATATTTTTGCGTGAAAATTTTATTGAAATTGAAATTGGTTGAAACTTATTTTTTTGGTCAGAGAATTAATTGAAATAATTGAAATTGAATTTTTTTTGACGTAAAATTAATAGAAATTAAATATTTTTGGGTGGAAATTTAATTGAATTTGAATGTTTTGCGGCCAAAAAATGAAGGAAACATTTAACCAAATTAACAGATCAATTTTTTTCGGCGCGCACACACACACAAACACATGCGGTGGGAGAGTGTTACCTCGCCCTTAATGGACAAAGGAAAATTGAAAAGCAAACGTTCGTGTGAGAAAGTTATACAAATAAGTGGGACGTGTTTCCTTTTGTAAGTTGTATAAAGTTATTGAAGCTTGCCAGGCAAAGAATCCATCACTATGGGACGAAACACGCGTTCGCCACCCCTCGAGAAAAAATAAGTTCGTCCTCCTGTGTCTATATATACGCGCCTACGGTTTGTTTATAGATGTTAGGGGATGTTGGATCTGACGGTGGTTGGAGGGTCTCAATTGGACTGCTCAGGAGTGAAAGATAGATCGTCGGGGATCACCTTACAGGCTGTTCGATTCTATTAAACCTAACCCTCGAAACCCTCAAGCTCTCCGAAGAGAGCTTAGCTTTAATACTACATCTCTCTCTGTCTTTCTCTTTTTCTCTCTCTTTTCCTCGTCACCAATTCATTCAAATACAGTCAAAAAAAAAGAAAAAAAACCCTCTATACATATAACATGTTCTGCCGTCGTGCACTAACCCAAATCTCTTAATTCGATCCTTCTGTAATCTTAGACGTAAAACGCTTTCTCAATTTTACGATCGGTAAACACATTTTCCGTTTAGCAAACACATTTGTACTTTTTAAAAATAATATTCTATTTTCGAGTGTCGACAATATTTTTCCTTCTAATTCAATTTAATCCACGTTCAAAATTTTCTATTTCTAAATTTAAAAACGAAGAATACATTTTTTCGCCCTTTTTCCAAACGAAGAAACTAAGAAAAAATATTATTTTTCCAAAAGAAGAAACTGACTAATAAAAAACGAAAAATACATTTTTGTTCCTTTTTTTAAAAGAAGCAATTGCAACTATTGCGGAAAAAATCATAGTCTACAGAAACGAATACACAATTTCGATACAAATTCAACATTTTTTTTTTCAATAGACAAATGTAAACGAAGATCTCGAGACAAAATCAATTCAAAGCGTCCTCGATATTCTTTTTATAATGTCCTTTGCGCGCGCTCGTTCCAACTCTCAGGTTGGTAGTGTCACCAAACGCTTTCGCCAATAAGCGTATTGTTGCGAGAATAAATGTAAAAAAAAAAGTAAAAGAACTAAAAGAATCGACTCTTTGATCCCAAAAGAATAATCCGGCGATTGCGAGCGGTTTCCAAGCACTTAAAATTTAAGCGAACCTCAAACACCTGAAACTCTCACTCAACTTTCATTGTGATCAAGTTTTGTTTGGATATGAAGAGGTGTGTGCGGAGGAGAAATTCAAAAAGAAATGAACCAAGAGAGAGAGAGAATTTCATTCAAACTTCAATTTGTATATATTATTTAATTGGAATATTAGCTCCTCAATGCAAAAATACAGCTCGTCATAAAGCAAGTGGACTTTTTTTTTTTTTTTTTTTTACGTAAGTTGTTATTTGAGACAAGTGGGGAAAGAATAATAATAGTTTCACTCCATTTTTCAAAGTCTTATCTAAGTGTAATTTTTTTCAGCATTGAAAAAAATGCGCACGATAATATTGAAAATAAAATTGCCTTCTATTTCGAAAAAAACTATTGTTTATATAAAATAAACAGAGAAGGAAATATTAATATTATATCGAAATTAATTATCGAGTGAACAACTCGATTTGACATATATTAGAGGACAAAAAAAATAATTACTCTTTAACGGACAATATAAAATATATTTTCAAGTATAGTTATTCATTATCGCTCTTATCATTTCTTTTTTACATTCGCGAGGTTATACCTGCTAACGACACGCTAATATCTTTTTCAACTGAATAATTGATTTCTGGGGTTGTAAATTGTCTTTCGGCGAGCGAGACTTTGACAAATAAGTATTTGCAATAAAAAAAATTACCATCGCAAGTAATGGGAATTTTATCACTAAAAGGAGATTTCTTTTGTAGGAAAGCGAATTTAATAATTAAAATAATTTAATTTAACAATTTCGACGGCGTCCGAACTTTTTGAGAAAAATTCCAAAAAAAACAGTCTGAACGAAAATTATTTTTCGAAAATAATTCCAAAGGAAATTTTGTTTCCACTAATAACGAATTTTTGTATTAGAAAACAATTTTTCGTCACGTGAGGAAAAATAAATTTTCGATCCCATGAGAAAGTGAAAGATAATCAAAATTGATGATTGAACAAATAATAGATAAAAATTAACGACAAGTTTCGCACGCAGAAACATCTGGTCGTAAAAGATAAATTAAATCGGAAGTACGTCTATTTCTCTCTGTCTAAATATACTCACTTGGAAGATATATTTTTCAAATTTAAAACTATACACTATAAAATATTCCAAGTTGAAATCTACATTTAAAAGGAGTTAAATTCAGAAACATAGAAATTTAAATAAGACGGATCTCTAACCATTGCTTCTGTTTCTGATAAAATCGTGTTCTTTCTTTTTTCTTCTTCTTATTTTAGTTTTGAATAAAAGAAAAATTTCTCCAAATATATATGTATTATCGATAATACAGCAAAAGAATTTTTTTAAGGCATCAGAGAACGTAATTTATTTAAATTAAACAAGTTTTTCATCCAAATTACCCTAGATTTTTTATGGACGATTAAATTTAAATAAATCCAATTGAGTTGCTACCGTGCACAGTTAAATTCTCTAAATTTCTGGAAAAACATTTTTTTCCAACTTTTTTTAATCAAATTTGATTCAAAGGAATTTTTTTTCAACGAAATTTTGATTTAAAAGAATTTATTTCAAGAGAAATTTTTTTGATTCAATAACAATTTATTTGTTTCAAAGAAATAATTCTGTAATTTTTAAAGGATAATTTTTAGTTAACTCTATAGAAAAATTATCAAAAGCTATATTTCTATAATTTTAAGAACAAATTCTTTTGGATTCAAAGAAAATTTATTTGATTCAAAAGAAATTTTTTTTTATTACACAGATTTTCTAAGGATATCAGATATTGAGAGAAAAAAAAGAATCAAAAACGTTTCTTCGCAACATTTTTGATACTATTTTTCTCTCAATTTGATATCCTTAGAAAAACTGCGAAAGAAATTTCTTTTTGAAAAGAAATTTTTTCATTCAATAACAATTTATTTGTTTCAAAGAAATAATTCAGTAATATTAAAGGGAAAGCTCTTATTTGACTCTGGAAAAATTACTTTGATTCCAAAACATAATTTATTTGTCTCAAAGAAATAATTCTTTAATTTCGAAAAAAATTTCCGATTTAAAGAAAATTTCTTCGATTATTCAAACAAAATTTTTTTGTTTCAAAAACAATTCATTTCTTTCATAGAAATTTTGCTTTTTAAATTAAAGAATTATTCCTTTGACTCAAAATAAAATTTTATAAGAAAAGCAATAAAATTTCTCTAGTTTAAAGAACAAATTTCTTGGATCGAATGAAAATTTGTTTAAATCAGAGAAATTCTTCTTTAAGCAAACAAAACGAGTCTCATAAACAGATTTCTTTGAATTAACAAAAACTTGAATTCAGAGAAAATTTATTTGATTCCAAAGAATTTTTTTTTCACACACAGATTTTCTAAGAATGTGAAATTGAGACAATAAACGAATCAAAAGTGTTGTGAAGCAAGTTTTGATCGGTTTTTTCTAGAAAAATGGTGAAAGAAATGTTTTTTCAAAAGAAATTATTGTTTTTGACTCAATAACAATTTATTTGTTTCGAAGAAAATTTCTTCGATTCAAAAAAAAATTTTTTTGAGTCAAAAGCAAATCATTTGTTTATCATATAGAAATTTTTCTTTTTAAATTAAATTAAATTCCTTTGACTCAAAATAAAATTTTATAAAACAATAACATTTCTATAGTTTAAAGAACAAATTTTTTGAATTCGAAGAAAAATTATTTAAATCAGAAATTCTGCTTGAATCAAACAAAAGGAGTCTAAGAAACAGATTTCTTTAATTAACAAAAACTATATTTTCTGTGTGTTATAAATGAAAAATTAAGGAAAAAATTTGTTTTTATGACAATTTTTCTGTATACTCTTGAAATAAAGAATAATTTGGTTGTTTTTCGTTTAAGCAATGAAAAAAAAATTAATTCTATTCCGTGAATAGAACGAATTGTATAAATAAAATGCTGAGAAATCAAATGAAGGAGATAGAAATCGAAAATCGGAAGTAAATATCTGCACAGAAGCAGGTATGTCTAGTGAGTCTAAGTACAAGATATTGATAATGATTCCTTGCTGAATAATTATGACATTAACTTTCCGTTATGTCATTATCCCATTTATTATAATGATCAGGCTGACTGGATTCCACGCCCGTTTCTCGCTCGACGGACGCAAATTACCTCTCGAAAACCTCTTTCCTCTCTCTCTCTCTTCTTCTCTCCTCTCTCTTTTTCTCAAACTCTCCTCTTTTCTATCGCACATAAACACACGTATATATATTTCTCTCCTCTCTAAGCGAGTGAACATTTTTTTTTTTTTATTCGCCACCCGGAGGCTGCCTTTCGCCTGACGTCTGTCATGTCGAACAGAGAACCGTCAGTGACGCTGATGATGATGATGTCTTGATACGGAATGCAGTGTTAATCGCTCTTTAATCCCACGTCAAAGCTTAAAGTACGCACGCGAGTATATCGCAATCTCGAGCAAACGTGTGAACATAAACCGCCTGCTGTATGTATGTTTAGTTTGCGAACGTGTGCAAAACTCAGCCTCAGGAAAAACGAATAAATTCGCACGATTTCGAAGCGATCGTTACGCGAATTGATCCCTAAAGGTGTCAAACAGTGGCGTCGAATTCCATTCTACTTTTTTTTGCCTCTAAAAATATCTGCGAACAAAATTTTTCTATTAGAAATTAGAATGTATAATTAAATCCATTACAATTCAATCATTGATTCAATTCATTCAATTCATTCAATTCATTAAATTCATTAAATTCATTCAATCCATTCAATTAATTAATTTTCTGTTTCTTTGTTTTTCATTTCTCTTTTTTCTTCTTTTCTTTTTTTTCTTTTTTCCCTTTTTATCCTTTTTCTCTTTTTTCTACTCTCTAAATATTTTTTTTCTAAATTTTCTAAAGTAGGTATTTTAAAGAGAACTTAGTTTAATGAACAAATTTCCAAAGTATCACGAGCAATTGTCTTATCCGGCCGATAAACAACTTATTTTAAAGCGTGGTACTCTAATTTGTCGGCTTTAATTAACAAGAGCGATAATCGAGGAAATTGTCTCCGATAAAGTTAATTTCATACGCAATATGCACTCAATAAGTTAATGGTAATTGGGAACGATAAGGTAACGATTGTAACATTTCCACAGTTTTGTAGTTACATTTTTATCATTTTCGAATTTAATTTTTATACCTGAAATTCTACCGAAAAAAATTTTTCTTTTCTTTTTAAATTAAAATTCAAACATTTTTTATATATAATATATTCGTTGATATATTTTTTTATTCGTATTCTTTGACTTTGTTTACTAGGTATATTTTTAATAAGGTATATTTGAACTGAAAATAACATTTCGTGCAAGAGAATAGAGTATTAATTTTTAAAAAAGGGAAAATTAACGGGATAAAATCAAAAATTATTTTCTGAAAAGTATACGTGAGGAATGTCGACGCCACTGGGAGTACCTTTTTAACACACCAAGTTCGGAGGTACATATTATCAGCACGAATGAAGCTGAAGGCTTCAAAAGTTTCACAGTAATTCTTCAACGTGCTTGTTTACTCAGAAAACTGTTTGCTGTTTAAGGCTTTATGGGCAAACCTTTCACCTCCGTAAAGTATGCATTGAAATCTTCAATTTATCACTTTATTTCTCTTTTACCCAAAAATTCACACATCACGCGATATTCTCGCCTTTTCAATTTTTTTCCCAACATTTAATTTTTCTCTCCTTTCTATTTTATTTTCTTCTTTTCTTATCCAAATAGATGATTTTTTTTTTATTTTCGGTAAATTAATTTCTTTTTCGGAGTAAATAAATATTGTTAAAGTTAAAAATAAATTTTCCCTCTCGAAAATGTCAACGATTAAATGAGTAAAATGTGCTGCGACCCATATAGCAGCAAACACACTAGATTTCATCGGAGTTGATTTAAACGGACGTGATTTAAACCGTGTACAAGACCTGCGCGCCGCGTAAATATTTGGGAGAGTTGATCGTGGGTGCGAAATGATTAAAACCGACATTAATGCGATTTATCGACTCGTGCAAATGTCGGGGAAAATCACGTCGATCAATATATAAGTATAAGGATCTATCAATGAGCAGTCGCATATTAAATTCAAGATTGAATTCTAACAAGGGCAAAGTACTAAACTGCGCTTTAAGTCTCCATCACATGATTGACGAGCCGTAGACAACTATTGAATAATTTATAATATCCAACTAATACTGTATGTATATTCTAAAGGCGACTCTAACATTAATTGAAAATGTTCGTTCGTTCAACAGTCGAAAATCGTCGAAAACAAATGTCAATAGAGGAGGAAAATTCGAAATTCCCAGGCTCATAAACTCAAAATGTAAAAAAAAAGATAGAAAAATAGAAAAATTAAAAAATAGAGAAATAGAAAAAAGAAAAAAAAGAAAAAAAATTGAAGATAGAAGAACAGAAGAATAGAAAAATAGAGAAATAGAAAAAATGAAAAAATAATAGAAAGAGTAACAAAAATAATTACTTTGCGAGATTGTTTCTTGTATATTTCGAGATTTTTAAGCTTTCGAAAGCAAAATGTTTTCCATCTAGTTAAAATACGAAAGCTCGTGCTTGACGCCCTAAAACACGCGATTTTATAATAAACTTTGCCACGTAGCGGAAAAAATTTAACACTATTTCTCATGTTGAAAAAGGATTTTAAGATTGAAATCAGCTTTAACCGAGAATAACATTAATATATATATATATATATAGTTAAAGTTCTTAACCGCTTGAAATTTAAATTTAGATTTATAATTTAACAGAATTCTTATACGGCGTAGATACTGAACAATTATTCTCCATTTTATTTTTAGATTCTTTTTTCAGTTCACTGAATTTTTATTTAACAGTACTGATTTTAGATAATTTCCACTTAACTACCTATATTTTATTTATATTTTATTTAAATATTTTATTTCTTTCTTCAAATACTTCTCTATTATATCTATAAAAGAATTTCTATTTTTTATCTTCTTTTATTCTCTCTTTTTCATTTTTGCTTTTTATTATTTTTTATTTATGAAAAATACAAAATTTCGTTATTAAAAAATAATGAAACTAATAAACTATAAACTGGAAGTTTAATGAAAATTTCGACAAATAAAAATTCTACTGAACGAGAATAATGGTTAAAAGAGAATTTTCTGAAAATAAATTCTACTAAACAGATATTATTTAGAATAAAAAAAATTTTTAATTTTTAGTAAACGAAAAGAAAATTTTAGCTGAAAAAAATTAAAATTCTGTTTGGTTGAAGTTTTACTTACAAACCTTAATTTACTTTTAGCAGATTTTTTTATTTAAAAGAAATTTTGTTCATTAGAATTTTAATTTACCTGAAATTTTCATTTGGTAGATTTTTTATTCAAAAGTATTTCTCTTTAGTAGAATATTTATTCAGAAAATTCTTCTTTAGTGGAAATTTAACTATTATTTTCGTTTAGTAGAAAAAAATTTTTGTCCAATAGGATTTTTATTTGTCGAATTTTTAATTTACTAGATTTTTCATTCAGAAAAATTCCAGTTTAGTAAAATTTTTATTCAGCTAAAATTTCCATTTAGTAGCGTTTTAATTCAAAAAATTTCTCTAGAAGAATTTTCATTATTTAAAAATTTTTTTTTTTATTTATTATTTAATTTTAATTTAGCTGAAATTTTGATTTAGTAGATTTTTTTACTAAACAAAACTTATTTGACGTAATTTTTACTCAATTAGATTTTTATTTAGATTCACACCTTTTTAACAGATTTTTTTATTCAGCGCAGTTTTTTTTCAATCTAATTTTTATTTAGCTGAAATTTTATTAATTATTGTCATTAAATATTAAGATAGATTTAAATTTAGTAAATAAAAAAACTGCGCAATACAAAAATTTGTTAAAAAAATATTTCACTAAATAAAAATCCAATTAAGTAAAAATTGCGATAATTCTGTTTTGCAAAAAAAAAAATCTACTAAATGAAAATTTTGCTAAATAAAAATTCCTTGAAACTGAAGAATCATTAGAATCTTTACAATCTTTAGAAAACTATATATTAAATAAAAATTCTGTTAATTAATATACATTATTCCTTTAGTTTGTATATAATCTCAATTAAAAAGAAAAATTATTTTTGTATTCAAATTTTTTGGGTTAGAATTCTATTTTTCAAATCTAATTCTTCAAGTGAAATTTATATTTTTTAACTCGAATTCTCCTGGAGTGGAAAATTTCATTTTCCAAATCGAATTCTTCAGGTGACAATTTTAATTTCCGAATCGAATTCCTCAGGTGAAAATTCTTTTTTCCAACTAGAATTCTCCAGGTGAAAAATTTCATTTTCCAAATCGAATTCTCCAGGTGAAAATAGTATATTGTGCAACAAGTACAGAAAGAAGCTGTTTTCCGACGAGTGCAAAGTTTGCTGTCCCGAGCGAAGCGAGGGCAGCAATTTGCACGAACTCGGAAAATCTTCTTTCGTACGTGTTGCACACAGTACTTTGTGCAACACCTTTTGGTTTTCATAAAAAAAAGCTGTTTGGAAACGCTAGTTGACGCCAACATACGTACTGTTTAGCAGGGTTTGGAACGTATGTTATACCGCACGTAATATACGTGGTTTTCTACGCGTATATTACTGTAATAAACAGGTATTCTACAAATAGAAAACAAATACCTATGTATATCACCAAAAAACCCAAAAGTTTAAGAACTTTGCCGCACAAGTGCAGCAAAGTAAGCACTTTGCCGCACTAGTGCAGCAAAATAAGCCCTTTTTCGCACTAGTGCAGCAAAGTAAGCTCTTTGCCGCACTAGTGCAGCAAAGTACTGTTTTGCGCCTACTTTACAGGCATGCAAAGTATTACTTTCCTTACAGGTGTTGCACAAATATTATTTTCCAAATCGAATTCTTCAGATGCCAATTTTAATTTCCAAATCGAATTCCTGAGGTGAAAATTCTTTTTTCCAATTCGAATTCCTCAGGTGACATTTTCGTTTGCGATAGAGTTTGAGAAAAAATTTAATTTCCAAAAGAAAGAGAATAAGTGGCGCCCGAGGAAGTCTCAGAAAAGGTATATAGGAATTAAAACGGGAGCAGCTGGCTGTGCGCTCCTGTCCATCCAGCATCTTATCCGCCCTTCTCGAACTAAAAGAGAGCCTCTCTCTCCCGTCTTGTCCTCGGTGTTTACCAGACCTCGACCCCGTCGTCTCCTTTCTATGCGTGTATGTGTTTGCCTGTATATTCTACAGCTTAAGGCGCACTGAAGTGCATTCGAAGGATTCTAATAGAGTCTTATTTTTGTTTGCTACCCGGACATTTCCCATAGAAACGTTTCTCATCTTCATCTTCTTCTCTTCCTCCTCAAGAGCCCTGGAACTAGAGTCAAGCACACGAATTCAATATTTGCGCTAATTTTCCTTACTTTGCTCTCACAAAAATAAAAACCATCGAGGGTTTTTCCTATTCTCTTTTTTCTATATTCTCTCTACAAGTCAATAGAAAATTAACGTGTCCAAAAGTGGAAAATTTTGTTTCTCTCCCGCTACTCAAGAGGTCTTTTATTTGCTTTTGTAGGTCAATGTTTTCAGAGTGAGGATTATTTTGTCGAAAAATATATTCAAAAAGAGACTTTAATTCAAAGAACAAGAAGAAGAATAAGATGAAGTATAAAAGAAAAATTAAATTTGAAAAATAAGGAAATTTTCTTTTAAACCAAAAAAATTGAAGTGAAGAAAAAAATACTAGGATAAAGATTCCTCTGGTATAAATATTTTCTATATTAGTCCCATAGAAAAAAGGGAGAAAAATTTCCCTTTGGATGAATTTTATAGCTTTTGAACATTAGAGTGCTACCACGTGGATCATGATTGAAAAGCAGGATCTTCCTTTGGTCCGATAAAAACGCGAAAGGGGGAAAAAGATTATTTTTTTTTTTCCTCTCTTTATCCCAAGTACCAGGTGAAAACCGACGCTTATTAGCCGCAAAGGGTTTTTGGATAGCACTCCGGGACATTTTCATGGGTTTCTGCACAAACTGGATCGAGCGAGAGACTGAGACGCGAAGGCCGGTTTTATAAGAGTCCTTAAAGGCAGAAGCGCGCCTCCTGCTCGACCATAATGTAGGTGAACCATTCGTGTTTCTGTCTCGCGTCCTGCGAAACAGTAACACGAATGGTTACTGAAGAGAGAGAGAGAGAGAGAGAGAATGAGAGAAAAATAGAAGACAGAAAAAGAGAGAAAGAGAGACGGAGAGATGAAAAACGAAAAGACTGAGATACAGCGGTGGGGGGGAAAAAGGGGGGGGGAGAGATGCTGAGAAGAAAGAAGGAAAGAGAGAGACAGAGGATAGTAAAAAAAGAGTGGCCTAACAAAGGTCGGCTGCCACGCACTGCATAGCAGCAGCCATTGACATCGGGATGGTTAAGAAGGACTAGATTTCACGAGCCAGCGATGCAGGATCCTTCAAAGCAATGCCGACTCTGCCGCAAAAAAAAAAAAAGATTCGCAAGAAAAAAAAAAAAATAAAAACGAGAGCCAGTAAGGAAGGAAGAGGAAAAAAAGAGCTTTCCCCGGTTATTCGAGAGAGAGAGATGAAACACACTACACTAGACCCTCGAGAGAGATTGAAGGTGGTGACAAGAAAGGAACCATGGAAAAGGAGCTAATAGACCAAGAGGGTTTCTCGTCTGTACTTGACGGCGAAATCCGTCGCGATAACTTAATCCTAGAATTACTCGCTGGTGAGAATCCCTCAGGAAATCCGATAGTCTCGATTGTTCTATCTTGCTTTTATAATGAACAGATCTTTTCCGATCTCATTGGGATTACCGCCGCCTCTCTCTCTCTCTCTCTTTCTCTTATAAGACTTTTGACAGTTCACCAATCTTCAAAAAGAAAATAAAAACCACCATTTATCTTCTTTGTATCCTTTTCACTCTCGAAACCACATCAATTTATTTAATCTCAATATCAATCTTCTGTCTCGTTTCAATTTGTTTCAACCCTGCATTCACAACCCTGTAATCAATTTGTCCAATCATAAAGACGTTAATTTAATTAATTCTATGATCTCAATTTTCAAGAGGTACTCCTCGATACAATTTTCATCTGAAGAGAGCAACTCTTTCTTTTGAATATTTTCTACATCTTTTAAATATTCAAAATTTTTTTGTATTATTAATTAACAATAAATTAATTTTAATCTCAATTTTGAATAAGAAGAATATTTTTATCCGAAAAGAGCAAAATCTCTTTCTTTTGAATATTTTCTACATCTTTTGAATATTCGAAATTTTTTCATATTATTAATTAATAATAAATTAATTTTAATCTCAATTTTGAATAAGAAGAATATTTTTATCTGAAAATAGAAAAATCTCTTTCTTCTGAATATTTTCATCACTTTTCGAATATTGAGAATTTTTTTCGTATTATTATTAATTAATAATAAATTAATTTTAATCTCAATTTTCAATATGAAGATTATCTGAAAATAGAAAAACCTCTTTTTCTGAATATTTTCATCACTTTTCGAATATTCAGAATTTTTTTCATATCAACTTCAAAAAATTAATAGTAAATTAATTTTAATCTCAATTTTCAATTGTGAAGTTTATCTGAAAATACAAAAATTTCTTTCTTCTCCAAATTTTCTTCACTTTCTGAATAATCGGAATCTTTTTGCATATTCTAAAATTAATTTACTGTTAATTCCTGTTAATAATAATTTAATTTTAATCTCGATTTTCAACAAAAAGACTATTTTTATCCAAAAAGTAAAGCAAAATTTTTTTTTAGTAAAAAAATTACTAATTTTTAGCAGAAGGCAACTAATTTGATAGTAAAATATCTACGAATTAAAATAAAATAGTTGTTAATAAATAATAATTAATAACTATTGAAAAGTAAAACTATTTCGATTAATAGATATTTTTCGAAAATATCAGTATTCTTGTCTAAAAATTAGTAAAAAAATTTTTTCTATTTAATTGGTCAACAAATTCGCCCACTCAATTAGTAAAAGAATTTTAAATTTAAATTTAAAGAGTGTCTAAACGTGATAAACTATATTTTTTATACGCATAAATATAAAAAACTGAAATTCTTTTTCATGAAATTGTATTTAAATACCTATACGAAAAAAATAAAATTCCTTTCTTTAAATAAAAATTTAATTCTCTTTCCTATCTACAAACTTTCGATTCTGTATATAAAAATTAATTTCGGTTTGTTTAAAATATTGTTTCGTGCAGGAAACAATATTTTAATAAACAAACCGAAATTAATTTTTATACACAGAATCGAGAGAGTCCAATAATCCCAAAGCAGATGACTCTCTTATATGGGATAAGAAAATAAATTAGACCCTCATCTCGCGAAATTCGTGGAATATTGTTGGTGGTCTATAATATTTAGAGTGAGTCACATATTATGCGCGGATAAACTGAAATATTTTAAAGCAGCGTGAGAAAAAAAAATGTTGATTAATAGCAAAAGCATCTCTATATCCTCTAAATTTATATAACTTAAAAACTATTAAGTAAGTAAAATTTTTGGTTGGCGTTACGTACAGTACTTACAAAGCCGTGCTTATCACTGATGTTGTTTGTGAGTTTAAGTTTGTGAAAACTCACGACCTTCTGCATCCACTGTTCTCCGCTGCTCGGTGAATCCGGATGAATGTACATTCTCTTCGGCATTTCCGGATCCGCTTTGCCAGCCACCATCCATCTACTGCTCGACAAAATAGAGAAAAATAATATTAATTTCGAGAATTGTGAATGAAAAATTATTTTCCGATTTTTGCTCCTTAGATTCATTTTATAAATACGCAAAAAAGGAAACAAAAGTTTTTTTTGAGAATTTACATTTCAAAAATAATTTTATGTACTTTTACTTTTTTTTCTCTAAAATTTTACACTCTTTTCTCTATAAAAATTTTCTCTTTTTCTTTCTTTTCATTCGTTTGTCTAAAAAATTTTACTCTTTCTTTTCTTTACATTCTTTGCTCTCTAAAAATGAAAAACCAAAAAAATTCAGAATCGAACAAAAAATTGAAATTCAGTACTAAAAATGAATAGTGAAAATAACTATTTAATAACTTAAACAATTTGTAAAACAATAAATATTTTAAATAGCAGAAGAAAAATTAATTTTCCAACAGGAAATTTATTTCTCAAAAAACTTTTGTTTCCTTAAGGATCTATTGAAGGCAGACCTCGCAAAGTATAAATTTAGTTTTGATTGCGTCAAAAAGGACAAGAAAATGATGACTAATATTTTTTTCACAATCAAATTTATTTTTCCAGTCGAAATTATTATTTATAGAAAATGAATTATTTGATTACCAAAATAAATAAATTTGATTACAAAAAAAGAATAATTTCGATTACAACAAAAATTTTGATGACAAAAAAGAACGATTAACAAAAATAACTTTGATTCAAAAAAACAAACAGTAAATTTAAATTATTTACTATTTTTTATACATTCACGTAAATAACAAAAAAAAGGTAAATAAAAAACATATTAAATATTTGAATACTGTGAAAAAATTCCAATATTTATGCGATTATTTTAATATTGTTAAAAGTGTCTCGCGCACGTGACGTTGATTATACCATTTCCTTGTCATGATAATGGGAACTAAGTGATTATAAAGTTGAAAACCAAACAGAACGAGTTACAAAGAAACGTGCGGTCACGGTTTTGAGGGAATAATTCATTGTGGGGTCTGCCTTCCCAATATTGTCTGCGGTGTGTTGATTTTCAGCTGGCTGAGATGTCCGTTTACTCGTTTCCCAAGAAACAAAATTGACTACCGAACTCTCACAGTTATATTCTCAGATTTTTATTGCCATATAAAGTTGAGATATTAACAAACATCCGCCATCGTCACCTGATGCGGACATCTCAGCCGTTTGCCGAATGCGAAAGCTTGCGATTCCCATACAAGTCGAAATAATTTCCTCCTCTCACTCTCCTCCATAATGGACCTCTTCTGCGAAATTTTTATTTATTAAATTTTATTAATTATTCAATCAATAAAAAATTATTCCAACTATTACTCGAAATAATTATTCGAACTATTACTCAAAATAATTATTCGAAACAATTATTTGAAACAATTATTCGAAACAATTATTCGAAATGTTATTTTAGATACAAGAATCTTTTTATTTTACAATTTTTCTATATTTTTTCCCCACTTGGTTATTTTATAGACATTTTTTTTGAGCGTAACTCTAGATTTTAATTAAATTTTCAAATTTTCTTGTCAATTTTTATTCTTTATCAGTTTTTATCAATTTTTATCAATTTCTCTTGTAAAATTTTCAACTTTGACTTTGACAACAGTTTTCCTTTCTTTATGGCTCTCCGATTTTATTTCGAATTCTCCTTTCGCTACGCATTTTCCGTTTGAGTTGAATTTTTAATCTCGCTTCGAATTTTACTATTAAGCAAAACTTAAAATTTAATCTAAACTTTTATCTCGAAGATTTTTATCGAAGGTAAAATGATAAACAATCCTAATGAACAAAAATAACATTTCTGCCTTCTGGCATTAGAAAATAGTCGTAAATCACAAAAATTAAATCTATTTCTGTAAAATTAAAAAAAAATTCTCGAACCAGATTAATGAAAATAAATTATTCAGTTTTCTATTTTATGACAATTGTCATTTTCCCAAAAAAAAGCTTTTCCTAATATTTCCTTCTGACTTTTTTCTATATATTCTTATATTTCGTTGAAAAAAAAACATTTCGACCAGTATGAGGAATTGTTCGCAGCGCACGCTTCACACAGTTCAATTAGCGTTTAATTAAGAATTTTAGAAAGCAAGTTGCTTGTCAAAAAAAAAGCCGATCAAGGCACAGAGTGCTTTTAAATTTTTCTACGTTTATTCAACAAAAAAAAAAATTAACAAATTTCTCAAAATTCTCTGTATTAGCAGAATTAAAGAATCAAAGAATTTCGATTACAAATCAAAGAAATTAATTTCTCGATAAAGTTGGAAATTTTAAATTTAACGGAGAAGAAATAATTTTGTTGGAAAAAAATTTTGAGAATTGAAAATTGAACGAGTAGAAAACAATGAGTCTTAATCGATTTTCTTTTTCGCAAACGATAATCACCTGTTGTGAAATTTATATCGGTACTCGTCGGATGCCACGATGTCCATTAGAAGTATGTATTTAGTCTTCGCGTCTAATCCGGACACCCTCACTTTAAACGGAGGAAACATGCGTCTGCGAACAATTTGCAATCGCAAAAGCAAACCTTTAGTATTTTCTTTCGTCCACTGACAGAATTTATCAACAAAAATTTGGGAGGACGAGGAGCATTTTTCGTATTTCTAATTGTTGCATATCGATATATACCGAAAAAGCTCGGTTTGAAAATTACTTTAATATTTTTGCTCTTTTTCCTTTTTTCTGTTTAATTTTTTTTTTCTATTTAATGTTTTGATTTTGATTTTATTAATTCAATAAATTGACAATGGAATTGACATTGCAAATGAAATAGAAAAAGAAATTAAAATCGAAATTGAAATCGAAAATAATTTGGAACAAAATTTGATTATGAACGAATAATAATAATTGTTGCATTTAATGGACTTTTTCAAATGTCACTTGAAAATGTAAGCAAAAAAATAGTCGTCGAATCGTCAAACGGAGCTTTTTGGAAATCGTTATTCGGATCCCCAAATTCTACCTGTTGTGGAACTTGTATCTGTAATCGTCAGCAGCCACGATGTCCAGGAGTAGAATATATTTTGCCTTGGCATCCAGACCGGAAACTCGGAACTTCATCTGAGGAAACATCTGCCTAGACCCCCAATCAACATTTACATTTCAATTAGAGTCAAACTTCCAATATTTTAATGCTTAAATAAATATTATTCTTAGAACTAAGAGAATATTATCAACAAAAATTCGTCATCAGCCTGAAAATAAAATTAGTTAGTACAATTTAATAACGAAAAAAAATAAACGATTTTTATGCCAAATTTCAAAAAAATAAATTCAATTCAATTTTCGAAATTGAATTGAGAAATTAAATTGAGTAATTAAATTGAGAAATCAAATTGAGAATTTAAATCGAGAGTTTGAATTAACAATTTGAGTTGAGAATTTGAATATTGACAGAGAAATATTATAAAGAGAAAAATCGCTGATTTTCTTTTTTTCTTTTTTGTTTTTTTGCAAATTGCTCTTTTAATGTCTCGAAAAATGCAAGGTTGACTGAAATAGAAACGTGCACGAGTCAATCACGCGTCTTGTCACTCAAAGAGCAGGTCGTACCCGGTTAAAGCTATGAAATAAAAACCAGATCGTGTTCTTGGGAATAGCTCGGCCATTTTGTACGACAGAGCGCCTCTCAAACGAAATTGCAGACATTCCACATTTTTATGTTATTAACTACATCAAAATACACTTAAAACAATTACCACCACATACTCGAAGAATCACAAACAAAAGTATAAAATATAAAAATTTCTTTTTTCCAATTTCGCTTTTAATTAATATTAAAAAATTTAATTAGACGACAAAAAAATCCAGACTCTAAAGCAATAAATTCCAATTAAAAATTTTTTGTCTTTGTAAACAAATAAATAAACTATTTTTTTCGAATTCGAAAAAAAGGAAAAAGCAATAAATAAATTATTTTTTTTCGTTCGAATTCGAAAATTTTATCGTGGTGTTAAAAATAAAAATCGAGTGCTTTGTTGTAGTTAACATACTTTTTTGCCAGTATATTCGTTTTTTTAAAAAAGAACAAATAAGAAAAGGAAAAAAGCGATAAAACAATTTTCTCGGAGTAAATATGAACTTTAAGTTTATTCCCACTAATTGTCGGCTAAGGGGAGAGATGTATATTTATATGTATTGTGAATAAAAAAAGAAAGTACATAAGGATCTCCCAATTCGGAGTACAGACGCGCCTAACAAGATAATAAAATTGGTAGGACGATATTATTGTCAAGGTTCAATGCATTTGACTTTGACTGGAATGAAACGAGACCACCTTGTGCAAAGAATCAATGTACAACTTTCGCCGCGACGATTGTAAGTGGTGGGCTAATTATTTTATTTGTCAAAAGGATGCCGCAAAAGGCGCCGAAGTATTAACAAACATATACACTGTGATTCCTGGAATCGCGGGCGCGAACAAAAATCTCGAGAGTCTAACACTCTTGTTATATACTGAACGTCATTGTCATTTGGAACAATTTAAAAATTAAAGTTCAATACTACTCGTATGTTTAACTCAATTCTTTAATTACATTTTTAAATCGGTTTTTTCTTCAATCGGAGGGAAAATTTTACAATTTTTTGAACTTTTATGCTTGAATATTTATTAAATATTCCAATTTTTTCTCTACGTGGATGCAAAATTACATTTTTTGAAATATGCTGGCAAAAAAGCTATTTTTATTTCACTTAATTCTTAACAAAATTCAATGTTTTCTGAAAGTTGCAAAATGAATTTTGTTACGAATTAAAATTAATTCTAACGTTACAAACTAAATTTACAATAATTCTAATTATCATTTTATAACTAAAATTTATCGAAAGTTTATTCTATTCAAAGTTTCATCGCATAATATCTCCAAAAATATTATTTGCATTAAATTTCGGGGACTTAATATTATTTTTCAATTTAATGTCATATTATACTATGATTTTCCGCAGAAAATGCAGGATCGATTTTTACAAGCACTTTAAAAATAAATTTTTTTGCAACACCAACGAATTTATTTTTAAAAATACAAAAAAATCTTTTTCCCTCTTTTAAAGAAATTCTATATTTATAAAATAAAAAAAAAAGAAATGTACACATATAGAGTTGTGGTTGAATTTTGAGAGATTCGGGGAAGAATTTCGGAGTTATGACGAGAATCTCAAGACAAACTGAAGAAGCGCTCAAGACTTGAGAAGTGCATCCGCAAAACGTGCATAAGCATACGTTCTCCAGACTCGTCTAATATCGTTACATCGTGCTTTACAAGTGACTATCCAGCGATGTTATAGGGTGTTAGGTCGTGTGCCAGTGAAATATTCACTCATGTATCAACACTCAAAAAAAAAACCAAGAAAAAAGAAAATATATCTCTACATTCACTCTTTGCACTTTTGCATCCATTCAGAAAATTTCAAATTCTAATTTCAGGTCAGGAACCTTCATAATGTTTGACTCAAATTAAAAAAATATTTTCAATACTTCTTCCAAATTAAAAAAAAGATCCAATATTTTTTTTTTAATTTAATTTTTTTGCAAATATTATGTATTTGTACAAAAAATTGGAAAAGAAATTAATTTTCGAAAAAGTGAAAAATATGCGAAAATAGTAAAAAGGAGAAACAATTTCAAGAGAATCTTTCAATTTAGAAAGGGCCTTGCTCTAATTTAGAAATCCTGACAATTCTAACTCTCGGTAACATATTTTTTCCTCTCTTCTTTTTTTTTAATAGTGATGGTAGTTGAGTTTTATAGTAGGAACTAATAAAAAGGTTAGCGACTTTCGACAACGTAAGGACAGTTTAATGGGCGTTTCGATTTCTGAAAGCGTACTAATCGGTCGTATCCTCGGTGTCGGTATCGGTAGAGGCCAATTACCGTAATTAGGCGCTATAAACGTGTCGTCTGAGCATGCTGAGCGAGACAATGGAGAGAAAGACGGCGTAATAAATATGGCGAGATGCCCATCTAGTCAACAAGTTCGAATTGCCATTGAAAGCAGAGGCGATAATAGGATTTTTGGAATCCTCGAGAGGCCTAAAGTGCGACAAACATTTTTTTTCCCTCCTCGATATAATAAGCGTGACACTTTTTTTTAAAAATGCTATTCACTCCATCTTTCTTGTTTTACACAGAATCTCCGCTTTTTTTCTCCATTCTTTTCTTTTTTACTTCTCTATCTTCATAATTTCAATTTTTTGATTCGTTTTCTCCTCTTCGTAGTCAAGAAAAATGTTCCTGAAAAAATGACGAAAATTCAATATTATAAAAATTTGAATGAACGATCTTAAAAAAAATTTTTCTTTTCGGGAATTTTATTCTCAAAAGACGAGTCTCGACATTAGAGTATAGACGACACGCATGACAAAAAGTATATTCCGTTTAAGGTGATGGAGACGAAGGAAGATGTCTTTGATGTTCAGAGGGATTTTCTGGGCGCATCTGCCTACTGTTTGCCGAGGCACTTTGAATTTTCAAACCAAAAGAAAGAGAGAGAAAGAGAATAGATAAACACACCCGTGGTACATTCGCACGCGATAAATGACAAATTCTACTCTCATTCACGTCCGCAAGAGTGTTTGAGTCGAATTGTAAGCCGGATTATCCGAGCGGTGTGAGCCAAACATACACGCACACACAACGAGATCTTGAATCGATGAGAAGAGAATAAAAGGTGTCGATGACCTATTGACTATTTACTGTCCATCAAAATATTTCCCCTCTTATAAAAAAAAACCTCGAGAAAAAAAATTAAAAAAACATTTATCAAAACCTTGTTTCGATAAATTAAAAAAAAATTTTTTTTTCTCAATTCAATAAAGTAATAATTTTCTCCGTCTCACACTGATAATGAGAATAAAAACACCCATCTTTTTTTTTTATCATGGTAATGAGAGAAATAAATTAATTTCGGTGAAAGCACAAGTGTTAAAATACTTCAATTATATGGCCAATAAAGAAGAAAAAAGGGACATTTAACGACGTAACAACGGTCGTTATTCTTTTGAAATACATGATTTTTAAAGTCATCATCATCGTGATAATAATAAATGTATAAGAAAAATCTCGAAGGGAAAAATTACCCAACTTGCCTTTTTATAGCCTTCAATTTACTAAAAATCAGAACTCTCTTGACTGACTTATAACTATAGTGATTTTACAACCTCCAGTTTTTCCAGTCTTTTTCTCTCTCTCACTCTTCGAGTTGACTATATCTGGATTCTCTCTTTTCGAGATGAAAATAAGGCCCAAAGTGACATACCAGGCGTTCCTTTCCACAACGTCTTTAAACATTTTCAACCATAGCAATAGAAATTCATTCTAATTACTTGGAACTAATCTTTCGAATATAATTCTCGAATTCTTCCGTTCGTTCAGATTTTTACCGATTCTCCGCAAGTCTCTCTAAATTTGGATTTAGTTCTAAAACAAAAAAATAATCAATTAGAAAATGAACGGGAATATTTTTACTATGACGAAATGTTGGAAGAAGATTTGATGCTCGAATTTCTCTAAATTCGCAGTTAATTCAAAAACATAAAATTAAATTAAGAAATGTCGCAATGTTTTTACTGGCAAAAGATTTTTACTGATGAGCCTCTTTTTCTAAATTCGCAGTTAATTCGAAAACAAAAAATTAAATTAAAAAATGGACAGCAATATTTTTACTGAATGTGGCACGAAATTCTAGAGCAAAAGAATTAAATAAGACACAAAATTCTATAACAAAAAAATTTAACTGAAAATAAAGACGATATTTTTCAAGATAAAAAGAGAAGGAAAAAAATTCACTTTTTCTACTACTAAAATTCCAAGTTCAAATAATCCTAAACTAGAGACGAAAAAAAGACCATAATTATGATAAACGAATTAATAATTGAGGGGAAAAATATTTTTCGAGTAGAAAAAAAAGAATCTTCAGAGCCTAGAGAGATATTTTGAAAAAATAAATCTCGCCTCATTATTTTTGAAAGATACCTGTTGATTTTGATGAAAGGTATACGATCGTTTTTTGCTTCCGTTGTAGAACAAACAACAAGGTGCGATTTCGTAAGTTTTGTGTATATAAATATATATATATATATATATAAATATCTAGAAGAATTCTAGAAAAATTTTTCTCAAGTGGCAGGTGGAAGAAAGATTACTTCCACGAAATTAGTAGGAGCCTGCACGATCACTAACGAGAGTGTATATATACACATATATATTTTTAAACCATATAAAAGTACACGGTCGTATTTGTTTCTCCGGACAGCGCCAATTTTCGAGCTTATGGCTCTATCGCTCGAGTCCGATCTTGATGCACCATACATATTTAGCCTAAGGGGAATCTTCGCGAATTACGTGTTAGTCTGACGCTGATATAGCCCCCATGTTTTTAGTATATTTCGTGATGAGAATCCTGAATCAAATTTTCGTTGATATATGCTATTCCAAACTACCATCCTGTCAAATTCAGCCCTTTTTGCCCGTTTCTCTGCCAATCAGTGCGTGTGCTTATAGAATCAAAAATTTTAGCTTTATTGAATTTCATTCAGCTCATCAAGTGAATCATTCCAAATCAAAGTCGTATTCTCCCAAGCGTACTCATATATATCTAAAACGAAAAAATTTATTTTACAAAGTTTGCCACGCTTTTGCTCATTAATTCCCTGACTTTTCCAGGTTAAAAAACGGAATTTTTCCAGGTTTTTAAAACTACATTTATATTTTACAAAATTAAATAATTCATTATTATTTTTCCATAAGAATTAAGATGTTCAACGATTTTAAAATCAACCTTTTTTGAAATTAAACAATTTATAATAAATTAAAAATGACCGACTAATAAAATCATTATTTTATATTCAAAGAATATTGTTACTGTAACTTATTCAAAATTATTTTCATCACTTCAATTCAATTATATTGTTTTCCAGAATTTAAAACTAAAATTCTTTGTTAAATTAATTATTTTTAATAATTTTTGAAAAAGTTCTTTGAGAATTGACAAATTCTTTTGTTTACAATTCAATTTTACAAAATTTCACCGATTATTCGGATATTGTTCAATCAAATATGTATTAGAAAATAAAAACTTCAAATAAATTAAAAAAAATTCAATTAATCATTTTCAAAAAAATTAAATCTACACAATTTTTAGTTAAAAGTATGAAAAATTCAAACATTCAAAGATTATAATTTAAAACCTTTTCAAAATTCAAAATTATTTCTAAAAATTCACGCTATATAATACTTTCTCTACAAATTTTAATTAGTAAAAATGTTTACTAATTGGAATTAGTGACTGACTTTTTGCTTTTGAATTAGTATAAATTTTACTATTAAATTAGATAGAAATGACTACACTGTAAAAAATTTTTGAGGTAATTTTACCAAAAATGTTTTGAAAGTAATTTACACCAAGAATAATTTGTGGGTAAAAATACACAAAGTTTTTGGTAGTTTTACCCAAAATTTCTTGAAAAAATTCCTATTAAGTTTTAAATAAAAATTTTACTAAATCAAATTTAGAGAGTTTAATATTTAATTATTATCTAAAATTTTAACTGAAATTCATACATATATTTAAATCAATTTTTATTAGAAAATTCTACTAGAATTCAATTATTTAAATACAAATAAAATGCAAATAAATAATTTATTGAATAATTGAATGTTTTTTAAAATTGAACTCTCATAAAGAATTTTATTAACAAATTTTTAAATAATTGAATTTTTTAGACGAATTTTAACAAAATTTATTTACATTTTTCGAGAAAGTAGATTAAAATTGTATTCAAAATAATTGAATCTCTGTAATAAATTTGATTGAATTGAGAAAATTTTTTGAAAATAATTGAAATTTTGCCAAGAAATTTATTAAAATTTTTGAATATAATTGAATTTTGGAGAAAAATTTTATTATTTATAAAGATAATTGAAATTTTGAAGAGAATTTTTTTAAACTTTCGACCCTAATTGAATTTCTGCGAAGAATTTTATTACTTTTGAATATAATTGAATTCTTGAGACGAATTTTAGTAATATTTCTTTTTGAATAATTAAATTCTTTTGTGAAATTTTATTGAAATAGTAGATATTGAAAATTATTGAATTTTGATAAATTATTGAAATTAATTACATTTCTACGAAGAATTCTATTAAAATTATTTTGAAAAAAATTGTGCCAAAAAATTGAATTGTTGAAAAGAATTTAATTAAATTTTTAGAAAATAATTCAATTCTTTCAAGAAATTTAATTAAAAAAGTATTGATAATAATACTTAAATTGTAATAAAAAAATTATAGAAAGACTTTTTAAAATAATTAAATTTCTTTGTTAAATTTTAATAAAATTTTTAAGAATAATTACATTTTTCGAGAAATTTTATTAAAATTGTAATAAAAATAATTGAAATTCTATGAGTTTTATTATTCATGAAAATAATTGAAAATCTATAAAGTTTTCTATTATTTATAAAAATAATTGAATTATTGCGAAGAAATTTATAAAGAATCTGT
This sequence comes from Leptopilina heterotoma, assembly GCF_015476425.1. Lineage (NCBI taxonomy): Eukaryota > Metazoa > Arthropoda > Insecta > Hymenoptera > Figitidae > Leptopilina > Leptopilina heterotoma. Next base: position 1,767,229 of record NW_025111185.1, on the reverse strand, counting down.
AAATAATAGAATTCCTGTGAAATTTTTATTATTTAATTCATTTTATTCAATATTAAAATTTTACAAAATTTCAAATTAAAACCTTTTAAAGTTTATCTATTTATGAAAATAGTAAACGCAACTCTTTTAAAATTGAATTAATTTTGAAATATTTAAGAAAAACTAGATTTTAAAAATAAGCACAGTAACTTTAGAAAACAATAATTTTCCAGGATTTCCATAAAAATTCCCTGATTTTTTCAGGTTTCAAATAAATTATTGAAAATAAAAAAATTCAATTGTATTTCAAATTAAATTTTTGTTCAAATAATTTGTATTTGGTTCAGATAAATTTTACTTGTTCAAATAATTTGTATTTAGTTCAAATAAATTTTACTTGTTCAAATAATTTGTATTTGGTTCAAATAAATTTTACTTGTTCAAATAATTTGTATTTGGATGAAATAAATTTTACTTGTTCAAATAATTTGCGTATTTCGTTCAAATAAATTTTGTTTGCCACATAAAATTTTTATATTCAAAACAATAAATATTTTACTGTCCTGTGACAAATAAATTTTTATTTGACTCCAATAAATTGTATTTGGTTTAAATAAAATATTTCTCAGCGTGTATTTAAATACAAAAAAAAAAATTTCCACGAATTAATCTGAATTGTTATAGTAGAAATAAATTATTCAGAACAGAAAAATTTTTCTCCAATTCTCACTTGTAAAAAGGAGAACGGACACAATGAAAATTATTGTCAAACCTAAAGTTCAATTTAAAAAATCCCTTTCTTTTCCTAAAACAAATATCGAGAGTAATTTTGATGCCGAAAGCTAAAAAACATGGACTTAAATAATTGAATACAAAAATCGAGAATCTCATGCACAAGAAGAGGGAGAGATTGCCATCGACAGTCAATACTGCAACGACAAATAGGCGAAAGACAAACGATACTATACACTAAATGCACAGGTGTTCTTTTAGCAAAAGAATTTCAAGCGAAAATCCAATATAGATTTTGAATTCGATATCAATTCAGAGAAGAGTCAAAGAATCGTGAATTTTGAGATACAATAAATAAAAAGGGCGAGGCACACAGAAAACTATTTCTCTCGTAATGAACAGGAAACCGATAAACAGAAATGATTCTAACAATGCAAAAGCAGAATATAATAAATGGAATATAAAATAATACTAAGATGCCGCTGTACACAAGTGAAGATTACAATCTCTCCTCAATATATATATACAACTTCTCTTTCGTTTTATACACAAAGTTTGCCGATAAATCGAAGGCGAATCGTTATTTACGGCGCGTCATTATCGTATAGACGGAAAGAATCCGCAACCCGGTAGCTTTAAGTTAATTTATTTTATCGCGCGTTGCGCCTACCGATGATTTGCTCTCGCATCCCTTTTTGCATGCTCATTTATTTTCCTAGGGACGCGCTCTTTCGCTCACGATTTCATGCTTTGCCTGTTTTGTAACGGGTGAACCGTAAATACTGCATGTCTTGACTTTTTAGTGCGCGCGGCCATCGTTGTGGCACGAGGCGTCTCATCGCTCTTAAATCCCCGCTGAGGACGCAAAACATTTAAGGATCATCTCAAGAATTCTCTCCGCACAGCATTATTTCCATCTAAAACACACACATATACATATAAAATTCTTATTTGTCGGAAAAATTAAAAATTCCAACTTTGTTGGTATATAACTCTCGTAGTGGTTACGGGAGCTTACTTTTGTAATGGATATGCCGCAGACAGACGAGGCTCTAGAATCTTACTTCGCAAGGAGATCCACTATATGTTTTCAACTTGTATCATTTGATCACTCGTAAACACGACATTTGCTCGTTTAACGCCTGATATCTAACAGACAAGAGTTATTACTTTTGACTACTGCCTTTCTCTCATCCACTCTACAATCCGAATAATCATTTTTTTATCCTGGAAAATATTTTTTCCCCTTAGGAATAATAAAAACCATTTTTTTTTTCCTATGAGAACATTTTTTATCCCTTTTCGCTGAAAAATAGAAAATTTCCATCTTACTGATTTCTCAAATTTAATATCAAAACATTTGATATTAAAAATATAAATGAGAAATTGTGAAAATAAAGAAGAAGAAAAAATCCTTGAATTGAAAAAATGATTTCTCAAACACCTTATTTTTGCGAGAGAGGAAAAAATATAAAAACATTGTTGAAAATAAAGAGAAGAAAAAAATGCTGAAATCCGAAGCCAGATTTTCAGAATCGCCACGACCATTTATTTAAGAATCCAGCTGCGTGAATGAGCAACTCGGAAATACAAAACTCAAGTACAGCTTTCCTAATTAAGCCCGCAGGGCCTCTGCGTAACGAAAACTGGCTTAGGGTCAATTCTCCCATCGTTAATTTTCGTTCAGACCTCAGTCAGATAATTGGTTAACCCTGCATTTAGCAGCAGGTTGTAAACAACTCAGTGGACTCAATCCTCTCGCATGATCGAAGGAAACTGAGATTCTTCTTTTTTTTCCCGCTCTGTCATCTGTCATACGAATAGTCGCATTTTTCGGAAAATATATCTCTGACAAATATTTCAATAAATATTCATAATTAAAATAAATTATAAATAAAAACAAAAGTCATGCATCACAGTTTTCTTTATCATTTTTTTTATAAATAAAAAGTCGACGTCCAGAAAAAAATATTTAAAACAGACTTTTTATTTGAAGCAAATAAAAAAAAGCTACGGATTTTTAAAAAAAAATGTTATTTGTGTCGAATTAAATTTTTATTTAAATCAATTCACAGTAGGCTTTGAAACAAATATACGTTTATTTAACTCAAATAAATTATATTTAGTTTGAATAAAATTTTTCCCTGGATGCTCGATAATTGAAAAGCCCAAATAGTTCAAAATTATGTCCCTAAGCTTTTGAACGTTCAACTGAACGACGATATTTTTATTTCTATTAATTAATTTTTTAATAAAAAAAGATATTTTTGTAGTAAAAGTTATAACTTTTACTACAAAAACATCGTTTTTTTACAATTAAAAAATTAATTTTTAAGTAAATATATCTTAAATTACAATATTTTTCATTTCAGTCTAGTAATTAATTTTTAAAAATACTTCAATACAACAAACTATTTTGTTCATTTAAACGTTCAAAACTTTAGGAAAATTTCAAAATTTTGATAATTTTACATTTGAATCGACTAATTAAATAGATGAATATTTCCATAATTTAAAATTTTTAGTTTCGATGCGGCTGTAATTTCCGTTCGATTAAAATTAAAATAAGTTGAAATCTAGAAAATTAAAACATTTGGTTGAAAATTAAATCCAAAATAAATTAAAAATTGAATTATTATTTATAGTTTTTCTGACTAAAAAAAAAATTGATTAAAAATTGAATCTTTTGCAATTGAAATAAAATTTCAATAAAACCAGAATTTTTGTAGAATGAAATTTGAATCTAAATAAAATTTGATTACATGGAAATTTAGATAAATTGAATTTTCAAACTAGGAAAAATAATATTTTGAATAGATTAAAATTTGAATGAATTATATTTTGAATTAGATTAAAATTCGGATGAGTACTCATTTGGATAAATTATATTTTCAATAGATTAAAATTTGGATAAATTATATTTCGTTGAATAGACAAAAATTTGGAGAAATTAAACTTTTGATTATCTGAAGTGAATAAGATTTATTTATTTGTCTGAAATAAATTCTATTTCGTTCAAATAAATTTTATTTGGTTCAAATAGAACTTTATTCGTTTCAAATAAATTCTTCTCCGTTCAAATACATTCTACTCCGTTCAAATAAAAGCTTTATTTGTGCAAAATAAAATTTTTACTTAAATCAAAAAAATAATTCCGCAGACTCTGTGATATTAATACTTCTATTTGACTCAAATAAATTATCTAGATTTAAACTCCTTTTAATTTTAATCAAATCGAAATTATTTCCATCGAATATTGAAATTAACGAAATTTCCATTTACTTAAACACAATTAATCGATTTCAATGTGAAGTAATTCCAATTTTGAACTAATAGTTAAGCTTCGATTATATTAATTAAAAAGACTGTGATGTATAAACTGTATTTGTAAAATATTGTAAAATATATAGAAAATATTAATCATATATTAATAAATTTATATGAATAAATATTAATATTATATTTATATTAAAAAATATATATTGAAATATTTAAGTAAAAATATCTAAGGAATGAATTTAAAAAATAAACAAATACATCTATATGAGATGTTTCCTTTCTCTTCTTTCGTCTCGTGACTTTTTTGTCTCTCTCTCCCCCTCAAGTCTTGTCGAACAAATCGGTACAAACGATCGTCGTAAAGCAGTTAAGGCCGAGTTTATATGCGCCTTTCGCCTTCGAGGCCCCGAGTCCCGAAGGGAGATGAGGAGTCTGATAGGGAAACCGATAGCCGTTGGTTTTAACCGCTGGTTCAGGTTCTTCCTTCGGTTCTCCAGGACCCCCGCAGCGAAACTTTAACCGGTCAAACGCGGAATTTTTAAATCGCCATCACTCCGTTCGTCCGTCCGTTCGTCGTCGTCGCCGTTGTCGTCATCGTCGTTACGAGACCTTTATAGTTCAAAAACTTTCATCCATGTTCACTTGGCCGTTTTTTTCTTCCTAACATTATACTTGTTTTTCTTTTGTCCCTCGAGAAAAATAGTCCAAATTTCAAGTCGTTTCGTTTCGTCTCTAAATGATAGCGATAGCCTTCGATAATCCCACAGAAAATCTCCTAGAGTTGAAAATTGCAAATCGTGGAACTAAAATTCAAATCTGAGAAAATAAAAGATTTATTGACAAAATAAGAAATAATTCATGATTGTCACTACGAAACAAGAATTAATTTCTAAAATAAATCAGAATTTTCGCATTTGCGAGATAAAATATTTAAATTTTTGTAAAAAATTCTTTTGAGCAAAAAAAAAAAATTTTTTTTCGGATTTTCATAATAGAGAAAGGTATAAGAGGGGATTAAAAAATCACTCGAGACTTATGACACGTTACCCTCGTGCTGGGTGGGTATTATATGCGTGAAGGTAATGATTTCTTAAAAAGAAGGTCTGCAGGCTGCGAGGGCGCCTGATTTCTTCTCGTCCTCTCAGCGTGCTAAATTTTTCACTTTCAACCTTCTCTCTCAACCATGTGCAGGGTGTCATTTAACTTCAAGTTTTAAATGGCTTTACTCCCGACTTTTCCCATTTGCTAATAATATTCCCACACGAATCAAATATTCAGGCCATCATCATCAATATTTCTCCATCGAGCAAATTTTCTCCCTCTCATTTACTAAATAAAATAAAAAATACAAAGTTAAAAAATAAATAAAGTCTCAATAAACATTAAATCATTAAAATATCGAGTTCATTAAAAAAATATTACTGAAAAATAAATAAAATACAATCCCAATAAATATTGAATCAACATTCGTATAGTTCATTAAAAAATATTACTGACAAATATTTCAAATTATTTTCAGTACAAAATTATTTTGTTTAAAAAAAAATATTTCAATTCGAATTCTTATTCTTTCCAAAAGGATAAATTTTCGAAACGAGAATACATTAACTCGCCCTACAAGTTTAAGGGGTAATATTATTTAAAGTAGTTGTGTTTGAAGAAAAAAAAATGGGGGCGTTCCATTTAATTAAAAACGCGTGTATACGTTACGCGAGATAAAGAACTCGAAAATAATAAATTGTTAATTATCCGCAGTGTATAGGTTTTCCCTGAAGCAGTAAATTCTATATAATCAGATGAAATATCAATTTCAGTATACATACAAAATATATTCTTGATAAAACTGAAAGCTGCGCTTATGATTTATTTTTTGAAGAGAAAATACTTTTTCCTTGTATGTATAATAATTTTTTTGATTGACATTGATCGAAAGATGGTTGGTAATTTGGAAGAGTCATAAAAATTTGAATAATTAGGCATCAGAAACGAGCATAATAATAATAATCATAATCATGAGGTCCACCTAGAGAATTTTAATAGGTATCCTATTCAGCAGCTGCCACTTGATGCCAGGTACGGTTAACGTGCCCAACGGCTCTGGCACGAGACACATCACGAACACGAAATTCGTGTTTATAACAGAGTTTTGAAAAATTGATTCTATCGACTTTGGATAAATGATATATACACACACTGTGTTTGTTTTCACGAGAGACAAACTGCTGATTTTACAGTCATGGATTATGAAAGGTTTTGATAAAAGTATATTATACCCTCTTGCGTTTATAATTTTACAAGTGGAGATTTGTGTCAGCGCTGACACGCAAGGGCTGCGCGGTAATCAGAAATTCTACGCAATTTTAACGTGATAAATATTAATGAAATTTTTTCTTTTCTATTTGAATACTATTTTCAGCTTAAACAATATTTTCCGTAAAAACACTAGTTTCCAAAAAGTGAAAAATAAAATAGTAAAATTGAACTAATTGAACTAAAATAAAAACTTACTAACTAAAATAAAAAAATTACGATTAGTATAATGCAAAGTGTTAATAAATGTTGCTCCATTTACTCACAAATAAATTAAAAACAAATTAACGAAACTAAAGAAGAATTCATTAAAGAAAATTATATTAAAAAAAATACTCATCCTAAAATAGAGAATTTATATTTCATACCAGAAAAAATGTTTCGTTTTCTTTAACAGGCTTAATTTTTACGGAAAACAAAGAGATTCCTGAACAAATAATCGGTGAAAGTCTCTCCTGGGTTCGATAATATACGGGAGTAAAAAATTTTTTTTTCCAACTCGAAGGCCCTTCCAAATTGGTATAACGAATCGAGGAGAAAGAAAAGTGCGACTGAAACTTAGACTACTCCAATTTTCCACTTTCGAAAAGAGTAACAATCAACTGTAACAGAAAAATTTTAACTAAAAGCAATTAAAAATGCCTTAAATTTTACTCATAGAGAAAAAAGAAACCACCAACTGTGCGATTTCACAAAACAAAAAGAAGAAGAGAAAGAAAAAATATCGACACAAAAATTAAAAATTCTAGCCATGAAAGAATTTTAATTGAAGACAATGAACTTAATATTTAGGAAAATAATTATTTTGTTTATATTTCACAAAATAATTTTGGTTATATTTTACAAAATAATTATTTCGTTTTTCTTACAAAATAATTATTTCATTTTGTTTACAAAATAATTATTTTGTTATATTTCACAAAATAATTTTGGTCATATTTTAAAAAATAAGTATATCTTGTTTATATTTAAAAAAATAATTATTTAGTTCATATTTTACAAAATAATTATTTTGTTTACAGAGAATTGTTATAAAAATTTGATTCTTCCCCAATTTTCCCTAATTTTCAGATAGAATTTTGACTTTTCCCCTGAACCAAAAATTTCCAACCTTCTACAATTCTATAATTTTTCAAAATTTCTACTGCAAATACTTCAAAGCTATTTAAAGATTTCAATTCAATTATATTGTAGAATTTTTAAATAAAATTCTCCTCTATATCAATTATTTTTATTAATTTAAAAAAAATTCTTTTACAATTCAATTATTCAAAGACAAAAAAAAGTTCACCTGAAATAATTCTTAAATCCACTTGATTATAAAATTCAATTTACCGTTTCAATTATTCAAACATTTTTCAATCAAAATCCTCAAAAACTTAACAAATTTTAAAAGAAATTGACATAAAATTTTTCAAAAGAAAGTATCTTCAGAATTTTTAATTAAAAGTATTAAAAATTAAAAATTTTGACTTGAAACTAATTTAATTCTAAAAATTAATTATTTTTAAAAGCTGCTGTACACCAAAAGAATTTAATTTTCTATCAATAAATAATTTTAATAAAATTGAATAATATAAATATTAATTAGAATTATCAATAAACACAATACTATTTAAAAATTTGAAATGAATTCTTCATAAAATTCAATTACTTTCAAAATTTTCAATAAAAATTATTTTAAAAATTCCGTTATTCTCAAAAAATTCAAATAAATTCTTTAATTTAATTATTTTATTAAAAAATTGTAATAAAATTATTCGCAAGAATTCAGTTATTTTTATAAATAATAAAATTCTCGGCAGGAATTTAATTATATTCAATACCTACAATTTTTATAAAATTTCTAAAAAGAATTTAATTATTTTCATAAACAATAAAATTCTTCGCAGGAATTCAATTATTTTCTTTACAATTTTAGTAAAATTTCTCTAAAGAATTCAATTATTTTCATAAATAATAAAATTCTTCAGAGGAATACATTTATTTTCAGTACAATTTTAATAAAATTTCTCGAAAGAATTTAATTATTTTCGAAAATTATTATAAAATTCGTTTGCAGGAATTCAATTATTTTCATAAACAATAAAATTCTTCGCAGGAATTCAATTATTTTCTTTGCAATGTTAATAAAATTTCTCGAAAGAATTCAATTATTTTCATAAAAATTCTTCGCAAAAAATCAATTATTTTCATAAATAATAAAATTTTTCGCAGAAAATCAATTATTTTCTATACAATTTTAATAAAATTTTAATAAAATTCTCGAAAGAATTAAATTATTTTCATAAATAATAAAATTCTTCGGAGGAATTTATTTATTTTTAGTACAATTTTAATCAAATTCCTCGGAAGAATTCAATTATTTTTAGAAATAATAAAATACTTGGCAGGAATTCAATTATTTTCAATACAATTTTAATCAATTTTCTCGGAAAAATTCAATTATTTTCCAAACTTTTGTCAACTATATACAAACAGATTACCAGAGTACAACGATTATATTAATACAGATTATTTATTAAACCAAAAAATTATTTTTATTTTCGAGTAAACGAAAACAAAGAAAAATAATTTTTCTCTTCGAGTAAATAAAGACAAAAAATAATTTTTATTTTCGAGTAAACGAAAATAAAATGTTTACGCCATTGTATACACATATCTGAGTGATGAGATCGCTCATATAAAATACCAAGGTCCGTCTGTGTGAAATAGTTCACGCCTTCTTTTTTGATAGTGTGAAAATGCCTCTTTACTGATCGTAACGCATTTCTTATAATATACATAATAATTTTTCTCTCTCATTCTCTCTCGCGTTATTCGAGAGATAATGTAACAGTGCTGTGGAAGAGTTTGGTTGGCGCCACTCGTTATTTATACAGTGCGGTGAAGAAGGGGTCTTAAGGGCCACGGGTGAAGTCAGTAGACGCCCACTAAATTATTATTTCTCCTTGGCGAGCTATAAACGCCTAAATTATACCAAAAAGAAGCAACCCTCAATTCTTCTCCGGCTAAGAAAAATTTTGCCTACCGTCCGAACCTGTCCTTGCGAGGCAACAAAAAAGAAGACGATTGATCAGCATCTATAGATGCTGATCAATCGTCTTCTTTTTTGTTCTCTCGCAAGTGGATACTATAACCACAATAAAATTGATATGTCAAATATATTCTCTTGTTGAAAATAAACTAGAAAATGGCAAAAAAGAAAAAAACCAAAAATTACGAAAAGTAGAAAATACCAAAAAGTCCCTAAAAAATATAAATCTCTGAATTAAAATTTAGAGAAATCGAAATTTTTTATTAACGAGATCCAAAACATTTTATTATTGATACACTCTTAAGGAGAGTAAATAAAAAATTAATTTAGAGTAATTTTTTTCGAGAAGTGATAAAACATGGTCTTGATGAGGAAAAAAATACTCAAGAGCAAAGAAAGAACGAAAAAAAAAAATGTTTCATCCAGTCCGATTCATTCTGAACGTCATTCATCTCGCTTTCCGCTGCTGAGAATATGAAGAAGAAGAAAGCGAAAGAAAAGAATCGTCAACGAGGAAAGCTGAATTTGCAACGGCGAGAAGATTTTCACCGAATAATTCTTGACGCCCGAGAATAATACAACGTTGGATTCGTCTGTTGACTTTTCTAAAATGCTTCTTCTCGCTCCTGCATATATTTGAAAAGTTTGTTGAAGCTGGGCGGGGGTTGCTTTTTCAATGAACTCGCTCCGAGTTTATTTCAGTTTCTCGTTTCAGCGGTCATCTATCTCAGAAAACATATATTTCGCGTATAGAATTCACGCGTTCCGATGTATAGGTATATATGGAAACACGCGATGAAAAGGGGAGTTTGAGTCCTGATGTTATCCCGGACAGCATGAACGAAGAGAGAGAGAAATGGAATTGCAAGGGTGTGCATGTGTGCGAATAAAAGCGAGAGAGAGTTGCTCGTAACAGCTTTCTATTTGCATACCACCCCCTTTTCAGCCTCTCTTCTCGACACCGCGAGTATTTGCATTCAGAAATTGGCCGCCATCTACCGCACGACTTCCTTGCCACCTCGGTGCCTTGGTTTACCGGGATTTTGGCTACAGTGTCAATTAGCCTCGAGAATAGCGCGATGGAAATGAGAATTTTTCCCAGTTCAATTTTTTAAAACTGAATCACGTTGAAAATGTATAGTCTATTAACTTTTCCCAGCGCAGAAAAAGTATATACAGGCGGAAAATAAAAGTCATTCAAATATTTTGGAGAGAATCTGTCAACAAAAAAAATCCGCATTAGTACAAATTCAACTAATATAATAAAATTTGAGTAAAAATAAATCTATAATAATAATTATTATTATTGTATTCCGGTAATTTGTTCGCAGTTCGAAGTTAGTTGTTAGCTTTTCTGTTTCCTAACTTTTCATAAAAACATAACACACTTTTTCTTTTTAATATTACTCTTTACATTTTTTTTGAATTTGCAAATTAATACATTGAAAATCTTGAATTCATGAGAAGAATTTTATCGAAAAAATAAAATTTTGAAAATAATTGAATTCTTTAGTAGAATGTTTTCAAATTTTTTTTAAAGAATTGAAATCGTTCATTTACTGCAAAGAAATCTATTATTTATTAAAAATTATTAAATTCTTACAAATAATGTTAGTAAAATATAAAAAAATAATTGAATTCCCGCTAAGAATTTTATTATTCATAAAAATAATTGAAATTCTGTTAAAAATTTTATTATTTCTAAAAATAATTGAATTTCGAGAAATTTTATTAAAATTGTACTGAAAATAAATGTATTCCTCCGAAGAATTTTATTATTTATGAAAATAATTGAATTCTTTTGAGAAATTTTATTAAAATTGTATAGAAAATAATTTAATTCCTGTGAAGAATTTTATTATAATTTTTTGAAAATAATTGAATTCTTGAGAAGAATTTTATTATAATTTTTTGAAAATAATTGAATTCTTGCGAAGAATTTTATTATAATTTTTTGAAAATAATTGAATTCTTTCAAGAAATGTTATAAAAATTGTATTGAATATAATAAAATTCCTACGAAGAATTTTATTATTTATAAAAATAATTGAATTCTTGCGAAAATTTACATTAATTTTTTTATTTAATTATAAATTTTCCAAAAAGTGTTATTTAAAATAATTCTGAAATATTAGAGTTTTTAAAATATTCCATTTATATTTTGTGGAAGATAATTGAAGTTTTATAAACAAGTAATGAAAATTTTGTTAAATAATTTTTTGCTAAAATTCCATTAATATAATTGAATTTTTTGAAAATATTTGAATTCTTTAAGAATTTCAACTAAATTTTTTTAAATAATTGAATTTTTTGCGTATTTTATTGAAATTTTTTGAAAGCAATTAGATTTTCTAAGAATTTTATTAAAATTTTTAGAAACAATTTTATTTTCTAAGATTTTTATTAAAATTTTTAAAAACAATTTTATTTTTTAAGAATTTTATTAAAATTCTTCAAATAAATTGAATTTTCAAAAGAATTTAATTGAAATTTTGGAAAATAATTGAATTCATGAGAAGAATTTTATCATTTATAACAATAATTGATTATCTGGGAAGAATTTTATTATTTCTAAAAATAATTAAATTCTTATAAAGAATTTTATCCAAATTTTTGAAAATAATTGATTTTTTAAAAATAATTTTATTACAATTTTTTTTAATAATTCAATTTTTCCCAAGAATTTTATATTTTTTGTAAATAATTGAATTATAAAGAATATTATCAGTTATTGAAAATAATTGCATTCTTTCGAATAATTTTAATCAAATTTTAAAAAATAATTGAATTACTTCAAAGAATTTTATTAAAATTATACAAAAAATAATTGAATTCCTGCGTAGAATTTTATTATTTCTGAAAATAATTGAATTCTTTCGAAGGATTTTAGTAAAATTTTTGAAAATTATTAAATTTCTACCAAGAATTTTATTACAATCTTTTTAAATAATTTAATTATAAAGAATTTTATCGAAGTTTTTGAAAATAATTGAATTCTTTCGAAAAATTTTATTAACATTTTTAAGAATAATTGAATTTCTGATAAGAAAAATGATGAAAAATAAATAAATAATAACTCATACTAATTATTATTAATAAATATATTACTATACAAAATCGACTACGAAATAATGGGAAAAATAATTTTTGAATGGAAATCCTATAATAAAAATGGAAAATATAATAAAAATTTGCTCCACTGGAGAACACTAATGAGTTTTAGGGAATATTTATGAGTCTCATAAATGCGATTCCACTCCTTCACACGCAGTTCATTGCGCAAATGTTTGCTGCACACAAGCTTATTCTGCAATGTCACGAAAACAAATGAAACTCTGACAGGTGTGACATTATCGCAATTAAACGGCTTTCGAGCCACGGACAATGAGTTATGCAAGAAAAATCCAAATTTCATTATTTTTAAATAATTCTAAATATACTTTACTTTACAAATTGAATTATTTCTACTTTTTAAGAACTGCTTCGAAAAAATTCTCAAAACTGACAATCCATATATCTCGATTCAAAAAGAAAAATAATACAATTTTTTTTTGAAATTACTGCAAATTTATAAACTTTCAAGCGAGTGAAATTTATTTATTTCCTCTTCAGATTTAAATTTTATTTACAATAATTTAAAAAAATTAATTATAAATTTTCTAAATGTTAATTTTAGATTTTTAATTTCTATTACAATCAAGAATTTCTAAAAATATTTCCTTGTGTGAATCGTAAATTTCAAATTCACAAAAAGTAATTTTAGAATAACAATAAATCAATTTCTCTGCTAAAAGAAAAAAAAAACAATTCCGCCGTGAATTGGATGTATATACTGTCATCACTTGTCAATTTCCGGGTTAAATGAGAACTCATCAAAAACAATTTGATTGAAGAATGAAGAAACTAGGTCCCAACGAAAAGTCACGAGCAAGGCAAAAGCAGGAATCGTGTGTAAGAACTATTATACATATATGTTAGAGACGATTGAATTTCCAAGTCGCTGTTCACTTTTTAGCTTGGCCAATATAGAGTTCGATTGGAACAGGAACTCAGACAGGGAAGAAAAGTATATTCACACACACACACACACACGCATCGCAAGAATATATATATGTATGTAGACCAATACCAAGGAGATTGGGACATGGTGGCTCCAGGGCAGCGGCCCTTGAGTCGCATCGAAAAGAAAGAGAGAGAAAAAGAGAGAAAAAGAGAGATCGACATATAAAGGATAAAACGACCGAGAAAAAAAGAGACGAGACGAGAACAGAAGTGGGCTAGGGGGCAGGAGCATGCAACCCTTTTATATCATACGTACACGCGTTCAATAGAGGCACGTCACGTCTTCATTGCGACCATTCAAGTTTTATTTCTTACACAAATTTTATTCTATTTTCCTTATTTCTTTCAAATATTCTCTCCTAATTTATACTCTCACACTTTTGCTTTCTTCATTTTTCATCAATTCTTCGACAATAATTTTCTATATTCTCAAATTAATGGCAAATTTTTCACAATCGGACAATATTCGCAAAAGAAATATAAAATCTAATTATTAACCACTTTAGCAGGGTACGAACCAGTGAAAGTATTTAAAAATACGGACTTTACGGACCAAAAAAAGAAAAATTACGAATCAATTACTGACAAAAATATAACCAGTCCGATTTAATTAAATAAGGGAATATTTTATTTAAAACTATAAATTAAAATTTTCCATAAAACTTGAAGATGGCCCAGTGATAAAGTCATTATTTTATTTTATAAGAATATTCTACTTCTTCAAAATTATTTTCATCATTTCAATTCAATTATTATTTTCAAGAATCTTCAACTAAAATTCGTCTTTAAATCAATTTTAATAATTTTCGAAAAAGTTCTTTGACAATTTTCAAATTCGTTTACAATATTCAATTTTACAAAATTTCAATTATTGGGATATTCTTTAATTAAATATATAGTAGAAAATAAAAACTTAAAATATAAAAACAATTCAATTAAACTTTTTCAAAAAAAATTAATTTCAAAATCCAATTATTTGAAAAATTCACGTATACTGTATTATTTTTAATATTCAATTATTATCTAAAATTTTAACTGAAATTCATTTTTATGAAATGAAAATAAATTTTTATTAGAAAATTCTACTATATACAATTCAATTACTAAAATACAAAAATAAATAATTTATTGAATAATTCAATGTTTGTTAAAATTTAATTCTCATAAAGAATTTTATCAACAAATTTTTAAATAATTCAATTCTTTCGACGAATTTTAATAAAATTTTTAAGAATAATTACATTTTTCGAAAAATTCGATTAAAATTGTATTAAAAATAATTAAATAATTCAATGTTTCTTAAAATTAAATTCTCATAAATATAAAGAATTTTATCAACAAATTTTTAAATAATTCAATTCTTTCGACGAATTTTAATAAAATTTTTCAAAAAATTAGATTAAAATTGTATTTAAAATAATTGAATAATTCAATGTTTCTGAAAATTCAATTCTCATAAAGAATTTTATTATTATACTAAAAATAATTGAAATTTTGCGATGATTTTTATTATTTGTGAAAACAATTAAATCCCTAAGGAGAATTTAAAAAATTTTTGAACGCATAATTGAATTTCTGCGAAGAATTTTATTACTTTTGAAAATAATTGAATTTCTGCAATAATTTGTAACTTCTCCAAAATTCAATTTTTTTTAGTGTTTTTAACTAAAATTATTTTTTAAATCCATTATTTTTAAGATTTTTTGAAATAGTTCTTTGAGAATTGACAAATTCATTTGTTTATAATTCATTTTTACAAAATTTCAATTATTCGGAAATTTTTTAATTAAATATTTAGAAAATAAAAATTTGAAATAATTTCAAAAAAATCCGCAATTAAACTTTTTCAAAAAAATTAAATCTACAAAATTGTTGGTTAAAAGTATGAAAAATTCAAATTTTCAAAGATTTTAATTTGGAACTTACTCAAAATTCAGTTATTTCTAATAATTCATTCTATAATGTTTTTAATATTCAATTATAATCTAAAATTTTAACTGAAATTTATTTTTAAATCAATTTTTATTAGAAATGAAGAAATGAAATCACATGATTTCAAATTTCAATTATTTAAAAAAAATTTAATAAAAATTCTTTGCAAGAATTCAAATATTCTCCTGAATAATAAAACTCTTCACAGGATTTTAATTATTTTTAATACAATTATTTTAAGTAAATTCTTCGAAAAATGTTATTAAAATACTTCGAAACAATTCAATTATCAAATATTTCTAATACTTTTTGCAAAAGTTCTTTGAGAATTTCTAAATTCATTTCTTTAAATACAATTCAATTTTACAAAATTTCGATTATTCGGGAATTTTTCAATTAAACATTTAGAAAATAAAAACTTGAAATAATATAAAAAAAAAATTCAATTAAACTTTTTCAAAAAAAAATAATTTTACAGAATTGTCAGTGAAAAGTATTAAAAATTCATATTTTCAAAGATTTTAATTTAAAACCTTTTAAAAATTCAATTATTTTTGAAAATTCATGTTATAATGGTTTTTAATATTCAATTATTATATAAAATTTTAACTGCGAAATTCATTTTTAAATCAATTTTAATTAGAAAATTCTACGAAAAGTCAATTATTTAAATACAAAATTAAATAATTTATTGAATAATTAAATATTTCTTAAAATTAAATTCTCATAAAGAATTTTGTCAATAAATTTTTAAATAATTGAATTCTTTTGACGAATTTAAATAAAAATTTTTTAAGAATAATTACATTTTTCGATGAATTTGATTAAAACTGTAAAAAAATATTTAAAATTCTGCAATGAGTTTTATTATTTATGAAAATAATTGAATTCCTAAAAAGAATTTTATTATGTACGAAAATAATTGAATCTCAGAAAAATTTTATTATTTTCTGAAAATAATGAAATGTTTGCGTAGAATTTTATTAATTTTTTTTTAAATAATTGGATTCTTTTAGAAAATTTAATTAAAATAGTAGATATTAAAAATCATTGAATTGAGGAAAATTTTTGAAAATAATTGAATTTAAGAGACGAATTTTATTATTCATAAAGAAAATTGAAATTTTTACCAGAATTTTTTTTAAATTTTTGCGAAGAATTTTATTACTTTTAAAAAAATAATTGAATTTCAACAATTCAACAATAATTTCTTTAAAATTCTCCAAATTATATCGTACAATTTACTAACTATTCGCCCTTTTTCTTTTTTTTTACGAATTTTTCTTCAAGCAAATATACTGATCTTTACGGAATTTACGGACTTAGTTCGAGCTTTACTTTAGAAATATTTTTTTTTGCCAACGAAACGTAAAAAAATTTAGAATATACAGTACAAAATGCGATAGCAGAATAAAGAAAGGAATTTGATAAAATGGTATTGCAGAATTTTTTCTTCCTCCTCTTTCTCTCTTTTTTTTTATTTTTATTTCTTTTTGAGTGGGACACTCTGAAGCGGACGGTTTACCAAATGCGAATTGAAATATTCAGTTGGAATTCGATCCTCGAATATGCCTGTCGCTTCGATTATATTCTCCAGTCAAACGGGTCACTTTTCCCTCTCTCTTTGTATATATGTATAGTCGGATCGAGATCGCAAAGATTTGCACCGAAACATGTGTTCCGTAAAACAGATATAACGAGGAATCGATCACGCCGACAGATCTTTGAACCAAGAAAAAGAAAACAGACGTGGGAATTAATTGTTACAGACGACGAGAAATCGACTTGCTAAAACTTATGTCAGACACTGATGAAGATTTCATCTCAATACACAACAACAGAGAGCTCTCCTATTGTTTTCTCAGTATTTTACGATTCAGGAACAAGAATATGTCAGATTAAATTATATTCTATACGCCCACTCCAGAGTCTATATTGTAAACATCAAAATTATATATTCATCTAATGTCAAATTAGATCTCTATTATTAATTTCTACTGTCTCAATATCTCCAATTTTATAAAAAGCGAAAAACGCTTATTATTGAATTCATATTTTCAAAATGAATCATTTATTTATAATAATGACAATTCACCTTGAAGATATACTATTTTTCAACTCTTTCGGAGATTAAAAATGATGACCATGATTTATACTCAAATTTCGATGATTTATATTTTAAACATTTTAAATCTCGTCTTATTTTCAAATATTTATAGGCGACAATGGAAGAGAATGAGAGAGAGAGATGGAGAGAAGGAGATGTAATTTAGTATCGGATATTTTTCTATAAGGATAGAAATCTCTTTATAAAATGCAAATGACTACTTGTTCTGTCAAAGTTTCACACGAACAGAAGCCGGGAGTTCGAAAGATCTCATAAAATAGCTCAACGAAGCTATTAATCATTCTCGTTTAATAATAAATTGTCCGCGAGAAGGTAGGCATCAAAGTATATGTGCACAGAAGTAACGTACTTTTACGAGAAATAAAGTGTGTGCACCGCACAGTCGATCGTTATCGCTCAACTTGAATCTATATATTTCGTGTTATATACATATATATTCGTATATAAATGTATATATGACGTAGGTGTGCAAACATCCGTACTCCTTCGCAATTACAATTAATTATTCGTGATTTGAGGCGTGCGATAATTAGCGCCCCCGTTATTACTTCCCTAACTCGAGAGACGATTTATATTTGAATCTCAAGTTTTATCGGCAAATCGATAATATTCAACTTGAACCTTGATCCTTAATTTTTTCTCCATCATTCATCTTTGACACTAGAAAAAAAAATGAATATTTAAAAATTAATTCATAATTCGTGTTAAATACTCTAAATTTCAACAGGGTTTGAAAAATTTGATTTGATTTCTCCTTGCTTCACAAGCAGAATTTTTACTTTTACCCTGAATCCTGAAAAAAATATCTACTCTCCAAAATTTCAATAAATTATTCTTTAAAAAATTCAATTTTCAGAAAATTCTTTAAAAAAAATTCAATTTTCAGAAATTTCAATTAAATTCTTAAACAATTCAATTCTCTTCGAAAATTTCAATAAAATTCTTAATAAACTCAATTGTTTTCAAAAGTTACAATAAAATTCTTTAAAAAATTGAATTTTCAGAAATTTTCATTAAATTCTTAAAAAATGCAATAATTTTCAAAATTTCCACAAAAATCTTCAAAAGAATTGAATTATTTTTAAAAATTCAAAATAAAATCTTGTACATTCATTAAAAATTCAAATAACTACTCTCTAAAATATCAATAAATTATTCTTTAAAAAATGCAATTATTTTCCAAAAATTTCAAAGAAATTCTCAAAAAAATTCAATCATTTTCAGAAAATTTGAATAAAATTCTTTAAAAAATTCAATTTTTAGAAATTTCAATTAAATTCTTAAACAATTCAATTCTCTTCAAAATCTCTTTAAAATTCCAAAAAATTATTCTTTAAAAAATGCAATTATTTTCCAAAAATTTCAAATAAATTCTCAAAAAAATCGAATTATTTTTAGAAAATTTCAATAAAATTCTTTAAAAAATTCAATTTTTAGAAATTTTAATTAAATTCTTAAACAATTCAATTCTCTTTGAAAATTCGAATAAAATTCTTAATAAATTCAATTGTTTTCAAAAGTTTTAATAAAATTCTTTAGAAAATTGGATTTCAGAAATTTTCTTAAATTTCTTAAAAAATGCAATTATTTTCAAAATTCTTCAAAAGAATTTAATTATTTTAAAAATTTCAAAATAAATTCTTTTACATTCACTTATTCGCAAAGTTTTGAATAAAACTCTCAAAAAATGCAATTATTTTTATCAATTTCTATAAAATTTTCAAAAAATTCAATTATTTTCAAAAGTTTCAATAAAATTCTCAAAAAAAAAATTTAGAATCGACATGACTTTCTTGAATTTAATTTTTTACCAATTACTAAGTTAATATTCTTTGAAAACTCGATATTTTTTAAATTTCTTTTATAGAATTTCTTAACAAATTTAATTATTTTTAGTTTAATTTCTCAAAATTCCAATTAATCAGATAATTCTTGAATAGAAATTTTTTAACATAGGTATAAATATCGTCGAATAAATGAATTAAAATTTCTCTAAAATCTTTTTTTTTTTGGTATTTTAAATAAAATTATTTAAAACCTAAAATGTTTTTTGAGTAAATTTTTTATAATTCTTTCGAACTGCTTCTGAGCAATTGAAATTTATAAAAAATTTAGTTAAAAAATCTTCTGAAATTTAATTATTCCTGAAAATTGCGACAGTTTTCAACTAAATTATTTTTATGTTAATTAAAATTGCAGATAACTTTATGAAATTTATTCTAGATAACTTGAAAATAAATTTAATTATTTACAGAAATCAGAAAAAAAATTAAAATTCATATAAGTTTTTAAGGTAAAAAAAATTCAAGAAGAATTAAAGGTTTTCGAGACTTCCAATTTTTTTTTTTTTTTTTTTTTTTTTGAACACCAAAAACCAAAATTGTAGTAATTCTAGAAATTTGATTTGACAGAAAAGAAAAAATAACTCTTTGAGAATTGATATATATAGAAAAATATTTGGCGAATTCATAAGAAAAATCATTTTCATTTTTGAGAAGCAAAAATGATTGAAAATGAGAAAATGAAGAAAAAATTGAAGTTTCACGAGTTCGCGAACAATATACGGTGAAAACGCATCGCGCTATTTGGCATTGCGTGCGAGGCGATACACACATAAATATATATACAGTATCTCGTAATCGCGTGCATGGTCTTTCGTAGCCTTGAAACGAGCTGCAAAGTGCCGTCGGAGATAAGGAGGCTACGCGTTTGAATACAAGAAAAAAAAGGACAAAGAAGAGACAGACGATGCGTCGATTCATACCTTGTCCAATTGTTGAATAAATTGTCAAGGGGTCTGAAAAGACACTAATTTCTGAATAATTTTACCTTTCTTTCTTTCCTCTCCCTATATACGGTAATTTTAAATTGCAAACAAAAAGCAGAAGAAGAAGAAGAAAAAGAAGAGGAGGAGGAGGAGAAAAAAATGAAATACAAAACATAAGTGGATTAATTACAGTCAATTTCTTTTTTGCATATATAACGACCTCGAAAACTATATATTTATTCAGAAATTTAACAATTCAACAAAAAGAAGAGAAAAGTTTACTCATTTTCAACACTAAATTATTTAAAGAACCAAAAAAAAAAAAAAAAATTAATATTAAGACCACAATGTTAAGTATTAAACTTAATTAAAGTTAAAATATATAATTCTCCCCGAAGAAAGAATACGTTCACACTTGTTAATGAATTCAAAAGTGATAGAGATCTTTTGGAATATTTTTCACTAGAACAAGGAGAAAGAAGAATTATTACACATAAAGTTTTCTCGTGCTTCAAAAAGAGTCAAGCACGAGAGGTTTTTAACACCTGCTCATAGGCAAAACTCGTGGAAAAACAAATATAGGCTATCGTGTAATCGGGCAATTTTGTGGAAAATCGTGCGGAGAAGTATTTTTTTTTTTTTTTTTTTTTTTTCTTTTTTTTAACAAGAAAGAAAGAAAGGAAAATCGTGCGCCGCGATGATATCATAATATATATGAAATGAAATATATGTTTATTCAAAAAGCGGATAACTCGCTTGCACTTTCAATATTCATTGGCTTTTACTTTATTAACTCGAACATTAAGCGTTGGTTATCTAATTCTAGTACCCCTTTTTGAGTTGACTATACGAGCGTTGACGCTCTTCGATATCGTGCACCGGTTCCATGTTCCGCGATATTACACGCACCGATGTAGTCACGCGACGTTATGCGAGTTACGAAACGTCTACCCATATTGTTGGCGCGCTAGTCTGTCACCTTATAATAACACATAAAGCCCAAGAATGCTCACATATGCGGGCAAAAGAAGAAATATTAAGAATTCAAACAACAAAAGGTTTATAGTCCATCACTTCAAAATTTGAATTTCATTTTTTTCAATTTTCAATAGATGAATTCAAATTTGTGTAGATCATAATTTGTGCAATCACGAAAGTCCAATGCAAACGCTTAAATTCTCCCAGTGGATATAATAATTTTACTAATTATTCGTTTTAATGAAGTTGAACATAATTTTCCTTGACATAATCCTGACGTTCCTTCCCTCAATTTTGTAATCGAAAGATTTTTAGACTATTTCAAAATGTGATTTTGGTTTTCGGAAAATTTCAACTGACAGCATTTAGAAGAATTCGTGTAATCACCAAAATCCGATGCAATTTCCTAAACTTCTCTCGGACGGATATAATTTTATAAATTATTCATTTGTGTCCCATGAAGAAGAACAAAATTCTCTGAAAATTTCTCAACTCCCTCCTGACCTTCCTTCTCTTATTTCTGTAACAAATCTATTTCATGTTAGACGATAAAATAGATAATAATAAAATATCAGTTATTTTATTGATCGAAAAGTACATGCGAGTATAAATTGGAAGGAATTTAAAAAAAACATTCTTTAATTTTTAATATTTCCTTAAAAAGCTTTTTCTGGAAAATTAATAAAATTCTTTAAACATTTAATTATTTTCGAAACATTTCAGTAAAATTCTTAAAAAGTTAAGAAGTTTACAAAAATTTCAATTATTTTCAGAAATAGTAAAATTCAATTATTTTTATATTAAAAAAAATTATTCGCACGAATTCAATTATTTACAAAAATAATTAAATTCTTGGCAAAAATTCAAATATTTAAAAAAATTTTTTAAAAATTCTTCGAAAAAAATGAATTATTTTCAATATTTTTGCTAGTATTCTTTGTAATAATTCAATTATTTCTAGAAATAATAAAATTCTTCTCAGAAATTTAATTATTTTTTGTAAATAACAAAATTCTTCGCAGAAATTCAATTATTTTCCAAAATTTCAATTAAATTCATTATAAAAATTCAATTATTTTGAAAAATTTCAAGAAGATTTTAAAAAAATAAAATTATTTCCAGAAATTTCAATAAAATTCTTAGAAAATTCAATTACTTTCTAAAATTTCAATACAATTGTCAACAAAATTCAATTATTTTTTAAAATTTTAATAAAATTCTCAGAACATTCCATTATTTTTAAAAATTTTGATGAAATTTTTTTAAGAATCTAAATATTTTCAAAAAAATTCAATTACTTTTAGAAATAATAAAATTCTTCGCAGAAATTCAATTATTTTTAATAAATAATAAAATTCTTTGCAGAATGTCAACTATTTACAAAAATATTGAAATTCTTGTCAAACATTCAATTATTTTTAAAAATTTTAAGAAAATTCTTCGAAACACATGAATTATTTTCAATAATTTTTCTTGTATTTTTTGTAATAATTGAATTTATTATTTTTAGAAATAAAAAATTCTTTCTAGAAATTCAATTATTTTCATTAATAATATCAAATTCTTCGCAGGAATTCAATTATTCTCTAAAATTTCAATTAAATTCTTTAAAAAAATTTAATTATTTTGAAAAATTTCAAGAAGATTATTAAAAAATAAAATTATAATTTCCAAAAATTTCAATAAAATTCTTAGAAAATTCAATTAAGTTTCAAAAATTTCAATAAAATTGTCAAAAAATTCAATTATTTTTAAAAATATCAATAAAATTCTCAAAAAATTCAATTATTTTAAAAAATTTTGATGAAATTTTTTAAGAATCCAATTATTTTCAAAAAATTTAATTATATTTATAGAATTCTAACAAAGAAATTAATTTACAAAATTTTCATTACTTGTTTATAAACATTCAAAATTATCTTTAACAAAATAGAAATTGAATATTTGAAAAACCTAATAATTCAGAATTATTTTACATAAAACTTTTTGTAAACTTTGTAATTTAAAAAAATAATTTAATTTAAGTTTTCTAAAATAAAATAAATTATTAAAATTATAATTGTAATTCTTTTGAAATTAAATTATTTTAAATGCAAATTGAACTCCAGGAGAATCTTTGATAAATTTAAATATTTACCAATTATTGAAAAATAATTCTTTGAAAATTAGATTTTTTAAAATCTCTAATAGAATATTTAAACAATGAAAAATTTTCTTCCATTAAATTTTTCAAAATCAATTTATTTCATAATTTCTTAAATAAAAAATTTTTTTTTTAATTCAAATAACTTTAAGAAGTTCAGTTATAAATTTTCTTAGAAACCTAATTTTTTGCAGAATTTTAAATAAAATTATCTAAAAGTTAAATAATTTTTTTAATAAATAGTTGATTATTATTAACTTCTTCCAGACAGGTAAAATTTTCAAAAATTTTTGTTTAAAATCTGAAGAAATGTAATTAATTCTGAAAATTGCTAGGTACTGTTTTGATAATATTCCTTGACATTTTCTAGATTTCCGTGACTAATTTTATTTTACATGACTGTTTTCTGACTTCCCTGAATTCCCTGACCTGTGGCAAACATGAAAATGTACTTCGAACGCAGCAAATTTTACTCCGAAAATAATAAAAGTGGCCAAAGCAAAAGCAGAAGTTCCAGACGCAGTTCAGCTTTCAGTTTGTAAATAGTAAAAGTTACTCGACATTTTTTTCCCTGTATACTAAAATAGGATTTTTTCTATCATTTTCTAAAATCCTACCCTGATGATAAAACAAAATGCAATTTATTTTCTTCCTCTTTTTTTCTACTTTCGTTCAAAATAAGAATTTTGTCTCTTCACGAAGAGGACAATTTCTCAAAATTTTCCTGAATCTTAGAATATTTATTCTTTCTCAGAATAATCCATTTTTTTCTCCATCATTTTCTAAAATACTCCTCCTCCTCCTCTTGATAACAAAAAAAAATGCAATTTCCCTTTTTTTCAATTTTTTAATTCCTGATTTCGTTCGAAATAAAAATTTTAATTCCTGATTTCGTTCGAAATAAGAATAATAATTTTCATTCTTGATTTCGTTCGAAATAAGAAATATTAAGAATGCAATTAAACTCGAGGCATTTCTTCAAGTTTCCTTTTTCCACATCAGACAATGTCCTTGAAGAAACGTCTGCAAATGCGGGTGAAACAAAAACACAAAAAGGTGCCAAAGAACTCGACATAATGTCTACTAGTTTCAGAACTAGTCGCCTGGTCATCATCATTGGGCGGAACCTCTAAACACACATGCGGGCGGAAACGTCCTCCAGTTTTTTTTCCTCTCTCTCACTCCTTTTTTCCCTATTCCTTTCCTTTACAGTAAAAGCAAAGTGTGAGACTTCCTGAGTCGCAGGAATAACCTAATTAAAAAACACCATCTAAGGTATAAAACATAAGAAAAGCAGACATTATATACAGTTTAAGGAGGTGAAGAATGAAGAAAAAAAATTCTCCGCGTCTAGCGAGAAAAGTCTCGTCTTAAAATTGTATTCTTTCAACTCATGTGCTGTGTTATATGTCTCAACTCATGTCGTACGAGCAGGTTTCGTAAAAGCAAAATTGTGGGAGTCTGTGTGAATATTCTCCTGTATGGGAGAAAATATATAGATGTACAAAGTTAAGTCGAAGAGAGTGGTTAGAAATTGCGGTGGTGTTGGTTCCTATGGTTATGTAGTGGTTACTGAAGGGATGGCTTTTAAAAAAAAAAGTTCCTCTTGTACACAACCGCGTACCACCGCGAAAATGCGGAGCTCTCTCTCTCTTTGGAAGAAACGTCGATATACGACGCGTGGGACACTGACACTTCCACCACAATCGCGAACGCATTTTCAAGCTCACACGCGCGTGCAGGCCACTACAGCTAATTACCGAGCGGAACCCGACGCGCGACCCTGGGGATCTTGGGTTCACTCTCTCACTCTCATCAAGTATAAAAAAAAACACCGAGAGAGAGAGAGAAAAACACCAAGGGTTAAACGCATGCGCTCTATTTTTTTTTTAATAATCAAAAAGAATGAGCAAGACGAGATGAGACTTTGCGCTTCAACAGAAACGAAAGAGTGAGAGAGAAGGGGTAGCTAATTTTTCCAGGAATGTAGGATATAAAGAGGATGAACTAGCGCATAGAATGAGCTGGATTATAAACTAAAGTGGGAAAAGAGTTTCAGAAGGCGAATGGGATTGAGGGTGAGTTGCAGTCAGCGAGGCCAAATGCTTATGAGGGTGTGAGTGCAGCAGAACGTGGCATAAAAAAAGAGAAAGATTTACAAATGAAACTTTGAGAGAGAGAGAGAATTACTGCGGGAAAAGATCATATATATACGATAGTCCAAATATCAAAAAGAGAAAATAACCCATATGACCTTTCAAACATTTTTTTTTAAATCTTCCTTTTCCTTTCAATAACTTTCATTCCTTCCTTCCTTCCTTTCTTTCTATTTTTTCGAACTTTTTTTTTCCTTTTTGTAACGATTTGTTTTAAATTATTCTATTTATTAAAATTTAAATTAAATATAATAATCTAAATAATTTTAATTAACAAATAAAAAAAATAATAAATAATTATTTTCTTGATAATTTCAAACAATTTTGTTTAATTAATTTTTCTTATTATTTAAGTAATATTCAAAAAATTAAAGCAGTTTTTCTAAGGATATCGAATTGAGACAAAAAATGAATCAAAATGTTGCTTCGCAACACTTTTGATTCGTTTTTTATCTCAATTCGATGTCCTCCGAAAAACTGTGAGTATATTTCATTCACTTAAAAAATCAAAACATTGCAAGATAAATTCAGAAATAATTGTTTTTATTAAT
The DNA here is from genome assembly GCF_015476425.1 of Leptopilina heterotoma. Lineage (NCBI taxonomy): Eukaryota > Metazoa > Arthropoda > Insecta > Hymenoptera > Figitidae > Leptopilina > Leptopilina heterotoma. The sequence continues at coordinate 1,741,175 of NW_025111185.1, read as the reverse complement.
TTGTATTAATAAATTAATTTTTAAAAATTTTAAGTATAACAGTTTGGTTAATTGCTATAATTGAATTCTTGCAAAAAATTTTATTATTTATAAAAATAATTAAATTCTTTCGAAGAATTTTATTAAAATTATGAAAATAATTTAATTCCTGGGAAAAATTATATATTAACATTTTTTTTTAAAATAGACTTTCTGCCAAGAATTTAATTATTTTGAAAATAATAATTGAATTCTAACGAATTTTTAAACATTTTTTTAAAAGAATTGAATTCATTCGAAGAATTTTATTAAAATCTTTAAAATAATTGAATTTCTTTAAAAAAATTTATTATTTTTGTAAATAATTGAATTATAAAGAATTTTATTAATGTTTTTTAAAATAATTCAGTTTCTGCAAAGAAATTTATTATTTATGAAAATAATTGAATTCTTTCGAGAAATTTGATTAAAATTTTATTGGAAATAATTGAATTCTTACGAGAAATTTTATTAAAATTGTGTTTAAAATAATAAAATTCCTGTGAAGAATTTTATTATTAACAAAAATAATTGAATTATAAAGAAATTTATAACAGTTTTTGAAAAGAAATAAATTCTCACGAAAAATCTAATTAACATTTCTGAATATAATTGAATTTCTCCCAAGAATTTAACTTTTTACGAAAACAATAATTATTTTCTTTGAAGAACTTTATTTGAATTTTTAAAAATAATCGGATTTATGCTAAGAAATTGATTATTTATGAAAATAATTGAATTATCATAAACAATTTTATCAAAAGTTTTATTAATATTTGATTTTCTGCCAAGAATTTAATTATTTTGAAAATAATAATTGATCTCTTTTATAGAACGTTATTAAAACTTTTAAAAGTAATTTAATTTCAGGGAAGAATTTTATGATTTTTATGATTTTTATTATTTTGGTAAATAATTGAATTGTAATGAATTTTATCAAAATTTTGGAAAATAATTGAATTCTTCTGAAAAATTTTATAAAAATTTCTAAATATAATTGAATTTTTGCCAAGAATTAAATTTTTTATAAGAATAATAATTTAATTCTTTATAGAAGAATTTTTTAAAATAGGATGTTTAAAAATAATTGAATTCTTGACAAGAAATTTATTATTTTTGAAATTAATTAAATTATCATAGAGAATGTTTTCAACATTTTTATAAATAATTGAATTTCTGGGTAGAATTTTATTATTTATAAAAAGAATTGCATTTGAGCGAATAATTTGAATGAAATTGTTGAAAATAATAAATAATAGTTATTAATCATTTAAAAAGTCAAAAAATTTTAAATAAAAAATAAAAAAAAATAATTGAAAAATGGAAGCTGATATTTGTCAGTTAATAATAAATATTTATTTCCAAAATCATTTTCTTTCCCTATTTTTTTTTAATTTCAGAAAATTTGTAAAAATCTTTGTATAGACATTTTAATTATAATGAGAAAAAAAATTGTCGTTTAGCTTTTTTTTCAAAATAAAATCGCACATTTCGATTAAGTTTCATAATTGTAGTGTAAATTTCTCGTGAAGGAAAAAAAATTGAATGATAAAATCTTAATGATCTGTCCTGAGAGTGTTATGTACTATGTATAAGAAGAAAAGACGTTACAAGTGCTAAAGAGTCATGATTGATAACTTAATGACAGAGTTGAAGATAGCCTGTCGGAGTATATATCAATGCACATTCATTTAATATAGTTGCGAGAACGATAATAATTGTGATTTATAGCAACAAGGATAACAATAATCACAATGAGATTGCACTATAATCGTAGTCATGCTTCATGATCCGATACAAGTTCAAACAGTAATTACAATCCACTACAAAAGGAATATTACACAAGTCAAATTTCAAATTCAAGAAAAAAAAAGAAAGAAAATTAGAAAAGAATTCCTAACAAAAAGTAGAAAAAAAAAATTCCTAACGAAAAGTAGAAAAAAATTTCAAACAAATAGAAAAATAATTTTAACAAGTAGAAAAAAAATTCCATTTTTCTAAATGAGGTCTTACAATAACTCCATAATGAAAAGAAGAAATAGTCTGATTTTAATTACGTCTACGAGTCTAAAAAAAAAGAAAAAGGAAAATTTCACTTTCTCTTTTTGTTCAATTTATGTGGATGAGCCATCTTGATTTTCACAATCTAAAAAGCAATAAACAGATTTGTATTGCCGTGGAGGGTAATTTTCGAAACGAAAACTGAAAGTTATAAACCTTTCAACTAATGAAAGAAAAAAAGCAAACTTACGGAGAAGAAAATAAACTATATTGCCATAATCCATTTTGCTAATGGTGAGCAAAATAAACTAGTGTCCCTTTTAAATCATCCTCGCCATTATAATCTCATCAACTCTGCATTAAAACCGAAAACAACTCTTTTTAATTTTTTCCTCTCTTTCTCTCTTTCACTCTCTCAAGAAACTCGAGTGGCTCGTGCCATTCCAATTTACAACTGGCGAAAACACATATATATTGTTTGGACAGAAACCAAGTGTTTGTTAAAAAAAAAAGAATCAAACCTCCTTGGCACTGTTTGCTACTCTCCAAAAAAAATCTTAACTTTATTGTATACTGGCTACATGCGTAGCAAGTATACAATTTTTGTGGTGGAGAGAAGCAGCTACAGGCTTCGCACTCAATAATTAATTTAAAAAAAAATAAAAAAAAGTAGTTTTAAGAATGAAAATATATAAATTCTTTCGAAAGAATGTATTACATAATTTTTACAAAAATAATTGAATTTCTGTCAAGAGTTTAATTTCCTTATGAAAATAATAATTGAATTCTTTAGAAAAATTTTATTGAAAATTTAAATTTTAAAAAATATTTCAATTTTTTCGAAGAACTTGATTAAAATTTCTGAAAATAATTGAATTTCTGCCAAAACATTTATTACTCTTGTAAATAATTGAATTATAAAGAATTTTATCAAAGCTTTTGAAAATAATTGAATTTTTTTTGAAAAATTTCTATGAACATTTTAAAAAATAATTGATTTTAGAGAAATTCATTTGGATTTGTTTTAAAAATAATTGAAATACTGTGAAAATTTTATTATATTTAAAAATAATTGAATTTTTGTGAAGAATTTTATTAAATTTTTTTAAAAAAATTGAATTTTTGCCAAGAATTTAATTATTTTGAAAATAATAATTTAATTCAAGAAGAATTTTATCAAAATTTTTAAGAGTAATTGAATTTGTGCAAAGAGTTCTATTATTTATAAAAATAATTGAATTTTTCCGAAGAATTTTATTAAAATTTTTGAAAATAATTGAATTTCTAACAAAAAATTTGTTATTTTTGTAAATAATTTAATTATAATGAATTTTATCAGTTTTGGAAAATAATTGATTTTTAGCCAAGAAATTAATTATTTTGACAATAGCGATTGAATTTGTTAAAAGAATTTTAATAAAATTTTTGAAAATGATTACAATTTTGGGAGAAATTAAATTGGAATTTTTTTTTTAAATAATTGAAATCCTGCGAAGAATTTTATTATTTATGAAAAATAGAATTCTTACATTAAATTTTATTAAATTTTTTTCAATAATTTTATGAAAATTTAAACAAATAATACAAATATTCCGAATAAATTTAATTAAAATTGTATTAAAAATAAAAATTAGAGAATTTTTTTGAATACGTTTTAAACAATTGATTTCTGTCGAAAAATTTTCTCGAAAATTTAATTGTAAAGAATAATTGAATTCCTGCGCGTGAAAATTTTACTATTCATGATATTAATTACATTTTCGCGTTGAATTTTATTAATTATTTTCCAAAATAATTGAATTCTTGTGAGAAATTTGTACTGCAGATATCGAAATATTTGAATGTCAGCAAAGAATTTCAGTATTTTGTATGAAAATAATTGAATTCTTGCTAAAAAAAAAATGTACAACAATTTTTGTAAATAAATGAATTCTTTCAAGGAATTATAGAACAATTTTCTGAATTGTTTCTAAGAAGATTTTTATTAGAAATTAGTCGATTTAAAATAATTTTAAATCGACTAAACTATTAGTCGATTTAAAATTATTTTAAATCGACTAATAGTTGTCAAAAAAATTCTTCTTAGAAACAATTCAGAAATTTTTTTTTTGAAAATTTGCATTATTATAGTGCAATTTAAAAAAAGTGCTTTTTGTGTCACAAATTTAAAAAAAGTATCCAAATAGTAACTATATAATCGGTTAAAAAATACTAAATAGTAGATTTTAGTAAAGAGTACGAAACCTGCGTTCGTTCTTTCTCATGTGATGAGAATGTAAAAAATTCCCTCCCTGCTCGAGATTCACGGAAATATTTAAATAAAACAAAAAAAAGAGAAGAAGCCATCCAGATCAGGAAATATCTCTCGCGCGATCTTGCTTTCACAAGCGCCCCAATCGAAATTTAATTCCTGGAGATTGTGAATGGCCGGTAATTTAGTCTCGGAAGAAATGAGAGGCAGAGTGGGGGAAAATGGGAAGCAATTTTGAGCCTGAGGCTCACGGACCCATCAGGAGTGCAGTGAAAATTCTCTCGCGAGAGATCCACCACTGTGGTCGAACGAGAAGAAGAAGAAGAAGAAGAAGAAGATGACGACAAGAAGAAGAAGAAGAAGAAGGTGGTGGAGTGGGTTTCGCAACGGGCCCCTCGGTAATATCTCGTTTAGAAAGATTACAGGTTTGAAGAGGCTGCCAATGTATAAAACAAACATCGTTAACTCAGCCCTATACTTAACAACTCCCTCCACACCCCGTGGTCTTGATCCTACACACCAACTCCGGGATAACAACCCCCTCCCCCCCTGAAGTTCCTCTCTCACTCCTATATATAAATGGAACCCACACGATGAGATCGACAAGTGTGTTCGTCAATTGATGCCAGTTTTTCCACGTGCACGAGAGAGAGAGAAAGAGGGGCTCTTACGTAGGCGCGAGACCAGACACGATATTGAGACGTAGACCACACGACGTTACTTTGGCTTATGCTTTGGCTCGCTTTGGCTCACTTTGCCTCCATGGACTCCACTACGAACGGACGATGCCAACCAATGTGCGTAATTTCGAGCTGTGTAATTATCGACCACTGTTGTTAGGTTTGATACCTGTTCTCGTAGCGGATCATAAGTACTCACTCTGTACACGCCTACGCTTTCACAATTTTTTTTCCTCTTTCTTTTTCATTCTTTTTTTTGTAATACACATGTGCGTATATATATATATATACGAACGACTGAAAGAGAGAGAAATATTCTCCTTGTCTGAACTCGATTTACAAGGATGAAGATTGATTTAGAGCGAATTGCGAAAAGATAGAGAGAACTTTAACTTGTATATTTAGTGATATACATCACTTTAATAAATACTTTCAAATCGAAGCCCTTGAATTACGCTCTTATCGTTCCTTTCCTCCTAGCAACATTTATCACTCATTTATTTCGACATCTTTCAGTTCATACGCTCCAGGCTCTTTGAAAATTTACAACCACTCTCCCCGGACTTCTTAATTTCCTTCCTACAACAGAAATATGTAAATTTTTAAGCAGTAAATTTGTTCCTTTTATTTTTTATCAAAATTGTCATCGAACAATTCTATTTTTTATGGAAATACTTTTTGAACCAATTCTATTTTTCATGAAAATTGTTTTTGACTAATTCCAATTTTTCAATAATCAGGCTTCACACTTGATAATTAATTTTCAAAAAGTAGCAAAAAGTAGCTTTAAGACTAAAATTTTAACTCAAATTAATTTTTAAGTCAATTCTTGTTAGAGACTTTCATTAAACTGATGAAAATTTTATGAAAATTCAATTGTTTAAATACAAAAATAAATATGTGATCATTTTTTATTGAAAATCATTTCTTATAAAGAATTTTATCAAAAAATAAAAAAATAATTGAATCCTTTCAAGAAATTCTATTAACAATTTTAAAAATATTTGAATTTCTGCAAAGAATTTTATTATTTATCAAAATAATTGAATTTTTCGGAAGAATTTTATTATAATTTTTTTAAATAATTGAATTTCTGCCAAAAAATTTGTTATTTTTGTGAATAATTGAATTATAAAGAATTTTATCAAAGTTTTGCAACTAATTGAATTTTTTGGAACGTTTTATTAACATTTTTTAAAATAATAGCTTTTTGCCATAGAATTCAATTATTTTGTAAATAATAATTAAATTCTTTCAAAGAATTTTATTAACATTTCTAAAAATAATTGAATTTTTCTAAAGAATTTTATTAAAATTTTTGAAAATAATTGAATTTCTAACAAAAAAATTTGTTATTTTTGTAAATAATTAAATTGCGAAAAATTGTATCAAAGTTTTTAAAAATAATTGAATTTTTTTAAACATTTTATTAACATTTTAAAAAATAATTAAATTTCTGCCAAGAATTTAATTATTTTGAAAATAATAATTGAATTCTTTGAAAAAATTTTAATAACATTTTTAAAAATAATTGAATTTCTGCCAAGAATTTTATTATTTATAAAAATAATTGAATTTCGGCAAAGAATTTTATTATTTATAAAAATAATTGAATTTTTCCGAGGAATTTTATTAAAATTTTTGAAAATAATTGAATTTTTGCCAAGAATTTAATTATTTTGAAAATAATAATTGAATTTTTTAGAAGAATTTTATTAACATTTTTAAAAATAATTGAATTTTTTCAAAGAATTTTATTAAAATTTATGAAAATAATTGAATTTCTAACAAAAAATTTGTTATTTTTGTAAATAATGGATTTTTTTGAAAAATTTTATTAACATTTTTTAAAACTAATTTATTTTTTGCAAAGAATTTATTTTTTTTTTAAAATAATAATTGAATTCTTTCAAACAATTTTATTAAAATTTCTCTCAAAAAATGTTATGAAACTTCTATTTCAAATAAATAAAATTTTTTGTGAAAATATTTATGAAAATATAATTTAATTTCAGCCAAAAATTTTATTATTTGTGAAGTCTGAAAAATTAAAAATTCTAAAATGTAATTCATCCCTTGAATGCAAAAATTGAACAGTCTTCCTTCTCTCTCTCGAAAAAAAACCCTAAATGCCAACTTGTTGATTATATAATTGCCACTGATCGTATAATTTCTGTGGACCGTTTAATCTCTATTGATCATACAATTATTTCTCTTGATAGTATAATTGCCGTTGAACCGAAAATATTTTTACTGATCGTACAATTCACTATTGATCACATAATTTTCCCTGATCATGTAATTACGCTATTGAAAGTATAATTTCCACTAATCATATATATTATTTTCTTTTGATCATAACCACTTTCATTGCTGCGCGAATTATTCAGAACAATATATACGAAATGCCTCAAGATAATTTCCGTCAAAACTAAATTATAAATCATATTCACTGATTACAATAATTTTGAATACAAGTTTTCGTATATATTTTTTGGCTATACAAAACAATATATCAAATTGAAGCCAAAAAATACGAAAACTTGACCAAAAATAATTCAAAACTGGAAGAAATCGAAAATTCCGACAAAAAGAATTAAAATTCTAGATTTTTAATTTGACCAAGAAATTAAAATTCTAGAATTAAAATTTCCAACTCCGAACTGATATAAATTTTAAGTGCACGTATATATTTTATTTACGAACTTGTTAGACGTTTAAAAATAAGAATACCTGGAATTACGTATTTATAAAATGAATGTGTAAAGAACGGATCAAGCTAACTCGAGGAATATAATAACCTTTTCCCTTATAGAAAAATATAAATACAAATGCTCTTCTCCTCTTTTGAATATACATACATCATCATGAAAAACACGAATACACGCACATAAAATAGATCCAATTGATAACTATTTATATATGCAATTTATATCCACAACTCTTTCGTATGGGAAAAAAAATTACTCCCGAGATGTGTTCAATTGGAGAAGAGAAAATAGATTTTCTCCGCATTAATATTAAAAAACCCGATACTATAAGTGTCTCTCAAATTACTCTCTTTATCACTGCGTGCACTATACAAAGTTTTACGCTCTTGAAATTCTATTACTTTTCACAAGACTCCAAAGCTATTTAAACTTGTTTCGTTATTTAACAATAGACTGCCTATAACTTTATTTCTTAAGTGCATTATTAATGGAATCAACAAATGCAAGATAAATAAAGTCAACTATTACATTAACTATAAATTACCTGTAACTATATATTTGTACAAACACGTACACTTGAAAGTGAATTGAAAACTGGATTTTAAAAATGTCTAATAAATAAAGTAAAAATAAAAAACAAAAAGGAAAATTGCACAAATAAAATTTTACTCTAAACAAACAAAATTTTATTTGAAACAAATAAATTTTACTGAAACCGAATAAAATTTTATTCGAAACAATATATAAAATTTCATTAGAACCAAATAAATTTTACTGAAACCAAATAAAATTTTATTCGAAACAAATAGAATTTATTTGAACCAAATAAATTCTACTGAAAGCAAATAAAATTTAATTCGAAACAAATGAAATTTCATTTGATCCAAATAAATTTTACTGAAACAAAATAAATTTTAATTCGAAACAAATAAAATTTCATTTGATCCAAATAAATTTTATTGAAACCAAATAAATTTTACTTACATTTTTTCTTATATTTTTTTCTTAAAAAAAAAAAAAACAAAAATAATTCCAATTAAACTCCCAACGAATTTGATAAAAATAATTACAACAAAAATCAAGAAAATCAAAGAAAAAAAAAGATGGGAAAAAAAATTCGGGGGAAAAAATTAGTCCAGAAAAATTGAGAGAATGAAGAAAAATAAATGATGGAAGAGTGAAAAATAGAAGATACGTCTAGTGAATTTTTTTCTAGTTTTTTAACTAGTCGATGACAGTATCGAGGATGATGACGGTGGAGGAACTGATCAGGGGTTGTTGAATCGGTGACGCTAGAGGGGGTGAAAAACGTAAGGGGCTAGCGAACTTTCAATTGCTCAGCGATGAGGGAGCAAGCCTCATCGAGATATCTTTGTACGTGCTTTTACACTACAAAGACGAACTCCCTGTCGTTGAGGATAGTAGAACGAATACACACAGACCTAAATATGCACACGTTCGTACTTTTTCTTCAAATTTATATATACAAACGTGTGAGAAATCATCAAAAATTATTTTTTTTTTCATTTTCAAAACTTGTACTTTCCGTATACTGTCAAAATCGAAACAAGAAAAAAGCTTTCCAAAATTGCGATTGATACAAATATTTGACGAAGTAAAATAAAAAAAAAAAGCAGGGAAAGAAAAAAAAGATGAATAGAAAAAGAATTAAAAATGGAAAAAGAATAAAAAAAAAGAAAATGAAAAATAGAAAACAAATAATAAAAAGGTATCAAAAATAGAAAAAAATAAAAAGTAGAAAAAGAATAAAAAATGAAAAAATAGAAAACAAATAAAAGAAGATACAAAAAATAGAAAAGAATAAAATAGAGAAAATGAATAAAAAGAGAAAAAAGAATAAAAAAATAAAAAGTAGAAAAAAATAAAGAGTAGAAAAAGAATAAAATTTAGAAGAAGAATAGAAAATAGAAGAATAGAAAATGGAAAGAAGAAAAGAAAATAGAAAGAAGAACAAAATATTTGCAAACTAATATACAGAAATTAGATCATCGCAACAATTGTAGGAGGCAAACGATCTTTTTTTTTTGAATTTTCGGACATAATTCGGGCAACTAAAGTGTGCGAGTATATAAATGGCACTGTATTGCAGTGATTCAAGTGAAAAAATCTCTCACTCTTAAAAATACCAGTGGTACAAGTATATTCATCGACGCAAATGGGGGATACGCGCTTCCAATATATGCGAGAGCCCGTTTATCGACCGCTTTCAAAGTTTGCACGACACTCGTACGTTCTTGTTTGCGTGTGTTGACTATATATATCTGACAACTAATGTTAAGCACGTGCGATGAAACTTTGAATGTGAAACTTTCAAGTTTTATATATTAGAACACCAAAAGAATAAGAAATCGAGAAGATCTCTTGAATTTCGTTAATTTGTCCATAATTAAAAATTTTCCTCTTTAATTCAAATCCGAACCTCCTATGGATTAATTTGATCGAAATAAATTTTTTTCTACAAACCAAAAATTCGTAAAATTATACAATATTTGTAAAATATTTGTACAATACTTGAAAATAATTTTACAATATTTGTAAAATATTTCTACAATACTTGTAAAATATTTCTACAATACTTGTAAAATATTTCTACAATATTTGTCAAAAATTTGTAAAATATTTCTACAATTTTTGGAAATACTTCTTCAATATTTATAAAATATTTGACCCAAATTTGTAAAATATTTTAACAATATTTGTAAAATCAGACGAAAAATTAGAGAGTAAAATATTCAAAAGTCCTCTCGAGTTCAAACTCCAGGAGTTGGAGGTGAAAAAGAATTTTTCTTGTTAATTCTTACCGGCCACTTTTCGTGATGACCATTTCAGTTCCGAGTTTGTGGAACTTTTCCCACAATTCTTTTCCCTCGAGGGTGACCTTAGGGTCATCGACAACACCGTCCTCCTCGGGATGAGGGGGAATGAGAGGATGATGAGGTCCAGCCAATGGATGATGAGGGGCAAGTGGATGGGGTGCCGAGTGCAACATGCCAGGAGGCAGAGGATGCCTCAATGGCCTCATCGTCGGACCTCCGGATGCTCCTTGGTGATGATGATGCAGAGCAGCAGCAGCGGCGGCTAACACTGCCGCATGCGCTTCTTCAGAACTTTGTGGTCCCAAGCCCAGACCTGAAAACAAAAATCGCATTAGAAAATTTGACACAGAAACACAAAAGTAAAAAAAAATTTCTTCTAATATTACAAAAAAATGCGTCCTTCTCTATATTAAAAAGAAAATTTCCTTCTCCATATTAAAAATAAATTTTCTTCTCTGTATTATTTGGGAAGTAATTTCTCAATCGTAATAATATAGAGAAAAAATCTTTTTTTTTTAGAGAAAAAAATATCAAGATCAAGATAGATATGTTAACAGATTTGCTTTTATATAATTAAGACTATAATGAGGGACATTAGTATAATATATATCGAGCTTCAGGAAATAAAAACCAGTAATGTGAATAGTGAATAATAAGAAATTAACTGCACGTTACCGGATAATTGCGGAACGGTCAATTCTCTTGAACATCAAAACTTTCGTGTGTGTTCGAGAAAATATTTTCATTTTTAATAATTTTTTTTTTATCTTTTTTGCTATTCCAAAAATTTAAAACGTTCAAATGAACAAAATATTTTTTAATATTTTCAAAAATTACCGACTGCAATAAAAAATCAAATACGTGAATTTAACAATTTGAAACTTTATAAAATATAATACTAAAATTTAAATTATTGAATTATTGCACAAATATTAGAAAATATTTTCTTAGTAACTAATTATTTAATTTTATTTATTGTTTTTAAAAATTTTTAATGAAATTTATCGAAACAATTGTATTGTTTTCCATACAATTTTTAATTTTTTAAAAAATTTCTTGAAAAAATTAAATTATTTTTAATAGAATTTTAAATTAAATTCCTCGAAAGAATTTAATTATTTTCAAAAATTTTAATGAAATCCTTCGAATGCATTCAATTATTTTTTATCGATTCTAATGAAATATGCTTCTAATAAATTCAATTATTTTCAACAATTTTAATTAAATCTTCGGCAAGAATTAAATTATTTTTAAAAATAATAACATTCTCCGAAGAATTCAATTATTTTTATAAATAATAAAATTCTTTGCAGGAATTCTATTATTTTTAATATATTTTAATAAAATCTTTAAAAAGAATTAAATTATTTTCAATTATATAATAAGATTCTTTTAAACAATTCAATTATCAGAAATTTTATTAAAATTTCTCTCAAGAATTCAATTATTTGCGTAAATAATAAAATTTTTCGCAGGAATTCAATTATTTTCAATATAATTTGTAACAAAAAATTCTCTAAACTGAAAATTTCGCTAATTGAATATTTAAATTATTATGTTCAAAAATGTGGATGAACATGTTCGCAAGAAATCAATTATTTTATTTTTCTTTACAAGAATTTAAATATTTTCATAATTAAAAATATAAAAATTCAATTATTCTCATATTTAATAAAATTCTTAGAAACAATTCAATTATTTTTAAAAATTTCCATAAATTTCTTTGTAAGAATTTAATTTTTTTCTATAAATAATACAGCTGTTTATCAATTATTTTTATAAATAATAAAATTCTTCGCAAAAATTCAATTATTTTTAGAAATTAAAAAAAAATTCTTCACAAGATTTCAATTATTTTCGTAAATATTAAATTTTTTTTGCAGGAATATAATTATTTTCCAAATTTTTGATAAAGTTCACAATAAAAATTAAATTATATTTTTTACCCAAAGTCAAATAAATTTCTCGAAAGAATTCAATTATTTACAAAAATAATAAAATTCTTATCAGAAATTTAATTATTTTTTAAATTATTAAAATTCTTGTCAGAAATTCAATTATTTTTATAATTAATAAAATTCTTGTTAGGAATTCAATTATTTTATAAAATTTTAATAAAATTTTTCAAAAGAATTCAATTAGTTTAAAAAATTTTAATAAAATTCTTCGAGAGAATTCACTTATTTTCTAAAATTTTGATAAAATTTTTTGTAATAATTCAATTACTTTTCGAAATAATAAAATTCTTGGCAAAAATTTAATTATTTTTTGTAAATAACAAAATTCTTCGCAAGAATTCAATTATTGGCAAAAATTTAATTATTTTTATAAATAACCAAATTTTTTCGCAAGAATTCGAAATTATTTTTATAATTAACAAAATTCTTCGCAAAAATCGAATTATTTTCAATAAAATTTTGTTTGAATCAAAATTAAAGTTTTTTTTTAAAATCAAAATTTTTCTATAACAGTTTATATAAATAAATTTCTTAAATTTGAAAGTATTTTACTGAAATTTCTGAATGAACGAAATTTTTTGCCAAAATTAATATTAGAAAAAAAAATGAATAAAATTCTTTCCTCTTTTTTTCTAAAATTATAAGATATACAAAAATAAATACAGATTTACAGTTCAACAATATATAAATATAAAATAATAAACGTCACCGATTTATTAATAGAAATATGCCTTAAGTGCCTAGTTAAAAACGGATTGACGTATATTCGTAGGTCAATATAGAATAATGTATAGTAGCAATTGTCTTTGACGTAAAACTACGTTGGAGACTCCCTACAACGAGAATTCAAATATGATCGTAAAATACAAAATACCTCGTTTTTACCGCTTTGCTCCATTTTTATTACCCGCCCTGGAGTTCTCTCGTCAAGGTGTTTGCTATAATGAAAACAAAATGGAGGCTCGAAAAAAAAACCGCTTTCGACATGTTCAAATCGCGATCCTAAAAACTGTTTTACGGCTCGAAAACAACATTCACTTATTATTGCTCCCAGAGTAGTACGAGAGAATACACACACATACACGAAGGAAATTTTAGCTTGAGAAAAAAACCACACACCACTCCTTTCTTTCACTTAGAAAAATCAGTTACTTGGCAATTTAAAACAATTCCATTTCCCATTTCTTTTTCATTACACACGAGAGAGAAAGAGAGTAAAATTGGAAAATAAATTCTTTTTCCAAAAAGAAGTTAAGTTTTTTTTTTCTTTGCGCACGAAATTCAAAGAAAAAAAATACTAAAAATATTTAATTTTATGCCTCATTGATGGAAAATTGAGAATATCTGAAGAAGTGGAAAATACTTTGTTTGGAATTTAGAAAATCCTTCTCAAAACTGATGTATACAAATAGCAATTTTTAAAGAGGAAAAAAATTTTGCTCTCTCTTTTCGAGAAGGTGAGATTATAGGATTAATAATATCACTTGTTAAAATCTTATTTGTTTGTATACTTTTCAATCGGATTATAGATTATCTCGAGGTTTTTAATCTATGTAATCCACTATTCGATAATTAGTCATTACTAAAGAAAACTGAGATTTATGGTGGGATTTTAATTTTAAGCCCTTCTAATCTGGGCACTTACAATATTACACTTGAAAAACTAATTAGCCACATTTAAAAGTGATTTTCAAAATTTCGCCCTCAACTCTTTGTGAGAATTTTCATACTTGAAAACATTCTCAAACAAATGAAGTTACAAATATTTTTCGATTCCTATCTTTATTCTCGTGCGCGTCAAAAAGAGTAGACAAATTTTCGCACATATTTTCATTTACACTAAATGACTCTTTGAATGTTTACAATTTTTCTTTTCATTTTCTTTTTTTTCAATAATGAAGTAGACAAATTTTCGCACCTATTTTCATTTATACATTAAAATGACTCTTTGAATGTTTACAATTTTTCTCTTTACTTTCTTTTTTTTCCTTTTAATGAAAAAAAGCTCATAATAAAATTCTCTCACGCGAGAAGTCAAATTTTCGTGGTTTGAAATTGAGGAATAAAACAAATAACGATGGCGCGAAATCAAATCGAGTTGTTTATATAATATACAATCGGACTGGAGAATTTCATGTGGAGCAAAATATAATTTTATAGGAGTATATTATAGGGTGCAGTATGATCATCATCATCACTGGTGAAACGGAGGCAATCGTCTTGCGGACAGCCGATGTTTGTCCTGACCACAAAACGCTATATGAAAAATCATGTTGCACGATGCGGTTACCAGTTTTTGCCACTGACTGCCAATCGTGGCACTTTCTTCAATCCTTTATAGATGTCTTTGCCAGTTAGTATTGACACTTCTCAATTCGTCACCTTCAAAAAAATCTCAATCGCACGCATGCGATAATAAATCGTTGACAAGTCACTATTAGAGACAAGAATTTTCGTTCTGATCAAAAATTATTAACACTCAAATTCAATTTTCCTTATTAATTAAATTCAATTCTACATATTATAAAGTTGCTCCGATTTATTTTTCTTTTTTCCTGTATTTTCCGATTTCAAGGTTGCCACGCTTTTGCTCATTTCAAATTCCCTGACTTTTCCAGATTTTCCAGGTTTTACAAAATTTTACAAAATTTACAATTAAAAAAAAATTACAAACTTTACAAAATTAATTATAAAAAATTGTTATAAAACCTGAAGAAATCGATCACTCCAAGTCTTCGACTCGGAGCAATCGATATCTTCATGTTTTATAATAATTAAAAATGACCGACTGATAAAATAATTATTTTATATTATAAGAATATTGTTACTGTAACTTATTCAAAATTATTTTTTCATCACTTCAATTCAATTATTGTTTTCCAGAATTTTTAACTAAACTTCTTCTTTATAAAGTTTAAATTAATTATTTTTAATAATTTTTGAACAATTTCTTTGAAAATTGCCAAATTCTATTGTTTACAATTCAATTTTACGAAATTTCATCGATTATTTGTAAATTCTTCAATCAAATATATATTAGAAAATAAAAACTTGAAATAACTTAAAAAAAATTCAATTAAACTTTTTCAAAAAAATTAAATCTACACAATTTTCAGTTAAAAGCTATGAAAAATTAAAACATTCAAAGTTTATAATTTGAAACCTTTTCAAAATTCAACTATTTCTAAAAATTCACGCTATAATACTTTCTCTCTAAATTTGAATTAGTAAAAATGTTTACTATTTGGAATTAGAAAACATTTTTACTATAATTCAAGTTTAGAGAGTTTAATATTCAATTATTATCTAAAATTTTAACTCAAATTCATATTTAAATCAATGTTTATTAGAAAATTCTACGAGAATTCAATTATTTAAATACAGAAATAAATAATTTATTGAAGAATTGAATGTTTTTTAAAATTGAACACTCATGAAGAATTTTATCAACAAATGTTTAAATATAGGTAATGAAAATTTTTTTGACCAATTTTAATAACACCTTTAGGTATAATTTCATTTTTTGAGAAATTAGATTAAAATTGTATTAAAAATATAAATAATTAAATCTCTGTAAAAAATTTCATTGAATTGAGAAAAGTTTTTGTAAATAATTGAAATTTTGCCAAGAATTTTATTAAAATTTTTAAAATTAATTGAATTTTGGAGAAAAATTGTATTATTTATAAAGATAATTGAAATTTTGAAAAGAATTTTTTTAAACCTTTGACCATAATTGAATTTCAGCCAAGAATTTTATTACTTTTGAAAATAATTGAATTCTCGAGTTTGTGAAATTTTATTGAAATAGTATAGATATTGAAAATAATTGAATTTTGATAAATTATTGAATTTAATTAAATTTCTACGAAGAATTTTATTAAAATTATTTTGAAAAATATTTGAAATGTTAAAAAGAATTTCATTAAAATTTTTGAAAATAATATTTAATTCTTTCAAGAAATTTAATTCAAAATGTATTGACAATAATACTTAAAATCTAATAAATAAGTTATAGGAAGGCTTTTTAAAATAATTGAATTTCTTTGATGAATTTTAATAAAATTTTAAAAAATAATTCTATTTTTCGAGAAATTTCATTAAAATTGTATTAAAAATAATTGAAATTCTGCGATGAGTTTTATTATTTATGAAAATCATTGAATTTCTGTACAAAATTTGATTATTTATGAAAATAATTGAATTATTGCGAAGAAATTTATAAAGAATTTGTAAATAGTAGAATTATAAAGTTTCTAAAATAATGAAAAATTTAAGTTTTTAATTTTTATTGCTATCAGTAAAAAATCTTTTATTACTAAAAATTAAATCAGTAAAAAATATTTTTTTATCCCACATGCACAAAAACGGCGCTTTCTGATAGCAGCCGACAGGGAGGAAAGTCATTCATTTCTTCGACCGTATGAAAATGGCGGCCGTGTTCTCCCAAGGGCAAGAAAATTAGCTGTTCACATGCATTTTTCTTGCCCAAGGGAGAAATCGGCCGCCATTTTCATACAAATCGAACAAGTGAATGACTTTTACTCCCTGTCGTCTGCTATCTGAAATCGCCGCTTTTGTGCATTAGGAATAAAAAATATCGTAAGTAACACGAGAATAAAGGCAGCCAATTTCTTTACGATGATTTTTGTGACACTCGTTCCGGTCTCGGGGCGCCTACGGCGCCCTCGACCTCCACTCGTGTCACAAAAATCACCGTAAAGAAATGGCTGCCTTTCTCCTCTTGTTGCTTAATATACTATTTTTTGTTCATTATTGAACGTTCAAAAGTTCTGGATAATAAGTTTTAATCATAAATCATTTAAATTTAACTACCAATTTTAATTGTAACTCTTTCAAAATTTAATTATTTTTGATACATTTTTGAATATTTTGATTTTGCGTTTTTTTGCACTAAAAATATTCTCGAAATTTCGTTTAGTAATAAAAATAAGAAAGAAATTCAAGGTTTCGTTTTAAAACTCACGACCAAGAAGTTTTTAACGTTCAAATGAACGAAATTTTTTGCCAATATGAAATTTTCCAAAATTACTGACTTTTACGGAAAGAAAAAAAAAAAAAATTTAATAAATTAAAAAAAAAATAAATTAAAATCTAAAACGAAATTTAGCTTTCATAATCTTTGCAAATTTATTTCCTTAATTAATTTGTGACACAATATTATTGAACGACGATATTTTTATTATGTCTGTAATTTAAATTTCATTAAAAAATATCGTTTTTTATAATTAAAAAATTATTTTTTTAAGTAAATAAATGTTAAATTACAATATTTTCCATTTCAGTTCAGTGATTTTTAAAAATATTTCAATATGTTGTAAAAAAATATTTTGTTCATTTGAACGTTCAAAACTTCAGGAAAATATAAAATTTTTATTTGAAAAGAATTTTAGGGACACTTAAAAATGATAATAATTAAAAAGTTACTAAAGTGAAAAAAATAATTCAAGAATAATTATTTTCAAGATTTTCAAATGTAAAATGACAAAAGTAGAATTTTTGTTGCAATTTTGCAGAAATTTAATATTTTTTCACTATACTTTTCACAAAATTCCTTGACAGTTTTCTAATTTCCCTGACATGTGCGAACCCTGACTATTATAAATCTGAATTTAATTAGCGATTAGATATAATGTATTAAAATAAATTGATTAAATAATCAATATTTAATTACTCCAAATAATCCAATTTATTATTAAAACTGGTTGAAATAATCAAATTAATTGATTACAATTTGAATGCATTTAATTAAATTAGAAGATTAATATTGGTTTCAATTAACGATAATACGAAACGTATTTTAATAATTCTGCGGCGATAATTGCAATTATCGGCTATTATCCAAATTCAGAATGAAGATACGCCAGAGTGAGAGAGAGAGGGCAATATCGGATGAAGATTTTGGCCAGAAGAATTCAATTACCAGAATAAGGTAAATATTAAGAGGTGAATTAATTCTCAGATTGCGTCAGCTCACAGACAATTGGAAATTCAAACAGATCCCTCCACGCATATATACGATACACTGCAAAACAAATGAAAATATTGTGAAAAATAAATCTCAGAACTCTACATGAAAATATAATCGAAAAAATCCAACTGCGCTCGAATAAAATAAATTGAAAAAGATGAATATATATTTGTAATACAAATAAATAAATAAAAGCATATATATAATTGCAATTTCTTGGTCTCAAGGCTGTACATGCTCTGGGTTGTATCTATAGACAACGTTAATTGCCATTATCGTTTAGCACTTATCTTTGAACGAGTGTCTCGTAACATTAGCGAGTGAGACGAAGCAACTAACCGTGACGATCTCACACGTTCATTTATAATTACGATGGAAACGGCTTATTAAACCGAACACGAGTATCTTTCATCGAGCATGACTGTGTTCTGATTTGCCATAATTTGCCTTTCCTATAAATGCACCGATGCTTTTAAAACAGAACGAAATGTGTCACTTTTGCGTTAGCTACAAGATTATATGTTGAGTTTATTGTCCAACCAAATGACCACCGCTTCTCAACTTTTTTTTTACAGTTCTTCTTAATTAAAATTAAAATCTGATCATTATACATTTCGTTTTCTTTCCCTTTTTTTTTTTTTTTTGCTCTTTAATTCATAACAAGATTTCTTTGCGCAAATTGACCATTACTGCCAATGCAAATTAACGCGGCTTATCAATTTACAATCAGTTTTTACTTTACTGCACTACTTTATATATTTACGTGTATTAATATTTGTCTCTAAATTATTCGCAAAAGAAATAGGACGCGAAAAACTGTTTTTTGCAAATAAAAAAAAATTGAAAACAAACTATTGAAATTTATGGTCGGAGATATGGCCCGACGTTTCTACTTTTCTAATTTATAATGCAAAATAACTAAGGCAGGTGATTGTTTCTCGAGAGAGACTTATTTTGAGGTTTCATTTTCCTGATAAAACGATATTTGAATGAGCCTTTTTCCCTTCGAGCATCGCACGCAATCTCTTTCTCCCACATGTGCGCGCACCGAGATCGAAAACTTTTCCTACAAGAAAAATACTACTTTGCCATAACTTTCAAACAAATAAGCAATAAAATAATAATATTCTCCTAATGGGTCTATTTTTTCCTTAAAAAAAAATTGACCATAAAATATAATTTTGAACGATTTTAAGCGATTTTAAACGATTCTAAAAGATTGTAAACGATTCTATACGATTCTAAACGGTTTTACCGAAAAAGAGAAAAATTACGAAGAAAAACGAGAATTACATTCAGGAATAAATAGAATATAATTTCAGGAATAAATAGAATATAATAAAGAATATAATTATGTATACGAGGATTTCTATAAAGTGTTATTTCTTTTACTTTTATTTCTTTATAGTCAGTAGAAACATTACATTCACGGAAACGTCCCGAGCAATATTTCACTTGGAACTGTAATGTACGAATATATACTTCAGGTGTAATTCGAATGCGAATTACGCAGTGCCATATTCGTCTGCATTTCTTGCCTTTTGTTTACTTTGAGACCGCGGAAATTACATATTCAAGTCAATTTCGAATGCGAAAAACGTTCGACATGCCCTTGGTGAGATTAACCATATACTATATATACTACTACAACTACTGCTACTTGAATTCGTCGCTGAATCTCTCGACGAAAATTTTTTTTCTTTTTTTTTTTTTACCGAAAAGCATAAAATTCAAAGCGCGTCCTGCTAAATTGACGAACGATCCTCCAAAATAATAAAGTACCTCATTTACAAAATTTCCTCTCAAAATGAGAAACATGCGCATAAGAGAAGCAAAAAAAAAACTTGTTTCGAGTGCAGAAATTTATAAAAGACAACTTTATCCGCACTTTTCGAGAAGATACGAATTTTTCGTTTTATTGCCGAAAAAGAATTCTTTCTTGGGAATTCACAGGCCTCGGATCGACTTTAAGAAGCAAAAAAAAGTTGTTTTAATCGATTCAAAGTACGAAAAAAAATAGTTTCAATTTAAATTCCAAGTTTCTCTAAAATACAGTTTGTTATTTCAAAAAAATTGTTCTTTTTTCGAATTTTTGGCACATTTTTCTTCAAAAAATTACAACTAAATTTACAATTAATTAAATTCCAAAGTATAAAATATAATTTTGATAAAATTTGCCGAAATTTACAATTATTTGACATTTTTTGCAAATTATAGTTTAAAAAGTTTTAATTAAAAAGTTAATTAAAAAGTAATTAAACAGTTTTAATTAAAAATTTTTAAAAACATTTTTTTAGAATTTCTGAATTCGATTATTTAAATAATTAATATAATAATTTATTATATTATATTATATTTTTTTATTTAATAATTCAATTGAAAGTTAAATAATTTTGTAAAATACATATTTACTTTCTCATGAGTTGAAAATCAAAAAAATTCCATTTTCAAACTTTCTGAAATTTTATTATTTCTATAAAAAATTCTAACTGTAATTTCTCTTAAATTAAATTCATTTCTAGAATCCTTACCTAAAATTATTTTCAAAATCAATTTTTAAAATTTTTTTCTGAAAGTTCTTTAAGAATTCGATTATTTAAGAAAAAGAAATGTAAATTAAAATTTACGTCTAAAATTCAATTGCATTTAATTTAATTTTACGAAATTTTGATTTTTCCAAATTTTTTCAGATATATTTTTAAAAATTCAACTCATTTCAAAAGAATTTAAATTTAAATTTTTCGAATAGTGAATAGTTCAGAATTGTGGAAATTTATTTACTTCTACAAATTTCTATATACCTAACAAGTCCGTATTCAAAAGACCAAAATTCATATTATTTTCCACAATTTTAATTAAAATTCTTTTCTAACTAAATTATTTTGAATAATTTTCCGAAAGTTCTTAGAGAATAAAATTATTTGAATACAAAAATTAAATTATTTTCTACAATTTTTTACTAAAATTATTTCCCAAATCAATTATTTTAAATAATTTTCCGAAAGTCCTTCGAGAATTCAATTACATATTTAAATACAAAATTTTTAATTATTTTCTACAATTTTTACAAAAATTATTTAGGTACTAAATAAATTATTTTTTATAATTTTTAGAAAGTTCTTTGAGAATTGAATCATTTTTTACGAAAATTCTTTTCTAAATCAATTATTTTCTATAATTTTTAAAAGTTCTTCAAGAATTAAATTATTAAAAAAAGAATAAAAAAAAGTTCCCCTAAAATCCAATTGTTTTGAATTTAATTTTACTAAAATTTCGATTATTTGAAAATTTTTCAATTTATTTTATATTCGAAAATGCAACTAATTTTAGAAAGATTTCATTTGAAACTTTTTAAAAATCTGAATTCTTAAGAATTTTGAAATTTAATTGTTTCTAATAATTCCTTTTTGTAACTTCTCCAAAAAAATTAAATTATTTTCGACAATTTTTAACTAAAATTCTTCCCTAAATCAATTGTTTTTATTAATTGTGTGAAAGTTCTTTTAATTTCATTATTATAAAAATTTGTCAAATTTCTCTCATAAATAACTAATTTCAAAAAAATGTTAATATAAATTTTTCGAAAACTGAATTGTTCAGAATTATTGGAACCTAATTGTTTCTGAAAAATTTCCACTAAAAACTCTTCAAAAACTTATCTTTCAAAAGATTTAATTAAAATTTGTTCTCTAAATTAGTTAATATTAATATTAATAATTTTCAGAAAGTTCTTCCAGAATTTAATTATTTAAATACAAGAATTTAATTTTCTTTAATAAAAATTGCAAATTATGCGCTAAAAGTTTTGCAAAAAAAAAAAAAATGTGAGTCATTTTAGAGGAAAAGATTCGACTATACAGTTATTTTTCACAGGCTTTGAAATTTAAAATAAGTAGCATTTCATACCAAAAAAATTGTATTTTGTTGCAAAATAGGGAAGAAAAGTCGAAATAGTAGCAATTTTCGTGGGAAAAAGTCGCCTTTTTTAAAAATAGTCTACAAAAGTCCAAAAAAGTCGGAAATTATCCGAGGCCTGCGGATTGATGATGTTGATTGTAGATCTAAACAATTTTTTTTTCGTTCTGATTCAGTCAAATATTCCAAGAGTCTAAAGAGTATATATAAAGAATATCCTCTTCCAAATATTGTTTTTTCTCTGCCATATTTTAATGAAATCCTTTTGTTTCCTTGCAAACAGAAATAATATGTGATGAAACAAATTTGATGAAAAGCGGGGCGACAAAAAAGGCGTGGGAATTCTGATTCTTCTTTGACCCATAAAATTAGCGTATACATTTGGCTTCAATGATGCCTGGATCATCGAGGATTCTCTTTTATAACAAATCTTAATTTAAATTCGTGTTCTATCGGCGTCTTCCTTCTCGCCTGTCAGCGGGAAGCAAACGAAACTGGCTATAAATTTCTTCAAAGAAAATCAAGAAGGCGCTATGCATAAATTTACGTTTGCATCACACACAGAGTATTTTGCTTTTGCTTGGACAAAGCTATACATACATACATATCCTTCGAATATATATACACATACTTATTTATTTCATTCGTTCAGCACAGAATTTTAAGTCCAGTTCATTTTAAACACGACCTTTTGTGAATTACCTGGACCATAGTCATAATCTCTATTCTCTCTTAAAACAAAATTTCAATAAACGTGCGAAGACAAACTTATTCACGTATATATGCAATTTTATAACAAGATTCTCGTTTTTATTCCAATTTTCGAAGCAGTTTTCTAGAATTATTCGAAATAAAACTGATGACTTGATATCTGCGAAAAAACTTATTAATTTCATTTCGATGAGAGAGATTTTTAATTGACAGTTTAAATTTGAAATTATAAATTATATAGTCTGAACTTGAGACTGAAGTGCGCAACACGTTTTTGAAAACAAAAAAAAAAAGAATTCTTTTTCGAAATAATTTATCTCCAATTTTGATGTTTCTAAATTTTTAAAGAATTAACTTTTTTCCAGAGAACAATTATCTATACAAATAATTTAAATTTCAAGCTAAAATCGTTTTTCTTTATAAAAAAAACGTTGCGAACTTCAATCTCGTGTCTTAAACATATTTTAATATTTTAATAATAAAAATAAATTATGAAAATTCTGAAAGTTCAACTATAGGAAATAATTTTTTCGATATTAACATTTTCAGAAACCTAAATTGTAAAAATTCGAAACTTTATAATTTATTTTTTTAAAAAACGTGACGCAATATTATTTGAAATTTAAAAATAAATTTCGCTATTCGCTCAGTTAAACATTCAAAAATTTAGTTTTTTATTTAAAAAGTTTAGAAAAATAAATACAATCAAATAAAAAAAATCTTATTCAAATAATATATTACATCAAATATAAAAAATCCACTATTTTGTTTACAATACGTTCACAATCAAAGATTGAAAGAAAAAAATATTTTTCACCCCAAGAACAATTATAGAATTTTTCCTTCATAAATTATTCACCAAGAAACATATTTTTTTAAATAAAAATTTATAGAAATTTTAGTAGAAAAATATTTCTCCTTCCATCTAGTAAATTATAAATGTTGCGAACTTTACAAACATGTAATTTTTGCATATATTTATATTGACAAAAAATTTCTTTCAATTAAACATTAAGATTTTTTATTATTGATCCTACAAAAATAAATAAATAAATACATAAATAAATAAAAAATAAATCAAAAAAAAAATTTGTTTTTAAAAATTACTCGCAGCATTTTCTTTCTCTAAAATAATCATTTTTGTTTACTTTTAAAGTAGACAGTAGAAAAATAATTAACTTAGAAATAATATTCTTCTTCTAAAAAGTGCGGAAAAATAAAATGAATCTAAATTTGGAATTCAATTACACAATACATGCAGAAATATAGTGTAAAATATTTCACATCTGATGCGAAGACAATAATTTTACAAATA
Organism: Leptopilina heterotoma; assembly: GCF_015476425.1. Classification (NCBI taxonomy): domain Eukaryota; kingdom Metazoa; phylum Arthropoda; class Insecta; order Hymenoptera; family Figitidae; genus Leptopilina; species Leptopilina heterotoma. The sequence goes on along the minus strand of NW_025111185.1, from coordinate 1,716,786 downwards.
CATATTTACTATGTTTGAATAATTGTAATTCCAAACAAAATTGTTAATTAATCGTTGACACGTAACTATTAGTACATTCTGTATAAATAATATTTTAGCTTCAATTAGTTAATAGTGTTTTCAAATAATAGCACTTTCGTCTATAATATACGCATAATTTTAATCTAACATGCGCGATACATATTATTTATATGTAATAAGTTATATTATACAATAAATAATAATCTTAACAATAATGAATAATATTGTCTATACATAATAGTTTTCGACAAATAATAATTTAAAAAAATAATTATTTTAATAAATAATATTGATTCTGATTAACATTAACAAATTATTAAACTTGATATTTTCCCTTCAATTGCAATGTTTCTTTCAGAGAATTTTTTATTTAAATTTTCCATTAAAATAAATAAAGCAAAAATTTTTTCAGGGTGGCCGCAAGATTGACTTTATCAATTTTCCTGACATTTCCCTGACATTTTATTGACATAACAACGAATTTCCCTGACAAAAATTTTTTTGTTTAGAGCCAAAAATGTATTGCATGACTGTCTTAATTTCTTTAATTGCCCTGACAAAAAAATTTTTCCTGACATTTCCCTGAGTTTACTGACAAAATATTTTTATCCCTGACATTTCCCTGACTTTACTGACATGTGGCCACCCTGTTTTTGAATAATATTTAAACACACAAACATTTAAAACACAAATTTAAAAAAAAGTATTGTGCATCTTGGTTGAAAACTATTAATTGAAAATTATTAACTTTTATACAAAAAGAAAAATATATTCGTCAGAATAAATCCTATTTTCGAAAAATTGTAATTAAAATCCCTCTTAAAAAATTTAAGAAAAAAATTACAATTAAAAAAATTGAAATGAAGTTTGTCGCTTCAACTGTCGATAAAAAGAAAAAAAAGTCAGTGGCAAGTCTCACATCCGACGGAAAGATTTTTTTCTGCGTTACGCACTATTTCTTATGGTAAAAATCTCGTTAAATGCGTTAGTACTTTCTTAGTTATCGAAAATATTGTGAGAAAATTTGCTAAAAAGTGTAGAATATACTTATTTATATGAAATTATTATCAAAATTAAGAAAAAAAATATTTTTACGTTCAGTTCTTTTTTTAAAATTATTTGTTCACTCTCCGCACTTATTTGTAATTGAGTAATTAATAATTTTATTCCAAACATTTATCATTTCTTATTTTTATCTATTCTCGATTTTGCATTCAAAATTCGATTGTTAAAATCCGAAAATTTTCACATTAACAAAAATCTAGAATAATTTTCCCTTCCCATATCGCATATATAAAAATTTAGTTATAAATATTCTCTTTTTTCTTCAATTTATCGATAAATTCAACTCTTCATTCATGAAATATTAATGTTTTCATTAAGAGGAATTTTTTTCTCTATACAGTCAATTGTATAAATTATATTGTTAAGTACAATAATTACACTAATTTCAGAAATTAAGATCTGCTGTCAAAATAGTTTTAATTCAAACGACGCACGACACGCAGCACATGAGTTATATAAATTACAGATTTCCCAGAGATAATTTTCAATTCTGTTAATCAATTAATTCAATTAAACTCGCAAGAGTGATATAATACTTGGTCTGATAACATGAATTGTGCGCGACAAACATTGCAATTATCACAGAAGTGTATTTTTTTTTATTCCAACAAGCCTTACATTAACTTTAAATATTTGCGTTATTACTTCATCTCTGCTAATATTTACATAACATAATAATCACTTTATTAATTTCTAAAAAAATATTCTACTGTCATTTTTCCTTTCCCATAAAAGATTTTGTATTTTATTTTCTATTTTAATTATTATTTTCCAAAGAAAAATAGTAATTTTTGTCTCTAATTTTTTAAATGAAAAAGAGAAAATGGAAAAAGAAATGTAAATTCAAACATGAACTTGTAAAATGACAGACTTTACTCGCATTGAATTTGATAAGAAAGTTACACCGTCAGTAAGGTCACTTGTCATAAAAATAAATAAATATTCTAATATCCATTCTCACGCATTTTAAAGAATTAAGTATATCATAAATGGAACGAATGACGTTCAACTTGTCATTTGGCATTATCTACAACGAGTTTTTAGCACGAGAAATATATTGCAAGGCCACAAAACAAATGAATTCACACGTATCACACACCACTGATAACTGTAAAAATTTATTTTCATTTATTTTCATATATTTTCAAATCGAATTTTCATCTAAATAATTAGAGACGAAAACAATTTTTATTTTTTTTTTCTCTTTTCATTTTCTCAGGAAAAAAACTTATTCATTTTTCTATAAATCTACTTTCCCTTGTTCTGATTATATTTTCTAGCTATAAATATATTTATTCTTTTTATATTTATTTTTTTATACATTTACTTTTATATATATTTTTCTAAATATTTATTTTATTTTGTATTTATAAAAAGAAATGAAAATATTTTCTATTACTTAATCGATGATTTGACAGTTCTCGTTTTTGATGACATTGCATCACAAATACTATTGCTTTTATTGTAAAATAGGGACGTGAATAATATTATTGCAGTGATCAATACGATTCTAAAGACATCTGATGTTTATTGCACAGATTTCTATGTTCCCTCATATATAGGATGAATATTGTAATAAATACAATAAATCTATAGTCATGTCAGTACAATCAGGAATATAATCATTAAAATAACATTATTCTTTTGTCTTGATAATTTTTACATTTGGATGTATATAATAAATTGTCAACACAATTTTCGTCACCTTGGCTTTTATCATTTACAAAAAAAAAAACTTTTTTCCAAATTGGTTTTTCATATTGTTTTCATTAAATATTTTAAAAAATTGTCGAAATTGAATTAGTCTGACCTAATTTTAATTTACGATTTACTTAAATATTATAATTTAAAGTCAGTGATTTTTATATTTTAAATTCAGTAATTTCTATTAATTTATTTTTATTACATAAAATATATTTTATTTTGAACATATTTATTTTACTAAATGGATATAGTTTTTTTTAAAGGAGCTGATTCTATTATTATTTACAGTTAAAATAGTTTAAATTTTACTTTCCTTCTTAAACGTTCAATATTTATGCAAAATTATATTTTTGCTATTTTTGTAAGTTTTTTAAATTATATCCAGTTTGAAAATCCTAAAAAGTTCTGAACGTTCGAATGGACAAAATTTATTAATTTATTCAAGTCAAATTTTTATTGCAATAATATTTCGTCACGTATTAAAAAATAGATTATAAAGATTTTAAAAATTTTGTTTTATATTTTATAACAATCATCAATTTTTGAAAATATTCATATCGTTCTGTTCTAAAAATTCGAAAGTTCAAATTAACGAAAAATTTCGCTACTCCTTTTTTAATTTGTATTTTATTAAAAAAAAATTATTTTCCAGATGAAAAAAAATTAATTTTTAACTCAGTAAATGTTTAATTTACATTATTTTCCATTTAAATACATTTTTTGAAAATATTTAACCAGAAAAAAAAATGTCCTTCTTTGAACGTTCAAAACTTCAGGAAAATTTTATCAGCAAAAAATTTCGTTTCTTTCAACAAATTCTGAATCTTTGGATCATCATTTTATAAAAATATTGATAAAATTTATGCGAATTCTCTGAAATTTTGTAAAATGGTGAAGTTGTCATCGAAGATTTTAATTAATTTCAAATATTTGAATTAAAAAACAAAGTAAGAGTTCATAAAAAAAATTCCTTGCAAAACATGATTCGCGCACGAATTTTGAATGTCAAATGAAAAATTTTTTTCCGATATAAACATTTTCGAAAATTACTAATTGTTATATTCAAAAAGCTTAGTTAAACTGTTTAATTAAATAATGTTCAATATTTATTTTCTCCTTGTTGAAGTAAACGCGAATTTTACTCTAAAAAATTTTATTTGAATTAAATTCAATTTATTTGACAATTAAATTGAATTGATTGACAAATATAAATTCTGGTCTAATCAAAAAAATATTTACTCTCTTCGAACAATTTTAATCGAAATCAATTAATTCGTATTTTTTGAATCAAATACTGAAATTATTGATTCAAATATACAATTTATTCGATTTTGATAAAAATTATTTTATTTGAAATAAAAATGATTTAAGTAAATATTTATTCGATAATAGACAAGTTACTTGAATCAAATAAATTTTTTTCAGATGCTTCATAATTTTTGAACGTTCAAATGATCGTAATTGTTTTTCTGCTTAAATATTTTTAAAAATTACTATCGAAAAAAGACAATTAATTAAAATTGAACCTTTACTTAGTTGAGAATTAACTTTTGTAATTAACAAAAAAATAATTTTTTTGACAAAAAATAGAAATTTAAAAGTCGTTCAAAAAATAATTAATGTTGTTCCTATATAGGAACATTTTTTCAGTGTAATATTGCTAAACGCATCAAAATTCCGAAAGATTTGTTTCATTAAATTTTTGTCTCTAAAATTGTATAAACACTAGCAACTGCTAGTAAAAATAAACTTTCGCAAACTTTAAAAGTACAAACGCCGCAACTATACTATAACAAAACTTTATATTTTTTTCCCTCTAAATAAAATATTTGATATTTAAAAATGTTTTTTAAATTAATATTTCCCTCTTAATAATATATAGCTCTGAAACTTGTTAACAGTTTTTAAACGAGCTTGTTAAATAATAACTTTCAGAAAATTCCCTCTAATTTTATTTCTACGATGAAATAAGAGACAAATTCATCCGATAATTGCGAAGTGGAAAACTTTTCAAGAATATAAAACAATTCCCCCAAGATAAAAAAAGAGCTACTGCAAGTTACTCGAGTTTTCTTATCGAAAGTGACTTCCTAAGTTATCCATCTGGTGTCTAAAGACCTGATCAGACATTTCCGGTTTCTCGCTAATGACAACAAATACGCACACGTAAACACGTACATTTATACAATATTCCGCACCGGTTGTTTCGCGTGATTAAAATCACCACAAAAACTGGTTATTACAACAAATTCCTCCACTATAGTTTTTTGTACGAAATGGAAAAAAGAAAAGAAGACAATATATCGAAGAATTGACTTTGCGCTAATGAGCAGGGGTAGAAATATAATGTTTACCTGGATGTGCGAGAGCTTGCGGATTAAATTGCGGATGATGATGAGCTCCAGCGAGGATGGCTTTGCTCTGTAGATGATGAGCACTAGGCGAACTCACTGGTGGTAGATGTGCACTATGATTATAGAAGCCGGCGGCTGCTAAAGCACCAAAGTAACTAGCAGCGGCTACCGCTGATGAATTATGCGAAAGTTCACGTTGCAGGGATAAGGGTGGCGGAGTTTCTGGTGCCGCTGCTGGACTTCCAGGTCCACCAGGTGGCGGTGAAATGCTCCCTTGCGACGACGAACCACCAAGAAGCGGTGGATGTGTACTCGCCGCTGTCAATAGGGTGGAAACACTAAAGTCTGTGGGTCTTGGTGCCGCCGGTGCCGGAAGATGAGCACTAGACACAGTGAGATGTCCGTTGGGATTACCTGGACCCGAATTTGCAATCGAGGTAGCCGAGGAGGAGGAAAAGGGTGAGTGCCGATTCAAAGCTGTCGCTGGTGCGGGGTACGCCATTCCAGGCCCCCCCGCCTCCCCCCTGAGCACCGTCTTGGCACCCTCAACCACGTTAGTCTCAACTGTTTCTCTTAATCGAATTTGAAATGTCTCGATGCCCTTCGCGGAGCAGGAGGAGGTCTCCTCCAAATGAGACCCAAGACGATGATGTTGATGCAGTGCAGGTAGCGGAGTGCTGGCGCAGTGGGTACCCCTGCACGCCGTGTCTAGTTCGAATCTCATCGAGATGGTCGAGATGTTCTGAGTCGCGCGAGAGACTCAAAAACCTTTGCCCTACACACTTATTCTTCACTCACACTGTCTGTTTTATTTACCACCAACGACGGAGTCACATTTCTATCCAAAATATAACTAGACATTAACTATTTCATCAAAATTTCTTGTTGCTGTGACATTTTCTGTCATTCACTCGCATCAGAGGCACTGCACAAAAAAATAACACTTCCAAAAAAAACAAAACTCCCTCTGATCACTGATTCGAGTTTCAAACACGGCACTATTTCTTCACTCGACACTTTTGTAAAAAAAACCAAAACGTCATCCACGGACAGTCACAAAATTAAAGCACATGATATTTATTTTTCAGTAAATTGTCGCGATCCGACGGCCGGCGACCCAGCGAGAGAAAGATTCAACGTTTTTCGCGGGATCGTGAAAGGTGAAGGTGTTACTTGGGTGGCGCCGCGATGGTCACTGAGCAGCGCTAGGATTGACACCTCCTCTGGGGCTCACCCCCACACCTCCCGCGAAGGTGTCGGTGTGCTAAAGTCCCGGGGAACTGTGTGCCGCGTGTGCGTATACAGCAGGGCAAAAGAGGCGCACAGGCCGTGGAACGGACGCGGGAGGCGTGAATGCTGGAGGGCAGCAACGCGAAGACTGAAGCTGTCGGGGCTCCTCCTCCCTTCCCCTACGTATCGCCATGGCCAAAGAGTGGGGATCGACTGACTTGTGGCTCAAGAGTGGGGGGGCATCCTCTCGCTCCAGTCTCAGTTGGGCGATAATGAGCACTCACCGCGCGGATTGGTGTTCCGGCGCCAATCCGGGTGGCGTTGTACGTGACGCCTTTTCCGACGCTCCACTTCCCCCTCTCTCACTCACTCTCTTTCTCTCTCATCCCCTCGTCAACAACACCCCCGCCATCCTTTGGGATCCGAAACGCTTCCTTTCGTCACCGTCCCAAGATATCCCCACCTTCGACCTTCAAGGGTGTTAACCGCGAGTACGCCCATTAACACCACCCTCTCTCAGAGCTTGACGACCAAGACACGCTGGGGTGAGAAAACTCCATATATCCTCAAATTTATTTTTTTCCTCCAACTTTTTCCACTAGTTTTTTCTACGTTTTTTCCTAGCGATTTGCTAGCGTTTTTCCTTTTACTTTTCTTTCCGTTTTTCCCTAATCTTCATCAAAGTTAATCCATTTTTAACTCTAGAAAGAGGAGAAAAACATTATTTACGAAAGAAAACGGAGAGAAAATTTTTTTTCAAAAAATAGCGTGGAAAAACAAAACTGTTAAAGTGTTTAGTGTTTTGACTTTCAGTGTTGAAGTTCACGCAACGAGGATGCTTTTCGTGAGGTTCAGTTTGCGCTTTAACGCTGTCGAAGTGAAACCTGCGGATAAAAACTGCAAGACAGTGCAAAAGAGGAACGAAGGGGAAGTGAGATCGAAAACCCCGCCCGTGTGTGACCCCCACCATCGAGTTGGAGTTCCCCCACGTGATGGTTTATAGCCACCCCTCGGCCCTCCCTTCGACCCACAGCCCACCTACTCGTCGTATATACACAATCCCATTCCCCGCGCGTCGTCACCACGGTCGTCGTCATCATCGTCGTTGTCGTTGTCGTCCTCCTCACTGTCGTCGTTGTCGTCCTTCGCGCGCAGAGTGTTTTAAAGCGACGCCCCAAGCGTTCATCCGACCTATATATACAAACTGTGTGTATACACAAAGAACACGGTTTCACTATATATATATATATAGTATAATAATTGCACAAAATGACTAACGGGTTGCCAAAGCTCGCTGACCATCATAAACTCGCACGAGTGCGACGTTTTCCGTTGTTAACAGGTTGCCAAATTGGCAATGTTAAGAGGTAGGTATAAATTAATAGTGTCAGCCTCTACTCTCTCGCAGGCGCAGAGGGATTACTTAGAATTATCTTTAATCGGCCTATAATGGATATGTGTGACTAAACTTTTTTTTTCGAGAAAAGAACTGTGTATACTTGTATGTAATTATAAGGTTCCCTGCAGGACGTGAGACTAGACAATTTTTTTTATCGCGTGAATCAACGACTATATTTTTTACTTCATGCTACTGCTGCTACTATTAGAGGAAATCAATTTTTATTCTATTGTCTTTATAACGTCGAAACTAAAATCATTTCTTTGCAACGACAATTTAAATATAAAATCACGTGAATGGCGTGACATTAGACAATTTACTCGTTGTGCAATGTACTAAAAAAACTGATAGCAAAAAGAAAAAATTGTATCTACCAGAATTTTTGTGAGCCTCTCTAAAAAAAAAGGTGCATTAAAAGCAAAAAATTTTAGGTTATGTTTGCAATCTTTTAAATGAAAATACGTACACTTTTAAAGGATCAACTCTCCACAAACTTTTGCATTTCCTTAAATTATGACCAGTGTGAAATTAGACATTTTTCATCGCTTTAATATTGAAAATACAACAAAGAAATTTAATAGGAATTTAATTTAATAAAATTTATAATTGCTTTAAATTCTGACCGGCGCTAAATTAGACATTTTCCATTGCCTTAATAATGAAAATACAACAAAAAAAATGTAATAATAAGACACTTTTGCATTGCCTTAAATACTAAACGACGAGAAATTAGACATTTTTCATCGTCTTAATATTAAAAATGCAACAAAAAAATTGAATTGCCTTAAATTATGACCAACGCCAAATTAGACATTTTTCATCGCTATAATAATTTGAAAATACAAAAAAAAATTATTTAATAGGAATTTAATTTAATAAAATTTAATTGCCTTAAAAATTCTGACTAGCATGAAATTAGACTTATTCCATTGCCTTATAATATTGAAAATACAACAAAAAAATTAAATACTCTTAAGATTTTTGCATTGCCTTAAAATGCAATCAACGAGAAATTAGACATTATTCATCGCCTTAATTCTAAAAATACAAAAAAAAATTTATATACTCAAGACTTTTGCATTTGCCTTAAATACTGATCGGCGTGAGATTAAATATTTTCCATCGCCTTAAAGCAAATATAAGAAAGCGTATAATTAAAAATACAGACTGAATAAATAAATAATTTTCCCTTTCCTGATAATTTATAGAAGATTTTTGTAAAAATAATTCTCTTTACAACTTAAAGAAAATCAAATTGTTCAATAAAAATTGTTCAAATTCTCTTTTATTTAAAAAAACGTCAGGAAGGTAAAATTAAAAATTTATATTTTTCGTCTTCATTTGCCAATGAATAATAGAATTGTCTTAAAAACAATTTATTAATAAAAATTTTATAGTCTTCATGTCCAAAAAAATTATTTTGAATTATTATACGAGTAAATTGAAAATAATAAATCGTCTACTGTCACGTCCCTCACTTGAACTTAAGGAGGTGTCAAAAGTCGATGCGATTTTAACACCAGAGCTTCAATGAAAAAATCCCATAGACTTTGACATCCCCTGAAAGGGGATGTCAAAGTCGATATGCGATTTTTTCATAAAGCTTCATTGAAAAAGTTCAGTTGACATTGACCTGCCCTTAAAAATTTCAGTTTCGAAATATTCAAAGTAGAAACATTTCTGCGATAAAGAACCAAATTAAAAATGTAATTAGCGAAAATAAACAAATATGCAACATATGTACAATATAACCGCAATTATTCTTACGAAAAAAATTCAGATTAAAAAATTAGAAAAATTACAAATAATATATACGCGCACGACGCCCTAGATTAGAAATTGCTATGAAGATCCATAGAATAAATATGCATAATTTACGAAAAAAAAAACCAACGTGCAAATAATTATTTCGTAAATGATATATAAGAACAATTTGCATAACATATATTATGTTTCTTGCAAAAGAAAACACGAATGTATATATAAAAAGTTTCTTTTTGTTTTGATGCATAAAAGCAATTTAAAAAAACGACCTTAACTTTATTTTTGATTATTTATGGCAAACGAACAAAATAAATATTTTGCTAGATAATTAAACATAGAACTGCGTTTGTAATACTTTTAATGGGCTTAATAATTTTTTTTTCCTCTACTTTATATATACTTTTTCACATATTAGAGGTGGGTTTTTAATAATTTCTATTGCCTTCAATATGTTAAAGGTCGAGCATAAAAAATGATGTTTTCGTGACATGAATATAACTGCCATCTAAGAATCAAGTTTTGTCGCAGGAAATTGTACATATGTGACATAAATTACTCTAGATCGAACGAACATTCCGGTCATTATATATAGCTACACAAACTACAATATTAAAGGTAGAGACCTTTAATAATTATATGTACGCATATATATGTGTGTACACGTTTAATGTATTCGAAAACTCGATGGAAACGCGGCTACTTAAATGTCAAAATATTTGTATTGGTGTTAACTCTAATTCATCATAACAACATTACGTTGAATAAATTACAAGTTTCGAGTAAATTTATAACGCGTCAATGTGAATATGATGTTAATAATTATTATACCCCGTTTCTATTCGGTTCATATTCTCTCGATATATTTAATTCTCCTATAAAAATTACACACCCAGAGGAAAATTTTATTTAATCCAAACATAATTTATTTGAGTTAAATAAAAGTATATATTCGTTTCGAAATTTACTATAATAAATTTATTTGTTTTAAAGAAACATTTTCATCGACAAAATTGCAATTTTTATTTGAACCCATAATAACATATTTTTTTTACCAGAATACAATTTTTATTTGAACCAAATCATTTGATTGAAATTAAAAATTTTCTTCGACACAAATCAAATTTCTTTTTGAATAACATTTTTTAGTCAAATAAATTTATTTGACGAAAATACAATTTTTATTTCAACCGAATTATTTGATTTAAATAAAAATTTTCTTCGGCACAAATCAAATTTCTTTTTGAACCGAATAATATTTTATAATATGAACTAAATATACAATTTTTATTTGAACCGCAAATTATTTGTCTGAAATAAAAATTTCCTTTGACACAAATAAAATTTTTATGTGAACCAAATAACATTTTATTTCGAACCAAATGCAAATTTATTTGAAAGAAATTAAAAAGTTTAGTTTGGCCCTGAGTCGAACATATATTTTTTCTGGGTGTATAATTATATATATATATATATATATATAGTTTTCCAGAGACTATAATATTTTTTGTAGACCGAAATTATGATTCGATAACTATTAAAGTTTAAAAAAATGTCATACCTGCGTGAATAATTAAAGTTAATAGAAAGAAACGGATAATTCGTATTAATTTTTGTAATTTATACAAAATTGTCTAAAGTCACGTCCTTCATGTGATTTTGAAACAAAAAATGAAAATTTTAACTTGTTGGAATTTCCGCAAGGATTATGAAACAAGCAAAAATGTCTTATTTGAGATCAAATAAGGACGTGAGATTAGACAATTTTTATTTTACGTTTATAAATAAAAATTAAAACGAATTTTGCTTTTATACCCGGCTTTTCGAAATAGAACAAAAATATTAGTTATTAATAATTTTTAATATTCATTTGTAAAATAAATACTTCAGTATTCCAATTTTTTAATAAATAAATAAAAATTATGAACTTATACCTGACAAATGTTTTCTTATTTCTGTTTTCTTTTCCATTATCCTTTAATCTGCGCCATATTTGGATTTTTTCTGTATTAGAAGATTTTTTTTCTCTTTTTTTTATATTTTCTTCGTCACTTTTGTATAACTTCACTTTTTTCCTTTTGTCGAATTTCTTGTTAATAAAATTTGTCAGCGTTGTAAATTTCCATTTTCTTTTGTGTAAAATTCTCCATTTTAGAGAAAAAATAAAACTTCTCTTCTTAACATAAACTTCAAAGTTGCGATAACGGCGTCAAAGTGCAGCAACGGCGTGAAAATAGCCAAATAGTTTCAAAGTCCGTTGGAAAAATAACGCGCAGCGCCTCTTGCGACGTGTGGACGAAGTAAATCAATGAGAATCAAAATGAATAACTGAAACACAATAAAATAACAAAATGAATTTATAAATAATACCAAATACAATATAAAAATTATATTCTAATGTCAGTAATTAATTTACGTAAAAAGGAGAAAGAAAATTAAAAAAGAAAAAAAATTCGCTAAATAGTTATTTTACAGTTTCTTAATTTTTTCTATAATTAAATTATATTCTCAATTATTCCCCCCATAAAAATTTTCATTATTACTCTCTGATTAAGCAATAATTGCTAATTATTTTCCACACCTGAAATATTTTTAAAATACGTGTTAATCGTGTTAATTAATTAATGAATTAATTAATTATCAAATACAATTGATAATTATGACTCCTATCCATCATTATATGACTAAAAGAACATCGTTAGGGTTACAAAATTTCATTACACTTTTCCTGCAATAATAATTACATGAATAAGAAACCCCTTTCATTGTCAAATGAACCATAATCATAATGAGCTTTATAACACATATTAAAATGGGGAGACCCTTTTATACAATAAATCGCAATTTACACACCTCCCTCTTTAACATATACACTCCTCACAAAGAGCTATTAAAATTGTTTCAAAATTCAATTTTTTTTTACAAAACTTATGCGACTATTTCTAAAATAGAATTTCCGTGTATATAATTTTAAATAGAATTTACCCATATACGATGAGAAAAAGTGATGCGACCAAAACTACAAAAAAAAAAAAAAAAAGAAGAAGAAGTTCATATGAAGAGAAAAATACAAGTCAGAAAAAGGAACGAAGATCTTGGAAACGTCAGAAGCAGAGCCACACAAGATAAAGCAAAGCGAGATCGAGAGAAAGAGAGAGAAACTTGCACAGCAAAAAGGAGTGAGTGCAACAGACGTGGCAGTAGTAGTAGTAGGAGGAGGGGTAGGAGTTAGGAGGGTGAAGAAGAAAAAAAAAGAGAAGAGAATTTTGCCCCTGGCGCGTAGAGCGGTGGTCATAATCGCGCAGACCGCGTCATAATCCGCGGCGAAAAACATTTGACGAGCTAGCGAGGGAAGGGAAAACGAACTGAGAAAAAGGCAACTGACTGGGTGCGGCCTCTAAAAGTCCCGCCTCTCGTGACTCACACGATCGCCTCTTGACTCACACCCACACACTCTCGCCACAACCAAAGAGAGAGAAACCAACTTTTCTTGCATCACATCCAATGCAGAGAAATGGAATGAAAGAAAGAGAAAGAAGACAAGGTTCTTAATACAAGCAAAATATCACGAGTTTTAAGTGGGGAGAGAAATAGGCGGGGGAGCAAGAGAGAAAGGGAAAACGTACAGCAAATTGGAGAGAGAAAGATCGTTTCTCACTAGGGACGAAGCAGGACGAAGGGTTTTCCCTTCTTCACATTCTGCTGTGGGGAGGGGTTGAGAGGGGAAGAAAATAAGTAAGGGGAGGAAAAAAAAGGGTCGAAGTATATAAGGATCACGAATAGGGACGAAAAAAGGGGACGGTGGGAGAGAGAGAGAGAGAGAGGGGAGAAAAGTACGCCGGGATCGGCGCAACTAGGACTACTACCACGGCGGTGGCAGCGGCAACGAAGAAGATCGTGAATCGTTTTATTACACTGAAGCACAGTGCCGAGAAGATATTGCGGTCGAGATATTCGCTTTTCTCGTATAATCGCTGCTAAATAAGGTGCACGGTCGCTCATTCGCCAGCGCAGCGCGCGAGTTACGGTCACCCAGGGGGGGAATATAGAGGTTTTTTATAATATATGTAGCGCGCTTTGCGCAACGCCGTGGTGGCGTCGTGACGTTATAACAACGCGGTGAGGCGATACTCTTATCGCTATCTCTGAGGGGCGAGCCCCTTGCACAGAACTATGCGGATATATTTCCCAACTATAATTATATATACATTTATCGAAACTATGTGACTTATTCTATACCATAAAAAAGGACCTCATTCAAACAAATTTTAGGTTATTATGTTTTTGATCCCCATAGAGTGAAATTATATAAAAATATTATCAACTTTTTAATACAAACAATCACTGCGCGTTTAAGCCATGGGAAAAAATACCAAAATACATACATTTTCCTGGATTAAAGAACTTATTTGTCCATATAAATATTCTTATTTTACATATTAAACTATAATACTTATTAAAGCAATTTTTAAAACCATTAAATTAATGACAAACATTGATTATAATTTCATATACTTTTTGACAAAAATAGTTTTTAACCTAACCTCCAAATTATATACAGAACTCATTGCGCAGACTCGAGGTATTCGATATTCTTTGATATAATTCTCGAGTCTGCGCAGTGAGTTTTTTTACACATATTTGGAGGTTATGTTATAAAAACTCTTATTTTTGTTTAAAAAAAAATGTCAAATTATAATGAAGGATTATCAAAAATATTATGGATTTTAAAAGTTGCTACAAAGATTTACAGTTTAACGAAAAATAAGAATTTTGAAGAAAGAATCTGATGGCCGCATAGTTAAAACAATAAAAGTTAGGCCAATGTCATAATTTCGTAATTTCAAAGAAAAAGAGAAATTAAATTTTAAATTATTCGTTTTGGTGCGCGGAATAGTCAAGAATTTAATTTTAAACATTTAAGGGTCCACTTTGAGGGGAGGGGGGGGGGTCAAACAATTTGTGACGCCCTGCAGAAAAAATGTCGCTAATATATATAATAATAGAGTGTGACATGAGGGACGAGGGGGGGGGGTAAAAATGTCCCCTAAAAAGATTGAAAATTGCATTTGAATAAAAATTACAATTTTCTGTCAATAAGAAACATTTGTTAAATTTTAGGTTATGTAACTTAAATTTGACAAAACATTGTAATTTTTATTCAAATATAACTTTAAATTGTTCAAAATGTAGAAAATTAAATTCCTCCGGTTTCTACCAAAAGAAAAATTTAATTTGACCTTTTCTTTATAAAATACGAAATTAATATAACATATTTTGGACCAACTTTTGTTCCTACTGTTTGTCGGATTTTTCCTTAATTCAGGAGAATGTGATTTGAGAATTTTACCGCAAGGATTAATTATCAGCTCTTTGACAAAAATAAAATTTTTATAATAGACTTTCGAGGATATCAATTCACGAAAAATTAATTTACGGAAAGAAAGAAGATCTTCTTTCTTTCCGTAAATTAATTTTTTTATAAGACTTTCTGCGCAGTCTCGAGATATTCGATTTATTGATATCGAGATTTCTCGAGTCTGCGCAGAACGTTCTTTATATAGTGTATTTAGAGGTTATGTCAGAAATCCTTTTCTTGTCATAAGAGGAAAATTAGTCAATATTTTTCATTAAATGTAATAGTAGTTGTAGAAGTTGCTATACAAATATTATATAGTTTAACGTTAGAAGAAAAAGAAATGTAGATGATAAGTTTTGCGGTCATCGGAAAAATTATTAAAATAATTCACCTAGATTCGGCAAGGATCCTGGTGGCATGTGGACTAACCAAAAAATCCCATTTGTAAGAAAAGAACGAAGATATGTCTTTATTCTTTTCTAGCTAATGGAACTTTTTAGTTAGTCCACATGCCACCATAGGATCCTTGCCGAATCTAGGGGAATTATCTTAGTTTTTAGGAATTTTGCCGTATTTCGAATATCGGCCTAGTTCTAAACATAACCTAAAATTCGTTTGCAGCTATAAGGTCCGTTTGCAGCTTTTTCACCATGGAAAACATTTTATAAACGTTCCACGATGAAAAAGCTGCAAACGGACCTTAAAAGAAACTAACAATATATAGGAATATTTACAAATATACAGATAGTTGCAATGTACAGACGGTTACAATACACATACCGGCGATAGTTACAATATTACGCCGCCCCTAACTATTAGAAATCGCCAATATCGAGAGTTATATACCACATGCGCGCGATTCTCTCCGATTGATAAGGAGTCGAGAAGAGTTAAACTCCTATACGAAAAAGCAAAGTTGTTTTTTGAGATAAGATGTATCTCGGCAATATGCGGACTGCAGTGCGCGTTTAGCATGAGAATCCAATTGAAGAAATCCAATAGTCGAGGGGTTCATATATATATATATATATATATATATATATATATATATATATATATATATCTTACACGAGAGGGAGAGGTCTTTCTCTGCTCTTATGGCTGAGCGAGGAAAATTATGAGAATTGAAATTATGGGAATTGAAATTGTGGGACCTGTATATATCTGTATAGAGAGAAGGATATATATAAATGCCAATAGAGCTAGGAAGAAAAGGAGAAGAAATAATCATTTCCTCCTAGTCTCGTGTAGGTTTTCTATTCACGTATATAGATAAGATTATATTGAAGTAGGAAATCTGCGATATAAATATGAGTATTTCTCTAGTACCACAGAACATGTGTTGTATATTATTGGTAAACGGTATTCAGCGTTATTTTGACTATAGCGTTTATCTTGAAAAAAGTGAGGAAAAATACTCTCGCGAATTAATCTGATAATAGATAATAAGGTTCTTTCTATACCATATTTAAAGAATCGTAAATTTTTAAACCCCTGGCGACTATTTGGTCTAAAATCGTCTAGTGACTAGGAAAATTACAAAGATAAGTCGTGAACATAGTTTTATTTTTGAGAAAAGTAAATTATTTTCTAGAAATAAAATTCGATGAGGCCTACATCTGGATTTAACTTCTAACGGGGATTTCCACTCCCTCAAGGATCGTATTTCACCTTGCGCGCTTGGTAAAAATTAGTTTTCTTCAGCGCACTCGCGAAATGTACATGAAATTCTCGAATGGAGATCTCGGAGAGGATAGAGTGTGCTACGATGGGAGCTATATCGTACCTCGGTCTATAAATCTCTTCGGCTCATAAACAAGGCTTTTGATGCAAAAGGTCGTTGTAGCATATGTGCGTGACGACCGCCGGTACGCTTTCTCGGCATACCCGCGAGAAGCATCGTGCAAGGTGGAATAAGAGTGGGTGGTTGCCAACTTAGAACCAAGAGAAAGAGATTTGTCAGAAAATTTTCAACTTTGAGAGAAAAGAATCGCGATGAGCGAGAAGAGACGACGAAGAAGTATAGCAAGAGAGGCGCGTCTTCAAATGCAGGCTCCGACGGCTGAATTTAACGCCAGAGTCGCGTTGAGCCTCCCGCGCTTATTGCAGAGCGAAAAATTCTTCTTTTTTCTCCTCGAGGACAGCTAGACGAATGATCATCACTTTTGAGCCAAAACTGTGTGCGCCTTCTTGCTTTTTTCGTATTTTTCCTTTTGCCTTTGCAGTTTGCCGTGAGAATCCCTGAGAAATCGCCAAAAATTCCAAAAGGCGCACACGCACACCGGAAACATTTTGATGGTCCATGCGGCAAAAAAAGAAAATTGTCTGATTAAGATAAATCTGAAAAATGAGAAATAAATGAGGGATTTTAATAAAAAGAAACACTGTTCTAAATAGAAAATAGAAAATATAACAATGATGTTGATATACATATGTTAGAGCAACAAGATCGATGAAGTATTATATGATTCCTGTGTGACAATATTGTTCGGAGATAAATCATTGATTTCTATAGAGCCTATAATGTCATTGACTGAAACCGATACAAACCTAACAATCCATGTCTATACATACACTCACGATTAAATTTAGAAAACTTCCATCACATAACAAACTCTGATACTGTGTCTAAACATTATTCAATAATTAAAGCAAATGCTAGACGTAAATCCAGAGAATTGTTATTTTTTAATATAAAATCAATTTATTCGAGACGCCAATTCTTTTCTAATAATTTTTCAACTATTGGAATTTCGACAACAACATCTAAACAAATATAAAGGTGTTATATATATAACATGACGCAGTAAAGACAGCAGAGAAATAAAATAAAAAAATAAAATAAAAAATTACACAGGTATAAAAAATATTTTAGAATTAAATTTAAAATTTTAGAGAAAATAATCATGTTCAAAATTTTTAATCAAATTTTCTCAAGAAATTATTTAATTTTTTAAAACCCTTCAAAAATTATCTTTTAAGAAACTCAATTATTTTCGAAAAATTACATTAAAATATTTTTAAAAACTAATTCTTAGAATTGTTTTATCATAATTTTTTAAGATTCAATTATTTTCGAACAAAGTAAATATAAAAATTGATAATTTACATTTTTAGATTTTTTTAAATTTCGGAGAAATTATCGTCATGTTTATAAATAAAATTCTTCAAAAATTGTTTAGGAAATTTTTCAATTGATATGTAATTAAAAAACTATTATCCTTCAAAAATTATTTTTAAATATTTTAAGAAAATTAATTGTAAGAATTTCTTTATTATTATTTTTTGATAATATTATACTTTTAATAATTCAAGAAAAAAACATGGAAAATTACATAAATTATAAAAAATTGAGTTTTTGTTTTTAAATAATTGAATTTTAATAGAACTTTCGAAAATTATTTAAAATAATTGATGTATAGAGATAAAGTTTAGTTGTAAAAATTTGTAGAAAATAACTGAATTCAAGAAGGATTTTAATTGTGATTTTTATAAATTATTAAAATTCACAAATATTTCTTCTTTTTCGTAAAATTTCATATACTTTCCTATAAGAAGAATTTTGTCAGGGAAAATAATTTTAATGTCAGTAAATTGGCAGGGAAATTAAAAAAAAATTTCCCGGTTCATTCCCGGTCATGAATTATTTTTCTCGGTCATAAAGAATAATAATAATTATTATTATTTCCACAGGTATTAAGATTACAAAAAAAATTTCAAATCCTTTAAAATTGAATAATTTATGAGAATTGCTATACTTTAACACATTAAAATTATTTCCAAGATTTTAATTTAATTATTTTCTAGAAATTTTAACTATATACAATATTTCTAAAAGCCACTTGTTTACAAGAGAATTTCATGAAATTTTGAATAATTTGAAAGTTTTTCAATTAAATATAATATATTTAAAAATAAAACTAATTTTAAAAAAATGTGAATAAAAATGTTTCAAGAAATAACTTATTCAGAATTTTTAATTAAAATTTTTTACAATATTCAACTTTTCTATAAAACTTTAATTTGAAACTTTTTGAATTTTTGAATTCTAAAATATAAAAAAAATAGTTGCGCTTATAAATTATTGTAGAAAAACGAATTGATGTTAATGCAAAGTTTTGTGATAATATTATTGCAAAAAAATTATAAATTGATTTACTTTTACTATTTTACTATTTTATATTTTTACTATTTTTTATTATTTTATATTTTTTACTATTTTACTATTTTTTTTTACTATTTTATAGGATGTGAAATTTTTTACCTTGGACAACAAAATTTATAATTTTCTAATGAATTCTAGAAACTGAATATTTTTCCAGTATTACTTTTCATAATATTCCTGACTTTTTCTTGATTTCACTGACCTTCGGCAATCCTGAATATGTATTTTAAAGAATTTTAACAAAATATAACGATTTTATAGATCATTCAATCTTTTTAATGAAATATTATTAATAAGTTTAAAAATAAATATTTCTATTTTTTCTCAGAAAATAATCAATGACTTAAAAAGTAAAATCTTTTTGATAAAAAATTACAAAATTCCCGATCAAGATAAAAATTCCCTGTCATTTCCCGGTTTTTCCGGTCCAACGGCCACCCAGTAAACTTTTTGCTAAAGAGTGTCAATTTTTAAGAGATATGAGAGGATAATTCTCACTATTTCCAAAAAGTAAAAAACTTTTTGCATCATTTTTCTGAGAAGACGCGAAAAGAATTGAAAGCGACAAACTCTGAATACAAAATTTAATTAAATTCACTCCCTTGTCTCATTATAATAAAGATATGGTATAAAAGAAACATTTCCTATACAAGACTCAATCAAGAATTAAAAAAAAATCTGAATTCAAATACGAAATCTCTGATAATTTATTTTTTTTGTTATCCGAATTTAAAAATTTATACAAATAAAATCAAAACGTTCACATCATATATCCTATACGAAATATTTGTGTTATATTTGCGATCAAACATCGGAATGAAACTCTATTTTCCTCTTTTTTCGATAAAGAAAATTGTCACTTATAACTGTCCATATATCTATTGGCCTATTGAATATACAGAATACAGGTAAATATAGAAAATTAATCGAGACTAAAAAGTAAAAAAAAGCACCTGTGACCTCAATATTGAATCTCGCAACAAATAAAGCCGCGAAACGTTATATATATATGAAATACACGTTTGTTTCTCTACATCATAACCACTGCACACACATTTTCCAGCTAATTCCATCTCTTCAACAAGAATCCAAAACTGCAAGAGTAACGACAAACCAATTAGGGACTTTTAATGGGTATCGTTGGTTGTAACAATCGAACAAAACGATGGAAGAGAAGCATATTCCGCCCACTCTCCCGCAACGAATTCACAAGCGATAGAGAGAGAGAGAGAGAGAAATGTGCGTGGGTTGGGAAAAGAGGAGAGGGTGGTGATGGTGATGGTGATGATTCTGGCGGAGGCGGACGAGAGAGTCAGGAGTGAAAAACAGCAAAAATTCCCGACGTCACTCTGTAGCGCCGGGGCGTGTAAATTTGCGCGAATCGATCTTTGTGCTAAAGAAAGAAAGAAGAGGAGAGAAAAAGTGAGAGAGAGAGAGATAGAGGAAAGGGGGGTAAGGGTGAGAGGGCAGGAGAAAGTCAAGTACCTAACCCGACGCCCGGAACAAACAAACAAAAAGTTGCGATGCCGTCTCTTAGGCGCCACCCCGTATATCGGTTCAAACTTTCAAATATAGAGAGACCGTCACCCTGTGTGTATATATATATGTATATATATGCACAATCGAATCTCTCACTAAACTATAGTAGTAAAAATTTCTTGATAACCTCCAGAATATATGATTCAGCGGAATTTTTATCCACTAAAATAATCCAATCCAAACGAGATGAATCTGTGCGACAGAAATTTATTTGTTAAATTATTTTTTTTAATTTATAGAAAAATCAAAACATCAACATCACTATAAAGATTCTTTAAGGAAGCAAAAACAAGTAAATATAATTATCAAATAAAAAGTACCTTTCTTTAAAAAAAGGTTTCCTTATTTCTGTAAAAAAGCGAATTTCCCCATCAATGTTCCAAAATTTTTATTTAAAGAAGAAGTAAATTAATTTCGATTAATTTAACACTTTTTCTTCAAATTAAATTCTTTTTGCAAGAATATACAGAATTTTTAATTTTGTTTTTGGCTTTTGAGAGGATATTTTAACTATATCAATAAGAAAAGAATTTAAAAATTCCATAAAATTATGCGAGCGAAATTCGATAATATTTCCTATTGCTAAAGCAATCTGTATACAAAATTATTTATTTTCAAATATCAACTTTATTCTTTTAATAATTTCAGGTACGAAAAATTTAAAAATTTGCTCACTAACTAATAAATTATTTTTATTTTTTTAATTTTAATAAAATTCTTCGCAAGAATTCAATTATTTTCATTACAACTTTAATAAAATTCTTCGGAAGGAATTCAATTATTTTAAACAGAATATATATTAATAATTAAAATTTTTCGGAAAAATATCTCTAATTAATTCAACATTTTTGATAAAATGTTTTTCAAAAATTAAATAAAATTCTTGCCAAGAATTGAATTATTTTTTATAAAATAATAAAATACTTGATAGGAATTCAAATATTTTCAATAAATTGTAATTAAATTTATAGAAATGAAAATTATAATTATATACAATTATTAACAAATAAGATTATTTTTAAAGATTTAAAGAAATTCCACTAAAGAATTTCATTATGTTCGAAAACTCTAATAAAATTCTTGAAAAGAATTCGAATATTTTCGTAAATAATAAAATTTCTCACAGGAATTCAATTATTTTTAAAAATAATGAAATAGTTTATAAAAATGCAATTATTTTCGTAAATAATAAAATTGTTAACAAAAATTCAATTATATTAAAAAATTTAAATGAAATTCTTCACAAGAATTCAATTATTTTTAAGAATTTTGATAACAATCTAAAAACAAAATTCAATTATTTTCATAAATGATAAAATCCTTTGCAGGAATTCAATTATTTTCAAAAATAATGAAATTGTTAATAAAAATTAAATTATTTTCGTAAATAATTAAAATTGTTAACAAGAAATTCATTATTTTCGTAAACAATAAAATTCTCCGCAATAATTCAATTATTTTCAAAAACTTTAATGAAATTCTTCACTAGAATTCAATTATTTTCAAGAATTTTTATAACAATCTTAAAAAAAAGTATATTTTCATAAATAATAAAATCTTTCGCAGGAATTCAATTATTTTCAAAAATAATGAAATTGTTAATAAAAATTCAATTACTTTCGTAAATAATAAAATTGTTAACAAGAAATCAATTATTTTCGTAAACAATTAAATTCTCCGCAAAAATTCAAATTATTTTTAAAAATTTTAATAAAATTTTTCACTAGAATTCAATTATTTTCAAGAATTTTGATAACAATCTTCCAAAAAAATTTAATTATTTTCATAAATAATTAACTTCTTAGCAAAATTTCAATTATTTTCAAAAATAATGAAATTGTTAATAAAAATTCAATTATTTTCGTAAATAATAAAAATGTTAACAAAAGTTTAATTATTTTCGTAAACAATAAAATTCTCCGCAAAAATTCAATTATTTTCAAAAATTTTAATAAAATTCTTTACAAGAATTTAATTATTTTCAAGAATTTTGATTTGAAATAGAAATAAAGAATTTTGATAACAATCTTGCAAAAAAATTCAATTTATTATTTTCATAAATAATTAAGTTATTAGCAAAATTTCAATTATTTTCAAAAATAATGAAATTGTTAATAAAAATTCAATTATTTTCGTAAATAATAAAATTGTTAACAAAAGTTTAATTATTTTCGTAAACAATAAAATTCTCCGCAAAAATTCAATTATTTGCAAAAATTTTAATCAAATTCTTTGCAAAATTCAATTATTTTTAGAAATAATTAAGTTTTTGACAAAAGTTCAATTATTTTCAAAAATTTTAATAAAATGCTGAGAAGAATTCAATTATTTTCTAAAAAATTGCCAATTAAGCTTTTAATCGATGAATGTTGTAATAAATTAAAATTAGGTTAGGTAATAATAATTATTTCTTTAAAAATTTTTTAAAATAAAATGGCATAAATTGTTTAAAATAAGCAGTTCCATACAATATTCCCGCGCGGATAGTTTGGCTAGTAAATAAATAATAAAATGAATAAGTAATTATGACATTAAAGTCACATTATACAATGTATACGTAATATCGCAGAAAAATTCTATTTGCTTCCTTCTATATACTCAAAATAGTCGTTAAAATTAATTTTCCATTACAGAAACTAATGTATTTTCCATTCACAAATAATTTATCGTTAAAGAAATCACTGTAAAAAAATTGTCAAATTAGTATAAGAGGGGACTTTGAATAAAAATCGTTTTTAGATCTTAAAATAAAACAAATAATGTATAGATTTCGTATGTATACCTAAAATTGTTTCTAAATTAATGTCTACTTATTTTAATTTGACAATTTCTTTTACAGTAATAAATTTTAATTATTAATTTAAGTAAAGTTGGAAATAATTTACTGAAAAAAATTAGTGATGAATATTCTTACTAATCTGAATTAATGGCTCAATTTCACCAAATCAGTTGAACGATTTAAAGAGTATACATTTAATTTTAAAGTTAATTTGGTAATTATACGCACCCAGAAAAAAAATATATTTAACTCAGAGTCAACTGAACTTTTTCTTTGTTTTAAATAAATTTTATTTGGTTTTGATAAAATTTTATTTGGTTAATAGAAGTTAAATAAATAAACTTCTAAAATAGAAGTTTTCTTTATGTTGAATAAAATTTTTATTTAGAAGTTAGCTCTGTGTTACAAATATAGGTTTATTTAACTCAAATAAAGTAAATTTGGTTTAAATAAAATTTTTCTCAGGGTGCGTTGTTTTTTCCGAAAGTAAAATTGTGTAAGAATACAAAGTGTTAAATAAAACAGAAAATGTCTATAAAACTATAAAGTTTGTAAAAAAAAATCAATTTCCAGTGCAAATACATACTGCAAATTCTCAATATAAGAAAAATAATTTATGAATGAACTGTGTGGTTTAGACCGCGTTACAATTGCATTATTATAAAACGTACGTCTCGTTTTACGCTTGTATTGGATAAATTCCCCCTCTGGTCATAAAAGAGTTGCATATACAGGTATATAATGCATATATAGATAAACATCAAGTATTCAATAAATACACTAAGCTCACAATGGAAGCTCGTCAGTAATTGCGTAAAATCGAAACTGGAAATGAATGAATGATGAATATATCATTCAGCTTTTCTATTCTTTTGCAAAAACGGAGATAAAATGAATTAGAAGACAATGAGGCAAATAGAATAGATTTAATACGAAAATGAGATGACAAATCGAAAGAATAACAAAAATCGAAAGAATAGATCCTTGAAGCAAGGAAGGAAGAGACGAAGTATTTAATTTTACTTTAGAAAACTTTCCCTCAACGGAAGAACAATAATGTAGTTTAAATTCACTTTTACTTTATGCATCATATATTAAAAGACGTGCACTTTTACTTGAATTCATTCTATCCATATAAACACCTGTTTTCATATAGCTAGAAACCTAACAGACTTTTGTCGCATAATTATATTATGAACTTCCAAAGAAAAGTAAAATTTCGTTACTTTTTTCTATTTAACATACTTGAATTACATAGAGTGGAAAGACGATTATCCGAACCTCCGTTATCCGAATTTCCATTATCCGAACTTCTATTATTCAAACTTCCATTTTCCGAAATTTTTCGTCATCTTAAATCAAAAATTTCGTTTTTCGCCCATCGATCGGTACAATCTTCTGATTTTTAATATTATAAATACCTAAAAACAGACAGAAATGACATTTAATAGTGCGGTAAAATAACTTCAAGATATTTATTTATTTTTTTAAAAGAAAATATTTGTAATTTTTATTATTCGCGAACTTCCGGTTATCAGGCTCGAACCAGTGATATTATTTAAAAATACGGACTTTACGGACCAATTACTGACAAAAATATATAACCAAACAAATGGATTTGAAAAAAGTCCTAGTCAAATAAAAGAATATTTTACTTAAAACTATAAATTAAATTTTTCATGTTTTATAATAATTTAAATTCCCATAAAATTTTTCGAAGAAATTAAATTATTTTAAAAAATTTTTAATAAAATCCTTCGCAAGAATTTAATTATTTTTACAAGTAATAAAATTTTTCACATGGATTCGATTATTTAAAAGAATGTAATAAAATTCATAGCGTAAGAAAGCAAATAATTATTTTCATAAATAATAAAAATTTTCATACGATTTCAATTATTTTTAATACAATTTTAAATAAATTTCTCGAAAAATGTAATTATTTTCGAATTCTTTGACAATTTTCAAATCCATTTGTTAACAATATTCAATTTTACGAAATTTCAATTATTCGTAAATTCTTCAATTAAATAAATACTAGAAAATAAAAACTTAAAATAATATTAAAAAAATTCAATTAAACTTTTTCAAAAAAATTAATTTTAAAATTAATTTATTTTTAAAAATTTACGCTATACTATGCTTTTCAAAATTCAATTATTTCTAAAAATTTACGCTCTTATGCTTTTAAAATTCAATTATAATCTAAAATTTGAACTGAAATCCATTTTTAAATCAATGTTTCTGAGAAAATTCTACTAGAATTCAATTACATATTTGAATACAATAATAGATAATTTATTGAACGTTTCTTAAAATTGAATTCTCATAAATAATTTTATTTATAAATTTTTAAATATAACTGAATTCTTTTGACAAATTTTAATAAAATTTTTAAGAATTTTTTCGAGGAATTCGATTAAAATTGTATTAAAAATAATTGAAATTCTGCAATGAGTTTTATTATTTATGAAAATAATTGAATTCCTAAAAAGAATTTTATTATTTACGAAAATAATTGAATCCCCGTAAAAATTTTTATTATTTATAAAAATATTTGAATGATTGCGAAGAAATTTATAAACAAATTTGTAAATAATGAAATTCCTGTGAAATTTTTATTATTTTTTGAAAATAATTAAAAGTTTGTGTAGAATTTTATTTCTTTTTTATTAAAATAATTGAATTCTTTTGGAAAATTTTATGAAAATAGTAGATATTGAAAATCATTGAATTGAGGAAAATTTCTGAAAATAATTGAATTTCGGAGAAGAATTTAATTATTTCTAAAAATAATTGAAAAGTTTTAATGAGAATTTAAAAAATTTTTTGAAAATAAATCAATTTTTGCGAAGAATTTTATTACTTTTGAAAATAATTGAATTTCGTCAATCATTTGTAATTTCAAATTTTTGTCTGAATACGTTTTGTAACAATAATTTTTCTGATCATAATTCGTAATCATCGAAAAATAAAAATCTGTAGGCACGAATTTAAATACTGAACCGTGTAAGGTTCAGTATTTAAATTCGTAATGTAATTTCAAAGGTGAAAAAAAAATAAAAATAAAAAAAAGAATAAATTATCTATAACTCAACGCCTATCGTGATCTTTTCTCAATTTCTCGCGAAAAATGATTAAAATGATTAAATTGTTTGTTTAGATGTAATTTTTGTTTAAATATTAAAATTAAAATTTTTATTTAAATTGTTATTTGGAGAGAATTTGTCCCTGCGTAATTTTTTCTACATCGTCCGATGCTCCTCATTATATATAGGAATAACCGACTCCTTGAGTTTGCGACCTATCGATCATAAAAGAATATTATTCTTCGTGCATCGTCGCTATTACCCTGTTGTACCTCATCGAATAAATTCCAAGAAATCGCGGACAAAAGGCTTGATCAGGGATTGGTTTCCTGTTATTTCGAGAATTTTTTTTCCTTTTTTTCCCTCGTTCAAGAAAGAGGTTATATCCTTATGGTTTTTCGAACAGATTTCATGGGATGGGCTTGTAAAAAAGGAAATATATATATACGATTTTTTAAAAAATGCATACGTTTCAAGTTTCCCATATACTGCATTTGGTTTTAATGCGCAAAAATTGCGTAAAACTTAAGGGGATGTCAAAGACGATACAATTTTTGCACCTGAGAGTTACAATGGAAAAATTGCAAAGACTTTGACAATCGTTAAAACTTTGTTTTATTTAACCAGATTATATTGATTATAAAAAATTGTATATATTTTTTATAATTTATAAATTTGAATTCATAGTTCTTTCTCGAATTATAATAATAAAGTCAAGTTTTTTCACTCAGAATCAGTAAAATCTATATAGAAATTAAATAAAATTTTTCGATTATCAACAGTTTTGTTTAAATAATTCTTTTAATGTTTAATTTAGAAAACATTAAACTTGAAGTTTTATTAATTTTAAAATTCAAAACATTCGAAAAGAAAAATTATCGAAAAAATCAGAAAACAAGAAACAAACAATTATTCATTTTTAGAAATTTCGTATCATTTTATTTCTTTTAATTATAAAATCGATTTATAAATTCTGATTTAGAGAATAACTTTTGTAATTCTTCATTTTGGCAAAAAAATTTAGAAATTATATTATTTTTCATAATTTTGAGTTAAAAAGTGATTATTTAATTTCAAAAAATGATAGGGGAATGTAGTCAAGGTTGGCCTACTGTCTAGGTAGGCCACTCGCGTTTTTTTGTCAAGTTCACTAGCGCCACCTACGCGCATTTTTGTCGAAGCTTGTCTTAGTGAAACCTAACTTTTTGTTCAATTACATTTTCGGAAAATCGAAAATTGTGTTTTCTGTGACGTCGGTACAAAAAAAGCTCAAAAAAAGTTTTGTGCATAATGTGAAAAACCATTAATAAAAGATAAAAAACAAATTGAATCGTCAAGGCAAGTATGCAGAAAATTTGTGGGACTCATGGTTGAAAGAAAAACAAAGCAAAAAATCGAATCCCGAAACGTATTTCTTTATGGTTACAACAATTCGGTAATGCTACTTACTGTCAAGGTCGGCCACTATGTGTTTAAAATGCGCAAAGTTGAGGACGAGCTACTTCATTTGCAAAAACTGCAATTCTGTATAACTCATAATATAATTGATCATCTTATTAATATTTTTATTTAATTTTATTAATATTTTAGTGCAAAACTTTTTTTTATTTATATTTATTTTTTTATATTGTTTATTGTTATTATTTTGTTATTTCATTAAGTTACAAACTGTAAACAATAAAGAATCAATTTTCCGTAACTCCAAACATGTTATTTTATTTTTTAACGATTAATGCCCTTTGAATTTTAAACATGGCCGACCTTGACTGTAATGGCTAACCTGGACTACAAATTTTTTTTTTTTTAAATCTTTATAACTTTTTCATTTTTAAACCTGTCAATTTACTTTGTACAGAAAAAATGTTCCTATTAAACAGGACTTTCCAACCATATACTTCAATTGTCCAAATTCATTTTTAAAAAAAAGTTATAAACAAAAGTCAAAAAGGTGGCCGACCTAGACTATGTTCCCCTACCTATAAAAAAAATGATACCTATAATATTGAAAATAATTCATATAAACAATTTTATCTAAATTTTTAAAAAATATCGAATTCTTTCCAGGAACTTTATAACATAATTGAATTCTTTTGTGAACTTTTATTAAAATTTAAAATTGTATTAAAAATAATTAAATTTAGACGGAAATTTTTAAAAATAATTGAATTTTTTTATGAAATTTTATTATATAAAATTGTTTTGAAAATAATTGAATTCCTGCAAAAAAATCTAATTTTTATGAAAATAATTGAACTTTTGTGAGGAATTTTATTAAAATTTTTGAAAATAATTAAATTCTTTCAAGATTTTTTGTTAAAATTGTATTGAAAATAATTAAATTCCTGCGAAAAAGTTTAATTTTTATGAAAATATTTGAATTTTTGCAAAGAGTTCTGTTATTTATGAAAATAATTGAATTTCTGCAAAAAATTTTAATATTTACGAAAATAATTGAATTTTGCGAAGAATTTTAATAAAAATATTTTAAAATATTTGAATTCTTTCGAGAATTTTTGTTAAAATTGTATTGTAATAATTCAATTATGTTTTAAAGAGTTTTCTTTAAATTAAAAAAAAAATTAAGTTAGTAATAATTGAATTTGTGAGAAGAATTTTATTGTTTAAGAAAATAATTGAATGCTTGCGAAGAATTTGATTAAAAATTTGAACAATTATTAAATTAGTTCGAGAAATTTAATTGAAATTGGGTAAAAAATAATTTAATTCCAAAAATTTTGAAAGTAATTGAATTTGAGGAAAAAATTTAACATTTACCTATGAAAATAATTGAATTTCTACAAAGAAATTTATTGTTTATAAAAATAATTAAATTTATGCAAAGATTTTTTTTTAATTTCTAAAAATAATTGAATTTTTACGAAGAAATTTATTATTTGTAAAAATAATTGAATTTTTACAAAGAAATTTCATATTTATAAAAATAATTGAATTCTTGAGAGGACTTTTTTTTAAATTTCTAAAAATAGTTGAATTTTTGCAAAGAATTTTTTTTAAATTCCTAAAAATAATTAAATTTTACGAAGAAATTTATTGTTTATAAAAATAATTGAATTTTTAAAGAAGAAATTTATCATTTATGAAAATAATTGAATTTCTGAGAAGAATTTTATTTAAATTTTATAAAATAATTGAATTTTTACGAAGAAATGCATTATTTCTAAAAATAATTGAATTTCTACGAACAAATTTAATGTTTCAAAAAATAATTGAATTTTTACAAAGAAATTTATTGTTTATAAAAATAATTAAATTCTTGCGAAGAATTGCTTTTAAATTTCTAAAAATAAATGAATTTCTACGAAGAAATTTATTGTTTATAAAAATTAAAAATAATTGAATTCTTGCAAATAATGTAATTAAAGTTTTTCTAAACATTAAATAATAATAATCAGTAACATAATAACCAGAATTTTTTTCTGTGTCATATAGATAAATTTCTGTTAATTATTAATTTTACCGATTCTGATTGAAAAAAATAACTAATATATGATTGCAGTGTACGAGAAAAGACTGAGAATTGAAATTGATAAAATTGATAAAAAACAGAACGGAACTAATAGTTTAATAAATTATTATTGAAAAATGATGTATAAAACCGCAAAAACAAGAGGAGGAAAAATACACAATAAAATATCACTTTCTGATATGACATGCTGTGGGAAAAGTATTGAAGAAGACTTTTTAAGAGATTCGTTTCCGGTTCGTAAGCTAAATGATGTCCACGCGTCCGGAGCAGATTACGAGATTAAGAGACGCGTAACTCGATCCCTTTAATGTCCTAGAATTCATGTCGATAGACCAATAATTAGGCTGTTCCCATATAAAAGGCGGCGCGACAGAAGTTTACCGCCTCACGTCATATAGAAAGGAGTACGTGCTCCTTTTTTTATTCTTCATCTTTTTCTTCTTCTTTTTTTTAGAGACCTCATCGCGGCGGCGTCTAAGACACAACCATGGAGAAAAAAAAACCAGACGAGAAACCCCACCTCCTCTGGATTTACCTACCGATTGAATAGCCAAACTAGATTGGTATGGTATTCCCACCGGCGCACTTTGATATCTTTAGCCGTGTAAGTTTTATGCATCTACTCGACACGACAATATATATATATGTATATATACACGACGATGAGATGAAGATCCTGAATCCGCAAGAAATGGGTTCACGTTCCTTTTTAAATAGCGTCTCATATATTCATTTGATAAAACTCTTGAAGCTTATGAGCGCACTTCTCTTGAGATCAAAATCGAGCGGATAAAACAATTCATATATTTTTGCTCGTGTGGTTGAAAAAATATTTAGATATGTGAATTCGCATTTTTTCCAGAAGACGATTTTTTCCAAACTTGATTTTTCGGATTTCGATTATTGAAAATTCGATGAAGAAAATTCTATACTGAAATTTTTGTCTTTTCTGAAGAATCTATTTGCACCTCTGTTTTCCAGGAAATTTTGGTTAACGAATTGATTTGTTGTCGAATAGCGAATATAACGAGTGATAAGAGATAAAACCTTTCACTTCACTCCTTCAACTGCAACTAAAGTTAATTCGTTATAATAAAGAATAAACAAGTAGAGATTGACAAACAGAAAAATATCGAACAGCAAATTTTAAAAATGTTCATTTTAATTTCAAAATTAAATGGCAAAAATCGATGAGACAATAAACAGTTTTTTCATATTTTTATAAACAACAGAGAAAATTAAATTAAAGATGAATATTTTACTCGTCAATTTGGAAACATTAGTTTTTATTTCGAGAAAAGATTGTAAATCAAAAAGGGAAAAAAATTTTTTAAATTACATAATTCCTAAAGAACTAGATCATAAAATTATTATGTTATAAATTATTTACTGAATAATTTTACTTCAATATTTCGAAATTAATTCAATTTTAAAAGAGTTACGTTTACAATTCAAACAAATAAATCAATTTCCAAAGATTTCAATTTGATATTTTACCAAATTTTTAAATTCTTTACAAGAATTCAATTTTTTTTCAATACAATTTCAATTAAATATCAGAACTCAATTATTCTTAAAATTTTCTATAAATTTCTTGTCAAAATTTCAATTACTTTCAAATTTTTTGCAAGAATTCAATTATTTTCAATACAATTTTTAAAAGAAATAAAATTCTTCGCAGAAATTCAATTGTTTTCAAAAATTTTAATCAAATTCATTCGAAAATAAAAATTATCGAAAAAATCAGGAAACAGGAAACAAACAATGATTTATTTTTATAAATTTCATATCACTTCATTTCTTTTAATTAGATCGATTTTTATTAATTCTGATTTAGAGAATAAATTTTGTAATACTATATTTTTGTAAGTAAAATTTAGAAATTATATTATTTTTCATAATTTTGCGTTAAAAAGTGATAATTTTTTAATTTCCAATTTCAAATTGAATTTTTTTGTGAACTTTTATTAAAATAAATTGTATTGAAAATAATTAAATTCGTGCAGAAATTTTACTGAAGTCTTTAAAAATAATTGAATACTTTTGTTAAATTTTATTAAAATTGTTTTGAAAATAATTGAATTCCTGCAAAAAAATGTAATTTTTATGAAAATAATTGAATAATTATCTTTACAAGAATTCAATTATTTTCAATACAATTTCAATGAAATATCAGAATTCAATTATTGTAAAAGTCTTCTGTAAATTTCTTGTCAAAATTTCAATTACTTTCAAATTCTTTACAAGAATTCAATTATTTTCAATACAATTTTTAAAAGTAATAAAATTCTTCCAAGAAATTCAATTATTTTCAAAAATTTTAATAAAATTCTTATAAAAATGTAATTATTCTTAAAAATGTTATTAAAATTCGTCAAAAGAATTCATTTATTTAAAAATTTGTTGACAAAATTCTTTATGAAAATTCAATTTTAAGAAACATTCAATTATTCAATAAATTATTTTTTTTGCATTTAAATAATTGAATTCTGGTAGAATTTACTAATAAATAATTTGATTTAAAATTTTACATTATAATTGAATATTTAAAGCATTATAGCGTGAATTCTTAAAAATAATTGAATATTTGAAATGGTTTCATATTAAAATCTTTAAAAGTTTGAATTTTTCATACTTTTAACTAACAATTCTTTAGAAGAATTAAATTTTTTGAAAAAGCTTTTTTAAATTTTACTTAAAATTATTTTTTTGAAGTTATTATTTTCTAATATATGTATATTTAATTGAAAAACATCCGAATAATTAAAATTTTGTAAAATTGAATTGTAAATAAATAAATTTGAAAATTGTCAAAGAACTTTTTCGAAAATTATTAAATTGAATCGATTTAAAAAAGAATTTTAATTAAAAAAAACACCAAAAAAATTTAATTTTGGAGAAGTTACAAATTTTGCAGAAATTCAATTATTTTCATATAAATAATAAAATTCATCGCAGAATTTAAATTATTTTTAATACAATTTTAATTGAATTTCTCGAAAAATGTAAATTATTCTTAAAATTTTTATTAAAGTTCGTCCAAAGAATTTATTTATTAAAAAATTTGTTCATAAAATTCTTTATTAGAATTCAATTTTAAAAAACATTTGATTGTTCAATAAATTATTAGATAATTTTTGTATTTAAATAATGTTAAAATTTATTAAAAATAATTCTCGTAGACTTTTCTAATAAAAATTGATTTAAAAATAAATTTCAGTTAAAATTTGAGATAATGATTGTTTGTTTCCTTTTTTTTCTTTGTTTCATTAGGATATTATCGTTTAAAATCTCGGAAAGAATAAAAATAGAGAAAGATCTTTTTATTTGAATTGAAATAAATTTTGTGAGTTTGTCATTATTTGTTCAAGAAATTCTGAATAAAAATTGAATTCTATTTTTCTCTCTATAGTGAACAAATGGAAATCCATTTTGAAAAAGAAATTGAGTTTTCTACAGACTTTTTATAGTCTCGCTATATCATTATAGTTGAAGATTGGAAAAACTTTTACAATCGAGATCTATTTTTTTTTTTTTTACAACTTTCTTTCGATTTAGATTGAATTGGTAATTATATATGTGGAATATTATCCGAAGCTGTTCGAGGAAATAATTTATAATTGAAAAGAGATAATGATTCGCAATATTTGCGTGAATATGTTGGTTTAAGAAAATATTCCCGCATCTATATGTGTATAACGATTATTTGCTTATCGATCGGTATAAACTCAGTGTGAGACTTGTAGTTTGGTTTAAACGTCACTAGTGTTTGTGTGTATACAAATAAACAGAAAATGTACACTCGTAGCGGTGCGCTATATGTGTCGCACGAAACTCTCGTGAAACTAAGGAAAAATACACGGTGAAGTTTTTTTTTTCATTATAAAGAATCGATAAATATCTGAAAATTGAAGAATTTTATTTTGCGTCTAGTTTTATTAGACTATTTTTCATTGGAAATTTATTCGAATGCAATCGGTTGGATTCTATAATAAACCAATTATGGATTGATTGGTAAATTTTTGAAATATTTTTCTTTTTTTTAGTGAGAGGATTTTTTCTCCTTTTTTTAGGAAGGAAAGAAAGATGTTTACTTCGTTATATGCGTGTAGGAAGAGTTGAATTGGTATATATTTATAAACACTACGTCTCGGTGCGTATTCCGTGACTAGTACTTAATCTAATTACTCGTAATGCAATTATCGCACGTGCCACTCGTAATTATGGTCATTTTCCGTAAAGAGTGAATGTTCTTTATCATATTCAAATTTTATTATCCATTTTTATCAGAACTGCATAATTTCAATTTTTTTTATTTGTTTAGCGTTAATATTTCCTTTGAAATTTTGAATTGAGATAATTTGCGGAATTATTTTCAGAATATCAAATTGAGACAAAAAACGAATCAAAAAGTTGCTTTGCAACACTGTTGATTCGTTTTTTTGTCTCAATTTGATATCCACAGAAAAACTGTGAAGTAATTTCTCTGATTAATTCAAATTATTTATTTTATTATTCCAAACGCATTACGCGCGGAACGTCGTATTCAATTTATTATTATTATTATGCAAATTACAAAATTGTTTATTTTCAAATATAAATTTTTAAACAATTTCATAATCAAAATTGAAAAAATCCACCTAATATTAAGTACATAATTAATTATTGTTTATATTTATAAAAATTTGAATACAATTCTTCGGAAGAATTCAATTATTTCCATAAATAATAAAATTATTCGGAAGAATTCAGTGATTTTTATAAATAATAAAATTTTATGCAAAAATTCAATTATTACTCTCAACAAAATTTGAATAAAACCTTAGAAAAAATTTTAATAAAAATCTTTGCAAGATTTCAATTATTTTCATAAATAATAAAATTTTTAAAAGGATTTTAATTATGTTCAAAAATTTTAATAAAATTCATACTAAAAATTCAATTATCTTAAAAAGTAAAATTCTTTTGAAGATTTCAATTATTTTCTTAAGTAATAGAATTCTTCGGAGGATTTCAATTATTTTCAAAAAGTTTATTATAATTCTTCGCAAGAATTCAATTATCTTCATAAAGAATAAAATTCTTTGGAGGATTTCAATTATTTTCATTAATAATAAAATTCGTCTGAGGAATTTAATTATATTCAAAAATTGGAAATAAATTCTTGTCGAGAATTCAATTATTTTCATAAATAATAAAATTCTCCGGAAGAATTTAGTTATTTTTATAAATAATAAATTTTTTTGCCAAAATTCAATTATTTTCAACAAAATTTTAATAAAACCTTCGAAACAATTCAATTTAATTTTTAAAATAGTAAAATCTTTGCAAAAATTCAATTATTTTCAATAAAATTTCACAAAAAAATTTCTTTTTTTTTCTTAATTCTTTCTAAAATTTTCCCAAAAGAATTCAATTATTTTCTAAAATTTTAATAAAATTCTTCCTAAAAATTCAATTATTTTCAATACAATCTTAATTAAATTCCTTCAAAGAATTTAAATTTTCATAAATTTTAATAATAATCATTGCAGGATATCAATTATTTTTATAAATAATAAAATTTTTCAAACAATTTCAATTAGTTTCAGAAATTTTAATAAAATTCTCCGTAAAAATTCAATTATTTTCATAAAAAGTAAAATTCTTCGGAGGATTTCAATTATTTTCCAAAATTTTAAGAAAATTCTTCCCAAGAATTCAATTATCTTCGTAAAAAATAAAATTCATTGGAAGATTTCAATTATTTTAATTAATAATAAAATTATTCGCAAACATTCAATTATCATCATAACAAGTAAAATTCTTCGGAGGATTTTAATTATTATCAAAAATTTGATTATAATTCTTCGCAAGTATTCAATTATCTTTATAAAGAATAAAATTCTTTGGAAGATTTCAATTATTTTCAAAATTTTTTTTAAATTTCGATTATCTTTAAAAATAATAAAATTCTTCTCAGTAATTCAATTATTAAAAAATTTTTTAATAAAATTCATTGCAGAAATTCGGAGGGTTTCAATTATTTTTGAAAATTTTATTATAATTCTTCGCAAGAATTCAATTATCTTCATAAAGAATAAAATTCCTTGGAAGATTTCAATTATATTCAAAATTTTTTTCAAATTCTTGTCCAAATTTCAATTATCTTTAAAAATAATAAAATTCTTTAAGAAATTCAATTATTTAAAACATTTTTAATAAAATACTTGGCAGAAATTCAAATATATTCAAAATTTTTTAAAA
Source organism: Leptopilina heterotoma (assembly GCF_015476425.1). Lineage (NCBI taxonomy): Eukaryota > Metazoa > Arthropoda > Insecta > Hymenoptera > Figitidae > Leptopilina > Leptopilina heterotoma. Next base: position 1,680,588 of record NW_025111185.1, on the reverse strand, counting down.
ATTCTCTTTTAAATTTCAATTATCTTTAAAAATAATAAAATTCTTCTCCGAAATTCAATTATTTTAAAAAGTAATAAAATTCTTTGCAGAAATTCAATTATTTTCAAAAATTTCCCTCAAATCAATGATTTTCAATATTTACTATTTTAATAAAGTTTTCCAAAAGCATGTTAAAAAGAATGTTAAGAATAACTCTTTAAAAATTTAATTAAAATTCGTCAAAAAAAAAATCAATTATTTAACAATTTATTGATCAAATTCTTTATGAGAATTCATTTTTCAGAATCAATTAATTATTCAATAAATTTTTTTATTTTTGTATTTAAATAATTGAATTCTTGTAGAATTTTCAAAAGAATTTAATTATTTACAAAAACTCTATTAAAATAAATTGTTTAAAAGAGTTTTTTTTATTTGTATTTAGCGTTAATATTCACTTTGAATTAAGATAATTTGGAATTAATTTCAGAATATCAAATATTGAGACAAAAAACGAATAAAATTTCTATTTTAATAATTTCCTAATTTTTTTCTTCTCTTCATAGATCTGTCTCAGAACGCACATAAAATTTAAATATTTGGACAACTTTCAAAGTGCGTCTGAAAACAATAACCTCACACGAAAAATCCATTTTCATTCTAATTTTACGATCCATAACGACAAAAATAGAATCTCACGTTTTTCACTTTGTGAAATAACAAAAAGTACTTTGTACATTTGTCCGTATATATTCTACAAGTTGAATTTAATGTCTATGCGGTTTTCACCGATACAATAGCAATAAAGAGCGAATCGAAGCCGCCGAGCCAAACGTCTTCCTGTGTGTGAAGTGCATTTTGTGCCCTATAGTCTTGTGTATAATATTATAATGGCAATGGCGGCGTTGGAAATATACCGGCAGCACACATGGCTCAAAAAAGATATCGCATTGCGCACGGGGACTGACGGGACAAAACAGCACCGCCACAATGGGGGAACCGCAAAATTTTCTAGAGACGACGACAAAGACAAAGTAAACCTTCTGTCAAGGAATTGGTATGAGAAGAAACGATCCTCATTTTATGCTCTCTCTCGCGTGCCGATCCATTAATTAACCATCGCCATTTCTTAGCTGCTTTTTAAGTTTCCTTTACCGCTTACCCCTTTCGCTTACACCTACAAAAATCATAATGTATATATGGGCGAATCTCTGGAAACTATATAAATGCCTTTTTTCAATAAAATTAATAATTTTAAAAATAATAGAATTTAAAAATTTTCTAATTTAAATTTTTGTTGAAAACACTTTTAAAACAAATTCAATTTTGGAGAAATTATAAATAATTGCAAAAATTCAATTATTTAAAGAAAAAATTAAAATTCTTCTTATAAAATTAAACTATGTTCAAAATTTGAAAAAAATTCTCATAAAAATCCCAAATATCTTTATAAATAACAAAATTCTTCTTCAAAGTTCAATTATTTTCGTAAATGTCAAAAAAAATTCTTGTCCTAATTTCAATTATTTTCAAAAATAAAATGCATTTTTCTAATTTCAATGATTTTCAATATCTACTATTTTAATAAAATTTCCCAAAAAGAATTCAATAATTTAAAAAAAATGTTAATAAAATTGTATGAAAACATTTAATAATTTTTATAAATAATAAAAATTTCACAAGGAATTCAATTATTTTCATGAAAAATAATTTAAAATTCTAGAAAATAATAATTGAATTAAAATGATGAAAATAATTTTGATGAAGTTATACAGTAACAATATTCTTATGATATAAAATAATATTTTAATTCCTGTGGAAAATCCTATTCCAAAAACAAGATTAAAAATAGAAATTGTGCAAATATTTTTCTTCTTTTTCTAAAAGAAAATAATAATTTTGTTAAAAAAATTGTGATTCATAAAGAAAAATAATGCAAAATAAATAAATTTTCTATTTCTTAATCACAGTTGTTTAACAATTTTCTAATTTTGTTTAGAAGTAAAGAACAAAAATCTGCATAATTTCAATTTGACAAAACATAATATTTAATAATATTTTAGTATTATAATGAAAAAAAGTGAAAAAATTCTGATGATTTCTATTTGTCACTACAATATTGAATTAATTATAAAATAAAATAAAATTATAACTTAACAATATAATGTACAATCTATCTAAAGTTAACAAAAAACAAAAGTAAAAACAAAAGACAACTTCATAGTGTGAGGGACAGAAATATAGTGAATGAATGAAAGAACATTCAAATTATTATTTACTTTCACTAATAATAAAATTTTTCATGAAAATTCAATTTTTTAAAAAAATTTTGATTAAATTCTAAACATGAATTTAATTATTTTCATAAATAATAAGTCATCAAAAAATTTCAATTATTTTTATTACTATTTTAAATTAATAATCGAAAAATTCAGTTATTTTTACAAATGAAGTTTTCCACAAGAATTCAATTATTTAAACTAATAAAATTTTCGTAATATTTATTATATTTCGAAAAAATTAATTATTTAAAACAATTTTCATAAAATTCTTATGAAGAATTCAATTACTATCAAAAATAATAAAATTTTTTACAGAAATTCAATTCTTTTTAAACATTTTAATAAAGTTTTCCGCAATAATTCAATTATTTTCAAAAATAATAAAATTCTCCTCTTTAATTCAATTATTTTTGAGAATTATAATAAAATTCCTAGCAACTTATATAATTATTTTTATAAATAATAAAATTCCTAGCAACTTATTTAATTATTTTCATAAATAATAAAATTCATAGAAGGATTTCAATTATTTTCAATACAATTTTACAGGAATTGCTCAAAAAATGCAATTATTCTTAAAAACTTAATTTCAATTCCTCGAAAAAATGAATTATTTAAAAAAATGTTTTTTTAAATATTTCTTGGAAGTATTGAATAATTATTTCAAAAATTTAATAAAATTATTCGAAAGAAATTAATTGTTTTAAATACAATTTTAATTAAATTTTTTTTAAATAATTCAATTATTATGAATAAATAAATAAATAAATTATTTTTTCAAATTTTAATTCAACTTTTTCTAAGAATTCAATTATTTACACAAATAAATTTTCGAAAGAATTCAATTATTAATGATAAATATGAAAATTACTCCTGAAAATTCAATTATTTTGAGGTATTTTAATAAAATTCTTTTTAAAATTCAATTATTTTCATAATTAACAATATTCATCACAATAATTCAATTATTTTTAAAAGTAATAAATTTCTCCTTGTAAATTCAATTATTATAAAAAATTCGAATAAAATCGCTCGCAAGAATTCAATTATTTTCATAAATAATAAAATGTTTTTTAGGAATTCAATTATTTAATTGAAATAAAATAAAAATTTAATAAAATTTTCCACAGACATTCAATTATTGACAAATTTTTTAATAGAATTCTTTGTCAATTTTAATTATCTTTAAAAACTTTTCGCACTTCAATGATTTTCAATATCTACTATTTTCATAAAATCTCCAAACAGAATTCAATTATTTAAAAAATGGTTTGTTAAAATTTTTGCAAGAATTCAATTCTTTTTAAGAATAATACAAATTTTCATCAATTGTATTGTGAACTTTAATAAAGCAAAACATAGAAAAAATAAACAAAATAATTTATATCAATGGTTAAATCGTGATCCTTATTTTCTTTTGAAAAACATGTAAATATTTAAAAATCATTAGTTTTGATATTTAGACTGTTTTAGTGAAAATAATGTGAGGGACATAAAGGTTAAAAGTTCCAGGAGATTCACCCATATATATAGAAAATATATTTGGATCAAATTCTCTCAAGAAGAAATTATAAGGCTTGACGCGAGCGGAACCACCTTTATTTCCGTGAAATCGACAACAGACGAAAAAAAAGAATAAGAGAGATAACCCGTCATAATATATGGCCTAATGGGACAGGAGCTAATAAAATCAAAGGCCCATATACCTTTTCTTATTTTCTCATAATTTGTCTTCGAGAATAGAGAGAATGATCGTCGAAAACCGAGAGATGATATAACGAAAAATGGATTATGCTAATTTTTATCTTCCATGGATTTCAATAAAGATAGTGTCATCAAGAAGTTTATACCGGACTATGGGAAATATTTGCCGCATATTTGATTTAGATTCTTTGCAATTAAAACTAAAAGTCCAAAGCTCTATTCGATGAAGTTTTAATAATCTGATATACGAAAATCCAAGAATTTTGAGTTGCAGCATGAAATATCTGAAATCAAATTAAGAAAATGATTACTAATCTTAATTCTTCTATTTACACAAAAATTTTGATTTTGCTTTTCTTCTTTTTCCTGATTTCCATCAGACAGAATTTTACACCTTTTCCCTGACCCTAAAGAATATTCTGATTCACTCTATAAATTATTAGATACTCAAAAAAATGTTCTAATACATTTTCGAATTTCTTTAGATTTAAAATTATTCGCCAACATCAATTACTATTTTATATTATAAGAATATTTTTACTGTAACATCATAAAAATTATTTTCATCATTTTAAATAAATTATTATTTTCCACAATTTTTAAGTAAAACTCTTCTTTAAATCAATTACATTTAAGAAATTTAAATTCTAAACTTAATTAAATTTAATATTTTGTTTTAAAAATTAAATAATAACAAAAACTAATTAAACTAAATTATTTGCATTAAAAATTATAATTTAATTCCTGAATTTAATTAAACATAAACAAATATAAATTTCGTGACACTATATTTGCAAGAAACATTTAGAAATTATATGTTATTTTCCACAATTTTGGATTAATACGTGGTTTTTTTTTAATTTTAATAATATTTTTGTTTAAAAAAAAGTAGAATTTTTGTAACTGTTATAATTTTAATTCTGAAATAGTTTATTTCCTGCGTAAAATTTTATTAAAATTTATCAAAACCAATTTTTTTAAAGAAATTTAATTTTAATTCTATTAAAAACAATTGAATTCTTATAAATAAATTTTACCAACATTTTTTAAAACAATTGAATTTTTTTTGGAAAAATTTTAGTAAAATATTTAAAAATAATTGAATTTTTGTAAAAAAATTTATTGAAACTATTAAAAGCAATGGGATTCTTTCCAGAAATTTATTTAAAATTAATTAAATTCTTTTCAAAAATTAATTTAAATTCTTTTCAAAATAATTAAATTCCAGTGAAGAATTTTATCATTTATGGAAATAATTTAATTTTTAAGAAGAATGTTATTAAAATTTTTAAAAATAATTCCATTTTAACGATGAATTTTATTGTTTATGAAAATAATTGAATTATTGCGAAGCATTCTATTAGAATTTTAGAAAATAATTGAAATAATGCGAAGAATTTAATTGTTTACAAAAATAATTGAATTTTTATAAAAAATTTTATTTGTTATGAAAAATATTTAATTCTTTCAAAAAATGTAATTAAAATTGTATTAAAAATAATTTAATTCCTGTAGAGAATTTTAGTAAAATTTTTATAAATAATAGAATTCTTTACAAAAATTTAATAATAATAAATAATAATAAATAATTGAATTTCTAAGAAGAATTTTATTATGAAAGTAATAAAATTATTGTGTAGAATTGAATTAAAATTATATTTGAAAAAATTGAATTGTTACGAGTGCATTTTATCATTTATAAAAATAGTTGAATTGTTGTGAAAAATTCAGTGAAAATTTTGATAAATAAATAATTGAATTCTTTCCAAAAATGTAATTAAAATTGCAATGAAAATATTTGAATTCCTACGAAGAATTTTATTATTTATGTAAATAATTAGATTATTGAGAAAAAATTTATTGGAAATTTTTGAAAATAATCGAATTCTTGCGAAGAATTTTATTGTTCATGAAAATAATTGAATTATTGGGTAAAATTTAATTAAATATGTATTAAAAGTTATTGAATTGCTGCAAAAAATTTTATAATTTATAAAAATAATTGGATTCTTGCGAAGAATTTTATTGTTTATGAAAATAATTGAATTATTGCGTAGAATTTAATTAAATCTGTATTAAAAATAATTGAATTGCTGCAAAAAATTTTATTATTTATAAAAATAATTGAATTTTTGAGAGGAATTTTTTTTGTTTTAAAAAATAATTGAATTGTTGCGAAAAATCGAATTAAAATATTGATAAATAATTAAATTCTTTCCAAGAAAGAAAATAATTGAAAATAATTTATATAATTTATATAATTAATGTTTGTTAAGAATTGTATTGTTTGAAAAAATAATTGGATTGTTGCAAAAAATACAATTAAAATTTTGATAAATAATTGAATTTTTTCCAAGAAAGAAAATAATTGAAAATAATTTATATAATTTATATAATTTATATAATTAATGTTTTGTTAAGAATTGTATTGTTTAAAAAAATAATTGAATTTCAGCGATGAAGTTAATTATTGTTTATACCTAATAATAATTTAATTATTGCAAAATATTTGAAAAATTTTTTTTTAATTTTTAAACAATGATAATTAATTGATAATAATTGAAAATTGAAGTTAATATGCAAAAATAAAAAATTTTGTAATTGCATAATATTAAAGCAAAATTTTTTATTTTTGCATATCAACTTCAATTTTTAATTATTATAATGATAAATTTGCTAATAGGAAAATAAAGAAGACGAAGAAACGAAATAATGAAGAAAAAGAAATGAAGAAAAATTTGGAAGAAATTTTGCAAATTTGTGAAAGAATAAAAATTCCTTTGAAGAAAAAAGAAATGAATTTCAAGCACATGAACAAATATTTTTTCGCCTCTCGTGTTATTAAGATATTAACAAGAAGGGTAAACTGAGGCTCAATTTCAGGGATGTGATTGGATGTATATACATTCGAAATAAACGAAGATGTAACCCCCTGTTGTGGACTCGTTTGCCGAAACTATCAATTGATGCCGGATCCAAACAGTGGTGTACAATTCACGCAGCTGCACCCCCAAAACACTGAAATCCAAATAGAACTGAATATTCTACTAACTCTCCACCACTATATATCCACATCTGTCAATGTGTAACGGAACACCGCCTAATAGTATTAGAAATATATATAAACTGCCCCTGAGAGAACCAACCACTCGATTGTCGCGTAGTGACGCTCCCCTGCGTGTAAATCGCCCTCAACCTCATCCTCATCCTCATCCTCCTCCAAACCTCATGCGACATGATCTTTCCTTGTCCATCCTCAGTCACTCAGCTCAATACACAGATTACATTTATTTTTATACCGTAGAACGAGAAATGCCCGCGGGGTCAACCACTATTTTCTTTTTATGCACTCACGAAATTCAAGAAGGAAAACCAATTTCTTAAGATCATTTCTAAATTCTGGGTTTATATATAATATATATATTTACTAAATTCTGCCAGGATACATATATGTATAGGTTTATTCAATTATTTTTAGAAATAGTAAAATTTTTTGTAAAAATTCAATTATTTTTAACAAAAGAAAGAATTCAATTATTTTTATAAATAGTATAAAATCCTTTGCAGAAATCCAATTCTTTTCAAAACAATTTTAATAGATTTCCTCGAAAGAATTTAATTATTTTCAAATATTTACATAAAATCCATTTATTTCCTAAAATTTTAATAAATTCTTCGGGACAATTCAATTATTTTTAAAAATGGTAAAATTTTTCGCAAGAATTAAATTGTTTTTATAAATAATAAAATTCTTCTCAGGAATTCAATTATTTTCAATAAATTAATTTTAAAATTGAAAATAGGCATTCAAAAGGAACATTTTTTTAAAAAGTTGGGAAACAAAAAGGTTGTCTTTTTTTTACAGAAACAATTTAAATTTTTACAACACTTTTTGGTATTCGTCAAATATTACCGAATTAAAAATCCTCTTTTCAATATTTTCTTTCAGTGTTAAGAATAAAAAATAAATAAAAAAATTGTATACAATAAGAAGCAAATAAAAAAAACGAACAGTTTTCATTTAGTCTCGTAATCTTTTATTTGAAAGAGTGACTAAAATGAAGTCGCATTTCGAAAGGGAGTCTAAAACTCATTTTTTTCAAAACAAATTTTAATTGAATATGAAAAAACTCTTTTAAAACTCTTTGAAATACTGCAATAAAAATTGTATTACATGGAAAGAAAACAAATACTAAAATTCATAAAAGTATTTTTTACAATTTGAGAAGAAAGTGCGACAAAGCGAAAATGGATATAAAAAATACAGAAATTTAAAAAAATTATAAATGACCTTTAGTATACAGTTGCATTAAAATTTGATAATTAATTTTCAGATTAGATAGAACTGTACTAAATTTCATATAATATTTTTTAAATTTCTTTTCTAAGTCAAAAATTCTCTTTATTGTCGCATTTTCTCTTCAAATTGTAAGATTTTTTTAATAAAATTTAATATTTACTGTCTTACCAATTATCAGGGTTTCTATAACAGAAAAAAATTATCCCTGATAATTTACAAATTTTTCAGATTTCTAAATTCTATAAACTAAAAAAAGAAATTATGACTGACTTCTCAGTGAATTTTAACTAATTCAAAAATGAAAAAACAATCAGTAATAAATTCAAATTAGCAAACAATTTTACTGTAATTCGAAATTGAAGAGTAGAATAATTTTCTACTGTATTTTTACTATAAATTTAAAAAGTGAAAAATAAATAACTAGTAAATTCGAATTAGCGAGTATTTCTACTATAATTCGAAATTAGAGAGGAAAATTTTCCACCAACTTAAAAAATTTTAATTATAAACGTTTTGAATTCTAATTTACTATTTTAAAAATTAAATAATATAACAAAAAATTAATTAAATAAAATGCTTCGACATAAAATAAAATAAAAATTAGTAAATTTTATCAATATATTTCTTTATAACAATTGAGTTTAATCGAAAAATTTTAGGCAAATTTTTGAAACAATTGAATTTTTGTGAAAAATTGTATTAAAACTTTTAAAAATAATTTACTTCTTTCCCGAAAATTAATTAAAATTGAAAATAATTGACTTTATTCGAAGAATTTAATTAAAATTTTTCAAAATAGTTGAATTCTTTCCAAAAATTAATTTAAATTATATTGAAAACTACTGAATTCCGCAGTAAAAAATTTTATCATTTATGAAAATAATTGAATTTTTGAGAAGAATTTTATTAAAATTTTCTAACATAATTCAGGTAATTTTAGCGAAGAATTTTATTGTTTATGAAAATAATTGAATTATTGCAAAGCATTTTATTAGAGTTTTAGAAAATATTTGAAACCATGCGAAGAATTTAATTGTTTACAAAAATAATTGAATTTTTGTGAAGAATTTAATTGTTTACAAAAATAATTGAATTTTTGTGAAGAATTTTATTATTTATGAAAAATATTTAATTCTTTACAAAGATTTAATTAAAATTGTATTGAAAATAATTTAGTTCCAGCGAAGAATTTTAGTAAATTTATTTTCATAAATAATGGAATTCTTTCAAAAAATTTAATTAAAATTGTATTAAAAATAATTGAATTCCTATAAAGAATTTTATAATTAATGAAAATAATTGAATTTTAGAGAAAATTTTGAATTTTAACTAATTCAAAGATGAAAAATAAACAACTAATTAGTTAAAATTAGCAAAAAATTTTACTATAGTTCAAAATTAGCTAGTAGGTATGTAGATATTAATTTAATAATCAAAAAATTATTCAATTATTATTGATATAGTAAAAATATTTTTGAAATTTTTGAAAAAAATATAAAAATAAAAAAAAAGTCTCTGTTATTTCCCGTTTTTCAAAATGTTTCTAATTTTCCTGAGATTTTTAAGTTTTTCGTGTTTTCCAGGTGTTGTAGGCATCCTGAGAATCGGTAATACTGAAAAATCCAAAATTAATTTCAGAAATTAGGGATTTTCACTCTTTTAAATATTTCTAGAATTTCTAGAATTTCAATGCGAATTAGATCCTTTTTCAATGCACATGAATTCAAATAGTAATTGCGGAGAAAAGCATCTGCAAAAATTAAACACGAATTAAAAAAGGCAAATTAAAAAAAATCAAGTGAAAAGGAAAAAAAAGAGAAAAAATAAATAAGAGAGAAAGTAAATAAATAGAAACGAAAAATGAAGAAGAAAAAATACGGAAAGAGAAAAAAATAACGAAAAAAGAAAAAAATATAGAGCAAAAATAAATAGAAAAGAAAAAAAGAAGGAGAAAGTAAATAAAAAGAAAAAAGTAAATAAAAAGGAAAAAGTAAATAAAAAGAAAAAAGTAGGTAAATAAAAAGAAAAAAGTAAATAGAAAGGAAAGAATAGAAAAAAATAAAATAGAATAGAAAAGAAAAAAATCATTCAACGCTGATAGCACAAAAAAAAATGATCTCCAAACAATATTCGAATACGCATCAGGAATGATATAAATTTCCCTCCCCGAGTATAATCAGCCTACGAGGATATTTACCAAGCGATATTTAATTCACATCGTACCGAGTAGATCCCTATACGCCTTTCTTTATATATAAATAAAACGTACACTATTCTTGTTCCTACTTCCACTCGTCTATTCCTATATTTAATGAAGGTAATCAATCTCAAATTGCAGGAAACAGTTCAAGTGACTCTCTTTGTTTGAGTAAGCTCAATAAATTATTAATCACTGTCATTTCCTACTGGCAAGATACACTTCTCGTGACATGAAAACTTCTTTTTGAGAATTATTTTATAACTATATTTGCAAAATGCATTCAAGTGGAAATGTCCCGTGAATTTATCGCGAATCGTGTTCAAAATGGATTGGACCTATATTCACCATTTTATATACGTATACATATACATATAGAGAGAAAGAGGAACAGCCTGCAAATATTCTACACTCGAAGCGACGGTTGCAAATATATATATATATATACATGTATATGTGAAGTATCCGAATATGTGACGGCTATCGATAATTCAATATCGCACGTATATGGACATCGTGTTCCAACCAAATGCCGAGGCTTTGTCACGCCATAATGACACAAGCATTCGTGAAAATTTAATATCACTCCGCTGGCCGTTTCTTCAAATAAAAAACAAAGAAAAAAAGGAAAATTACTTCTGACAATTCAATGTTAAATTGCAACTTTCCTTACTATTTCATTTCTTTGGAAAATTTTACAAAAAATATGTATATACCAAACTACTAGATTCATGACAATTTTTCTGCTTAAATTAATAATTCTCGATTTTTTTTCTTCAATTTTCTTTTAAATTTTATAGATATTTTGTTCCTTGAAAAGAACAAGAATTCAATTTTTTTCATAAATATTACAATTTCTCGCAAGAATTCAATTACATTTTCAAAATTTTTGATAAATTCAATTATTTTTTCCACAATTTCAATTAAATTTCTTGAATGAATTAAAATATTTTCAAAAATTTCAATGATATTTATGGAAATGATTCAATTATTGTTTTCAAAAATTTGAATACAATTCTTCGGAAGAATTCAATAATTTCCAAAAATCTAAATAAAATTTTTCACAAGAATACAATTTTTTTTTATAAAAATTAATATAAACTTTTTCGCAGGAATTCAATTATTTTCAAAATTTAAAATTCTTAATAGAAATAAAATTTTTTTTTACACAATTTCAATTAAACTTATTGAGTAAATTTAATTATTTAAAACAATTTTAATTATAAACGTTTTGAATTCTAATTTACTATTTTAAAAATTAAATAATATAACAAAAAATTAATTAAATAAAATGCTTCGACATAAAATAAAATAAAAATTAGTAAATTTTATCAATATATTTTTTTATAACAATTGAGTTTAATCGAAAAATTTTTTCAATTAAATTTATTGAATAAATTTAATTATTTAAAACAATTTCAATAAAATTCATCGAAACAATACAAATATTTTTTAAAAAATTTAATAAAATTCTTTAAAACATTTCAAAGATTTTCAATGCAATTTTAACAAAAGTACTTGAAAGAATTCAATTATTTTCAAAAATTTTATTAAACTTCACAAAATTTCAATTATTTAAATAAAGTAACAAAATTTTTGGCAAAAATTCAATTTTTTTCATAAAAATTAAACTTTTCGCAGGAATTCAATTATTTAAAAAATTTTTTAATTCTTTATAGAAATTAAATTATTTTTTTAAACAATTTCAATAAAATTTATTGAATAAATTTAATTATTTAAAAAAATTTTAATAAAATTCATCGAAACAATGCAAATAATTTAAAAAAATTTAATAAAATTCTTTAAAACATTTCAAATATTTTCAATGCAATTTTAACAAAATTATTTGCAAGAATTCAATTATTTTTAATACGATTTTGACAAAATTTCTTGAAAGAATTCAATTATTTTCATAAATATTAAAATTTTTGTCAGAAATTCAATTATATTTTCATAAAAATTTAAATTTTTAACAAGAATTCAATTACATTCATAAAAATTAACATTTTTCGCAAGAATTTAATTACTTTCAATACAATTTTGACAAAATTTCTTGAAAGATTTTAATTCTTATTTTGAAAAATTTAAATAAATTTCTTCACAAAAGTTCAATTATTTTCTAAAAAATAAAAAATTTTCACAAGAATTCAATTATTTTCATGAAAATTAAATTTTTTCGCAGGAATTCAATTATTTTTCAAATTGTTAATGAAATTTATAGAAACAATGCAAATGTGTTAAAAAAATGTAATAAAACACTTTAAAACAATTCTGTTATTTTCAATGCAATTTTAACAAAAGTACTTGAAAGAATTTAATTATTTCCAAAAATTTTAATAAAATGTTAATAAAATCACAAGAATTATATTATTTAAAATTATTTTCTTAAAAATTAAAATTTTTTTCAAGAATTCAATTATTTTCCAAAGTTTTAATAAAATGTTAACAAAATCACAATAATTAAATTATTAAATTAATTAATTAATTAAATTATTTTCATAAAAATTAAAATTTTTTGCAAGAATTCAATTATTTTCAAAAATTTTCGATAAACTTCTTTATAGAAATTCAATTATTTTTTACCTAATTTCATTTAAATTTCTCGACTGAATATAATTATTTTGAAAAATGACGAATAAATTTCTTGAAAACAGTTCAATTATTACCAAAAGTTTTATAAAATTCTATGCAACAATTTACTTATTTCAGATTCAAAATTACAAAATTAACAAAAATTATAACATTTTTTTATGAAAAACTTTTTTTAAAATGAAAAATAATCATTTATTAATCAAAAATTATGTAAACTAAAATAATTTCTATGTTTTTCTTAAGAAAAAAATAATACAAACCCAAAACATTAATTTGAATTTAATTAAATTTAAAATCAATGATTTCAACGATTATTATTAATACAGGTGGATTTAAATTATTAACCTTATTTTTAAAATATGAAAAGCAGAAATACAATTATTTATATAAATAAGAAAAAAAATGATGAAACATTTTTCTCGTATTCAATCAAAATGCTTATATTTTTTTTAGAGAATCAAAAATATTCTTTGAAAATAGAAAAACAATTTTATACACAACATAATTTTTTTAAAGTAAAAGAAAAACGTATGCCTGAGTGAACATATTCTTTTGTGAACAGATTAAGTTTGAAAAAAATAATCAATTTTTTTCACTTATTGAAAAATTAACTTGAAAAGCGTTTTTATAAATTTTATAAAATATATATACATTTTTCGTTTATCATTAGATACATTTACGAATTTACAAAAAAAGATGTAGAGTAAATTTAATTTTATATTTTACTATATATTAAAGTAAAAGGAAAACGTTTGCCCGAGTGAGCATTTTAACAATTAAATATTTCCATCGCGCATAAAAAGCCTAATTGAAAGAAAAGAATTTAATTTTCATTTGAAAGAATTTCTTTCAATTCAAAGGATAAATCGTAAATTTGCAAAATTGTAATAATTACAAGAGGAAGAAAAAAATACATGAGAAATAATATTCTGTCTCTCCCTCTCTCTTTCTCTGCATAAAAGAGTCTTCGATTATAAAAGAAAAATAAACAATTTACAACGACGCAAGTAAAGAGCAGTGAAATCAATTTACTTGTATGAAGAAGCATATACGCTCCGCTTGCATATAATGAGTTCATTTTGCATAATAGCAGTTAATATTGTGTTAAACAATGTTTTATACATCGCACGATAATCAATAATGTGGAATTTAAGTTGTTACACACAATAGACTACTTGGTTTTATTTTTTTTTTCTTTTTCTTCTTTTTCTTCTTTTTCTTTGTACTGCTTTGACATATGTATGTATATATGTGTATTTTCCTACATATATGCGCATGTGACACGCTATGTACATCCTCAGAGAGTCATATTATTGTCATGAAAGCTCACGCACGCATATAAGAAAGTTTCCCTGGGGGCGCGCATGCACTTGTAAGTTCATCGCGAATATAGAGACTAAATTAAAGTAGTGACGTGTTCCTAATACAAAACTAAAGCCTATAAACTAAAGACACAATTATTTTATCAAACTTACCTACTCTAATTCGATGTAGTGCATATAGTTATCGACAAAATATATGCATACTTTTTAATTGGAGCACCCTTTATTATTTATTTAATTCTAATTTATACCCCTAGACACAAGCGTTTATTTTTAATTATTATAACGAAATACTAATACATCTCAAGAAAATTATATACTGTTAACTTTTTTTTTATAAAAGTTCCTTTTAATTCACAACTGTTTTTATGTTTCTTCGATACTTTTCTATTCTTCTTTTTTCTTATTTCACTTTTTTTTTATACAATATATTCAGGCCTCGGATTAAGGCTAAAACAAGTTGATTTACATTACAAAAAAAAGTCGAACACATAATTCTTAATAAGAGAATATAGATGACAAATGAATTTTCCATTTACTTCGAAAGACCATTTTTCAGAATAATGAGTTATAATTTTTGTTAATTTTGTAATTTTCAATTTGAAATATAAATTAATTGTTGCATAGAATTTTATAAAACTTTTGGTAATAATTAAACTGTTTTCAAGAAATTTATTCGTCATTTTTCAAAATAATTATATTCATTCGAGAAATTTAATTGAAATTATGTAAAAAAAAATAATTGAATTTCTATAAAGAAGTTTATAGAAAATTTTGAAAATAATTTAATTCTTGCAAAAATTTTTTTATTTTTTTGAAAATAATTGAACTTTTGTGAAGAAATTTATTAAAATTTTTGAAAATATGTAATAATTGAAATCTTTCAAGAAATTTGGTCAAAATTGTAATCAGAATAATTAAACTCTTGCGAGAAAAATGTTAATTTTTATGAAAATAATTGAATTTCTGACAAAAATTTTAATATTTATAAAAAAAATTGAATTTTTGCCAAGAATTTTATTTATGAAAATAATTAAATTTATACAAAAAATTTTAATTTATACGAAAATGATCGAATTCTTTCGAAGAATTTTATCGAAAATTTTAAAAATAAATGAATTCCTGCGAAAAATTTTAATACTTATGAAAATAATTGAATTCTTTTAAGAAATTTTGTTAAAATCGTTTTAAAAATAATTGAATTCTTTTAAAGAATTTTATTAAATTTTTGAAAATATTTAAATTCTTTCAAGGATTTTTGTTAAAATTGTATTGAAAAGAATTAAATTCCTAAGAAAAATTTTAATTTTTATGAAAATAATTTAAAGCTTTGGAAGAATTTTATCGAAAATTTTGAAAATAATATTGAATTCCTGCGAGAAATTTTAATATTTATGAAAATAATTGAATTCTTTCAAGTCCTTTTGTTAAAATTGCATTGAAAATAATTTAATTGTTTTAAAGAATTTAATCAAAATTTTCGAAAATAATTCAATTGCTTCGAAGAGTTTTACTATCTATGAAAATAATTAAATAATTTGCGAAAAATTTTATTATTTAGAAAAAATTAAATTCTTGCGAAAAATTTCATTAAATTTGTTTAAACAAAAATAATAGAATTCTTTCAAAAAATTTTATTGAAAATTTGTAAAATAATTAAGTTATTTCGAGATATTTAATTAAATTGTTTTGAAAATAATTGAATTCTTATAAAAAATTTTATGAGAAATTATTAGAAATAATTGAAAAACTGCAAAAATTTTTAATATTTATGAAAATAATTGAATTCTTGCGCAGAATTTTATTAAACAATTTTTAAATAATTAAATTCCTCCAAAGAATTTTATTGTTGATGGAAAATATTTAATTTTTTCCAAAATTAAAATTGCATTGAATGTAATTTAATTATTTGAAAAAATTTTATTAAAATTGTATTAGAAATAATGGAATTCCTTTGAAGAATTTAAATAAAATTGTATTAAATAATTTAATTTTTCAGACGAATGTTATCATTTTTGTAAATAATTAAATTCCTGTGAAAAATTTTATTTAAATTTTTGAAAATAATTGATTTCTTTCCAAAAATTTAATTAAAATTGCATTGAAAATAATTGAATTCCTTCGAAGAATATAATTAAAATTGTATTAATAATAATTTGAATTACTGCGAATAATTTTATCATTTATGAAAATAATTGAATTTTTGTGAAGGATTTTATTGCTTATGAAAATAATTGAATTCTCTCCAAAAATTTAATTAAAATTGTATTAAAGTAATTCAATTCCTTTAAAAAATTTTATTAAAATTTCTAAAAATAATTGAATTCTTTTCAAAAATTTAATTAAAATTGTATTGGAAATAATTCAATTCTTGAAAAGAACTTTATTCTTTATTAAAATTTTTAAAAATAATTGTATTTTTTCAAGAATTGTTGTTAAAAATCGTAGCAATATTTTTTGGATTTTTCCTTCAAGTTTGTCTGCGATTTATATACAAAAATTATTGTAATTAAGGTTTTATCAAATTTTTGAAATTGAATATTAGAATTGTTTTCAGTCACTTGAAAAAATTTTCAAATGTCATGTACTTTAAAAATTGTTCAGTCAAATAATTAACAAAAATAATGTAAAAAAAAGTACTTTCAAAATGGGATATCATCTAATTTTTTTCTTAAATTTACTAAAATGTCCATGAATGGTTTTTTCTCTGTAATTTTTCCTAAAATTTACTAAAATCTCCTTCTATTTCATTTCCAAAGACTTTATTTCGTATAATCGGGTGAATAAAATACCATATTTCCTGCATCGTGGAAAATATCATTGAATGAATGAGGAGAGATTCTGAAGCGCGTACTGCAAATCCTTGAAATTCGATCTCGAAGAAAAATGGAGGAAACTTAAAAATTCCAACCATTCTTCAATTCTTCAACGACAATGGGTCGTACACGAGATATATTTCGAAAATTCCCAATGGATGCTATAAAAAGAGAGAGAGAGAGAGAGAGAGAGAAATTTTAAGGGGACCATTTCTATTATGGGCGATGCTTTTTTTTCTTTTTTAATACATATAAGTATATATATATAAGGGTGCTTTCTCTTCGCTTTTACAGGGTCGGGCTTGTTTTGTATAAGACTATTCTACTCTTCCAACTAGTTTGAGTAAAAAACCACCCCTATGATGAGCTCCAATAAGAATGCTCTACTTTCCCCCCACTTTCACCCCCGAAAATACCCCACCATTTACAAGCAAACTGAAAAATCCTCATACACAAGAAAATAAATCCTTCGATTCTTCTTCACTTTATAAATAGAGAACGAATTTTTTAAAGCTGTCTAGTTTAATGCCAAGAGAGAGTGATGAGAGTGAATTTTCAGTGATTTTTATAGTCTAAAAATCGTGAAGTGTTGATAACCGCATGTGTTGTAAAAACTGCAATTTAAAAAAAATTTAATTAATATCTACATTAATAATCGTTGTATTCTGATTAACTGTTCGCATTTTAAAGTTATAGTTATTGTTTCCTATTTTTTAAAAATAATTTTTCTTTTCAAATGATTTCAATTTTAAAATGAATATATTGAAAATCATAGAATTCTTGAAAAAAATGTTATCAAAATTTTTGAAAAGAAATTAAATTCCTTTGAAAAATTTGACTATTTATGAAAATAATTCAATTCTTGCGAAAAATTTTACTATTAAATAAAATAATTAAATTCCTGTGAATAATTTTTTTAAAATTTTTGAAAATAATTGAAGTCCTTTAAGAATTTTTGTTAACATTGTATTGAAAATAATTAAAGTCTTGCAAAGAATTTTATTGTTTAACATAACAAAAATAATAGAATTGTTTCGAAAAATTTTATTGAAAATTTGTAAAATAATTATGTTATTTGGAGATATTAAATTAAATTGTTTTAAAAATAATTTGAATTCTTATAAAGATTTTTATGAAAATTTCTAGAAATAATTGAAAAGCTGCAAAATTTCTTAATATTTATGAAAATAATTGAATTCTTGCAAAGAATTTTATTAAAATTTCAGAAAAATAATTGAATTCTTTAAAGTATTTTTGTTAAAATTATATTGAAAATAATTAAATTTTTTCGGGAACGTTAATTAAAATTGTATTGAAAACAATTGAATTATTATACAGAATCTTATTAAAAAAAATTTTGAAAAAATGAAATTCCTGTAAAAAATTGTAATATTTGTAAATAAAATTGAATTCTTGACAAGAATTTTAATAAAATTTTTAAAAAAATAACTGTTTCGAAGAAAATTAAAATTCTTTGAGAAATGTTATTAAATTTGATAAAAATGATTGATTTTTGTCAAGAAATTTTATTAAAAATAATTGAATTCCTTCGAAGAAATTTCTCATTTAATTTAATAATTTAATTGAAAATTTTTAAGTTAATTCAATTTTATGAAAAATTTCTTTCAACTTTTTAAAATAATCGTGTTTCTTAATAATTGTAATTCAGAAAATAATTTAATTATTTTCAGAATTTCTTTACAATTTCTTTTTAAAATAATTTAATTCATTCATAGAATTTTTTAAAAAAATATTGAAAATTATTGAATTCCAGTGAAGAATTTTTATTATATTAAAAAATAAATTAATTTTTGCAAAGAATTTTACTATTTATAAAAATAATTGAATGGTTTCGAAAAATTTATTGTAGTTTTGGAAAAGAATTGAATTCTTTCGAAAAATTTTACTAAAGTTTTAAAATAATATTTGAATCCTTTCGTGAAATTTTATTAAAATTGCATTGAAAATAATTTAAATTTCACGAAAATTTTTTCTATTTATAAAAATAATTGAATTCTTACGAAGAGCTTTATTGTTTAAGAAACTAATTGAATTCTTACAAAGAATTTTATCTAAAGTTTTAAAACAATTGAATTCTTTCGATAAATTTTATTAAAATTGTATTGAAAATAATGCAAATCTTGCGAAGAATTTCATAACATTTTTTTTAAATAATTGAATTCTGTTTAAGAAATTTAATTAAAATTGATAGTTGAAAATAATTGAATTGTTTTGAATTAAAAAAATGTTTTCGAAATAATTGAATAATTCGAATAATTTTACAAAAATTGTGTTGAAAATAATTGAATTAGTTAATAAATGAAATTTTTAATTTTAATCTGAAATTATTAAAAAATTGAAGTTCATATTTGAAAATAAAGATTTTTGTAATTTAATAATAATAAATTGATCATCATTCATCATGTTTCGCGCCCGTAACAATTGAGTTAATAATAATTCATTAGAAAAAATTGTTTTGAAATTAATAATGAAGTGAATTATTTCTACAAATGAATTGAAAAATTCTAATTTGAAATAATTAAATATTTCCTTTCTAAATAAAATGCGCTCGTAACTTGTAATTCTGAAATAAATAATTATACCCCAGAAGCTAATAATTGTACCCTAAACTACTAATTACTTTCGATTAAAAAGAATTTTGTATAAATAATTAACTGCGCGAGTAGCTATAAAATTAATTCAATTTAAAAAAGAAATGCATAAAAGGTCGATTTCTCTTTAATTTGAATTTTGAATTTGAATTTCAAATATTCTCCTTGATCAATTACAAACAATAATTAAAACAAAAATTAATCTACAACGTTTTATGCAATACGCGTGATGCGAGTAAATAAAAAAAAATAATTTCACTTCATTATAAATGTCATTGAATTGTCAGAAGAGTATATATATTGAGATGTCTTTATTTTTCATATATATAAAACACACGCAGGTGTTGGTGCGCGTAACGCAACCAAGCCAAATGAGTGAAAAATTTTTTTTTCTTCTTTTTTTTTGTTTGTTATTTTTCACCCAAAACAAAACTTCATTTATAAAAGAGTAATAAAAATTTTGAACGGACAAGTCGTGTGTGTAACTGTGACACTAATTGACTGTTAATAGAAAAAGCCTGATCCATCGAACCTGCGGCAAAACGAGAATTGCAATCGTTTCAACCGCAGTGCGCGCTCACACACAGCTAAAAATGGAGCAGCTGCGCCGAAAAAATTCGCGGAAATCATTATACAATATCATTAATAAATCTTCCACCACTCCAATATATCTCGATCAAATGTTCTTCACGTGTATCCCTAATACGACTGTTGTTGATTCTATATATTGCATATTTAATTAATTAAATTCCAAATCTAGAAGAATTTTTTTCCTAATATATACAAGTCAAGAGAAATTTGCGATGATGTATGCACCTTATTTTTCAATCTAGAAATTTTTTTTTCAAAATTAATAAACCTGAAGTTTTTCTAAAAGGAAAATTGAAATATTTTCTTTTAATTGCTATTCATTGGTAAAATTATAATTATTTTACATTCAAATTTCTATAATAATTAGGATTGTCTTTAAGGCATAAAAAAATCGATTCAAAGTCGAAAAATTCGGAGTTGTGGCAAAAATTTGATTCTCTATTTTCCTGATGATTTTCTGAAAATTTTTTTAACTTTTTCGATTATCTTTAACTTTATTTTATTAAGAAATTTAATAATAATTTTTCATTATAAATATTCGAATACTGTCAAATATTACTCATAAAATCTAGCATTCTATTCGTTACTATTTTGCAAATAAAAAATTTTTATATTCAATTATTTCCAGAAATTTTAATTAAATTCTTCAATGGAATTCAATTATTTTCAAAGATAATAAAATACTTCAAAAAAAATTCAATTATTTTCATAATTATGATAAAATTATTCTCAACAATTCAATTATTATTAATACAACTTTAATTAAATTTTTGAGAAAGAATTCAATATTTTTCATAAATAAAATTCTTCACAAAAATTAAATTATTTTTATAAATAATAAAATTTTTCGCAAGAATTCAATTATTTTCAATGCAATTTTAATTAATTTGAAAAAAAATGATAAAATTTTTAGCAGCAATTCAATTATTTAATACAATTTTATGTATATAGAAAAAAAATTTTTTATTTAAATTTTTATTTACCAACAAATTTTACACGCGAAATGAGGAATTCCGTTTATTTTGCAAATTAAAAAATTGTATAATTTCAAATAGGAATAAACATAAAATTTTTTGAATAATTACAGATTCAAAACTTAAAAAATTCTTTTAATTATTATTAATTATTCTCTTAATTATTGTTGTTATATTATATTATATTCAAAAATTTTACTAAAATTGTTCACAAAAATTCAATTATTGTAAAAATAACAAATTTCTTTTAAAGAATTCAATTATTTTTATATTCAGTAAAATTCTTTGCTAGAATTCAATTATTTTCAAAACAATTTTAAAAGAATTTTACGAAACGATTCAATTATTTTAAAAAATTGTTTGATAAAATTTTTCTAAAAAATTTAATTATTCTCAAAAATTTGATAAAATTTTTTGTTTTTTTCAATTATTTTAAAAATTTTCAAATTAAAATTATTAAA
This sequence comes from Leptopilina heterotoma, assembly GCF_015476425.1. Taxonomy (NCBI): domain Eukaryota; kingdom Metazoa; phylum Arthropoda; class Insecta; order Hymenoptera; family Figitidae; genus Leptopilina; species Leptopilina heterotoma. The sequence continues at coordinate 1,658,758 of NW_025111185.1, read as the reverse complement.
AAGACTCCATAATTTTCAAAAAATTGAAATAAATTCCATTATTTTCAAAAATTTGAATACAATTCATGTTAAATTACATTATTTACAAAAATTTTGATCACATTCTTTGGAAGAATTCGATTATTTTCATAAATAATAAAATTCTTTTCGAGAATTCAATTATTTACAAAATGTTTAATAAAATGTTTCGCAAAAATTAAATGATTTTAATAAACAATAAGATTCTTCACAAAAATTCAATTATTTTCATAAAGAATAAAATTTTTTGCATCAATTCAATTATTTAATACAATTTTAATTAAATTCTTGACAACAATTCAATTATTTTCAAAAATATCAATAACCTTCTTTGGAAGAATTCGATTATTTTCATAATTAATAAAATTATTTGCGAGAATTTAATTATTTAAAAAATATTTAATAAAATTCTTCGCAAGAATTCAATTATTTTAGAAAATTTTAGTAAAATTATTCTCAAAAATTCATTTGATTAGATACATGATAAAATCCTTTAAAGGAATTCAATTATTTTCAAGTTGTTTGATAAATACTTCGCAAGAAAACTCAATGATTTTGGATACATTAATTTAAAAATTTTGATAATTATAGGTAGTAAAATGTGGTATTTTATTGCAATATTTGAAAAAAAAACGAGAAACTCTAATTTTATCAAAATAATTATGGAAAAAAGTATAATTTTTGAAAATGGTCGAAAAAAGTCAATACCTGAGGCCTAATAATATTTTTTTCGCATACCCAAAAATTAATTTGATAGTAGAAATCAAATTTTTTTATCTAGAATTTTTTCAACCTTCTCATCACATGAGAAGGTATATTACAACTTTTCTAAAAATACTATAACAAAAACAAGATAGCGTGATAAAATTTTATTCCCCTATGGAATATCACGAAGAGCAACCCATTTTTTTCTTCTGAATTATTTATTATTAGATTCGCGACAAACTCATATAAGCGTGCATCCTCTCTGTTAACGTGTTATTGATATTATATAAGTTTGAATAGAATGCTCGCGATTACGTCGACAGAAAATTTTGCAATCACGCACACGTTAGGTGGGCAACATGTGTCAATGTGGCACCATCAGTCAGTCAGTGAGTCAGTAAATCAGTTATTCACGTGTGTGGTCAGTGAAATCAACCCTCTTATTATCTATCTATCTATATACCATTGTGGCACTCCCACCGCGATGTTTATTCACCTTCATCAGTTCAATAACTAGTAGCTACTTCAATATAACTATATGTATTATAATTCCTCGCATTGGCAGTAAATAATATGACCAGTAGCACAGCCACTTTGCCTTCACATTGTGAAACCATCACTATAGCATTTCATCGGGCCTTTTCGACGCGTGTCATTAATTTACGTTTCATCGTTATGTACCGCCGCTGCTGCGTATATAAACGCGCGGACGAAGAAGAAAAGCAGAATATGCTTATATAGAAAGTCCTTCAGCGATAGAGAAGAATCATGCATTGCTGCATTCATCATTAGCAATTTTTTATTTTAATTTGACGTCTTCTTTCATTGTCTTTTGCAGAAAAAACGATGGGGAAAAATCACCTCCTATAAAGCGACGTTAATTTCTGATTGGAACGTGAGAAAGACTATTCCTACATACACTGGAACAAAATTATATTATAAAATACATTTTCAAATTTTTTTAAATTAATTTTTACTTATTCTAGATTTAAATATTTTTAATCTAAAATTGTACTGATTTTAATTGAATTTTTATAAAGAATTTAATGAAATTTACCGAAATAATTGTATTTTTTTGAAGAACTTTATTAAAATTTTAAAAAACAATAGAATTCATTCGAGAAATTTAATTAAAATTAATTAAATCCTTATGACGAATTATATAAAAAAATTCGAAAATAATTAAACTCAAAGACAACAATTTTATTAAAATTTAGGAAAATAATTGAATTCTCTCAAAAATTATTTTATTGAAATTTTCACAAATAATTGAATTCTATGGAGAAATTTTCTTATTTATGAAAATAATTGAATTTCTGCGAAGAAAGTTATTATTTATAAAAATAATTGAATTTCTACGAAGAAAGTTATTATTTATAAAAATAATTAAATTTCTGAGAAGAAAGTTATTATTTATAAAAATAATTGAATTCTTGCCGAAGATTTAATTAAACTTGTTGAAAATAATTGAATGCATTCGAAGGATTTCATTAAAATTTTTGAAAATAATTAAATTCCTTCGAGGAATTCAAAATTCTATTAAAAATAATTATTTAGGAAAATAATTGAATTCTTACTATGAATTTATTTATTTTTGAAAATAATTGAATTCTTTCGAAGATTTTTATTGAAATTTTGACAAATAATTGAATTCTATGTAAAAATTTTCTTATTTATGAAAACAATTGAATTTCTGCGAAGAAAGTTATTATTTATAAAAATAATTGAATTCTTGAAAAGAATTTTATTAAAATTTAGGAAAATAATTGAACTCTTACTATGAATTTATTTATTTTTGAAAATAATTGAATTCTTTCGAAGATTTGCATTGAAATTTTGACAAATAATTGAATTCTATCGAGAAATTTTCTTATTTATGAAAATAATTGAATTTCTGCGAAGATTGTTATTATTTCTAAAAATAATTGAATTCTTACGAGGAATTTAATTTTTTTTGAAAATAATTGAATTCTATCGAGAAATATTCCTTATTTATATGAAAGTTATTGAATTTCTTCGAAGAAAGTCATTATTTATAAAAATAATTGAATTCTTGAGAAGAATTTTATTAAAATTTTTAAAAATATACTAAAGAATAATAAATTATTTAATAAATGATTTTTTTTAACATTTGAAACTGAAATTTTTAAAAAATTAAAATTGATATTTGAAGATTAAAAATTTGGTAATTTGCAAAATAATGAGAATTGAATATCATCTTTTTCACGCTATCGATTATTTTCACGAATTTTCTGAAAAAAAATAAAACAAAATAATCCGAAAAGCATTAAAAAATATGTAATTGTAAACTTGAATTTTTTTTAAAATCGCAGAAATCAATTAGAAGATTAATTAGAATATTGATTATACAAAAAAAGGGAAAAAAATATTATTAAAACACGATGAATCCAGGTGATTTAATTATTTCCGAATATTACATTTCGAAATTAACCTCAATTCCAACCATCAAACTACAAATTAAGTTGCTTTAATCAGTTACTGCGTAAAATGTAAATCTGTGTCAAATATTTACAAAATATATTTGTTTTTTAAAACCTTTCTCCTCGTTAGTAAATTTATTTCAATATATAAATTATACGTAAAATTTGATATAGTTAAATTCCATTTAATTATTCGGTCAAAATAAAATAAACGAAATTAAAATCAAAACAGAAAATTTTTAACTAAGTTATAATAAAATCAAATATTATACATTTAATTGTAAACAAAATAATTACTCAGTCAGAATAATAATAATAATAAAATCATTAAATTTCATACGTTAAATAATAAATAAATTAAATTACAAAGAAAAAATAAATTTTCCAAACATTTAAAAATTAGAAAAAGAATTGAAATTAGAAAATTTAAAATTTAATGTAATTCGATTAAAGAATTAAAATTCAATTGAAAACTACGACGACCGAGTGATAAAATGATGATCTATATTAATTAAAAAGAAAATTATCAGAGGTAAATTTTAATGAAATAATGATATGTGAGAATAATAATCCTGATGTAACTTATTACATGGTTATAATAATGTGTTACAGCAGTCATTACGTATATTGTTGTTAATAATAAACATAATGGTAAATGATTTTCTCTCATTATTATCAATCAACCTTTTCATTACTATAAACGTCAAATCTCGTTGGTAATACAGCAATCTTACATACACGTCAAAAAAGGGATATTAGCTCAGACAGATTCAATGCTAATGCATAGATATAAGCGAATATCTAAGTACGTAATATGTAATAATAAACGATTCTATGGTTGCGTGTAGCCCGAAGGCGATTAAACACTCGTAGATCCAATTACTGACACAATCTTTTTTTTCATCTATTACCAGGATACAAGTAAAACCTATATTATTCCTTCATAATTTCTCCACAAACAGAATACGAATAAGATTCCAAACATGAGTAAACGTATATAAAATCATGTTATAATACATTATTCAGAGGAAAATAAAATCAAACTAATTCTTTTTCTAAGTTACGATTTAACACGACGATGGAATAATTCAACACTAGAACGAAAGAGAAATTCAATCCAAACTTACGATATTTTTTTTTCTAATTTTTAAATCTTCCTAACTCCTTTTTTCTTTTTTTAAATCTTCTCAATTCTTTTTTAATTCCTTTTAATTCTTTTCTTCCTAATTTATTTTTTTCCTTTCCACATATTATATTGTGAATTGAAATTAATATTTTTATGAAGAAAAAAAATACAAACAGAGGAAAATTCTAACAAGAACAAAAAAAAACATAACTGAAACTTAGACACGATGAAGATTTAAACGGAAGCTTCTTTGGACAATCCAGAAAATTAGTCACATCCGCATTTAGCATTAAATTGTTACCTTGCTCTTTTATTTCTTTTGTACACGTTTTCTCGACTGTGAAACTTTTGTTAGGGATTCACCCAAGAATTTTCCAAAGAAATTTCTATAAACCAAGCGTGACACAGACGAATCTCTGACATACAAATTTAATACTAATTTAAACAAAAAAGAAAAAAGAAAAGAAAAAAATGGGTCAACAAATTGCTACGCGCCGTTTGTAATTTGGATCAAGAATAAAATAGAGAATAAGGAATAAAATTTTTGTCCTAGATGAGCAAAAAGGGAATAAATGATGGAAATTTACTTTTGTAATTAATTAATTCAAGCAATAAAATAATTAATTAAAAAACAATTTCGATAAATGGTTAAAAAAAATAATGAAATATAGCCTCAAATTAGAGCTGTGCAAAATAATTCGAACCGAACTGTTCGAATTTTTTCGCCTAGTTCGAATGTCGAATATTCGACATTCGAGTTACTACAAAATTCGAACCGAACCGAGTTGTGTTCGGTTTTAGTACGCTAAAATGTCGAATTCTAAAATTCGACATTTCAGTCGCCCAGTTCGGATATCGAATAATCGACATTCGACATTTCGGCGCCCCAAAACCGAACTAAACTCGATTCGGTTCGAATTTTGCACAGCTCTACCTCAAATGTATACGCTGAAGTTTATAACGTTTATATAATCAACGATGTAGAAAAAAATAATTTTTAATTTTAATTTTTATTTACCAGCAAATTTTACAAGCAAAATGAGGAATTCCGTTTATTTTGCAAATTAAAAAATTTTATATTTTCAAATAAGAATAAACATAAAATTTTCTGAATAATTACAGATTCAAAACTTAAAAATTCTCTTAATTATTATTAATTATTCTCTTAATTAATATAAATAATTAATTATTCTCTTAATTAATATAAATAATTAATTATTCTCTTAATTATTATAAATAATTAATTATTCTTGTTTATTATATTCAAAAATTTTACTGAAATTGTTCGCAAAAATTCAATTATTGTAAAAATAACAAATTTCTTTTAAAGAATTCAATTATTTTTATATTCAGTAAAATTCTTTGCTAGAATTCAATTATTTTCAAAACAATTTTAAAAGAATTTTACGAAACGATTCAATTATTTTAAAAAATTGTTTGATAAAATTTTTCTAAAAAATTTAATTATTCTCAAAAATTTGATAAAATTTTTTGTTTTTTTCAATTATTTTAAAAATTTTCAAATTAAAATTATTAAAAAAAACTTTATAATTTTCAAAAAAATTGAAATAAATTATTCAAAACAATTATATTATTTTCAAAAATTTGAATACAATTTATGTTAAATTACATTATTTAAAAAAATTTTAGTGACATTCTTTAGAAGAATACGATTTTTTTTATAAATAATAAAATTATTTGCGAGAATTCAATTATTTTAAAAATGTTTAATAAAATTCTTCGCAAAAATTAAATTATTTTCATAAACAATAAAATTCTTTATATAAATTTAATTATTTTCATAAAGAATAAAATTCTTTGCAGGAATTCAATTATTTAAAAAATTCCCAATGAAACTCTTTTCAAGAATTCAATTATTTTCATAATTAATAGAATTCTTTGCGAGAATCCAATTATTTTCATAATTAATAGAATTATTTGCGAGAATTCAATTAGTTAAAAAATGTTTAATAAAATTCTTCGCAAAAATTAAATTATTTTTTTAAACAATAAAATTCTTTATATAAATTCAATTATTTTCATAAAGAATAAAATTCTTCGCAGGAATTCAATTATTCAAAAAATTCCTAATGAAACTTTTTGCAAGAATTCAATTATTTTCAGAATTAATTAAAATTCTTTGCGAGAATTCAATTATTTTCATAATTGATAGAATTATTTGCGAGAATTCAATTAGTTAAAAAATGTTTAATAAAATTCTTCGCAAAAATTAAATTATTCTTTTAAACAATAAAATTCTTCGTAGAAATTCAATTATTTTCATAAAGAATAAAAAATTCTTCGCAGAAATTCAATTATTTAAAAAAGTTCAAATGAAACTCTTCGCAAGAAATCAATTATTTGCAAAAATTTTAATAACATTCTCTGGAAGAATTCAATTATTTTCATAAATAATAAAATTCTTTGCGAAAATTTAATAATTTTCAAAATTTTCGATAAATGAAAAATTGGTTTTTGACATGAAAAATATTTTTTTTTCTTTTAATCGTCGATAATAAACGTTGTAAACTTCGGCGAAATCTCAAATGAAAGACTAAAAAATTTTTTGTTTAGTTTCTCGTCTATTTTTTAAGTATAAAAACATTATATTATACCTACTTGAACTAAAAATTGTTAAAAAGTTATTTTTTAAAATAACTTTACGTTTCTTCTTTTTACTGTTTGTTATAAAATACACGGAAAAAAACAAAAAAAAGTAAAAGTATTTTACAATTTGGAGGAAAAATGCGACAAACAAAATGTATACCAAATACAAAACTTTAAAAGAAATTATGAGGAAATTTAGTGAAGTTATTAAGATTTGACTAATATTCTTCACATTTATTTCACATAAATAATTTTAATGATTTGTCTTTTTTATATAAAAAAAATGTTGCTTCGTCGCATTTTTTCCCCAAATTGCAAAATACTTTTCTAAAATTTAATATTCATTTTTTTTCTATGTGGTTCCTTTTCTGGTATAGAGAAACAATAAAACTTCATGCCAATGAAAAAATAATTTCAACATATATTTCACAATCAAAGGAATAAAAATTCTTTCCCAACACAGAAAAAAAAGAGAAAAACTTTAAATACCTCGGACTTCAAAACTTGTTCTTAAAATCCATTTTGGTAAATTTAGACCTGTGAAGTTTTCTTAATTTAAAAACTATATTATAGTAAACACAAATTCATATACCTCAAAATATAAATGTTGTTCTTATCCAGAAAGGACTCCAAGGATCTTATTCATCGTCAGGTTGGAAGAAGATGAAAATCCCCAAATAGTGTCAAATATTTTGCACTGAAATTATTCCATGAGTATTCGAATTCAAATTGTCCTCTCTGCAAATTCCAAGCAGTGACAATCAGATGATCCATTTTCATATTCCTAAAATCAAAAATCAAAATATTAATATTCAAGTCAATTTAAAACCAAATCTGTAAGAACAAAAACAATTAAGTATAGAGTAAAAAAAACATTGCACTTAAAAAATAAAAATTAGAAGCAAACAATGCTCGTAAAAATAAAAATCTAAAGACGCATTTATGCAAACATTAAAAAATTGATTTTCGTTTTAAAATTTTGGTTTGGTTCATAATTAATTGATTAATTAACTTAATCTTAATTTAAATTAATTAATAATAAAGTTGATAATATCGATCACCCTGAGTCACAGTTTTCCTAAGGATGTCAAATTGAGACAAAAAATGTATCAAAAGTATTGCGAAGCAACATTTTGATACGTTTTTCGTCTCAATTTGACATCCTTAGAAAAATTGTGGGGTGATATTATCAACTTTATTATTAAAAAATTTTGTGATAGTTTCAATTAATATTAAATTAATTCACTAATTTTAATTTTAATTAAATAATTTAATTCTAATTTAATTTATTTTAATCTAAAAAAATTATTATTAATTTTTTATTCAATTTTCAAAATTATTCTCCGCTTGGAAAATTAATCCCCCCCAAAAAAAAGAACTGCAACATTAATGATGAATTTACAGAATTTTCTCCTCAAGCACAATATCGAGATAGAGGTTGAACTTTTTAAAAGAAGCGGAAAAAGTAAGTAGTATAGGAAACGTCGAGTGAAACAGAAAACCCCCAGAGAGGAGAAGGAAACAGAGAAGTCAGGACTGATCGTAGGGGTGGCATTTACGCACGAACAACACTCTGATACGGGGACCCCGTGGATCGATCCTCATGGTCGTACACACAACGACTCTCACTTTTAGGGAGAAAAAAACTCTTCACATCTATATATGTGGGGGTTGTTGCGCGTCTTTATATGTGAAAGCATTCCGGTTTTGCAAGCTCTCAAAAATTCTGACTCTAGATTTTCCTTTACCTTATATTCCTATATACTCTCTCTCGCTTTGTTTCCTTTCCGGCTTTTCGGAGAAATGATGCTTAACCCATTCCCTTTTCTCTTCGTTTCTCACTCTCATTCTAACAATAATGTACCGGAATTAATGCAACGACCTTCACGAGTTTTTCCGCTTTATCTTTAGAGCGAGTTTATTGCAGTTTGAAAAAAATTTTAAAAGTAGAACAACCTCGAGTTGATTAATTTTCACAATTTCCGCGCAGGGATCAAAGTAATTTTTTTTGTGTAATATTAGAGAAAAAGAAGATTATCAGAAGTAAATTTTGTTTCTTAACTTTTTTTTTGATAATTTTTCTTTTTTTAAATCTTCTCAATTTTAAAATTAATGTAGGGGAGACTGGGGTAAACCCGCTCACTTTTTTTCAGATCGGCTAAAATCTAGGAAATTATTCTCTAAATCCAAGTTAATTTAGGGTAAGTGCGGGTATAGTCGGACAGTACTAGTAGTCGGACACTTTCATGTTTTTTGGCAAATAAATAATAATGCATTGTGATATTTACTTAAAAAAATATACTGGACGAATGTGTAAAGTTTATATTTTATGAAATTAGTGTTATTTTACAAAATAATTAAACAATAAATATTTTATTTAATATTTTAAAAATCGTGGTGTCCGACTATAGATACAACCATTTTCGAGTAGCGCAATGAGTAGCACAAAGTTTTGCTGATAATTAATCATAAATTTTAAAACTTATACGATTTAAATATTATATTAATAACTTCTAGTATGGTTTAATTCCATTTTCCAGCCGATAGCAATTAAAAAATTATCTGTTTTACTTTATAAATCCAAAATATCTGACAGATGTCCGACTATAGAAACAAGGAAAAAAAGTGTCCGACTACTAAAGCATTCGTAATTTTTTATTAAAATGTTTATATTTTATTAAATACTCAAGTATTTGTAACAAATTTACATGATTTTTAATCCTGAAGAACTCATTTAATTGATAATGTGCTTATAAACACAGTAGATATTTGCTATTTCAAGAAAAAAAGCATAATATAAGATCGTATCCTTAAGTGTCCGACTACTAGTGCATTTACCCTATATCATTTGAAAGCTTATGATTTCTACTAAAAAAATTAAAAAGAGTTTTTGATTTATATTTTTTAGTTTTACTTAGAGAAACTTTTTAATAAACATATACCAAATTTCGAAATCACAATTTTCCAGGGTAAACCCGCTCACCTTATCTTTTCAAGACGGAAGAGTTTTATTTTTTAAATATTAAAGTTCGTCTTATTCCCGTCTTAAGTATGAATTATTATTGATAATTTATGAGTTTTATAAACAATTCTATAAACAAAAAATTGGTTTAATAAATAATAAACATAGATTTCATGAATTACAACTATGGATTTAAATAGTGTTATATTTTATTAAGAGAAAGTGAAATGTAGTTACAATTTTGGTTTTAATAAGTCATAAATTGTGTTATTGTTGAAATATAATACGTGAAATTATTTTATTCTAAATTTTAAATTTAAAACTAAGTGAGCGACTTTACCCCGAGTGTATTCCTCACATTTCAGAATAAATTTAATTAAATCTTTTTAAAATAAGACAAAACTATATATGTACTTCGATGAAGGACTTCCAATAGCAACAAAAAAAATTTCCCAGATAAATTAAGACTCAAAAATAATGATCGAAAAACTTAAAAATCCAAAATACGTTTTTTTTCTGACACCTCTAAAAACATTTGATCGTCTCTGATTCTATGTTGAGTTCATGAAACTAAACGAAAGTTCGTTAATATAAGTTGAATGTCAAGTACTATTCACAGTACCAATATCTTCATCTTAAGTTGAGTTCATGGCGTAAAATCGCTAGTGAGCGGGTTTACCCCAGTCTCCCCTATTGAAAATTATCGAATTGTTGCTAAGAATTTTATTAAAAAATTTGATAATAATAGAATTCCTTCGAAGAATGTTATTATATTTAGGAAAATAATTGAATTCTCTATAGAAGAATTTTGTTAAAATTTTTGAAAATTCTAATATTCAATTCTTTTTGAAGAATTTCTTTAAAGTTTTTTTTAAATAATAGAGTTTTTTTTTGATAATTTAAATTAAAAATTTTGAAAATAATTGAACTTTATGAACAATTCCTTTCAAGTCTTTGCGATAATCGTGTTATGTTAAAAATTGATATTAAAATTTAATTATTAAATTTTATTAAAATTTTAGAAAGTAATTGAATTCTTTTGACAAATTTTATAACAAATGATTAAAAAAATTGAATTTCAGCTATGAATTTTACTATTATTAATATAATTGAATTGTTTCGAAGGATTTATTAAAATTTTTAAAAATAATTGAATTTTTTCAAAAATTATTAAAAATTAAAAAAGAATTCAATTTTTTCATGAAAATTGTTTTGAATATAATTAAATTTTTGCAATAAATTTTACTATTATTAAAATAATTGAATTCTTTCGAAAGGTTTAATTAAAATTTTAGAAAGTAATTAAATTTTTCAAAAAATATTATTAAAAATGTTTTTAAAATTCAATTCTTTCATGAAATGTTATTAAAATTGTATTAAAAATAATTGAACTTTTGCAAAGAATTTTTCTATTTATAAAAATAATTTAATTTTGTCGAAGAATTTATTAATACTTAGAAAATAATTGAATTCTATAGAAATTTTTTATTAGAACGAATTAAAAAAAAAATTGAATTCTTTTGTGAAATTGTTTTGAATATAATTGAATTTTTTCAAACAATTTTACTATTTATAAATACAATTTAATTTTTTCGAAAAATTTATTAAAAATTAACAAAATAATTGTATTTTTCGAATAATGTTATTAAAAATTTTTTTTAAATAGAATTCTTTTTATGAAATGTTATTAAAATTGTATTAAAAATAATTGAATTTTTGTAAATAATTTTACTATTTAAAAATAAAATGTTTCGAAGGATTTATTAAAATATTAGAAAATAATTTAATTATTTCGAAATATTTTATAACGAATTAAGAAAAAAATCGAATTCTTTTATGCAATTGTTTGGAAAATAATTGGACTTTTGCAAAGATTTTACCATATTTAAAAAAATAATTGAATATTTTTTCGAAGGATTTTTTAAAATTTTAGAAAATAATTGTATTTGTTCGTGAAATTTTATTAAAATTTAGTTTAAAAATAATTAAATTTTTGCAAAAAATTTTTCTATTTATAAAAAAATAATTGAATTCTTACGATGAATGCTATTATTTACGAAAATAATTGAATTCTTGCGAAGAATTTTATTAGAATTTTTGAAATTAATAAACAAGAATAATTAAGTAATAAATTTGTTAATAATTAAATTTTTCTAAAGTTTGAATCCGAAATTATTCAAAAGTTCATATTTGAATATAAAAAATCTTGTAATTTGGATAATAATAATAAATTGAATATCGCTTTCCGTGCGCGTAACATTTGATAGTATTATAATAATTTTTATACAAAAACTAAGTTGGAAATAATAAATTTGTATTAATAATAATTGAATTTTTGCAAATAATTTTACTACTTATAAATAATACGTTTCGAAGAATTTATTAAAATTTTAGAAAATAATTGAATTTATTTTTTCGAAATATTTTATAATTAATTAAGAAAAAAATTGAATTTTTGCTAATAAAAATTATTTACAGAGTAAACTTTAGAATAGACGAAGTAAATTTGAATAAATTAGTAAAATATATTTTCGACTCACAATCAGTGAAATTTATTCTGGAAACAGTAAAAAAATTGTTGAGAATTTCGGTTTTTTTTTCTATAAATTGTAAATTTAAATTTTTAACTTAAAAAAATGTAAATTTAAATTCAAGAATAATGTTTAATTTTCGAAATTAATAGAAATAATGGTTATATATATTTTTTTCTAAAGAATAAAAAACTGATATTGATAATTATAGAAACTATTGTATATATATAATACAGTAAATGACTCTATCAAGTGGAGAGAAAATGTTTGTTGGTTTTGTGAAGATGGAAGAGTACGAAAACCGCAGAAATTATTAATTTTCATAACGGTGATTAGGGATCCGGGACCAATATCATTATGGTGGTGGTTTCTTACGAGGACCACCTATAGGGACTCCTTTTGGCACACACATGCATCTCTTTTTATCCAGCGCTCTCAGCCATGGCGCCAGCACTGTGGCCAAAATATTACCTATGGCAATGGAAAGGGAGCCCGTTGCCTGACTGGATTTAACTTTTTTTTTCCTCCTCTTCTTACTCTCCGTTTACTTTCACTCATTCGATTATATACAACACGGAAGAAACAATTTAACCATTATTTGCAATTGTTCGTCAATTTTAACCCATTTTTCCCATCTTTTTCTTCGTTTTCGGTTTTCCTGACTTTTTCCTGATTTCCAGACTTTTTTTTCTCATAAGGAATAAAAATTCTTCAAAAGAATCAAATGCAAACCTTTTCTAAATTCAACAACTTCTAAGAATATTTATTATTATAAAACATAAAGAAATCGATTGCTCCGAGTCTTCGACTCGGAGTGATCGATTCCTTCATGTTTTATGATAATTAAAAATGGGCGAGTGATAAAATCATTATTTTATATTATAAGAATATTGTTATTGTAACTACTTCAAAATTATTTTCTTCATTTCAATTCAATTATTATTTTCTTCAGAATTTTTGAGTAAAATATTTCAAGTATTAATTTCTTCAAAATTTTCAAATAAAATTATTTAAAATTCAATTTTTCAAAATTTTCAACTTGAAATCTTTTGAAATAATTAAATACATTTTAATTCGATTACTATTTTCTTCAGAATTTTTGAGTAAAATATTTCAAGTACTAATTTCTTCAAAATTTTCAAATAAAATTATTTAAAATTCAATTTTTCTAAATTTTCAACTTGAACTCTTTTGAAATAATTAAATTAAAGTAATGAATAATATTCACATTACTTTAATTCAATAATTTTCTAGAATTTTCAACTAAAATTCTCTTAATTAAACATTTTCCAGAATGTTTCAGAATTCAATTACTCAGAATTTTTACTAATTTCAGAATAATTTAAATCTTTTTATTTAAATAATTAATAAATACAAATTTAAAAAAAAAATAATTTCTTCAGAATTTTTAATTAAAATTTTTCAAATACTAATTTCTTCAAAATTTTCAATTAAAATTATTTAATATTCAAATTTTCTAAATTTTCAACTTGAAATCTTTTGAAATTCAATTATTTTCATTATTTTAAATACAATTGTATTTTCTATTGTAATTTCAATTGTAATTTCTAGAAATTATTAACTAAAATTTTCTAAATTAATTATTTTTAATCATTTTTTAGAGTTCAATTATTTAGACTTTTAACTAATTTCCAGCATTATTTAAATATTTATAAATAAATAAATTAATTAAAAATTTTACAAAAACTAACTTTCTTAGAAATTTTAATTAAAATTTATTAAATACTAATTTCTTTAAATTTTTTAATTAAAATTATTTAAAATTCAAATTTTCAAAGATTCTAATTAAAAACCTTATTAAAATTCAATTATTTTTAAAAATTCCCGAAATAATGCTTTTAATATTCAATTATATAAAAATTAACTGAAATTCTTTTTTAAATCAATTTTTTATTAGCAAATTTTATGAGAATTTAATTATTTGAATACAAAAATAAAAAATTTATTGAATAATTGAATACTTCTCAAAATTTAATTCTTTTAAAGAATTTTATCAGCAAATTTTCTAATAATTAAATTCTTTTCAGGAATTTTAATATAATTTTTAAGAAGAATGATAGTTTTCGAGAAATTCAATTAAAATTCTATATTTTAAAAATATGTAATTGAAATCCTGAGAAGAATAAATTTTATTCTTCATGAAAATAATTGAATTCCTAAAAAGAATTTTGTTATTTCTGAAAACAATTGAATCGATGTAGAAAATTTTATTATTTTATGAAAATAATTGAATTATGTATTGCGAAGAAGTTTATAAAAAATTTGTAAATAATTGAATTTCTATGAAATTTTTATTTTTTATGAAAATAATTAAAAATTGGGGTAAAATTTTATTAAAACTGTAGATATTGAAAATCAGTGAATTGAGGAAAATATTTGAAATATCTCCAAGAACTTTATTAAAATTTTGGAAAATATAGTTGAATTTCAGTGAAAAATTTTATTTTTTATAAAGATATAATTGAAATTTTGACGAGAATTTTTAATTTTTGAACATAAATAATAAAATAATAATAATAATTTAATAATAATTTTTCATAATTTTTCTGCGAAGAATTTTATTATTTATAAAAATAATTGAATCCGTGCAAAAATTTTATTATTTATGAAAATAATTAAATAATTGCTTAGAATTTCATTAAATTTTTTTTTTAAATAATTGAATTCTTTAAGAAAATTTTATTAAAATAGCAGATATTGAAAATCATAGAATTGAGAAAATTTTTGAGAATAACTGAGAGTTTGCATAGAAGTTTGTTAAAATTTTAGAAAATAATTGAATTTCGAAGAAGAATTTTATTATTTATAAAGATAATTGAAATTTTGACGAGAATTTTAAAGAAATTTTGAACCTATGTAATTGAATTTCTACTAAGAATTTTATAATTTTTGAAAATAATTGAATTTCTGCAATCATTTGTAACTTCTCTAAAAATTAAATTTTTTAGTGTTTTTTTTAAACTAAAATTCTTCTATAAATACATTATTTTTAACGATTAATTAAATATGTATTAAAAAATTTAACTAAATTTCAGAAGAATTTGAATGATAAAAATTTTTCAAATATGTATATGTTCTTTAAAATTTGTAATTAAATTCATTGAAAATTGAAATTTTATAAAATTTCAAACTAAAAGCTTTTGAAGTTTATCTATTTTTTATGAAAATTGTAAACGCAACTCTTTTAAAATTCAATTAATTTTGAATTATTTAAGTACCAAAAAATATTCATTAAATATAAGTTATAATTTTATGATATAGTTTTTCAAGAATGAAGTTTATTTGAACAGAAATTATTGTCAGAAATAGAAAAAATTGAAGGTTTTGTTTTAGAATTCGTGGTAATTTCATAGTTTATATGAGGCAAACTAAAAAGACACAACAATTTAGAATTTGTGTTTTGACTTTTAACAAATTTATAGAATTGTTTTATGAATTCTAAAACTTAAATTTTTTCTAGTACTTTCAATAAAAGTCCCCGACCAATTCTACTTTCCCTGACTTTTTCCTGAATTTCCTGACCTGTGGCAATCCTCTGGAAATGACGTCAGAGAACTAAAAACAAAAAACCACAATTAAAATACTGTTTGATGAAAAATAGCTAAAATATGATTCTATACAATCAGAAAAGAAGAAATCATCGCGATTTCCTCTTGTTGAATGATTTCACACCTTTCGCCAAAAGTCAGAAGTGACTAAAATTATTGTCAATTGAAAAACTAGCACTGCCCTCTTTCGCTAGCGTCAGGGAATTAACGATCACGCCCTCTGGAAACGGCGTCAGGGAACTAAAACGAGAAAGACATAATTAAACCAATTTAAATATTTAATAGATAAAAAAAATATAAATACTATTTTAATGAAAGAAAATTGTCACAGAAAAACAAGAAATTATCGCCTTTCAAAGTGGCGTCACCGAACAATAATGAAATCAACTTAGTTAGTTTCAACAACAACTATATAGTTACTACCATCTCAACGAATATGAGAATTTCAAAAAGATATATAAACTCATCTCCACGAAATCGTGACCTCGATTTCAGAATGTGTCTATAAAAATAGCAAAACGTTTTCTACTCAACTCTAAAAGGTTCTTTGAAAGTTTTGAAGTTCCTGCTGATTTCCTTTATTCCTCATGACTGTCAGACTCAAAGCCGTTGGCCATGGCGCCACCATACGCACCCAGCATCTCCGTTGGCCCCGTATTCTCAAGTGGAACTTTACGAACAGACGAAAGTGCAGCGCACACGTGGTGGTTGTTTTTTAAAAATAAAATGGCGGCCGCCGGGCGGCGTCAGGGAAAGAGACGCGGGACAGAGGCGAAAGGGGGGGACCCACCGGAGAGCCGTTCTGCGATTAGACTTACAAAACAAACGGCCCCGCGGTCCAGTCCAGCGCAATGGCGTAGCACGCTGATCCCGACAAGGGACACGAGATAATTGGATCAAGACTGTTACAAGGCAAAAGGAGACTTTAAAAAGGAGCATCAGCAACAGCAGAAGCAGCAACAGCAGCAGCTCCAAGAGATTTCGAAGCCAAAAGAGAGGTCGACGACCTTGACTCGAAAAGCTCTCGTTGGAAAAAGCAATCGCTCTGCGTGGACTCGAATCGACCGTATATCCGCAAAAAAATTTTTCAAAGAACCGCGCCTGCCTGCCTGCCTGCCTGCCTACTTGCTTGCCGTCGGTTGTCGATCTCAGATACCAGGGAGACAAATTTGGCTACTTCTCCCAAATATTTCCTCTATACAAAGATACGAGAGAATATTTTGAATTTCTATTCTTTTCTTTCTCTCCCTGATGCGTGTCCCTTTATCTTTATTTACCTGAATTCTAGAATATTCTGTCAGAACCTCGGTCAGGACTCAGGACTGTCTTTAATAGTTATACTATATTCCTGTAATGTTTGCGAGAATATAAATTTATTTCTTTAAAATTCTTCAAATTTTTTACACTACTTTTACGAAAAAAGAAACTACCTGTCGGATAGTAATTGCAACTCGATAAACGTACTTGGTTCGAGAGGGAATAAGACTCACGAGTTGTTGTGCCATAAATTTCTAGTTAGTCCA
Organism: Leptopilina heterotoma; assembly: GCF_015476425.1. Classification (NCBI taxonomy): domain Eukaryota; kingdom Metazoa; phylum Arthropoda; class Insecta; order Hymenoptera; family Figitidae; genus Leptopilina; species Leptopilina heterotoma. Next base: position 1,641,276 of record NW_025111185.1, on the reverse strand, counting down.
TATTCGAGTGCCTTCTTTACCGATGTATTTTTTTTACCCTCTCGTGTCGCGATAGACAATTTATAGTTGAAGAAGAAAAGTGGAGTATGAACACATTTCTGTTTTCCAGTGATTGATATACAGTATAATAAATAATTTGCTGAGCTTTTTTTTTTGGTAAACTCCGCCCTGAATCGGATTCGAATTCTCGTCACAGTAGAGAAACGAAAAAAAAAAAGAATTTGGAGGAAACTAATTTCCTAATTCCTAATCAATACTTTGAGATTCGAGTTGATCCCCTTGTTTATAAGATGAATTCGCCTTGGACTTGTACGTGGCATTGTGATAAGACTCGAAAAGTCGCAGTCTTAGAATTGATCTGGGGAGTTTCAGCGGAAGAATATAAGGTAAAGGCTCGGAAAGGTTATCTTTGCTATCCCGACACACGAAGGTGGTTGGTAGTTGGTTCTGTTGGCGTTGGAAGCATACGTGCAGGCAGGGGTGACAGTGTCCACCTCCTGTAGCCTCTACCCTCTATTGATCGGACTACCCTGGGCTCCAGTCGACTGGACTGGACATACCACCAACCCTATTCCTTACTCTCTACACACATACACACAAGAACCTCCATACAGTTCCAAACACACATTTAAACACGCCAGGCGAGCGAGAAGACGGCTGCTAAAAGACGCCCAAAACGATTTGCTCGGGTGGCTTCTGCGCCTTCGAATATAATAATACTATCATTCTCTCATCCCTACATATTAGGATATCGCACGAAATCCTCACTTATATACACTCGAGAATAAAAATCATTTTTACACGATTTCAGAAAGAAACCTTTTAATAAACTTATGTACTTAATCAAATAGAATTCAATAATAAAAGTTTAAATTCCTCAAAGATTCCTTCAGTAAATACTCTTTAAGAACGTTTACAGGGTGGACACAAAAATTGAATTTTGTTTTTCCCTAACTTTTCCCTGCGATTTCCAGACTTTTTCCTGACTGATTTTTGACATTTTCCCTGACCCTAAAGAATATTCTGATTCACTCTGCAAATTTGATACCCAAAAAAATGTTCTATTTGCAAAATTATTTAAATGTAAAATTATTCAAAAACATCAATAACTTCATTTTTAGATAAATATTTAATCAATTTTTGTTCTCATAGGAATAAAAATTCTTCAAAAGATTCAAATTCAAAATTTTTTGAAATTCAATAACTTATAAGAATATTTATTATAAATCATGAAGAAATCGATTACAAAACCGATTAAATCGGCTTCTTCATGATTTACAATAATTGAAGATGACCGAGTGATAATATCATTATTTTATATTATAAGAATATTGTACTTCTTCAAAATTATTTTCATAATTTCAATTAAATTATTATTTTCTAGAATTTTTAACTAAAATTCTTCTTTCAATCAATTATTTTTAATAATTTTTGAAAAAGTTCCTTGAGAATTTCCAAATTAATTATTTGTTTACAATTCATTTTATGAAATATAAGGAAATTTCGATTATACGAAAATTCTCGAATTAAATACAAAGAAGAAAATAAAAACTTCAAATAATTTCTATAAAAAAAAAATTCAATTAAATTTCCTCAAAAAAATTAATTCTACAAAATTGTTAGTTAAATGTATGAAGAATTCAAATTTTCAAATATTTTAATTTGAAACCTTTTCAAATTTCAATTATTTCTAAAAATTTATGCAACAATGCTTTTAATGTTCAATTTTGACTTCGGGTATTAAAACGGCACTTGTACCATTTAAAATCAATGCTGAAAGTGCCCTTTTAAGATCCGGAGCCTCAATTCTATATACAATTTTAACTAAAATAATTAATTTTTAAATCAATTTTTTATTAGAAAATTCTACGAAAATATAAAATTTAAATACAAAAATTTATAATTTATTGAATAATTGATTGCTTCTAATTGAATTTTTTAAATTAATTTAAATAAAAACTTTAATAATAATATTTTTCGCGGAATTCGATTAAAATTTGTATTAAAAATAATTGAAATTCTGCGATGAGTTTTATTATTTATGAAAATAATTGAATTTCTAAAAAGAATTTCATTATGAAAGTAATTGAATCCCTTTAAAAAATTGTATTATTTGTGAAAATAAATAAATTATTGCGAAGAAATGTCTAAAAAATTTGTAAATAATTGAATTCCTGTGAAATTTTTATTTTTTATGAAAATAATGAAATGTTTGCGTAGAATTTTATTAAAAAACTTTTTAAATAATTTAATTCTTTTGGAAAATTCTATTAAAAAAGTAGATATTGGAAATCCTTGAATTCAGGAAAATTTTTGAAAATAATTTAATTTTGGAGAAGAATTTTATTATTTAAGAAAATAATTTTTGCTTGAGAAGATATTTATAAAAAAAATTGTAAATAATTTAAATCCTCTGAAATTTTTATTTTGAAAATAATTAATTGTTTGCGTAGGTATAGGTACCGTCAACTGGGGCTATTTTGTGCATCCGAGGGCTATTTTGTGCACGTGAGTTTTTTGATGAAAAAAATTATTAAAATGAATTATTTTAATCTGCTATTTTGTAAAATGAAAGTTTGATTACATGACAATAGAGAGCACTAAATGTTATTATTTAATTCTTTGTCAATTAAGAGAAAAAAATTCCTAAAAACGGAAAATTTGTTTAAAAAATTTTGAAAGTTCGGAAAAATTATACCAGATCTTCTAGAGTTTTAATGTGTCTCATTAACTGAGTTACATATTTGTTGTCAATTGTGTTGTGATGATACATACGTAATGCGCTAATTTTTTATTCATTATTTTAAGAGAAAAGTGGAAAAAACTGAAAAACCAGGATTCCATGGGGCTATTTTGTGCACTTAAAAAAATCAAATATTTTTCAGAAATGTTTTATTTAGTAAGTAAAGAAGATTCTGTTTATCATTTTAATACATTTTTGTCTTACTTTTCTGTCAAAAAACTGTAAATACGTTAATTAAAATCATTAAAACGATTAAAAGCTCAACCGGTGCACAACGTAACCTCAAAAAATGAACATTAATTAATATTTATAAGTTTTTCAAATTAGTTTTAAAACTATTTTCTCGTTTCTCTTAAAATAACTTGAAAAGCATATTAGACATTAAATTGTTATCTATTTAACCTTAAAAATATTTATTTTAAGTTTTTTAAAAATATCATTCAAAACTATTAAAAAAGCTCCTATTGAAATGATGTTTTAAAGTTATTTATAAGTGTTTAAACGATCATTTTATAATTATATTAGTATATTAAAATAAAATATATATTAAAAAAGAAAAAAATGTTATTTACTATCTGCGTAATATACAATTTAAAGAAAGATTGTTAATTTTTAGTAAATCCAGATTTTAGCAAAATTTTAGTGCTTTATTTTACATTTTTTGAATAATATATCTACAAAAAAAATTTTACTAGGTCATTCTTTTTTTAACTTACTCTCAAATATATACACAAAAGATTTCATGAAGCAGAAACGATTAAAAAAATGTTTACGCAACATTAAAGGAAAACAAAGTTCGATGCACAAAATAGCCCCATCCCGGGAGTTATTGTGTGCACGACTTTCAATGACTATAACTAAGACAAAAAAATTTTTTTCTTTGCCAAATTTATAGGAAAGCTTCAGAAGGATGTCCACAACATATATCAAAAGTTGATTTTCTTTATTCTCTTAATTCTGAATTTAAATAAATCTTTGAATAAAAAAATGCTATTTGGTGCACAAAATAGCCCCGGTTGACGGTACCTAATCCATTTAATTTTTTTTTAACAATTAAATTTTTTTGAACATTTTATTAAAATAGAAAATGTTAAAAATTATTTAATTAAGGAAATTTTTTGAAAATAATTGAAATTTTGCCAAGAATTTTATTAAAAAATTTGAAAATAATTTAATTTCGGAAAAGAATTTTATTATATTTAAAAAAATAATTGAATTTCGGAAAAAAAATTTATTATTTATGAAAATCATTGAATTATTGCGAAGATATTTATAAAAAGATTGTAAATAAGTCAATTCCTCTGAAATTTTTATTATGAAAATAATTAATTGCTTGTGTAGAATTCTATTAATTTGTTTTTAATAATTGAATTCTTTTGGAAAATTTTATTAACATAGAAGATATTAAAAATCATTGAATTGAGGAAAATTTTTGAAAATAATTGAAATATTGCAAAGAATTTTATTATTTTTAATGATAATTGAATTTTGGAGAAAAATTTTACTATTTATAAAGATAATTGAAACTTTGACGGGAATTTAAAAAACATTTTGAACATAATATTGAACTTCTACAAAGAATTTTATTACTTTTGAAAATAATTGAATTTCTGCAAACTTTTGTAACTTCTCCAAAATTCAATTTTTTAAAGTATTTGTTTAACAAAAATTCTTCAATAAATCCATTAGTTTTAATAATTAAGTAAATAAATAACTTTAAATTTAACCGCAGTTTCTGAAGAATTTGAATTACTAAGTTTTTAAAGATTTAAGTTCTTTAAATTTTCTAATTAAATTCTTTCAAAATTGAAATTATTGTCAGAAACGGAAAGAATTGAAAGTTTTGTATTTTAAAAATTTAATTTTTTATCAGTGCTTTTAAAAAAATTCCCTTACCTGTGGCAACTCTGATTTATCCATCTGAGTATGATAATACTTTCTCAAAAATTTCCAAAGAAAATTTTTCTTTAGAATATTTTTATAGCTATTAATTAAAGTTCTTTCGAAGAGAATTTTAAGAAAATAAATATTACACTTGAGAATGCCATCGCGGAAAGTTAATATTAAATAAGTTTGTGAATTTTTCTCCGCTTTCTACAGGAATTCACCATGTAATTGAAATTTTCTGAATACATAATTTTCCTTTAGATTTTTATAACAATTTTATCATTTTACATCAATTTGGATCATTTTGAACCATTTTCGATCATTCTGAATCTAAGATTCAAAATATTTTTCTACCAATGGTTTTGATATAGAATGTGGAGGAACTAAAAAATTTAATACAATTTTTTTTTTTTTTGTTCTATTGTAAATAGTAATAGGATTTTTTAGTTGGTCGTTCTGACACATTGTTAACACAAGAAGTCATTTAAGAAAAAGAAGAAGAAGAAGGATTTTTTTACTTAGTCCACATATGCCACCAGGACCATTGCCGACTCTAGGTAAATTATCTCAGCCGGAATAAGAAACCCATCGACCGTAAAAGTAGTTCAATAAAAAAGAAACCAATGGACATAATTCTTTATTCCTTATAGGTGCGGAAGAAGTGCACGAGAATTCGTAGAAACAATTTCAACAAGTACAACAACAAGGAAACAACTTCAGGGTGTTCCAGAGGTGAAAAAAGAATATAAGCAAAACCAAAGATAAGATGGAGATCTATTCCTGACAATTGGAAAATTTTGTCTCCAAAAGAAATTATTTTACCTTCAATCCCATTTAGTTGAATTAAAAATCACTTGCCACAAAAAATTAATTTTCTTTTTCCCTGACTTTTCCCTGATCTCCAGACAAAATTTTTACTTTTTTCATAGGAATTAAAATTCTTCAAAACATTCAAATTAAAACATTTTTAAAATTCAACAACTTATAAAAATTTAGATTTCCAAAAAATTTTTCAAAAAAAAATTAAATTATTTACAAAAATTATAATAAAATTCGTTGCAGGAATTCAATTATTTTCATAAATAATAAAATTCTTTACATTATTTCAATCATTTAAAAAAATATTTAATAAAATTTGTTGCAAGAATTCAATTACTTTCATAAATTAATAAAATTCTTCAGAGGATTTCAATTATTTTTAATATACAATTTTAAGTAAATTCTTCGAAAAATGTAATTATTTTCAAAAATCTTTTGCTCAATTTAATTACATTTTACTAATTAATCAAATTATTCGCTGAAATTAAAATATTTTCAAAATCTACTATGTTAATAAAATTTCTCAAAAGAATTCAATTATTTAAAAAAAAAATTAATAAAATTAGTTTCAAGAATTCAATTATTTTCATAAATAATAAAATTCTTTGCAGGATATCAATTATTTAAAAAAAAATCTAATAAAAATCATTGCAAGAATTCAATTACTTTCATAATTACAATAAAATTCTTCACAGGATTTCAATTATTTTTAATACAATTTAATAAAAATCGTTGCAAAAATTCAATTATTTTCATAAACAATAAAATTCTTTACAGAATTTCAATTATTAAAAAAGAATGTAATAAACATTCAATTATTCTTCTAAATAATATAATTCTTCACAGGATTTCAATTATTTTTAATACAATTTTAAGTAAATTCTTCGAAAAATGTAATTATTTTCAAAGATTTTATTAAAATTCTTCGAAAGAATTCAATTATCAATTATTTTTAATAACTTTTGCAAAATATTTAGAAAATAAAAACTTGAAATAATTTCAGAAAAAAAAATTCAATTAAACTTTTTCAAAAAAATTACTTCTACAGAATTCTCCAGTTAAAAGTATGTGAAAAATTCAAATTTTCAAAGGATTTTAATTTTAAAACTTTTCAAAATTCAATTATTTTAAAAAATTCAGTCCATAATGCTTTTAATATTTAATTATTATCTAAAATTTGAACTGAAATTCATTTTTAAAATCAATTTTTATTAGAAAATTCTACGAGAATTCAATTATTTAAATACAAAAATAAATATTTTACTGAATAAATGAATGTTTCTCTGAATTGAATTATCTTAAAGAATTTTTGTAAAAAATGTTATTATTTATGAAAATAACTGAATTATTGCGAAGAAATTTCTAATAAATTTTTAAATAGTTGAATTAATGTGAAATTTTTGTTATTTATTAAAATAATTTAATGTTTGCTTAGAATTTTATCAACATCGTTTTTTTAAATAATTAAATTCTTTTGAAAAATTTTATGAAAATAGTAGATATTGATAATCATTTAATTGTGGAAATTTTTTTGAAAATAATTGAAATTTTGCAAAGAATTTTATTAAAATTTTTGAAAATAATTGAAATTTGGAGAAGAATTTTATTATTTTTAAAAATAATTGAATTTTGATGAGAATTTAAAAAAATTTTTAAACATAATTGAATTTCCGTGAAGAATTTTATTACTTTTGAAAATATTTGAATTTTTGCAATCATTTGTAACTTTTCCAAAATTTAATTTTTTCCAGTACTTTAATAAAAATCACTGACTTTTCCCTGATTCCCCTTACCAATTTTACTTTCGTTGACTTTTCCCTGAAATTCCGGATTTCCCTAACCCTGTGGCAACCCTGTTGATGTTTTCATCAAAGAATTCAACTAAATTGAAGTTATTTTGATTTCGAAAATATTTTTTATCATTTTCAATTTTGTGTTAATTTGTGACATTTGTGTTCGAAATTGATTTCAATGTTTGAAAAAATCAACCGATTTGTGTAAAAATCATCAGTTATATTATGTAATGAGCGTATATTTTTTTTTACAATAAAATATAAATTCGCGCAAACTTTCAAATTCCTGTGTTTTAAGTAGAGAATGAAGAATTTATTTTAAAAACAACAACAATTTTTCTATACCGTGCGAGTATATAAATGTCCTTTCAAAGGTCTTGTGTATATAACTATAGTTTAGTGTGGAAAGACAAAAGTTGTGTATGGAGTGTAACACCATGTATTTTACACATTTTAGTGCTATTTATTACGGAGGCAGCCTATGAGCGCGCGTTTGTCGGTATCCATACAGGCCGACCATGCAATTTCACATAACTCTCGCAATTCAATAACGACAGTGTCGCCCGCAGGACAATGCCGTGCCGAGTTAGCCATAACTATAACTGCGAACAACGCGAATACTGTATATACGACATCCACTTTGATTGCAACGTATTGGCGTATACATAACCACGACGCATGACTATACCTATACCTAACGTATTTAGCTTGCTTTATTGAATATACGAAATATCTCCTAAATGTTTCAAAACTCATCAAACACGTTCTACTTTGTCTTAAATGCACTTCAAAAAATATATGGCAATTTTTTTCAATTCATATTTTTAGTACTTGAAAAATAGATATTTTTTAGAAAAATATTTATAGAAATTATTTATAGAAATTATTTATAAAAATATTTTAAAAATTATTTTATAAATTATTTATAAAAATATTTATAGAAAAATAAGTGAAGTGGCAAGTGTATTAATAGACTCGAATTTAAAAAATTGTACAAAATTTTTGTTTCTAATTTGCAGAAATGTAGAAACAAATTGTCTCGAAATTAAATAAATTACTAATTAATCATATTTGCTGAAATTTGACTTTGTTTTTCCCTGACATTTCCCTGCTTTCTAGACAAAATTTTAACATTTTCCCTGACTTTAAACTTTTAGAGAATATTCTGCAACTGATTTAAAAAATTTCAAATTTCAAACCTTTTGAAATTCTATAATTTACAAAAATTGCTACTATTAACTTCTACAAAATTCTATTTTCGTGATTTCAATTCAATTATATTCTAGAAGTATATTTTTAAATAAAATTCTATATTCTAAATCAAATATTTTTTAATGATTTTCGAAGATTCAATTATTCGAAGAAAAGAAGAAATTTCACACAAAATAATTCTTAATTGTTTACAATACAATTTTATGAAATTTCGATTATTTAACAATTTTTCAATCATAAAAATTAAAAATATTTGAAAATTCCAAAAAAATTTAAATATTTGTATTTATTTAAATAAAAAAGAGAAATATTTTTAAAAAATTTATTTTCCCTGAATTTTTAATTATAATTTTCCAATTACTAACTTTTTCTAACTAATTCCCTAAATTTTCAATTTCAAACCATTTTAAATTCAATTATTTGTATACAAATTGTGATCGCAACTCTTATGAAATGCAATTATTTTCATAATTTCAATTCAATTAGAATTTTTAATTAGAATTTCTCTCTAAATCGATAATTTTTAAAAGTTTTTCCGAATTCAATTATTAAAAATTTCAGCTAATTTCAGAATAATTAAAATATCTATATTTAAATAAATAAATAAAAAATTTTAAAAACTAACTTTTTCAGACTTTTTAATAAAAATTTTTGAAATTTAACAATTTTCCCAAATTTTCAATTTGAAATTCAATTATTTATACAAATTGTAATCGCAACTAATCAAATTCAATTATTTTCATCATTTCAATTCAATTATTTTCTAGAATTTTTAATTGAAATTCTCCTCTAAATCAATAATTTTTAATAGTTTTTCAGAATTCAATTATTCAAAATTTCAGCTAATTTAAGAATAATTAAAATATTTATATTTGAATAAAGAAATAAAAAATTTGAAATACTAAATTCTTCAGATTCTTTAATCAAAATTAGGGGAACATAGTCTAGGTCGGCCACCTTTTTGACTTTTGTTTATAACTTTTTTTTAAAAATGAATTTGGACAATTGAAGTATATGGTTGGAAAGTCCTGTTTAATAGGAACATTTTTTCTGTACAAAGTAAATTGACAGGTTTAAAAATGAAAAAGTTATAAAGATTTAAAAAAAAAAAATTTTGTAGTCCAGGTTGGCCATTACAGTCAAGGTCGGCCATGTTTAAAATTCAAAGGGCATTAATCTTTAAAAAATAAAATAACATGTTTGGAGTTACGGAAAATTGATTCTTTATTGTTTACAGTTTGTAACTTAATGAAATAACAAAATAATAACAATAAACAATATAAAAAAATAAATATAAATAAAAAAAAATTTTGCACTAAAATATTAATAAAATTAAATAAAAATATTAATAAGATGATCAATTATATTATGAATTATACAGAATTGCAGTTTTTGCAAATGAAGTAGCTCGTCCTCATCTTTGCGCATTTTAAACACATAGTGGCCGACCTTGACAGTAAGTAACATTACCGAATTGTTGTAACCATAAAGAAATACGTTTCGGGATTCGATTTTTTACTTTGTTTTCCTTTCAACCATGAGTCCCACAAATTTTCTGCATACTTGCCTTGACGATTCAATTTGTTTTTTATCTTTTATTAATGGTTTTTCACATTATGCACAAAACTTTTTTTGAGCTTTTTTTGTACCGACGTCACAGAAAACACAATTTTCGATCCTCCGAAAATGTAATTGAACAAAAAGTTAGGTTTCACTAAGACAAGCTTCGACAAATATGCGCGTAGGTGGCGCTAGTGAACTTGACAAAAAAACGCGAGTGGCCTACCTAGACAGTAGACCAACCTTGACTACATTCCCCTACTTAAAATTAAACATTTCTAAATCTCTAGTTTAAAACATTTTGAAATTCAATTATTTATACAAATTGCAAATGCAACTCTTATGAAATTAAATTATTTTCATAATTTCAATTCAAATATTTTTTAGTATTTTTTACTAAAATTTTTCTTTAAATTAATTATTTTTAATAACTTTTCAGAAATCAATTCCTCATGATTTCGTCTAATTTAAGAAGAATTTAAAATTTTAAATATTTGTATTGAAATAAATAAAAAAAAATTTTAATTCCTAATTTCTTCAGAATTTTGAATGAAAATTATTTAAAATTCAAATTTTCTAAATTTTTAATTGGAAATCAAATTATTTCTAAAAGTTCTAAACGCAACTCTCATGAAATTCAATTATTTTTCTTATTTCAGTTAAAATATTTTTTAGAATTTTTAACAAAAATTATTCTCTAAATCAATTATTTTTAATAACTTTTCAAAATTCCATTACTCATGATTTCATCTAATTTAAGAATAATTTAAATATCTGTATTTAAATAAATAAATAAAAAATTTCTAATTCCTAATTTCTTCAGAATTTTGAATGAAAATTATTTAAAATTCAAATTTTCTAAATTTTTCATTTGAAATCTTTTTGAAATTCAATTATTTATAAAAATTTTAAACGAAACTCTTATAAAATTCAATTATTTTTGGAATTTTCATGAAAAATCATTCGCTAAGTAATTATTCAATATAATAATTTTATGAAATTTAAAAAAAATAAATTATTCAAATTAAATTAAATTTTAAATTCAATAAAGTTCAGTTGAATCGTAAATTTCGAAAAGTGCTCAACTTGAGGGAGCGAAAGTCTTATTTTCACATAAGAATAAATAATAGTAAAAATGACTTCTAATACCGTTTTTTTTTTGTTTTGTTTCTCGATTCAATTATTGCCCAGAAATAAAAAGAATGTAAGATTTTGTTTAAAAGTTTATGGTGATTTAAATCTTTTAAATATTTTCTTGTTGTCATTACACAAAAGAACAGAATTTTCTCATGAATTCTTAGAAATTTTATATTTTTCCAGTACTTTTGATAAAATTTTCCGATTTTCCTAAAGAATTTTATTTTCCTATAGTCTTTTCCCTAAATTTCCTAAATTTACTGATTTTCCTCAACTGTGGCAACCCAATTAATAAACAAATTACTTTGAATTATTATATAAAAGAAGGGAACCAACGAGAAAAAGAAAGAAAATACTTCTTTTCCAAAAGAGAAAAAGTTAAATTCGTAAATGCCTTGCAAGAGAAAAACTATAATACGTAATTTCGAATACTGACCGAGAAGAAGAGTTCACGCGTGAATTTCTGACATAATGTATATAGCTTCTTTTATAGGGGAATGCGGCTGAACTTTACTATCCAAGGCCTCAATCGCTTTCAAAGGGATGGAAGATGCTAGGCGTCCCTCCAAGGCGCCTTTCGCCTCATCTATCACCCCTTTTTCACCCCCGTTACGTCGCGAACTTGCCGCTACGCGTGGAAAAGACCCGGATGTCGAGTGGGAAGGGCATAAGTCAAGGGAGAGCGGAGAGTGAGAGAGAGAAAGAGACCTTATGTCGCTAATTCATTCCCCTGGACACAAGTTACATAAGCCTGTGTATTGTTGAAAGAGCCGCTAAATCTCTTCAGCGAGAATATAGCGAGAAAACTTGTTAGACCTGTCACATCTTTTTTTTCCCCAACATTTTCCATCACAAGAGTCAAGAGAAATTTCCCAAATGCTGCTTTTTTCAAAATGTTTCTTTCTATTCTGCCCGCTGCCTATTCTGCAAACATAGAGATATAAATTAGTGTCAAGAAAAACGAAATTTAGAGAAAAATTTACTATGAAAATGTATTACTATTTTTTACTTCTAACTATATAATTCAGATTCAGAGGGAAAATTTTACCGAATTTTAAATAATTATTTCATGTAAAAATTCTCCTAATCCAGGGTTCGAATCAGTGAAAGTATTTAAAAATATCGACCTTTCGGACCAAAAATTAAAAATTACGGACCAATATTACTGACAAAAATATAACCATATAGTCCGATTCAAATAAGAGAGCATTTTACTTAAAACTATAAATTAAATTTCCATAATGAAATTAAAGATGACCGAGAGATAAAATAATTATTTTTTATTATATAAACATTGTTATTGTAATTTCTTCAAAATTATATTCATCATTTCAATTAGATTACTATTCCCAGAATGTTTAACTAAAATTCTTCTTTAAAAAAATTATCATTATAATAATTTTTCAAAATGATCTTTGAGAATTTTCAAATCGATTTGTTCACAATTAAATTTTAAGAAATTTCGATTATTCGGAAATTCTTCAATTAAATAAAGATAAGAAATTTAAAAAATCAACTAATTTAAAAATATTTAATTAAACTTTTTAAAAAAATTATCTCTACAAAATTGTTGGTTAAAAGTGTGAAAAATTCATATTTTCAAAGATTTTAATTTGGAACTTATTCAAAATTCAGTTATTTCTAATAATTCATTCTATAATACTTTTAATATTCAATTATTAGATATCTAATATTTTAACTAAAATTCATTTTTAAATCAATTTTTATAAGAAAATTCTACAAGAATTCAATTATTTAAATACAAAAATATATTAAAATTCAAATAAAAATAAATAAAAATTTATTAAATAATTAAAAATTTTTGAAAACAATTGAATTTTACAGAAAAATTTCAATTATCTTTTTAAATAATAAATATTTGAAGAGATAATTGAAATTTAAGACTAGAATTTTTAAAAAATTTTTGATCATAATTGAATTTCTGAGAAGAATTTTATTATAATTTTTCAAAAAAATTAGTTCTACAGAATTTTTAATTAAAAAGTTTAAAAAATTCAGATTTTTAAATATTTTAATTTGAAACCTTTTCAATTAATTATTTCTAAAAAATTTACTCCAGAATGCTTTTAATATTCAATTATTATCTAAAATTTTGACTGAAATTCATTTTTAAATCAATTTTTATTCGAAAATTTCAACGAGAATTCAATTATTTAAATATAAAAATAAATAATTTATTTAATAATTGAATGTTTCTTAAAATTCAATTCTCATAAAGAATTTTTAAATAATTGAATTCTATTGACGAATTTTAATAAAATTTTTAAGAATAATTACATTTTTCGAGAAATTTGTTTAAAATTGCATTGAAAATAATTGAAATTATGCGATAAGTTTTATTATATTTATGAAAGTAATTGAATTGTTAAAAAGAATTTTATTAAATTTTTTTTTTTAATAATTGAATTGTTTGGAAAAATTTATTAAAATAGTAGATATTGAAAATCATTGAATCGAGGAAATTTGTTTGAAATAATTGAATTTCGTAGAAGAATTTTATTAGTTTATAAAAGTTAATTGGAAATTTGTGTACATAATTAAATTTCTTTGAAAACTGACTTTTACGGACTTTAATCAAATGTACGGACTTTTTTAGGGCTCGAACTAGGTCCTAGTTCGAGTCCTAATCCTATAATTTGTTCGCAAAATTCTATTGATAACTTTACAACGTCAAACTTGACGATTCTCTAAATTATTACTTGAAAAATCGTCAGTTCTGACATCGTAAATTTTAGTTTAATAAATTGTTGAATTTTTCATTAAAATTATCCAATTTTAAAAAAATTATCCCATTTTAATAAAAATATTGTATTTTATTAAAATTTGAGTCTGGGGATAATTTTATTAAAGAGAGAAAGAAATAATAACAGAAGGAGACGTGGAGTAATTAAGACGTTGCTTTAAGTTGTAGAATAATGCGCAAACTTGAAAGTGAGACAAGCTTATTAGTCAAATTGCAAAAGTCGTTTTCATTTCGTTTGAGACACACCACCCTTGTTGAACTGGTATGACGCTTGTTTTGTATTACTTGGTCGTTTGTGTGTGACAGAATGTTTACGAGGTGGCTTTCCTTCGTCAGAATATTACATCAGTTGGCTGACTCCTGATGGTTTTGTAGACGACATCGGTATAGGCATATATATATATATATATATATATACACAGAACGCGTTGGGTCCGACGACAATGTTCACCCTCTTATTGATATATATGTTCTATGTCGTTTCTCTCCCCTTTGCAATGTAATAGTGGAGAGAAATTTCTACAAGACAGAATCATTATGTCGAAATTCCTCTTCTGGTGTAGTCATTTTTTATTTCGTTTTATTTATTTTTTGCTCCTAATTTTTTACTATAATCATTTTTTATTTCCTTTTTAGCGACCAATTTCTGTATACATAGTAATTTTTCATTACGATTTTTGCGACTTATTCAGGGTTGCAACAAAAAATTAATTTTATTTTTCCCTGATCTCCAGACTTTTTCCTGACTGATTTTTACGATTTTTACTTTTTTCCTGACCTTTAAAAATATTCTGATTCACTCGACAAAATTATTAGATACCCCAAAAAATGTTCTAATACATTTGCGAATTTCTTAAATCATTCTAAAACATCAATAACTTCTTTTTTAAATAAATATTTAATCATTGTTATTTTTCTATATATTAGGATTTCAAAAAAAAAATCAAATTCAAACCATTATGACATTCAACAACTTATAAGAATATATAAAACATGAAGATAACGATCACTCCGAGTCTTCGACTCGGATTGATCGATTTCTTCATGCTTTATAATAATTTAAATTCCCATAAAATTTTTCAAAAAGAATTAAATTATTTAACAAAAATTTTAATAAAATCCTTCGCAAGAATTTAATTACTTTTACAAGTAATAAAATTTTTCACATGAATTCAATTATTTAAAAGAATGTAATAAAATTCGTTGTGTATAAGAAAGCAAATAATTATTTTCATAAATAATAAAATTTTTGACAGAATTTCAATTATTTTTAATACAATAAATTTTAAATAAATTTCTCGAAAAATGTAATTATTTTCAAAATTTTTTTGCTCAATTCAATTACACTTTACAAATTAATGAAATTTCTCGCTGATATTAAAATATTTACAAAATCTACTATGTTAATAAAATTCGTTTCAAGAATTTAATTATTTTCACAAATAATAAAATTCTTAATAGGATTTCAATTATTTAAAAAAATTTAATAAAAATCATTGCAAGAATTTAATTACTTTCATAAACAACAGAATTCTTCACAGGATTTCAATTATTTCTAATACAATATTTAATCAAAATCGTTGCAAAAATTCAATTATTCTCCTAAATAATAAAATTCTTCACATAATTTCAATTATTAAAAAAGAATGTAATAAAAATTCGTTGTAAAAAATCAATTACTCTCCTAAATAATATATCAATTCTTTACAGGAATTCAATTATTTTCAAAAATAAGAAAATTTTTCTATAGAATTCAATTATTTTCAAAAATAATTAAATTCCTTGTATGAATTCAATTATTTTACTAAATTTTAATAAAATTCTCTTCAAGAATTCAATTATTTTTATAAATAATAACTTTCTTTGCAGAAGTTCAATTAGTTTCAAAGATAAGAAAATTTCTCAATAGAAATTAATTATTTTCAAAAATAATTAAATTCCTCGTAAGAATTCAATTATTTTTCTAAATTTTAATAAAATTCTTTTCAATAATTCAATTATTTTGATAAATAATAACTTTCTACGCAGAAATTCAATTATTTTCAAAAATAAGAAAGTTTCTCAATAGCTGAATTCAATTATTTTCAAAAATAATTAAATTCCTCGTAAGAATTCAATTATTTTCAAAAATTTTATTAAAATTTTTCGAAAGAATTCAGTTATCAATTAATATTAATAACTTTTGCAAAAGTTCCTTGAGAATTTTTAAATCAATTTGTTTATAATTCAGTTTTACGTAATATTGATTTTAAGGAAATTCTTCATTTTAATATTTAGAAAATAAAAACTAGAAATAATATCAAAAAACAAAATTCAATTAAACTTTATCAAAAAAATTACTTTTACAGAATTGTCAGTTAAAAGTGTGAAAAATTCAAATTTTTAAAGGATTTTAATTTGAAACCTTTTCAAAATTCAATTATTTTAAAAAATTCTCTTTTGACGAATTTTAAAAAAATTTGATAACATTTTTCGAGAAATACAATTAAAATTTTGTATTCAAAATAATTGAAATTCTGCGATGAGTTTTATGATTTATAAAAATAATTGTATTTTTAAAAAGAATTTTATTATTTATGAAAATAATATAGAATTATTGCGAAGAAATTTATAAAAAATTTGTAAATACTTGAATTCCTGTGAATGTTTTATTGTTTTTGAAAATAATTTAATGTTTGCTTAGAATTTTATCAACATTTTTTTTAAATAATTGAATTCATGTAGAAAATTTTTATTAAAATTGATATTGAAAATCATTGAATTGAGGAAATTTTTTGAAAATAATTGAAATTTTGCCAAAAAATTTATTAAAATTTTCGAAAATAATTGAATTTTTGAAAAGAATTTTATTATTTTTAAAGATAATTGAAATTTTGACAAGAATTTTTTTTATAAATTTTTGAACATAATTGAATTTCTGCAATCATTTTATCCAAAATTCAAATCTTTCCAGTACTTTAATAAAAATCCCTGACTGATTTCCCTGATCAATTCTTCTTTTCCTTATTAATTCCCAGACCCGTAGCAACCCTGATTATTTCTTTTTAGCAATCCATTTCGTTTTTTATCGCTAATTTCTACTACGGAAATTTTCATTTTTATGACTAATTTTTTATTTTGTTTTTTTAATTTCTGTAAATAGTAATTGTTTATTTTGTTTTTTGCGACTTATTTCTCTACAACATCAAAATGAGAGGAATCCGCACTTAAAGAATATTTTTCTTCGGCGTGTGGGTGTAGAGAAAAATTCTCGTAGAATTAGGAATCGTAATTAATTTCATGTGCAATTTTTCTTCAATGTGCGACATAAAGGTGCAAGAGCAGAGAAAAGAAAGAGATTCAAAGAAGCAAAAGGGGTGAAGAAATAAGGGCGAGAGAGAGAGAGAGAGAGAGAGAGAGAGAGAGGAGGAGAGACACTACTGAATTGTCTGAGATGATGAAGAAAAAAAAGAAAGAGAGAGAGAGAGAGAAAAGGAGAATCGTGTGGGACATATACGTGAACACCGAAAAGGAAGCAAAAGTCGTTCTCGGGCGGTCGGTCAAATGTTTAAACAAACGAGCAATTATCTTAACTTGATCTTGGATCTGTTCGTTCTCAGTTGCTCTCATTTCACATTGAGACCCTTGTTCATCGTTCCTTCTCTCCTATCCACGTCTCGAATTTTCTCTCTCCTTCATTCTCTCCTTTTTATATATTCATCTCTCACTCTTCTTCTCATTCTCTCTTCTCCTCTTCCCAACCGAAGCGGCTTGGACCACGTAAAAAGTTGGAGACATTTGCTGCTCGTGTTTAACCACGTTTCTCTTTATGTATATACAAATATATATGTGTATTCTCCTCTGAGAGCTAGTCGCACATGCTCTAAAATACACAAGAAAGAAAGAAAGAGAGGATCACTTGAGGGTCTCTCTAATCGTGACGTACTGATCACACGAGACTTTTGACAGGTATATATAGGAATCAAACCGGTTCTTTTCTAGATAGGAATTGATAAACGTTCTCAGGTGATTGGTATCTTTCATCGAGATGCGTGTACACAGAAAAATATTTATTTAACGAAATGAATCGTCTTCTTGTTTGTTTTTCCCTTTTTTTTGGCACTGAATTCTTTCATCAAAACAACCAATTATCAAAACGAAAAAGTCCAACTAGATCACTGGAAAAATTTGATTCTCTTAAATATAAAATCAAATTAGAACCCCCACAGCACCGAAAATTTCCTGAAAACATTTTTAAATATTAATTGCAAATGTTTGGAATATTTAAATGCGAAATTTAGTGAAAATTGTGTAAAGATTTAAATAAATCGTTATTGCCACAAGGAATTGTTATAAGTATCATCATTATTATTCAAATAATAAAAATAAGAACAAGAATAAGAAAAAGCAGGAAAAAAAGAAGAAGAATAATAAATTAATTTTATCAATCCAGGAATTAAATTCTAAAAATCTTTCGTTTCAATTTCAACAAAATTGTTTACACATTCGAATAGAAATTTTAATTAAAACCGGTTTATCGTGTGTTCAACATAATATCGATAATAATAATAATAAAGTGAGATATTCAAGGACCCATCAAAAACAACATGGTTTTCGATGTTAATATCACCTTTTTATTGAAGATAGAAATCTCATAGTTGTATTGGAAAAAAATGATAATTAAATTGAAATTCCGATAAATTATCTCGATACCAAATTAAACATATGTATATGTATTTATACATTGTTTTAAATTTTAAACTGTGAAATAAGTTTATATAGACAATGGAGAACAACTTTTTTTCATTCAAATAATCGATAATTACTTCAACTTTAAATAATAATAATTTTTCTATTATTTTAATTTTAATTGTAATCTCAAATTTAAAGGGAATAAAAATTTCCATTGAAATTAAATCTGTGAAAATTTTCACTGCTTCAAATTGAGAGAACAAATGCACCAAATGAACTAAATATTATACGAATAATTTGTATTTCAGTGTATTGAAATTATATTTACAAAAGATGTGAAACCATTTTTTTTAAAATTCAATTATTTTCAATAATTTTAATAAAAATTCTCAAAACAACACAATTATTTAAACAAATTTTTTATCAAATTCTTCATAAAATTAAGTTAGGTTAAGAAATGAATGTAAAAAGGATCCTCGAACCCTGCATGATTGTAGCAGGGAGAGTACAATAAATATATAACTTTAGAATTCTTTTAATTATTTCCAAAAGTTTAATAAAATTCTTAGCAAAAATTCAACTTTTATCATAAATTAATGCAATTCTTGTCAGGAATTCAATTATTTTCAAAAATAATTAAATTCCTTGAATGAATTTAATTATTTTCAAAAATTGTAAACAAATCCTAGGGAAGAATAGTAAATTATTTTCATAATTAATCAAATTATTCATAAAATTCTTTTAAAGTATTTAAATATTAACCCAAATCTTGATAAAATTTTCTAATTCAATTATTTTCATAAATAGTATTTAAAATTAATTACAGGAATTTAATTAATTCAAAATTTTTTTTTAAATTCTTCGAAAAGATTAGTTTTGTTTTAAATTTTTATATTTAAATATAATAATCTAATTAAATTTTTAAAAATAATAAAATTGTTCACAGGAATTCAGTTATTTTTATTTTTAATAAAACTAGCAAATAATAATATTTTTTAGAGCAATTCAATTATTTTTAATATAATTTTAATAAAATTTCTCGAAAGAATACAATTGTTTTAAAAATTATTAATTAAATTCGATTATTTTCGACAATTTAGATAAAATTCTTTTAAAAAAATCATTATTTTCAAAATTTTTAATAAAATTTCTTCAAAAAATTCAATTATTTTCAAAAATTTAGATAAAATTCTTCGAAACAAATAAATTACTTTTATAAATTGTAAAATCCTCCGCAAGAATTAAATTATTTTCATAAATAATAAAATTTTTTATAAGAATTAAAATATTTCCATAAATAATAAAAATCTTCAAAGGAATTCAATTATTTTCATAAATAATAAAATTTTTCGGAGGAATTCAATTATTCTCAATAAAATTTTAATAAAATTTCTCGAAAGAATAAATTATATTTAAAAATATTATTTTTAAGAGTTTTAATAAAAATTCAATTATTTTCAATAATTCTGATAAAAATCTTCGAACCAATTCAATTATTTTTATAAATTGTAAAATTCTAGCCAAGAATTCAATTATTTTTAATACAATTTTAATAAAATTTCTCAAACAGGTTCAATTATTTTTAAAAAATGTAATAAAATTTTTCCAAATAATTCAATTGTTCTTAAAAGTTTTTAATAAAATTCTTTGTAAATTTAAATCATTTTCAAAATTTACAATTAAAATTATTTAAAAACATTTCATTATTTTTACGAAATTTTATAAAATTTAAAAAATGTAATTATTTATAAAAAGTCTAATAAAATTGTTTAGAAAAATTTAATTTTCTATGATTAATTTGAATAAAATTTAATAGGAAAATTATTATTAATTACAATTAATCAAATTTTTTTGATAAATACTTTGCAAGAATTAAATGATTTTCAGTACATTAATTTCAAAAATTGAAAACATTTAAAAAGGAAAATTATTTTAAAAAGTTAAGAGCAAACAGAAATTAACTTCAAATTGCGAACTTCCTAAAAATTCAATTATTTTAGTAAATATGATAATAAAATATTTGGTAGGAATTGCTTTGAATACAATTTTAATTAAATTTCTCGTAAAAATTCAATTACATTATTTTCGGAGTGAATTTTGATTCACTATGAAAATAATTAGGAGAAAAGAGTAAATATTTTAATATTCTTAGGGGTCAAGGAGAAAAAATTGAAATTCTGTCTGGAAATCAATTTTCAAAGGTCAAGGAAAAAACAATCAAATTTTTTTGATGTCAACCCTGAAATAAGTTTCATTGATAAATAGTTTATATAATTACGTAAGAAAATTTAAAATCCTAGTGAATCAGTTTTAGAAAAAGGAAAAAAAAATGGATGAGTAGACATTTGGCTAGGCTTGTCAGCTCTCTGTCGCATTTCCATAATCATTACAAGCGAGAAAACATCAAAGGAAGAGAGCATCGCAGACGATAGATCTTTCAAGGTGCGCGCATCTAGCCGGTGAAAATTGTGTCGGGGCGTGCACTCTTGACGCGACGCAATGTTTAGAAAATGTTTTTTTTCTCTCTCTCTCTCTCTTTTTTTTTTCTAAACAAAAAGGCGAAAGAAGCGTTTCGTTGAGCAAGAATAGAATGCACGATGAAGCTAAGCCGGGGCATCTAAGGATCCGCTCTTTATGCGAACGAAATTAGCCCTGAAATGGCAGAAAAATAATCTCAAATATAAGGGGGTCCATCCAATATATAAATATCCCTTGTAGAGTAGATCATCCTGTTAAACATATCCCCGAGGAACATCTTCGTTATTTTTTTTCTTCCCCTCTTTTTTCTCAATTTGAACTCGGTTTTCTTTCTCTCGCACTCTTTGGCTTCTTTTCTCTTTTTTTTATTATCAATTTCTCCTCCGACAAACGAGAAATGGTTTCTAGGATTGCACAGTCGACCGCGCGCGCACATCTTCCCTTTGTCCCAGCATTATCCTTCATATACCTTTTTCCAACGAACCAAGCTGGATGATCATCTAACCAGTGTCCTGGTCTCGCGAACCCGTCTAAGAAATGAACCAGTTGCACTTCTCTGGAAACTTAATTCGATTCCAAAGCTAGAGCATCGTCTCGGTACCGAATCGCAACAAATTTCATGCTTTCAGCTCCTATGTACTGAGAGAAAAAGATTTAACTTCAAATATATATAATTCACTGTGGGAAAGTAAAGGGTTGCTTTGATTCAAGATCGAGTGGTTTTTATATTTTCTTTTGGATTTCTATAGTTTCTTTTCAATTGTCGATATAATCAAGCCCGAAAGATGTAAAAAAACAAAACATTTTTAAATTTAATTTTTCGTATTCGATATTTAATTATAATATTTTAATTTTAAAATTAAAATATAGCTATAATTAAATATCTTTAAACTTAAAAAATATTTAATAAAATATTCAATTTAACGATCATTCCGTGTCATCACTGACTCAGAATGATCGTTAAATTCACTATTTTTTTAAAATATTTAAAACAACCGAGTGATAAAATCATGTAATATTTTTAAAAAATATTTATTATAATTGAACTTTCAAAGAATTGAAATTAGAAATTTTCGAGAATCCAAATTTTTGTGAAAAATGAATTTTCCAAAAAAATTGAGATTCTCAAAAATCTTAAAAAGATAGAATTTACAAATTAAACTATGATTTTTAATTCAAAACAATTGTGTTTTATTAATGTTTGTTATTATTTAATCCTAAAGAAATTAAATTAGAATTTCATTGATTTTAAAATTCCAAACGCATTTAAAAAGAGAAATTATCAAGAAAATGAGGAAAATGGAAAAGAAAATAACAAACTTTAAACTGAAAAAAATAAAAGTTTTTAATTAAAGTTTGTTATTTTCTTTGCCATTTTCCTCATTTTTTGTTGTTGATAATTTCTCTTTTTAAATGCATTTCGAATTTTAAAATCAATGAAATTCTAATTTAATTTCTTAAAGATTAAATAATAACAAAAATTAATTAAACACAATTGTTTTGAATTAAAACTCAAAGTTTAATTTTTAAATTGTATCTTTTTAAATTTAATTATTTGAAAACAAACATTTTTCACAAAAATTGAGATTCTCGAAAATTTCTAATTTCAATTTTTTTCAAGTTCACTTTTAATTAACATTTTTCACTTTAAAAGCTTTTAAAATTCAATTATTTCTAAAAATTTTTTAATGATTCACACGGAGAAAAATATAAAGTAACTTTTACTACTTTTATAGTAAAAAATTTCCGGCAAAGCATTTCTGGTAATTTTTACTATACTTTTGGAGTAAATTTTGCTATACGTTCGAAGTAAATTTTACTTATTTTTACAAATATTTACTTCAAACGTAGCAAAATTTATTCCAAAAGTATAGTAAAAATTACCAGAAATGCTTTACCGGAAATTTTTTACTATATAAAAGTAGTAAAAGTTACTTTATATTTTTCTCCGCGTAGGATTTTTAACAAAAATTTAAAACCTTTTGAAATTCAAAAAAATTGTCCATAAGAATTCAGATTTTTCAAAATCTTAAATTAAAAACCTTTTAAAATTCAAAGATTTATAAAAAATTTCCACAAGATGTAAAATTTTCAAAAATTTTAAATTCTTCGAAATTCAATTATTTCAACAACAAAAAATTCCACAAGATTTAGGATTTTAAATAATTAAAAATTTTAAATCTTGAAATTTGATTATTCATAGAAAAATATAAACGCAACTTTTTCAAAATTTTACTATTTTTTTTGGATTTTTAAGTAAAATTATTCGCCAAGCAATTTATAAATAATAATTTTATGAAAGTTCTTTAAAAATTAAATTGTTTAAAATAAATTCAATTTAATAATTTATAAAATGCAATTATTGCAGGGCTCGAACCAGTGAAAGTATTTAAAAATACGGACTTTGCGGACCAAAAATGAAAAATTACGGATCATTTATGACAAAAATAAAAGAACATTTTACTTAAAGCAATAAATTAAATTTTTCATAACTATATAAAACATGAAATATAAAAAAATCCTCAATTAAACTTTTTCTCAAATAAAATTTATCCCACAGAATTGTTAGTTAAAAATATGAAAAATTCAAATTTTCAAAGATTTTAATCTGAAATCTTTTCAAAATTCAATTATTTCTAAAAGTTTACGCTCTAATTCTTTTACTATTCAATTATAATTTGAAATTTTAACTGAAATCCTAAATCAATTTTTATAAGAAAATTCCACTAGAATTTAATTATTTAAATACAACAAAAAACAATTTATTGAATAATTGCATGTTTCTTAAAATTGAATTCTCATAAAGAATTGTATCAATAAATTTTTAAATAATTGAATTCTCTTGACGACTTTTAATAAAATTTTTAAGAATAATTACATTGTTTCCAGGAATTTAATTAAAATTTAATTAAAAATAATTGAAATTCTACAATGAGTTTTATTATTTATCAGAATAATTAAATTATTAATAAGAATTGTATTATTTACCAAAATAATTGAATCCCTGTAAAAATTTTATTATTTATGAAAATAATTGAATGATTGCGAAGAACTTTATAAAAAAAATTTGTAAATAACGAAATTCCTTTGAAATTTTTATTATTTTTTGAAAATAATTAAAGGTTTGTGTAGAATTTTATTAAATTTTTTTTTTAAATAATCGAATTCTTTTGGGAAATTTTATTAGAATAGTAATACTTATTAAAAATCATTGAATTGAGGAAAATTTTTTAACATAATTGAAATTTTGCCAAGAATTTTATCAAAATTTTTGAAAATAATTGAAATTTTGACGAGAATTTAAAAAAATTTTTGAGCATAATAATTTTGCTCAAAAATTTTTGCAAAGCTACTGACTTTTACGGGATTTAAGGACCTAGTTCGAGCCCTGTTGTTGTCAAAAGTAGAAGAAAAATTTAAGGTTTTATTTAAGGTTTTGTATTAAAATTCGTTGTGATTTCAAAGTTTATGAAGCGAAAAAAAAAATTCGAAAAGTCTTAATTGCTTTTTTTTTATTTTTAAAAGTTATGCTGGACCCCTAGAACTGGAATTTTTTTTATCAATTTCAGAAATTTAATACTGTTCTCAGTACTTTTGATAAAATTCTCAGATTTTTTCCTGATTTCCTTGACCTGTGATAAAAACTACTCTGACGAACAGTAGTCAGTGCATGTAAATAATTATGAAGAATGCACGGATATACTATATATATATACTATACTATATACTATATAATATATAGTATATATACTATATACTATATACTTTCATAGTAAAACCTAATTAATAAACTGTCAGAAACTTCTGCGCGCATTTCTGATAACTTTGACTACTTTCGGAGTAAATTTTGCTACGTTCGAAGTAAATTTTACTAATTTTTTACAAATATGTTCTTTGAACGTAGTAAAATTTACTTTGAACGTAGCAAAATTTACTCCGAAAGTATATAGTAAAAGTTACCGCAGAAATGCGCAGAAGTTTCTGACAGTTCAGGTTTTACTATGAAAGTAGTAAAAGTTACTTTATATTATTTTCCATGTGTAAATAATTATGTCCCATAATTATCTTACTTGTATTATCTTACTTGTGGAAGTGGAATTTGTCTTCTTCTCCTTCAAAAAATGCAAAAACTATGAAGTTGCTCCCAAATTCCGAATTTCTGCGTCTTCGATGCTTGTGCTTCAATGATTCGCCAAGTTTTCTGCAAAAAGACAAAAATCCATTAGTCCGATATAAACAATAGTGAAAACAAAAAAAAAGTAAAATTAGAAATTTAAAAATTACTTAAAAATAAAATTTTTCTTAAAAAATATACACAATGTATATTTAATATTGAAATAAATTTCTGTTTTTATCTTTCCACGTTCCGAAAATAAAAAATTTCGATACTTAATAAAAAAAAACAATTCCACAAGTACACTTTAACTTGAAAATAATTCTACTTCATTCCTGTATACCAGCAAACGACGACATCGACAACGACAACTTGGAGAAAATTAGGACTGTCCATGCAGCTTCCTCTTCGTTTTGTTCCTTCTAAAATGCTTCTCCGGGCGTTCGGTCCAACGAACCGGAAATTGGACAGAGCGACCGCTCGAAAACAGAAGTCCGGAAAAAAGAAAAGACCTCCGGAGAGCAGAGGACATCGGCGGGGCGCATGAAAAACTTCTTGTCGCGATCGTGTCGATAGCTCGTTAAGGTAAAAAGGGACCCATGACGATTCAATATTATATATACATATACATATATGTTCGCACGCTATTGGAGGGGAAAAAGATTTGCGGAAATTCAAACGAGATCTAACGTAAACGTTTCGAAGTGGACGAGACAATTTCCGTAATCTGAATAATATTCGCTCAGTCGCGCTCGACCAGCCGTCAAGAATAGTCGTTTAAAAGCCAACAATAGTAATGGATACATTTAATCCAATCGGTTCCGAGGTCTCAAAAAGCGAGCCGACAATGACATTCAATAACTGACAGGGCTCACCTTTTGATCAGTATCTGAATCTCGAGTAAGCACTGTCTCCGATCCCTATTGATTATCTATTCAGGTAAACGACACGCTTAACTCATTTTTTCCTCCCAAAAAATATTTACAATTTGACTGCTTTTTTTCCAAAAAAATATTCACAATTTGAGTACTTTTTTTCCCAAAAAAATATTCGCAATTCGGTTACTTTTCTCTCCCAACAAATATTCACAATACAATCCGCTAATAATTGAAGTAAAAAAATTATACTAAAAAATTTTAATAAAATTCTTAAGAATCACTTCAAAAATTTTTAATAAAATTCTTTGAAACAATTTAATTATTCTCAAAAATTATAAGAAAATTTTTTCCCAAAAATTCAATTATTTTCTCAAATAATGAAATTTTTCGCTGAAATTCAATTATTTAAAATAAAATTTTAATAAAATTCTTCGCAAAAATCCAACTATTTTCATAAATATTAAAATTTTTCACAAGAATTCAGTTATTTTCCCAAATAACGTAATTCTTTGTTAAAATTCAATTATTTTCATTAATTGCTATTTTAATAGAATTTGATTATTTAAAACAAATATTAATAAAATACAATTATTTTCATAAATATAACAATTTGTCGTTGAAATTCAATTATTTGAAAATAATTAAAAAATTTAAAAATAATCTACTATTTCGGGAGCGTTCACCAATGAAGTCACGCAATTTCTTGTATGATTTTCAACCACCTCCCCCCCTTCCTTTTTAATAAAATTCAATTATTTTTAAACAATGTTAATAAAATTAAATTACTTTTATAAATAATAAAATCTTCACAGAAATTCAATTATTTAAAATACAATTTTAATAAAATTTTTCTCAATAATTCAATTATTGTCATAAATAATAAAATTCTCCATTGAAGTTTAAATATTTAAAAAATTTTAATAAAATTCGTTGCAAGAATTCAATTATTTTTATAAATAATAAAATTCTTCATAGAAATTAAATGATTTTTATAATAATTTTGATAAAATGTGCTTATAAGAATTAATTAATTTTCAATACCGCAGTTGTAATTATTTTTCTCAAATAAAAATTTAATTACTTTTAAACTTCTTAGTGAAAATCTTCAAAAAAAATTCAATTTTTTCAAGAAATTTTAATTAAATTTTTTCCTAGCATTCAATTATTTTCAAAAATAGTAAAATTATTTACAGAAATTCGTTAAAAAATTTTAATAAAATTCCTCACAAGAAATCAATTGTTTTCATAAATAATAAAATTCTTCACAGGATTTCAATTATTTCTAATACAATTTAATAAAAAATCGTTGCAAAAATTCAATTTATTTCATAAACAATAAAGTTCTTCGCCGAATTTCAATTATTCAAAAAAAATGTAATAAGAATTTGTTGCAAAAATTCAATTATTCTCTTAAATAATAAAATTCTTCACAGGATTTCAATTATTTTTAATACAACTTTAAATGAACTCCACGAAAAATGAGATTATTCTTAAAAATTTATTTAATTTCTGTGAAAGAATTAAATGGTTTTAAAAAATTTTAATAAAATATACTTTATAAGAATCTAATTTTAAGAAAAAATGAATTATTGTACGATTAAACGAACTTACCTGAAGTGAAGTTCAATCGAAATTATGCGAGTAGATCTCGTCCGAATAGATCAAATGTAGTAACGCAAGTTGCTTGATCCATGCCACAGTTTTTTAAATATTCGCGCTAAAAGTTTCGCATTACCTTACTAGAGGGCATCCTTCCATTATATCGCCATTACGCTTTGATGTTTAATTTGATTCAAATCGATATGGGTTGATTAGGGTAGGGTGGGAGTGATCTATTCGGACGAGATCTACTCGCATAATTTCGATTGAACTTCACTTCAGGTAAGTTCGTTTAATCGTACAATTATGCTACGTGATCTCGTCCTCTAGATCAAATGTAGTTGTTTAAAGATAAGAATTTCGATTTGAATAACACCTTTTATTTTTCGCAGTTTAATACAGTACTTGCGAAATTACATGTCTCTCGAAGAGGACGATTGTAGAATTTACCGAACACATTTGATTTATGTGACCAACCTGCAGCCGCTCTTATGTTTTCAATACTTAAACCTTTTCGTTTTGCTGCAGACACAGCTGCATGTTTCGCGCTGTATCCCGCAAAGGTGCTGACGTCTATTCCGCTCATGCTCATGATTTCCTTGAGCCATCGACTCAAAGTTTGACTACTCGCAGGTTGATATGGTTTTTTATACGTTAGTAACAATGAATCCACGCCTTCTGGTCTGACAGAATTGGTTTTTTTCCATATACGTTTGAATTAGTGTTGCCACGCAAAGATTTGGCTGCTCTGACATAAATGGAAAATATAACAATGGTTGATTTTTGCCTACTCTCGTAGTTTTTAGTCTATCGGGAATATAAATTTTTATAGCATCGTCGCATACTTTAATATTTTCTAAGTTAATTTTAGATAAAGTTTGGAGGCGCTGAGCAGTAGATAAAGCCATGAGAGTTACTAATTTTTTCGATAATTGTTCTAAACTCAATTCTGAGTTTGGACCAAGGTCTGAAAGATATCTTAAGACTACGTCTGGGTCCCAGATATCTTCGTATTTTGCACGCGAAGGTTTTTCCACCGAAAAACCTTTACAAAAGCGCTTAACGATTGGGTTATTTCCTAAATCATGATTCAATACTAGAGAGACGGCTGAGCGATACGTATTCAAAGTCCCATACGTTTTTATCGATTTCGACACAGACGTTAAAAAATCTATAGCTTCCGATACCGATGCTTTGAACATTGAAAGATTCCTTGTTTTGCAATAACTCCACCAGAGCCTCAAAGGCTTGTTGTATTGTTTAATGGTGCTGCTCGCTAAGGACTGGAGTGTCGTCGGAATTGATGCTTCTGGGACTCCCTGTGCGAGAAAAGCTTCCCTGATAATAGTCCTGCTGCCAGGGTAAGTTTCTTCGAGAGAGGATGGTTTTCCCTAAATGGACAGATAAGTAATTCAGAATCCGGTTCAAAATATATTGGTTTTTTCAGTAACAGAGAATTGAATAAGGGGAACCAAGACTGTGTCGGCCATAATGGAATTACTAGTACCCCTTCGGCTTTATCCGTAATTATTTTTTGCAGAGTTCTAAGGATGACGGAAAAAGGTGGAAAAGCATAAAATTTAAACCCGTTCCAATTCACGGTGAACGCATCTATTGCGTAGGAGTTCGGATCTTGTTTCCACGATATAAATTTTTTGCATTTTTTATTCGCGGTGGATGCAAAAAGATCAATTTTGAATGGGCCAAAAGTATTTTCAATTTTATTAAATGCCCAGGGTGCTAGTTCCCACTCTGTTTCCTGTGGTAATGACCGTGATTCCCGATCTGCATCTACGTTTTCATGTGAGGCGATGTACGAAGCAAAAATCCAAAGGTTGCGTTTTTCGCACCACTGCCAAATATCTTTACATAAGCAAGTTAATTTTGGGTACTGTATTCCACCCATTTTATTTATGTAAGATATCGCAGTTGTGTTGTCTATACGTAATAAAATGTCTCGTGATCGCAAATTTTTTGCGAAACATTTTAGTCCGTAAAATGCGGCCAACAATTCTAAGAAATTTATGTGGTGTTTCTGATCTTCGAGACTCCACCAACCATGGATTTTTTCTTCGTTACATACGGCGCCCCAGCCTGTCAGGGATGCGTCTGTAAAAATTTCGAGAATAAAGACTTGTGAAGTAATTGGGTTTTTTGATAATGATATATTATCGATCCACCATTTAATGTCCGGTTGCAACGATTTTGAAAGGGAGACGTATTTGTCAAAGTTATCATTTTCTTTTGCTAGCGATAGAAATTTTTCCCTTTCTAAACTTTTGGTATATAAGGTTCCGTACTTAACGGCTGGACATGACGCGACTAGGGTACCTACGAATTGTGCTAACTCCCTGATTTTGCATTTTCTTAATTTGTAGAATTTATTAGCTTTTGTTAAAATCGATATCTTTTTCTTTTCCGTTAGTTCTAGAGTCATTTTGTTTGTGTCCCAGATGAACCCTAAATATTTTATTTTTGTTGTTATTTTTGTATCTGATTTTTCGAAGTTAATGATAAAGCCTAAACTTGTTAAAAGTTGTTTCGTGGCTATAATATTTTCTTCACATTGTTTTTTAGATTTCCCGATTAATAAAAAATCATCTAAATAAACTACGGAAAGGAACGAACGCGATCGAAGATTCTCGATGACTGGTTTCATAATTTTTGTAAATGCATATGGGGCTGTGCATAATCCGAATGGGACACAATTAAATTCATAAATAATGCCCTTAAACATGAACCGTAGGTATTTTCTGAAAGGTTTCGACACTGGAATTAGTAAAAATGCATCAGTCAAATCTAAAGTGGCTAAAAAGGCATCTTGAAAAAGAATTCTAGCGACAGTTTTTCTGTCCTCTAATTTGAAATGGGGTGGGTTTATAAATTTATTTAATTTTTTCAAGTTGAGTATAAAACGTTTTTCGCCATTCGATTTTTCTGCCAAAAAATAGGTTGACAGGAATTGACCTTTAACGGGTGGACATTCTGATATTGCCCCCTTTTTGAGCAAAATATTAATTGCCGAAAAATAATCACTTTCGTCCTGAGACGAAATTATTGACTCCTTAGGAGATTCAGTTTGCCAGGGTTCACTTACGAAGGGGATTTCGTACCCTGTGACGTACTGATAAATTATTTTATCGGATGTCAATTTTGACCAATTATGAGCGAACAGTCTCAGTCTACCAGCGATTATACTTACTTCAATTACCGTTGAGTCTTCTTCTGCGTGTTGTACCGAGTGAATTTGTTGATCTGCCCCCCCCTCGTCCTGTAATTCCTTTTGGGGGGGCCCCTGTAGTTTAAATGTTTCGACGAATCCTCTTTAGAAAAAGTGCGCTTCTTAAAATCGTTTGTCCTCCTAGTTGACGAGCCTACAGGCACTGTTTTAGCAATATCTTTGCTCGATCTTTCGGCTGCTTTTGCCAATTTTAATTTTTCGGCGAAATTTTCTCCGTATAAAAGCGTATCGACTGGGCATTCATCTGCAATTTTTTTGATTATTAAACTTAAACCAGGAGTAATAAATGATCTTCTTGTCATTGACATCCTATAGTGGAGGTCTGTCAGAAGTCCTCCTGAGTCTGCTAGATCACCAATGAGTGGTAAAAGGGTAGGGTCATTTTTGGATCTTATTATTAATTCGGTTAAACACTTTCCCATTGCGGAGATACCAGATCCTAACTGGTTTTGCGTTATCACTTGGAAGCTGTCTTTTTTTAATGACAGGTCTCCGGTGGAGCATTTAATTTCCGAATTTAATGGTGGAGCTTGTAGTGTTTTGCAATTTCCGGGAAAGGGATGTTTTTCTATCAGTCCTTTTTTCATTTCTTTGGAAATTCCTAACCCCAGATTTTTTATCCATACTTCTGATACAGAAGTGTAAATGTCCGGACCTAATTTAGCGTTTTCGTTAACATTACCGAGTAAGCTGAGAATTTCAGCATCGATTTGGGAAATTTCTTGATCGTTTGTGGTCGAGTTTTTTCGTTTTTGCTCGGTCGATGTCGCGTTTGTGTTTGACTTTGAACGATGGTTTCGCCGAGAAGTATTAGGCGATCGAGAGGTCCGTGATTTCCTCGAGTAAGAACTTGACGATGATGATCGAGATGACCCTGAAGATGAGGAATTATATCGACTAAGACGTGGCGCGCCTCGCGGACTACGCTCGCCGCTATTTTTGTCGCGTTTTGGTGTGTGAGCCATGGACCGAGAACGATTTCGAGACTGACGTGACGTACCTCGCGGGCTACGCCCGCCGTCATAATTGTCACGTTTATGTGTAGAAGATGTGGAACGAGAACGATTTCAATTCTGACGTGACGTACCTCGCGGGCTACGCTCGCCGTCATGATTGTCATGTTTATGTGGAGAAGATGTAGAACGAGAACGATTTCGACTCTGTCGTGGCGCACCTCGCGGGCTACGCTCGCCGCCAGCTTTGTCGCGTTTATGTGTAGATGTGGAACGAGAACGATTTCGACTTCGGCGTGTCGCGCCTCGCGGGCTACGATCGCCGCCTTTTTTGTCTCCTTTTGATCTTTGGTGATTCTTTTCTCTTGATTTTGACCGAGATCGGTGTTGCCTGTAACGTGACGAATCTCTCGGACTTCGCTCGCCGTTGCTATCGTTTCTTTTATGCAAAGACGACGACGCGTCTCGCCTTGGCCTCTTAAGTCGTTCCAATTCTTGATAAATCCGCTCTATATCCTTATCTCGTTGCCTTTTCCGGGAACCTCTTGGACTACGGGACTTCGATTTCTGACGTCCCATCACTTATAATTTATCAAAACTTTATACACTTTTATTTTTATTCTAATTAATTTCTGACACGTGTGGAATGGATCGCACAGAAAAGCGTAATGACGATATAATGGAAGGATGCCCTCTAGTAAGGTAATGCGAAACTTTTAGCGCGAATATTTAAAAAACTGTGGCATGGATCAAGCAACTTGCGTTACTACATTTGATCTAGAGGACGAGATCACGTAGCATAATTAAATCAATTGTTTATTTTTGTAGTTAAATAATTGAATTCTGGTAGAACATTCTAACAAGAATTGACTTTAAAAAAAATGTTAAATGTTCTAAAACTTTAATATTAATTAAATATTTATCATTATAAAATTAATTATTTATTATTTATCAAAAGAAAAATTCTAGTTTTGAATATTTTTTTTATAAATTCCAAAAAAAATATTGAATTTTGAAAGAATTATAGTTGCAAATTTTCAAAAAGAATTAAATTTCAAAAAGGTTTTACGATGAAATTATTGAAAATATCAATTTCAGTGGAAAAATAAATATTTAAATAATTATTTTCGAAAAATTATTCAAGTTTTGAAAATATAATTTAATTTTGAAATTATGAAAAAAAAAATTAATCTTTTGAAAAATTGGAATTAAAATTTGTTTCGAAAATAGTTGAATTGCGGTAAATAATTTAAAAAGATTAAATTATATTTCCACTTATTATGGAAATTTTGTCAAATTTAATTGAAATAAATTTTACATTGTCAAGAATTTTATTTTTTCACTTTCAAAAAATCTTTTTAATCATAATCGTATTTTGAAGAATTTTAACTAAAAATTTGGAAAATAATTGAACTTTAGAAAAAGTTTAGAACTGAAGTTATTATCACACTGAAAAAAAAATTTACTTTTGATTCAAATAATCCATTATTTGACTATTATTAATTTAATATTTCTTTGAATCAACAAAGTTTTATTTAAGTCAATTAAATATGGTATTTGATCCAATAATTTTAGTATTTGAGGCAAATACTATATATAATTGACTCAAATAAAAGTTATTTGCCGCAAGTAATCGATTATTTGAATCAAATAAATTATTTTTCAGTTTCAATAAAAAGTAAATATAAAAATATTTACTTTTTATTGAAATTGAAAAATAATTTATTTGATTCAAATAATCGATTACTTGACAATCAATTAAATATTGAAGCAAATAATTTTTATTTCTATTTGATCAAAAGATGGAAATTAGGAAAAAATCAGGGAAATACTGAATCAAATTGTGAATCGACTAAATCGAGATTTTTTAGTTGTCAAATTTAATTCTTCGAGAGCTACTTTCTACTACTTTTTTCATTCTTAAAGCTATACTTTTTGCTAATTTTTAAAATGCGAATGCTAATTTAAAGTGCGAAGTCTGTTTCAAATGAATCTTTATGAAACAATGATAAAAGACAAAAACTAATTTAAACACAAAGGAAACTGAAATACAAAGTGGAAATAATTCATAGTGAATTAGAATTGGAAGTAGAAGTAGAAGTAGAAGTATATAGAAGAAAAAAAGAATGGGAAGGTTTCACATATACTGAAAGCATAGAGCCATAAACCATTACAGTTTATTCCCTTTCATCCATTTGGAGCAAGCGAGAGTTCTTGACCACTCTCTCAGAGAATGGTTCCAACACAAAATGTATATGAAAGTAAATCTACCTTGAAATCTACGAAAATTACGTTTTCAGCGCAGTACCGTGCGTACACGCATGCGTCGAGAAGTCGAGAATGCTTTATCAATTATTGACCACAACTCTTTTAGAAATCAGCATCAACATATTGGACAATACTTTCTCGTATATATGGACTCTCAAGACCACACACGCCGGCGCCATACCCATACCGAAAGCAACGGGTGAACATACGAGCCGTGTAAACGTATTTCAAACACCAGCCTACGTGGAAACGATAAATAAACTATAACTAACCGCCCTCCGTCTAGTGACAGGTGAATCGGTGAATGGTGAATCCTCTTGTTAGTCCCCGAACAACTCTTTCTTTCTCTCTCACTCACTCACCCTCTCTCTCTCTTTCTCTCTCTTTCTCTCTCTTTCTCCACAGAAGCAGCGGACGAATCCGTTTACAAGAATACGAGAAAATCTCCTCATCGAATACATCCTCTGGCCTATATTTATGCGTATACAGCACTTCTTCAAACAAAGTCGATTAATTCCCATAGATTTTCAATTACTCGCCTTTTTTTCGAATTCTATTCAACTAATTTCAATTTTCTGCAAGAAATATATAATCCTATACTTGAGTGGTGCAACAAATGTATGGATTGCGACAAAACAATTTTAATTTGTTTTTTCCTCACGTTTTCCTCATTTCCAGGCGGATTTTTACTTTTTCCTTGTTGATTCCTATAACAAATTCAAAAAGAGTTCAATTGCGAAAAAGATCACTTTCAGAAGAAAGCAATTTAAAACTTACAGAGTATAGGCACTATTTTAAAAAAAAGGTAGACACCTATTTTAAAATTAAAATTAGTTATTGTGGCGAATTTATGTTATTTTAAAAAAATTAAATAAAATTAATTTTATTTAATTTATTTAATTCATCTTAAATATTTTAAAATTAATTTAATTTTAAAAGAATTGATTTACAATTTTCATAAATAGATAAACTTCAAAAGGTTATTGTATAATTTAAAAATTTTGTAAAATTTCAATTTTGAATGAATTAATTAAATAATAAAAATTTCACAGGAATTCTATTTGTTTACAAATTCTTAATAAATTTCTTCGCAATAATTCAATTATTTTCATAAATAATGAAATTTTTCATAAATAAATAATAAAACTCATCGCAGAATTTCAATTATTTTTAATACAATTTTAATGGAATTTCTCGAAAAATGTAATTATTCTTAAAAATTTTAATATGATTCATCAAAGAAATTCAATTATTTTAAAAAGCCTTCCTATAATTTATTTATTAGAATTAAGGTAATATTGTCAATTCATTTTTAGTTAAAATTCTTGGAAGAATTAAATTATTTTCAAAAATTTTAATGATATTCTTTTTAACAATTCAATTTTCGTAGAAATTTAATTTCAATAATTTATCAAAATTGAATTATTTTCAATATCTACTATTTCAATAAAATTTCACAAAAGAATTCAATTATTTCAAACGAAATATTAAAATTCGTCTAAATAAGAATTCAATTATTTTCAAAAATAATGAAATTCTTCGCAGAAATTCAATTATTATATTATGGTCAAAAGTTTCAAAAAATCCTCTTCAAAATTTCAATTATCTTTATAAATAATAAAATTTTTCTCCAAAATTTTAATTATTTTCAAAAACTTTTGGCAATTCAATCAATTTTTTTACAGAGATTCAATTATTTTGAATACAATTTTTAATCTAATTTCTCAAAAAAGGAAATTATTCTTAAAAATGTTATTGAAATTCGTTAAAAAAATTTTAATTACCTATTTAAAAATTTGTTGATAAAATTCTTTATGAGAGATTAATTTTAAAAAACATTTCAATTCTTCAATAAATTATTTATTTTTGTATTTAAATAATTTAATTATAACATTTAGAATAATTAAATTTGCTAACAGAATTAATTTATTAAGTTATTCAAGAATCACTTTTCTAAAATTAATAATTATAATTAAATAAAAGAAATTGTGGTTAAAAACATAATTTTCAAAAATAATTTCATTTCAAAAGGTTTTATCTGTATAGTACAATTTTTTATAATTTCAATTATTGTAAAGACATTACTAACTTATAATTTCATTTAATAATTAAATTTTTTAGTAAATTCAATTAAATTAAATTAATTCATAATTTTTAAAATATATTGAAGTTTTCAAGAATTTTATTGACATTATTTTTAAATAATTGAAATTTTCTATAATTTTACTAAAAATAATTGGGCTCTACTAAAACTTTGCCCGTTTATATATAAATAAAGAAAATAAATAAATTTAATTCTTCAAGAATTTTATTGAAATTTTCAAGAATAATTAAAAGTTCCTAAAATTCACTAGAAATAATTGATGTTTTTATGAATTCTATTGAAAATTTTTATAATTATATTAGAAATGATTGTTTTTTTCAAAAATTTTATAGATATTTTCTTATTAATTGAAAATTTCTATAATAGTATGAGAAATAATTGAATTTTTCAAGAATTTTATTGAAATTTTTTTGAATAATTGAAATTTTCAAAAATTCTATTAAAAATAATTAAACTTTTTTGAAATTCTTGAAAATTAGCAATGGGGCCGTCCATAAATTACGTAAGACATTTAGGGAGGAGGGGGGGTCAGCAAGATCTTACGAACAATAGAAAAAATGGCGCTAATGTATGTAAAAAATCTTACGAGGGGGGAGGGGGGGTCAAATTTTCCAAAAAAATGTCTTACGTAATTTATGGACAGCCCCAATGAGGTAATTAATTTTTTTTATTTGTAAATAGACAACCTTAAAGTTGTAAATCATAATTTTTTGCTTCTAAAAATGATCTTTTTTTTATATAATTAAATTCCTCTTAAATTGTTTTTTTATATTTGATCAGGAAACGAGTTAAAATTTTGTCTCGAAGTCAAAGAAAAATCCTGGAAAATCAAAATCAAATTTTTATGGCAATCCTGACATTGAATTTGTATTAAAAAAATTTTTTTTTGCTATGAGACATTTTAAATTTCATAAATAAATTCAAAACGATCAGTTTAAAAAAAATTTTTTTTTAAGTAGAAATTATTACAGAAAAGCAAATAACAAAAATAATTTGTATTTTAAGTTATAATTCGATACTCTAACTCAAAAATAGTTTTAGCTGTTTTCTATTGTCCCAAAAATTGAAATTGCGCAATTAGTTAGAATTTTCCTTTTCAACAAAAGTTGTATTACGGCTTATACAATGTTCTATTTGAAATAAACAGAAATGCCAAATATACACTTTTATGTCGAAAACCACTATAGAAGTTGTATACCTTACAACAACAATTATGTCAGTCACAATTATTTCTGTTAAAGCAACTAAAATCCCATTACTATTGAGTAGTTCTCAACTTTTGTCACAATTTCACTTTCACACAAAGAAAAAAATTCTACTCATAAAAAAAATGTTGTTCGAACACAAAAAGAAAAAAAAATTGTAAAAACTCCGAAAGGATGTGTTTCTCTCTCTGTCTCTCTCAACTACGATTACAATCTTGACCTTTTGTCATCTATTTCATATTTTCAATTTGGTCCATATTTATACCTGACTTTAAAATCGCCAAAAATCTTGTGAAGAGAATTTTTAGAATAAAATAAATAAAATAAATAAAATTCAAAGTTAAAATGACTATATTCCAAACAGATGCAATCAGCTATCACATACATTTCTCAGCAAACACTTCTCTGTATATATCCACTTAGTGGAGATTTTTATCTAAATAATCCCATTTACCACCTACTCTCTAAATGAGTTTCACGGATAAATAAAATACGACTGTCCTCGTAATTTAGCACTTAAAGGCACCATTGATCGTAACTTTTCCAGCACTTTCTTAAAGAATTTCGCAAATACTTGCCGACATTTATTTTCCAGGACCAAGATACAGATCTCATCTCTCGCATGGATGAGGAAAAACTGCTTCGCGAGGTCAAAGAACATTAACAAGAATACAAGGGGGATAAGGGAATTAGGTATTATCTTAAAGAAAGATCAGGGTTGGTAATTTGGTATTTCGGTGTGGGCAAATAAGAAAGGGTAGTAGTAATGGGAAGTTTGCTATTTTTGTGTGATCAGTCAAAAACTTGAGGCTGAGCTGCTTCTTTTATACCTGAAGAAAAAGAGAGGCATTGGCAAAACTATTTGACACGTGATGACAGCTCGTGGCGCCACCAACCCCCTGGAGTGACCTAACTCAACGGGGAACATATTTGTGGGTTGAACTTTGGAATGAGATTCTTTTGTTTCAGCCTCATTAACGTATTAACAGGATTTGGAAATCATTGTCCCTTCAAATGTTGATCATCTCGAAAAAGAAGAAAAAGAAGAAGAAGAAGAGGAAGAAGGAAAAAATGGGGCCAGGCAAAACTCACTGCATATAATATAGCTACACGTCATTATAGCCTTATTATGACCTTGAGTAACAAGAGAAAATAACCTGAATGTTTGTCGCGTGCCAACTCTTTTAAAAACCGGGCAATAACTCTTTATTCTACTTCTTAGTTAAGAAAGTATAAAAGGGGTATAATCTCGATTTTTATCACTATTAAACAATGGAATAGAACAAGAGGTTATTGACATACTTTGAGACTTTTGGCTTGAATCTCTTTCAAAACTAGATCTTTTGATCTAGTTTTGATCTGATCACTTTTTTTCTACACTTTAAGGCTAGAGAACAAAAGTATAAACAGGGTTGACACAAAACATTTATTTCATTTTTCTCTCACTTTTCCCTATGATTTCCAGACCTATTCCTGACTGATTTTGATTTTTTTCCTGATCCTAAAGAATATTCTAAATCACTCGACAAAATTATTATAGATATACCCACACCCAGAGAAAAATATTATTTAAACCAAATATATTTTATTTGAGTTAAATAAACGTATATTTGTCTCAGAACCAACTAGACTTTTTATTTCTTTTAAATAAAAATTTTATTCGACACAAATATAACATATATTTGAGATAAATAAAATTTTATTTAAACCAAATAAAATTGATTTCAAACAAATAAAAAGTCTAGTTGGTTCTGCGACAAATATACCATTTCTCTGGGTGCAAAAAAATGTTCTAATACCTTTGCGAATTTCATAAATTGTAAAATAACTCAAAAACATCAATAGCTTTTTGTATTCATGATGTTTCGGTTGTTTGGATTTATATAAGATCAATAGTTTCTTTTTAAATAAATATTTAATCATTATTATTTTTCTATATAGAAATAAAGATTTCAAAAAAAAAAAAATTCAAATTCAAACCTTTATGAAATTCGACAGCTTATAATATAACTTAAATTTCCATAAAATTTTTCAAAAAAAAATTAAATTATTTACAAAAATTTTAATAAAATCCTTCTCAAGAATTCAATTATTCTTACAAGTATAAGTATATAATACAATTTTTAACTTGAGTTCAATTATTTTAAAGAATGTAATAAAATTCGTTGTGTAAAAATTCAATTATTATTTTCATAAATAATAAAATTTTTCATAGGATTCCAATTATTTTCAATAGAATTTTAAATAAATTTCAAGAAAGAATGTAATTTTTTTAAAATTTTTAAATATTTTTCGAAATTTGAATTCAATTATTTTCTAAAATTTTAATAAATTCTTCAAAACAATTCAACTGTATTAATAAATAGTAAAATTCATTACAAAAATTCAATTGTTTTAAAAAAAATGTAAAAAAAATTCGTTGCAAAAATTTAATTATTTTCAAAAATAATCAAATTCTTTACAAGATTGCAATTATTTAAAAAGAATTTAATCAAAATCGTTGCAAGAATTCCATTATTTTCATAAACAATAAAATTCTTCACAGGATTTCAATTATTTTTATAACAATTTTAAATAAATTTCTCAAAAAATGTAATTATTTTCAACAATTTTTTGCTCAATTCAATTACATTTCACAAATTAATGAAATTCTTCGCTGAAATTCAAATATTTTCAAAATCTACTATGTTAATAAAATCTCTCAAAAGAATTCAATTATTTAAAAACAATGTAATGAAAATTCTTTACGAGATTTCAATTATTTAAAAAGAATTTAATCAAAATCGTTGCAAGAATACAATTATATTCACAAACAATAAAATTCTTTACAAGATTTCAATTATTTTAATACAATTTTAGGTAAATTCTTTCGAAAAATGTCATTATTTTCAAAAATTTTATTAAAATTCTTCAAAAAATTCAATTATCAATTATTTTTAATAATTTTTGCAAAAGTTCCTTAAGAATTTTTAAATCCATTTGTTTACTATTAAATTTTACAAAATTTCGTTTTTTTAAAAACTTTTCAATTCTATATTTAGAGAAAATTAAAACTTGAAATAATTTTTAAATAATTGAATTTTTTCGATGAATAAAATTTCCAAGAATAATTATGTTTTTCGAGAGTCGATTAATATTCTATTGAAAACTATTTTAATTCTGCGATGAGTTTTCTTCATGAAAATAATTGTATTTTAATTGTAAAAAATTGTATTATTTCTTAAAATTATTAAATTAATACAAAGAAATTTCTACAAAATTTAAAAATAATTTAATTTCTGTGAAATTTTTATTATTTATGAAAATAATTAAAGGTTTGCTTAGAATTTTATCAAAAAAAAATTTTTTTAAATAATTTAATATTCTTTTGAAAAATTTTATTAAAATAGTAAGATATTGAAAATCATTGAAATGAGGGAAATTTTTGAAAATAATTGAATTTTATAGAAGAATATTTTATTATTTTTGAAGATAATTGAAACTTTGCTAAGAATTTTATTAAAATTTTTGAAAATAATTGAATTTTGGAGAATAATTTTATTATTTTTGTAGATAATTGAGTCGTCCCGTAAAAATTTGATTTTGTGTTTTTCTCCCTAATTTCTAGACGCGGAATTAGAAATTATTTTACTAGCGTCCTTTTTTATTTTAACAATTACAATTTTTCAAAAATATTTGCTTACTCTCTAAATTTGAATTAATATAAAAAATATTTACTAATTTGAGTTGGTAACTAATTTTTTATTCCATTTTATTAATAAATAGTAATTTCTATTAATTTATTAATAAAACTAGCCGTCGTTACCGTCTTCGACGGATTTTATTTCCTAAACAGTTACTAATTCAAAGGCAAGAATTCAGTCAATAATTGCAATTAGAAAATATTTTTACTTATTCAAAAGTTAAAGAGCTAATTCTAGAATAATTTTTACATTCTCATCAACAATGAAAATGTCTTGGATTTATGCAATTTTGAGCAATGTTTAATTTTGGTAAATCTTCACGTTTCATGACCCCGTGATTTTTATATATAAAATATAAAATTTTATATATAAATAAATTTTATAAATAATAATTTTATAAATTTTATATATAAAAAAAATGGTTTTTAGAAAAGTCTCTGTCTGATTGTCTGTTGTCTATAACAAAATTTGACGCCACTATAACTCGAGTAAATTTGTATCAATCGACTTGCAAACAGTTTTTCTGAGGATATCAAATTGAGATATAAAAAACGTATCAAAATTGTTGCGATACAACGTTTTGATGCTATAATGGTCTTAAATTGAGAATATTAGAAAAACTGCGTAAAATCTTGAATCACAAAAAATTATAAAATTATATATTTTATATAAGAATTTCCAAGGTTCGTAAATTTTTTAAAAACTGTCTATCGACACCAAAAGTCATGAATTTTTGTAACTATATATTTCCCTAAATCTTCTGCGCCCTGTCGCAACCTTGATTGAATTCTTAATCGAATAATAGAAAAACTAATTGCAGAAATTGTTAGGAAAAGTGCGCCTATAAACACTTCGGAGATTTTCGATCGTTTCCCTCGATCCTGGGAAATAATTGTCCTCATTATTTGCGCTCTTCAGGAGATGAGAAGAAATTTTTTCCCTCGCCAAAAGCTGATCCATCTCTTGTATCGACCGGTTCATCAGGATAGATTCAATCTCTAGTAAAACCTATATATTTACTCAAACAAGATTTCTATTATTTGAAAAACAAATATTTATATACAAATGATACCAATTTTTTCAAAATTCGACCTCTGCACCTAAAATATTATATATCTAAAGTTCTAAACACGAGAAAATGAGCGCACGATTATCGAATCTCACCTGGCGCTACTTTAACGTTCTAACAACGAGTTAATTAGTAGCCATAGTTATCTCGAAACACGTTTCAGTGGCTCGTCTCGTCGTCAGAAACAGACCGGTACCGGTATTCTTCGAATGTCTCCACTTCTTTTTTACGAGGTACTTTAGTCAACCGATTAAGCAAAACGTAGCAGTGGTAACAGCGTGAAATCTACAAAATGGTGTTAATTAGAAACGATGAGCAAAGAGAGAAAAAGATAGAGAAAGAAAGAAATATATGAAATTTTCCCTCCTCGCCCCTCAACTCTGGAATTAAAGAGAGGAAATTCAGAGTCCGTGTGGATATAGGTGGTCCAATAATAAGACAATAAGTTAGGGGCACTCGGATGAGAACGTGGTATCAGTGTGGGATCGAAGCATCACGAAATGTATATAAGAGACCGGAGAGAAGTTGGGACCGAGAAAGTGGTATGCTCCAAGTGGCGCCAGCACTCGTCCTTTTCCCTCCTTCTCCTCCTCCTCCTGTCTCCCTTTTTTCTTCCTTCTTGCTCCTGTCCAACTTCTGCTTCCCGCCTCTCCCAACCCCTTTGTCTCTCCTCTCCTCGTTACGAGGCGCGATCTCTCGATCATTCTCCGTCTTCTTTCATTCTCTCTCACATCGTATACATTCTCTATCCTTTACTTTCCTTTTCGAATATATTTCTCCATCCTTTACAAACACATTATCCTTTTTCCTTCCTATACGATCCAATTTCTCTCACACACAACTTGGAGTTGAATTAGAATCATTTTTTGAATAACGGAAATTAATAAATCGAGGAACAAATAGTTTTCAAATGATCAACTGATGCGTGATGCGATGGAATTCCAATTTTCTTCCTTGATGACTAAAAAACAGAGAATTATAACATCGTTACTTGAATCGAGAAAAAAAATTATTATAAATATGAGAAAGAAATTTCATGAAATTATTCCCATGGGAATTCGACCAACTAGCCCGAGAAATCCAAGAAGAATATAATTTCCAAGTATGAAGAATCTAATTCAATTTACATATTAATTCATTTACCTGAACCGTGTGGTTTCTCACATAATTCACTTCTCCAATTTTTGAACATTTTACAAATAGTTTTCTTTAAATCGATAAAAAAAACCCTAATTTCTTCTAAATTCTAAAAAATATTAAAATAATGTGCGCGAACAAAATAATGTTACAGTTTCGTCCATTTTTCCCACAATTTTTACATAATATACGGGAAAAAAAATTGATTTGAATTTAAATCAAGTAAGTTGTATGTTTTAATCAATAATTTCAGTATTAGAAGCAAATATATACAATATTTATTTGACTT
The DNA here is from genome assembly GCF_015476425.1 of Leptopilina heterotoma. Taxonomy (NCBI): domain Eukaryota; kingdom Metazoa; phylum Arthropoda; class Insecta; order Hymenoptera; family Figitidae; genus Leptopilina; species Leptopilina heterotoma. The sequence goes on along the minus strand of NW_025111185.1, from coordinate 1,597,672 downwards.
AAATAAAAATTGTTTGAGGCAAATGAAAATTATTTGACGCACAAATAAAAATTATTTGAAGCAATTGAAAAGTATCTAAGGCAAATAAAAATTATTTGACGCACAAAGAAAAATTATTTGACACAAATAAAAATTATAAGACGCGCAAATAAAATTATTTGACACAAATAAAAATCTATATTAGAATAATTATTGCATTCCGATATAATCTGTCATCAGTCTGAATAAGTTAATTCTTGTCTGCTTTTTTGTTTCCTACTTTTTTTAAATCTTTCTTTTTAAATAATATTTCAAATTTTAAACTTAATCCATCCATAATAAATAAATTCTTATTAACAATTTTAACAAAATTTTTGAAAATAATTTAATTCTTTCGAGAAATTTTATTAAAATTGTATTGAAAATAATTCAATTCCTGCGCGAAGAATATTATTATTTATGGAAATATTTGAATTCTTTTCAAGAATTTTATCAGAGTTTTCGAAAATAATTAAATTTCTTTGTAGAATTTTATTTATAAAAAATAATTTAATTCCTGCGAAAAAGTTTATTATGTATATAAAAGTAATAGAATTTCTACGAAGAATTTTATTATTTGTATAAAAATAATTGAATTCTTTCAAAGAAATTCATTAAAATTTTTTATAAATAATTGAATTCTTTTGAAAAACTTTGTTAAAATTTTTATAATTAATTAAATGCTTTCGAAAATGTATCAAAATTTTTGAAAATAATTGAATTCTTTCGAGGAATTTTATTAAAATTGTATTGAATATAATTCAATTCCTGCGAAGAATTTTATTATTTATAAAAATATTCGAATTCTTTTCAAGAATTTTATTCGAGTTTTCAAAAATAATTAAATTCCATTGAAAAATTAAAAAAAAATTTGTTTAAAATAAATAATACTGCAGTTTTTTTAATTTTGATTCTTTAATAATCTTAATTGAAAATTTTTAAAATAATTAATATTTACAAAATATTTCTTTAAAAATTTTTAAATAATCGTCTTTTTTAATAATTTGATAATAAAAAATTTGATTATAAAATTTTATTACAATTTTTTGAAAGGAATTCAATTATTCTATTCAGAATTTTATTACATTTTTTTTAAATATTCTAATTCTCTGGAGAAATTGTATAAATATACTAAAAACAATTGAATCTTTTTAAAAAATTTTATTAAAATCGTATTGAAAATTGAATTCTCATGAAGAATTTTATTATTTTTGAAAAATAATTCAATTTCTTGGAGGAGAATTATCTTAAAATTAAAAAAAAATTAATTCTTATATAAAAAATTGTATCAAAACTTTTGAATTAATAATTGAATTTTCTCGAGAAATTTTATTAAAATCTTATTGAAAATTGAATTCTCATGAAGAATTTTAATATTTTTGAAAAATAATTCAATTTCTTGGGGGAGAATTTCCTTAAATTTTTAAAAAATAAATGAATTCTTGTAAAAAATTGTATCTAAACTTTTGAATTAATAATTGAATTTTTTCGAGAAATTTTATTAAAATCGTAATGAAAATTGAATTCTCATGAAAAATTTTATTATTTTTGAAAAATAATTCAATTTCTTGGGGGAGAATTTCCTTAAATTTTTAAAAAATAAATGAATTCTTGTAAAAAATTTTATCTAAACTTTTGAATTAATAATTGAATTCTTTCATAAAATTTTATTGAAATCGTATTGAAAATTGAATTCTCATGAAGAATTTTATTATTTCTGAAAGAAAATAATTGAATTCCTGCAAAGAATTTTATTTATAAAAGAAAATAATTGAATTTTTGTAGAGGAATTTTATTATTTATATAAAAATAATTGATCTCTTGAGAAGAATTTTATTAAAGTTGTATTAAAAATAATTGAATAAGAATTTTATCAAAATTTTTGAAAATAATTGAATTGCTGTGAAAAATTATACTTACTATTTATGAAAATATAGTTTTCGAAAAATTTAATTATTTTTGAAAATAATTGAATTCTTGCGAAGAATTTTATTATTTATGTAAAAATAATTGAATTCTTAGGAAGGATTTTTTGAAAATATTAAAAAATAATAAATAGTACTCAATTAGTTAATAAAAGAGAATTTTTAAAAAATTTTGAATCTAAAATAATTCGAAGACTTTGTAATTGCTTAACAATAATAATAAATAGACACGCACGTATGAAAATTATAATTATAATCAAAGAACAGTCCACGTGGCACTAAAATTGCCTTCTGTGTCAAATCCACTCTATATCTTCGTGGAAAACTTTTATTTAACATAGTAATAAATTGCGTGAAACTACGAGTATTTATAAAATTCTACTTTGTACATAATTAATTTCTCAAGTTTCCAAGTGGGGAATTGAGTGCGTAAAAAAATAACTTGTACATGCGAGAGTTTACATTTGTGTAAAAATCGATTTCGCCCCCGGCAAAGAGAGAAAGAGTGAGAGAGAGAGAGAAAGAGAAAGAGAGGGTGAGCATTTATAATCGGATCATTAAATATTTACAATTGTAGCTAAAAGAAATATTAGGTCGTATTTTTTCCTCTGATATACACACATATTTTTTATATAAAAATCATTATCTTTAAGAAAAACGTTTCCTTTTTGATATACAATAACGAAATATTCGCTTATTTGCGAAACAAAACAAATTTCAAAAGGATTCATTTAATCAGTTTTTAAATAACAGAATTTTTGAAAAAATATTTCGGTATTTCAAAACATTGATATAAAAAATAAAATTAAAAAATCCGGTGATTTAAAAAAACCGTTATACTTAGTAACTTTCTACAGGACGCCCTCAACTCGCACAATCAGATCACTTTTCTTGTAAATCAAGTTTATTCGCTTTTGCATATCAACTTGATCTCGATATGTTTTTCTCTGCGGTTTTATACATATACTTTTATTTCGCATTAATGTAATTTCCACGAGTTTTAAATGAAGGCAAAAATTAAACGAAAATTTACAATCAACTTGAAATATTGCTTGTTAAAGCGGCAAGAAAGCGCTGTCTCTTTGGGAAAATTTATAACCAAAATGAGTTGGCAAAATGCAGTGCATAAAATAATGCAATACAAATAATTATAATAGAAATAATAATAGTAATAATAATAAAAAAAAATTAATAATAATAGTGATAGTAGTAATAATAGTAATAATTATAATAGTAATAGTAATAATAATAGTAGTAATAATAATAATAATAAAAATACCAAAAAGAAATATTATTTTATAAAGGCAAATTAAAATGACTCGACAGAGGAGATAGATATAAAATTAGCGGGAAAAAGGACGAAATTTCAAATCAAGTAAAAAGAAATGACGAGAGCATTATATGCGATGAGATATTTGAAGCATTTTTAAGAAAGGATCGCGCCCTCAAGGAGGAACACGTGTTCTATTAGCTAAGACAAAAGAGCGGCGCCTAGACTGGACCGAAAACTGTCCAACACCGTTTATTTATGTGCCGAACTGCGGAAAAAGATGTAAACTCCTCAGACCTCCTGCATTCCTAAAACCAGTTAAACATTTTTGTCGCTCTCGAATCATGTTATATCGTACAGCCAAACAACATATCTAAGTTTTACAAAAAAATATTCCCAATCCACAAAACCGCACATCTCTAAAATAAAAAAAAAAACCTTCTTTGAAACAATTTTTTCCTAACGTCAATTTTCCAAATATCAAAAATTCCAGATAAAAAAAGAAATCCTAATGTCAATTTTCTAAATATCAGACTTCGCACTCGATAATTAATTTTAAAAAAGTATATCCTTCAAACTAAAAAAAAAGTAGTAAAAAAGTTGCTATCGAAAAATTAAACTTGACGACCAAAAAAACTCGTTTTAGACACTTCACAAAACTGACAAAAATTCCATCCAATTTTTTTTTATTTTGCTGACTTTTTCCTAATTTTTATCAAAAATATTTACTTCTTTCTTATCCTGCTAATAAATTGACAACCTGCAACGAATTTTATTATTCATGAAAGAGTTTAAATATTTATAAAAATAATCTAATTCTTGTGAAGAATTTTATAAAAATTTTTAAATAATTCATTTCTTTCGACTAATTATCTGCAAATTCTGATTTAAATAATTGAATTCCTGAGAAATTTTTATTGTTCATAAAAATATTTGAATTCTTACGAAGATTTTTACAAAAAAATTTTTAAATAATTGAATTCTGTTTGGATATTTTATGAAAACAGATATTAAAAATGATTGAATTGCGAAAAGTTTTTAAAACTAATTAAATTTTACAAAGAATTCTATTAAAATTTTTGACAATAATTGAATGTCTGTGTGGTATTTTATTCAATTTTGTTGAAAATAATTAAATTCCTGAAAAGCATTTTATTACGTATGAAAATAATTAAATTCTTGCGAACGATTTTATTAGAACTTTTAAAAATAATTGATTTCTTGTAATGAATATTGTTATTTATGAAAATAATTGAATTCTTGTGATGAATATTGTTATTTATGAAAATAATTAAATTTTGCAAAGAATTTTATTCAATTATTGAAAAAAAATTTATCTAAAATTGTATTTAAAATAATTGATTTCTTTGAGGAATTGAAAATAATTTTTCAAAAGTAATTATATTCCTCGACCAATTCCTGTAAAATTGTATTAAAAATAATTGAAATCTTGTTATGAATTTTATTATTTATGAAAATAAATGAATGGTTGCTAAGAATTTGATTAAAGTTTTTAAAAATAATTGAATTCCTGAGAAGAATTTTGTTATTTATGAAAGTAATTGAATTCCTGCGAACGATTTTATTAAAATATTTAAAAATAATTGAATTCCTGTGGAACCTTCCAATATTTTTGTAAATAATTGAATTCTTTCAAAGATTATAAAAAAAATATTTTTTTAAATAATTGATTTTTTTGAGGAATTGAGATTAAATATTTAAGAATAATTACATATCTCGATCAATTCCTGTAAAATTGTATTAAAATAATTGAAATCTTGCTATGAATTTAATTTTTTATAAAAATAAATGAATAATAGTTGTAAGAATTTGATTAAAATTTTCAAAAATAATTAAATTCCTGAGAAGAATTTTATTATTTTGTGAAAATAAATGAATTCTTGCGACAAATTTTATTAGAATTTTTAAAAATAATTGAATTTCCAAGAAGAAATTTATTATTTTTAAAAATAATTGAATTCTTGTGATGAATATTGTTATTTATGAAAATAATTGAATTTTATTAAAATGCCTTAAAATAATTGAATTTTCGGAAATAATTTTGTTATTTATCGACATAATTGAATTTTTTCGAAGAATTATTTATGTAAATAATTGAATTCTTGGAAAGAATTTTATTAAAATCGAAAAGAATATTTCAATTACTTTAAAAAAAGTTTAATTAAATTTGTATTTAAAATAATTGATTTCTTTCGAATACAATTTTATTAAAATAGTTTAAAATAATTGAATTCCTATGAAAAATTCTAATATTTTTGTAAATAATTGAATTCTTTCAAAGATTATAAAAAACATTTTTCTAAACATTGATTTCTTTGAGGAATTAAAATTAAAGTTTTAAGAATAATTACAAATTTTGAGCAATTCCTGTAAAATTGTATATTAAAAATAATTGAAATTCTGCGATGAATTTTACTATTTATGAAAATAATTGAAATCCTGCGATATATTTTATTATTTATAAAAATAATTGAATTCCTGCGAGAAGAATTTTATTATTTATGAAAATAATTGAATTCTTGCGAAAAATTCAATTAACATGTTTAAAAAGAATTGAATTTCTGCGTGAAAAATTTTTGTTATTTTAGAAAATAATTAAATTCTTTATTAGAATTTTATAAACATTGTTTTAAATAATTAATATTTGGAAATATAATAAATATTACGAAAATTTTATTTCAAATAATTGAATTCTTGTTTAGAATCCCATTAAAATTTTTTTTAAATAATTGTATTTCCATGAAAAAATGTTACAATTAGTGAAAATAATTGAATTAATGTGATGAATTGTATAAAAATTTTGTTAAATAATTGATTTTTTCCAAATTTTTTTGAAAATGCTATTCTAAATTAATTGAATTCCTGTGGAAATTTTATTATTTATGAAAATAATTGATTTTTATAAATTTTTTTGTTAAATAATTTAATTCTTTTGCGATATTTTATAAAAATACTATATATTGAAATTCATTGAATTTCGAATATTTTTTGAAAATAATTGAATCGTTTTAAAGAATTTGATTATAATTTTTGAGAATTGTTTTTTGATTTCTAGTATTAGCAAATTTATAGTAGTGAAAATTTTCCAAAATAAAACAGAAATAGTAGTTTTTATTGGCTGAAATCTAAAAAAGTACCTAAATAGTATCATAACGTAAAAAAAGTAGTAAATAGTAGGTTTTAGTAGTTGAGTGCAGAGTCTGAAATATAAAAAAAAAGCTATCTGTAAAAATCAAAAGATGCGAGAAAAAAGGTCAACTTTGAAAAAAAACGTTAAACGATAAAAACAACGGGGAGAGTGTCTTAAGAAACAATCTGTTAGTGGATAATCAATTCACGATTGAATTCCGACAACGCCAGGGATCAAATAATGTCTCGAGAGGAATATATTGAGTGCAGTTCGTCATGAAGCATTATTTAGTTGGAAATATGGCCGATGCCGAAGGACTCGTCGTCATTCTTGAAGGACAGCGCGACGACGACAACGACAACGACGACGAGGGACACGCCGAGAGAATGAGAGAGAAGAGAGTATATAGAGTGTGTGTATAGAAGGAGCTCTCAATGTGGAAAAAAAAATGTTGCTACCAATCTCGTTGGTCGTATAAATAAAATGGGGGCTTGTAGAAACGAAGCGTGACGTTAATACGTGATTTCGATCCCTCTTTTGTGCGTGTGCGCGATAACTACACATTTCACTCCGGTATGCGTAGATGGATGCGATATGTAATTAATGACAGTGTTGACCTGAAACTGTTTCTCTGACATCAAAACATCACATATTATATGTGCGAGTCGAAGATGAGAAAAAAAAATTTATTTCACATGTCCCATTTTAACACCAATCAAAAATATCTATCAAAATACAAATTCATGAGACGAAATTATATCTTAAATCACATTTCATTCATGGCTATAATATTGAAAATTATATTATAAAAAAAAATCGTGATATTCTATCCTCGCACTTGAATTTAGGGCTTTATCCAAATTATATGGGAAGAAAGGTCATTCTTCTCGAGTCAAATAATTTATTGATTTATCCAAATTGTTTTACAGCTCAAATTTCCATGACAAAAGTTGGACAATAAATTTCTAAATAGAGTGATTAGTGTTTTAGTGAAATTAACTCCCTAGAATTAGAAAAGTTTCTCAAATTTCATTAAAATAAATTTTATATTTCAAAGAATTGTCTTTTCTTACTTTAAAATATTATTTTTAAATATTATTCTATTTTTTGAAGAATTGTAGCTAAAAATTTGGAAATTAATTAAATTTTCCAATAATTATTGTACTTAAATAATTCAATTTTATCGTTGAATTCTATGATAAGAATTGATTTAAAAAAGAATTTCAGTTAAAATTTTGAAAAATTATTGAATATTAGAAGCGTAATAACAGGATTTTTAAGAAATAATTAAATTTAAAAATTTATATTCAATCTAAAATTAAAGTTTTAAATTGAAATCTTATCAACATTTTATTTTATTTTTTTTACTTTTGGAAAAATTGCAGTTGTACTAATTTTTAGAAATAATTAAATTTCAAAAGGTTTTATATTGAAATTATTTGAAATTTCAATTAAAATAAATAATAACTTTTTAAATATATTTTTTGACAAAAATTTGTAAAGTTGTTACAAGTTTTGATAAATTTAATGGAGAAATTCTAGAAAATTAGTTTTTTGAAACATTGAAATTAAAAAAAATTTTTTTTAAATAAATGAATTCTCTGAAATACTTAAAAAAAATAGAAGTATAATTAAGTTTTGTCAAAATTCATTGAAATAAATTTTACATCTGAAGGAATTTAACTTTATTATATTATATAATCGTTATTTTGAAGAATTATATTTCGAAAAATTATAATTTCTAAAAAATCATAAATTTTTCAAGGACCGATGCTGAAACGAAACTAAATTTAAAATTTACGTTTAATTCAGTTTTGTGTCGACCCAAAACTAAATTAATAAAATTTATTTAGTTTCGTGTCGACTCATAACTAATTTGAAAAAATTAATTTAGTTTCCTGTCGACTCGAAACATAAGTCCGAAAAACTTAAATATTTAGTGTCGCAGTCAAAAAATTTTTAGATATAATCATAATTTTTATATATTTTTTTAACAAAAGGTTTTTGAAAAATTGTAATTAAAATTTCTTTGAATATAATTGAATTCTTGTCAAGAATTTTATTATTTATAAAAAAATAATTAAATTTCTGCAAAAGAATTTTATTTATAATAAACAATTTAGTTCCTGAGAAAGTTTATTATTCATTAAAAAATAATTGAATCCCTATGTAGAACATTTTATTATTTCTACAAAAATAATTGAAGTCTTGCGCAGAATTTTGTTAAAATTTTTATAATTAACTGAATGCTTTCGAAAAATTTTTAAAAATAATTGATTTCTTATAAAAAGATGTTTCAAAATTTTAGAAAATAATTGAATTCCTGGGAAATAATTTATTATTTAAACAAAAATAACTGAATTCCTTTGAAGAATTTAAAAAAAAAATAATTTAATTCCTGCCAAGAAGTTTATTATGTATAGAAAATAATTGAATTTCTACGAAGAATTTTATTATATGTAAAAAATAATTGAATTCTTTCAAAAAAATTTGTTAAAATTTTTTATAAATAATTGAATTCTTTTGAAAAACTCTTTTAAAATTTTTATAAAGAATTCAATTCTTTTAAAAATGTATCAAAATTTTTAAAAATAATTTAATTTTTCGAGAATTTTTATTAAAATTGTTTTGAAAATAATTGAATTCCTATGAAGAATTTTATAAAAATTTTTTGAAAATAATTAAATCTTCTCGAAAAAGTATCAAAATTTTTAAAAATAATTTACATCTTTCGAGAAATTTTATTAAAATTATATTGAAAATATTTGAATTTCTACCTATATATGAAGAATTTTATTAAAATTTTTTTAAACAATTGAATTCTTTCGAGGAGTATTAATAAAATTATGTTGAAAATAATTAAATTCCTGCGAAGAATTTTATTATTTATTATAAAAAGTAATTGAATTCCTACGAAGAATTTTACTATTTCTATACAAAAATAATAATTGAAGTCTTGCGCAGAACTTTGTTAAAATTTTTTAAACTAATTGAATTCTTTCGAAAAAATATCAAATTTTTCAAAAATAATTTAAATTTTTTGAGAAATTTTATTAAAATTTTTTTAAATAATTGAATTCTTTCGAGGAGTATTATTAAAATTGTGTTGAAAATAATTGAATTCCTGCGAAGAATTTTATTATTTATATAAAAATAATTGAATTCCTAAGAAGAAGTTTATTATTTATAAAAAATAATTTAATTCCTGCGAGAAAGTTTATTTTTTACAAAAAATAATTGAATTCCTATTTGCACCGGTGCAGTTATGCTAGTTTCTCAACATTAAAAAATAAAAATAAAATTACTAAAAAAAATGGTTGACAACATTCAACAAAATAACTAAAATTTTCTTTTGAAAAGACTCGAAATATGAAATTTAAAGTGGAAGAGAATAATAGAGAATTAGATTAGTAGAACACGTCTGAAATATTTAATCAAATTTAAGGAGAGAGCGAGAGAGGTAAGTTTCAATCGACTGGGACGATACTGCCTGGAGGGTTTGTTTTCCGGATTGATAGATCGTCACGTTTCAGATCTTACAGATGGCTATGAGACACGTTAGGTGAAACAAGCCGGGACACCGATCTCCTTTAAGGTCGATTAATTCATCAAACACAACATTGCAGATAAGCTTCTCGAAACTGGCCCCTTCGCACGATACCGTCACCACCGGAATGTTATGCGATACTATACAGTACTCTACCAAAAAAAAAAAGAAAAAAAAAGAAGAGAGGAACAAATATATACATAGCAAGCGTAATTTAAGCACGTCCAGGTAACCAAACAGGCGTTTTTTGTCGTCCCAATGAGAAAAAAATTATACCCATAAAAATCATTCCCTTCTTGCATTGGAAAAAAATTCACTTACTTTCTGAAACAAAAAAATTTAAATGCGTCAAAATTTATACAAAAACGAAATAATTCAGTAAATCAAAACATTACCATTTTCGAACGAAATTAAAAAAATCTTTCTCGAAAGTCACTATTTTTGAGTAAGATTTTTTTTAGTTTCGTTAAATTAAGAAAAATTAGAATAAATTTTTATTTTTCACAACAAGAAAAAAAACCGCAGTGCTACAAAATTTGGATATCCCATTTTCTCCCCCGGATCAATTACAATGTAGCCAGACGCTTTAAAAAAAAAAAAAAAGAAAAAGAAAAAGAAAAAAAGAAAAACTTTTGTTGCATCGTTTTAATGTTTCCGCGAAACGAGCATAAGAATCATATAATCACAAGCAGTAATAGTGTCCCGTTTCCGGTTATATCTTTTCAACAGGCAATATAAACCTCTTGGGACCAAAAATTTTACATCGTAATCGTGTTGTGTCCCCCTTCCTTCACCCTCTTGATCATATCCGACGGCGATTTGGGGCGAGTTTATAACGTAAAATTAATAGAGCTTGTCTGTCTTCTTACTGCTCTCGTATCGGCAATGTGAGCGCTCGGTCTTTTAGACAATTTATCATGGGATTACGGTGCAAATATAACGCGCGCGCCAATTCTACGATGTCTCTCTCACTCTCTCTCTCTCTTATTCTCTCCGCACTCTATTCCAATAGAATCCCCGATCCACATAGGCGCGGGAATCACTTCCTGTGTCAATAAACACAGCTCTTACCGTTGATTCACCCTAATCCAAAGCTGGGGTTGAGATCAACGAACCGACACGGTGCAACGTAAAGTCGCGTGTGGCTTCGATTTGTACCACGTTTCAAAGTCGACCATGCGAAATTTTCACTGCGTCAATCATCCCTTTTCTTTGAAACTTAAAAAAAAAATTCTCGATTTTCAATTATTCGTTTCTCGACTTTCATTTTTTTTTCTTTCCAATATAAAAATTTCCCCTACAACAAATAGTTTATTAATAAAAGTATTTATTACTAGGGTTTATTACTAACAATATTCACTTCTAAAAATATTTATTAATAGAAATATTTATTAGTAGAAATATTTATTAATAGAAATATTTATTAACAAAAATATTTATTAATAAAAATAGTTATTACTACACGGAGAAAAATATAAAGTAACTTTTACTACTTTTATAGGAAAAAATTCCCGGTAAAGCATTTCTGGTAATTTTTACTACTTTTGGAGTAAATTTTGCTACGTTTAAAGTAAATATTTGTAAAAATTAGTAAAATTAACTTCAAAAGTAGCAAAATTTACTCCAAAAGTAGTAAAAATTACCAGAAATGCTTTACTGGAAATTTTTTACTATAAAAGTAGTAAAAGTTACTTTATATTTTTCTCCGTGTATATATTTGTTAATTAAAATTGTTATTACTAACAATATTCACTACTAAACATATTTATTTATAGAAATATTTATTAATATATATTTGTTAATAAAAACAGTTATTACTAAAAATATTTATTAATATGTAACAATATTCACTACCAATTTGACTGTATTAAAAAATAATAAACAAAATATATACGAAAAAAACAAATATTTTTCTAAAAGGGTTCCAAAAAATTTTATATTGATTTTCCCTGACTTTTCCCTGATTTCCAAACAAAATTTTTACTTTTTCCCTGACATTCTATTATTTACGAATTTCTTTAATTGCAAAAATATTCGAAAACATCAATAATTTTATTTTTGAATAAATATTCAGTTATTATTTTTCCATACGAATTAAAATTCTTCAAAATATTCAAATTCAACATCTTCTAAAAATTTATTAATATTTATTCTTATAAAACATGAAGATATCGATCAGACCGAGTCGAAGACTCGGAGTGATAGATACGATAGATACCTTCTTGTTTTATAATAATTAAAGATGACCGAGTGGTAAATCATTAATAATTTCCAAATCCATTTGTTTAAACTTTAACTTTACGAAATTTTGATTATTCAAAAATTCTTCAATTAAATATATATTAGAAAATAAAAAAATTCTAATAATATTTTAAAAATTCAATTTTACTTTTAAAAAAAATTAATTCTACACAATTTTTAGTTGAAAGCGTAAAAAAATTAAATTTTAAAAGATTATAATTTGAAACCTTTTCAAAATTCAATTATTTCTAAAAATTCACGCTGTAATGCTATTAATATTCAATTATTACCTAAAATTTTAACTAAAATTTATTTTTAAATCAATTTTTATTAGAAACTTTTACGAGAATTCAATTATTCAAGAACAAAAATTAATAATTTACTAAAGAATTAAATGTTTCTTAAAATTGAATTCCAATAAAGAATTTTACAAACAAAATTTTTGAATAATTGCATTCTTTTGACGAATTTCAATTAAATTTTTATGATTTTTATATTTTTCGAGGAATTCGATTAAAATTGTATTGAAAATAACTGAATTTCAAAAAAGAATTTTATTATTTTTGAAAATAATTGAATTTCGGAGGAGAATTTTATTATTTTTAAAAATAATTGAAATTTTGACAAGAATTTTTAAAAATTTTCAACATAATTGAATTTTTAAAAAGAATTTTATTATTTTCAAAAATAATTGAAATTTTGACGAGAATTTAAAGAAATTTTTGAAAATAATTGAATTTCGGAGAAGAATTTTATTATTTTTGAAAATAATTGAATTTCGAAAAAGAAATTGATTATTTTTAAAGATAATTGAAATTTTGACAATAGTTTTTAAAAAATTTTTGAACATAATTGAATTTTTGCGAAGAATTTTTTTTTTCGAAAATAATTAAATTTCTGCAATAATTTGTAACTTTTTTTAAAAATTAAATTTTTTTTGTGTTTCTAACTAAAATTCTTCTATAAATCCATTAATTTTAATAATTTATTATATATTACAAAATTTATCTAATTTCGGAAGAATTTGAATTATTGAAATTTTTCAAAAATCAAAGTTCTTTAAAATTTCCAATTAAATTCATTGATAATTGAAATTTTCTAAAATTACTCTCTTAAAATTCAATTAATTTTGAAATATTCAAGTAAAATTATTCATTAAATAATTTATAGGTAATAATTTCATGATAGTTTTTCTAGAATTAAGTTATTTAAAAAGAAATTAATGTCAAAAATAGAAAAAATTGAAGGTTTTGAATTAGAATTCGTGGTAATTTCATAGTTTATGAGGCAAACGAAAAATCAGAATTCTCTTATGAATTCTAAAAATGTAATTTTTTTCATTACTTTTAATAAAAATCCCAGACTTTTCCCTGATTTTCCTGACCAATATTCTACTTTTCCTGACTTTTCTCTGACTTTCCTGATCTATGGCAACCCTGTAACAGAAATATTTATTAACAGAAATATTCATTAATAAAAACAGTTATTAATAAAAATATTTATTACTATACATCATTATTAATATATATTTGTTAATAAAAATAGTTATTATTAACAATATTCACTTCTAAAAATATTTATTAACATAAATACTTATTAATAAAAATGTTTATTAATATAAATTTTTATTAATAAAAATATTTATTAATAGAAATTTCTTATTAAAAAAAATATTTATTAATAGAAATATTGATTAATAAAAATATTTCCTATAAAGAAAAATTCCCCAGTAAGAATTAGGAAACAAAATTGATTTTAAATACTATAATTTGAACATAAAAAAAATCTTTGACCAATTTGTAAAATTTGCTATTAGATGATTTGGCAAATTTTCGTAAATTATTGTATAGGGAGAGGAGGGAAGGAGAGTATTTTTTGATGAGAAGGGAAAATTACTCGACGCCATTGGCTGACACCCTGGGATGCATTGCCGGTCGTGTGCCAAGAGCACGCGTACCACTTTCGCATTATCTATTATTCCTCATAGCATTACAATGACAATGACCGCAATAACGATCCAAAGAGATTGGGAGAGTGATACCGAGAGAGAAATAAACTCGATACAAGAAGTGCGTATGTACACACATGAACCATAAACCGACAGCTTGGAAAATTGCTAACAAATAATCCTACAAAGAATTATCCTTTGGGGTGAATCCGAGAGATCCCATATATTATATACAAAACGAAACAATTCATGTAAATCAATGCCTAATAAAAATGTTAGAGACCATTTTTCATTTTTAACTCTTTACAATGAAAATTGAAGCAAATTGTTTTCTTAATTATTTTTTCTACTTATTTTTTTATTGTTTCATTTTTTATTTTTATTCTCTTTGTTCAGTTATTATTTTTTTCTACTTATTATTTCTTTCTAGTTATTACTTGTCCTATGTTAATTATTTTTTTAATTACACGAATTAATTACTTTTCCAAGTCTATTTTAAATTAAAACTCAAAAAACAAGTATAGGTTAAATATTAGAGAGAAAAAATTGAAATGAGAAAATAATTATTTTCCCACGGAAATAAGTAATTGTAAAATTTATAGTTTGAACATTGAAAAATTATAGTTTCAGGCCATAAATATTTTCTTCTCATATAGGGAAAATAGGGTCAATAAAAAAAATCTGAAAACTAATTTAGAGTTTAAACTGTAAATTGCAATTTACTTTTTTCAAATTTCTCTCAAGAATTAATAAACTAAAACCCACAAAAGAAATTCAACAAAAAATTTTTACAACAATACAGTAATTTTGGTTTTTAAATTTATAAGTATTTTACGAATTTAATTAAAGTTACTTAAATTTAATTTCCAAAGAGAATTAAAAATGTAACTCGTAAAATTTCAATAATTGAAATGAAGTTAAATTTAATTTCTCGTGAAAAAAAAATTTAAATAGTAAAATTCAAATTAATTCATAAAATTGTTTTCAAATATTAGCTAAAATTTTGAAATAAAAATGCATATTAATTACCCGAAGAGAAACAAATGTTTTAAAACCTCTTAAATTCACAATCATTAAATAATAAATCGCAAGGTGTTAAACATTCAGCGAAAGAACAATTTGAAATAATATTTCAAGTTGTCGGATTACCGACACGCACCGGGCATGAAACATATAATATAACATGCGAGAGATGCGAATGCAAAGAATTCGAAATCCGGAAGCGCGTATACAATATGAAAATCGTTTATGACTTTTGTGAAAAAGGAGAGTCTCGAGACAGACAGGAAATATAGCAATAAAAGAGTTACATACGGGTTACAATAAGAAAAATATATATATATATATATATATTTATATACATATATAGTTGGCGAGTGGCAATGAATGAAAGGAATTCCAAGCCTTTCCTCTTGTCTCGGGGATTAGCGGTTATTCTTTTCTCATTGCGAGCATAATTAGTATAAATTAGTTCCTTAAAACCAGTAATTTGTAGGCATTATAACAGGTAGACATTCACTCCTAAACCGCGCGCCTCCCGAGTAATTAAAATCGTCAATAATAAGTAGCTCGAACATCAGGGAACACCTACAATTCATTATTTCTGCGTGAACAGGAAGAGGATCTTCATTTCTTTTTATTATGCATTTAATCCTGTGTGAGTTTAGATTGTATCTGCGCGAATAAAGAGTCAGAGAAATTAAATTAAACGCTTTTTATATATATGATTAACTATCTCTCGAGGGAATTTTCACATTTGAAAAATATGTTACATAACAAAAAAAAAAAAAAAAAAGAAGAAAAGAGTTTGTAGTATAACAGGATCGAAAAGTTATTTCTCGAAGAAAATGCACAACTTGGTATGTCTACCACAATTTGGAAAAATTCCTAACTTCAGATGAAGACAGAATATTTCGATTATTATTAAATAATTACTATAAATTGAATTATATTCAACAATTTTGATGAAATTCTGTTTAAAAAACTCATTATTTTCAAAATTTAAAATAAAATTTCTTCAAAAAATTCAATTAGCTTCAAAAATTCAGAAAACATTTATCGAAACAATTCAATTCTTTTTATGAATTGTAAAATCCTCTGCAAGAATTTAATTATTTTCATAAATAAGAAAATTCTTCGCAAGAAGTAAAATATTTTCATAAATAATAAAATTCTACAAAAGAATCCAATTATTTTCATAAATAATAAAATATTTCAGAGGAATTCAATTATTTTCAATACAATTTTAAAGAAAGAATTCTCGAAAGAATACAAATAAAAATAAATAAATAAAAATATTATTTAAAATTTTAAATTCAATTATTTTAAAGAGTTTTAATAAAAATTCAATTATTTTTTTAAATTGTAAAATTCTTGGCAAGAATTCAATTATTTTTGTTAATAATAAAATTCTTCTGAGAAATTCAATTATTATCAATACAATGTTAATAAAATTTCTAGGAAAAAATTCATTGTAAATTACAATTATATTCAAATTTTTTTTATAAATACTTTACAAGAATTCAATGATTTTTAGTACATCGACAATTTAATTATTTCTGAAAATAATAGAATTCGTGAATAGAATTTTATTAAAACTTTTTTACATAATTAAATCCCTGCGATAAAATGTATTATTTCTACAAAGTACAAATAATTTAATTTTTGCGAAATTGAAAAAAATAAGTGAATTTTTTGGAAGAATTTTATTAAAATTGTATTTAAATTTTAAAATAATTGAATTCGTGTAAGAAATTTACAATTTATTGATATTATTGAACACTTTCGAAGAATTTAAATAAAATGTTTAAAAATAATTTAATTTTCCCTGGAATTCAATTAAAATTGTACCTATATTTAAAATAATGCACTGAAAAAAAAATTCGGCAGAATGTGCTTTTTACTCAGGCAATTTTTGCCTAAGAACAAAAGCAATACACGTAAAGCAATTGTTTCTTTTAAAAAAAGGCAATTTTTGCTTTTAAAAAAAAGGAAAAATTTTAACTAAGGCAATTTTTACCTTTTTAAAAGGCAAAAATTGCCTTTTTTAAAAGAAACAATTGCTTTACGTGTATTGCTTTTGTTCTTAGGCAAAAATTGCCTGAGTAAAAAGCACATTCTGCCGATTTTTTTTTTCAGTGTGGAATTCCAGCAAAAATTTCATTATTTATGAAAATAATTGAATTTTATTAAAAGTTTTTTAAGTAATTGAAGTCCTGTAAAAAATTCAATTATTTTTTTAAATAATTGAATTTTCTCGGAGACTTTTTACAAGATTTTTAAAAATAATTGAAATTTTCGAAGAAATCAATTAAAATTTATTGTATTGAAAATAAGTGAAATTCTCATAAGAATTTTATTATTTATATAAAAATAAATTATTTTTTTACGAAGATTTTTATTATTTATAAATATACTTTTTGCAAATAATTTTATTACAATGATTGAAAATAATCGAATTCTTTATAAAATTCAATTACTTTCAAAATTTTCAGTAAAAATTATTTTTAAAAAACTCCATTATTTTCCGGAAAATTGAAATCAATTCTTCAAAACAATTCAATTATTTTAAAGAATTTTAATAAAAATCTTGCCAAGAATTAAATTATTTTCAATTCAATTTTAATAATATTTTCTCGAAAGAATTCAATTATTGAAAAAAATGTTGATAAACATCTTGAAATGAATTATTGAATTATTTTCAAATTTTTTTATAAATACTTTGCAAGAATTCAATGATTTTCAGTAAATTAATTGAAAAATTTTAACCATTTAAAAAGAAAAATTTTTTGTTAGGAAACAAAAAAGCAAACAGCAACTGAGTTCAAACTGCGAACAGATTATCGCGGAATACAACGATTAGATTATTAAAATACAGATATTTCAGAAAAATTCACGGAAAAATCCAATCTGGGAAAATCTGCTTTTCAATATAGAGAAGAAACGTGAATGCAGAAGAAACTTGACTGAACGTCAAAATCAGAACAAACGCTTCTATAATTATCTCCCGGGGGCCGTGATCATGACTGGTCAATAGTTTCCCCTAAAAACCGGAATTGAAACACACAATTCACGGACAGTTTTTCTCTGTTGTGACAATGGCTCTTAGCGAAAGTAAATTGCTGATGTTGTATCGCGTGCGTTGGCAATCTTAGGGAAAAATAGTGGATGAAAACAAGAGAAAAGAAACAAGATAAATCGAGAGAGGTAAAACTATGAAGAGAGTGTACGGGGGAGAGAAATTTAGAGAAGAGAATAAGTATCATGAGAAGAGAGAGAGAGAGAGAGAGGGTTCATCATCCATTTACGCCAGAATATCGGAAAGATTAAATGAAACAGGGATGATACTCAGTTTACGTTTCCTCTAAACAAACTATTTATTCTCAACATCAATCCACCATATATATACACACTATCCTCGCCTCGTTTTCAGCGTGAAAGACGGAGCGTCGCTTGACACGTGATGCGACATTCACCAAGCGGAACCCAAACGTCGGCCGGAAGTCGCCGGTCACGTGGCTTAGGCAACACGCAATTGTGTCCGGCATAATAAAGCATAGCTTTGCAATCCATAGCAACTATAGATTCACTTTACCATCAGGATTTGTGTCTATGTATTTGCAAGCGAGAGCACATTGATTTATGCTTTCATGACAGATCGTGACGCTGCTCACACAAACAATTACAAAGTGCGTGTAGTGTGGATGCTTACTTGAAACCCTCGTTTCTATGAAACCCTCTCTCTCTCTAGAAAGAAACGATGAGAAGAATTTTTTTTTCCAGATCTCGATAGAAATTATATTGGCTCCATACTAATTCGCTCGGCCTACTTCGAGCGAAAACCTGACTTTTTCCTTCTATTTTGCCAATGAAGCTTTGTTTTCCCGACGACGACGACGACAATTTTGTTTTTTTTTCAACTTTGCGTATATCACGGTGACGCATCTCAAGAGCGGATCGCAAAACTCAAGAATCCTCCAAGTAGCATCAAGTGTTTCTCCTCCTTATTTTATATACAAATCCCATGGATTACTCCTATACTGAAATCAGAGATATATCATTCTTTTTATAACAAATTCAATCGATTTCATCTTTAGATTTATCCTTTAAAACCGTATAGATTATTGAATCAGATTCATTAAATGTGTTGTAGAAAAAAATCCGTCTTTAAAGTTACGAGTGATGAGTAACTAATTGATCAGTTTATCTCCACATCTACTGCTATATAGATTTATGCTTAAAATATTTGAAATAATTCTCTGTACTATAATTTAAATTTATAATTAAATATTTATTTATTTATTTTTAATTAAATATTTATTTATTTATAATTAAACATATATTTATTTATAATTAAACATTTATTTATTTATAATTAAATATTTATTTATATACAATTAAATATTTATAGAATAATGTTTATAAATTATATTTGTCAATTAAAAAATTTAATTGAAAATGAAATTGAAAATTTTTGAATTTTTTATAAAATAAAGAAAAAAATTTGATTCAAAAAAATGTTCTGTTAAATTTATTTACGAATATCTATAATTGTAAAATTATTCGAAAACAATAATTTCTTTTTTAAATATTTAATTATTATTATTTTTCCACAGGAATTAAGATTTTCAAAAATTTTAAATTCAAACCTATTTTTGAAATTAAACATAAAAAATTGTTATAAAACATGAAGAAATCGATAACTCCGAGTCTTCGACTTGGAGCAATCGATTTTTTCATGTTTTATTATTGATACAGTAACTTCTTAAAAATTCATTCTTTGCAGAAATTTTTTTTTTTTTTTTAAATAACCAAATTTTTTTTGCAGCAATTCAATTATTTTCAAATACTTCATAAAATTCTTCGCAGAAATTCAATTATTTTCTATTAACTTTTCATAATTTTCTTCGTAGATATTCAATTATTATTGAAAAATGTAATAAAATTCTTGGCAAAAATCCAATTATCATTAAAAATTACCAAATCCTTCGCAGAAATTCAATTATTTAAATAAAAACGAAATTCTTCGAAGAAATTCAATTACTTTTAAAAATTGTAATAAAATTTTTGTCAAGAATTCAATTATCATTTATAAATATAAAAATTCTTTACATAAATTTAATTATTTTAAAAAATAACCAAATTTTTTTGCAGGAATTCAATTATTTTTAAATACTTCATAAAATTCTTCGCAGAAATTCAATTATTTCTATAAACTTATCATAATTTTCTTCGCAGATATTCAATTATTATTGAAAAATGTAACACAATTCTTGGCAAAAATTCAATTATCATTAAAAATTACAAAATTCTTCGTAGAAATTCAATTATTTTTAAAAATTGTTATAAAATTCTTCACAAAAATTCAATTAATTTTAAAAATTTTTTATATACTTCTTTGAATTCTCGTAAAATTTTCTAATAAAAATTGATTTAAAAATCAATTTCAGTTAAAATTTGTGATAATAATTAAATATCAAAAGCATTATAGCGTGGAATTTTTAACAATAATTGAATTTTGAAAAGGTTGCAAATTAAAATTTTTTGAAAATTTGAATTTTTCATACATTCAACTAACAATTCTGTAGAATTAATTTTATTAGAAAAAGTTTAATTGAATTTTTTTTTAATTATTTGAATTTTTTATTTTCTACAATATATTTAATTAAAGAATTTCCGAATAATCGAAATTTCGTAAAATTGAATTATAAAAAAATTAACTTAAAAATTCTCAAGGAACTTTTGCAAAAGCTATTAAAAATAATTGATAATTGAATTTTTTCGAAGAATTTTAATAAAATTTTTGAAAATAATTACATTTTTCGAAGAATTTACTTAAAATTGTATTGTAAATAATTGAAATTCTGTGAAGAATTTTATTGTTTATGAAAATAATTAAATTTTTGCAACGATTTTTATTTAATTGTATTAAAAATAATTGAAATTCAGCGATGAGTTTTATTATTTCTGAAAATAATTGAATTACTGAGAGAAACTTATAAAATATTTGTAAATATTTGAATTTCTGTTAAATTTTTATTATTTATGAAAATAATTAAATGTTTGCGTAGAATTGTATTAAAATTGTTTTTAAATAATTGAATTCTTTTGGGTAATTTTATTAAAATAGTAGATATTGAAAATCATTGAAATGAGGAAAATTTTTGAAAATAATTGAATTTTGAAGAATAATTTTTGTATTTATAAAGATAATAATTGGGATTTTGTTGAGGTTTTTTTGTAAATTTTGAACATAGTGTAATTTTGTGATAAGAATTTGATTACTTTTGAAAATAATTGAATTTCTGCAATAATTTGTAACTTCTTTAAAATTCAATTTTTTAGTGTTTTTAACTAAAATTCTTCTATAAATCCATTATTTTTAATAATCAATTAAATATATATTAACAAATTTAACTAATTTTAAAAGATATTGAATTATTAAAATTTTTCAAAAATCTAAGTTCATTAAAATTTCTAATTAAACTCATTCAACATTGAAATTTTATAAAATTTTAAATTGAAATCGTTTGAAGTGCATTTATTTATGAAAATTGTAAACGCAACTCTTTAAAAAATGAATTAGTTTTGAAATATTTAAGTAAAATTATTCATTAAATAATTTATTTATTTTTTGATAGTTGTTCAAGATTTAAGTTTATTTAAAAAGAAATTGAAAAAATTGGAGATTTTGTATTAGAATTCGTGGTAATTTTATAATTTATGAGTCAAACAAAAAATACACAAAAATTCAGAATTTTCTTATGAATTCTAAAAATTTAATTTCTTCAGAATTTTTAATAAAAATTCCTGACTTTTTTCTGAATTCCCTATATCAGAATATATAATTATAATAAATTATAATAATATTAAAACTATATATTCCAATTCACATATTTTATTTTTATAAACAAAATTTGAATTAAAAATTTGTACGTTCTATTATTTTTAAAATTGATAATTTTATTTAATAAAAAGCGAGTGAGAAGTTAGCCGCGCCGCGCGCGCGAATTGTTGCTAGTTGCAAACTATTAATTTAAAATTCCAAAATATAAAACTCGAGGAATTCAACAAGTAATGTAATTTAAAAACAAACGAAAATAAAAAAAAATACAGCTAAAAACAAAATTTGATACTTCTGGGTGGCCGCAAAATTCCATTTTTAAAAAAAACCTGACTTTTCTGTAATAAAATTTTGTTTCTTTCTGATCAACAGATTCTTAAATTATTCAAAATCTTTTGGTAATAATTAAATTAATTGACTTGTCAACAAAATGAACAAAAACAAAGAACCTTTTCACCAAAAAAAGAAACCATGTTTCTTAACACTCTCTTATGCATTTTTTTGTTTCGAAACCTGATCCGTCGTAAAACTTATCAAGTGACGCACAGTATATGCAACTCTAGAGATTGAATATAAACAAATATAAAATTCTAAAAATCAACTTATCTTCGAGTTTTCAAATATTATTTGATTTATTATACTATTTAGTTTAGAACGCTTTTTGCGTTCAATCTAGCACAAATTTACGAAAAAGGCACTTTCTATATTACATTTAATAAAAATCCTTGTAATATTCAATTTCTAAATGAAATTAAATGCTCATTCTATCCAATCTTCAATTGTTCGAATTTTTATTTGCAGAAATTGTCATTTACTGGAACTCTATTTTGTTTGCTTCATAAACTATGAGATTACCACGAATTCTAATAAAAAAGCTTCAATTTTTTCTATTTCTGACAATAATTTCTTTTTAAATAAACTTCATTCTTGAAAAACTATCATAAAATTATATATATATTATATTATATTTTTGCCTAAAAAACTTGAGCACAGAAATTCAAAAACTGATTTAAATTCGAAAAATCCAGATCAAAATATTTCCCTAGAAACACAATTCAAAACTTTCGAAATTGATGAGATGACCAAGGAGAACGATCTTGAAAAAAACGACCTGGGAGAAATGAAAGAAAGCAGTTGTTTTCTCCTATAACACATGAGAATTTTCTCCTACTGTTATTATATACAAAAAAGAAAAAAAGAGGGGAAAACGTTACGGAATAATAGAGCGATCAGAGGGCTTGGTGTGTCGAACTGATCGGTCACGCAATTTTTATCTTAATACCTGCGCATTCAAAGATGAATTTCTATTGCCTATATTGGCGCGTTTGCAATTCCCCCTTGAAAATACAAGAGCGTAGCGAATTTCAGTGGTGGCAGAAGTTTATCGCGGGGGTGTGTAGCCACTGTGACCACTAAAATCTTCCACTGCTATACATAGGGATTCAGAACCAGCGAGGGATCATCCACTTACGTCATGGGAATCATAAAATTGCCGAAAATAGCCTTATAAATAAAGAATGTCCTCTCTCTTTCTGCGTGTGTGCCACGGTAATTAAACACTTTATAATTTTTCTCGAGAAAAAAAAAACAGAACATAAAATGTTAAAATATAAACATGAGTTTATGAAAAATTGGTTATAAAATCAAGGGTGGCTTGATTTTAATTTCTGCAAAGAGGGTGCTCTTAAATAGTATTTTTTACTGACGTTACCATTAGTAAAAAAAGTACTATTTAAGAGCACCCTTTTTGCAGAATTTTATCAGTTTTAATGAAATTCTCATTTATAATGAGAGTAAATATATTTATGCTGAGAGTGAATAATTATAGAGAGTAAATATTTATACTGAGACTGAATAACTATAGAGAGTAAATATTTTACTGTAAATATTTATACTTTAAAAGAATGTAATAAAATTCGTTGTGTAAGAATGCAATTATTATTTTTATAAATAATAAAATTCTTTAAAGGATTTCAATTATTTAAAATAAAAATTTAATAATAATCATTGCAAGAATTCAATTACTCTCATAAATAATAAAATTATTCAGAGGATTTCAATTATTTCTAATACAAATTAATAAAAATCGCTGCAAAAATTCAATTATTTTAATGAACAATAAAATTCTTCACAGAATCTCAATTATTAAAAAAGATAATGTAATAAAAATTCGTTTTAAAAATTTAATTATTCTCCTAAATAATATAATTCTTCACAGGATTTCAATTATTTTTAATACAATTTTAAGTAAATTATTTGAAAAAGTAATTATTTAAAAAAATTTTATTACAATTCTTCGAAAGAATTCAATTATTATTTATTTTTAATAACTTTTGCAAAAGTTCCTTGAGAATTTTTAAATTAATTTGTTTATAATTCAATTTTACGAAATTTTGATTATTCGTAAATTCTTCAATCAAATATATTGTAGAAAATAAAAAATTCGATTAAACTTTTTTTAATAAAATTAATTCTACAGAATTGTTAGTTGAAAATATAAAAAATTCAAATTTTCCAAAAATTTTATTTTGCAAACTTTTGAAAATTTAATTATTGTTAAAAATTCACGCTATAATGCTTTTAAAATTCAATTATTTTTTCAAACTTTAACTGAAATTGATTTTTAAATCAATTTTTATTAGAAAATTCTACGAGAATTCAAAGAAATTTATTAAAAATTTTTAAAAATAATTAAATTTCTGTGAAGAATTTTATTACAATTTTTACAAATAATTAAATTTCTGCGAAGAATTTTGTAATTTTTAATGATAATTGAATTTTTGCCAAGAATTGTATTACACTTTTCAATAGTAATTGAATATCTGAGATAAGAAAATTATGAAAAGTTTATTGAAAATAAATGAATTTCTGCAAAGAATTTTATGAAGTGTTTGAAAATAATTGAATTGCTGCAAAAAATTTAGTTATTTACACGGAGAGAAAAAACAAGGCTTTTCCCCATGAAAAAATATGCATTTAACGCGTGAAAATTATCACAGTAAAAATGCAGGATTCTTGACGAGAATTCTATTAAAATTTTTTAAAATAATTGAATTTCTTTGAAGAATTTTGAAAAAAAGTTTAAATAATTTAATTCCTACTAAGAATTTTGTTCTTTATGAAAATAATTGAATTCTGACAAAAAATTCATTTATTTTTATAAATAACAATTTATAAAGATAATTGAATTTCTTTCAAGAACTGTATTAAAAGTTTTGAAAATAATAGAATTTTTGCGAAGAATTTTATGATAATTTTTGAAAATAATGGAATTCCTCCTAAAAATTTTGTTATTTTTGAAAATAATTGAATTTCTGCGAAGAATTGAGTAAAAAAAATTTTAATTTTTTTTAAATAATTCAATTCCTACTAAGAATTTTGTTCATTATGAAAATAATTGAATTTTATCGAAGAATTTTGTTATAAAGAATTTAAAATTTTTAATTTTTAATTTTTTTTTTTTAATTTTTTTTTATAAAGAATTTTTGTTTATAAAGATAATTGAATTCTAGTGAAATTTTTATTGTTTATGCAAATAGTTAAATGTTTATTTAGAATGTTATTAAACATTTTTTTGAATAATTGAATTCTTTTGGAAAATTTTACTATAATAGTAGATATTGAATTTTTAAAAATTTTTGAACAGAATTGAATTTCTGCGATGAATTTTATTACTTTTGAAAATAATTGAATTTCCGCAATCATTTGTAACTTTTTCAAAATTTTTCAAATTATATCGTATACAATTTACGAACTTTTCGTCCTTTTTAAATCAAATTACGGACCTTTTTTAAAAAAAAACTGACTTTTACATATAGGACTTGAAGCAAATTTACGGACCTTTACTGGATTTGCGGACCTAGTTCGAGCTCTGTATAAATATTTATTACTGTAAATATTTACCCTGTAAATATTTATACTGTAAATATATTTATGCCGAGACTGAATAATTATAGCGAGTAAATATTTACCCTGAGAGTGAATAATTATAGAGAGTAAATAATTACACTGAGAGAAGTAAATAATACTGGATTCATCTAACGCAGTGATTATAATACAGAAGGTAATGGAGGATAATAAAGAAATGAATTAAAACCACGTTCCTCTCCCTATAAACGGAAGATCCGTTTATTATGAAGCATTAATCACTTTATAATTGAGAAAACAAATGTTGAGAGAAAGAGAGAGAGAGAGAAATATTCTAGAAAATCGTTCAATCACCACGGCAAGTGGGGTCTCTCTTGTCTATGGACTAGAGAACACGGTAGTAACACTCGCGTCTGTGTGGTTCTTGAGCAAGCCTCAGCCACGGTGGTCCGGTCAACAAATCATAATCGTGCCTACAACCGCGAGTAACGTTCTTGAATGCCTACTCGAGCTCTCAGTGCACAGGGGCGGAACGGTCTCTCGAAACAATCTTGAAAATTATTGGAAAAACGATCCACCCTCAAGAGTCAAGAAAAAATTTCTCATAATTTAGTTTCTTTTTTTTTTACCATTAAGACTCTTTTTTTCACCATTTAGACAATTGGTCTAACTTTTTCTTCTAAACAAGAAGGAATATATTGTTTATTCCTATGCAGAAGCAAGAGGTGCGGGTTGAAAATTGCAGAACCAAAGCAGAACCCACGCTTTTGCCGCGACAAGGTGGTCTTTGGGGTACGCCCTCCTTCACACAACCCACACGAACCTTGACGATTTATGAAGCACAAATTAAATACAAGGGATGTTGAATAACTGGACCTGGTTTGATATAGACTTATAAAAAATTCCTCTTTGTCCAATTTTCATCGATCGCAAGCTGTTGTCTATATAAATAGCTATTTAGACGATGATTTATCGAAACCTTGAAGTTGATCAATTGCCATAATGAGATCTAGAAAAGAAAACAAGTCAATCAACATGTGAACAAATTTACGAAACAAGTATTTTTTTATGAATATTTACAAAGACGAAATAAAATTTTTGTTTTCGAGAGAGAGTCGCGCCGACACGGCAGCAGCTGGTCTTGAGTCTTGATATTCATACTCATTAGCTATTCATGCGCCTAAAACCAATTCTAGCTATATACATGTGTAGCTAACAAGACAACTATATTATAATGCCTTCTTCCCGAAAATGCATATAAGGCCGGCCCCGGCACGAAATAAGGGAGGTTACGTCGGATATTAGCCGTAGGCCTCTCTTTCGAGAGAGAGAAAGAGAGAAGAAGCGGGGCCGCCGCGGACCCTGGACCACCGTGAAAGACGCACGCTGCTTCGAATGGTCCATCCTACCTTTCCACCCACCCTCCCACTATTTCCCTCTCAATCACTCCTATATATTCCATCCTCCTTCCTCTCTTTCTCGATCTCCCTTTTTTTCTCATTCCTCTTTTTCTTCTTCTTCTTCTTCTTCTTGCGACTGCCCCACCACACCATAATCTTAACTCTCCTACCATGAATTTTCTTGCCTTTATAACCCAACTGCCAATAACCACAAACACGTAATTTTCTACAGCGCCTGCCATACGCGTCAACAAATATCTTCTTTTTCTTCTTTCTTTCTTTCTTTCTTTCTTCTTTTCACCCCCCCCCCTCTAACCAGATGGAAATGAAACCAAAATTGACATCCACTTTTTTTTTCTTTTTTATCTATTTTAGCAATTTTTAGGGAGGAAATGCATCACAGCAGGCGACCGAGTAAACGAGAATGTCATTAGAGTTCGTTGATCGTTTCGAAAAATCCACAAAATGATCGCTCTTATATATGTGTTCGAAGTTTTGTCGTTCGCGCATAAAACGGGTTGGCAAAAATCGAGGCGTTTACACACACCTGCACTGGCAGGTGCTGGCGACAATTATTATCCGCTAATTATAACATCGCCAATGGAGTCGCGACGCCATTTTTATTTTTCCGCAATTGTCGCGCTCAATTCTGAATTAAAATCAACATTATGATGATATAATAGAATTATTAAAATGTTTCCAAATTATCATCAGTATATACTTTTTGAAGCTTTAAAATTAAAAGTTTTTAATTATATATACCGACTATCATATGAATATCAATCATAACATTCAGGGGAATTCTTTCACAAAATACAATTATTTTTTAAGTGAATTTTATTCCGTAAAAAAGAAATTATTAATATTAAACATATGATTTTGAGAGAAAATTTAATGAACTTTTAATTATAGTCTTTATATTTTTGTAAATTACTCTTAATTTTTGAAAATTTAATAATAAAAATACAAATAAATTGTGTTTTTCGACAAATTTGACGATCAGAAAATATTTTAATCCCTTTTGAATTTTTCTTTTCTCTAAAATTTTCTTCTATAAAAAATTTTTAATATTTTCTGGCCATTGAATTTTTCACAAAAAATTACCTCAAAAATAATTTTATGGAATATTTAAAATATTTTCTTAATGTAGTTAAAAATTTCCTCGCCTTAAATATATGTGATTATCAAACTATTTTTTAGAAAAATTTTCCTTTTCATAAATCAAATTATTTCTATATTAGCCTATATCAGAAATAATAAAATTTCTTTGATTTAAAGAAAAAATTTCTCAGACTTTAAGAAAATTTGTTTGAATCAAAGAATAGTTGTTTAAATCAAAAACATTTTCTCTAAATCAAAAACCCTCTTTTCGTTTGAAAGAAAAATTTATTTTGAATCAAACAAAACGAGTCTAAGAAACTGATTTCTTTGAATTAATAAAAAAAATTTCCTGCTTTCAGGGTTCGAACCAGTGAAAGTATATTTAAAAATATATGGACTTTACGAACCAAAAATGGAAAATTACGGACCATTTACAGACCTTAAAACTACAAATTAAATTTTTTATAATAATTAATGACCGAGTGATAAAATCGCATTATCAATTCAATTATTATTTTCAAGAATTTTTAACTAAAATTTTTCTTTAAATAGATTAATTTTAATGATTTTTGAAAAAGTTCTTTGACAATTTTCAAATCCATTTCTTTACAATATTCAATTTTACGAAATTTCAATTATTCGTAAATTCTTCAATGAAATATATATTGAAAAATAAAAACTTCAAATAATATTAAAAAAATTCAATTCAACTTTGTCAAAAAAGTTAATTTCAAAATTCAATTATTTCTAAAAATTCACGCTATATTGCTTTTAATATTCAATTATTATCTAAAATTTTAATTGAAATTCATTGTAAAATCAATTTTTATTAGAAAATTCTACTACAAATTAAATTATTTAAATACAAAAATAATTTATTGAATAAAAAGAAATTTATCAACAAATTTTTAAATAATTAAATTCTTTCGACGAATTTTAATCAAATTTTTAAGAATAATTACATTTTTCGAGAACTTTAATTAAAATTGTATTAAAAATAATTGAAATTCTGCAATGAGTTTTATTATTTATGAAAGTATAATTGAATGATTTCAAAGAAATTTATAAAAAATTTGGAAAATTTTGGAGAAGAATTTAATTATTTCTAAAGATAATTGAAATTTTGACGAGAATTTTTTTAAATTTTTGAACATAATTGAATGTCTGCGAAAAATTTTATTACTTTTGAAAATAATTGAATTTTGCAATCATTTGTAATTTCTCTAAAATCTTACGGACTTCAAGCAAATTTACGGACTTTTACGGAATTTACGGACCTAGTTCGAGGCCTGTGCTTATTGTATCAAATTTTTCAAAAACACATTTTTATTTTTGAATTCTCTAATATTTTCATAATAAAACAAAATAGACTGAAAACTAGAAAAGATGATTTTTTTTTACATAATTTTCAAAATAATTTAATGGAAGTTGTTTAGGGAGACATCAGAAATATTAAATTTCAAACAGGAATTTCTTTAAAAAATTGAGAGAATTTCAGAAAGATATAAACTTCAATTAAAAGTTCATTTAATTCTCTTTGAAAATAGTAAATTAGTTTGATATTAATAAATAGCTATATTTAATCTCAGTTTTTCTAAGGATATTAAATTGAGACAAAAAACGTATCAAAACGTTGCATTACGACAATTTTGATACGTTTTTTGTTTCAATTTGATATCCTAAGAAAAACTGTTAGATTAATAGTAAATAGATTAATAAATTCTTAATTCAATAAAAAAAAATTCTTTTTCATAGAATAAAATTCACTTAAAAAGAACTCTTTTTGCGATTGTCTTTTACAGGCGAAACGGTTTGAAATAGAACGTCCCATACAGTAAATAATATAAACGTTCGGTAATTATTTGCATTTAATCTTACTTGATTTACCAAAGCTGTATTCTCCTTCCAAGGCTCACAGATACGAAGACGTTTCCAGAATTTTGGACTTCCACATTTGCGACGATTCACGACCTCATCTGGAAAAAAAATCGAAAATTAGATTAAAGCATAAAAAAATTAATTTAATACTTATAATACTTTTAATAAAAATAAATACTTTTTTTTAAATTCTTTAAGAAAAGTAATAATTCATCACTTGAAAATTTAGATTTAAGGAGAATTGAAATACATTTTCCATAAAGCCTTCTTTCTTATATTCTTGATCTTTGAGATCATTCTCTCTTTCTCTCTTTATATTTTCCGAGTCTTTTCAGTAATATACATTTAATATTAGCTTTGTCATGTCCATTTTGTTTCAAAAAGCTTTTTGAAAGTTTCTCTCATTTTTTTATTAACTGTATAATACAAAATCCCTGCTATTTCTTTATCATCTTCTCAAAGATTTTTACTGTACGATTTAGAATTTTGTATATAGAAACTTAAACTACAGAGACTTCAAATATCCTTTCTTCTTGACTTTAAATTATTCTCAATAAATATTATTTGCTAGAAATAAATTACAAACCGCACAAGTATACAAGATTTACAAATATACGAAATTGAAATCATTCCAAAAGCTTTTTGAAATCCTATATAATATGTAGTTTAAGCTACAGTTAAATTGAATACGAATAAAATAAATGCACTGACAGTTCTATTACTGTATTTCTCCAGGAATTACATACGCCTCATTGTCAGATTCATTCAAGAAAATTTTCTATACTCTTCATTCTTTGATACGAAAGAGATATTCATTCTTTCTTAAGCACTTAAAGTTTGATTCATTTTTAATTAAAAATCTACAAACGAGTTTTTAAGTTTATACATGTAAATTTTCCATTAATTGTTGGTGTAAAATAAAAATTATGTATACGACAATTTTAAGCATTGTAAAGTTTCTAACTTGACCACATCTGCTATATAAACGGTCACAAGAAAAATGAAAGTAGAAATATCTTGAATTCCAGCGAGAAGTTTTGGAACGAACTAAGTGGGACCATTAGGACCTCTTGTTATAATAAGGATGTCTGAAGGTCGTTTATGAAATTTTTGTGGTTACTCTCGTAATATACAAATGGAACCTTCAATCAATCAAAATATTAATCTATACAAAAATTATCCCACTTTTGGAAAATAGATTATGCAACATCTAGTTTAAAAAATATTTCTCCTAAACACTCTTCTTTATTTTTAAATTAAATTCTAATTTCTCATTCTATTCATTTAAATCTACAACTAAATATAAATGAAGAAAAGACGATTTTTTAAAAATTAGAATAGAAATATTGTAAAACAGCAAAAAAAATACAAATTATTAAAGAAATTAGCGAAAGGGATATTTTTTTTCAAAGTAGGATATGCAGTACAACTGAAAGCAGAGTTGACCAATTATTTTGATTCAAGATTGTCTGAATGTTATGTTTTAATTGTTCTCCGTCGTCGCGTAAATCCTAATTAAGACTGAATTATTTCACCGCCACCGCCGTCGTGCTCGCTTTACAATATACGCATTCAGTCACAGAAGAACTTAACTCACTGGATTCTCGAGAAAGAGGCGACGACGTCTTGTCTTTTGCCGACGGCGCAGCGTCTCATCCCGAGTACCAAAAGGATTTATTAACTTCTTTGAATTACACTACTTCATATAAAGTATATACATATCATTATATTCTCATATCTCATTGTAAAATATATCTTTTCTCTAAAGAAAGAGAAAGACTCTCTCATTTATGTCAACTTTATAATATTATGTACAAGAAATCGGAAAACAATAAAAATACTTCTTTCCTTTAAATCTATTACCTCTATATTTACCACTATTAATCTTTATCCATAAACCGATTAAATATATACAGCAAATAATTAATTTCGACTCATTTTTATATAGCAAACATTTTTTAAATAAAAAAAAATTTTTAATTTCTCCAAAAAATATCGAAAATATCAAAAATTATAGGTAAAATTGCATTTCTAAAATCCTAACTTTTTAAATAATTTTTATTTTTAAATGGCTTCAAATTTTTAAATTAATGAGCTACAATTCAATTCAAGTACATTAAATTACATTCAATTCAATTCAATTCAATACAATTCAAGTCACTCAATTCTTGAGTAAAATTTTATGAAAAATATAAAAATTATTGAATTCTTTTCAGTAATTTAATTAAAATTTTTGAAGATAATTGATTTCTTTTGAGAAACTTAATGAAAATTGTATTGAAACTAATTGAATTCCTGTGAAGAATTTTATCAAAATTTTTGAAGATAATTGAATTTCTGTCAAAAATTTTAATATTTTTGAAAATAATTGAATTTCTGACAAAAATTTTAATATTTTTGAAAATAATTGAATTCTGGTGAGGAATTTATTAATTTATGAAAATAATTGAATTCCTGCGAAGAATTTTATCAAAATTTTTGAAGATAATTAAATTTCTGACAAAAATTAAAAAAATTTTGAAAATAATTGAATTCTGGTGAGGAATTTTATTATTTATGAAAATAATTGAATTCTTGCGAAGAATTTTATCAAAATTTTTTAAGATAATTGAATTTATGCCAAAAATTTTAATATTTTAGAAAATAATTGAATTCTGGTGAGGAATTTTATTATTTATGAAAATAAATGAATTCTGGTGAGGAATTTTATCAAAATTTTTGAAGATAATTGAATTTCTGACAAAAATTTTAATATTTTTGAAAATAATTGAATTTCTGCCAAAAAATTTAATATTTTTGAAAATAATTGAATTCATAAGAGGAATTTTATTATTTATTAAAATAATTGAATTCCTTTGAAGAATTTCACTATAATTATTAAAAATAATTAAATTTTTTGAGAAATTTTATTAAAATTGTATTGAAAATAATGGATTCCTATGAAACATTTTATTATTTATTAAAATTGTTTAGAAAAATTTGCTTTAAATTTTTTAAAAAGAATTTACTTTTTTAAATAATTTTAATTGAACATTTTGAAAGTAATTTAATATTATGAAGAATTTCTTTAAAGTTTTTAAAACAATCGAATTTTATTAAAATTTTTAGGAAATAAATTCTTCTCAAAATTTTATTGCAATTTTTGAAAATAATATTTAATTCATCCAAAAAATTTTATTAAAATATTGAACATATTTGAATTCTTTCGAAGAATATATGTACATATTATTAACTTTTTTCTTTATAATTGAATTCTTTCTATTCATTAAAAAAATTTTTTTTTAATATAATCCATTTTGTTAATATAATTGCAATTAATAATTTTATTATTAAATTGTATTAAAATTATTAAACAAAATCGGATTTTTTTCGAACAATTTTATTACTCTTTCTTCATAAATATAATAATTAAATTATTTTTAAGAATTTCTTTCAAGTTTTTAAAATAATTCTGTTCGTTAATAATTGTAATTAAAAATTATTTGAATAAACTTTAATAACTTTAATTCATTTGAGAAATTTTATAAGAATTGTACTGGAAATAATTGATTTCATGTGAATATCTTTTCTGTGTATGAATTCAATTATTTTCAGTGCAATTTTTTTTAAATTTCTTTATTTTATCATTTAATATGCGAATTATATTTATTTCTATCAAACAACTTTTATTGAAATCAAATAAATTATATTTCAATAATTTCAGTTTTTAAAGCATATACCAATAAAATTTACTCAAATAACAATTATTTGAAACAAATAAAATTCTTTTTATTGTCGAATCAGTTAATTATTAGTTAGTTAATTAGTTAAATAATTCTGAAATTAGTTAGTTAATTAGTTAAATAATTCCGAAATTAGTTAGTTAATTAGTTAAATAATTCCGAAATTAGTTAATTAATTAGTTAAATAATTCTGAAATTAGTTTTTAATTATTTAAATAATTCTGAAATTAGTTAATTAATTAGTTAAATAATTCTTAAATTAGTTAATTAAATACTTAAATAATTCTGAAATTAGTTCAAGAGTTAAAGTTGCCAATGTACATGAACCATATAAGTATCTATAATTAAATTGAGCAGAAAACTACATTTTTTGCTATCAAGTTTCCTCGATCCGTTTTTTTTCACCGTAAGTGATCCATTTTCTCGGCGGATAATAAAGAAAAAGGGGGAAGAAGAGAATAGAAATCGACCGCATCTATCGGCATAGAGTGACGACGTCAAATAGATTCTTTCGGCTGGGTCACGACGCACATATATACAAGGCGCCTTTTATATATACGTTGAAGCTCATACTCAAATTCCGCATGACTCCGCTGATTCTAAAGCAGCCACGGGATTTTCATGTCCGCGATCGAGACCGCCAGCATCATCATTGAGCTATCACCTATAATACCAGAGTGCGGGAGTTCTTTCAAGATTCTTCGTTTTTTTTCTTTCTCTCTCTCCTTTTTTTTATAACAAGGGATTATAAACACGAGCACACTCACTACTTTTGTGTGTATATGAAATGTATGAAATGCTTACGTAAAAATACGTATATACATATATTTACGTGTAGGTTTCTAGATGCCCATCCTCGTTCCGGAAGAGTGCAGAATAAAACCGTTCTCCGGAACGCGAGCGGTAGATGATTTCTCGTGTGTGCGATGTTCGAGGGAACGCGAAAACTGTACTGTCAGACGGCGAAAAAAATTTAATGATGAATGACGCATTCAAACTCTCCGAAACTTGCTGGAAAAACGTACTTGAGATAACCTTGTGTAAAGTACCACAGTTCCGGGGAACAAGCGATAATTGATAAATTAAACGCTTTGTTCTCCTTCTTCTTCTTCTTCTTTTTTTTTTTTTAACGATATCGTTTTCATTTCTGGTTTCAGCATTTTCATAATAATGTAATCTGCGAAAGATAAGCAGAGAAAGCAGTTAACTTTTTTTTTTTTGCATTCGGAACAAATAAACTAGAAAAGTAGAATTTTTTATAAATAGATTTTTTTTTTGTAAATTTTTATAATTTCAAAAAAAATCCGGAAAAAATCCTTTGAAGATATTTTTGCTATTTTTTACCATTGAATCTAAAACAGGGTTGCCACAAAATTTTAATTTTTTTTCCCTGACTTTTCCCTGATTTCCAGACAAAATTTTCACTTTTTCCCTGAACCTGAAGAACATCAATAACATCTTTTTTAAATAAATATTTCATCATTATTATTTTTCTATAGAAATTAAGATTCACAAATTCAATAACTTATGAGAATATTATAATAAAGCATGACGAAATCGAGCACTCCAAGTCTTCGACTCGATTTCCTCATGTTTTATAATAAATTTAAGACGCCAGAGTGATAAAATCATTATTTCTTATCATAAGAATATTATAACTATAAATTCAAATTTTCAAAGATTTTAATTTTTTAGCCCTTTTCAAAATTCAATTATTTCTAAAAATTCACGCTATAATGCTTTTAATATTCAATTATAATTTACAATTTTAAGTGAAATTCATTTTTTAATCAATTTTTATTAAAAAATTTTCCGAGAATTCAATTATTTAAATACAAAAATAAATATTTTATTCAATAATTCCATGCTTCTTAAAATTGAATTTTTATCAAAATTTTTAATAACAATTGAATTCTTTCGACAAATTTAAAAAAATATTGTAAAAATAAATGCAATTTTATATCATTTTATTTAAAATTGTATAAAAAATAATTGAAATTCTGCGATAAGATTTGTTATTTATGAAAATAATTGAATTCTTGCAACGAATTTTATTAAAATTTTTTTTTTTTAAGAATTGAATTCCTGTGAAGAATTTTATTTGTGAAAATAATTGAATTCCAGAGAAAAATATTATTATTTATGAAAATAATTCATTTCTTGTGAAGAATTTTATTCAAATTTTTTTAAATAGTTGAATTTTTAAGAATTTTTTAAAACTCTTTAAAAATAATTTTAATTAAATTTCATGAAAATAATTGACATCTGACAAAGATTTAAAAAAAACCATTTTTTTTAAATAATTAAATTCCTGTAAAAATGTTTATTTTTGAAAAGAATTTTATTAAAAATTTTTTAAATAGTTGAATTTTTCAGAATTTTTTAATACTTTTCAAAAATAATTTTAATTAAATTTCATTAAAAATATTGAACATAATTGAAATCTGACAAAGAATTAAAAAAAAAACATTTTTTTTTTAAATAATTGAATTCCTGTGAAAATGTTTATATTTTTGAAAAGAATTGTATTCTATGACCAATTTTATTATAATTTTTCAAAATAAAGCATTTTATCAAAATTTTTGAAAATAATTGAATTCTCAAGAAAAATTGTATTATTTATGAAAATAATTGATTTTTGGCGAAGAATTTTATTCAAATTTTTTTAAATAATTGAATTCCCATAAAAAAATGTATTATCTATGCAAATAATTGAATTCTTAAGAAGAATTGTATTGAAAATAATTGAATTGTACAGGAAAATTTTATTAAAATTGCAATTTTATTAACTAAATCTTGTAAAGAATTTTGTCAAAATTTTTGTAAATAATAGAACTTTTAAAATAATTTTATTTAAATTTGTCGAAATAATTGAATTTCTTAGAACTATTTTTGTCAATTCTGCGAATTGAAAAATTAAAAATAATTGAATTGGTGCGAAAAAATTTATAAAAAATTGGTAAGTAATTGAATTCCTGTTAAATTTTTATTAAAATTTTGTTTAAATAATAGGTGGAATTCTTTTGGAAAATTTTATTAAATTAGTAGATATTAAAAATAATTGAAATTTTGCCAAGAATTTTATTAAAAATTTTCAAAATAATTGAATTTAGGAGAAGAATGTTATATTATTCATAAAGATAATTGAAATTTTGACGAGGATTTTAAAACATTTTTCAACAAAATTGAATTTATGCGAAGAAGTTCATCACCTTTGAAAATAATTGAATTTCTGTAATCAGTTCTTCTTAAAATTTCTATTTAAATTTAAACAAAAAAGACACAAAAATTCAGAATTTTCTTATAAATTCTAAAAATTAAATTTTTTCCAGTATACTTTTAATAAAAATCCCTGACTTTTTCCTGAATTCCCTGACTTCCCTGACTTGTGGCAATTCTTTAAACATTTAATTAAAAAAAACTTTTTTCCAATTCTTATTAAAATTGAGTTTTTTCTTTTGAACAAAACTATTTTTTATGAATAATGTTAAACTTTCGTTTGGAATAAAACTACTTTTTAGAAATAATCTTGATATACTCGAGGTGACTGATATACATTGAAAAATATTCTCTTTTATAGTTTTATGATAAAATGCAAACCCCATAAAAAGAAATATATATCTATAAAAAAAATTGTTTGATAGGCATAATATATAAATAACATGACGATATAAATAATAAAGAATTGTGTATGTAGACAAAAGGGCAATTGCGGACGGAAATACGTAAATCAATAATGGAACCCTCATGGTGGTCAGTAATAGAACCTGTAGGTTTGACTGTCTCCAAGACGATAAGTACAATAATTTTTATGACAAAAAATAGACGCAGTCAAGACAAGAAGAAACTTTGACTTCATTTATTTTTCAATTCTAATTCACTCGGACAAAAAAATTTACTTCATTCACTAAAAATGGAATTTTTCTCTTTAAATAGAAATTATTTTCTACTTAATAGAAAATTAAAAAAATAAATAAATAAACAGTAGAAAAATACGAATCGAATTCTTTTCTAAAGATATAATATATTTATTGCCGAAAAATGTGAAACTGGCTAATAATAATTCTATACATAGGTGGAGAACACCCCTTACGAGAAGTCTTTTTTTTCTTTTTCTGAATTTGAAAGAGGCACACGAGAGGAACCTGTTATTTTCGAAGATTATACACCTTCCTTCAATTTCAAGAGAGAATAGAAAATACAGAGCCATATGTGAAACAAAACGGAATAGGAGAAAAAAATATAAAAACCTCTTTTTTTTAATATCGAGATGTCATTACATTTCTTTTTCGATTTCCGCAGAAGAAAAAATATCGAGCACTCTAAATAAAAAATAGAGAAAATCTACAAAAATATCTATAAAGGAAATGAGTAATTGAAACAAATAAAGGAAAATAAAACAAAAGAAAAACAAATAGAAAATGAAGAAGAACAACAAACAGAAAATGAAGAAAATCAACAAACAGAAAATGTAAAGAATCTCCAAATGACAGGTAAAAAAAATTAACAAATAATAAAGAATAGAATCAATAACAATGAATTTAAAATGAAGTAAAGAAAAAGAATGGAAAAATCTACAAAAATGCAAGAAATGGAATCAAAATGCAAACAAATGGTGGAAAGGAGAAACAAAAAATCAATCAACAAATAGAAAATAAAATGAAGAAAAAAAACTCAAAAAAATGTTCGAATATAGGAATTAAAATTCTTCAAAAGATTCAAATTCAAATCTTTTGAAATTTAATAACTTATGATAATTAACGATAACCCAGGGATAAAATTATTATTTTATATAAGAATATTGTTACTTCTGA
This sequence comes from Leptopilina heterotoma, assembly GCF_015476425.1. Lineage (NCBI taxonomy): Eukaryota > Metazoa > Arthropoda > Insecta > Hymenoptera > Figitidae > Leptopilina > Leptopilina heterotoma. The sequence goes on along the minus strand of NW_025111185.1, from coordinate 1,558,947 downwards.
AATTCTTCGAAAGAATTTTATAACAATTTTTGAAAATAATTGAAAACTTTTTGAAGAATTTTATTAAAATTTTTAAAAATAATTGAATTCCTGAGAATTTGAATTTCCTGAGAAGAATTTAAATAATAATTTATGAAAATAATTGAATTCATGCGATAAATTTTGCTTAAATAATTGAAATTTTGACAAGAAGTTTATTAACATTTTTGACAATAATTTAATTCATGAGAAGAATTTCCCTATCTATTTATAAAGATAATTTAATTGTTGACGAGAATTTTTAAAAAATTTTGATAACTTAATTTCTGCAAATTAGTTTATTACTTTTCAAAAAAATTCAATTCTTGTGATTAATTTTCATATTTATGAAAATAATTGAATTTTGAAAAAGAATTTTATTAAAATTCCTTAAAATAATTGATTTTATGGGGAGAATTTTGTTGTTTAACAAGACAATTGAATTCTTTTGCACATTTCAATAAAAATTTTGAAAAATAATTAATTTCCTGAGACGAATTAAAAGTTATTTATGAAAATAATTGAATTCTTGCAACGAGTTTTATTATTTTATTTAATAATTGAATGTTTTTTATATTTGAATTCTTTCGACAAGTTTTAACCCTAGAAGGAGTACGTTAGTTTACTCACCCTCTAAGGAGTAACTGGGGTGTCCCGACACCCCACGCTTTAAACTTGTTTTATAAGAATTATATTTGACGTAAAAAAAATTTGTTATAAAGAATTGATTGGTTTTTTAGTAAGGAATACAATAATATTATTCATATTTTGATAAATTGAAAAAATTTTGAAGAAAAACCATAAAAACCCAAAAAAAACACCAAAAAATTGCAAAATTGACTTTTTTCACAAAAAACGTTGTAGTTTCTTAAAAATTTGACTAATTTTAAAACTATTTTAGGTTTTTAAAGTTAAATAGATACACTTTTAGGGGAAAAAATTAGTTTTTGTATTACTTCCAAAAAACATAATTATTTGAACATCTGAAGTGAATGAAATTAAAGACAATTGACGAATAGTGAAAATCATAAAAATGAACTATAAAATGGACTTAAACAATTAATATTTACTAAAAATGGTGTTATAAATTTAATATTTTACAAACTTAATATATCTGAATATATTAACATTAAAATTAATAACTTATGAAGTGATTCCGTAAATTAATATTTAATCAAAGTTTTAATTAACAATTCTTAATAACTATAATATATGTTAAAATATTCTTAACAATATAGAATTTATAATTTAAATTTGACTGTCATATATTACATTTTTCTGTATTAGAATTTAATTTCTGACTGTAGAGAGAGCACAGAAATTTTTAATAATAATCTTAACTCAAATTTCATAAGTTGTTACAAATGCAGAATGTCTATTTTTCATAAAAATAGAATTTTTGTATAAAAATGTTTCTTTTTTATAAAATACAACTTTTTCATGCATAACCTATCAATTTATACTTTATCAGATGATTTTAACTGATTTAAAACGATTTTTTAAAAAAATTTGAATTTACTTATGTTGATAATTTTTCTAACGTTAGGGAGTAACTGGGGTGTCCAGACACCCCAGACGTATTTTAACAGGAGATAGAGCTCTTCCTAGAGCAAAACTTTTGGCGGCACAAATAGGTGTCAAAAGGTAGAGGTGCAAACTAAATTATCAACGGGTTTTGAGCGTAAAAAAATTATTGGTTAAGCCATGGGAATACTTTGAATTTTGCTTGGGGTGTCCAGACACCCCAGTTACTCCTTCTAGGGTTAATAAAATTTTTAAGAATAATTCCATTTTTTGAGGAATTTATTTAAAATAGTATTAAAAATATTTAAAATTCTGCCGTGAAAATAATTGAATTCCTAAATGAAATTTTATTATTTACGAAAATAATTGAATGTTTTCGTATAATTGTATCAAAAATTTTTTTCAATAATTAAATTTTTTGATAAATTTTATGAAAATAGTAAATATTAAAAAATCATTGAATTACGAAAAAATTTTGAAAATAATTGAAATTTTGCAAAGAATTTTATTTAAATGTTTGAAAATAATTGAAATTTTTGGAGCAAAAATTTTGTTATTTATAAAGATAATTGAATTCTTGTAGAGATATTCGTTAAAATTTTTAAAATATTATTGAATTTCTCCGAAAAACTTTATTACTTTTGAAAATAATTGAATTCTTGTGATGAATATTGTTATTTATAAAAATAATTGAATTTTGCAAAGATTTTTTTTTAAATTCATAAAAATAATTGAATCCTTGTGAAGAATTTTGTTATTTATCAAGATAATTGCATTAAAACTTTTAAAATAATTAAATAATATTAAAAAATTCATTCTGATCAGAAATAGAAAAAATTTTTGAAGGTTTTGTATTAGAATTCGTTGCAGTTTGATAGTTTATGAGGCAAACAAAAAAGACACTAAAAATTCAGAATTTTCTTATGAACTTCAAAATTTTAATTTTTTCCAGTTACTTTTAATAAAAATCCTTGACTTTTCCCTGATTTTCCTGAAAGCATATAACAAAACGAAAGAAAATGAAAAATTTCAACAAAATTATAAACATATTTGTAATTTACAAAATATATAATTATTTATTTATTTATAGAAATATTGTATAAAAATTTTTCAACACACAGTCAATTTCCAGAGATATTTTACGACAAAATGACGAAACATTTATAAATTGAAACAAAAACTTGGTGCCATTTAGAAATGTCTTGACAATCATGAGATATTAACAAGAGACAATTCTGAATGTCTTGGAGGACATTTTCGACTTCCAAGCTCCGTTGGGGAAGACTCGTTAATACCAGACTTGAAGCATACAAGGCGAATGGATATAAAAAGCGCGGTATTCGCGGAGGCAAACGTGCAAATTGTTGGGTGGACAGAAAAATGCAGCGTTAAATCGGCTCGGTCACCTTCGGATGACTTGAATCGTGAAAATAATTTTCACGTGGCACATATATATATGTATACATACAAGTATATAGTATTTTATATAACAGTCTCACTAATTACCGTTCATCTCTCATGTGGGATTTTTTTTATATGCCAAACTACCGTGTGGACCAAGAAGACACACAGCAGCAGGCTCACTTAAGTCGAATCGATCGTTCAACGTTGTGTCTCCCCGTCAAGATCATAAATTACCGTGTGCATATAAATATACTTGGTTACAGAGGAGAATATCGCGGTGGCTGAAATCTGTTTCAAAAATTCCTTCCTCATCCCCTTCATGATAATTCGAAAAGTGATTTCGAAAAGTAATTTCTAGAAATAATTTTCAACATCAGTAATTTCAAAAAGCAGTAACAAGGTTACCGCACAAAAATTTAATTTTGTTTTTCTCTCACTTTTCCCTGATTTCCAGACAAGATTTTGACTTTTTCCCTGACCGTAAAGAATATTTTGATTCACTTTAAAAATAATTAGATAAAAAAAAGTTCTATTACATTTATTTCAAAATTTAGATTAATTACAAATTCTTTAATTAAACACATATACCTATTAGAAAATAAAAACTTCAATTAATTTAAGAAAAATTCAATTGAACTTTTTCAAAAAAAATAATTCTACAGAATTGTTAGTTAAAAGTATGGAAAATTCAGATTTTCCAAGATTTCAATTTAAAATCTTTCTAATATATAATTATACCTAAAAATTAACGCTATAATGCTTTTAATATTCAAATATTATCGAAAATTTTAACTGAAATTCACTTTTAATTAAATTTCTATTGGAAAATTCTAAGAGAATTCAATTATTTAAATACAAAAATAATTAACTTATTGAATAATTGAATTCCTTAGATGGATTTTCATAAAATTTTTAAGAATAATTACATTTTTCGAGAAATTCCATATTGAATTAAAAATAATTAAAATTCTGCAATGAGCATTATTATTTATGAAAATATATGAATTCTTGCGAAAAATTCTTTTACTGTTCAAAAAGAAAATTACTGAATTCTTGCAAAGAATTTTAATAAGAATTGTTTATTTAAAAAGAGTAGAATTCCTGTGAAGAATTCTATTATTTGTGAAAAGAATTAAATATGATAGTTTACAAAAATAATTGAAATATTAAAATTAATTTTATTGTTTATAAAAATACTTGAGTTCCTGCCAAGAATTTAATTAAAATTTCTGATAATTGAATTCTTTTTAAAAATTTAATTAAAATTGCATTGAAAATAATTGAATTTTCTGAAAAGAATTTTATTGTTTAAGTAAATAATTTAATTCTTGCGAAGAATTTTATTATTTTTGGAAGTAATTGAACTGCTTCAACGAATTTTATTATTTCTGAAATTTTATTGACTTATAGAAATTTATTAATATTTTAGGAAATAATAAAATTCTTCCAACGAGTTTTCTGAATTATAAAAATATTTGAATTCATAAGTAAAATTTAATTAAAACAGGGCTCAAAGCAGTAAAAGTATGGTTTTATAATAATTAAAGATGATCCAGTGATAAAATCATTATGAATTAAATTATTATTTTCAAGAATTTTTAACTACAATTCTTTCTAAAACCGATTATTTTTAATAATTTTCGACAAAGTTCTTTGATAATTTTAAAATCCATTTGTTTACAATATTTAATTTTACGAGATTTCAATTATTCGTAAATTATTCAATTAAATATTGTATTAAAAAATAAAAACTTCAAATCATATAAAATATCCTCAATTAAACTTTCTCAAAAAAATTAATTCTACAAAATTGTTAGTTAAAAACGGTTAAAAATATGAAAAATTCAAATTTTCAAAGATTTTAATCTGAAACCTTTTCAAAATTCAATTATTTCGACAAATTTACGCTCTAATGCTTCTTTTAATATTCAATTATTATTTATAATCTACAATTTTAACCAAAATTCATTTCTAAATAAATTTTTATTATAAAATGCTACGAGAATTCAATTATTTAAATACAAAAATAAATAATTTATTGAATAATTGCATGTTTCTTAAAATTGAATTCTTATAAAGAATTGTTTTAATAAATTTTCAAAAAATTTACTACATTTTTTCAAGGAATTCGATTAAAATTGTATTAAAAATAATTGAGATTTTGCAATGAGCTTTACTATTTATCAAAATAATTGAATTACTAATAAGAATTTTATTATTTACCAAAATAATTGAATCCCTGTAAAAATGTTATTATTTAGGAAAATAATTAAATGATTGCGAAGAAATTTATCAAAAAAATTTGTAAATAATGAAATTTCTGTGAAATTTTTATTATTTTTTGAAAATAATTAAAGGTTTGTGTTGAATTTTATTAAATTTTGTTTTAAATAATTAAATTCTTTTGGAAAATTTTATTATAATTATAGTAGATACATATTAAAAATCATTGAATTGAGAAAATTTTTGAAAATAATTGATATTTCGGAGAAGAATTTAATTATTTCTAAAGATAATTGAAATTTTGACGAGAATTTTTAAAAATTTTTGAATATAATTTGAATATTGGCTAAGAATTTTATTACTTTTGAAAATAATTCAATTAAATTAAATTATTTTAAATAAATTAAAGATCATATTCTCTAATATTTATAATTATGATCAGAAATAGAAAAAAATTTAAGCTTTTGTAATAAACTTCGTCATAATTTCAAAATTTTGTAAAGTGAACAAAAAAAGTTCTTTTGAAATTCCATTTCTAAAAATTTTCCACAAGAACTAAGATTTTTATAAATTTTAAACCTTTTGAAATGTAATTTAATTATAAAAAATACAAACGCAAATCTTTTAAAATTCAAATTATTTTTTGAATTTTTAAGTAAAATTATTCGCCAAGTAATTTATTGTATTAAATTGAATAAATTCAATTTTATAATCTGCAAAATGCAATTTTTTATCAGAAGTAAAAGAAAAAATTTAAGGTTTTGTATTAAAATTCGTGATGATTTTAAAGTTTATAAGTCAAGCAAAGAATATTCAAGAAGAATTAAATGTTTTCAATATTTTCGAAGGTCGTTGAATGTAATCCAGATTTTTCTTAGCAATTTCAGAATTTTAATATTAATTTTATGAATAACTTTTGTCTTCTAAATTCCCTGACTTTTTTCGAATTACCCTGATGCGACCAATTTTACTGTCTCTGCGATTTTTCCCCGACCTGTGCCATAATGCTGAACATAAATTCTCGTAATTAAAAATTTTAAACTTGCCGAATCAGAGAAATTCTATACTCTGAAAATTCAATCTACTATGCGTATATATAGAAAATCGAATCATCCAAGTTTTAGAAATTAAAAGAACATTAATTATCTCTCGACAAGTTTGAAATCCTACAAATTCTAATATATATAGTTCATCAGCACATTGAAAGTTCACATCATGGAAATTTTGACAACCTAGTTCCATAGAGAATCTCTGTTGGGAACTGATGTTAATTTCAGAATGTCTTGTGCCTGAACAGACGTTATATAGCGATTCTCCAATAATAATCTCAAATCCTCTCATATGCACTCGACACTCACTTGCAGAGTATATAAACATGCCTACATACCTAGAGAATGAGAAAGAAAAAACTCATGCAAGCATCTAAAGACGAATGTGTATCGACTTCTATATACACAAGGGTAGAGAGAAAAATACCTCTTGCATCCAACCCCCCGCGTACAAGTAACAAAATTAAATTCAAATATAATCAAATAAAATTTAAATTTTAAATCCTCCTTGGCTGCCGGAGATATATCCCTACGAAATTTACTACTTTTCTCTTTCTCTCTTTCTCTAAACTTTGATTCTCCACCCTTCGAATTGAAACTGAGATTTAACGGGTCAAACTGGGGTCGAGAGGAGGGGGTTGGGGGGTTAAGTCAAAGCGAGAGGGTGGTTGATTGAGACACTGTTTTGTTTGCATGTGCGCGGTGAAAAGAGAGAGAGAGAGAGAGAGAGAGAAAGAGAGAAAAGCTTAGAGAATCGGAGAAAGAGAAGAGAAAGCAGATGAAACGAGATGCTGCGACCAGCTAGCTCTGTATCAGGAGTTAGAGAGCGATAGGAGGGGGTGGGGTGTCATTCTGTGTCAACCACAGCGCCCTCTGACGATGACACCGCGGAACGCGAAAGGGGATGAAACTGCGTATAACTCGACGACTGGTCTCGGCAACCGAACTATTTGCAGGATTTACTTTAGCGGTACATCTGTTCGTGTGGCTGGCTGGCTGGCTGTGTGCAATTCCACTCGGGGAAAACTGAGCTTTAAAACCAGGGGGGTTGTTGACTGGTCTTATTTGAAGACAAAGTGAATCGGATTATAGGTACAGATTTCAGTTTGTTTGCCCTCTTTATGCTCTAAAGCTGAAACTTATCGGTCCTCTTCTTATATTATTATATTCTTTTTTTCGGTCAAGGTATTATGCTCATAGAAAAATCTCAGGCAATTTGTCACAAATTTACATTCAAATCATTTGTCGATCATTTTTTTCTCAATTGATTATTATCTCTCTGGAAAATACATCCGTTTGATTCTGCTTCTATAAAAAAAGAAAACAAAACAATTTCGATTAGAGAATCAAAAAAAAAAAAAAAATTTCATTATTGAAAAACGAAAGAGCGTAATAAGAAAACAAAACGATTAAAGTTTGAGAATGCATTTTCATTAAATTACTGACACAATATGAGAGGTATTTAATTTAATTTTTATAATTAACACCTGTGTACTAAATACCTTTTGTTCCGATAATTATAGACCTGATGAGTAAATACACCTCTTATATTACACCTTCTATATACCAGTTAAACACAAGAAGTGATTGTGTGAGTGAATCATTCAACTATTGGAAATTCATAAGCAACAAACCATTAAAATTTTACATTTTTACCCCCTGTTATTTTCTACGAATGTAAATTTACCCAGGGTCAGAATTCGTGAAATTTTTACAAAAAATATCGAAATGTTGAAAAAACATTTCTATTTGGCCTTAGGAATGTCTCCACAGAAGAACAGAACAAAAAAATTTTTTTTATAAAATTTATTGCAAAATGAATTTTTTTTGCAACTTTTTAAACAAAATTTCATTTCTCCTATAAATGAATGAACAGATTTAAATAAATCAAGCGGGAATATAAAGGGAATAAAATATACTTTCGTTTAGAAATAGAAAATTTTTAAAAAGTTTATTTTTTAATAAGTATTTAATAAATTTTTTATAAACAATTTTTTTTTAATGTTCTGCGTCTTTTAAAAATTTGAAAAAAAATCTCAATATACAAGTAAAACTATAAGGGATCAAAATCCGTTGAAGAAATTTAGGAGCGACAATTATTTTAAAATTTATAGTGATAATTTTATTGCGCGGAGATGTGATTTTGATGTTTTTCAGAATTAAAACATTATTTTCAACTACGAAGTGAACAAACCACTGTCGAATTAACATTTGCATTAAATATTATATAACATATTATATATTATATTATATTATATTATATTATATTATATTATATTATATTATATTATATTATATTATATTATATTATATTATATTATATTATATTATATTATATTATTATATAATTGCATTTAATATTATATAATATTATATAAAATGATCAAAAACTAAGTGTAACGTTGGTGCAATAATACACCGCGCCAATTAACTTTCATTATAACTTTTTAAAATAATTGTCGCTCCTAAATTATCTCAACGGATCTTGATTCCTTATAATTTTAATGGTATGTTGAGATTTTTTTTCAAATTTTTTAAAAACGTAGAAAATTAAAAAAATTGTTTATAAAAAATTTATTAAATAATTGGTAACTTAAAAAATAAACATTTTAAAAATTTTCTAATTCTAAACGAAAATATATTTTATCCCTTTCATATTCTCGCTTGGTTCATTTAAATCGGTTCATTCATTTAGGAGAAAAAAAAATTTTGTTTAAAAAGTAACAAAAAAATACATTTTGCAATAACTTTTGTAAAAAAAATTTTTTTTCTGTTCTTCGGTGTACACATAATCATTTCTGAGGCCAAATAAAATTTTTTTTTCAACACTTCGATTTAATAAGGATACTTTTTATTTTTCGTGAAAATTTTACGAATTCTGGCCCCCAATAATTTTTGTAATTTTTATAATTAAAAATTTTGAATAATTTAATTCTTACATAGATTTTTATTTAAATTTTTTTGAAAATAATTGAATCATTTCGAAAAAATTTATTAAAATTGTATTAAAAATTAATTGCATTTCTGTAAAAAAAAGATTTTATTTGTGAAAATAATTGAATTGCTTCGAAGAAATTTATTATTTATGAAAATAATTGAATTCTTGCGAAGAATATTACATTTTTTCGAGAAATTTAATTAAAATTATATTAAAAAAAATTCAATTCTGACAAAGAATTTTATTATTTAATTAAAATAGTTGAAAACTTGGGAAGAATCTTATAAAAATTTTTGAAAATAATTGAATTAAGGTAAAGAATTTTATTAATTATAAAAATAATTGAATATATACTTGCGACCAATTTTATTCAAACTCTTTAAAAAATTGAATACTTGTGAAGAATTATATTATTTATGAAAATAATTGAATAATTTCTGGTGAAAATTTTTATTATTTATGAAAATAATTGGATTCCTGCGAAGAATTGTATTATTCATGAAAATAATTGATTTTTTGACAAGAATTTTATCAAAATTTTTGTTAATAATTGAATTCCTGAGAAGAATTTAATTATAATTATTAAAAATAATTGAATTCCTTCGTAAAATTTCACTATAATTATTAAAAATAATTAAATTTTTTTGAGAAATTTTATTAAAATTGCATATTGAAAATAATGGATTCCTGTGAAAAATTTTATTATAAAAATAATTGAATCCTTGCGAAGAATTTAAAAAAATTGTTTAAATTAATTGAATTTATGTGAAGAATACAATTAAACGTTTTTACAATAAATTGAATTCATTCTATTCAATTTTTTTTAAACAATTTTATTAGTCTTCATAATTAATAGTTAAATTTTATTATTTTGAAATATTTCAATTCATAAGTAAAATTTAATTTAAATAAATTCTAACAAGGATTGAGAAAAAAATTCCCTGACTTTTCTTGACTTTTTCCCTGACTTTTTACTAATTTCATTAATTTCATTTTTGCTTTCTTGGGACAAAAATATGGTAACTGGTATATTTAACAATAAATTAATATCTAATGATAGAAATAAACGGTAATAAAAATCTTTTAAGTTTTGTTAGATTAAAAAAATTTTTAATTAACAAAAAATTTTTATTTTTATTTAAATTTATAGAAATTTCCCTGACTTTGAATTAAATTCTCTGACATTCCCTGACTTTCTTCTGACTTCCCTGACCGTTAGATATACCCTGTAATTAAAATTGCATTGAAAATAATTGAATTTCTTCGACAGATTTGATTAGATAAAAATAAAAAATAATCGAGTTCGATTATTATTTTGTAATTTAATTGGATTTTATAAGTTATCAAAATATTTGAATTCTTGCGGATTGAATTTTCTTAAAATTGTATTAATAATAATTAAAATCCAACAAAGAATTTTATTATTTATGAAAATAATTGATTTCTTCTGAGAAATTTTCATTAAAATTCTATCGAAAATAATGGAATTCCAGAATTTTACTCAATACTTTTGAAAATAATTGAAACATTTAGAAGAACTGTATTAAAATTTTTGAGAATAATTGGATATTTTCGAAGATTTTATATTAAAATTTTTAAAAATAATAATTAAAAACATTAAACGTATAAAATGCGAATTAGAAAATTCTAAAAATTCCCATTACATATTCATCTATATATTTTAAGAATTATTATTTTTTTTTATCAAGAAAACTGAAAATTGCAAAATTTTGAAAATCTTGTCAATGCGAAGCAAAGAATTGCGTTACATATTAAATCTTCCTTTCTAAATTCCGTTTTTTCTCAAGTACATAAAAATTGTAAGAGTTGAAATGAAAAAAAGGAAATAATAAATCACCATCCGAGAGTAATATGCCTTTGATCTATGATGTTATGCGTACGGCGCTAATAACGATCGACGATAAGTCAAGTCCAAGATATTAAGTATTAGAATTAGATAGTCGAGTGAGATACAATTCCCATACATATGAGATATACTCAAGAGCAATTACACTGAATTATATGAAACAAGTGCCGGTTATGTGCGCGCCTATGTACAAATTCTTATATCAAATGGAAAAGTTAATATGAATGCTGCCGTTCATCGATATAGAGATATTAAGGAAATGGCTCTCGCTCTACACGCAATTAACACCCGATGATTATATACTCTGGTTGTGAGAACCCTTTTTTCTCTTTTTTATTTCAACGAAAATAATTCCAAACTCTGGAGAAAAAACGAATCAAGGTTTCTTTTTTTTCAATTCAAATTCCAAAAAAAAGGCTTTTTGCAAATTTTTTGAACTTTGAGAAAAAATGGAAAACTAAAATTAGCATCTTGGATTTCCTAGGAGAATTTCCTGATTAGGAATTTTGCTTTTATTAACAATTCTTAAAATCAAAGATTTCGCCATTTTAGCCACTACACCTCTGCGTATACTTCCCCTGAAAAGTGTAGTATACACGGAAATCAGAGAGTCTGAGCCACTTCCTTTGAACTCTTTTTCGGTAACGCAAAGCTAATTAATTTCTTTCTTCAACCCCCGTATACAGTCCGCTATATATTCGCCTCTGTATCTGTGTGGTTTATTTTTCCAGGAAGGAGGGGAAATCAAAAGGGAGAAACTCCCTGTGTGTATATATATAAAATATACGCGCGCGGTACTTTTGGGGTGAGTTTAGAGGTTCATCGCGAAGCAGATCACGCAACCACAGGTATGTATTTTTCCCTTACTAACAATGGAAAAAAATAATTGTTTATTCGACCTTTAGGCAAAGTGTAATCACTGAAATTCGCCCGAAAAAAAAACTATTTTCTTTACAATCGTTTATATTTTATTTTATTCTATTTTCATTATATTTTATTCCATTTTCGTTTTACTCTATTTTATTTTATTCAATTTTTAGTTTATTCTATTTTACTTTTTTCAATTTTCATTTTATTCTATTTTATTTTATTCTTTTTAATTTTATTCTTTTTTTCATTTTATTGACATTTACGTTTTATTTTATCAACATTTACGTTTTCTGTTATCAACATTTTCGTTTTCTTTTATCAACATTTTCGTTTTCTGTTATCAACATTTTCGTTTTCTTTTATCAATATTTACAATTTATTTCACCAAAAAGAGGGTTGCAAGTGAGAAATTGTTTTTTAAATTTACTCTTTTCCCTGGCCAAAAACAAAATTCCCTGTCTCTTTAATCTACTCCAAGACAAAATCATTAGAATTCCCTGCGTCTATTCCCGGTTTTCCCAGTCGCTCGACATCCTGAAAAATAAAAACATATTTAAAATCTTTTTTATACGGTTTCCCCTCTTTTTACGTAATCCTTTACTGCTTTTCTTTAAATTCAGGCTTCGAACTCGATAATTAATATAAAAAATGCAGCAAAAAGTATAGCTATATCGAAATATTAAATTTGACGCCTAAAAAAATTCATTTTAGTCGATTCACAAAAATTTGATTCTGTATTTTCTTGATTTCCATCAAAAATATACCTATTCACTTTTTTTCGTATTTAACTTTTTGGAAAATAATTGAATTTTAGAAAAATTTAGAACTATAGTTATTCATTTTTTTAAAATTCAATTATTTTCCAAATTTTCGGTTAGAATTCTTTAAAAATACAATTATATTTCAAAATAACTTTTAAAATTAAAAAAGAAATACAATTCTTTGGAATATAAAATTTATGTCAACAAAATTTGTCAAAATTTCCAATTATTTGAAAATTTAATTCAATCCCTTTTAAATTATTTACGGGAAATTAACAAAAATTTAATATTAACTTCAAAAAAATGTTATAACAATTTTTCAAAAGACAAATTTTTTCTTAATTTCCAAATTAAACTATTCAAAGCTTCAATTTAATTTATGTTAAATAAATATTTAAATTAATGATTTAATAATTTTTTTAAATAAATATTTAAATATTATTAGTTTTACAACAATTAAAATTTCCAAATACTTCAATTTAAAAATCTTTTGAAATTTAATTATTTCTAAAAACTTATACAATAACGCTTCTAATATTCAATTATTATCTAAAAGTGAAACTAAAATTCATTTTTAAATACATTTCTAATAAAAAGTTCTAGGAGAATTAACTATAATAATTTGAATGTTCTTTCATTCATTCACTTTTTCTGTCCCTCATACTCTGAAGTAGCCTTTTGTTTATACTTCTGTTTTTTGTTAACTTTAGATAGATTGTATATATATTTTATTATTGTTATAATTATTTTTATTTTATAATTAATTCAAAATTGTAATGAAAAATAGAAATCGTCAGAATTTTTTTCACTTCTTTTCATTAAAAGACTAAAATTTTGTTAAATATTACGTTTTGTCAAATTGAAATTATGCAGATTTTTGTTCTTTACTTCTAAACAAAATTAGAAAATTGTTAAACAACTGTGATTAAGAAATAGAAAATTTATTTATTTTGCATTATTTTTGTTTATGAATAACAATTTTTTTAACAAAATTATTATTATGTTTTAGAAAAAGAAGAAAAATATTTGAACAATTCCTATTTTTAATCTTATTTTTGGAACAGTATTTTTCATAGGAATTAAGATTTTCAAAAATTTCAAATTCAATCCTTTTTTAAATTAAACAACTTATAAAAGTATTGTTATGAAACATGAAGATATCGATTGCTCCGAGTCGAAGACTCGGAGTGATCCGATTTCTTCATGTTTTATAATAATTAAAGAATTTAAAATTAATTTTTATGAAAATAATTGAATTCCTTGAAAAAATTTTATTATTTATCAAAATAATTGAATTCCTGGGAAATTTTTATTATTTATGAAAATAATTAAATGTTGCATACAATTTTATTAAAAAATTTTGTGAATAATTGAATTCTTTTTGGGAAATTTTATTAAAATAGTAGATATTGAAAATCATTGAAATTAGAAAATTTTTTGAAAATAATTGAAAGTAGGACAAGAATTTTTTTGACATTTATGAAAATAATTGAACTTTGGAGAAAAATTTTGTCATTTATAAAGATAATTGGGATTTTTACGAGAATTTTTTTCAAATTTTGAACATATAGTTGAATTTTATTTATTTTTTTTTTTTTGAAAATAATTGAATTTCTGCAATTATTTGTGATTTCTCCAAAATTGAACTTTATAGTGTTTTCAACAAAAAATCTATTATTAAATTCTAATATTAAATTCCATTATTTTTAAAATTGCTAATTTATTGAATAATGAAATATTTCTTAAGACGGAATTCTTATAAAGAATTTTATTAAAATTTCTGACAATAATTGAATTTCAGAAAGGAATTTTATTTTTTATAAAGATAATTGAAATTTTGATAAGAATTTTATTAAAATTTATAAAAATAATTGAATTTTGGAGAATAAATTTATTATTTGTGAAGATATTTGAAATTTTGACAAGAATTTTATTCAAATTTATGAAAATATTGAATTTTGACGAATAATTTTATTATTTAAAAAGATAATAAAAATTTTGACGAGAATTTTTTAAAACTTTTTGAAAATAATTGAATTCCAGCGAAGAATTTTATTATTTATGAGAATAATTGAATTTTTACAAATTATTTCGACAAATTGAAAAGGTAAAAATTTTATTGAACAGAATTCAATTCTTATATGTATAGAATTTTATTAAAATTGCATTGAAAACAATTGAATTTCGGAAAGGAATTTTATTTATTATAAAGATAATTGAAATTTGGATAAGAATTTTATTAAAATTTATAAATACCGAAATTAAAATTTATATAAATAATTGAATTTTGGAAAAAAATTTATTATTCATGTAAATAATTGGAATTTTGCCAAGAATTTTATTAAACTTTTTGAAAATTGAATTCCAGCGAAGAATTTTATTATTTATACGAAAATAATTGAATTTCTGTATTAAGGAATTTTATTATTTATGAAAACAATTCCATTTGGGGAAAAGAAATTCATTGCAATTTTTGAGAATAATTTTTCATTTCAATTATTAGAGAATTTAAATTTTTAGTGCTGATTTTCAAAAAGAAGAAAAAAGTCTTTTAGTCTTTCACAAATCTAAAAAAAAAAGTATCCAACTAGTAGAAAATTGTAAATAAAGTATAGAAAATAGGTTTTTAGTGAATTACAAAAAAATTTATATAAAAAAAAGAAAAAATAGAAATCTTATTTAAAAAATTGTAAAAATATAAGAAATTGAAAGAAATATTCAAAAATTGGAAAAATATAGAAAATGTATTAAAAAAAATGGAAAAAAATATAAAAATGTATAAAAAAAATTGAAAAGAAATATAAAAAATAATATTATTTGAAAATGACTAAAAGCAACCTGTCCAGAATAAACAAAAGTAGGAAGATTAAATTTTCGTAAAAATTGCAAGAGGTAAAGTATCATCACGTGTGCTCACTGATGTCATACATTGCCATTTAAGTTCATGTTAACTCCTAAACGTTTCAGATTCTTATCTGAATGGTCTGTGCTTTTGCTGTTTGTATATGGGATAATTAAGATAATATCGGTATCTCCGAGTGTAGAAGTTGCCAAGCGGAAAATGTGGGCATTACAAGTCGTCTAAACGTTTTAAAAAGAATCTCTCAATCTATTTGTGTCGAGTGCGAAGAAATATTTTTACGATAAAAACATTACAACGCAAATTAATAAACATATATTATTTATACCTTTTTCCAAACGAAAATACAAAACATGTATTGAATATAAGCGAAAGACGAAAGAACTGTGCAAATTGCAAATTTGACGCACTCCCTTGAGAATAAGCTTTTGTATAATTCATTAACACGCGAAGTTTCATTCTCTTTGTTAATTCTCATATCTCCGGATATTTCGAAAATTTGGAAAATTCAGAAAATAAATTTATATTTCAATCAAAAACATTAATAATATAAATTAATATTTGCTTTTTGTTAAAACTCTGTTTTTTTTTATTTCGAACCTTTGGGAGAATTCGTAATAAATTTAATTACAAGAAATAATAAACTCGTTAATAACACTGTAAAAAATTTGGGGAATTTTCACAAACTTTTCTTGTTGAATATTACATATTTTTTGGGGAAAGTACTTTTCCCCAACAAATTTGTGAATATCTCTTAAAATTTGGTGAAAATTCCACAAAACTCTAGTGAATATAATTGTCCCCAAAAAGTTGATGAATTTTCCCCAACTTT
This sequence comes from Leptopilina heterotoma, assembly GCF_015476425.1. Lineage (NCBI taxonomy): Eukaryota > Metazoa > Arthropoda > Insecta > Hymenoptera > Figitidae > Leptopilina > Leptopilina heterotoma. The sequence goes on along the minus strand of NW_025111185.1, from coordinate 1,542,601 downwards.
TCAGGAATTCTTTCTTAAAATTTGGGAATATTCAATATCTTTTTGGGGAAAAAGATATTCCATAGAATTTTGTGGAATTTTCACCAAATATTTTGGAAAAAGTATATACAACAAAATTGTCAGAATATGTGTTTTTATTAACATTTTAGGCATTACTTACAAAAACCAAGTTATTTTAATAGATTCTTTTACATTCAATTTTTCTGTCTTTTGAATTTTACTTTATTTTTCTTAGACTTTCCTTAGACTGTATAAGATTCCAAAATTATATTAAGTAATAGATTGAGAGGTAAATCTAATATATATTTCCTACAAGGTCTTTTATATTATATATTTCTATTCGTTAAATTTGACTATTTTTATAGTTATTTTTTACTGAAAGATTGTTGAATTTTTTTTACTATAATAATTAATAAAGGAATATTTATAAGCTTTAAATTTATAATAATTTTAATTTACAATAAAATATATTCAACGTTTTTTTAAAAATAAAAATAAACATTGTGGATTAACAAAGATTAAAACTTTAAATAAGAAAAGTTATTGCATTCTTATTAACAAAAAAATATCCACTTATTTTTTTGTCAAATTGAAGAAGATTCAAATATGATTTATTATACGTTTTGTAAAATATTTTCACCCTAAATAAAAAATGTAAGATGTTTGAGAAAAGACTTTTCGTTTTTTGGAAAATATGTTCAACATGTGGTTTGTCTGAGGATGGCCAACTATGTACAATGGTTTCTTGTTGCAAAAGGGTCTATTTTATGTTTTTCGGTACCAGTTTTTTTTCATATAGTTTTATTCGGATACTGAGTCTTGGAAACTTTTAGGAATGGAAAATATAGAAGAAATATGTAGAAATTTCAAAGATTTTCCACGAAACTTCCAAATGTCAGCATTCGCAGCGTCAGTTGCTCTTAAGCATTTGCTGGAGATGAACGTAAAACGTTTGTGTTAGTATAATTTTTTTGTGAGCAAGTGAAATTTGAAAATTGTGAAAAACTGCTAAAATTATCACCAAGGAATACTTATAAAGCAGGTAAATAATATTCCATAATAATAATAATAACAATCGCGCGCTCCCTTTATCGTAATTAGCGAAGTGGCACAGTACTGATTTGCAGTAAAAATTCCATTAATTGAAGCATCCCAAAGTTAATTATAAAACGATTTAAAAAATATTGTTTTATTCTAATTTTTTTATTGTTTAAACATATTTTTGGATTTTTTATTAACAATTTTAAAGAGAAACATTTAAAGAAAATAAATATTATTTGATTGTAATAATTAGTCACTTTAATTAACCTTCAGAGAACATACCTATTTTTTAGATTATTTTTTAATGCTTAACCAATTTTAAACTGTTCATCTGATTAACCCAAAGATTTTTTAAAAATATAGTTTAAACTCTGTAAAATAAGTCTGTGTACTTTAAAATCCTTATAAAAAATATTAAACAATAGATAAAAAGCTTTTCGCAAAAAATCGTGGGGTCAAAATGACCCCATGTGTTCTCCGAGGGTTAAATTATGAAATTGTTTATTTATAATATGATAGATATATAATATTCTTTTTGCATTGATGTGATTAAATTCTGAGACGTGCTCTAAAATATTCAAAAATTTATTGTCCTATCTAAATTTCATATGGAAATTATATAAACCTTTTTAAATTCTTTTTACAATATTTTTTAGAAATTATTTATTAATCTATTGAAAACAAATATAATTTTATTTTAGTAAATATGAGTAATAATTATTGGAAATTTGCCTTAAATTGAAAATTGTTTACGAGAAGAGTAATTTTGAAAAAGAATAATTTTAAAAAATATGAAAATTGTGCTCTTAATTTTATAAATTATATAATGTATATAAATCCATCGTTCAGGAAAAGAAAATTTGTTCAAATAACTCAGAAAAAACATTTTCAACTTTGTATATTGAAATGAATTGAAGAATTTACCTGCGAAGAGAGAGGTCGCTGAAATTTAGGTAAAGGTAAAGTGCATAGATTTATGACTAAGCGTCATAAAAATAGAAAAGGAGCACAATCCTTCAGTGAGAAAAAAATTTTTTAATCCAAAAATATGCAGCAAACCAAAAAAATATGTTTTAATTACAAATATTTAAAACTGAATTAAACGTACTCTTTATTCAATCAATCTTATTATATATAGAACAAAAATTATTGTCTAATTCCAGAATAATTTCTGGTTAACTGTATAACAAAGATAATCATGTTTAATTCAAATATATTATTTTTTCAGTGTTTGAAATTTTCAAACTAATGCAGGCGTGGGCACAACCCTGCTCCGGTTGCCCCGCGTGAGGGGAATGACTCCCCACTCTCAGTCTTAGCAATAGTTTTCTCTCTCTCTCTCGGCGCGTCAAACTATTGCTAAGCCTGAGAGTGGGGAGTCATTCCCCTCACGCGGGGCTACCGTAGTCAAGAAGTTACTACTTCGTGCAGAATCACACGGATATATATTCAATATATTTGAATCAAATATAATTCTTTGTTATACAGTCAACCAAAAATTATATATGTGTATATTAATTGTATAAAAATAAAAATATAAAAATCAAAAATTCCTTTCAGGTTGAAATAGAATTTCAAAATGTTTGTATGCCACTTCTGCGATCATCGCACAGAATTTCTTGCTAACCATCTTACTCATCTTAAAGTTCATTCAAATCTTTCCAGACAGTTTCTTTGTGGGTTTAATGGTTGTAAATACTTGTATCGAAAAGAAATCCATCTAAAAATGCATCTGATTACAAAACATTGTCTAAGCTTACGTCAAAATTTATATGACAAAATGTCGGAAACTCTTGTTCAAAAAAATTGTATGTTCACTTGTTCTGTTGGAATATGTATGAAAAAGATAGTTAATTATCAAGAATTTATGAAACATTTGAAAACACATATGAGAAATAATGAAGAAGTAAGATGTCCTTTTCCACTGTGCAATAAACTTTACACAAATGTTAGTTCTTTTACAAGTCACATATCTCGTCATAAATCTTTGTGTAATGTAACACCAAATATAAGAAGCCAGAATGAAGAAAATCATCCAGTATCAACAATTTTTTCAGAAGATAGGCAATTACCATTTTCAAGAAATATTGAAGATAATGTAGATGACAGCACAATTGAATCACTTTTTATAATGGAAAATGCTCAGGACAATAGTCATCTCAATGAAAAGTTTCATGAACTTTTCAAAATTAATTTGGCTCAATTGTACTTAAAATTAGAATCTCAGTTTTTAGTTCCAGTATCTACTATTCAGTATCTTATAGAAGGATTTGAAAATATTGATTCTCAACGATTAAATATTTTTAAAAGTCATTTAAAAGAGCAGTTGACTCTTTTACATCCTAATTCTAATGAAGTCAATGATATTATCAAAAATATAATAAAGGATGATCCCATGGAAAACTGCAAATTGACATTAGGAACTGATTACAGAAGAAAACAATTTTATAAGAAAACTTTTGCATATATTCAACCTGAAAGTGTTTCATTAGGAAAAATTAAAGGGAAAAAAGCTCACTACCACTATGTGTCAATCATTGACTCAATTAAAGCAATGTTTGCTAGTAAAGCATACAATCACGATTTAGTACATCCTACAAATGACACAGATGTTCTCAAAGATTTTTCTGATGGTCAACTTTTTAAAAGTAATCCTTTTTTTTCAAAAAATCGCGAAGCTATTTCAATTATATTATACACAGATAGTTTTGAAATAGTAAATCCTATTGGATCATCACGTAAAAAATATAAAATACTTGCAGTATACTTCACTTTAGGAAATTTGCCAGCTCATATTCGTTACAAAATTAACAACATTCATCTTGTTCTACTGTGTAAAGAAAAGGATTTTTCTCACGAAAAAGTATATAAAAAAATTGTCAAAGATTTGATAAGAATAGAAAGTGAGGGAATCGAAATTTCTCCTAATAAAATTGTAAAAGGTTCATTAATTTTTATATCTAATGATAATTTAGGAGCGCATGGACTAGGTGGATTTTGCGAAAATTTTAGTGTCTCAAATTATTTTTGTAGATTTTGCCTCTGTACTCGAAAAAGTTTTATTGGTGTAAAACATAAGAAGAGAAAAACTTCAGGGAAAAAAACTAAAAATATTAATGACAATATTGACAAAAACGTTGAAGTAGTAGACGAAATATTAATTGAAGATGAAGATATGGAAGAAGAAATAAATGGATTAGAAAATGACATAGAAGATGAAGAAGTCCAACAAATATTAGATGATTCAGAAAAACGAAGAGACGAAAACGAAAAAATATCAGATGAATCAGAAAGTGAAGAAGATGAAGAAGAAGAAGAAGAAGAAGAAGAAGAAGAAGAAGAAGAAGAAGAAGAAGAAGAAGAAGATGAAGAAGAAGAAGAAGAAGAAGAAGAAGAAGAAGAAGAAGAAGAAGATGAAGAAGAACAAGAAGAAGAACAAGAACAAGAAGAAGAAGAGGACGAAGAAGAAGAAGAGGAAGAAGATGAAGAAGAAGAAGAAGAGGATAACGAAGAAGATGAAGAAAAAGAAGAGGAGGACGAAAAAGAAGAGGAAGATAAAAAAATGACAGATGATTACAAACGAACTTCGTATAAAAGAAGGAATATAGCTTCATATTTAGAATCTTTACGAAAGAAAGGAAAAGCAACACATTTTAATGGAGTTAAATTTAATTCAATTTTCAATCGATTAGAATGGTTTCATGTTTGTAACTTTGGACTACCTCCGTGTTTAGCCCATGATCTGCTGGAAGGAATTATTACTTATGACCTACCTCTTATAATAAAACATTTTGTCTCAAAAGGTTGGGTGTCCTATGAAAATCTCAATTCAAGAATAGAAGGCTTCAAATATTCCAGAACTGATCAACGAGATAAACCTGTTCCAATACCTGGAAATGGAAAAAGACTTATAGGAAATGCATGGCAGATACTAACTTTACTTCGACTTTTTCCTTTCTTCACAGGACCAAAAATTGATACTAATGATGAAGTATGGTATTCCTTACTGAAATTAACTGAAATTGTTGAAATTGTATGCGCTCCACAAATTCATAAATCATACATCCCTTACCTAGAAGATATTATTAACGAATACTTGGGTTTAAGAAAAAAATTATTTCCTTCTGTGAAAATGCGTCCTAAACACCACTATTTAACGCATTATCCAGAAATAATAATGCAATTAGGTCCATTGAGAAAACTGTTCACCTTAAGATTTGAAAGTAAACATACTTTTTTTAAAAGAGTAATAAGAAATATAAAATGCTTCAAAAATACAACCTTTTCCTTATCTGAAAAGCATGAACTTTTGCAAAGTCTTTTACGTTCAGGAGCAGGATTAAAGTGCGATTTACAACTAAATGATGAAATTCCATTTTACATTCATCACTACTCTAAGGAATTGCAAAATGCTATACAAAATTCTGAATTGTGTAGTCCAGCAACTGAATGTTCAAGTGCAGAATTGAAAGGTCATTTTTATAGAAAAGGAAATGTGGTCGCTGTTCGTCAAACGGCTTATCAAGAAAACGTTCAAATGGGTAGAATTATAATGATTTTAAGCAATGATAAACAATGTTTATTTCTTGTTTTGGAGATGTTAAAAACAAAGTTTCATCTAAAATCTCGACTATACGAACTTGGAAACTTTGTTCGTTACGAATGCCTTCCTCTCAATAAACTGTTAGAAAGGGAATCTTTGGATATTTACATTCAAGATACAGTTTCGTATGTCAAAATTCAGCACGGACTTGTTACAAGTCCATTATAATGGTATTTTTATGTTTTTTTGTAAAATAAGGATGACTTTGTGTAAATTTAACTTAAAATTTTTTTCATAAAATAATTTTAAAATAATTTATTATAATTGTAATAATAATAGTAATATAAACTGTCTGAAAAGATGAATGAAAATATGGGATTTCATATTAAAGTGAGTAAATATATGTCATATACACATAGATAAATATAAAAATTATATTCAACAGGAATAACAATTAAAACAGAATTTTCATACATAGAAAATATGTAAAAATGGAAAAACTTAAAAATGTTTTCATTTTCAGATGAATATGGAATTTTTGAAAGTAACAACACTACAAAGAAAGAAGATAGCAGCCATAAAAAGTGCAACATTAGAAGAATTTATTTCTAAAGCTTGTAAACGTTTTGATCTTCCATCTGATTCTCAATTTAAGGTATTATAAATTTTAAAGTACATATTTTGTTATGATTTTTGTTTTGTTATGTGTGTTTAAACTTTTAATTATTATTTATATAATATATGATATTATATATATATATATATATATATATATATATATATATATATATATATATATATATAATATAAAAATATAAAAAATAATCATTAGTATAATTAAACTTTTGTTATGATATTATATATAACCCATTTTCCAGTTTGTGTTAGAGGTTGATGGAACTGACTTCGAAAATTTCGATGAAATGATTGAATTTATGAAAGAAAATCCAGCAGTAATAATGATTTTGAAAGAGAATGAAGAATGGACACCAAATATTTCAATTCCATCCAAAGTCAGTAGGATTGAAATCCCTCAAACTTCCATTATGAATGGTAATTCTTAGTGTATTTTCATGTATTATATAATAAATAACAAGCAAATGCTCTTAAAATTTTCGAGTTTCTTATCTAATAAATATGAATTTTCAGATGAAATAAGAATAACAGCAGTTACTTCTGCATCTTCAGCACCTTTGGAAATTTCTGACAACACCCCAATTATAGAAGAATCACGTGCCACACCACTGAAATGGGAAAATATTACGCCCAAAGGATTTACTGATGCTTCAAACAATTCATGTGTCAAAGAACTGCAACTAATAAGGAATATTGCAGATTTCATGCTTGAAAGGAGGACAGTGACATATTCGGATGCCTTACGTATGGCTAAAGAAACAGTTGCCCGCTTTCCCAAAGCATTTGAAAAACGAACCTGGAAAAATGGCGAAAATACGATCTATTGTAATGGAATAGATTCTCTGCGATGTAGGATTTATGAACGTTTGAAGTATGTATTATCGTTAATGGTTAAATAATTCTTATACATATCGTTAGTTAATGCATTTATATTCAATTCTATCGATTTTCAGGTTTTTAAAATCAATCGACGTTTGTGGTAAAAAACGCAAAAGAAGCGAATTAGTCGATGATAATGAAAATCAAGAAGCTCGAAAAAAACGTAGTACACGTTACGGACAAGATCAAGATTGTTATGGATGTGTGGCCTTTGAGCCATCTCTTCCTGAAACTGAAACTGAAGAGTCTCAACTCCAAAAGCAACGTCTTCTTTTAAACTATAAAACTCAAAATGAAGGTACACCAGAGGACATAGAAATATTAATGAGCGACACTTATCCATCGCAAAGAATCATTCTAAATAAAAGGGATAGCAATAACATGGCTTTAAAAGATATATTAAAAGATCATTGGCCTTATTTAACTGAAAAAAAATATTTCCTTTTACATGCTAATACTTTGCTTGGGAAAAATATTAAAGACATTTGGAACAACAACGTGCAATTGAAGATTCCAGAAATAATAGTTTTTTTTCGAAGCTATTGTGGGCAATATAATAGACGAAAATCCTGTCCTGAGGCAGTTACGCCAATGAAAAATTTGCTAAGTGATGCAAAGAAAGCTGATGAAAATCTTACTAGTAAAATGGCAAGCACATTAGTTTTTTTGCCTCTTATCGCAAAAAAATTTAAAGAAAATGAACTTTACATTTTGGTTGTAAGTATTATTAAAAAATTCTTGAGATTCTCTATTTTGTGAAATTAAATAACGAAAATTTTCATTTTTAGGACCCTTTTGAAAATGAAGAAAACATCAAAAAGAAAGCAGATCCTATACGACCATCATTAATAATAAAAGGTAAATTTATTAGAGTATAATTTATAAGCGACAAATATAATATATTTAATACGTATAGATGTAATATTGATGACTAATATAATTTAGTAATTAAATTACTTTTAATTTTTACAGGAACGTCACTCTACGATGAAAAGTGTGAATCTGTTATCCTTATTCAGGGGGAAGTAGTACTAGAAGCCGACAGTGTAATGGAGGGAATCTTATTTCTATCTCTTTGCTTTTATGTTTTCGGATATAATTACCCTGAAAAAAAAACTTCATCATTGGAATTTATTCAAAGGTAAGTTAAAACATTATAAGTATATATTTTATTAATCTAAATATTTCACGTGGAAAGGTTTCCGGAATTTCTGCGGATAGACTTCGGCAAAAATTGCGGAATGACTGTGGAAAATTTTTCGCAGTCACTCCGCAAATTTTTCCGAAGTCTATCTGTAGAAATTCCGAAAACCTTTCCAGATGGGATATTATAAACATTTTTGAAAATCCTTTAATCAATCTTCTAACAACTTTTCAGGATGTTACTGGATATTAATCCCACGGAGGGACACAAACGATGGACGAAAAAGGCTACAAAAACGATCAGGGATGCAAAGGCAGGCCGATTGATTGACGACATCGTAGATTTTAATGCAAATTTTTATACTCCATAATTTTTATAATTTTTTAAACATATGTATCATGTAATAATAATGATGCCGTATTTTACAATTATATTGATTATATAAAGTTTTGTAATTGACAATAAATATATTATTTTTCATTCAAAAAAATCGTTTCATTTCAATACAATAGAATTTAAATTTAATTAAAGTAAATTAACTAAATAATTCTGAAAATATTTATATATTATTAGGAAGTACTCACAATTATTTGCGATAATTTCACATAATTTTATTGAAAATTCACCAGAAAATTATAAGAAAAATTCACTACTATTTGTTAAATTTCACTAAAATTTAATTCAAAATTCACTAAAAAAATTTGTGGAAAAAATACCAACATTTGGAAAATTTCACTAAAATGTGATAAAAGTTCACCAAAAAATTTTAGGGAATATTCACAAATATTTCTAAATATTTCACCAAATTAAGCTGGAAATTCACAAAATTTTAGGGAAAAATTACTAATATTTGTGGAACTTTACGGAAATTTTAGTCAAAATTCACCACAAAATTGTTGGAAAAAGTTACCAATTTTAGTGAAAATTCACCAACAAAATTCTAGAATATTCACAAATATTTGTGAAAATTCCACAAAATTTTCTAAGGAAACTTTTCACTAAAATTTTAGGGAAAATCTCACAAAATTTTGGGGAAAATTTTCCCCAGAAAATTTTGGGACATTTTCCCCAAAATGCCGTCAAAGTTGCGTCAACAGAATTTTGGGGAATTTTCACCAAAAATTTTTTACAGTGAACCTTATCAACGAGTAAAGAAGTTATTAAATAACTAAAAATGATATATAAATTTTAAGAGGCGAATTCGAATTATAATTATAATTATGGCAACTTTGGATATACAAAGTATACAAGTAATATAATTGCAATTGGCGGATAATTATAATTTTAATTTGGATGAACATTTTTTTTTCTTTCATATTTATACACATCCGTGTTGATATACGAAACGTGTTTTTAATGCAATTAAAGTCCATTGAAATAAAACTCATTTATATTCAAATGAAGTGTGTGTTTTTTCACATAATTTTGACAATTACAACTCAATTTACTCGCAGAAAAGGTTCATCGGAACTAAAGCGGAACACAAGATTGATAATAATCTTGCTATCAATTATTTTCACGCACTTCCAACAAAGAATATTTCTTTTAATAAAAAGTAAACTAATAATATATAATGAAACGGAAAAATATAAATGAAGCGAGAAATATACAAAATTACAATAAAAGCATCAAATTCGCGGGAAAAGTAATTAGACGATCAGCTCATCTTTCGTTTCGATAAAATTATTTTATAAAAATTAAAAAAAATTATTCGCTGGAATTCAATCATTTTTTTAATAAATAATAAAATTCTTCGCAGAAATTCAATTATTAACTCAAAAGATTTGATAAAATTTTTTATTGTAATTCAATTATATATGTATGTTTTAAAAATTGAAAAAAAAATCTTCGCAAGAATTGCATTTTTTAAATAAACAATAAAATTTGTCCCCCACGAGATTCAATTATTTTCAATACAATTTTAATGGATTTTCTCGAAAAGATTCAATTATTTTGTTTTAAATAAATTTTAATAAAGTTTTCGAAAGAATTCAATTATTTATAAAAATTGTAATAGAGTTCTACGCAGGAATTCAATATTAGTGTAATTCAATTTCTGTAAAGAATTGAATTAATTAACAAAATGATAAAATTAATAAATATGAATTTATTTATTACATTAATTTTAAACTTTGAAAAATCTTATTTAAAAAGAAAAATTATCAAAAAAAAAAAATTATTAAACAAAAAGCAAACAAGAAAATTTTAATTTTTCACAAGGAAAATCAAGTTTTTTGTTTAGAATTTTTTATTTTAGAAACGGTGGATCAACAACTAGATAAAAAAATTTTTATACAAATATTTGAAAAAATTTGCTTAGAAAAATATTTGTTTCTTAATTATTGATTATGATTGTTGTGCATTTCACCAAATTTTTCATTTTTTAATTCATTTTCAATGAGATAAATTTATTAATGTAAATTATTATACGTAATGATTACTATATTAATGTAATTGATAAGTAATATTAATATTATTTATAAATTAAAGTTTCAATTCAAGTCTTTTTTCTAAATTATTTCTTTCTAATGATTATATTTACTAAAATTTATTAAATATATTTGTTTGCTATATTTTATTTAGTGCTAGATTTAAAATTAAATAAGAAATTCTTAAATTTACTAAATCTACATGAATTTAATTAAAATTTTAAATTTTATTTACTAAAACTACTAAAAAGTTTACTAAAAATTACAAAAAAAAACTTCAAAATTTACTATTGACAATTCACTGAAGTTTACAAACATTTTTGATCAATAAATGATTATAAAGAATAGTTTTTAGTTTTTCCAAGGGAAACAATCGACTTTTTTGTTTAGAAGTTTTTCGTTTAAAAAGGGTGGATCAAAAAAACTTTGTGAAAATATTTCTATTAAAAATTTGTAAAAAATTTGCTTAGGAAAATATTTTCTCTAAATTATTAATTATGATGAACGTTTTTGAATTTCACAAAAATTCTTCTAATTTTATCATTCAAATTTTTTGTTACAGCTTTCTCAAGGTTCTCAAATTTTGAGATTACATTAGCAGAAGCATCAAAAAGTTTCATTATACAACAATTTGACACCGATTATAATTTCAAATTTGAGTTCCTCAGGAAACCTTATGAGGCAGAGATTGCGAGAAAAATACTTCGATCAATTGAACGAAACTAAATAATGAATAAAAAATAAAAAAAAATAAAGAATGGAGACCAAAAAATAGAATAAATAATAAAGAATGTGTAGAATAAAAATAAAGAATGAAAAATAAAAAATAAGGAATGGAGAATAAAAAATAGAATAAAAATAAAGAATGAAGAATAAAATATTAGCGACAGGAAAATTAATTCACCGATTTAGGAAAATATATTAAAGTCACAATCGAAATCAAACTTACTAAATTAAAATAAAATCAAATCAACTCGCTAATAAATTATTATGAAAAATATAGAAAACAAAGTGCAAGAATCACATAATTTTGCGGACATCACAATACCCCCATATATATATATATATATATATATATATATATATATATATATATATATATATATATATAAAATAAATAATAATCACGCAAGTGAGCGCGCGTAATATTGAGGATTCAAAAGAGACCATCTGCTGCGGGAGTTGTATAATTATCAGCGAGAAACGTGAAGTGGATAATTGGAACGTTTGTTAATTGGAATACCCACGGGCAACGCCCACAGCGCAATTTACAATGAACGTCATTACGATGATCGTGCGAAAGCGGATTGACTTCAACGTGACGCCGATTTCGAGATTCATATTAATAATTAACGGTTTCACCATAAATGCATTTTTTTGCATTATACACACAAATATATACGAACGTGCGCATATATTACATATTGTGCCCAATATATAAACCATCATAAATATATAATTTATACCAAATATTCATCATATATATATAATAAAAGAAGGGTCCGATTTATCAGTAATCTTATTTTCTTATAAGCGATTTTTAAATCACTTCATCTCATCATCGCTATTATTAAAATATATGCGCGCACTTTCTCCTCGTTTCCCTGCGATTTTTTTTTATAAAATAAATACTTTTTCTTCTCCTTTTCTGTATATTTAAAGGCTGCATTTTAATTCATCGAGATGTGTTAGTTTTTATTAACGTTCGACTATGATTTTCAAAAGTAATAAAATTCTTCGCCAAAATTCAATAATGTTCAAAAGTTTTTAGAAATTCTCATCAAAATTTCAATTATCTTCGTAAATAATAAAATTCTTCTCCAAAATTCAATTATTTTAAAAAATTTTAATAAAATTCTTGGCAAAATTTCAATTATTTTCATAAATTTTACTTAATTTCATGATTTTCAATATCTAATATTTTAATCAAATTTTCCAAAAGAATTCAAGTTTTTAAAAATATTTTAATAAAATTCTACGCTAACATTTAATTATTTTCATAAAATAATAAAAATTTCACAGAAATTCAATTATTTACAAATTTTCTATAAATTTCTTTGCAATATAATTTAATTATTTTTCTAAATAAAAAAAATCTTTGCTGGGATTCAATTATTTTTCTAAATAATAAAATTCTTTCTATAGGAATTTAATTATTTTCATAAATAGTAAAATTCATCGCAGAATTTCAATTATTTTTAATTGAATTCCTCGATAAATGTAATTATTATTAAATTTTTTTTAAAATTCGTCAAACTAATTCAATTATTTAAAAATATGTTGATAAAATTCTGTATGGGAATTAAATTTTAAGAAACATTCAAATATTCAATAAATTACTTCTTTATATTTAAATAATTGAATTCTAGTAGAATTAATTAATAAAAATTGATTTAAAAATGGATTTCAGTTAAATACAAACGAATTTGAAAATTCATAAAAAACTTTTTCAGAAATTATTAAAAATAATGGATTTATAGAAAAATTTTAGTTAAAATTAAAAAAAAAATTTAATTTTGGAGAAGTTACAAATTATTGCAAAAATTCATTTGTTTTCAAGAGTAATGAAATTATTTTTAAAAATTCAACTATTTTCATAAATAATAAAACTCAATGCAGAATTTCAATTATTTTTAATACAATTTTTATCGAATTTCTCGGATAATGTAATTGTTCTTTAAAATTTTATTAAAAATCGTCGAAAATGAAAATATGTTGGTAAAATTCTTTATGAGAATTTTAAATTTTGAATTTTAAGAAACATTCAATTGATCAATAAATTATTTATTTTTGTATTTAAATAATTGAATTCTAGTAGAATTTTCTAATAAAAATTGATTTAAAAATTAATTTCAGTTAAAATTTTGGTCAATAATTGAATATTAAAAGCAATCAAGCGTGAATTTTTAGAAATAATTGAATTTTTAATTTAATTTTTTTGAAAAAGTGTATAATTGAATTTTTTTATATTATTTGAAGTTTTTATTTTCTAATATATATTTAATTGAAGAATTTACGAATAATTGAAATTTGTAAAATTGAATATTGTAAATAAATGAATTTTGGAAATTGTCGAAAAACTTTTTCAAAAATTGATTGATGGAAAGAAAAAGTTTAGAGAAAAATTCTTAAAAATAATAATTGAATCGAAATGTAATGAAAATAATTTTGACGAAGTAAAATACTCTTAGGGGCCGTTCAAAAAATACGTAACGCTTTAGGGGGGAGGGGGGGTCAAGCTATTTGTTACGGTCAGCAGAAAAAATGGCGCTAATGTATACAACATTGCGTTACATGGGGGGAGGGGGGGGTTATATTTTTGTCAGTAATTTTTTATTTTTAGTCCGTAAAGTCTGTATTTTTAAATACTTTCACTGATTCGAGCCCTGTTACTATAAGTTAAATGAATTATATAATATTTAAATGATATAAACAATTTTTGCCTAATATTTGTCATATAAATCAAATGTAAACTTCAATTACACAATATAATAAAGTTGAAAAATATAATTTCACGAATTTGAATTTTTTCTAATTAAAAATCACTAAAATTTAGTAGAATTCATGTAGAAATTCTATAGAATCATATTCTAATGAAATTCTGTAGAATATTCACTAGAGAATTCATATAGAACTATTCTAGTGAAATTCTATAGAACTTTTTCAGCTGGAGAGAAAAAAATTTGTTTACAATAGCCAATGAAAGTGGATTTCCAAAAAAAATTGCTATAAAAAAAATGCTTTCCTCGTTAATAAAAAAAAAAAAATGATCAAATTTAGTTTTCATTATATAGATTAAAATTCAAATAGAGATCAATTTTCAGTGTACATAGTTAAATTAACAATTTTCGATCGTAAATATGCGATAAAAATCAATACTCCTAACTCTAGCAAAAAAATAAAGAAACTGCTTTCGTTTTACAGAGAGAAAAATGAAGAACTTACTTTTTACAAATATAAAACAAACTCAAAGAGAAGAATCACTGCTTTTTTTCGCAAACTCAACAATTACAGTCTCTCAAGTATTCTTTGAAAAAACTCCCCAGTATCTATAACAAAGTAAATGTTTCTCAGAAAGAGGAATATGACTAATAAATCAAAAGACAATTACTTATACTAGGACAAGTTTAGAACAATATCGAGAGTGATAGAGAGAAAGAGAGAGAGAGAGAGAGAGAGAGAGAGAAAGAAGTTAATAATCAGCGCACAAGTTCAGCGGCTTTATCGAGATCCATTTGTAACAATATCGCTCGTTAAATCGCAACATCGCTTTGGCGCTGAACAACCGATAACGATCGTTATAATGACAGATCACCGCGCCTCTTGCCGTTAACGATATTACGAGAAAATATATAAGTATTTGATATAGAAAATAGTGCGATGCAAAAGGGAAAAAAAGTGATACGATGTTAATACTCTCACGCGTGTGTGTCTCCTAATCATCTCATTTTGACGACATGCGACGACGACATATTTGCGTAGGATGTTCTCTCGGGACAATGTTATATCTTTCGTTGAGTTGTAATGACTTTATTTCTTGTCGAGGAACTTCAATATCATCTCGTGTGGATAAAGCAGGCCGCAGGCATAATGAGTCGTCACCAATCTGCATGCATTAAACTGACAAGATTAATTTTAATGTAAAATGAAGAAAAAGTAATTTTTCAGTTCTCGACTTTGTTATTATTATACTAGATAATATTACGCATAGGGCAAAAAACACGGTACTGATTTTTTCTTTATATTATTTAATTACAAAATTTTTTTTCTTAATTTCAACTTCAATTTTTTAATATATTCCTCGCAAAAATTCAATAATTTTCAAAACAGTTTTAATTAAACTCCTCAAATGAATTTAAAATTTGAATAAAAATAAACAATTCAAATAATTTCAAAAATTATAATAAAAATTTATCCAAAGAATTCAATTAATTTCGTAAAAAAATTCAATTCTTCTCAGGAATTAAATTTTTTTTTAAAATTTTAGTAAAAATCTTCGAAACAATTCAATTATTTTCATAAGTAACAAAATTCTTTGCAGGAACTCAATTATTTTTTTAATTAATAAAACTCTTTGTTAGAATTCAATTATTTTCGTAAAAAATAATTTTAAAAAGTTTTAGTAAAAATCTTCGAAACGGTTTAATTATTTTCATAAGTAACAAAATCTTTGCAGGAATTCAATTATTTTTATAAATAATAAAATTCTTTGCTAGAATTCAATTATTATTATCGTAAAAAAATTCAATTCTTATCAGAAATTCAATTATTTTTAAAAATTTTAGTAAAAATCTTAGAAACAATTCAATTACTTTCATAAATAACAAAATCTTTGCAGGAATTCAATTATTTTTATAAATAATAAAATTCTTTGCTAGAATTCAATTATTATTATCGTAAAAAAATTCAATTCTTATCAGAAATTCAATTATTTTTAAAAATTTTAGTAAAAATCTTCGAAACAATTCAATTATTTTCATAAATAACAAAATCATTGCAGGAATTCAATTATTGTTATAAATAATAAAATTCTTTGCTAGAATTCAATTACTTAATATAATTTCAGATTCAAAATGAAAAAGATTCACTTATTAACTAATTATCTAATTATTATTTTCAACAATAATAAAATTATTAAATATAAATAGGAAAATTCTATGGACAAATTAAATTATTAGGAGAACTTTTTAATAATATTTTTAAACGGAAGTCATTTCTTTTGAAAAATTTTGACAAAATTCTTTATAAAATTGCAATTATTTTTAATTATAATACCTAATTTTAATTAAATTCCTCGAAAGAATTTAATTATTTTAAAAATTCAAATTAATATTATTTTTAAAAAATCGTTAATACAATTCTTCCAATCAATTTAAATAATTTGAAGAATTATTATTTAATAATCGATAAAAATTAATTATTTTTGTAAAAAATAAAATTGTTTGCAAGAATTTATAATTATTGTCAAAAATTTTAGTAAGAATCATCGAAGCAGTTCAATTTGAATTTAAAAATAATCAAATTCTTACTAGAAATTCAATTATTTAAAAAAAATATCAGTGAAATTCTTTGAAAGAACTTAATTATTTTTAATAATTTTGATAATTCCATTGAAAAATTTAGCTAAATATGTAGCTAAATAAGAACTTTGTTGAATTGCTCTGCCTAAGAATAATTCAATGAAATAGAAATTTGTCCATTAAAAAATTTAGCTAAATGAGAAACTTATTGAATTGTTCTGTCTAAGAATATATTTATTTGTAGGAGATAGGAAAAAATGTTTTATTGAATTGTTCCGCGCCTAAAAATAGTTCGATGAAATAGAAACTTGTCCATTTAACATTTAGCTATCTACGAATTATAATAACGCAAAGTTCTAAATTTCGCAATACAAAAAATTCTAAGGATAGAATTTCAAAGAAATACTACAATATGGATCCATTTTCGAAGATTTCGATCCTAATTCCACAATAAAAATATAAACTTCAACAGGATATTATACAAGAAAATGCAAAGAGGATATTTGTAATTCTCTCCCTCAAAACAGACCCAATCAATAAAGAACAAATCGACCATTCAGATTTCACTTAAACAGAAAATAATCCTAAAGGATTCACCATCGGAATAGATTCAAAAGCGCCTTAACTTGAAAATTGGTCCCGAGAGGGCTCCAGCTCTCATTTGCGTCCTGAATCCTTATACCAAAAAGGATAAAAAAAAAAGAAAGTATAGAGAAAAGAGAGAGAAAAAAAACAAATCTGGCAAAGTCGAATAGGCGGGAGACGAGAGTAAAGGCCAGAAGAGGAGAGAAGAAGAGATAGAATTGAGAGAAAGAGAAAGGGAACGAGAGAGGATCGGGTTCAGAGGTGTGGCTATGAGAGTGTTCTTCTGGGCGCTGGTTGGTTCCAGACCAACGGGGGGCCTAACCGAGAACCCCGCGAGAGTCAAGGCTCATGTTTTTTTTTTTTAGTATTCCTTTATAAAAAAAAAATTTATTTTTTTTATCCCCGGCGACATGTTCGCAAGCCCTCATAGCCAGACGTAGGTGTCAGAAATGCGCCTTACTCGCCCTCGCAAAATGTAGAATTACTCGGCTATCGAGATCGGACGCGATAGTCCAGAGAAATCATAGTGACCACCCACGATTTGGTATATACACTCTACTGTTTCCCAAAAACAATTCACAAGAATCGGCGGGTTTCTTTCTCAAGGATACGTGAATAAATCGAATCAATATTGAATTAATTTTTGCAAACTAAGAAATCGCTAGGAATAAAAAAAGGGATTTTTTAAATAATAAAATATCGAACTGTCTCCATGGGAAATTCAAATTCAAGATTGCTGCCAAATTTAATTCTGTTTTCTTCTTGATTTCCAAGCAGAATATTAATTTCTCTTCTCTGATCTCTATAAAAAATCAAGGGGAGTTCAATTTTAAAAAATTCTAGAAGAAAAAATTTAAATTAAAACTGTAAAGAGTGTCTATAATTATAATTAAGAAATAAAAAATTAGAAATTGTGACGAACTTTCCTCGAATATTTTTAACAAATTTCAATAAAATTCTTTAAAAAAATTCAATTATTTTTTATAGAATTTTAGGAAATTTCAATTATTTTTAAAAAATCAATTATTTTTGATAGAATTTTTACGAAATTTCAATTATTTTGAAAAATTCAATTATTTTAGATAGAATTGTATAGGAAATTTCAATTTATTTCAAAAATTCAATTATTTTTGATAGAATTTTAAGAAATTTCAATTATTTAAAAAAAAACTATTTTTGATAATTTCAATTACTTATTAATCAAAATTCAATTATTTTTAAACAATAGAATTGAATTTTTGTAGAAAACTTAATTTTTCAGAATTTTTAATGAAATTTTTCGAAAGTTCTATTTTTGAAAACAATTTTAAATTTTACTCTTTTCCAAATTAACTATAATTTCAAAAATTTTTATTGTAATTTTTTCCGAAATTGAATTATTTTAAAAGCAATTTGGACCTTTTAATAAAGCTTTTTATACAAACACGTGAATATAATATATTATACTTTAGAATTTATGCCTCTTTGTAAAATTCAATTATTTACCAATTATTAAATTGAAATTCTTCGACAAAACGATTTTTTCAAATTTATAATCCAATTCTTCAACAAATTTAATTATTCTCAATTCAATTTTATAAAATTTAATTATTGTTTAATAGAATATTTTTAAAAATTCAAATAATTGATTTAAAATCTTTCACAAATTTAATGCTTTTTGGAATTTTAAACAAAATTATTTAAAACTTGAATAATTTTTAAAATAAATAATGTATTAATATTAATTTAATAATTATTAATTTCTAAAATAATTACAATTATTAATAAAGTCGGCTATATTCAAAGAATTAAAGAAATTCTTGATAGGAATTCGCAATTATCTTCAATATTTCAATAAAATTCCTTGAATCAAATTTTTAATTATACAATAATTAAGAAACAGGATTATTTTAAAATCTTGAAAATAAGTTTATATTAAAATTCAATTACTTAAAAATTTTTTATTCAATTTCACAAAATTCAATTGTTGTCTAATAAAATATTTTTAAAAATTCAAGTGTAATTTTACAAAATTGAAATACAAATTATTTCTTAGAAATTTAATGTTTTTGAGAATTTTAAATAAAATTATTTAAAACTTAAATTAATCTTTTAAATAAATGACTAATTAATATTAATTTAATTCTTAATAATTATTATTAATTGATTTTATCAATTTCTTAATTCTTAATTTTATTAATTCGTTCAAACGAATTAAAAATTTGAAAAACATTTATAGTTTAAAACGTTCTGAAATTCAATTAATTCTGAAAATTTTAACTATATTCAACTAAAGTCTTTTCTAACAATTATTTAATTGTAATTATATTAACTTGGAGTTTCGATTGAGCCTTCGAGCAAGACGGATGTGTTTAGAATTCGCTCCGTGTTTATTTACTTGATACTGTTAGATACAATTTTGATAAAGTTAAAATGACATCAAACGAGGAATTGAAAGACTTATTACTCAATATTCAAGCCAATACAAAAAACTTGAGTGACAAAATGGATGCAGTTGAAAGTGATCTAAAAGTGATAAGTGGTGAAAATGCTACTTTGAGAAAGGATATTGGAATGTACGGTGAAGTGATCAGTGCATTAAGAGAAGAAAATAGTGTTCTTAAAAATAAAATGAAAAAATGTGAGGAAAAATTAGAATTTTTATTCAATAAAGAACGAGCAAATAATATTATATTATTCAAAGTATGTGATACACCAAAAGAAAATGGTAATTTGAATGAAACAATAACTGAAATACTTCGTAAGGCAGAGGTCAATTATGACATAAAGGACATTATTTCTATTCAAAGAATTGGCAGAGTGGCAGGATCAAGACCCATATTAATAAAATGCATAAACTCAAAATGCAAAACCGAAGTTTTTCAAAAAATTAAAAACTTTGGAAATATGAAAATTGGAGTTTCCAGCGATCTGTCGAAAGAAACTAGAGAGAAAAAGAAGATTCTCTTTGAAAAACTTTTCAGATGTAAACAAACATTCGAGGAACAAGGAAAGATAGCAATCATAAGAGGCAAATATATCATTGTAGATAATAAATCATATGATTTGGATATGGCTTTGAAGTTAACTCAACGTGCAGGACAAACAACTTCATCGAACATAAATTATGAGAGCGATGATTCTGATCATTCCACTGCTTCGGTTTTGTCTACAGCAAGTAGAAAAAGAAGTAGACCAATTGGATCCAAAACACCTGCTGAAAGTAAGATGAAGAAAATGAAAAGTAAAAACAACAATAGTACAATTGACAAATATTTAAACTCAACGAAACAAAAAGAAACAATGGAAAATAAAGAAGAGGCATAACTAGTAGCAACACAAGGAAGATTACTACTCTGGAATGCTCGTGGCTTGCGGAATTTAACGGATCTACTACCAATAATAAACGAAAATGATATTGTTTGTATAAATGAAACATGGTGTACCGAAAATCCCGCAATATTTACTTCGAGATTTCTACCGGAATATGACGTCATCTTCAGCCGAGCAACAAAGGTGGCTACAAAAGGCAGAGCGAAAGGCGGTTTACTAATAGCATTCAATAAGAATAAGTATGTCTCTCAAAGTCTTTTTTTATCTGAAGAATGTATTTTCGTTGAAATTCATAATGGAAGTTTTAAATTTATATTAGGTTTTATTTATGTAAGTCCTAGCTCTGATTTTCAAAATTTTTTAAGGTTATTAGACGATCAGATTAACATAATATCTTCAAAATTCCCCTATTTACCAATGTACATTGGTGGTGATTTTAATTCAAGAGTAGGCAATCTTAATCAAATCTCAGATGAATCAATTTTAAATAATGAAAATTTTTCAATTGAAAGATGTAGTTTGGATATTAAATGTGATAGTAGGGGGGTTAAATTGGTAACTAACATGGAGAGAAATGGCTTTATTTTAATAAATGGAAGATCAAAGAGCGATTGTCCAGCAAATAACACTTTTGTTAACATGAATGGGAAATCGACAATAGATTTACTCTGGTCAAATATTAATGGTATCAATAACATTGTAGACCTGCGGATTGATGACCTTATTACGTCATCGGATCATTTTCCAGTAATCATTTCTATGGACACAATAGTTGAACTCGCGAAAAATTCTTGGAATTTAAAATGGAAGGATAATAGAAAAAATGAATATCATGAATTAATGCAACTATGTCAATTTAAAAAAAATAACAACATTTCTATTGATAAACTGGAAAACGATCTGATTTCAAACATAAAAAATAGCGCGAAAGATTTGGGAATGAGTAATAGGAATAATAGATATAAATATGGCATCACCAAACCATGGTTCGATGAAGAATGCATCTCCTTTAAAAAAACAGTTAAAGAATTATTGAAAGAATGTAAGTGTTTGGGATTTAAAGATTACAATTTGTTAAAATTATACAACGAAAAGAAAAAAGAATATAAAAAAATACAAGTGTATAAGAAAGAAAAATTCAATGACACTCTATTAAATCATTTAATGATGGCCAGGGATTCAACGACATTTTGGAAAATTGTAAATAGATATAGATCACGTCCTAGGATACAAGAGCATATAAACTTAGATGAGTGGTACAAATTCTTTAGAACATTACATTCGAACTCCGAAAAAACCTCTTTAGATAGGGAATATAAAGTTATTTCAATGATAAATGGCAATCCCCTTCTGGAATCACAAGTTACTATATATGAAGTATTAGAAAGCCTTAATAAATGTAGAAACAATAAAACTCCAGGATCGGATGGAGTAGCCTTTGAATTTTTAAAAAATTTACCACAAAATTGCATAGAATATATGACATATTTATTTAATAGAATTATGGAAAAAGAAGAAATTCCTTACTCTTGGTCAAATATAATATTAAAAATGCTACACAAAAAGGGAGATAAAAGCGACCCAGCTAATTACCGACCAATTGCATTGGTAAATTGTTTAACAAAAGTCTTTACACAAGTGTTATCAGGCAGGGTAAATAGTTGGGTTGAGTCGAATGGTCTCATAGGTGAATGGCAAGCAGGATTTAGAAAAAATCGTAGTTGCTCGGATCATATTTTCACATTGAACGCTATGATACAAAATAATTTGGGGCAGGGCAAGGGTAAACTTTTCGTCTTGTTCATAGACTTCCGTAGTGCTTTCCCCTCAGTCTCACACCATCTCCTATGGGAAAAAATTTACAAATTAGGATTAGGGAAAAAAATTATAAATATTTTAAAGAATTTATATACTAAAGCCACAATAGCGGTTAAAGGATCAAATGAAAATTCGAAACCTGTAGGAGTAAAGGTTGGAGTTCTACAGGGGGAAGTCCTAAGCCCGATTTTGTTCTCTTTATTTATTACAGATTTTCAGGATTTTTTAATGAATGAGGGTATTAGAGGAGTCTCGATAGACCATCTAACTGAGATCCTGCTGCTCGCCTATGCAGATGACATTGCTGTCCTATCCGATTCTGTTGTTGGTATGAGAAAAATTCTGAAAGCTTTGCACAAATACTGCCTTTTGAATAAACTTGAAATCAATGTTAATAAAACGAAAATTGTGATTTTTAGGAGGGGGGGTCATGCTCATGATAAAAAATGCGGTTTATTTATGTATGGAGAAGAAAATAATATAGAGATTGTTTCGAATTACACTTATCTAGGCATCCCTTTTTCCAACTCTTCAGTTTTTTCAAGGGCCGCAGACTCAGCTGTTTTCAAAACATATATTGCTCTAAATTCTACTGTTGCACTTATAAAAAGAATGAAATTGAATTCTTGGCTGCCAATTAAAAAATTGTTTGACAGTTTGGTTGTTAGTATATTAAGTTATGTAATCTTTGTATGGGGCCTAAGATACATGGAGGAAATTGAAAAGATCCAAACTTCATTCTATAAAAAAATTTTAAATCTCCCATGTTCAACACCAGGATATGCTATAAGAACAGAAACTGGATCTAGCAAATTGTCAGTAACTTGTTTTAAATTAGTTTTAAACTATATTGAAAAAATTCTAGAAATGGACAACTCTCGATACCCAAAAATTTGTTTTCTTAAATTAAAAAAAATTGCAGAAAAGGGAGATATAAAATTATATAGATTCAATTGGTATATGCAGGTACAAAAAATATTTGAATTAATAAATAGAAGAATGGATCTTGACAATATTACTTCTGAATCGATACAGAGAAACAAAATTATATGGATTAAAGAATATGAAAAATTATTGTACGACGAGGACTTAGCCCGTACGAACGAGTCAAGGTCATTACAGGTATTACCTCACTTAACGAAATGTGAAGGGCTTCAAAAACATCTGTGTTTGAAACTCCCCCTAGAATATCTTAGTGTAATATCCCAAATAAGAGTATTAAACAGATACCAAAGTAGGATAATAATTAACAAAGAACTACTTGACTTGAGAACTGAGGAGATCTGTGATGGCTGTGGCTCCAATGTTGTTGAAAAATTTTACCATTTGTTGGTTGAATGTGTGTGTTATAATAATGAAAGAAATAATTGTCTCGGTAATTTTGAGGACGAAATTGAAAAAAAAAATGCTCTACTCGAAATATTGTGTAACCCACAGTGTGAGACTGTAAAGAAAATTTACTCTTTTATAAAAGCAATAATACATAAGTAAACGAAAGAAAATGATTATCCGTCGAAACTCCTTTGTATAGACTAATGTCTTCAAACAAATAAATTATTATTATTATTATTATATTAACTTGGAGAAAGTTATTCTGAAATTTAATTATTTACTGAAGTGAAAAAACCATGATAGAGGTATATTGTTTTAAAATTCATTTGTGATTCAAAAATTATTCCTAAGGTGGAAAAAAATGCGCAGGAGAATTCAAGATTTTTAAGTTTATCAAAAATATGTTTGCTAAAATAAAACATTTTGAGCTCTAAAAATGTGATGAATTTTCCAGTATACTTTAGATAAAACTCTGCGACATTTCCTAGATTTCTTAGCTTGATGGACACGTTTCATTGTTCCTGATTTTTTCCTGACTTCCCTGATTTCCCTAATCCATGCGACAACCATAAAATTACTTTTTAGAAATAAATTTTATTTACTAAACAGTTTTATGTTTCATATTTATCAAACCGAATATTTTCTAGAAAATCCAAATAAACTTGACAAGATGACAAAAGAAAAAAACAAAACAGAGATATAATGATACGCTTATCAATAAATCAAGTTTGTTCGAAATCTATATACAATCTCTCTATATTATATACACGCAGTTAAATTAATGGGATGGTTTCTATTCGTAAAGTTGGAAGATTGCTTTCGATTTCCTATCACTGACAATTTTCAAAGAGTTGTCAACTCTTTCTTCGAACTTCTAGATGGATGTGGCTTTTTTGTTTTGCGCGCATCACATATTATATAGATAAATGATCGATAAGAAAGAGAGGTGCATTTTGCAATATATGCTTTGAAGAAGATAGTTAATTTTCTTTTAAAAAATCTATATACATATACTAGTATTAATTTTCTCTGTATTGACTATATATGTGTATATAAAGTATATATATGTTCAGTGTATAAAGGTAATCGTATATTCTCTCCAGGAAGCATTCAATGAACACGACATAGGACACAGATAATAGTACTAACGCACTGAGCAGACAGGTACATTTGACCAAAGAGACAAATTAAATCGATCCAACTGAACGCGGAAGTGGCATGTAATGCTCGCGCTTTACCTTCTGGAGTGGGCGCGCGTAAGGCGGTTTGGGGGTGACGAGACGAACATCCAATACATCGATCACGAAACTCATCTTCACTATACACCAATTTAGCCATTCTTAAAACTTTGAATACTATACATTTATCAACGCAATATCATTTTGTCCCCTTTTTTCTAAAACAGAAATAACAACATTAATTTATACAGAAAAATAGTACACTATCAACTATATATTAAAAATAAACACTAATAAAAAAATTACATTTTACACGAAAAAAAATATTCACCTGGAACAGCTACAGGGCTCGAATCGACTGTAAGACCCAAAAAAAAGTCACTTTAGTCGCATAAATTCACAACAAAAGTCGCGAAAAGTCTCATGAAATTTTCGAAAAAGTGGCAAAAAAGTAGCATGAAATTTTAGAAAAAACGACAAAAAAGAGGCATGAAATTGTAAAAATTGTAAAAAAAAAATGGCAAATTGTTTACGGGATTTATTAGAATTGAGTGTAGAATGTAAAAAAATATTTTTATGAAAATTACTTTATTTGTAGTTTTTTTATTTGCAATGAGACACAAAAATAATGATTTCTTTTGTTTTTTTTAAAACATTTTTGTCAATATAATTAAAAATACTATACATTTGAGCGAATAACCGATAGAATAATAGTTTTCTTTTATATTTACGATGAGATACAAAAATAATTTTTAATCGTATAATAATTAATTTTGTAACGCAAAGAAATACTTAAATGAATCGAATAATCGGTTTGATTATTATTTATTTAAAAATTTACTTTTTTTTATTATTTTTTAATTATTATAAAACATGAAGATAACGATTGCTCCGAGTCGAAGACTCGGAGTGATCGATTTCTTCATTGTTTTATAACAAATTTTTATGAGTTGTTTAATTTCATAAAGGTTTGAATTTGGAATTTTTAAAAATCTGAATTCCTATGGAAAAATAATAATAATTAAATATTTATTTAAAAAATAAGTTATTGTTGTTTTCGAATAATTTAAAAGAAATTCGTAAATAAATGTAACAGAACATTTTTTTTCTTTAGTTTCTAAAAATTTTAAAAGTTTCAATTTCATTTTCAATTAAAATTTGTAATTGACAAATAGAATTTTTAAACATTGTTTTCCTTTATTTTTAAGAAACTTTGAATTTTATTAAAGCAATTGTAATCAAGAAATAGAAATAGTGCAAATTATTTCCTTATGAAAATTGAGAATTTTCTACAAAAATATTAAGAAACGGGAATAAGAAATATTTTATTCCATATATATAAAGAATATTAAGAGAATGTATTTTTTCTTATAAAATTCACACTAACATTTTTATTACTATTTTGTTGTATCATTTTTTTGTGACATAAAAATGAAATGTATATAAACAATTATGTAGACGATATAAGAAATTCATAAATTAATACGTTAATGATAATAATAAAACAGGTCGATGGCAAAAACTACGATAAGTGAATATATATGACTAATCAACGAGATTAAATTCATCATCGTGAAAATGATGCAGCGAAAAGTCAAACGTTCGCGCAATCTTTTATAAGAAAGATGAGAGAGATTCAGTGATGAAAAGTTGCTGGCACAGCATATAATTAATGATAAACGAAAAAGATGTAAACGTATCAATTATGGTTTTATGATCCTTAATCCCTAGTTAATTGTTATCACGACTTATTTAGACTTCGCCTCGCTTTTTATTATAAAAACCTTCTCTGTAGTTCTTAAAAAAACGAAGCATATAAAAGTTAATGCATACTCATCAACGGAAATTAAATATAGACGCAGAAATAATCCAACATTATTATAAGTAAAAATTGTTATTTCAAAATCTTTTCCAAATTCTAAAAAAAAAAATAACTACTTTTAATTCATCAACGGAAATTAAGTATAGAAAGGAATAATCCAACATTAAAAGTAAAAATTGTAATTTCAGGATCTTTTCCTAATATTTCCAAGAAAAATAACTTTTTTTGTTCAATTCCAACAAAAATAATGTTGTTTATCCTTTTTCCCATACCTAGATATAAGATTTTGATTTTTTTCTAAACGCGTAAAGAAATATTCTGATTCACTCTAAAAATACGATTAAATGAACCTTAAAAAATTATTTATTGTTATTTTTCCCTGGCAATTTAAAATATAAATTGTACGAATGGACACTGCCCGTAAAAATATTATAAATAAATAAATTTCAAATTTTTTTTTTTGCAATTTCGAATAATTGAATTTCTGAAATTCAATTATTTACAAAAATTGCAAAGTTCAACTCTTTACGAATTCAATTACTTTTTTGAATATTTAAGTAAAATTAAATTATTCGCTAAATCAATTGTAAATGATTTAAAAAAAATTCTGGATTATTAATAACTTTCTATACGAGATTTCAAATTTTCAAAAATTTGAACTAGAATTCTTATAAAATTCAATTTTTAAATTAAAATTAAATATTTATAAAAATTTGCAGTAAAATTATTCGCTGAAAATCATAAATAATAATAAATTTTAAAAATAGTTTTTAGAGAATTGAAAACACTCTGAAATTCAATTTATAAGAATTTTAACTATAACTTTTCCAAAATTCAATTTTTAGAATTTTTTAATTAAAATTATTTGCTAAATCATTTATAAATAATTTTCAAAGTTGTAATCATTATTAATATAACTTTTTCTAAGGAAATTCAATTTTTTTTAATTTCAACACTGTAACTCTTTTAAAATTCACTTATTTTTACAATTTTTAAGTAAAATTATACTCGCTAAATAATTTATTTATAAAATAAGAATTTCTAAAGTATTAAATAATATTAGTTCATTTCTAAGGGAATTTAAATTTCCATAAATTCAAATTTCAAAACTCAATTTATAAAATTCAATAATTCAATTGTAGTATTTTAATAAAATCCCTCTGATTTTTCTCCACCTTCCCTGCGATTTTCCTGTAATCTTTGACAACCCCCGTTTTTGTAGTAAAAAAATAAATTGAATTTTGGAAGAATTGAGTTTTTTTTTAATTTTAAACATAATTGAATTTTAGAAGATTTGCGTTTTCAAATTTTATAAATAACAATTTTCATCTTTTTCCAAAAAACTGCCCAAAACTGTGAAACTGGCTAGTTTTGTCAAATTTTAAAGCCAAAACACTTCACGAAGATCACGCTAAATTTCAAAATACTTTATTAAGAACTAGCCACACTATCCGCGCGCAAGCGCGCGGGCATGTTGTATGGAACTGCTTATTTTAAACAATTTGAAGCCATTTTATTTTAAAATTGTTTTAAAGAAATAATTATTATTTCCTAACAAAAATATGTAACTAATTAAAGGTGAAAGAAGATAACAATTATAGAGATTTAAATTTTCATTTTATATTATTTTGAAACTTCAAAATTACAAAAAAAAATTTAACAAATTTGAACTTATAATTTTTTTTTAAATTCAAATACCCTAAAAAAGGTTTAATTGAAACAGCGATAAGTTTCTCTAGAATAGCGAAAGTATTAATTGAAACACTGAAAAATTTCGCTAATAATAAAGTGAAATCTGTAGTTTATCCTGGTAAATATTTTTTGTCGTGCATATCGAAAAAAATAATTAAATTATCATAAGATTTTCTAAAGTCAAAATAACGAATTTAACGTAGAAATTAATCAATTCAATAAAACTTTACAAAATTCACTCCAGAAATCACTGAATCCGATAAGTTAGAAGAAATGTCAGACAAATGGATGAAGCTCTATTTTAAATTTCTAAAATGTAATGTCAAATTTAACGCATTAGAAACGAATTTCAAGTGAATCTTATAAATTTTGTTAAAATACTATTACTGCTGTTAAACTTTCTTGTTTTACAAAGAAAATTGAATCTCGCAAAAATTGTTCCAAATTTTATACTTTTATTTTCAAAATAATTTTGATTACGAAAATTTTAAATTATTCTAAAAATTAAAAAAATAATTATTCATTTAGCTTTTTAAACAAAGAATTCCGTATCTTTCGAAATTAACATACTGCAAAAAATTAAATTAATTGAAAAATGATAAAGTTAAACAACTTTTAATTCTAATTTTTTTGGAAAACAGATTATCTGTCGTAAAAATTTTCATCTTTTTTCAAAAAAAATATAAAACTGTGAAATATTTCTGAAAAATTTTTTTGACAGAATTGAGTTTGCAAATAATTTTACAATTAAAGATTTTCACAAAATATATTAAAAAAATGTTCTTATGTATGTGTCTATAATTAAGTTTCAAAATGAATTGGAATATTTTTTAAGGTCAGGGAAAAATTGAAAATTCTATCTGGAAATCGGGGAAAACAAAATCAAATTCTTCTGGCAACCCTGAAATTACGCCAAATGAAAATTCAGTGAACAAAAAAAATCGCAACATGAAAATTTGTGTGTAAATAAACTTTAGTCATTTTCGTTCAAATAAAAATCTTATATCTATACTTGAACGAGATTCGCCAAAAAATAAAATTCAATCCAAAACTTTAAATTTGAACCAATATATATTTTTTTTGAAGAATATCCAAGATTCTCAAAGTGAGAAAAATCAGGCAAATTACCCAGAGTTGAGAGAGAATGTTTTCATGAAACGTGTTATGGAATGAAGTGGAACGGAACTTTACATGGAATGATTTTGAATTGTAAGCGACACATAATCCACAGTGAGAGAATGGACAAAAATGACATGGAATATATGCGGCTCGAAGCACGCGGTATGACGAGAAAACAAAAGAAGCCAATAATTTCGGGCAATTTGAGGGCAGCCACGCGAGACTCGCGTTGGCGGGTCGCGTGACTGGGCACATCCAGCGCATCCAGCGGTGGTGTGACTGTCACTCTGTGACTAACTGTGACTGTGACTGTGACTTGTCGTTGGTAATAATTCTAGAGACTCGCGCGCATCATATTGTCAGTACCCGTCGTTTTGTCGTCGTCGTCGTCGTCGTTGTCGTCTCTCTCTCTCTCTCTCTCTCTCATTCATTATATTATACCCATATCGTAATAAGATGCGGTGGTTATAATATCTGGATAAACACATAGCTACACGCACAAGGTGGAACAGTGCGAACCTCATGGCCAAGTCGTTTGCTCTATTATTGTCGTGTATAATATATAAAGACTACAGTTGATTTCCGGTCTTGGTTACCTGTGAAATAACACGCCTTCCTCTGTCTCTCT
Source organism: Leptopilina heterotoma (assembly GCF_015476425.1). Taxonomy (NCBI): domain Eukaryota; kingdom Metazoa; phylum Arthropoda; class Insecta; order Hymenoptera; family Figitidae; genus Leptopilina; species Leptopilina heterotoma. Next base: position 1,512,423 of record NW_025111185.1, on the reverse strand, counting down.
TGCTCTTTCTCTCTGTTTCTTCAGTTGAGAGGCGCATTTTTTCACAGAAAATCCGTTGATTGTTACTTTTCTTCTTGCATAAAGAAAATTAGTGTTCTTCATAATGTATATAGTTTTTAAGGGAATGTTGTGTTCTGATATATACGAGTTCAGTGAATTTCCCCTCAAACTTATTTTGTCGGAAATTATTAATTATAGTGTCTCTTTGAATTACTATATAATCTATATTAATAATCGTTGTATTCCGGTAATCTGTTCACAGTTTGAATTTAGTTTTTGTTTGCTTCTTTGCGTTTCTTAACTTTTCTAATTTTTCATTTTAAATGTTTTCAATTTTTAAATTAAATTTAGTGAAATTAATTGAATTCTTGCAAAGTATTTATCAAAAATTTTGAAAATAATTAAATTCTTTCGATAAATTCAATTAAAATTGTATTGAAAATAATTGAATTCCAGCGAAGAAGTTTATTATTTATGAAAAGAATCGAAACATAATTCAATTATTTCGAAGAATTTTTGAAAATAATAAAATTCTTTTAAAGAATTTTATGAATAATTTTATTAAAACGTTTAAAAATAATTAAGTTTTAAAGAATTTTATCAAAATTGTTCAAAATAATCGTATTCAATTAATATTTTTAAAAATAATAAAATTTTAATTTGAAGAAATAAATAAATTTTCTCTATTTTTGAACGTTGAGAACTTTAGGAACATTTTTTAAATTCAAAAAGGGATTTTATTATTTATAACATTATAGCAATGGTTACGTGCGAAATGCGGAGTTTCATTTATTATTATTTTGCAAATTAAAAGAAATTTGTGTTGTAAAAAAAATCCAATGATTAAATTATTTACTAATTATTATTTTAATTATTTATTGCCTCTCAAAACTTTAGTAAACTATACTTCGCAGAAATCAAAATATTCTCAATACAATTTTAAAAAAATTTCTTAAAAGAATTGAATTATTTTTTGAAATTTGATAAAATTCTTGTCAAAAATTCAATTATTTTAAAGAATTTTAATAAAGTTCTTCGCAGAAATTTTTTGATAAAATTATTTATGAGAATTGAATTATTTTCATAATTAATAAGATTCTTCGCAGGAAGAATTACTTCAATTTTAATAAAGTTATTGTCAAAAAATTTATTATTTTTATAAATAAATAACATTTTTCACTTGAATTCAATTATTTTAACAAGTTTCAATAAAATTCTTCGCAGGAATTCAAATTCAATTATTTTAATAAATATTAAAATTATTCTTCTCAAGAATTCAATTATTTAAAAAAGTTCCAATAAAATTCTACTTAGAAATTCAATTATTTTCAAAAATGTTAATAAAATTCTTTGCCAAATTGCGATTATTTTCATAAATAGTGTAATTCTTTGCAGGAATTAAATTATTTTCATAAATAAGTAAATTCTTTGCAAGAATTAAATTATTTTTAAAACTAACATTTTTCGCAGCGATTCAATTACTTTTATAAATAATATAATTTGTCAGCAGAATTTAATTATTTTAAAAATTTGCAATAAAATTCCTCGCAGGAATACAATTATTTTCATAATTAATAAAATTCTTTGCAGGTATTTAATTATTTCAAAGAATTTTATTATTTTGAAAATTTTCAATAAAATTCTTTATAAAAAATAAATTTACAATTAAAAACTTTGGAAAAATTTAATTCTTTTCCTGAATAAAAATTTTTTTTAGCAAGATTTCAATTATTTTCATAAATTAATAACATTTCTCAAAAAAATTCAATTATTTAGAACATTATTAATTATAACATTATTTGCAGAAGTTCAATGATTCTCAAAAATTAAAATCGATTACTTGATTATTATCAATTAAATATTTACTTGAATGACTTGAATCAATTAAATAATTTAAATCATATATTTGCTTCAAATACTGAAATTATTGGTTCAAATATACCATTTAATTGACTCTTATAAAAATTATCTGATTCAAATAAATATTTAATTGATAATAGTCAAGTAATCGATTATTTGAATGAAATTAATTTTTTTTCAGTGTATTTAGTAAATAATTGAGGAATCAAAACGAGATATTTTTAGAATTCGGATCAAATTCCCAGTAAAATTAATTCCTAACTATTGAGACGAAAATTCCAACGATTATTCGCAAAGATCGATAAATTCGAGAAATTACCCAAAATTTTCTTCGCAAACACCTTTAAATGTGAAATATCATTCGATCAGCCCTCATAAAAAGTTATATCGGCAAAATGCATATATACACACGTGAAACGAAGATTGACTTCGTGAGTAGCGTGTGGACTGCTCATAGCATCAATTATTTAGAATGGGATACAAAATGTATATACGCGCGCGATGCGATGTCCCTGTGATCGTGATCGTCGTCCATTGTATCGAAGCCGGGTGGTATCGCAAGATGGCCGCTCAACTTGCGACTCTCTATCTTTCTCTACACTTGATTCCTCTACATGCATTTATCTCTTTTCTCTCGTGTCTTATATATCACATACACACTCACACACACACATTCACATTCGTTTCTCTTTAGCTTCACGGCGATTGGATTATTCGCGATGCAATACACACAGTAGCAACCTGCTGAGACGCGAAACAAAATCGACATATGAGAAAAAGCCGAACACGTTCGAGGTGGTCCGCGACAATTAATAGCCACGCGAATGTTTTCATCATTTCACCGAGAGACAAGTTCTTTTGCTATATATATACCGATCAACGGAAGTCGCAAGTTGCTCATCAACGCGAACTCGCCTCCTGTCTGTATCATTATATTTTGCTTACATCCATTTATCGCCTCTTTTTCTTGTAGAAAATATTCAATTCAACTTCTCAGAGCAGCATCTGTTGGAATAAAAAGAAAATATAAACGTTTCTTAATTTAAAACGGTTGAATTCATTTTTCGTTTCATTTGCGCGCGGCTTTTTTGCTTCTACAGAATTGCCACACGAAAAATTATAATTTTTGTTTTTTCCTGACTTTTCGCTGATTTCCAGACAAAATTTTGACTTTATCCCTGACCCTTCAGATTATTCTGCTTCACTCTAAAAATAATTAGATACTCAAAAAAATATTCTATTACATTTAATTACGAATTTTTTTAATTGTAAAATTATTCGAAAACATCAATACTTTATTTTAAATAAATATTTAATCATTATTATTATTCTATACGAATGAAGATTTTCCGAAAAACTCAAATTCTAATCTTTATGAAATTCAACAACTTTTAGAACAATATTATTATAAAACATAAAGACTCAGAGTGATTGATATCTTTATGTTTTATAATAATTTAAATATCCATAAAATTTTTAAAACCAAATTAAATTATTTAGAAAAATTTTAATAAAATCCTTTGCAAGAATTCAATTATTTTAATATAATACAATTTTTCACATCAACTGAATTATTAAAAAAAAATAATAAAATTCGTTGTAAGAATTCAATTATATTTTCATAAATAATAAAATTTTTCATAAGATTTCAATTATTTTTAAATGAATTCTTCAAAAAATGTAATTATTTTCAAAATTTTCTTGCAAGAATCAATTAAATTTCACAAAAATAAGGAAATTTTTAGCTAAAATTCAAATATTTTCAAAGTCTACTATTTTCATAAAATTTCTCAAAAGAATTCCATTATTTTAAAAAATGTAATAAAATTCGTTGCAAGAACTCAATTATTTTCATAAATAATAAAATTCTTTACCGCATTTTAATTATTTAAAAAAAATTTAATATAAATCACTGCGAGAATTCAATTATTCTCCGAAATAATAAAATTCTTCACAGGATTTCAATTATTTTTAATACAATTTTGATAAAATCGTTGTTGGAATTCAATTACTTTCATAAATAATAAAATTCTTCACAGGAATTCAATTATTCAAAAAAATGTAATAAAAATTATTTTAAAAATTCGCGCTATAATATTGCTTTTAATAGTTAATTAATATCCAATTTATTATTCCAATTTATCAAATATTTTCAAAATCTACTATGTTAATAAAATTTTTCAAAAGAATTGAATTATTTATAAAAAAAAATGTAATAAACTCCGTTGCAGGAATTTCATTATTTTCATAAAGATTTCAATTATTTTTAATACAATTTTAAGTAAATTCTTCGAAAAATGTAATTATTTTCAAAAATTTTATTAAAATTCTTCGAAATAATTCAATTACCAATTAGTTTTAAAATGTTATGCTATAATGCTTGTAATATTTAATTATTACCTAAAATTTTAACTGAAATTCACATTTAAATTAATTTTTATTAGAAAATTTTACGAGAATTCAATGATTTAAATACAAAAATAAATAATTTATTGAATAAATGAATGTTTCTTAAAATTAAATTTTCAAAATAAATTTCATCAACAAATTTTTAAATAATTTGAATTTTTCGACGAATTTTAATCAATTTTTTAACAATAATTACATTTTTCAAGGAATTCGATTGAAATTGTATTAAAAATAATTAAAATTCTGCATTCAGTTTTATTATTCAAGACAATAATTGAATCTTTGTGAAAAAATGTTATTATTTATGAAAATAATTGAATTATTGCCAAGAAATTTATAAAAAATTTGTAAATAATTGAATTCCTGTGAAATTTTTATTATTTATGAAAATAATTAAATGTTTGCTTAGAATTTAATTAATTTTTTTTTTTAATAATTAAAATCTTTTGGAAAATTTTTGAAAATAATTGAGATTTTGCCGAGAATTTTATTAAAATTCTCGAAAATAATTGAATTTCGGAGAAGAATTTTATTAAAATTTTTGAAAATAATTGAATTTTGGAGAAGAATTTTATTATTTACGAAGATAATTGAAATTTTGACGATAATTTAAAAAAATTTTTGAAAATTATTGAATTTTAGCGAAGAATTTTATTACTTTTGAAAATAATTGAATTTCTGCAATCATTTGTAACTTCTCAAAAATTAAATTTTTTCCAATACTTTAATAAAAATCGCTGACTTTCCCCTGGCTAATTCTACTTTTCCTGACTTTTCTGATTCCCCTAACCTGTGGCAGCCCTGTTTTATTTCAATATAATGCAAATACAGCAAAAATGTTGTTTTAGTTTAGCTAATAATTTGTATATTTAAATACTGCCTATATAGCTTAATATTTGACGATGCGAGTATTATGTTTGTAGGATATTTATCTCGAGGCGACAGAGATAAAAGCTGTGGTCAGTTAAAAAGCTATTAATTTATAAATTTACGTTTGAAAAAGAATCGACAACACTCGTAGTTTTGCACGCGTATATAATGAACACAGGTAGCGATATAGCCAATCATCGTTTCGCGTTCCAAAGCGCCGGACAAGTTAATAACTTGATACATTTCAAAGATGCATCTCATAAATATGTGTGTGTGTGTATATATAACGATTCAGCATCTTCAAGTTATCGCGTGTATATAGTTAAGAATGACTTCTTTTTAAGGCAGATGTTCGCATTGACGCGTGCATATGTTTCACAAGTCACGTTTGATTCACGAATGACGTCGCGTGCAATGTCATCGCTTCTTTTTCGCATCAAAGAATCCTACTCATCACGAATATTTCATTTACCGCTGCTGCGATTCCTTGAGTATATAGTTGCGCCTTGACAATTAAGACGTGTATTTTGTTCCTTACGATGAGTATTACTATAATTAAATCATTGTCATTAATTGTCAATTTTCCAATTATTAATAAGCAAAAAATGGGGCGGGTCGAAACAAAAATTAATATCGAAAATTACTTCCAAATTTGAGTAATTTGAGTAAATTATTATGATAATATTAAGGGAAAAATATACTTCCAAATTAAATATATAATTGAATTCTCGGAAAAATAACAGGACTTTAAAAAAATATGTTAAGAATGACACTATATTTAATTACGAATGAAAAGGTTTTATTAAAAAAAAAATAAGATTCATAATTCTGTAATTATTTAATCGCATAATTGGAGACAAATAATTTAAAAAAAATCTTTCAGGGTGGTCGAGAGATTCTTAATATATTTCTCAATATTTTCTATATTTCTGTCTCTATAGAGAAAAAAGAAAATTTGTGATTACTTTCTTGTTTCCTAACTTTTCTATCAATTTTTCTTTTTAAATTGTTTGAACTTTAAAATTAATGAATTTAAAATCACTGAATTCTTGGACAGAATTTTATCAAAAAAATTTTTAAATTAATTAATTCTTTCCAAGAATTTTATAAAAAAATTTAAAAATAATTGTATTCTTTTCAGAATTTTTACTAAAATTGTATTAAAAATAATTGAATTGTCACAAAGAATTTTATTAATTTTGAAAAATAATTGAATTCCTGTCAAGAATTTTATTGATAATGATACTTTTTAAAATAATTACATTTTAGTGAAAAAATTTTATTTTTTATAAAAATAATTGAAACCCTGCGAAAAATTTTCTTATTAGAAAAATAATTGAAATTCGAAATTCGAAATTTGAAAGAATTTACTTATTTATTAAAATAATTGAAATTCTTGCAAAAAATTTACTTATTTATGAAAATAATTGAAATTCTTGAAAAGAATTCAATTATTTATGAAAATAATTGAATTTCTGCAAAGAATTGCATTATTACTGCAAATAATTAAATTTTTGCGAAGAGTTTTAAAATTTATTAAAATAATTAAATTTCTGTGAGAAATTTCATTGAAACTTTTTAAAATAATTGAATTTTAGTGAAAAATTTTATTTATAAAAATAATTGAATCCCTGCGAAACATTTTGTTATTAATGAAAATAATTACATTCTTGAAAAGAATTTTATTATTTACGAAAATAATTGAATTCCTGCGAAGAATTTTCTTGAAACTTTTTAAAATAATTGAATTCTAGAGAAAAACTTTAATATTTATGAAAATAATTGAATTCTTGAGAAGAATTTTAATATTTATTAAAATAATTTAATTAATGCGAGGCATTTTATTGAAACTTTTTAAAATAATTTAATTTTAGTGAAGAACTTTATTATTTATGAAAATAATTGATTTTTTTGCCAAAAATTTTTTTATTTATGACAATAATTGAATTCTTACCAAGAATAATTTATTAGAATTTTTGAAAATAATTTAATTGTTTCAAAGAAAATTAAAATTCTTTCATACACGGAGAGAAAAATCAATCGTTTATAGCATGAATGCTTTGTATTTTAAAAGTATGAAATGTTAGTATACTATGACTGCAAGAAAGTATACTGCGATTGCAAGAATCCTATGCTTTTTCGGTATTAGACCCTTGCAACTGGCTATTAGGCCACGCCCAGAGCCTGGGCCGACCAATCACATTGCAGAAAACTTTTACCGAAATCGCATAGGTTTCTTGCAATCGTAGTATGAAGAACTTCATGCTAAAAAGCCCAGATATTTCTCTCCGTGTAGGAATTAAGAAGTTAAAATTATATTGAAAATAATAGAATTCTTTGTGAAGAATTTTATGAAAACTTTTGAGAATAATTTAATTTTTTAGAAAAATTTTATAACATTTTTTAAAAATATAATTGAATCCTTTCGTGAAATTTAATTAAAATTGTATTTAAAATAATTCAATTCCTACGAAGAATTTTACTATTTTTTTATAAAAATAATTAAATTCTTTTGAATAAATTTATTATTTATATGAAAATAATTGAATTCTTGGAAAGAATTTTTAAAATTGTTGAAAATAATAAACAATAATAATTAATTATGTACTTAATAAATAAATTTCTTAATTTTCGAATCTGAAATTATTCAAAAATTGAATTTTATTATTATTATTTTTGCTTTGTTGGGACAAAAATATGGTAACTGACATATTTAACAATAAATTAATATCTAATGATAGAAAGAAACAATAATAAAAATCTTCTAAGTTTTGTTAAATTAAAAACATTTTTTATTCACAAAACATTTTAATTCTTGTATAAATTTTTAGAAATTTCCCTGACTTTCAATGAAATTTTCTGCCATTCCCTGACTTTTCCCTAACCAAAAAAATTCCCTGACATTTCCCTGACCGTTAGACACCCTGATTTCTCAATATTTCCCATTTCTCACTCAAAGAAACAAAATTTTTGCTACCATAAGTACAAGGTAATTAAAAGTTCCTGCATTTTCAAAACATCAACTTTTTAATTTTGTATAATAGACAAATTTTGAAGTTTATTTTGATAAACTATATATAATATGGGGACGTAAGAAAGTTTTGTCAAAACATTTTGAAAAGATCATGGCAATGCCATTAAAAGTTTTTTGAACCTCACCACGTCCCTATACAATTTGTTTCCCAAGAGAGTAGCGCGCGAGCGCTATATTCCTAGAAACTAGTGACGCGATTAATTTTCGCTAGAAAAATGTGCCGCGTGACCCTTTACGCATACCGTCTCTTCTGCTTTTTCTATATAACTTCTTATCCGAATCTCTTTATACATCGCTGTTTTATTTTTTTTTTCTTCTTCTCCTGGTCCTGCCTTTTGAATTTCGGTATTAAAAAGAGGGAAGATATCGCGGACGCGGCCGACCGCCTCTACGAGGAAGGGTCCTTTGGCGGTATCAGTGTCGTAGCGCCGGCGCCTATGTTTTTGCTCCTGACTTTCTAAATGTACCTAGAAATCCTCATGGCATATCTCTAAAAGTACGCGTCACTGATCATAAGGCACCATCCCCCTATATATATATTTAAAAGAAAAGAAAGAAAAACAAACAAAAAATACACTTTATGAAGAATTTTCTTTATCAAAATAAAAAAAAAAACATTTATCTCCTTATGTAGAGCAGAGAAGCTTGAAAAGCTACTGCCGATTTGAATAAATTTAATTTTTCAGGCAGAAATAATAGACTTTTTTGTTTAGAAATTTTTCTTTTACACTCAGAGAAATTTCGAGAAATTTTTTATTTAACCTGAATCAGGGTGTCTATTATATTTTCCTTCAACAAAATTCCCGGCTTTTTTTCTCATCAAAATTTAAATTTATTTGATTTCGAACATAAATAAATCTACAAATAACTTCCAAATTTTTATTAGAATTTTTATAAATAATTAAATTCTTTTGACAACTTTCTTTAAATTTTTTGAAAATCATGTTTTTTTTAATAATTTTAATTAAAAATTCGGAAAATAATTGAATTGTGGAGAATATAATTATTTATAAAAATAATTGAAATTTTGAGAATTTAAAAAAACTTTATGAAAATTAAATGCTTGCGTAGAATTTTATTAAAATTTTTGAAAATAATTGAATTGTGGAGAATATAATTATTTATAAAAATAATTGAAATTTTGAGAATTTAAAAAAACTTTTAAACATAATTGAATTTCTGCGAAGAATTTTATTACTTTTGAAAATAATTAAATTGAGGCCTTGGATCCAATAACTCGCCCGACGCTCGAAGGCACGCGCTAATACCAGTCGGGTAGCAGTGAGTGGCCCAGAGGCGCTCACTGCTCACTGACTGGCAGTTGCGCGTTCCTCCGAGCGTCGGGCGAGTTATTGGATCCAAGGCCTCAATTGATTTTTAGAATTTTATGGAAATTTTTGAAAAATAATTGAATTCTTGTGAAAAATTTTTTTTTTAAATAATATTCAACAGAATTTAGAAAATCTGAAAAATTTTGCAATTTTTTCAATTTATGGAAATAATTGAATTCTTGATAAGAATTTTTGTACAGTTTCTAGAAATAATTGAATTCTTTCGACGAATTTTAATAAAATTTTTAAGAATAATTACATTTTTCGAGGAATTCCATTAAAATTGTATTAAAAATAATTGAAATTCAGCAATGAGTTTTACTATTTATGAAAATTGAATATATTGCAAAGAAATTTTTTAAAATAAAATTGTAATTACGGTAACTAACTTCCCTTAATTTATTTTTTTGAAAAATTTTCATAAAATTCGTCAATTATTCAAAAATTTTCAATTATTTGTTTATAAAAATTCAATTGTCATGAAACAATAGAATTAACAAATTTCAAAAATCTTATTTACAGAATTTAAAAAAAAAACTTTGCAAAAATACAATTTTATTTAAAAATTTTAAGTGTGTATCTTTTTTTTAAATTAACTAATAAAAATTTTAATTATATTAATCTTCGCACTAAGAAACATAAAAACATTAGAATGTGATTCTTTACAAAATTCAATTATTTATCAATTATTAAATTAAAATATACTTTGAAAATTCGATTTGTTAAACATTCTTTAATGAAATTCTTATTTTCGGTTTAATTTCACAAAATTTCTATCAATTCGATAATTTTTTTAAATTTATTTACATAGTATATTTGAATCAGTAACTGATTTTTTTACTATCAAATTAATTATTTTTAACTAATTGAAAATAATTAATTTAAATTAATTCAAATTCAACAGTATAAATATCTATAAAAATTGAAATAAAAAGAGATTTTTTAAAAACAAATTAAAATAATAAAATTATTTTTAATTTGGTAAAAAAATTCCCGGTTTGGCATAAAATTCCTGGCTTATTCCCGGTTTTTTCCGGTCAAATTAAATTCCCGGCTATTTTCCGGTTGGTAGACACCCTATGCCAAATGTAATTGATTTTTGAGTAAAAAAACGTCTTTAAAAAAAAAGTAAAAATAAAAAGAATTCTAATTACCAAGATATTTACAATGAAAATGAAATTTCCAGAAAAAAAGCCTGAAAAAAGGGTAAGAATTGAAAAAAAAATATTAAAGGACAAATGACTAATAATAATAGAAAAACAAACAATAAATATTGAATCTACAAAAGTTCTCTGCAAACAAATCAATTAAAACAAAGATATAAAATAGAAATAAAAAGTAGTAAAGAGTGGCGTTTAGAATCATTACACTAGAGCCCACCCACCAGCTACAAAAGAAGTGAAATTGGGTAACTTTTGGAAAAGAGAAGAGAAAAAATTGAAACCACTTAAGAGATGGTCGGAGAGAATCATAAAACAACTTTTTAACGAGGTCAGGATAGACCGGAAGTATCCGTCGCTAGGAACCTGTCATTAAATCGAAACGACGGAGGCTATAATACCAGGTTTTGTGTAAGCACGAGATGAAAATCGTCCCTTGGATGTCAGAAGTCATTAGAAATTCTACCCTTATAACGCGAGATAATCGTATTCTTTTTTTGTTATTTTTTTCTCATTACTCGCTTGTTTCACCTTTTTTTTTTTATTCTACACATGAAAATTGCACCTTTCCGGTGAATGTGACAACGTCACACGTCAGTTGCGTTTCTGAAATATGGAAAAACGGAAAAGATATTAATTACAAAACAGACATAATGTATAATGAGTTACGGAAAAAATGACAGTCACGGTGCGTCAAGTTTCACTTAATGAGTAAATAAATACACGCCAATTTTTCACAAAACAACAAATCAACTCCCCCATTATATGGTTTAATAAATGAATTTTTAATTTTAACCAAGCGAATCGGAGGAACGTGAGGAGAGGAGGAAAACGTTAATTTAGTCCGGAAAATGTTTAGTTGCGGACGTCAACATACCAAGATATTAATGTTTCGTATACGGTCATTATAATCCTATCACCATTTTTCTTTCACATTTTTATATTTCGTTTATATATAATAATTTTTATTATATCATAAATAAAAATTCTCGAAAAATTTTATTTTGCAATTTGTTCACGATTCATATTAAAACAAATTTAATTAATATTTGAATTTATTTTCATTTTAATTTAAATCAGTAAAAACAAATAATTTATGCAAGTAGAAATTCAATAAAATATAAAAATAACAATGAATAAATGAACAAAAATTACCATTTTAAAGTTCAATTCAGAGAGCAAAAAATAAGTATAGAAATAAAATGATCATATATTCGATTCGAGAGTATTTTTTATAAATTTTCATTTTTCGATTTAAAAAATATATTACTTTTTTTTTTAATACGAAAAAACAGTTTTGAATATATAAGATCATTTACTCAAGTATTCGATACTTCCGCTTTTATACTCTATATATATATATATATATATATATATATATATATATATATATATATATATATATATATATAAACTCTTGATATTCACAAATATGATAAATTAAAAAGCTTTTAATTATTGTTGTGGAAAAGTTTTAAAATAATTTTTCACTAAAGCTCCACTTCTATACATATATATATAGAGACAAAAACGATGAAGAGAATTTTAAATGACAAATATGCTTTTAAAAGCTTTTTCTATACTTCACCGATTGATTCAATTAACGATAATTGGCACTGCCGAGGGACAAAAGTGAAATAAAAATTATATCCATTAATAAGAGAAAAACAAATTTGAAACAAATGCTAAAATTTGCAAAACTTCTAAATAAATCAGAAGTTTAATTATGGTTTTTTTATTAAAAGTTTTAATATTGTTTCTTATTTAATTAAATCAACATTATGAGCTTCTAAAAATTTGAATATTCTAAATAATAGATTTAAATTTTCTAAATAAATAAATAAAATAAATATTACCTATATTTATTTATTTATTTACAATCTCTAAATTTAACCCAATTTTATAAAGTTGAATTATTCTTAACCGAATTCTCATTTAGATTTAAGATAATTTTTATACATAAAAAATATCAAGTTGACGACTAAATTTTTTACCTAAAAGAATATTTATTTTGTCAAATTATAATTAAACAGACATTTTATTTGGCGTAATTTTAAATTATGAAGGGATTCTCAATATTTTCAAGAAAAATTCCGCTAAATAGAAATTTTAAGTAAAAATTCAGTCTTAAAGAGAATCGAAAAAAAGAAAAATCTATATTAATCTTGTATTAATAATCGTTGTTTTCCGATAATCTGTTCGCAGTTTGAAGTTAGTTGTAGTTTATTGCTTTCTTCTTTCTTAACTTTTTTTAATAATATTTTTTTTTAATATTTCAAATTTTAAAATTAATGTAGGTATTAAAAATCATCGAATTGTTGCAAAGAATTTTATTAAAAAATTTTATTATAATAGAATTACTTAAAAGAATTTTATTATTTAGGAAAATAATTGAATTCTCGAAAAGAATTTTGTAAAAATGTTTGAAAATTCTAATTTAATTCTTTTAGAAGAATTTCTTTCAATTTTTTTTATTAAAAATAATGGAGTTTCGTTAATAATTTTAATTAAAAATTTTGAAAATAATTGAATTTGGAGAACAATTTCTTTCAAGTTTTTAAAATAATCGTGTTTGTTAATAATTGAAATTAAACATTTAATTATTGAATTTTATTAAAATTTTAGAAAATAATAATTTAATTTTTTTGCAATATTTTATAACGAATTAAGAAAAAAATTGAATTCTTTCGTGAAATCTTTTTGAAAACAATTGAATTTTTGCCATGAATTTTACTATTTATAAATACAATTCATTGAATTGTTTCGAAGGATTTATTAAAATTTTAGAAAATAATTGAATTCAAATTTCGATAAATATTAAAAATTTAAAAAAATGCATTCTTTCATGAAATTTTATTAAAATTGTATTAAAAACAATTGAATTTTTGCAAAGAATTTTACTATTTATAAATATATAATTAAAATGGTTCGAAGTATTTATTAAAGTTTTAGAAAATAATTGAATTTTTTCGAAACATATTAAATATATAACATATAAAATTGAATTCTTTTATGAAATGTTTTTAGAATAATAATTGTATTAAAAATAATTGAGTTTTTGCAAAGAATTTTACTATTTATGAATACAATTGAATTGTTTTGAAGGATATATTAAAGTTTTACAAAATAATTGAATTTTTTCGAAAAAAATTATTAAAAATTTTAAAAAAATGGAATTCTTTCATGAAATGTTTTTAGAATTGTAATAAAAATAATTGAATTTTTGCAAAGAATTTTACTATTTATAAATGTAATTGAATTTTTCGAAGGATTTATTAACATTTTAGAAAGTAATTGAATTCTATTGTAATTTTTTATAACGAATTAAGAAAAAAATTGAATTCCTTCGTGAAATTTTTTTGAAAACAATTGAATTTTTGCAATGAATTGTACTATTTATAAATATAGTTAAATTGTTTCGAAGAATTTATTAAAATTTTAGTAAATAATTGAATTTTTTCGAAATATTTTATAACGAATTAATAAAGAAATTGAATTCTTTCGTGAAATTTTTCTGAAAATAATTGAATTTTTGCAAAAAGATTTTACTATTTTTGAAAACAATTGAATTCCTACGAAGAATGTTATTATGAAAATAATTAAATTCTTGCGAAGAATTTTATTAAAATCTTTGAAATCAATAAACAAGAATAATTTATTAGTAAATTAGTTGATAATTGAATTTTCCTAAAGTTTGAATCTGAAATTATTCAAAAATTCATATTTGAAAATTTTAATTTTTGCTATTTGCGTAACAATAATAAATTGAATATCACGCTCCGCGCGTAAAATTTGCTATGGTGTTTTATAAACTCTAGTTGATAAATTTAATGAAATAAAAATTAAATGTATGTAAATTCTCTCCGAAAATTCGAATAATTCAAAACTCCAATAACAATTGAGTTTTACCATTGTCAAGAAATGATGCAATAATAATTTTTAGCTGCAGAACAACCTGACATAATTTTACAACTCACGATTGCATTCGCATAATATAAAGGTCATAATACAAGGTGAAATCAGCAACAATAATGCATTCTCTATATGCAAAAAAAAAAATACAACCAATAATATTAATGTAAAATCTATTTAAGAACACTGATGTCGACAAACACAATAGGATTATACCTCTAATTTGCTGTCAAGTGCACCAGTTGAGCTAAAGATATTGTTCAAAACCATCTGCTTAAAAAAGAAAACATTATGTCATTGCTTGCGTGATATAATAACAACAATAATGACACCGGAGACAATTGCGTTCAGTTCTTGTTTTTCTGTTTTTCTGTTTTTTTATTTTATTTTTTCCTTTTTTTCTCTCCCTGCTGCTAAAAGAGCAATATGGCTTTTTGCGGTTTTACGGACGCGAGCTGACTGCGTCGGGCCTACGGCCTAAATTCGACAGTTTCATTGTTAGTCAAAAGTTCCTTTGCAAAACCAACGCCAACAAACATGCATCACAATTATACACATGTATACACACAAACACAAATATAAATCTATATATATGTTATATGCCATTTTCACTCGTCGCGCACAGACCCAACCGCATTATGTGTCAGCGTTGACCGTTTCAAGGGGTTCGGGAGAGAATGAAACAATTTCACGGGATTCGCGTGCAAACCGAATCGGAACACATGACGCGATGGAGAATCAAAATTGGAAGAAAAATATAATAATCCAACACACGAGAGACCGAAAACCGGAAGGATATTGCGGTGCAAATTGACCGGATCCCGAATCGAAAAAGGATTTCTTTTTTTTTTTTTTTTTTCATCTTTTTGACGGTGTGAACTGTTATTTTGGTGTGTGCGCGCCGAGGGTCAATTCACGCATTGACTTCCGTCAAATATTATTGACAAGACAGGAAAAAAATCATTGCAAAACGGATATTCAAAATTTGGTAACGGCTTTAAATCACTGAAAAGATTTTTCTTTAAACCATAATAATAAAAACGGAATTCAATGTGGACACGAAATGTGCGTTTCCTTGCCTTATGGCGTATACAAGATTTCTTTCTCTCCGAAAGAAGATTTGAAAAGATTTCATCAGAGGATTGCCACAAAAAATTGATTTTATTTTTCCCTGATTTCCAGACAGAACTTGACTTCTCTCCTGATCCTAAATAATATACTTTAATTCATTCTAAAAATAATTAGATACACAAACAAAAGTTTGTAATACACATTTATTTTTGAATATCTTTAATTGAAACATTATTCGGATCAACAGTTTTTTTAAAAAAATATTTAATTACTAGCAATAGGTACACATTATAAGTCAATTACTGAATGTACTTATTGATCCGAAAATTCAATGCACGAAAAAGCACAAATAAATTTTTTTTTTTCAAAAAACGGGACAAAAATGTGAAATTGTCAACTATTGACAAATTTCAAAACCAAAAAACTTCATAAAGACCACACTAAATTTCGGAATAATGTATAAATGAATTGTTTATTTAGTGATACAGAAAAAGAAGAAAATAGTCTGGATTTTCGAAAACGCCCTCAATTTTCATTTTTTTTTTCCAAAAAACGGACAAAAAATTTGAAATTGGATATTTTTGACAAATTTCAAAGCAAAAATTCATTACGTAGACCACGCTAAATTTCAAAATAATAAATAAAATAAATAACTATTAAGAAAATAGTTTGAATTTTCGGAAACGCCTACAATTTTCATCTTTTTCCAAAAAACAGTCCAAAACTGTGAAATTAGATAATTTTGACAAATTTCAAAGACAAAAAACTTCATGAAAACAACGCTAAATGTCGAAATAATTTAATAATGAATTGTTAAATAATATATTATAATTTCAATTAAGCAGACAATGTTTTTTAACTAATTTCAAAAAAAAATTTGAAAAACTAATTAATATTAATGCAAAATCATGTTTTTTAAAAATTATATTTTCTAAGAAAAACAGATTTTTAATAATTTTAACGTCATGTTCTATATGTACAGGACTCGAAACAGTGAAAGCATTTAAAAATACGGACTTTACGGACAAAATATAAAAAATTACGGACTATTTACGGACCAATTACTGACAAAAATATAACCAGTCCGAGTCAAATAATTATTTTCAAGAATTTTTAACTAAAATTCTTCTTTAAAGCGATTATTTTTAATAATTTTCGAAAAAGTTCTTTGACAACTTTCAAATCCATATCTTTACAATATTCAATTTTACAAAATTTCAATTATTCGCAAATTCTTCAATTAAATATATATTAGAAAGTAAAAACATTATAAATAATTTCAAAAAAAAATCCGCAATTAAGGTTTCTCAAAAAAAAAACAATTCCACAGAATTATTAGTTACAAATGTGAAAAATTCAAATTTTCAAATATTTTAATATGAAACCTTTTCAAAATTTAATTATTTCTAAAAAAATTTCGTTCTAAAATGCTTTTAAAAATTAATTATAATCTAAAATTTTAACTGAAATCCATTTTTAAATCAATGTTTATGAGATAATTCTACTAGAATTCAATTATTTAAATGCAAAAATAACAATTTATTGAATAATTGCATGTTTCTTAAAATTAAATTCTCATAAAGAATTTTATCTATAAATTTTTAAATAACTGAATTCTTTTGATGAATTTTAATAAAATTTTTAAGAAAATTACACTTTTTGAGAAATTTGATTAAAATTGTATTAAAAATAATTGAAACTCTGCATTGAGTTTTATTATTTACGAAAATAATTGAATTTTACTATTTACGAAAATAATTGAATCCCCGTAAAAATTTTATTATTTATGAAAATAATTGAATGATTGCGAAGAAATTTATAAACAAAATTTGTAAGTAATGAAATTTCTGGGAAATTTTTTTTTTTTTTTTAAATAATTAAAACTTTGTAGAATTATTAAATTTTTTTTTAAATAATTGAACTCTTTTGGAAAATTTAATGAAAATAGTAGATATTGAAAATCATTGAATGGAGGAAAATTTTTGAAAATAATTAAATTTCAGAGAAGAATTTAATTATTTCTAAATATAATTTAAATTTTAATGAGAATTTTCAAAAATTTTTGAACATAATTGAATTTCTGAGAAGAATTTTATTACTTTTGAAAATAATTGAATTTCTGCAATCATTTGTAATTTCTCTAAAATTATCCAAACTATTTCGTACAATTTACGAACTTTTATCCTTTTTTAATCTAATTACGGACTTTTACAGACTTCAAGCAAAGTTACGGAGTTTTACGGAATTTACGGACCAAGTTCGAGCTCTTTATAATTTTGAAATTTGTTACAATATTAAAATTATATTGGAAATGATTCAATTCCAGGAAAGAATCAATCTTTCCAGGAAAGAAAGATTGAAATTTTGTAAAAATAATTGAATTCTTACGAGAAGTTCAATTGAAATTGCATTGAGAATAATTCAATTTTTATAAAGAATTTTATATAATTTTTTAAAATTTCTTTCCTATAATATTCTTTTCCTTTCGAGAACTTTTATTAAAATTCTAATGGAAAAGTAATTGAATTGTTTCGAAGAAAAGAAGAAATTTTATTAAAATTGAATTTTTTAAAATAATTTATAAGTAATAATTTTTCGACAGTTTTTCAAAAATTAAATTATTTAAAATAAATCCAATTTCAAATCTGTAAAGTTCAATTATTGTTAAAAATATAAAGAATTAAAAATTAATTTAAATCTTTTCAATACTTTTGTATACTCTATATTATTTAGTATACTCTACACTGTTAAGGAAAACAATGATTCTAGGTACAGCGAAAAAAATTTTCTAATAAGAAGAAAAAAAAACTGAGAATATTTCTCCAGTCGTTAAATTTTATCGACTCAGTCTCAATTATGTTGCATCTTTCACTGTTATATCCTTCCGATTTGCTTTTCGTCCCTCTCGACACTCGTAAAAGGATGGGAGAAAAAAGAAACTTGAAGGACGTGACAAAAAAGTTGGATCTCGAAGGAGTTTGGTGCTGGATGTACGTTAACGTACATGTAAAGGCCAGCGACCCGTGAAACTCTCGTAAATTGCGATTCATTAGCTACCGGAGAAAAAACTGTTCCTTGCTCGCTTTTTTTCCACCCTTCAGCCTGAATATTGAATTAAACTGGCCGTATCGTAAGCGAGGCGTTGTGTGTGGTCATCGGTAATTTCAACGCGTATTTTCTGCCGATTATATTGTCGTTTGTAAAAGAAAACAGCAAAAAATAAATTTATATCCCAATCCAAACGCCATCATAAGTATATACCTAAATGTTTCTAGAATCTGAAATTTTGACAAAACATTATTTTTCTTATTCAAATTGTTCTCTAACAAAATAAAAGTATATGAAGAATCTATTCGAGAATATATACAAATTTTCAGTATATATATATATATGTACAATAATCAAAAAGCACAATTTCTAGAGAGAAAACATTCCCTAAGGAGCTGAATTTAGACAAAAAGCTACCAAGGATGAAAATGTCATTTAATAACTGCCGCACAGGAAAAGGAACAAGAAGTAATAAGAGTATATACTGTCGCGCTAAACATACTTGAAGCTTCGTAACATGAAAGCTAATTTGGGAACACAGAAACTCTTAGTATAATCACTGCAGGAAGATATTAATTAACAACTGGAAATGATTTTAATTAATGTCGTTACTTGGAATCGTAGAAGTCTCTGTTAGAAATCCAACGTTCAAAGAGGGTGGAGGGGGCGTGTGAATTCAAAGGCTGCTTCAACAATACGATCGAAGCATATTGTTTGGTATCCGGGTTATTCTGATTTAAATTTCAGACTTTTCATTTTAACAGTATGACACAAAAACATATTTATTTCCAGAAACGGGAAAATTTATTGAATCGGGGTCACTTTATATTATTCTCTTATAATCGCTGTCCATTGTAATACCTAAATATTCTCTCCCTGGAACAATTATTTCTATAGAGTGCGATTAAAATAACGAATCCCTAAACATATTACTCCAACTATTATATATTCTAAATTTGCAAAGATGATGATAATGATTATTACCTAAAATTCAGGACAGAATTTCCGCAGTTTCCTGAATTCTCAAAGTTTTAACTTTCTATTAAAATATTCTTCATCGAATTTTATTTGAAGCAGAAAATTAACTACAAATTACTAGTTCGAATTTATATTAAATTGAATTTTGAATTAAAAATCATAATTTGTAAATTTAATTTAATATTCTGAAATTTAAAAAAATTACTTTAAAATTTTTCTAAAAAACATAATTTTTATTAATGCAAAATAAGATTAATGTTATTTATTTTTAAAGAAATACTAAATTTTATTTAATTCAATGCCCTGTGATCTATGTAATTTTGCATTACTAACTGAATTTTCAAATTTTAAAAAATGAAATTTTTGTTAAAAAATGTTTGAGTAATTTTTGTGAAATTTTCTAATTTGAAATAGTTTAATTCTAGCATAACATTTTTAAAAATAATTCAATTCTTACGAGAAATTTTATTAAAATTGTTTTGAAAGTAATTGGATTCCAGGAAAGATTTTAACTATTTAAGAAAATAATTGAATTCTGGTAAAGAATCATATTATTTATGAAAAAATTGAATTTCTCCAAACAATTGTATAATTTATGAAAAATTGAAATCCTGCGAAGAATTTTGTCAAATTTTTTTAAAATTAATGAATTCTTTGGAAGATTTTTATTTAAATTTTCGAAATATCGAATTATCGAATATTATTATTTTTATAAATAATTTAATTATAAAAAATATTATCCAAGTTTTTTAAAATAACTTAATTCTTTCGAAAATTTTATTATAATTTTTAAAAATAATAGAATTTCTGACAAGAATTTAATTTATGAAAATAATTGAATTCCTCCAAAAAATTGTATTATTTATGCAATTAATTGAATTTTTGCGAAGAATTTTAGCAAAATCTTTGAAAATAATTAAATTAATTCGAAGATTTATGTTAAAATTTTTAAAAAGAATTAAATTTCTACTAGAATATTATTATTTTTATAAATAATTAAATTATAAAAAATATTATCAAAGTTTTTGAAAATAATAGAATTCTATCAAAAAATTCTTTTTTCATTTTTAAAAATAATTGAATTTCTGCAAAGAATTTAATTATTTAAGATAATGATATTTGAATTTCTACGAAGAATTATATTATGTATAAAAATAATTGAATTCAAGCGAAGAATTTGATTATTTATAAAAATAATTGAATTCTTTCGAAGAATTTTATTAAAATTTTTAAAAATAATAGAATTCTGGGGAAAAATTGTATTATTTTTGAAAATAATTGAATTCCTACGAAAAATTATATTTTTTATAAAAATAATTGAATTCCAGCGAAGAATTTTATTATTTACGAAAATAATTGAATTCTTTTGAAGAATTTCATTAAAATTTTGGAAATTGTATTGTTTAGAAGAATTAAAAATTAAAAATTTTGTAATTTACGTAATACCAATAAATAAAAAGAAGATTAAAGATTCTTTTCTAAATTCGACCAAATAAAATTGACATTTAATTGAAATTCTTTGAGGAAAATACTCGCAGAAAGTTTGTAAAATAAAAATGATATTCAATTAAAATTTAATGAATATAAATAAATTTCAATTTAGTGACCAAAAAATCATAAAATACTCGGTTTAAGAAAAATGTTTAAAAAATAATTTACTTAAATAAAAATACAGTAGAATATAAAAATTCTATTCTTCGAGATTCGTTTAAATAGAAATTAGAAATAATGTTTACAAAACATTTAAACGTCCATAAAACTTCAGAGAAAATGAATAGTTTTCCTACAAGTGCAAAGAACCATAAATTCAAAACGTCTACAAATTTAAATTTTAAATGAAAATTTCAACTCCTGAACGATCGTTCTATTAGAAAAAATAATTAAACACGAGTTGGAGTAGAAAAAGGTATAAAAAAAAATATTCGCGTTAGGACTTGCACGACTTATATCTGGAACACGAAAGCAAGAAGTTTTCTCTTTACATTACGTATAACATGTTCATTAATCAAAGAACAGCAAAGAAATATATAAAGCAAAATATACAAATCGCGCGCAGTTAAAATATGAGAAATAACAGAGAATAAAATTAACTTTCATTGTCTCTATTTCTCAAAATTCTCTTTCACTCCTTGGACTCTCTTCCTTCCGTTCTATCAACCCTCTTTCAAATGCGTGCGAACACTTTTAAGGTGAATTCGCATCATGCAATATATTCTCACCCGCTTTTTTTTTATTTTTCCCCTTACAAAGTATAATTCTTTTTTTTTCCAAAGAAAACAAGAGAGAAAGAGAGACAAACATAGACCGCAGATCCGTCGGTTATGAACGAAAATTATTACGGAAGCAGGAGGCGGCTATTAATGTGTATTCAAAACGAACACAAAGTTGCTAATACAATACAATCGGATGTAATAAGGTTCTACAGTGATGAAAAATTCATAATGATAAACCAATTTCAAATTCGGAATCAATTTTCAATTTTACTTATTCTTCGATCTTATTCTTCTTCAATTCTTCAAACTATTTCAATTACATAAATAAAATTCAGAATCAATTTTCAATTTTATTTATTCTTCAATTCTTCAATCGATTTCAATTAAAAATAAAATTCCGAATCAATTTTCAATTTTACTTATTTCAATTACAAATAAAATTCGAAATCCATTTTCAATTTCATACTTATTCTTCAATCGAAGAATTACAAATAAAAATTGAAATTAATTTTATGATCCATGAGATTTGAACGAAATAGGTATTTTTCATCAAAAATATTTTCAGAAATTAAAATAAAAATTCAACATTTATAGTAACTTTGGAATTAATTTTTTTGGTATGTGACGAAAAATTATTCTAATAAAATTTTATTTAAAGACGAAATGAAAAAATTTCGTTCATTTGAATGTTTAGATTTTTAGGAACATTCAATTTTCAATTTTATAATTATTCTTCAATTGAAGAATTACAAATAAAATTCAGAATCGATTTTCAATTTTACTTATTCTTCAATTGAAAAATTACAAATAAAATTCGGAATCGACTTTCAATTTTATTTATTCTTCAATTGAAGAATTACAAATAAAATTCGGTATCAATTTTCAATTTTACTTATCCTTTAACCGATTTCAATAATAAATAAAATTCAGAATTTTACTTATTCCTCAATCGATTTCAATCACAAATAAAATTTTATTTCAGTAGTGCAACTTAATTAAAATTAGATTAAAAGAATATGTTTTTTAAAATTTATTTTCATTAGTGCAATCAAATTAAAATTAGAGCAAAAGAAAACCTTTCATTAAAAATTTATTTCAGTAGAGCAACTGAATTAAAATTAGATCAACAGAAAATATGTTTCCCATTGAGATTGAAAGCTAAATTACCCTAAAAGTGAACAGTTGTTTTCCAAATATTGAAAGCGTTCCACCCGCACTTTTCGACAATATTGACGGCGGGATATTTTTGGATAATATGCATCGGTCTCTTTCAAATGGGCACTGTGAATTGAAAATTTTGAGTGTGAGGGCAATGGGCAGGGTGCTTTAAAACGAAAAGGTAATGACTTGTGACCGGAGATCATTTCGAGAGGCCATATACACTACGGGGACAGTGGTCATTGTTGACCAACACTGTCACGCATCGAAGGGGAATGACGTTCGAGTTTAGGGGATTCTTGATTTATGCTAGCTGTGTCAATTGCTTTTCACTGTATGATCTAACCAACAGGAGCATTCAGATATTCAGATAATACGAGGCTTGCTATAGATAAATTTCTTCTCAATTAAAAATTATACACTGAAAAATAAAATTTGATTCAAATAACAGAGTACGTGCCTATTATCAAAATAAATATTTACTTGATTAAGGTAATTTTTACTTCTAACAATTAAAGTAAATATCAAAAATACAGGGCACGAAGCAATGAAAGTATTTAAAAAAATACGGACTTTACGGATTAAAAATTACAGACCGATTACGGAAAAAATTATTTTCATCATTTCAATTCAATTATTATTTTCTACAATTTTTGACTAAAATTCTTCTCTAAATCAATTGATTAGAGAAGAATTTTATTTTTTTAAAAATAATTTTCAACAAAGTTCTTTTTGAGAATTTTGAAATCCATTTCTTTAAAATACAATTTTACGTGAAATTTAGATTATTCGGAAATTCTTCAATTAAATATATTGTAGAAAATAAAAAATTCAAATAATTTAAAAAAAAACATTCAATTAAACTTTTCTAAAAAAATTAATTCTACAGATTGTTAGTTAAAAGTATGAAAAATTCAAATTTATTTATTGCTAAAAATTAACGCTATAATGCTTTTAATAATTCAATTATTATCTCAAATTTTAACTGAAATTAAGTTTTAAATCAATTTTTATTAGCAAATTCTACGAGAATTCAAAAAAACAAGTTTATTAAAATTTTTGAAAATAATTGAATTTCTGTGAAAAATTTTATGAAAATTTTAAAAAATAATTGAATTCCTGATAAAAATTTTGTTATTTTTGAAAATAATTGAATTTTTGCTAAGAATTTTGCTATTTATAATGATAATGGAATTATTGCCAAGAACATTACTTGAAGATTTTGAAAATAATTGAATTCCTGAGAAGAATTTTATGATAATTTTTGAAAATAATTAAATTCCTGTTAAAAATTTTGTTATTTTTGAAAATAATTTAATTTTTGCGAAGAATTTTATAAAAAAAAATGTTTAAATAATTGAATTCCTGCGAAGAACTTTGTTCTTTATGATAATAATTGAATTTTTCTGAAGAATTTTGTTATTTATCAAGATTTTTGTTATTCATTATTTATTAAAGTAATGGAGTTATTACGAAGAAATTAAAAAAAATTTTATAAATAATTGAATTCCTGTGAAATTTTTATTGTTTATGAAAATAGTTAAATGTTTACATAGAATTTTATTTAAATTTTTTTGAATAATTGAATTCTTTTAGAAAATTTTAATAAAATAGTAGATATTGAATTGAGGGAAATTTTTGAAAATAATTGAAATTTTGCCAAGAATTTTATTAAAAATTTTGAAACTAATTGAATTTCGGAGAAGAATTTAATTATTTATATAAAGATAATTGGAATTTTAAAGAGAATTTAAAAAAATTTTTGAACACAATTGAATTTATGTAAATACTTCAATACTTTAAAAAATAATTAAATTTCTACAATCGTTTGTAATTTTTTCCAAATTTTCCAAATTTACCAATTTATGAACTTCTCGTCTTTTTTCAGACTTTACGGGCCTTTTTTTCCAAAAATCGGACTTTTACGGACTTGAAGCAAATTTACGGACCTTTATGGGATTTACGGACCTAATACGAGCCCTGAAATTAAGTATCAATTAAAATAAAATACCAGAATTTTTGGCTACCTGCTATGCAACAAGCCATGTAACCAACAAAAAAAAAAATACCAGAATTCAGTAAATACGAATTTATTTCAAATACCGAAATTATTGGTTCAAATACAATTTATTTGACTTAAATAAAATTTATTTGATTCAAGAAAACATTTAACTGATAATATAGCCAAGTAATCGGTTATTTGAATCAAATAATTTTTTCTTTCAGTATTTTGAATCAACATAAATAGATTTTATCATCTCCAGAAATTTAATTTAATTTAAAAAAATATTTTTAATTTATTTATATTTTATTTATCTTATTAGTTATTAAGAAATTTTCCTAGACTTTATATATAACAAATTTTTTCAGTAGTTTTCATTTATGAAAAATTCGATCATTAATTTATGGAAGCCAAAAGTTAAAAAGAAAAAAAGGCAATATTCTCATTTATTAAAAATTAATCGATAAATTATTTAAATTCTTTATGGAATTAAGCCCTAAAGGATAATTTACATAAAACAGAGGAGTATGTATATAAACGCGTAAAGTCGCTGAGTTACAAGCACTCGAGTTTATAGCCAGGTACATCCGTGTTACATTAATTCTCGCTTTATTAAGTTTTATTATGCTACATTTATGTTACACTGTTATACGTTTAAAGCCGCCACCAGCAGCCAAAAGACAAGTAAATATTTCGCGAAAGCAAACTGAAAGCCATGAGTTTCCGGTACTCGAGATGAATTAAAAATTTACAAGTGAAACTGTTGAGGCAAGTTAATTACAGGGAAATATTTAAACTTTACTTTAACTGAGTTTACTTCCTGGGTGTACGATACGCGATTAACGTATTAACGCTCTCTGGGTGAAAGACATCAGACAGAGAGAGAGAGAGAGAAAAAGGAAACGTTTACGTCAAACCACAATTTTACACCTTTTTTGAAAAAAAAAAATTATAAAATGTGAATAAAAATAAATTGGGAGGAAAATCAAGTTGAGAATTCGAGATCTTTGATAGAAGTTGTTATTTTTACGATCTCTTGATAAAATAAAGGAAAATACTGTCAATTGAGCAAAATTCTCGAGTGCTTGCAACTTTATATTTGAAACGTAATGTTATCAAAGAAGAGAATTCTTTAAAGGCGTCGTCGCGACGACATTGCCACCGTTTCGACAGGTCCCACTTAAAAGTTTTAGTACGTCGATTCGAATAACAAGTAGGTAGATGTTCAAAAACTTTCTAGACGCCTCGATTCTTCTACAGCGTTTTCTAACATATATATGTATATATAACTTTGAGTTGTTCCAACGAGTGCCACGGAGATGGATAGATATATATGTACACATTGTACAATATTGTCCGATTCTCGACAAAAGGTTACAACTTCATAAATAGCTACTTCGCGAGAACACGACTTTAAAGTTTCTGCCACTTTCTTCGCGTTAGAGGGAAAGAGAAACCTATTAATTTTATATAAGTCACGTACAAAACAGTTTAAGTATCCTCCGTTGGATTCAATTTTAAGAAAAACTTTCTTCAAACTGTATCAAAGTATTAAAACTTTCGTTTTTTCCCCCCTTTTTTTTAAATACAGTTTGAAAAGAATCAATGACTTGGAAAAAATTGTTAAACTTAATTTTTAATTTAATTGCAAAAATTTAATTAATTAAAATATCGCAGAGTTGTCACAAAAATTTAATTTTGTTTTTCCCTGATTTCTAATTTTAAGAATATTATTATTTTAAAACATGAAGACATCGATCTTTCTTCATGTTTTACAATAATTAAAAATTGGTAAAATCATTTTACATTATAAAAATATTGTTACTGTAACTTCTTCAAAATTATTTTCATCATTTCAATTAAATTATTATTTTCTAGAATTTTTAACTATAAAATTCTTCATTAAATCAATTATTTTTAATAATTTTTGAATAAGTTCTTTTTGAGAATTTTTGAATAATTGAATTCTCGCAGAATTTTCTAATAAAAATTGATTTAAAAATGAATTTTAGTTAAAATTTTAGATTATTATTGAATATTAAAAGCGTGAATTTTTAGAAATAATTGAATTTTGAAAAAGTTTCGAATTATAATTTTTGAAAATTTGAAATTTTCATTCTTTTCACTAACAATTCTGTAGAATTAATTTTTTTGAAAAAGTTTAATTGAATTTTTTTTTAAATTATTTAAAGTTTTTATTTTCTAATATATATATTATTTTAATTGAAGAAATTCCGAATAATCGAAATTTCGTAAAATTGAATTGGGAGCGTTCACAAATGATGTCACGCTTTTGGGGGTAGGGGGGGGGTCTCTACTAAACGTGACACAATGTATTTTTCTCATGTGAAATTGCAAAAATTGCATGACAGGGGGGAGGGGGGTCTATAATCTCCAAAAATTGCGAACTCATTTAATATTCAATAAATTATCAATTTTTTATCAATTTTTTTTTCAATTTCAATTATTAATTATTATTAATTATTATTAATTATTTTTTTCAATTTTTTTATCAATTTTTTTTATTATCAATTTTTATTAGAAAATTCTGCAAGAATTCAATTATTTAAATAAAAAAATAAATAATTTAATGAGTAATTTAATGTTTTTGAAAATTGAATTCTCATAAAGAATTTTATCAACAAATTTTTAAATAATTAAATTCTTTCGGTGAATTTTAATGAAATTATTAAGACGAATTGAAATTCTGCGATGAATTTGATTATTTTAAAAAAATAATTAAATTCCTAAAAAGAATTTTATTAATTATCGAAAATAATAATTTTTTTGTAAAGAATGAAATTAAGTTATTTAAAATAAATTATTGTTACAAATGGAAAAAATTTAATGTTTTGTATTAGAATTCGTGGTAATTTTCCTGACTTTTCTGGCATTTAATCTTTAAACAAAATTAAATAGAAAATGAAAATTTACTCTTAGGTGATAAAATGTCCTTTTTAATATAATTTTGTGTCTTGTAATATTCACGGAACTTTCTGACAAAGAAAACTTTATTTTTCATACTAAAGATGGAAAATTTTTTGAAAATTTTTAACAACTTGAAACAATTTGAATTAAAAATAATGAAAATTACGTTTTGAATCTCTTGAGTGAAAAATAAACTTTGTCAGGACCGAACCGATTAATATTTTATTTTAATTTTTGGTCTAAACTGCAACTTAAAAATAAAAATCTTCTTACGATCTCTTGATGTTGGGTACAAAAGAATTTTTCTTTTAATTATAAACTTAAGAAATTAATTTCAATTTATCGTTTATAAATTTCAATTACAAAGAAATTTGTAAAATTGTAAAGAATTTTAAATTGTAAAAATATGTAATAAACTGAACAGATAAGTTAAATAATATAAAATCTTACTTGGAAAACTTTACTTCCTGCAAAAAGGTCTCCTTCAGTTGAAATGTGAATCATTCCAGAGCAGAAGCGACGTGAAAATTAACACTATTATCACCAAGTCCGAAAATAGTCCATCCAGGTTTCCAAAAGATAACAGCAGCTTGAAAATTTGTAGTTTTTTCCTCTATTTACACAAAAATTGGTCCATCCATGTTTCCAATTAAAGAAATGCAGCGTCAAAATTCGTAGTTTTTTTCTCCGTTCGCACAAACAACACTGAGTCCATTCATATTTCCATTAAAATACACTTTTTCCAATCGTTTCAGTAAAAGCGGGATAAAAATAAACACTTTTTTCCATCATGTCCGAAAATATAAGTCCATTAAAATTTTATCGAATCGAATTAATAAAAGCTGCGTGTGACTCTTGGCAGATTTTTCCCTGTGTCCATATTCGCATTTCCTCGTGCAAGTAAAATTGTACCTACAAAAAACGATTTGTGTATATTTTGCATAATTAAAATTGCAAATTTACGAATTCAACGAAATTGATTTAAGATTGATGAAATTAAGAGGCGACAAATTTACTGCTTTAATTACAAAAAATCAAAATGTAAATTTTATGGGAATTCAACTTTTAATAAGATTTATTATTTAAAACATTTTTTTTATATGATGAGATTTTAATAAGATATTCATTTTTAAATAAATACGAAAGTTAATTTTTAAGTAAATAATAATTAAAGATGACCGCGAGTTATAAAATCATTTACAATTTAATTATTATTTACAAGAATTTTGAACTAAAATTCTTCTTTAAATCGATTATATTTAATAATTTTTGGGAAAATTTCTTTGACAATTTTCAAATCCATTTATTTACAATATTCAATTATTCCTAAATTCTTTAATTAAATAAATATTAGAAAATAAAAACTTAAAATAATATTTAAAAAATTCAATTTAACTTTTTCAACAAAATTAATTTTAAAATTCAATTATTTTTAAAAATTCACGCTGCACTGCTTTTAATATTCAATTATCATCTAAAATTTTAACTTAAAATTAATTTTTAAATCAATTTTTATTAGAAAATTCTACTAGAATTCAATTAAAATTAAAATTAAAAAAAATTTTAATTAAAAATTAATATTAAAAATAATTGAAATTCTGCGATAAGTTTTATTATTTGTGAAAATAATCGAATCCCTAAGAAGAATTTTATTACTTTTGAACAATATTTAATTTTTGCAAAGAATATTATTACTCTTGAAAATAATAAACTTCTGCAATAATTTGTAACTTTTGAAAAATTTGAATTTTTTTCGTGTTTTTAAATAAACATCTATAAATCCATCATTTTAAATAATTTTTGAAAAAGTTCTTTAAGAATTTTCAAATTCATATGTTTTGTTTACTTGAAATAATTTTAAAGCAATTAATTAATTCAAATTTTCAAAGATTTCAATCTGAAACCTTTTCAAAATTTAATTATTTTTAAAAATAATTTAAATTTTGTCAAAAATTTTATTAAAAGTTTTAAAAATAATTGAATTTCGGAGAATTTAATTATTTCTAAAGATAGTTGAAATTTTGACGAGAATTTTTTTGATGAATCAATAAGTACGGACTTTACGGATCTTTTTAAAAAAACGGATTTTTACGGGATTATGGACCTAGTTCGAGCCCTGCTATTTTATAATTTACAAAATTAGCCAAAATTATAACTGAAATCAGGAATTCTGCAGCGCAAATCTTTCGAAATAAATCATTAAATTTTCGATGATAGAAATATCTCTGTGTGTAAAAAAGTGAAATTTATAATATAGAAACGTTAATTTTAAATAATAATGTAGACTATAAATAAGAATATGTAGAATATAAAATTAAAATATGAAATAAATCATTCAGTTAATTTAAAGAATTCGAAAAGTGGATGTACCTTAATTACTTTTTCCCAGTTTTCGTTATCTATAATATTAAATTTGATTTTTCGATTTATAATTCTATAAATAATAACGTAAATCTTACCTTTTGCAAAAAGGAATTTTTCTATGTATAAAAAATAATTTACAATTAGAAATAAAAAGAGAAGAATAGAAATTAAGTGTAGAAATTATAGTAGAAAAATTATTACAGAAAGGGAGGATAATTTTCCAGAGGTTCCGAGAGAAAAATGTTAATTATAGAATAGACGAACACCAGACGACAGGAGGATAACCAAAAGAAGAAGATGAGACATTGATGTTAAAAGAAGGGAAAAGATTTTGGTCGTAAGAAGACAGACAGTGGTCATAGATCTTTAGAAACCGCGATCTGCCCCGCGATTCGCATATATGCGAATAAGAAGCAATGGGGCTGCTTATATGTTGGTGGTGGTCGAGGTGGAGAAGCTGGACAGGAGTATAAACAAGAGACGGTTCTCGGCCACCCAGCTAGCCTTCTCTCTTTCTCGGTCCTCTTTTCAGCCGGAATTCGGCCCAGGGCTCGCTCGCTCGCTCGATATTCAAACTAATAAATTAGAAGTCGCGCTACGCTCGGCCTCAACGTATATGAATCATCAAAACAATGGAATGCAGACTAAGATGGCGCCTCCGTCTATATATCGAAGCACACACGGCTCCCTGACAGTCTGTCCATCCATGCGCCAGAATATTAAACCTTTCTTTTGTTTTATAGAAAAAAACAGAGGTTCTCATTGATCTTTCCATCTCATTGACTATAACCAATGCGAATTTACATCACTAATTACCGCAGCTCTCGAAAATCTTTCTGAAATACATCAAGGGAAACTTTATGTACACCGCCGGCTCGCGTGGACGGTGTATACATATATACAATTAAACGCATATTGAAATATTTTATCAAATATTGAAATATTTAATCAAATATTTACATATTCAATCAAATATTTACATATTTCATACCAAATATTGAAATATTTAATCAAATATTGAAATATTTTACCAAATATTAATATTTTAATTCAAATAATATTACGATTTGTATATTCACATTGTATTTTTTCTCAATTAAAAGCATTTCGAAAAAAAATTATTAAGTTTCTGTTAATAATATTCGAATAAAAATGAAAATATCAACAAAATATTTAAAAATTTATTAACAGGAAAAATAACCTATTAATAAAAATAAATAGAAATTTTCTCTAAAAGAAATTATTAAAAATAATAATAATAACCTAACAATAAAATTGAAATTTTCTGTAAAAAAAATGATTAATAAAATTATTCCTGCGGAAAATAACCTAAAAAATTCGGATAGATGAAATTATTTAAAAATAAATATTACTTATTGCTGGATAAAATAACCTATGTAAATAAAAAAAATAAAATAAGTTTCTAAAAAAAAGATTAATAAACTTATTGCTGGGGAAAATAACCTATAAATAAGAAAAATAATAAATAAAATAATATTTTTTCTAAAAAGAAATATTAATAATACTTTTTGCTCCGGAAAATTGCCTATAAACAATATAAATAGAAATGAAATTATTAAAAAATAAATATTAAACTTGTTGTTGGATAAAATAACCTATGAATAAGAATAAAAATGAAATAATTTTTCTGAACAAAAAAATTAAAAACTAACTTATATTCCTGGGGAACATAACTTAAAAATATCAAGGAAAGAAATTAACCTTTTTTTTTGCCAAAAATATGCAAAAACAAGTTAATTTTGACATAAAGACTAAAAAATATTTCATCAATTTGCATATTTAGTACATTTAGTATGTTTAGTACAATAAAAAAGAATAAAATGGAAAAAAAATTTACCATGTGCCACGGGGAGCTGCTATGACGCCATCTCAAGAATTGAGTAAATCTCCACAAATTTGTACCTAGAACATAATATTTATACATTAAAAGAAACGGATCGATAAATATTGACTTTTTCCGAGTAAATTAGTTACATTTTATTACAAAAACGAAGAAAAATCAATGAAATACCTTCAGCACGATCTTTTCGCTGCGCCACAGGAAATCCAAAATGTCTGCCCTTTCGAGCATTTCCACCAAAGTTCGTTACTTCCTTCTTGTCGCTTTGAAACCGGAAATGAAACTTTCGACACAATTCACTTGCAGACTTTTTGCCACCAAACTGAATATTAATTGTAATAATTAATAAACATTAGGTATCGAAAATGATATTTATAAATTAAATGAACTTGATAAAAATATTTTCTTTGGTGCAGGCAAAATCGGATAATTATGGGAAAGTAATGTTGATAAATAATGTCCAAGTCTTGACGGTCTTGACAGACTACTCTATTAGTCAAATTAACAACTTTTTTTTATAATAAAATTATTGTTACTTAAAATTTTTTTATAAAGTGAATGATTAGATAAGATTTAGATTGAATTTTTCTTTTTTACGTTACTTAATTATTGAGTAATTAATCACACTTAATTAAATAAATGAAATGAAAATCAGGAAAAATTACAAGTAAATCTACTTTAGTGAAATTCACAACAATTTTGAATACAATTTAATTACCGATGTTTAATTTTCGTAAAAAGATAATTAAATTTTATTCGATTTTTCTTTCTGAAAGTAATTAATTAATTATTCCAAGTGACCGGAAATTCGAATTTGATACTAGCGACATCTGTAGGTCGCTTATGTAAACATACAGCAATTCCGATTCTGCTCGTTCCTCCCGTTCAGTCTTTCCGCCATTTTGTGTTTGACACTCTAACCTCATTTTTTTTTGCGAGACGAAATGGTTGTTGTTATTAATTACTATTGTCTATTATTAGGGAAATTTTGAGAATATTACATGTGTTGTTACAGACCAGTTTGCAGAATATTACAGAATTATTTTTTATGTTTATTGTATTGATTTATTACAAATTGTTTTTCGATTTTAACGAAACTCGTTCTCAATGTGATATAAACTAGTAATTTACACTTGACATTTTGCAATAATTCCATCAACAGTGCGAGAAAATCGCACAGTGTCTTTAAAGGTAAGAAATTTATGTTCTAGAATTCCCCTCTTTTATGGATTATCGAGCAAAAAAAAAAAAAAAAGAAAATTGTAAAGTCAGAATTATTGCCGTATATAAACACTTGCTGCAAGAAAGAGTATAGATTCGATATGGTGACACATTGAAGATGCGGAGTGTAAGAGAAAGAATGACAGAGGTCAAACGATTTAGCCTCGTGGCACGTAGCTGCCGATACTCATCTTCTGGGAACGTTTCTTCTTATATGCGCTTCTTCGTTGTGCGCTCTAAAAAAAGAAAAAAAACAGAAAAATCTCCCCATTGAAAAAAGGAATGAAAATTGTTTTCACGAGGTAAATCTGCGGACATATTACCGCTCTGGTAAACATAATATTCATCTCGGGTCCCGAGGTCACCCGGGCCATCAGCGACTGGAGATGAATGAAAACTAAAACCCGGTCGTCAAGTTTGTGGACGAAGAAACTGAATGGGGAACAAGTTGGTGTAATGCACTCTCTCTGAGCTGAGACTGACCGATTGCGATTCGCGATATTCTCTCCGCACTGGTCATGCCAGTTGACTTATGAGGCAAAATCCAAAACACCACGCAAAGTGTGGGAATATACTCGCCTCATATACGTGCATCAGGAATTTAACTCTTCTTCTTCTTCTTATTCTTTGTCGAGAGAAATTGCGAAATCATTCCGCCGATCATCATTTTAAATTCTCCCCGTTATCTTGCCTTTAAATCGGAGAAATCAAGTTTCAATTTTCAATTGAACAAAATCAGGGTTGCCACAAGTCAGGTGAAGATATTGAATTGGTCAGGAAAATCAGGGATTTTTAATTTCAATTTTAAAAATTTTAACGCAATTCTTTGAAAGAATTAAACTATCTTAATAAATAATAAAATTCTTTTCAGAAACTCAATTATTTTCGATATTCTTTTTTTTAATTCTCGTCAACATTTCAATTATTTTTATAAATAGCAAAATTCAATTATATTCAAGAATATTTATAAAATTCAATTATTTTCATAAATAACAATATTCGTTACAAGAATTCAATTATTTTCAAAATTAATAAGATTCTTCGCAGATATTCAATTATTTTCAAAAAATCTAAAAAAAAATTGTCAACATTTTAATTAGCTTTATAAATGAATAGCAAAATTCTTGGACAAAATTTAATTATTTTCAGGAATTTTAATACAATTCATTGATAAATTCAATTATTTTCAAAAGTAATCAAATTCAATTATTAAAAAATTTTAATTAAATTCATGGCAAAATTTCAATCATTTTGAAAAATTTTTCTTAATTCAACGTTTTTCAATATTCTACTATTTTAATCAAATTTTCCTAAAGAATTCAATTATTAAACAAAAATTTTTTAAAAATTCTCGTCAACATTTCGATTATCTTTATAAATAGCAAAATTCTTCGCCGAAATTTATTTATATTTAGGAATTTTCATACAATTCATTGCTAAATTCAATTATTTTTAAAAGTAATGAAGTTCAATTATTAAAAAATTTTAATAAAACTCGTGGCAAAATTTTCAATTATTTTCAAAAAGTTTTCTTGATTCAACGATTTTAAATATTCTACTAGGTATTTCAATAACATTTTCATAAAAAATTCTATTATTAAACAAAAATTTTTTTAAAAATTCTCGTCAACATTTCAATTATCTTTATACATAGCAAAATTCTTCGCCGAAATTCAATTATATTCAGGAATTTTTATAAAATTCACTGTAAAATTAAATTATTTTCATAAATAACAAAATATTGATTACAAGAATACAATTATTTTCAAAATTAATAAAATTCTTCGCAAATATTCAATTATTTTCAAAAAAATCTAAAAAAAAAAAAATTGTCAACATTTCAATTATCTTTATAATTGAAATACAAAATTCTTCGACAAAATTCAATTATTTTCATAAATAACAATATTCATTACATGAATTCAATTATTTTCAAAAGTAATAAAATTTGCAATTATTAAAAAATTTGAATAAAATTCATTGCAAAATTTCAATTATTTTCAAAAATTTTTCTTAATTCAACGATTTTCAATATTCTACTAATATTTTTAAGAAAATTTCCAAAAGAGTTCAATTATTAAACAGAAATTTCGATAATTAAATTCTTAGCAGTAATTCAATTATTTTCATAAATTTTTTAATTCTTTTCAGGGATTTAATTATTTTTATAAATAATAAAATCATTCGGAGGATGTAAATTATTTCCATAAATAACAATATTCATCACAAGAATTCTATTATTTTGAAAAATTTTAATAAAATTGCTTGGCAAAATTTCAATTATTTTCAAAAATTTTTCTTAATTCAATAATTTCCAATATTTTGTATTATTTTAATAAAATTCCCCAAAAGAATTCAATTATTTAAAAACAATTTTGAGAAAGTTATACACGAATTATTAAAAATCATTAAAAATAGAATTTGCATAAATTTTTTCGAAAAAAATCAATTGTTTAAAACTTTTTTATAAAATTCTTCGCAATAATTCAACTATTTTCATAAATAATAAAATTCATTGCAGAATTTTAATTCAATTTTAATTGGATTCCTCAAGAAATGTAATTATTCTTAAAAATGTTATTAAAATCAGTCGAAAGAATTCAATTATTTAAAAATTTGTTGATTAAATTATGTATAAGAATTTAATTTTAAGAAACATTTAATAATTATTCAATAAATTATCTATGTTTGTATTTAAATAATTGAATTCCCGTAGAATTTTCTAATAAAAATTGATTTAAAAATTAATTTCACTTGAAGGTTTAGATAATAATTGAATTTTTGAGAAGTTACTAATAATTGCAATTTTTAGAAATAATTAAATTTTGCAAAGGTTTCAAATTAAAATCTTTGAAAATTAAAATTTTTCATACTTTTAATTAAAAATTCTATGGAACTAATTTTTCTCAAAAAGCATTAATCGAAATTTTTTAATATTATTTCAAGTTTTTATTTTCTAATCTATATTTAATTGTGGAATTTCCGAATAATCAAAATTTTGTAAAATTGAATACAAATGAATTTTAAAATTTTCAAAAGAGCATATTATTAAAAATAATTGATTTGAAAATGAATTTCAGAAGGTTTGAATTTGAAAATCTTAATTCCTATAGTAAAATAATAATGATTAAATATTTATTTAAAAATGAAGTTATTGGTGTTTTTTTAAAAATTTTACAATTAAGGAAATTCATAAATAAATGTAATGGAAAATTTTTTTGAGTGTCTAATAATTTTTAGAGTGAATCAGAATTTTCTTTAGGGTCAGGGAAAAAGACAAAATTTTGTCTGGAAATCAGGGGGAAAAAAAATTTAATTTTTGTGACAACTCTGAAAATTTTTTCTTTTTTTTAACGAAGCTCGGTAATTTTTTATTTCCCCATATATTTAAAATTCTAATCATTAATTTAATTTTGACAATAGTTTTTCGATTTTTCAGTTTCAGAACTAAAGGATAGAATTAATTTTCATCAAATTGGTAAAAATCGGAACTGGCATTTTTTTCTTGTGTCTAATTTTGGCTTCAAGGGATATAAGCGAGCGAATCGACGTTGAGCCTCGGGCGCAATTTCAGTTGATCTCTCGAAACTTCTTGTAAGGATGAAAAATCACGATTGTGCATGTGAATCAAGTAGAAAGGAAGGCTCAATTTTTAGGGTTGACAACCTATACCTTGTGGGACTGTTCTAACGCAAGTTCAACGTAGAAAAAGAGTCCGCGCAACCCCCTTGTTGCAGGAAGTTACGTGGGTGTCGAGAGGTTCATCAAAGAGAACTGGTTGATGCACTCGAGACACAACCCCTTTTGGAAAAAAACATGGCTGACAAGCGGAATGGCCCGCGTCGCACCGCCTTTGAACGGATAACCTTTCATCAAAACCCGATATATGTCCACATAATATCCTGGTGAATTATTTTTATTAAATTGAGAATAATTTTTCTAAATTTGCATTAAATTATCAAGTATAGTGTTTTTACATTCTCATTTTTGGTACTTTTAATTTCTTAGTGGTATTTTATTTATTTATTTTTTTTATTATTTTTATCCGTCTTCAAATGATCCTTAGATTCTTTTCTTTGTTTTCTTAAAAGAAATTTATTTTTATTTTATAATTTTTACATTTTTATAAAAATCTGGTTAGATGGAAACTTTTTCTACAAAATATTTTCTAAATTTATTTGTTTACTAGCAAATATTACGCGCGAAACACGATATTCTGCGTTTATTTAGCAAATTACAAAATTTTATTTTTTCAAATATAAACTCAATTTTTGAAT
Organism: Leptopilina heterotoma; assembly: GCF_015476425.1. Classification (NCBI taxonomy): domain Eukaryota; kingdom Metazoa; phylum Arthropoda; class Insecta; order Hymenoptera; family Figitidae; genus Leptopilina; species Leptopilina heterotoma. Next base: position 1,474,726 of record NW_025111185.1, on the reverse strand, counting down.
AATTTCGAATTCATAATTTTAAAAATTCATTTATTTTGTACATATAATTATTTTTTTTAAATTTTTGATAAAAATTTTCGACTGAATTCAATTATTTCCTAAAATTTTGATACAATTTTTCGAAAGAATTCAATTATTATTATAAATTGAAAATTTTTTCTCAAGAATTAAATTATTTTTGTAAATAATAAAATTCTTCTCGCAGATATTCAATTATTTTCAATACAATTTGAATAAAATTTCTCGAACGGGTTCAATTATTCCCAAAAGATTTGATAAAATTCTTTGTAAATTTCAATTATTTTTAAAATTTTCAAGAAATTTAAAGAAATTCTGCGCAAAAAAACTTATTTTTCTTCAAAAACTCATAAAATGGTTTAAAAGAATTTAATTACAATTATTAATACACAAGATTCTTTTAAAAACTTTTATAAAATTCTTCATAAACTTCAATTGCTTCTAAAATTATCAAAAAAAAAAAATTATTTAAAAATTTCCATTATTTTCAAATAAATTCAAATAAATTTTTCAAAACAATTCAATTATTTTTAAAAATTTTAATAAGATTCTTTGAAAGAATTCAATTATTTGCATAAATAATAAAATTCTTTGCGAAAATTCAATTATTTTCAAAACAATTATAATGAAAATTCTGGAAAGAATTAAACTATTTTGAAAACTTTTGATATAATTCTTCAATAAAAATTGAATTATTTCCTAAAATTTTGATAAAATCCTTCAAACGAATTGAATTATTTGCAAATTTTTTGATAAATACTTCGCAAGAATTTAATTATTTTCAAGAATAGTAATATTTCTTTCAGAAATTTAATTATTTTTAAAAATTTTCCACACGGGTTCAATTATTTTCATAAATATATCAATTCTTTTCAAAAATTAAATTAATTTTAAAAAATATAATAAATTTCTTTGAATGAATTCAAATATTTCCTAAAATTCTGATAAAATTCTTCAAACGATTTGAATTATATGCAAATTTTTTTATAAATACTTCACAAGAATTTAGTCTTCTATTACAAGTTATTTTTTTAACAATGTCCGATTTCTAAAGAAAATTTTCCAAGTTTTGATTTCTAAAATTTATTCTAAAAAATATTTTCTAATTTATTTATTTACAAACGTATTTATTTCTTATATTCCTTTTTCTAAAAAAGCGATTTCTAATGAAATCAGTTTTCTAATATCCAGTTTCTTTTTTAATAATTTATGATTTCTAAAAGAAAATTTACCAACTTTTCATTTCTAAAATTAATTTTTTCTTAATTTATGAATTTTTTAAAGATTTTCCTAAAAGGGTAATTATTTTTAAATTGAGTTAGTAAAAATTTATTTTGTTACTGCAAATTTCTAAATTTGAAATTTACAATAAGCCCATAAACGGGCTTATATTGCCCTTTCGTACAATGTACTGAAATTTTGAGGAGAATTTAAAAAAAAATTTTGAAAATAATTGAATTTCTGAAAAGAATTTTTTTATTTTTGAAGATAATTGAATTTTGCAAAGAATTTTATCAGAACTTTTGAAAATAATTAAATTTTTATGATGAATTTTATTATTTATAAAATTTTGACGAAAAATTAAAAAAATTTTTTGAATATAATTGAATTGCTGCGAAGAATTTTATTACTTTTGAAAATAAATGAATTTCAGAGAAGAATTTTATTATTTATAATAAGATAATTGAAATTTTGACAAGAATTTTATTAAAATTTTTGTTAAATAATTGAATTTCGGAGAAGAATTTTATTATTTATAAAAATAATTGACATTTTAAAGAGAATTTAAAAAAAAAATGTTAAAAATACCTAATTAAAATTTTGATATGAATTTTATTAAATTTTTTAAAATTTTATTCCTGATTGTTTGATGTTAATGTATCTGTTGTTGAGAAATGTGATTTTTTTTTTACAATTTTGACAATTTCGTGTTTCCTTTTTGTAAATTTTGAAATTCTAAATTTGTAAATTTAGAAATTTATCAATTTGTAAATTGTAGATTTATAAAAATTCTAAATTTGTAAATTATAAATTTATAAAAATTGTTCCCCGATTGAAAAACTGATTTTTTATTTTCTATATTGTAGGATTCCTATGATTTCGAGAGAGAGAGAGAGAGTAATAATATTCAAAGGGATGTTTGTGTAAACGCAGAGAGTTAGAATGTCTAATTCCACGAGTTGCTTCATAGGGTTGTAGTCGCTTATGGTCATTCGGGAGGAAGTATTACCAATTAGTCAAGCGACCCTCTCTTGTACCTCTTACCGCAAATACACGGCGTAGTCGCCTCACGTACTGAGAGTCGTTGGTCAGTTACTGCGGTAGGTAGAACAAAATCCGAAACGTACAGACTACGAACCCGGGATGATCTCTTGCAATCAAGCCGCGTAGGCTGGCCAGTTTGTTCTAATCAGTGCTGACCACAAGAGTTAACTCAATCAGCTAACGAACCCAGTTTCACTGCTAACTGACCAATCCCTACGTCAACCATCAGCTCAAACTCGGCGTCGAACTAAAGCCAAGCTCCTCACTCGCTCTCCCTCTATATACAATATATAACTACTATTATCTCATTTTTGTTTTCCCATTGTTTTCATTCCTTCATTTTTTCATCTTCCTTCAAAAACAAATTCTTTACTTTAATGTAATATTAAAATAATTCTCGAAACTTCTTTCTTAACTATATCTTCTTAATTTTTCCTTTTAATATACATATAGGATATTAAATTACTTCAATTTTCTTTCTAAGCGATTTTTTGCTTTCAATGTAATAGTCAACTCTCGATAATTAAACTTTTGGTGAATTGAATTTATTGATAAACTGAAATTTAGGGCTTTAGAAAAAAATTGATACTACAAACATTCGATAATTTGAATTTTCTATGTCCTTAGAGATTAAATTTATCGAATGTCGACTGTATTAAAATAATAATTTAATAATAATAAGGATGGAGATAATTATAATTACAATTTTCTATTTTTTGCTTAAAAATATATTGATCTGGAAAATGTTTTTTTGTTTTAGGAGCGGAGATAGCTTATCGGACTTCTAGGAAATTTTCCAACGTTTGGAATTTTTATTCAAAGAATAAACCTTAATTAGGAATGAGGAAGTACGTGAACCCTTCGAGTTTGAAGCAATCAAACCAAAACCTACAGAGAAATTGTACAAATGCCCTTTGGATTGAAGAAACTTGGAATTCTCGTTGATAGAATGAAACGTATCTGCACGTATATATCAGTAAGAAAAATCGATCCTTGACTTTTTAGTTCTGTATATATATGCGAAGCTGAAGTCTGTGACGTTTTTGAAAACAATTTTTTATCTCCTTTTTTATAGTTTACTTCTTTAAAGTTAATTTATCTTCAGTTTTAATTTTCACAAGTTTTTAAGAAATTGACTCTTTCTCAGGGGACAACTTGAATTGAAGACTGTTGAAGACAAAGAAAAATATTTATTTACCTCGTAGTAGTTTTTCTTTTTTGTTCTTGGAAACTTTGCGGACTTCAATTTCATTTGCGATTCTTTAAAATTATTTGAAATTTGAAAAATATTTTATTTTCGAAATTAAGTTTAAATGATTTAAAAGATTAAATCATCTAAGTCAATTTTAAAATCGGTTTTTGAAATTAATTTCGAAAATAAATTTTTAATTATGTTTAAACTAAAATTCAATTCTTTAAATCAATTTTGAAATTAATTCGAAAATACCATTTTTAATTCAGATTAAACTCTAATTTAATTCTTTAAATCAATTTTTAAATCAGTTTTAAAAATTAATTTGGAAATAGAAATTTTAAATGTAAGTTTAAATGGTTCAATTCTCAGGGTTTGCCACGCAACCTGGAAACTGGAAACCTGGAAATTAATTCAATTTTAAAAGAATTGCGTTTATAATTTTCATAAGTAGATAAACTTCAAAAGATTTTGATTCAAAATTTTGTAAAATTTCAATTTTAATTGAATTTAATTAGAAATATAAAAGAACTTAGATTTAAAAAAAATGTTTAAAACTAAAATTCTTCTGAACTTAGTTAAATTTTTTAATATATATTTAATTCATTATTAAAAATAATGGATTTATAGAAGAATTTTAGTTAAAAACACAAATTAAATTTTGAAGCAGTTACAAATGATTGCCGAAATTCAATTATTTTCAAAAGTATAGTAAAATTCTTCGCCGAAATTCAATTATTTTCAAAAATTTTAATAAAATTCTTGGCAAAATTTTAAATTATTTTCAAAAACTTTCCTCAATTCAATAATTTTTAATATTTACTACTTTAATAAAAATTCCTAAAAGAATTCAATTAGTTAAAAAAAAATTTAATAAAATTCTACGCAAACATTTAATTATTTTTATAAATATTGAAAATTTCTCAGGAATTCAATTATTTACAAAGTATTTTCATATATTATTCAATTATTTTCATAAATAATAACATTTTTGACAGGGATTCAATTATTTTTAATACAATTTTAATGGAATTTCTCAAAAAAAGTTATTATTCTTAAAAAATTTATTAAAATTTATCAAAGAAATTTAATTATTTTAATAACCTTTGCTACAATTTATTTATTAGAATTTAAGTATTATTTTTCATTATTCATTTTTAATTAAATTTCTTTAAAGAATAGAATTATTTTCAAAAATTTAATTAAATTCTTTGCGTAACACTTCAATTTTTTCAAAATAATTTTAATAAAATTCTTTGCAGAAATTCAATTATGTTTAAAAATTTACAAAAATTCTTGTCAAAACTTCAATTATCTTTATAAATAATAAAATGTTTCTTCGAAATTTAATTATTTTCAAAACTTTTAATAAAATTCTTGGCAGAATTTCAATTATTTTTAATAAAATTTTCATTAAATGTCCCGAAAAATACAATTATTCTTAAACATTTTTTTTTAAACTTTGTGAAGAGAATTCAATTATTTAAAAATTTGTTAAAAAAATCCCTTATAAAAATTCAATTGTTTAATAAAATATTTATTTTTATAATCAAATAATTGAATTCTCGTAAAATTTTCTAATAAATATTGATTCAAAAATGAATTTCAAATTAAAATCTTTGAAAATTTGAACTTTTCATATACTTTTAATAAAATATTCTATAGAATTCATTTTTCTCAGTAAGTTTAATAGAATTTTTTTTTATTATTTGAAGTTTTAAATTTCTAATACATTTAATTGAAAAATGTCAGAATAATCGAAATTTCTTAAAATTAAATTGTAAACAAAAGAATTTGAAAATTCACAAAAAACTTTTTCAAAAATTATTTTTAAAAAATTGACTTAAAGAAGAATTTTATTTAAAAATTGTAGAAAATAATAATTGAATTGAAATGGTGAAAATAGATTTCAAGAAGTTACAGTAACAATGTTTTAATAATATAAAATAATGATTTTATCACTCGGTTGTCTTTTTAATTAAAACATGAAGAAAGCGATCACTCCGAGTCAAAGACTCGGAGTGATGGATATCTTTATATTTTATAATAATATTCTTATGTTATTGAATTTCAAATTTTTGAATATCTTCATTTCTATAAAAAAATAATTATTAAGTCAAATTTGAAATTAATTCGAAAATAAAATTTTATTGCAAATTTAAACTTAAATTCAATTCTTTGAATCAATTTTTCAGTCAGATTCTGAAAGTAATTTTGAATAGAAAAATTTTAAATTTAATTTATTTAATAGAAAAATTTAAATTAAGTTTAAACTTTATATCTAACAATGTTTAGAGTCAAATTTAATTAAGTGTTAAATTTAATTTGACAAGTATAAATTTTCTAAAATATTTTTCTATTTTTCGATAATTTAATAATTAATAATTTCGAAAATATATAATTCTCTTCTATAGAATAGAATCAATTTAAACTTTCATTTCAACGAGGAATAGATGTACAAGCGTTTATTGTAATTAGGACAATGAGTTGAATTTCTGTGTCAATTGTCATTCATCGCGATGTGCGATCTTGTCTCTATTCCCATGAACGGCCATTTGACCGAATGACAAATGTGCCCGTTTGAATATTTCAAACGGTTACGACATCTAAATTCGCGGCTCATATTTCTCTCTCTCTCTAATAAAAGAGAAAAATGAACCGCAAATTTGGATAAATATTAATGATTTTAATTCGTATTATTTAGCATGCTAGGCGAAAAGCTTCGACGCAAGGAGAAAGAATTGAAAGAGAGAGACTTCCATATGCATAATATATGGAATAAATCCAAATTTGAGAATGGTCAGATGAGTAAGTGGTGTGGTCTTGATGTGAGGCGGTGTCCTCTTTCATGTTGGATCATACTTCTGTTTGTCCTGAAGAACTGAGTCCTCGGACCTTGTAGTGCTTAGCGGTGCGACAACACAGAAAAAAGGAGCCGCGCGCTATATACGAAACATAACGCATTGTCCTACCGGATCTGGCAGGACCGACCGCCGGATGTGCGGCCAACACAAACGCTTTCGAAACTGAGAACTTAACCCCCTAGTTATACTACCATCCTCTTATAACCACCTTACCCTCTTAAACGTTTCATGAATAGTCATGATAGAAATTTATCCGTAATCTTGCGGATAACTGCGCCGCTAACCGTATGTATGAATGTAGCCTTTGGAGCGCAGAGAAGACCACACATGCTGGATCTCTTCACGATGAGAAAGTTTGCGGCTTACTGCGGTTGAAAAATGCTGCGCGTTTTCTTTTCGCTTGTTGAGAAATTTTATTATTTCAATTTTTTTTCAATTCGATTTTTCCTTTCTAATTCAATTTCAACTGATTTCATAAACAATATGAAATAGAAAAAAATTAATTTAACCGCATTTTTGCAAAGAATTTAATTCAATTTGTCTAAAATAATTGAATTGCTTTGAAAAATTTCTTCGAATTTTTTGAAAAAATTAGTTTTTTTTATAATACTTTTAATTGAAAAAACTTGAATGTATAATTTCATTTTACGAAGAATTATTTCAAAGTTTTTTAAGTAACCGTTTTTGTTAATAATTCTGATTAAAAATTTGATTATTAAATTTTATTAAAATTTTTAGAAAATAATTGAATTTTTCTCAGAATTTTATAGAATAATTCAATTCATTCAAAGAATTTTCTTAAAGTTTTAAAAATAATTCAATTTATTCAAGGAATTTTATTATACTTTTGACAATAATTGAATTTTTCGAAAACAATTCATTAATTTTTTAAATATTCACTTTGTTAATAATTATAATTAATAATTTTATTATTAAATTTTATTAAAATTATTTGTAAATAATTCATATTCTTCACAGAATGTTCTGCATTTTGAGAATATTTGAATTATTTTGAGAAATTTTAATAAAAATTGTACTGAAAATAATTGAATTATTTTGAGAAATTTTTTATTTAGGGGTTTAGGAAATAATTGAAATTTTCTCAGAATTTTATTAGTATTTTATAGAATAATTGAATTAATTCAAGGAATTTTATTACAATTTTTTGGAAAAGATTAAAATTAAAATTTTATAACAATTTCATAAAATATTTGAATTCATTCAAGGAATTTTATTATAATTTTGAAAATAATTGAATTCTTCGAAAGCAATTCATTAATTTTTTGAATATAATCAATTTTGTTAATAATTATAATTAATAATTTTATTATCAAATTAAAATTGTTTGTAAATAATTGAATTCTTCCCAGACTTTTATGAATTTTTAGAATATTTTAATTGTTTTGAGATATTTATTATTTAGGAAAATAATTTATTGGGGATTCAATTTATTTATGTAAAAGAATTTTATTAAAATTTTTTTAAATAATGGAAATCTTTTATAAAATTTTATTTAAATTAAATTCTTGTAAAATGTGTTTTGAAAACTTTCGAAAATAATTTTCTACCAATTTTTGAAAATATTTGAATTTTTTCGAAAAATTTTATTAAAAAATTGTAATGGAAATAATTGACTTCCGGAGTAAAATTATATTATTTTTAAAAATAATTGAATTTTTGCGAAGAATTTTATTACAATTTTTGTAAATAATTGACTTATTGCGAAGAATTTTAAAAAAATTTCGAAAATAATTGAATTCTTCCGAAAAATGTTGTTAATATTTTTTAAAAAATTGGAATCTTTGAGAATCGATTTTTTGTGTTGAAAATAATTGAATTCCTGTGAAAAGTTTTATTATTTACAAAAATAATTGAATTTTGACAAAGAAATTTATTAACATTTCTGAAAATGATTGAATTGTTTCGATGAATTTTATTAAATGTTTATTAAGTTCTGTCATTTAAAAAACAATTTTTCAAAAATTACATGAATTTTGACGCAAAAATAAATCGTCGCATATTATTTTTGTATTTTCGTTTTTAAAAACGTTCCGAAAGATAAAGTTCCAAAAAATCCTTCGATTTGCCTAAATATATAATTGTAATAAAATTGTATAATTGTATAACGATTTGATGAAATTATTTTTCCAAAAATTGGTATGAAATCTTGTCGCTATAGAAATCTTTAAAATTCTCCGTTCGCAAAAAAATCTAACATTTAAATTGATTTTCTCCTCGGAGAGTTTGAAATTTCTCAGAAAATGTCAACAAATTGAAAGTAGTTTTTGGAATGGTTCTATTCTTTTTCTTCTGTGTCTTCGTGATGACGTTTTGTGTTATATAGAGGATATATAATTGGCAATCGAGTATTCGATTCTCGTATGATTTTTAACACGACAATTCGTCTGCCGTACAATTGTTTTTTCGTATATAATATACGTTATATTATATTATTCTTTTTCCATGGAAAGTGAATGAGGTAAAATGTTTATGCGATTTTTTTTTCAAGTATAGTGCTATCATTGTCGACTTTTAAATTTGGGAGCACGATTCGTGTAAAATCGTAACGAGTGAGTTTAATAGGGTAACGTTTGTAATGTTGTTGGTCGGCATTTGATCAAACGCACGTTTCACCTACGCACTCGGCATCGTTGTTGATACCTGCGACCGATGGCGCGTGATGAGCATAAACATTGCATTAAAGTGGGAGAATCGTTTAGGATTTTAAGATTTAGTTTTGTCGTTTCAATTTATAATATTTCGAAAGCTGGGAAATTTTTTTTTCTTCCATCACAATTGTTTTTCTGAAAATTTATACGTTTTCGATTTATTTTTATTTCTCGTTCATTATTCTATATTTCTCGTTTATTGTATTTCTTATTCATTTTATTTCTCATTTATTTTATTCCTCGTTCATTTTATTTCTCATTCATTCATTTTCTGAATAGAATGAATTTTTCGAGTAGAATGAATTTTCTGAGTAGAATGAATTTTCTGAACAGAATGAATTTTCTGGATAGAAAAAAAATCAAAAGTTATGAATATTCAATAATTTTATCTACGGATAGGAAAAATCTAGAAAGTAAAGAATTTTTTTTTCACGTTTAATATAAACGACAGAAGATTGTGGTTGTTGTGATAAGAATGAAGATTCTAGTCATTGAGATAAGAATAATTGTCCACCGATTGTTGAATAAATGTTTTGAACGTGATTTCAATGAATTTCATTAATTAACGAAATATTTCGCAATCCTCTCGCGTGTAATTGTCTTGAGAACAAGAAAATACTCGGGAGTAAATTGCAAGATGAGGTCGAGAACTAATTCTCGAGGCAATGAATCCGAGAAGTGCGATTGGATCGCTAATGGATTTATTTGCGCTAGAGAGCAATTGAATCTCTTCTCGATCTAGGTCGACCCCTTGTAAGCTCTTCGAAGGCGATTATCGTTCACATATAATTCTCATCGCAGGTGTCTAGAGACACTTATAAAATTCTTACATTAATTGATAAAAATCAATAATTGTTCATTTCGTATATTATTCTTTCGACTAATAATTTGCCTTTTTATTTTATTTTATTTGAAATTTTTTTTTTTTTGCCATATTTCAAAAATAGTACCTACAATGGAAAAAAAATTATTTGACTTAACCGATTACTTGTCTATTATCAAATAAATTTTTTTTCAGTGTAATATTTGTAATATCCTAACTTTCTAAATAATTTTCTTTTTTAATTTCAATTTTAAAATTAATGTACTGAAAATCATTGAATTCTTGCAAAGTATATATTAAAAAAATTTGAAAATAATTGCATTCATTTCGAGAATGTTATCAAAATTTTTTTCAATAATTGAATTCTTTCGAGAATTTGATCAACATTTTTTTCAATAATTGAATTCTTTCAAGAAAATGTAATTAAAATTGAATTGAAAATAATTTAATGTTTGGAAAAATTTTTATTAAAATTCTTTAAAGAATTAAATTGTTTTGAAGAATTTATTTCAATTTTCTTGGAAATAATGGAGTTTTTTAAAATAATTTTTACTGAAATTTTTAAAAGCAAATGAATTTTATGAAGATTTTCTTTTAAGTTTTTAAAGTAATCGTGTTTAGTACCTATTAATTGCAATTAATAATTGTCCTATTAAATTAAATAATGACATTTTTTTTGAAGAATTTCATTAAATTTCGTAAAAAGAATTAAATTTTGAAAAATAATTTTAATTGAAAATTTTGAAAATATTTGCCAATTACAAAGAATTTTATTTTTTGAAAATATTTGAATTTTTTGAAGAATTTCTTAAATTTCGTGAACATGATGAAATTTTTAAAAATAATTTTAATTGAAGATTTTGAAAATAAATGCAAATTACAATTAATTTTATTAAAAACTTTGAAGAATAATTGAATTGTTTAGAAAAATTTTATTACAAATTTTAAAAATAATTGAACGTATTAGAGAAATTTTATAAAAATTGTATTGAAAATAATTGAATTTTCTCAGAAGAATTTTATTATTTACAAAAATAATTAAATTTTTGCCAAGAATATTACAATTTTTAAAAATAATTGAATTGTTTCGAAAAATTTTATAAGAAATGTTAAAAATAATTGGATTTTTATTAAAAATTTTGAAAATAATTATTGAATTTAAATAATATTTTTAAAAATAATTGTATTCGAGAAATTGTATTAAAATTTTATTGAAAATAATTGAATTCATTTGAAGAATTTTATTATTTATGAAAATATTTTAATTCTTGCGAAGAATTTTCTTATTTACAAAAATAATTAAATTTTTGCCAAGAATTTTACAATTTATAAAAATAATTGAATTGTTTCGAAGAATTTTATAAGAATTGGTGAAAATATTTGAATTTTTATTAAAACTCGTGAAAATAGTTGAATTTAATTAATATTTTTTTAAGTAATTGTATTGTATCAAGAAATTTTATTAAAATTGAATAAAAAATAATTCAATTTCTTTGAAGAATTTTATTATTTATGAAAATATTTTAATTCTTTTAAAGAATTTTCTTATTTATAAAAATAATTGAATTCTTGCGGAGTATTTTACAATTTTTACAATATTTTCGAATATAATTGAATTTTTTGAATAATTTCATTAAATTTCGTAAAAATAATGAAATTTTTTAAAATAATTTTAATTGAAAAGTTTGAAAATAATTGAAATTTAGAAAGAATTTTATTAAAAATTTTTGAGAACAATTGAATTATTTAGAAAAAATTTTATTACAATTTTAAAAAATAATTGAACCTGTTAAAGAAGTTTTATTGAAATTATATTGAAAATAATTGAATTTCTTAGAAGAATGTTACTTTTTTTTAAATAGTTGAATTCCATTGAAGAATTTTATTATTTATGAAAATATTTTTATTCTTGCGAAGAATTTTCATATTTTTGAAAATAATTGAATTTTTTGAAGAAATTTTATTAAAGATTTTGAAAATAATGATTTTTTTTATAAGAATTTCATTAAAATTGTCGAAAATACTTGAATTTGTATTAAAATTCTTGAAAATAATCGAATTTAATTAATATTTTTAGAAATAATTGTATTCATTCGAGAAATTTTATTAAAAATTTAAAATTATATTGAAAATAATTGAATTGCTCTAAAAAATATTATTATTTATGAGAATAATGAAATTCTTGCGTAAAATTTTATTAAATGTTTTGAATAATAATAAACAAGAATATTTAATAATATTATGTACTTAGTAAGTGAATTCTTTAAATTTTAAATCTGTAATCATTCAAAAATTGATGTTTATTTTTGAAATTTTAGTTTTTAATTTACAAAATAATAATAAATGGAATATCGCTTTCCGCAGGTATAATTCGCTAGTTATATAATAATTTTATTATTATTATTATTATTATTATTATTATTATTATTATTATTATTATTATTATTATTATTATTATTATTATTATTATTATTATTATTCTAACAATTTTATTTTGCTTTTAGAAATGGAGAGAACGAGAGGGACAATGTGAGACGTGATTAGCGTGCGGATTTCGAAAAGGGAGTGAAGAAAGAAAAATACGAAGGGAGAAAAACCAATCAGGATAAATCGAACTCTGGAACTCGATGGCGTGACTACTAAAAGATTACTTCTTACTTTACTTAATACCACTCAGCAGTGGCTTCTTTTGGATTATACAACCACTTAATCTCCTTACAATTACGCCATTTTTTTCTTCAAAAAATTGCGGTTTTGCATTTTCGACATCTCAAGTCTACAGAGTCAATTTTCTCCTGTGAGTATTTTTCTTTATTAAATCCGATATAAATGTTAATAGCGAAGAAATAAGGATAATTTTTTTCTCTTTTAAACATTTCAAGAATCTAGAAAGATATTTAAATAAAAATGCAAGGATTAGTTATATATTATAGAGAAAGAAACTTTTCCAAAATGCGGAATTATATTCGAAAAATTCAGAGATTTCGTATTAGATATATTTTCTGCGAGTTGCAGATCGCAGTTATTATTTCGTCGAGTATATAACACTTGTGATTCTATATTAGACACCCTGGGTACATATATAAAACGAAGACAAGAGTTAAGAAGCAGCAAGCCGCGTGGCATATATCACATGTATCTCATCGAGGAATCGGAAACCGTCGGGAGTGACGAGCCGAGCGCTGCGGTGTGGATGTTGATCGTCGAAATGAAAAAGAAGAGCAACACGTTGCAATCCGCAGCATATATATACAGTTTAAAAGGCAAATCAGTAAGGAAGTGAGCACATCAGGGGAATAAGAAGGGGCACACACGAGGAGAAAGAAGAAGAAGAAGAAGACGAAGAAGTTGGAAGCGATATGAGATTGTGTGGCGTGTTTGTATACAGTATATATAGGAAAAAGGGTTAAAGTGGTTTGAGGAAACGCATGGGAGTTAGTTATCAGATCGAGGGCGGCTTCCAAGCGAATTCAAAGTGCTAAGGCTAAGACTGTACCAGTCTACCGTAATTAGCCCCCGTACCTTTTGCCGCATGATCTCGGCCTAACATCTCGGAGGTTATATGTTGTCGTGAAGAAAATGTTTGTCGCGTGCGCTACTAGAACACAGTTCGCCTAGACAGAACCAGACACTTGAGATAAAAAACAATTTTTTAATTGTTAAGATCTTTGTCGTTTTCTACTTTTCTTTGTTTTTCGGAGTACTTTGTTTTTTTCGGCTACTTATCTCTTTTTCTTCTTTCTTGTTCTCTTTAGAAATTTATTTGATTTCAAATTCATATACATTTTCACAGTTTTTCTAAGGTTATCAAACCGAGACAAAAAAACGAATCAAAATGTTGCAACATTTTGATTCGTTTTTTTGTCTCGGTTTGATAACCTTATAGAGAAACTGTGTTAGATTCAAATTTATTCGATTTAGTTCCAAATTCATTCAAAGTAAATAAAATTTTAATAATTCTATGAATAATCAGGAGAAGTTTTTCTTTAAAAAATTTGGTTTCAAATTTATTCAATTTAGTTTCAAATTTATTCAGTTTAGTTTCAAATTTATTCGATTAATTGTAAATAATCTATCTGTCTTCTAAATTAATAATCGTTGTATTTCGGTAATCTGGTCGCGCAGTTTGAAGTTGGTTGTTGTTTGCTTTTATGCTTTCAAACTTGTTTAAAAATAACTAGCAAAAACTGACGCGCGCGAGCGCGCGTGCATTTTTTTTTCAACGTTTTATTTTAAATAATTAAAACTTTATTTTTTCAGCGAATTTGAACCATTATGATGTCACAATTTTTTAGCAAATGCTGTGAACAAATTGTGACGTCATTATGGTTCAAATGCCATTAAAGAAATTATTTCATCTTCTATTAATTAATATATTTTTGCATTTTCTTTTTTTATATAAATAAATTAAAATTTTTATTTATTAATTGAAAATATCTGTTCGCAGTTTATATTTTTTTTTTTGTTTAATATTTTAATAATTTTATGTTTTAATATATATATAAATATATTTTTTCTATTAAAATAGCAATTCTTTAAAATGATTATTATTATTTTTAAGGGTATTTTAATTATTATTATGACGTTATAATGTTTTAAATAAATTTAAAAAATGGAAATGCTGGAAAGAATGAAAAATACATTTTTTTTAGAAATATAAAATTATTCAATTAACATCTTCTATCTTTATATCTTCTCTCTATATTAATATCTTCTTCTTCTATCTTCTTTGATTTAGTTGTAATTTACTTTTTTGTTTCCTATCTTCTTTAATAATTTTATGTTTCAATATTTTTAATTTTAATTAAAATTAATATATTGAATTTCATTTAAATTCTTGCAAAAAATTTGAGAATCATTGAATTTCTTCAAAAAATGTCATTATTTATGAAAATAATTCAATTTTCGCTAAAAATCATTAAATCAATTTTGGAAACCCTAATTAAATTTTTCTGAAAAATTATTTTTTATTTTTTGTTTAATAATTGTGTTTCTTTAATAATTTTAATTGGATATTTTTAAAGTAATTTAAATTTATGAACAATTTTTTTCAAGTTTTTAAAACTAATTTTTAAATTTGTAAATTTAGTTGAAACATCTATTGTTTACATTTATCCCTTGTTTACAATTACCCCAAATGGCCCTAATTGTAAATTGATTGTTTTGTTGATTTTTGAATTTTATTTCGGAATAATTCAATTTTTTATTATGTATTTTTCATGATTTGAAGACTTTATATAGTCTTTAAAAGACTTGATAGTATTTAAATAGTTGAAATGAAAGGCGGTGCCTAAAGTATTTTTTTTAAGTTCATTATTTTTTTTTCTTTTTAGAAAATCTATTTTCTATAATATTGTGTTAAAAAAAACGTTAACATTTTATATTTTATTTGAACAGAAGATAACGATAAGTTTAATTCTTGCAAAAGAAAGCACTTATAAGTTAATTCTACACACAAACACACACAGAAATACGTTTATTTTTTACGTAAGTGCCAATAAATTAATTTCAATTTTTTATTTAAAATGAAATAATTTAATTTTGAATTAATTGTATTTTTGATATTTGAATAATTAATTATTATTTTGAACAATTACATTTTTCAATGATTTCAAAATAATTAAATTTTTATTAAAAACAGAATAATTTATTTTTGAATTAATTAAAATTGTTTGATTTATTTTTGAATAATTAATAATTGACTTTTGAATTATTTAACATTCAAATATTGTAAAAAATTAATAAAATATTTAAAAAAACAATTTATTTTTAACATAATAAAAAAAGTAATTTATTAAAATACTAAATTCAAATAGATTTTGAATTGCAATTATTTTTAAAAATAAATAAATTTTTTGTGTAAAATCATTTTTTTAAAATTAATTAAAATTTGAAACAATTGAATTTTTTTTTTCATTTTTGAAAAATTAATTATTTCGAACAATTTTTTAAACATAAAAGAACCAGGAGCTATTATCACTCATAATAGCAATCAAAAAAAGCACACACTAAAGGGATCGCTCTTCCCAAAAAATTTAGACTCTAGATCCTGCACTGTATAAGTTAATAATTGAAGATTAATTAAATTTTTGAAAAATTAAATATTAAAAAATTAATTATTTTGAATAATTAATATTATTGAACAGTAATTTACGAAAACGACCAATGTAATAAAATTTAGAACGATATTTTTTATTGATTCAGGAAAATTGAATTTTTTAATTAAAATTAATAATCGTTGAAAATTAAAAATAATACAACTTTTATTGACAATTCGATATTTCAGTTTTTTTAGATTTTAAAAATGCATAAAATTTTCAATAATAATAATAAATCAAAATACAATAAATATTATCAATTATAATTATAAATAAAAAAAAAATAATAATAATAATAAGATATACGAATAAAATTTGTTTTTAAGTTATTTTGAGATTTTTATTTAACAAAATAAAATGAAATAATATAAATGATTTAATTAAGAAGAAAATTTTAATTAATAATTAGAATTTACCAATCTACAGTTTTTTTTCCACTGAAAACGGTAACCTCTCGCCTGATACCAGATATTTTTCCACGATTTTTCAAACACAATAATTCTTGTCACAATTTAACGTTTTTTAAAAACACCCGCACTACCGCATAACATAACATCGGAAATGTCAAAACATCACGAAAAATATAAACAAACAAAAAAATCATGATAATAATTCGCAAATGATAACTAACAACTAACTTCATACTGCGAACGGACAGAATGAAAAACCACAGACTTTAATAAAGTTAATTATTCTTTTCAAATATTTTCAATTTTAAAATTATTATATTGAAAATCATTGAATTCTTGCGAATAATTTTACAATTTATAAAAATAATTGAATTGTTTTGATGAATTTTATCATAATTTTTGAAAATAATTGAATTTTTTGAAAGAATTTTATTACAAATTTTGAAAATAATTGAATGCAATCGAATCGTTGTATTCCGGTAATATGTTCGCAGTTTGAAAAGGATTATTGTTTGCTTTTTTGTTTTCTAAATTTTTTTATATTTTTTTTTCAAATATTTTCAATTTTAAAATTATTGTATTGAAAATCATTAAATTCTTGCGAAGAATTTTATAATTTATAAAAATAATTGAATTGTTTTGAAGAATTTTATCATAATTTTTGAAAATAATTAATTGTTTTGAAAATTTTTTATTAATTTTGAAAATAATTGAATTTAGACGACAACTTTTATTATAACGTTTAAAAATGATTAGTTTTTCTTAAAAATTTTACCAAAACTGTTGAAAATAATTGAATTTTATTTCATAATTTAAAAATACTTTAATTGAATTTTATTTCATAATTTAAAAATACTTGTATTCTTTTGAGAAATTTTATTATTAATGAAAATAATTGAATTCCTTTGACGAATTTTATTACATATGAATATAATTGAATTTAATTAATATTTTTTTAGATAATTGTATTGTTTCAAGAAATTTTATTAAAATTGAATTAAGAATAATTGAATTTCTCAGAAAATTTTTATTATTAATGAAAATAATTGAATTTAATTAATATTTTTTTAAATAATTGTATTGTTTCAAGAAATTTTATTAAAATTGAATTAAAAATAAATGAATTCCTCCGCAGAATTTTATTATTAATGTAAATAATTAAATTCCTTTAAAAAATTTTATTACTTCTGAAAATAATTGAATTTAATTAATATTTTTTAAAATAATTGTATTGTTTCGAAAAATTTTATTAAAATTGAATTAAAAATAATTGAATTTCTCAGAAGAATTTTATTATTAATGAAAATAATTGAATTCCCTTGAAGAATTTTTATTATTTATGAAAATAATTGAAATTTTTCAAAACAAATAGTTGAATTCTTTAAAGAAATTGAATTGAAAATTGCTGAAAAAATAGTTTTTAAATTCTATAAAAAGTAATTTGATTTTTCAAGAATTTTATTTTAAAATTGACATACATAATTAAATTTTATAAACAATTAGTGTCATTTTCGAATTTTCATAAAAATAATTTAAGATTTTACAAGAAATTTCTTACAAATTTTGGAAAACAATTGAAATTTTAAAATAAATTTTACAGACAATTTTAGAAATAATTGACTTTTTGAGATTAACTCAATTTTAGAATTATTTTAATTATTTTTTAAATAATTAAGTTTTGAAATTATAATCGAAATTTCTTAAGTTTTAAAGAACATATTTCAATATTCTTCGAGATATTTATTAAATGTCTTGAAAATTAATGAATTTTTTAAGGTATTTTACAGAAAAGAAGTTTTTAAAAAACCAGAAGGAAACGAGAAGGAAAAAATTTTTAAAAATTGAAGATAATTTAATTTTTGCAAAAACTTTACTATTAAAAAAAATAATTCAATTGTTTTAATGGATTAATTAAAAATTAGAAAAGAATTGAATTCTTTCATGAAATTTTATTAAAATTGTATTGAAAATAATTCAATTCCTGTGAAGAATTTTCTCTTTAAAAATTAATTTAATCTCAAATTCATTCAATTTTGGTATTATTTTCAATAAGAAAATTAAAATTCAGGATTACACTAGACAATTCAATTTTGTTTCAAGTTGATTCAATTCTGTCAGAGATTCTGTTAAAATTGAATAATATTTAATTTGATAAATAATATGGCGAATAGAATTAGTTAGTTTGGTCTCAAATTTATTCGATTTATACATAGTTTCAAATTTATTCAAGTTTCAAATTTATTCAAATTAAATAGAATTTAATATGTTGATAAATGATTAAGAGAATTTTCTCTTTAAAAATTAATTTAATTTCAAATTCATTCAATTTGGTTTCAAGTTTATTAAATTTAATTCTAAATTCATTTAATTTAATTTCCAATTCATTCAATTTTGTTCATATTAAATAATATTTAATTTGGTAAATAATTAGGCAAATAGTAGAAAATTTTTCTTTCAAATTAATTTTTTCTCGAAATTATAATATTTGATCTAACGAAAGGTGAAAAGACACAAATTTTACAGTTCTGAGAAAAAATTAGGAGAATATTTAATTTGATAGTTGGAGAATTTAAGAGAGTATTTAATTTGACAGCTCGATAATCAGGAGAGTATTTCATTTGACAGTTGGATAATTAAGAGAGTATTTAATTCGATAGTTAATTAATTAGGGGAATATTTACTTTAATAGTTGGATAATTAGGAGAGTATTCACTTCAACAGTTAGGTAATTAGGAAAATACTTAATTTAATAGTTTGATAATCAGGAAAGTATTTAATTCGACAGGCAATTTAGGGAAATATTTAATTTAATAGTTGAATTCAATTTGTATTTTATTTCCATTTTCATCGCTTTCGGAAGATTTTAAAATTTTTTTTTGGTTTGAAAAGCAAAAAAGTTTTCTTTGAAGCCAAATATTAGGAGAATATTCGAGTTTCGCATATATGTAGCAATAGTTTGCTTCTGTTTCTATTTCTAATTCGAGAGAGCGCAGGCAGATCAGATCTTCATTTATATTGGCAGATGCAAATAACGCTGATGACGCTTAGCGTCCGGTGACTTCTGCGACCTCTTGCTCGGTGGTCCAATTTGCGGATGCTTTGTTCAATTACTTGTCATTAGTCATTAAAGACTCCTACGCCGTCACTCGATTATTCCTTTACCCGCCTGTATAATGCAACTTCGAGGGCTTTCCAGTTGTTCACAAGCAATATATCCCTTTGTGATGACACTTGTTTCATTCGCCAGATACACAATATTCGTCGCACTTGAGCCACGTCTTTGTTGAAAAATTCTTTTCTTTTCTTAGTTTTTTTGTATAAATGTTTGCTAAATTATAACCAAATCACTTGAGGTTAAGTGTTCATTAAAAAATAGTTTTTCGTTTCTTAATTTTTTCGGAAATGTTTGCTGAATTGTAAACAAACACTTGAGGCCAAGTGTTCATGAAAAAAATAGTTTTTCGTTTTTTCGGAAATGTGATGAATTCACTAAATTGAGTCTTTATTGAAAAATAGTTTTCGTTTCTTGGTTTTTTTCGGAAATGTGCTGAATTAATAATCCTAAAGAAATATAAAAATAATAATAA
Source organism: Leptopilina heterotoma (assembly GCF_015476425.1). Classification (NCBI taxonomy): domain Eukaryota; kingdom Metazoa; phylum Arthropoda; class Insecta; order Hymenoptera; family Figitidae; genus Leptopilina; species Leptopilina heterotoma. Next base: position 1,454,800 of record NW_025111185.1, on the reverse strand, counting down.
AGAAATAAGGGGATATTATTTTTAGTCGAGTCACGTGTCCCTTTCTCGAAGACATTTTTTCTAAAAATAAAAATTTAGAATTATAAAACACATTTTTTGTATATTATAATTTTATAACAGTTTTTCCGGTGAAAACTTGCTATTTAAAATTCCATTTTTCTTCGTTTTTAAAAAAGGTTGAAATTTCCCTGTCATGTTTTATCGAATCACCGAGAGGCAATTATTCCAGTCACAGAGCATATAGCTGACTTGGTAGTTGACACTATCTCTTAAAAAAAAAAAAAAAAAATAACGACCCACTTATACTTTCATCAATTTTTTTCTATCTATAATCTCACATTTCCAGCGAATATGAAAATTACAAGCTAGAGTATAGCATCCAAACCGATAGGTGTCATTTCATAATTCATAATTGTATAGGGTAATGTCACCTTATCTAGAATCCGACATGCAACTTGAGGCAGAGGCCAGATGTAAATCAGAAAGTCATCAGCTGCTACTCAAAAAATAGGCGTGTCATTATTAAGCGACACGGGGACGAAACTAAGAGAGAGAAAGAGTGATAATTATTCTTTCTTCGGACAAATATTTTATTCAAATGACAATTCGTCTTTTACTCGACTAGAAAAATTAGGATTATGATTAGAAGCTTATACGTAAGATTGTCGCAGGTCAGAGAATTCGGGGAAAAGTCAGGAAATCGGGGAATTTTATTAAAAATACTGCAAAAAAATTAAACATAATAATTCAGATTTTTTATATATTTTTTGTTTGCCTTAAAAATTTGAAATTATCAAGAATTTTAATACAAAACCGTCAATTTTTTCTATTTTGGACAATGATTTATTACAAATAATTTAATTTTTAAAGAACTTTTAAAAAATTATAACCTCATGAATTATTTAATGAATAATTTTACTTAAAACTAATTAATTTTCTAAGTAACATTTTATTATTTACAAAGCAGAATTAAATTCTTGTCAAGAATTTTACCAAAATTTTTGAAAATAATAAATTGAATTTTTCGAAGAATTATTTCATTACAATAAAATTTTAAAATAATTTTATTAAAAATTTTAAAAATTAAATTAAATTAAAAATTTTATTAAAATTGTAGTGATAATAATTAAATTTTTGTAAAGAATTTTAATATTTAATAATAGATAGTTGAGTCCTCGCGAAGAATTTTGTTAAAATTTTTGAAAATAATTGAATTTCTGAGAAGAATTTTATTATTTTAAAAAAAAAATTTGAATTCTTGATAAGAAATGTAATTAAAACTTAAAAATAATTTAATTCTATCGAAGAATTTTATTATATTTTTGAAAATAATTAAATTTTTCTAAAGAATTTTGAAATTTATGAATATAATTGAGTCATTGCGTAGAATTTTGTTAAAATTTTTGAAATTAATTCAAATTCTTCGCAGAATTTCATTACATTCTTTAAAAATAATTTAATCTTATCGGGAAATTTTTATTAAAATTCTAGAAAATAACTGAATTCTCGCGAAGACTTTTATTATATTTTTGAAAATAATTAAATTTTTGTAAAGAATTTTGATATTTATGAAGATAATTAAATCCTTAAGAAAAATTTTATTAAAATTATTAAAAATAATTGTATTTCTCATTTAAAAAAATATAATTGAAATTCTCAGCAAAATTTTATTGTTTTTAAAAATAATTAAATTCTTCCTAAGAATGTTATTAAAATATTTGAAAATTATTGAATTCCTGCGAAGAATTTTATTATAATTTTTGAAAATAATTGAATTTTTTTAAAGAGTTTTGCGATATTTATGAAAATAATTGAATTGTTTGGAAGATTTTCATTAAAAGTTTGAAAATAATTGAATTCCTGAGAAGAATTTTATTATTTTTAGAGATAATTGAATTCTTGACAAAAATGTTATTAAATATTTTAAAATAATTGAATTTCATAAGGTTTCAATTTGAAATAAAAAAAATTTTCGAATGTAATTATTAGAAATAATTTATTTAGATAAAAATTTTAGTTAAAAATCCAAGAAATAAATTGTATTTTGAAATAATTTCTAATTAAAATCTTTGAAAATCTGAATTTTTAAATCTTTTAATTAAAAATTATGTTTTAATGAAAATCTTCGAAACAATTCAATTACTTTCAAAAATTTTAATAAATTTTGTTTCAAAAAATTCAATTATTCTCATAAATAATAACATTCTTCTGAAAAATTCAATTATCTTTAAAAATAGTCAAATTCTACTCAGAAATTCAATTATTTAAAAAAATTTTAATAAAATTCTTTACAAGAATTCAATTATTTTCATAAATATCGCAAAACTCTTTAAAAAAATTCAATTATTTTCAAAAATTGTAATAAAATTCTTCGCTGGAATTCAAATTATAGTTAAATTTTTAAATATATTTTTGATTACTAATTATTTAATTATTAACAAAAATTGATTTAAAGGAATATTATTAAAAATAATTGATTTAGAGATGAATTTTAGTTAAAAACACTAAAAAATATAATTGAATTTCAGAGAAGTTAAAAATGCTTGTAATTTTTGGAAATAATTGAACTTTAAAATAGTTTCAAATTAAAATCTTTGAAAATCTGAATTTTTAATAATTTTATATTTTACTTAACAATTATTCTGTAGAAGTAGTTATTTCTGTTAAATTATTTGATGTTTTTATTTCCCAATTAATTTTCTATAATTAATTGAAATTTCGTTAAAAATTGTATTTCGTTCAAATAAATTTAAAAATTCTCAAGGAACTTTTTCAAAAAATATTAAAAATAATTGATTTAAAGAAGGAATTTTAGATTAATATGATGAAAATAATTTTGAAAAAGTTACAGTAACAATTTTCTTATAAATTGTTAAATTTTAAAAGGTTTGAAAATCTTAATTCTTATGTAAAAATAGTAGGTAATGATTATAATGTTTATTTAAAAAAGAAGTTATTCATGTTTTCGAATAATTTTACAATTAAAGAAATTCGCATGTAAATGAATTTAGTACATAATTTTTTTAGTATATCTAATCATTTTTAGAGTGAATCGCAGAAAATTTGTTTGGGTCAGGGAAAAAGTCAAAGTTCTGTCGGTGGAAATCAGGGAAAAGTTAGGGAAAAATAAAATTAATTTTTTGTGAAAATACTGTTATATTAGAAGTTTGTATTATTTTCTATATTAGGTTCTATAGTTATTTTTGCATTAGGTTCTATATTATAGTTTCTGAATTTGTTTTTGTATTAGCGGTTTTATGTTAGTTTCTTTATTAGTTTCCGTATTAATTTCTATATTAGGTTCTGTATTAGTTTCTGTATTTGTTTCTATATTTGTTTCTGTATTTGTTTCTAAAATTGTTTCCATATTTATTTCTATATTAATTTCTATATTAGTTGTTCAAATTTCTATATTAGTTGTTCAAATTTATATATTAGTTGTTGAACTTTTTATTTAGAAGTTTATCATCATCATCATGATGTATATAAAAGACCTCCGTGATAGCTGCGAAGTTCTTCCTCAAGTAGATGCACGAAATAAGCAATCATCGCCGGGTGAGAACCTGGTGGTTTGAATTCTTTGAATTTCCAGTAATTTTAACGGCGCAGGCGCCAGGACTCCGACGTTCTCAATGAGTGTGGGGCCCTCTTTTCAACGGGGACTAACAAGGTTGGTCCGCCTCGAGTAATGATGGGTTTCGCGCGGGGCCCCGCACTTATATTTGCCTTTTATTTATTTTTAATCTCTTCAACAACACAGACACAAACCAGAAGGCAACATCCGGGCCCGAGGCTATAATATTACTCTCTCACTATATACACACCAACCTCGCGATTCATTAATTTTATTGCTTGTGAACGATTAACAAGCATATCTCGCGATTTTGACCGATTTATGAGACACTACCATTGTCAGAACATAACGTCAAATTTCTTTTTTTTTCAAACTCCTTTCGCAATTAAGTTTCACATATTCAATAATATTGTTTTTCTTGAATTCGGAATCGAATTTTTTTAGAATTTACAATTATTGTTTTGTCTTTATTTGGAATTTTTTTTTTTTATTCGACTGTTTTTTTATTGGAATGTTTTTTTAATGACAAGATTTTCTAAAATTTGATTTTTTTTACAGGTACAGAATGATGGAAATATCTGCGTTGTCGCGAGGACTGGACGAGCGAGAAATATCTATAGGAATTGGTTTTCAATGAGAGGAGGAAGCGGAATTATCGCAGGTACAGCACATCGCTGTTTAACGATGATCTCAAAAAAAATTTTTTAAAGCACAGATGATCCTCGGGAAGATTATACTTTGGGGCTCTCTGCGAAATTACTCGACCACCTTGGGCGCCTGCACGGCCGTCGCCCCATCATCGTCATCATCGTCTCGTTCCAAGAGAAAGAGAGAGAGAGAGAGAGAGAGAAAAGTAACCTTCTTCTTTCACAATTTGCCAATCGAGCCGGACCCAGATCATTCATTTGCATTTTACGATTTTTGAAGTGAAATTAACACCAAGAAATCTGATGTTCTTACCCTAGAGATGATATTTAAAATTTTCGCTACGAAAAAAGTAAATTCAAATTTTATTTGAAGTTGTAACGTTCCGTACTTTTTTTCTTAATCAAAAAAGCAAAAAATATATCGAACGTTTCAACTCTGAATTAATATCACTAAAAATCTTCGAAATTGCGGATTCTAAAGCGGAATTTATAGCAAATTTACTTGATTTAGAAATAACGAAATTTGCTTCCGTTTTGGATATATAATAGTGCCAAAGGGTGATTTTTCCTAAACGTTTTACAATCGAGATCGCGTGGCTCATATACGATATCCGCTTGTTAGTCCGCACTCGGCAGCTCGAGGACGTTATTATATCTTCTTTTTCTTCTTTTTTTTCCCCTATACTCTCGCTTCGTCTTTCCGACCACCAATGAAATCGTTATGAGCTATTCGCGCACGGCTTTTCGACGCGTCCAAGAAACGCTCCTGCCACTTTGAGATGAAGAAAGAATAAGAAAAAAAAGAAGGAGAAAAAAATACTATCTTCGTCAATTCTTCCCGGGGTCGTAAAATAATTGTTGATTGGCTACTGTATATAACGAAATGTACGCGCCTTTTCTCAGCTATATAGTTGATGATGAACAAAGATAATTGACGGAAATGATGGATGCAGGCTTGCACACATCGAATTATTAAACCGAAAAACTTTCTTAATCAATAATGGCATAAATTAATTGATACAATTAATTTTAATTACCATTTGCTATTCATTGTCGATCGAGAATATTAGTCAATCAAAATCTTTTTTCTTCTTTTCGGTTTTTCTTGTATTTCTTTCAGTTATTCTATAGTTTGAATTTTTTTCTAGTTTCAATTATTTTCTAGTCTCAATTTCTTTCTAGTTACAATTTTCTTCTAGTTTCAATTTTCTTCTTGTTTATTGATTTTTATTTTAGTTTGAATAATCAATATCGATAATCGTATTCAGATAATCTGTTCGACAATTTGAATTTAGTTTTTAATTCCTCCTTTGTTTCTTATTTTCTTAAAATAATTTTTCTTGTTCCATTTTTGGATTTTAAAATTATAATTCAATTATTTTGAATATATATTCAAAATCATTGAATTCTTGCAAAGTATTTATCAAAAAATTGAAAATAATCAATTTTCTTTGAAGGATTTAATAAAAATTTTTGAAAACAATTGAATTCTTCGAAGAATTTCACTACAATGTTTAAATATAATTGAATCTTACTGAGATATTTTATTCAAATTGTATTGAAAATAATTTAATTCCTGCGAAGAAATTTATTATATTTTTTAAAAATAATTGAATTTTTTGAAAGTAATTTTCATATTTATAGGTATAAAAATAATTGAATCCGTGTGAAAAATTTTATTAAAATGTTTAAAAATAATTTAATTTTCGAGAGAAATATTACTATTTTTAAAAATAATTGAATTCTTGTAAAGAATGTTATAAATGTTTTTGAAAATAATTTAATTGATTTGAAGAATTTATTTGAATTTTTAGAAAATAATAGAGTTTTTTTAAAATAATTTTTATTGATAATTTTAAAAGTAATTGAATTTTATGAAGATTATCTTTTAAGTTTTGTAAAATAATTGTGTTTATTATTAATTGCAATTAATAATTGTCCCATTTAATTAAATAATTACCTTTTTTTAAAGAGTTTTAATTTTAATTGAAAATTTTAAAAATAATTGCAAATTACAAAGAATTTTATTTTTTGAAAATAATTGAATTTTTTGATGAATTTTATTAAATTTCGTTAAAATAATTAAATTTTTAAAAATAATTTTAATTGAAAATTTTGAAAATAATTGCAAATTACAAATAATTTTATTATTATATTTTATTAAAATTAATGATAGAACATTTCATTTTTTTAAACAATTTGTTTAGATTTTTCGTAAATAATAAGATTTTTTTGAAGAATTTCTTTACATTTCTTGAAAATAATGAAGTTTTTTTAATAATTTTAAGTGAAAATATTGAAAATAATTTAAATTTACGTAGAATTTCATTAAAATTGTTTAGAATAATTTAATTTTTTAGAAAAGTTTTATTTCAATTTTTAAAAAGTATAATTGAACTTTTTTGAGAAATTCTATTAAAATTGTATTTAAAATAATTGAATTTTTCGAAGAATTTTATTAAAATGTTCTTTGAGGAAAGTTATTAAAATTTTTGAAAATAATTGAATTCTTCGAATAAGAATTTCACTACAATCTTTAAAAATAATTGAATTCTTTTATAAAATTTTACTAAAATTGTTCTGAAAATAATAATTGAATCCTGCGAAGAATTTTACTATTTATAAAATTATTTGAATTCTTACAAAAAGAAATAATTATATTTATATGAGAATAATAAAATTCTTCCCAAAAATTGTGTTAAAATTTTTGAAAATATCAAGTATAAGAATAAATAGTTATGAACCTAATAAGTGAATTTTTTAAATTTTGAATCCGAAATTGATGTTTATTTGCAAATAACCATTATTTAATTTTGCCAAATAATAATAAACGGAATACCGTGTTTCGCGCGCTATTTCGCCTAACATTTGTTAATATAAATTATTCGCCAAGTAAAACTTCGACAAAACATAATAATTTTGTCTAATTTTGTCTATATTATAAAAATTAAGACCGGTTCAACACCTTGTTTCATAAAGATCAATAAGTTTTATTTTTTAATTATTCAACTATTCATATATTAAAATGTCTTTCGGCTTCTTTTATCATTTCCGATATTCAGAAATATTTCTCTGAACTTGTTGAAATCAGGTAAAAACTAATAACCGCTGACAAAATGACGTATCGTTAATTGGCTTAAATATGCTAATTAATCGGACATATCTCTTGTGTTTTTTTAATTCTCTTTAGTTTCGTTTTTTTTTCTCTTGTTTCTGAGAGGAAGGGGGTCGATGGTCGTATTTTACAGTTTTATAGAAAAATTGGGTGGCCATGCGGCATGATTAATATCTTTGAAATCTCTGAAGTGTTTTTGTAACGCGTTACTAATCACCGTAGATCAGTCTACTAAATCAATTTTAGCGAGTCTCTTCAAAGTAATTTATCAAATTTGCCTATGTATTTCACGGTTCATTTCGTGGCTTTGTGGCTTCGATCTAAACATCGTTGGTATTATACATATATACCTTTGAGAGATTCGGAAAAAAATAATGATCTATTAGAGAAAATATTTTGCCATCATTTTTTTTTTTTTTTAATTTTTAATTTTGAAATTATTATGGTGTTAAAATTTATTTTTGTAAATTTGGTGGCGTTATTATTGAAATTGTACGGGAGAATGGAATCACTATGGATTTATAACGTTCGTGACTGCAAGGACGTGCGGAAGAAAGGGCGAGCGCGCGAGTATTCTCGTTACGCGGTAGATAAATACTTAATCAGGATAGATTATATCGCGTAAATAATACTTGATTGTTGGCTCGGGAAATGAGAAACGAAAATTCTGCTTTAATATCCAACAAGAAGAGAAATTCGATTTTATTTATTTATTTAGAATATATAAACGGGTTTTTAATCCTGATTTGCAAATTTCCAGAATTACTATAAAAAAAATCTGGTTTTTAGTGTCCAACAATATTTTTGAAAAACAATAAAAGACTTGAATTCTTGTTGAACTAATTTTAGACTAAAGACTCTTGAATCACAAGAAATTTTAAAGAAATAATTTAATTTTTTCTTATTTAAGTAAATAATTAATTTTTTTTAAGTAATTACAAGCTTGAACAAAATTTTTAAAGTTATTAATTTTAATTAATAACTTCGTAAAGACTTTAGTTAGATTTTGTCCAAAATAGGAATTCCAAAAATTTTGCAATTTTCAAAAATTGCTTTCAGATTTTGAACAATTTCCGAAAATTTCAAATGCTGGGAAAAATTAATAATTAATAATAATCTTAAAGTTATTCATTTTATTTAACTCATAACGATTTCAGTTATAATAACAGTTGGAATTTTCAAAAATAATTGAATTTTTTTCAAGATTGTAAACTAAATTTTTTTTAAATTTCAATTGCTGTGAAAAAATTAATAACAATTGAATATTTGGTTATTGAACAAAAATTATTTTTACGTTTTAAATAATTTTATTTAGAATTCTGAAAAATTAGGTTTCTAAGAAATTTTTAATTCAATTGCTTAAAGATACATGGATTTATCTGAGCAATTTTATTAAATAGTTATCAATTAGATTGTAATTTAATCGAAAATATGTAATTAAACGTGTTAAAGAATTTTATTCAGATGTTTAAAAAAAAACATAATTTTAATTTTAAAAAGATTTCAATTTAAAGATTTAAAAAAAATTGAAATTTTGAAAAAATTTGTTTAAATTTCTGAAAAATTAATTTTTAAAGTGTTTTAGTTCCATTTTTGTAGTATAATTGGAGTTTTATAAATAAGTAATTGAAAATTGTTGAAATAATTGAAATTTCCCAAAGTTGTTATAAAAATAATAGAAATTTCCTAAAATTATTTTTAAAGTAATTGAAATTTCTTAAAATCCTATTAAGAATAATTGAAACTTCACAAAATTATTAAAAATGATTGAAAATTCTTAGAATTATTAAAAATAATTTAAATTTCAGAAAATTATTGAAAATAATAATTGAAATTTCATAAAGTTATTAAAAATAATTGAAATATCTTAAAATTCTATTAAAAATAATTGAAATTTCTTAAAATTATTAAAAATAATTGGAATTTCCCAAAATTATTAAAAATAATAATTGAAATTTCCCAAAATTATTAAAAATAATAATTGCAATTTTCTAAAGTTATTAAAAATAATTTAAATTTCTTAAAATTATTAAAAATAATTGGAATTTCTCAAAATTATTAAAAATAATAATTGAATTTTCCCAAAATTATTAAAAATAATAATTGCAATTTTCTAAAGTTATTAAAAATAATTTAAATTTCTTAAAATTCTATTAAAAATAATTTAAATTTCTTCAAATTATTAAAAATAATTGGAATTTCCCAAAATTATTAAAAATAATAATTGAAATTTCTTAAAATTATTAAAAAGAATTGAAATTTTCTAAAGTTATTAAAAATAATTGAAATTTCTTAATATTATTAAAAAGAATTGAAATTTTTTCAAATAATCAAGGGATGTTTACCATAATAACTAATTTTATTATCAAAATGTAGGTTTCAATTTTAAATCAAATTGTTATTTGGAAAAATTTCCATTTTTTTAAATTGAACTTTGCTTTAATTTTTTTTTTTTTATTTAGATCAGGAAAAAGTCAAAATTTTATTTAAAAATCGTAAAAAATCAAAATCTAATTTTTTGTGTGGCAACAGTGTTTATATTTCTATTATTTTTTGAATCTTATTATTATTTTTTTATTCATAGGTAAACTAGACACTAATGGATTTATTGCGTTTTCAGGATGAAATCTCCAAATTCTGTTGAAGGATGAATTGGACATTAATGGCCGTGTGCATCTCAATGGTTGAGAGAAATTTTGTTCCCGAAAACAGAGACCCTGTTATTTAGTCCTGACAAGGAACCATCTTCTTGGTAAGAAATTAATATTTATTTTTTTCTCCAACCTGTCAAAAAATCATTATCTAATCTCCCATATGTTTGTTTTTCGTGTAAAAATTTGTTACATCCCAGGTACATTTTTAAGAAACTGTTTATGTAACTGCGATGTAACTATTTTTATAACATATAATAAACACGATAAAAGCATTTAATATTCCGAAATTGAGATAGAAGTTATAACTGAAATTCTATACTTCGTCCTACATATTAGAATAATGATTAAAAAACAAAACCAGAGATAGAAATTGACAAAAATAAGAAACAATGCGTTGAGTCAAGGAGTGACTCACGCAAGCTCGCACTCAGCCGCTATGACCTCATTACGCAACCCGAGTTCTGTGAATCACTTCTTGTAACTCTAGCTTCACTTTTTCCATAATTGAGGTAGATATTTAGATCATTTGTCGAAATCGCATTCTTTCTTCTTTTCTCAATTATAAATAGAATTATAATGAATAAGTATTATTCTAAAGAATTGACACCTTTTACCCCCATAATTGTCTACAAACTCTCCCACTTTTTAATAATTTTATAGTATATAAGGCAAAGCTTTTTAACACAAATTGTCAAAAGTTCCAGTGCGGTTTTATAGACCTGTAACCATTGTAGAGCGACCCTTCAGTTATACTAAAAATTATTGTATTCTTTCTTTAATCGGCAATTCAGTGTGCGTTGTACTCGGTTATCGTGCAAGTTACATTTGTTTTTCACTTAGAAACAAGTTTCTTTCCATTAAAGGTGCAAGAAAAGCAAGTTAACACTTAGAATCAATAATTTAAATGTATTTACTGTCGTATTTTGCATATGAAGTTTCATTAATTATAGTTAACTACCAATTCTTTCTTTAATCGGCAATTCAGTGTGCGTTGTACTCGATTATCGTGCAAGTTGCTTTTCTTACACTTAGAAACGAGTTTTCTTTCCATAATTAGGTGCAAGTAACGATTAGTAACACTTAGAAACGGTATTAATTCTTTGAAACAATTGCAAAAACACTAAAGTTGTGAAAGTTACATAAGTGTAACATAACAAACTTTCTCAGTTTCATTCAATTGAAACAACGTTCTGAAAACCAAACTAATATCGACCAGCGCTTCAATTTAAATCTACGAATAAACCTGTAATTAAAAGTAAGTAACAATTGTATAATTTTGTAAACATTATTTGAATATTTAATAAACATTGTTAAAAGGGAATATTTATTGTTGTTGTAACTCAAAACCCGTAGTTTTGACAAGTACAAACGATCCTACTTAAAAATAAAGGTCAAGCTTTACCAACTTGACCATAATCAGCCTACCATTCCTCCAAAATTATTTAACCTAACCTATCAAACTCGCCTTCTGCTCGGGATGTAACAGCTGATTTGGTGGCAGCGGTGGGATTCGTCACTTTTGTTAGACAATTATAATATTTTCCATTACAAAATATTAAATTCAAAATTAAAATAACTTATCAAAATCTTAGGAGAGTTAATTAATAATTCAAATTATTCTTTCTTTAACCGGCAATTCAGTGCGCGTTGTACTCGGTTATTGTGCAAGTTGTCAGTTTTAACACTTAGAATTGTTAGTTTCTGCTCGCGGATCGGAGTTATACGAAACACTATTCTTTCCTTCTACAAGGTGCAAGTTAAACACTTACAACACTTAGAATAAAGAACAATTTAACTGACGCTCTAACAACATTCTTTTCAAGTAAATTATTAATTACACAACACATTATACAACAATCACTTTAAGTAATAAAAGAACAAGTTGTATAAAATCGTTCTTACGCCTTTTGGCGAATTTCGATTTTACTAATGGCATTTTACGCTGATCGGCGAATTTGTTATTAGGGCAACTAGCTTTATTAAAACACAAGTTCTTGATTTTATCATTTTACGCTGATCGGCGAATTTGTTAAAATAAAGAGCTTTTCTAAATTTTGTTAAGTTTGAGGCTTACTTTAGAGTTATTTTTACGCCGATCGGCGAATTTTAACTTTAAAGAAGTAAAGGCTTTTTCCTTAATAAAAATCCATAATCAAACATACTACTTTAACAATAATTTAAATTTTCTTATAATCAAAGACAAAATGTCTTTATTTGCAGTTTGAGATCATGCAAAATAATAACGATAAACCAAGGAATAGAGGAGGAAAAAGAAATCAGAAACGCTTTCAACAAAAACAAGTAGAATATACTGATAATTTATTAGAAGTACGAGAATTTAATTCAATTCAAGAATTTTCAAAAAATTTTTCGAAAAATTATTAACTAATACGGAGCAAATTTTAAATAAAAATAAAGAATTGTAACAAAAATATTGTAATTTTGCTAAGACAATTAATCTTGCACACAGCCAACCAAATTTTAATAAAAATATAAATAAAAAAAAAAAAATTAAATGAGTAGTTATTTTTCAAATCTAAGTTATAATCAACATAATTACCCTTACGTTGAATTGATTTCGGGTTATTTCAATTTACATAGAGGTAACTTTTTAATAGATCACACCTTATCAATAAATTTAATTCAACAATCAGCAATAGCATCATTCGTATACATAGAACGTAATAGTTCAACTATATCTCGACAAGGTGCGATTCATACTATTGGAAATACAATAATAGAATTTAGTGATTTTTCTTTGAGATTTGAAGTTGACGCTTATTCTCATAGTGATACAGAAATTATCGGTATATTAGGAGCACCATTTCTGGATCAAATTTTTGAAACTAGATATTTTGAAAGAATAGCAATCATTTACGAAAGAGAAATCTGGAGACGTGAATTATCAATTCAGAGACGATTAAGACGTCGCGTAGCTAATTTCTTCAGAAATAATTTATTTAGAAGATTCTTCTAATACTCATAGAAATTTCTCATGAGTGAGCATATTAATAACATTTCATTCAATTTAGAGATTTATCCGAAAATTCACATATCTTCTAAAAATTTAATAGAGAATAGAGGACTCTTTTTAATCAATCCTGCTTTGGATATTAATTTAATAAATGAAAACAAACTCACTCAAGATACTGAAATCAAGAGAATTGAAAAATACACAATAAATTTCGGGTCATTCGTTACATCCGGAACAACAAAAATAGTAATTGCTAATAAAGCAATAAAATTTAAAACTTTTGTTAATCAAAATCAACCTGAGTTAACAGGTATATTAGGATCTCCCTTCCTTAATACAGATCCTAGTAAATTTACATTCTAATCGACTACATATTACATGTATTGTATAATATTATTCACAACACTTTTTATTGTAACATTTTCAATAATTTTGTGGCTAAGAATTTGGTACATAAATCAAAATATTAAATTCAATAATTCATCAAATATTTTAATTTGAATAAATCTCAAGAATATCAAAAAACAAAAATATATATATAAAGCAAATCTCACACCTATACGAGAATAATACTCCCGGTAAAATTTAATTAATGAATTCATATTTTCAGTTCTTACTAAAGTATAGCGAATTATATCCACTATTATCATTAAATTCTTCATTCTTTACAAATAACGAAGGCCTATTCATATTAGATCCCTCGTTACCTATTAATATCATTAAAGAAGACAGACTTAATCCATTTTTAGGAATAGATCGTATAATAAAATACTTTTTGAGAGACGGTACTTTACGAACGCACGGAGAGACAAAAGTTTGTATTAATTATACAGTAATAGAATTTCAAACGATAATTTGTGACGACAATTCAGATATTATTGGAGTTCTAGGGCTTCCTTTTTCATTTGATATTATTAACGAAATAATTTAAACTAACATCAAAATGCCTCGTAGAAAACACCAAAAAGATTATGTAGACGATAATAATGATGAAACCACAGGACCAAGTGGATCAACCTTCACAACCTCCATTAATAGATCCCTTCATGATACTATGGTAAATTCTATGGCTGAATGTTTTGCGTTACAACAGGGTATAATGAATATTCCTTTTTATAATGGGCATAATATGCCAGTAAATGACTTTATTGAAGATATTTTTAATGCTGAATTTACTATTCCAAAGCAATACGACGATCAATATTTTCAATCTATTCTTACTAAATTAAAAGGTGCTGCTAGAGGTAATATTCACGGTAAAATCTTTGGAACAATTGACCAATTGATAAAACATTTAAAACAAAGATTCTTTTCATCCCAAAAAGAAGAAATAGATAAAGTCATTGACAAAATGAAGTCAAAAGGAGCTGTAGGTCCATCATGTTCACCATACAACTCACCACTGCTTATGATTCCAAAAATGAATTATAAAACTGGTGAGAAAAAGTGGAGAATAGTGATTGACTTAGGGCACCAAATGAAAAGGACAAAGGTTCCAAAGACATGTAAAAAAAAAAAAAAAAAAAAAAAAAAAAAAAAAAAAAAAAAAAAAAAAAAAAAAATTGCCCATAAATAATGATAATAACATAGTTTTAAATTTTAGATGACAAAATCCATAATTTTTCTCCACTACGCCAAGGAAAAATGGTACCGTTCTTTCCATCTGCAAAAGGAAATATAGACAACATACCATACCCAAAAGGAGTACTCGAGGAACAAAAAAAAAGGAACCTAGAGGAATTAGTAGTTGCCTTATTTATTTCCTCTTTTATTTAATAATTAGTAACCAAAAATTAATAACTTGTGATTTATAAACATCTGACTAATCAGACGTTACACGAAAATAAATCTAAGAATTAAATAAATAATTAAATAAATTCCATATTAATCAGCTAGATGATGAAAACAAAAATTAAACAACTAAATAATTTTATGAGTAAAAATGTCATTAATCAATAAAAAAAAAATCATTATAAAAAAAAAACTAAACTTTAAAACTAATTTTATTTATTGATAAACAAAAAAAAATCATAATATGCATAAACAATCAAAGATGATTTCATAGTTTCCGTTCAATTATTCTTATTAATAATAATTATTATCACAGCAAGAAAACTATATCTATGCTACTCCTTAATTGCAATTAGAAGGAAAAGAAATTTAAATCTAATACAAAGAACACAAAATTAACAGAAGAAAAACTCAAT
The DNA here is from genome assembly GCF_015476425.1 of Leptopilina heterotoma. Lineage (NCBI taxonomy): Eukaryota > Metazoa > Arthropoda > Insecta > Hymenoptera > Figitidae > Leptopilina > Leptopilina heterotoma. The sequence goes on along the minus strand of NW_025111185.1, from coordinate 1,439,629 downwards.
GAAACCAAATATTTCTACACACGGAGAACAATGTAAAATCTAAGGAGGGAGGAAATTCTCAAAAATCTGCAAAAATTTCAACAATTTTAAGACCGAAAACAACCTTTAATGACTTCCATCATGAAAGAGCGGCAAACAATTCAAATTTAAAATTAAATATAGCTCTTGAAGTATGAAAGACAAACACAAAGCTATATAATATTAACCATACTGGCAATAAATCTCTAATTAACGCCTTAACAATTAATACTAATCAATTAATTACATTGCAATTTGATAAACAATATTAATAATAAAATTATACCGATTATATTATTTATATTAAATAAATAATATTGTAAAATAGCATTTCATACATTAATAATGATACACATATATATGAATAAACAATATGCTTTGATTAATAATTAACAATTAAATTATTTAAAAACTGCTAAATTAACAATAATATATAAATAAATTACTAAAAATTATATAACTTTTAAATAAAATTGTTTATATTGTGTTTATACAAACAATTTTATTTGACAAAAATTAAGGTCCTGAAAACATTACGTTATAACTTTTAAACAAATAATATGCTTAAACAATTAATTAACTAAAAATTGCTTCCTTAATATTAGTAAATAGCAACTAACCATACTATTTAAGCTATAACAATGCTTTAATGCAATTATGCTGAAATTTTTATTAGAATTTTAATGAACTTAGATTTTGAAACATAAATTAATAATTAAAAGTGAAAGAAGCTATCAATTTTAACAAATAAATTAAATATCTTAAATAAATCTATAAGCTCGTGGGTTTCATTTGTATTGACATCACAGCTGTCCTAATGCAGAAACCTGCCTAATCTGAAAAATATTTTCGAAATTAATTAATAATTTCAAAATTATTGAAGAACAAAAAAAAACAGAACCTTTAAAAAAAAAAAAACTTTAATATTTTACTGCCGAATGATAAATTCACTTTCTATAATTAAAATATAATAAATAAATAATGTTTATATATTTTTATATCTGCTGACTTAATAGAATTTTCAATAGAATTCAATCATTATAAAGGATTTTAAGTATTTTGTACGCAAGCATTCAATTATTTTTATGAATAATGAAATTATTTTTAGTAATTCAATTATTTTCCAATTAATATAATTAAAACTCATCGCAGAATTTCAAGTACTTTTAAATACGATTTTAATACAATTTCTTCGAAAAATATAATTATTCTTAAAAATTCTTATTTGCTTTCGTGCAAAGAATTTAATTATAAAAAAAAAAAAATTTTGTTAATAAAATTCTTAATGAAAATTCAGTTTTAAGAAACATGCAATTATTCAATAAATTATTTATTTTTATATTTAAATAATTGAATTTTCATAAAATTTAAAAATTGAAATATTTATAAATCGGAATATTCGTACTTTTAGCAAACAATTGTGTGAAATTGTTGTTTTAAAAGTTTAATAGATTTCTTTTGAAATATTTGAAGTTTCTATTTTTTGAAGAATTTTCGAATAATTATAATATAAAATATTAATGTTTTATAATAATATTCTTTTACGTTATTGAATTTTAAAATGTTTTAATGTGAAATGTTTGAAAGTTTTAATTCCTATAAAAAAAAAAATAATAATAGATGTTTTTGATTAATTTCACAATTACCGAAATTTCTAAATATATGTAATAGATTTAATGTGGTAAATAATAAGTGTAGTTTTAAAAAAAAAAAACTGTCAAAAAAATTACAAATCAGCGAAAGCGCAGCAACCCTGTAAAAGTTATGTATGTTTTATCGTTTTTACCTCATACTTTCAACACAATAGAAATATTTAGAAACTAAATCACAAAAGTTAACAATTTTAAATGAAATAAATAAAAAGAATTTAGAGAAATAAAGTTAATTATTGAATAAATTCTACGAATCAAATAAGCAAAATTTAATAAATTGTTAAAATGTAAAAAAAGAATTAAGGAGAAAAACTCTTATATTTGAATTTGCAAAAGTGGTTGACAGAATGAAATAAATTAACTCCATAAATTGAGAATGTAACATTTATAAAAAAAAAAAAATTTTTATTTATTTAAAAACACACACATTCACACTACAATTTTATGTAAATCACGTTCCACATGCACACAATTTAACTTTAAATGGATCCACCATGGGAGGATTTTCTTCTAAAATAATTTCCACATCTTTCGGTTTCACGTACCAGGAAGTGTTCAACTCTCTCTGGAATGAAGTACATGGTGTAGGATCCATCCTGAGAGGATTTTCCTCCAAAATGACTTCTGCATCGGTTGGTTTCACGTACCAGGAAGGATTCAACTCTCCCTGGAATGAGATATCAGGAAGGACCTGCTTCATCCTGGAAGGAAATGTTAAATTTGGGCTGAATCAATGGCGATTTTTCCAGCAAGGACCTAATGTCCTTTAGATACACCTTTGGCTTGGAATTTCGGATCGCAAACTGTCGACTTCACGGACAAATCCAACGGTTGATCATTGACCGAAGTTTCTGAAGAACCAGGTTGTGCTAAATAGACCTTAAACCCATGGAATTCTCCTCTCCATGGACGGCCAGGACGCTCCATGGCCTCATAACAGTCGATCTCCTGCATCGAATAATGTATTGATGCTGCCAACGAATGCCAAAGTTTAGAGTGATTGGAGGAATTTCATTAATTCCATTCTACAATTTCCTTCACCAGACACAAAAAACCGAAATAGAGGAAATTATTAAAATTAACAACTTATAAACACATGTCAAAGAAAAATAAGTAACACTGCTAAGAAGTCACACTGCTTACTTTTTAATTGCGCGTATGTACGTTCTATCTCAAGAAGCCAAATACTGAAGACGTCCCAAGTACTATCATCCTTTATAGGGATGCAAAATGCTGAGGTTGACAATTTTAATCACCACTACGAGAAACAAAGAGTCAACGACCACCCTGAGAAAAACGAAATCCATACCTACCTTAAGAAGATGATAAAGAATCACAAACAACACATATCATTACACAACAAACACGTAAAATTATCACTTCACATTCTTATCTAGGCGCCGCCGAATGTAATAAGAGCGGAAGGATATTGATGTCACTGCAAACACTGTATGAAAATTATAATTTAGGTGATAAAAGACAGTCTCAATTTCAGAATTTTATAGTCGCGACATGGGTATTTAAACGATAAGAATAGAATTTCATCGAGACGATGAAAAAAGTAAGGAGGGAGGACTGTTACATCCCAGGTACATTTTTAAGAAACTGTTTATGTAACTGCGATGTAACTATTTTTATAACATATAATAAACACGATAAAAGCATTTAATATTCCGAAATTGAGATAGAAGTTATAACTGAAATTCTATACTTCGTCCTACATATTAGAATAATGATTAAAAAACAAAACCAGAGATAGAAATTGACAAAAATAAGAAACAATGCGTTGAGTCAAGGAGTGACTCACGCAAGCTCGCACTCAGCCGCTATGACCTCATTACGCAACCCGAGTTCTGTGAATCACTTCTTGTAACTCTAGCTTCACTTTTTCCATAATTGAGGTAGATATTTAGATCATTTGTCGAAATCGCATTCTTTCTTCTTTTCTCAATTATAAATAGAATTATAATGAATAAGTATTATTCTAAAGAATTGACACCTTTTACCCCCATAATTGTCTACAAACTCTCCCACTTTTTAATAATTTTATAGTATATAAGGCAAAGCTTTTTAACACAAATTGTCAAAAGTTCCAGTGCGGTTTTATAGACCTGTAACCATTGTAGAGCGACCCTTCAGTTATACTAAAAATTATTGTATTCTTTCTTTAATCGGCAATTCAGTGTGCGTTGTACTCGGTTATCGTGCAAGTTACATTTGTTTTTCACTTAGAAACAAGTTTCTTTCCATTAAAGGTGCAAGAAAAGCAAGTTAACACTTAGAATCAATAATTTAAATGTATTTACTGTCGTATTTTGCATATGAAGTTTCATTAATTATAGTTAACTACCAATTCTTTCTTTAATCGGCAATTCAGTGTGCGTTGTACTCGATTATCGTGCAAGTTGCTTTTCTTACACTTAGAAACGAGTTTTCTTTCCATAATTAGGTGCAAGTAACGATTAGTAACACTTAGAAACGGTATTAATTCTTTGAAACAATTGCAAAAACACTAAAGTTGTGAAAGTTACATAAGTGTAACATAACAAACTTTCTCAGTTTCATTCAATTGAAACAACGTTCTGAAAACCAAACTAATATCGACCAGCGCTTCAATTTAAATCTACGAATAAACCTGTAATTAAAAGTAAGTAACAATTGTATAATTTTGTAAACATTATTTGAATATTTAATAAACATTGTTAAAAGGGAATATTTATTGTTGTTGTAACTCAAAACCCGTAGTTTTGACAAGTACAAACGATCCTACTTAAAAATAAAGGTCAAGCTTTACCAACTTGACCATAATCAGCCTACCATTCCTCCAAAATTATTTAACCTAACCTATCAAACTCGCCTTCTGCTCGGGATGTAACAAAATTGTAAATTTATTCTCAGCGAAAATTAACACCTATACTTTCAATATTTGTTTCAATTTTATTCAAATTTCTTGCAATATCGTTGTTTTTATAATCAATTTTTAATTAATTTTTTTTTTATCTTGTATTCATTTTTATTATTTTTGCTTCCTCATAGGGGAAGGATTGTATTTCTCAATTTTTCAATCAATAATATTCTTCTTATGAGCTTCTGTGAAAATATTTTCTTTCTCCCCTTTTGTATATATATTTGAAATGTTATTTGATTTTTTGTTTGTTTTTTTTTCTCTTTTCGAAAAGCGTGAAAATGTCTACTTTTGTCGTTCTTAAACGGTGCTATAGGAATGTACAATATTGAAGCCGTCTGTCACTTTCGATTCGGTCAGGACGACCCTAAGCATTCTTCCAATTTTATTACATTTATCCCAAGGTTCCTCTGCTCCCATAACGCAGACAAAACTGTATGATTGTTCGAGATTTGTGGCCACGCGAATTAATCTTCCCGTATTTATGGAATACCGTCTTTTTAGGGGGAAAGATTTTTTCCGATAGTGTCACTGTTTTCTTCTTTTACAAACTTTTAACACTCTTATGATTATATTTTTTTTAAATCTATATTAATATTTATTTATCAATCACGTTTTTAATATTTCAATATATATCTTTTCAATATTTAAATATTTTATTTATTTTGTAAAACAATTATAATTATACTGTAATTTTTCTATTTTCAGTGAGGGAAGAAATGCTTCAATTTTGAAAAGGAAGTTTAATGGTCAATTTAATGAATTTTGCGGCTAAAAATCATTGGATACACGTGCGACTACCAAAATGCGTATTATGTATACGCTCGTAAGAATAATTTTAATAAGACAAATGATCTGTCATATAAAAAGGAATAACACACATGCTGTATTGGTTTCTGGTGAAAACAGTTGGAACGCGCAGCCATTGGCTGTTTTCGGCACTCACCCAGGGTTAACCCCGAGTTAAATATTATCCAATCATCAAAAACATTCTGTTGGTCTAACCAATCACCATTAACCCGGAGTTAACTCGGGGCGAGTGCCGAAAACAGCCATAATGTTAATCGCAGTCAAAGATTTCAGCTAACCATATGTTATATATATACCTGTTGAGCAAATAGGACTCGAGTCAAGTCAAAAAGTCATCATATAGAAATGGGATAATTTCTAGCAATAAACAATCCCTAATTATTTCTCTGGGTAAGTTTCTCAACACGAAGAGTCTATATATATATATTCGCTATATAACAATACCGAGAACTTTTTTCTCCTAATCTAGTTTTCTAGAAATTTATTAGCCATTATTAGGCTTTCATCGTAAAAACTTTTATATCTAATTTAAACTCAGCTTCCTTAAATTATATAATTTTAATTTTTTTTCTTTTAATTGGTGATATATAAATATATAAAGCAAATAAAAACAAAAGCAAAGAAAGAAAAAAAAATTGAATATAACTCACGGGGTAATTAAAAATTATGTTTATATATACAAAACTCGTTTTTTTCTCTCGTGAAATTAAAAGTCTTTATGAAATTAATGTCCGAAGATTCTATTTCGCATTTAACGATTTTTCGGGGACGTAAAATATTTCTCGGGTAACACATACATTTCATTTGAAATACCGGGCATTCCGGAATTTATTGAGCGATCGTTTGTCTGGCCAAAGTGCTTTGCTTGGAAGATTTCTAACGTTGAAAGAGAAACAGAGAGAGAAAGAGAGAGAAAAAAAAGCAAAAATATAGTCGGGTTGTTGGACAAAAACAAAGCGTGTTGCTGCTGATTGTAATGACAGACAGACAGTTTTGTACTTACAGACAATTCACAATCATTGAGCTTTGATATGTATTTTTTTTTTTTTTTTTTTTTTTTTTTTGAAATTACTCTCGGTGCAGATATGCGACATTTTTTTTTCGAAATCACCATTTCTTTTTTTAACGGAGTCATAAAAGTCGACCAACAACTCACTATTGAATGGCTGATTGCATCAAGTAATTAATGTTGCACTATCCATAATAAATCAGAAACACTTTTTTTAGGCAGTTTCACAAAACATGCAGTTTGATTCCAACACACACGAACTATATGTATGCAAATATTTTTAAATGCGTTAATTAAGAGATTTATTATCGTTGCTTTTAATTGGCCATAATCGCGGTTAGTGTGGGAATTAATCATCACTTTATTTTTATGTTAATATTATTTAATTTCTGATTATTCTATAGCGAGTAATTTAGTAAATAATTTTGTAATTTAGTAAATAATTCAACAAATTTAGTAAATAATTTAGTAATTATTATAAAATATAATAAAAATCGAGATTTTCTGTTCTCACGTTAAGTTAGGGCCTCGTGATTAAAATTCAATTATTTTTCAAAAATTCAATTTAATTATTCTATTAAATTATTCAATTCAATTCAATTATTTTCAAGACAATTTTAATTAAATTCCATGAAAAATTTTAATTTTCTTCAAAACAATTATAATATATTTACAAATCATAATAAAATTCTTGGCAAGAATTCAATTATTTTCATAATTAATAAAAATCTTTGAAGGATTGAATGATATTCATTTTTTCAATACAAATTCAATAAACTTTCTTGATAAAATTTAATTATTTTCAAAAATTTCAATAAAATTCATGAAAAAATTCAATTATTTTCAAAAATTTTGATACAATTCTTTCCTTTCTTAAAAAAGACATGGAGTGGAAAGGTCGAATGTATCGAAAAGTATCGAAGTAAAGAATGGGCAATGAGAATGTAAAATCTTAATAGAAGGGTGTTTTTAAAATTGTTTGTACATGTGAAGGTGGCGCTGCAGTCGTATGTTATTTAAAAAGAGCGCGAATATATAAATTTTATTTTTGTTAAGAGAAAGTACTCATAATAAATCTTATTTTGCATTGTCAAAAAAAACGTCAACATTTCAAATATAAATAAGCAAATTATTAACTGAAAAAATTTGAATATTATTATTAATGAAATAATGGACTTGGACAATGGACACATAAAAACTAGCACCGTAGACGGCCGCTTGCGGCCGTCGGAGGAGCTAGTATAAAAAAATAAATAATTTCAGTACAATTTTAAATATGTATTTCACGGAAGAATTCAATTATTTTCAATTAAATTCAAATAAAATTTCTTTGTGTAATTTAATTATTTTTAAAAAATTAAAACGTAGAGTGAGTTAGTTAGTTGCAATTTTTAGAAATAATGAATTATTTTTGCATTTAAATAATTAAATTCTAGTACAACTTTTTTATAAGAATTGATTTGAAAAAAATTGAAATTATTTGAAAATAGTTAAATTCCCAAGAATAATTTTTGAAAATTGAAAAAATTAGGAAAGTTTCTCAAATTTCATTAAAATAAATTTTATATTTCAAAGAATTTTATTTTCTCACTTTAAAAAATTATTTTTAAACATTATTGTATTTTTTCAAGAATTGTAGCTAAAAATTTGGAAATTATAATTAAATTTTTCAATAATTTTTGTATTTAAATAATTCAATTATCGTTGAATTCTATAATAAGAATTGATTTAAAAAAGAATTTTAGATAAAATTTTTAAAAATAATTGAATATTAGAAGCGTTTTAAACAGGATTTTTAGGAAATAATAAAATTAAAATTTTTTTTTTCAATCTAAAATTAAATTTTTAAATTGAAATCTTATTAACATTTTATTTTATTTATTTTTTTTTTGACTTGGAAAAATTGCAGTTGTAATTTTTAGAAATAATTAAATTTCAAAAGGTTTTATATTGAAATTATTTGAAATTTTATTTAAAATAAATAATAATTTTTTAAATATTTTTTTAACAAAAATTTTTGAAGTTTTGATAAATTTAATGCGCAGAAATGATAGAAAATTAGTTTTTTGAAATTAATTAAATTTTTTTTAAATAATTGAATTCCCCAAAAAAACTTTAAAAAATTGAAACATAATTAAGTTTTGTCAAAATTCATTAAAATAAATGTTCTATCTGAAGGAATTTAACTTTATTTTATTTTTAAAAATTGTTTTGAAATATACCTGAAGTTCGAAAAATTATAATTTTTAAAAAATAATAAATTTTTCAGGAACCGATGATAAAACGAAACTAAATTAAAAATTTACGTTTAATTTTAGTTTCGTGGTGACCCGAAACAAAATTCTTTGCAAGAATTCAAATATTTTAATAAATAATAACATTCTTCGCGAAAATTAATTATATCAAAGATTTTAAATATATAATTCTTGAAAAAAATTGAATTCTACAGACATTCAATTATATTTAAAAATGTTAATAAAATTTCTTTCCATAAAAATTCAATTATTGTTTTCATAAAGACTAAAATTCAATTTTAGTCTCTGTAAAAATTCAATTATTTTCAAAAAAATTTCACGAAAGAATTCAATTTTTTTTAAAATTTTTAATAATATTTTTCGAAGGAATTCAATTATTTTCTAAAATTTTAATAAATCCTTCGAAACAATTCAATTTTATTTATACATAGTAAAATTCATTGCAAAAATTCAATTATTTTCAAAAAAATTTCACGAAAGAATTCAATTTTTTTCTTAATTCGTTATAAAAAATTTCAAAAGATTCATTTATTTTCAAAAAAATTCCACGAAAGAATTCAATTTTTTTTAATTTTTAATAATATTTTTCGAAAGAATTCAATTATTTTCTAAAATTTTAATATATTATATAATTATTTTTAATACAATTTTAATAACATTTTATAAAAGAATTCAATTTTTTTAATTTTTAACAATTTTTTTCTAAAATTGTAATAAATCCTTTAAATTAATTCCATTATATTTATAAATAGTAAAATTCATTGCAAAAATTCAATTATTTTCAAAAAAATTTCACGAAAGAATTCAATAGTATTATATGTTCAATGTCAATTATTAACAAACACGATTATTTTAAAAACTTAAAAGAAATTGTTCATAAAATTCAATTATTTTCAAAATTTTTAATGAAAATTATTAATGAAACTCCATTATTAAAAAAAAAAATTCAAAGAAATTCTTCAAAAACAATTTAATTTACTTAGAATTTTCAAAAATTTTAACAAAATTCTTCATGAGAATTCAATTATTTTCCAAAATAATAAAATTCTTCGAAAGAATTCTATTATTATCAAATTTTTTGATTAAATTCTTTGCAAGAATTCAATGATTTTTAAAACATTAATTTTAAAATTGAAAATATTCAAAAAGAAAAAATATTTAAAAAATTAGGAAACAATAAACTATAACTTCAAACTGCGAACAGATTATCAGATTGCAACGATTATTAAAATAGATTATAATAATATTATTTCTTTAAGTATTTTATTGTTTGCTGTGATTTTTTAATTGAAATTAACTAATTGAGTTTCTCAGATATTTATTTTCGTTCTGTACTGAAGTAAATAATATTGTTTTATTTTTAAATTATTTAGTTTTTTAGTTTAGTTATTTGAGTCGACACAAAACTAAATTCAATTTATTAATTTAGTTTCGAGTCGTCTTGAAACTAATTTAATTTGTTAATTTAGTTTCGAGTCGACACGAAAATCAATCTATTTTGTTAATTTATAGTTTCGAGTCGACACGAAACTAAACTCAGTTTGTTAATTTAGTTTTGAGTCAACTCAGAAACTAAAACGAAACTAAACTTTTCGTAATTGTCCCTGAAATTTTCATTAAATTTCAAAAAGAAAGTTTTTGTAATTAACATCAGTGGGCTGTAAAATGTCTCGCGCATTAGTTATGCTATAGTTTAGTAAATAATTTTGCTCCTCTTAGAGAAAGGATTGTATTTAGTAAATAATTTAGTTATTCAGTAAATAATTTATTTATTCAGTAAATAATTTAGTTATTCAGCAAATAATTAGTTATTTAGTAAATAATGAAAAAAATCGCCTTTGTAGTGAACTAATTTTGAATTTGTTTTCAGAAGCAGAGATTCTTCACTGGAAAATAATGAACAAGGAAGAAATGGAGGGTTGAAGAATGCGGTAGGTACAGGTCTGATCAATATGTGTAATGAGTAAACTATATCATTAGAATATCGCGCCGGCAAACCGTGAGTCGTGTATCCAAAAAAAAAGAGAAGAGAGAGAGAGAGAAAAAAATAAATAAGGAGTGCCGAAGAAGGCGCCCCATGGCGCGCGACATGCCTCAGGTCTGACCGCCATTTAGTGTGAAGTTGTCTGGGTCGAGTCCAAGGGAATTGCTTCTTAATTTTGAAAATCAAATATTTCGAAGGAATGAAGCAGACATTCGCCTCATCATATGGACGATGATGTGCAAAATCGCCAATTTCGATCTATGTATCGACCAACCATATATACAATGGTATTTGTATACCATATACCATTCCTATATGGCGCCATTTATTCGGTTTACGATTCGCCGACTTAGTCACTTCTATTTAATTTCATTTCTACATTCTTCAGTTTTATATATCGTGTGAGTGTGTGTATATAATTAATAGATAAGATCATCATTATATACGTCTATATAGAAAACAATTTACCCAACAGTCTATAATTATAGTATTGCACCATATTAATTGGGACAACTTTAATATCATCTCTTTTTCTTTATTTATATATACAGCGCATACATTGTAAGAAAGTCCATTTCTATAATCAGATGATGAGAAACTGCTTTTTTCTTTTAATTCGACATTTAATTATTTATTAAAGTTCGATGATTCTTGTCTATTAATTTCTTTTGTATATCATGGTTCTTAATTATTATCTTATTTTTTTTTTTTTTGACTAGGTATATTGTTCTTATCATTTTTTCTTTTGTTTCAAGGAACACAACACCTTCGCAACTGATTGTTTCATCATTTGGAGAGGATCAACTCTTTGCATTTGAACCGGTTCATTATAATTCTGCGAGGAGGAAACGATGAGAATTATTGTTTTCGTAGTTTTATGGAAAGGTGAGATTTTTTTTATATCTATATTTAGTAAAATTAATACTAAATGAACTGAAAATTTAATATTTGCTTCAATTTAAATTTTTCTATAGTAAAATTTTTATATTATTTAAAAAATATAAATATAAATAAATGTTTAACATAAATAAATACTTTCTTTTTATCTTTATTTTTATAATTTTTATTTATAATTTCCGTAATTTCTGGTTTATTTTTTTTTTACAAAATTTTTTTATTTTCAGATTCCCTTCATCGATTCAAATAAAAGGGTGGAAAATTATTAAACTTCGGAACCAAACATTCAAATTTAAAGGTCGGTAATTAGGATTTTTTAACTCTTTTTAAAAAACAAGGATTTTATTGTATTTAAATATTTGAAAAATCAATATCTTTTAGCGTTTAAAAATAAATTTGCAAAACTAATTACAGAACTATTCTCTATATTTATAAATTTTTAATTTATGTCAATTCGGAGTTATTTAGATTTAGATTATTTACTTATTTAGATAAAAAGTTGCGACGAATTTTTAATCAATTTTCGAAAATAATTAAATTCTTTAAAAGAATTTTACTATAATATTTTAGAAAATAATGAGTAATAATTATTGTACAATTAATAATAGGTAGATTTTTTAATTTTGAATTTGAAGTCAATAAAAATTTTTGAAGTTGATATTTGATAATAGAAAATTGAAATTTTCATATTGATAATTAATTAAAAGTAGTGTTTAGTCAGTAACATTTGTATTGAATATATATTATAATAAATTTCAAATTTAAAAGCCAGTAATTTGCGTTTTTGGAATTTGTGTAAAGTAAATTCCGGTTTTATCTTTTTAACTTTTTAAATTCGATGTTAAAAATTAACTATTCTTTTATTTCAATATTTAAAAATTCAAGTTCATTTATTGTATTAAAAAAAATTAATTATTGAGTACAATAATAGAATAAGGAAATTAAATTAAGGAAAAAGAACATTAATATTGAATAGTTAATAAATAGGGGGAAAAAATTATTTTTGTGACTTCTAATTTATTATTTGTTTATTTACAGGAATGAGAATGGATGGGTTTATCGAACTCGAGAGGAGGAAAATTGTCATAATGGAATTGTATCTATATTGAATCATCATATTCATATGAATGAAGTGCAAGTGGAAAATTTGTAAAGTGGAATAAGGAACGGCGAATATAATGATGGAGGTATGTGCTATTCACTACATATATACGTGGAGATATATTATTTGACAGTGGTAGTAGTGTTAGAGTTATGTTATGGCCGCCATAAACGAAATGAGAAAACTGTCCAGCCGCCGTTGAAAAATCTCTGCAGAATACAAATGCTTGATTTAACTCGCACGCCTTTTGTGTCTGAAAGCGGGATTATGATAACGATAGACGCGCAGCAACTCACATACACACACAGAGAGAGAAAAGTCCTGTTTGCTCCTTTGCCGAGGTCACAATAATAATAATTATACAAATTTTCATTTCAACGCTCTTCTTCTTCTCTTTTTCACGCACAATCCGAAATTTCGTTTTACTCCATAAATTTCAAAAGAGTTCGCAAGATCTTTTTTAAGAGTTGCCACAGGTCCGGGAAATCAGGGAATTCAGGGAAAAGTCAGGGATTTTGATTAAAAGTAATGAAAAAAATTAAATGCTTAGAATTTATAAGAAATTCAATTCTGTTAAAATAAGTTTCAATTTTAAAAGTTTTAACTCAATGCTTTGAAAAAATTCAACTATCTTAATAAATGTCAAAATTCTTTTCAGAAAATCAATTATTTTCAAAAATTCTCGTCAACATTTGAATTATCTTAATAAATAGCAAAATTCTTCGCCGAAATTCAATTGTATTCAGGAATTTTAATAAAATTCATTGCAAATTCAATTTTTTCATAAATAACAATATTCAACACAAGAATTCTATTATTTTCAAATTTAATAAAATTCTTCGCAGAAATTCAATTATTTTCATAAATAATATTATTAATCACAAGAATTCAATTATTTTCGAAAATTTGAATAAAATTCATGTCAAAATTTCAATTATTTTCAAAAAATTTTCTTAATTCAATGATTTTCAATATTCTACTATTATAATAAAATTTTCCAAAAGAATTCAATTATTAAATAAAAATTTTGATAAAAATTCTGCACGAACATTAAATTATTTTCCAGAATCATATAGAAACTTCACATGAATTCAATTATTTCAAGCAGAATTTGTATAAATGTTTTAAAAAAAATCAAATGTTTTAAAATTTGGCAGTAATTTCTTCGCAGTAATTCAATTATTTTCATAAATTTTTAAATTCTTTTTAAGGATGTAATTATTTTCATAAATATAATAAAATCATTCCGAGGAAGTCAATTTATTATTTTTACAAATAACAATATTCATTACAAGAATCCAATATTTTCAAAAATTGTAATAAAATTCATTGCAAAATTTCAATTATTTGAAAAAAACTTCCTTATTCAAAAATTTATATATATAAATCTATTACTTTAATAAAATTTACCCAACGAATTAAATTATTTAAAAACAATTTTGACGAAATTCTACACAAATATTTAATTATTTTCTAAAATAATGAAAAGTTTACAGGAATTCAATTATTAAAAATAGAATTTGCATAATTTTTTTTTAAAAAAAGTCAATTGTTTAAAACTTTTTTATAAAATTCTTTGCAATAATTTAATTATTTTCGTAAAGAATAAAATTCATTGCAAAATTTCAATTATTTTTAATATACAATTTTAATCCAATTCCTCGAAAAATGTAATTATTCTTAAAAATTTTATTAAAATTCACCAAAATTGAATTATATTCACATTCAGGAATTTTTATAAAATTCATTTTAAAATTCTATTATTTTCATAAATAACAATATTCATTACAAGAATTCAATTATTTTCAAAATGAATAAAATTCTTCGCATGAAATTCCATTATTTTCCAAAAATCTAAAAAAAATTGTCAATATTTCAATTTTGTCTTCATAAATGAATAGCAAAATTCTTCGACAAATTTTAATTATTTTCAGGAATTTTGAATTAATTGCAAAATTTATTTTTATTTTCATAATTCATCGCACAAGAATTCAATTTTTTGTCAACAGTAATAAAATTCATGGCAAAATTTCAATTATTTTCAAAAAGTATTATTTTAATAAAATTTTCCAAAAGAATTCCACTATTAAACAAAAATTTAGATAATATTCTACACGTACATTCAATTATTTTCCAAAAAAATAAAAACTTGACAGGAATTCAATGATTTAAAATAGAATTTGCATACATTTTTTCAAAAATTTTAATAAAATTCATGTCAAAATTTCAATTATTTTCAAAAATTTTTCATAATTCAATAATTTTCAATATTTTGTATTATTTTAATAAAATTTCCCAAAAGAATTCAATTATTAAAAATAGAATTTGCATAAATTTTTTTCGAAAAAAATCAATTGTTTGATACTTTTTTATAAAATTCTTCGTATTGATTCAATTATTTTCATAAATAATAAAACTCATTGCAGAATTTCAATTTTAATCGGATTCTTCAAAAAATGCAATTATTGTTAATAATGTTATTAAAATTAGTCGAAAGAATTCAATTATTTAAAAATTTGTTTATTAAATTATGTATAGGTAAGAATTCAATTTTAAGAAACATTCAATAATTATTTAATAAATTATCTATGTTTGTATTTAAATAATTAAATTCTCGTAGAATTTTCTAATAAAAATTGATTTAAAAATTAATTTCAGTTAAAGTTTTAGATAATAATTGAATTTTGGAGAAGTTACTAATAATTGCAATTTTTAGAAATAATTTAATTTTTTAAAAGCAGGTTTCAAAATAAAATCATTGAAAATCTGAATTTTTCATACTTTTTTTAATTAAAAATTCTATGGAACTAATTTTTTTCAAAAAGCTTAATTGAAATTTTTTAAAATTATTTCAAGTTTTTATTTTCTAATGTATATTTAATTAATGAATTTCTTTAATTATTATGAGTTGTTGAATTTCAAAAAGGTTTGAATTTGAATGTTTTGAAGAATTTTAATTGCTATGGAAAAATAATAATTAAATACTTATTTAAAAATGAAGTTATTGATGTTTTTGAATAATTTTACAATTAAAGAAATTTGTAAATAAATCTAATAGAAAATTTTTTTGAGTAGGTATCTAATAATTTTTAGATTGTTTCAGAATATTCTTTAGGGTCAGGGAAAAAGTCCAAATTTTGTCTGGAAATCAGGGAGAAGTCAGGGAAAATCAAAATTAAATTTTTGTGGCAACTCTGTTTTCTTATCAAACTGGATCACTATTTTCTTCTTTCACTTCGAATAAGGAAATTAGAATAATTTTTACTACCCCACGATCGACACGAGAGAGGAAGTTTTGAGAGGAAAATTTTTTTGTTTTGTATTTCCAAATTTATAATTTAATTCTACGAAATTTAAGCAGAAAAAAAATTGAATAATCTCATTGAAATGAATCAATTTGTATCGCGGCGAAATATGCTTCTTGCACCCTGCGATAAAAATTTGTTATTTATTGTTATTATTGCGCTATTATTGCTATCATTATGTTCTTTATTGATTGCTATTTATTGTCTTCTATATTAAGAGGTATAAATTGAATTTATAGTCGCAAGTTAAGGCATAAAATTTATATGCAATGCAGACTTTTGTGGACTCTTTATGCTTTATATTGCGCGATAATATTGTAAGTTGTATAAAGTGCTAGATTGTCCTATATGTTCACCATTAGTTCAGCGAGCTATGCCTTGAGCAACATTAACAATTTCAGATACTATGTAGTGTGTCTATACTGATCGAAGCGAGATTAAATACCTGCTCTGGCAAATGTTACACGCGCTCAAATGAAAAATGACACATAATAGCCATAAACAGGGTTAACTGACTTGTGAATCTAATCCGCTTTCACTTCTTATAGGGTGGTAGCAAGAGTAGGACGTTCTCTAAGGTTTATAATTAATTGTTAGCAATTTTAATTCTTCACTCACAGCTTTTCTCGCTTCACTCTCTATAATAATTGATAATAATGCGTAAATGGAAAAATTTACGTTTCATTTGTCTTTTCGTTTCGTAAATATATATTTTAGTATTTAAATTTTTTATGTATTTTTTATTTTTGTTATTTATTTATTTTTTATTTAATTAAATACAAAGTAATTCATATAAAATTTAATATTAAATTTTAGTATTTGAATATTTAATACACCCGCAGAAAAAAGATATTTGACTCAGAGCCAACTAAATTTTTTATTTGTTTGAAAAAAGTTTCATTTGGTTCTAATAAATTTATTTAGTCAAAATAAATTTCATTCAGTTGAAATAAAATGTATTTAGCCCAAATAAATTTTATTCAGTTGAAATAAATTGCTTTTAGTCCAAATCAATTTTATTCAGTTGAAATAAAATTGTATTTAGCCGATATAAATTTTATTCAGTTGAAATAAATTTTATTTAATAGATAAAAAAATTTTATTTGTATCGAATAAAATTTGTATATAAATAATATACAAATAATGAAATTAAACATTTAATTATTGAATTTTATTGAAATTTTTAGAAAATAATTAAATTCTTCTCAGAATTTTATAACAATTTTATAAAATAATCTAATTCATTCAAGGAAATTTATTAAAATATAGAAAATAATTAAATTCTTTCAAAGAATAGATAATATTAATGGTTTTTATTAGAGTTTTTGTAAATAATTAAATTCTTTTGAAGAATTTTTTTGTGTTTTTTTTAAATAATGTAGTTTTTTGAATAATTTCATAATTGAAAATTTAGAAAATAATTGAATTAAACAACGAATTTTTTTTAACTTTTTAAAATAATTTTCAAAATAATTATTGCGATGAATTTTACTTAGAAAGGATTTCTTGACAAGAATTTATTTCAAATTTTTGAAAATAATTGAAATTCTGTAAAGAATTCAATTATTTATGAAAAAAATTGAATTCTTGACAAGAATTTATTTCAAATTTTTGAATATAACTGAAATCCTCCGAAGAATTCAATTATTTATGAAAAAAATTGAATTTGAAATTTTTAAAAATAATTGAAATCCTCCGAAAAATTTTTATTAATAATAAAAATAATTGAAATCTTCCAAAGAATTTTATTTTTTATGATGATAATTGAATTCTTGACAAGAATTTTACAATTTATAAAAATAATTGAATTTTTTTGAAGAATTTAACAAGAATTGTTAAAAATAATTTAATTTTTATTAAAAATAATTTTAAAAAATAATTGTATTCTTTCGAGAAATTTTATTTTAATTAATTTATTTATTTTTTTAAAATTGTATTGAAAATAGGTAGAATTTTATTATTTATGAAAATATTTTTATTCTTGAGAAGAATTTTCTTAGTTTTTCGAAAATAATTGAATTCTTAGGGAGAATTTTACAATTCATAAAAATAATATTGAATTGTTTCGAAGAATTTTATCGAACATTTTGAAAATATTTGAATTTTTCGAAGGAATTTTATTAAAAATTTTGAAAATAATGATTTTTTTAAAAGAATTATATCAAAATTGTTGAAAATAATTGAATTTATATTAAAATTCTTGAAAATAATCGAATATCGAATAATATTTTTAAAAATAATGGTATTCTTTCGAGAAATTTTATTATGTACTTAATGAGTGAATTCTTTAAATTTTAAATCTAATTATTCAAAAATTAATTGTTAATTTTTGAAAAGAAAACATTTTTTAATTTGCAAAATAATTAAAAATGGAATACCGCGTTCCGCGCTTATCATTTGCGCTAGTTTAGTATTAAAATAGAAAAAAAATGTTTCGCGTTTTGTCTGCGTGAATAATTAAAAGAAATATATAGAGCGAGTATTTTTTAGAACTACGTATATATAATAATGTAAAGAATTTTCTGAAATGTCATTAACTTTCTTATGTTGTAATAATGTTAGCCTTGATTTTTTGCGAGTGATTATTTTTTATTTTTGTTTTAGGCAACAAATGTAGGTATTATTTAAATTTATTATGCACCACAAAACGAGTCATTGTGATTCGCTGTAGGGAGGGTATAAAAAAACAGTAGTCGTCAAAGCTGTCGACAAACGGATACTTACACTGCATATAAAGAAGAAAATATTAAAACCAGTTTACAAGTTTTTATGCATACAAATGACTTTTAAATTTTAGTTTGTAAAATAAAAATAAGTGTCTTACCAGTAAAGAGTCTTGCAAAAGGTTTAGTTTTTGTTCTTTGTTCTAATACAAAATTTGTCCGAATTATCTGCGTATATAGTATTTTATAGTCTATTTATCCGTTTTTTCTGTTGTCAATTATTTATTAGTTATAAATTGTTATTTTCTATTGTGAATTATTTATTAACTAGGTAATAAATAATTTTATTTAATTTATTAACTAATAAATAATTTTATTTTATTTATTAACTAATAAATTAGTCACAATAAATTAGTCCTTAGTTATTAGATAATCTTTATTATCAGCTACTAGTTGCAAATAATTAGGAATTAGTTATAAAAAATTAGTTATTAGTTGTTTATTAGTTATATATTTAATAATTCTTTATATAATTCAAAATTATTATTCAGCAATTTGTTACAGATCTGGAATTGACGTGACTTTTGGAAACTTTTCGACGAAGAAATTCTAATCTGCCCGAAAAATGAAAAGCTCAATTACTTTGGATACGAAACGAGCAAAATTATATGAACTGCGATAAAAAAAAGGACTGTTATGAATTAAAATTGATGTGAGAGTAGAAAATTATCACTGTTTTGGGGCAAAAAGGTATTTAATTTTGATTTAATATTCAGTGTTGCCACAGGTCAGGGAAATCAGGGAAAAGTCAGGGATTTTTTATAATAAGTACTGGAAAAAATTGAATTTTGGAGAAGTTACAAAAAATGATTGCAGAAATTCAATTATTTTCAAAAGTAATAAAGATCTTCGCAGAAATTAAATTCTGTTCAAAAATAAAAAAAATTCTCGTCAAAATTTCAATTATCTTTAAAAATAATAAAATTCTTCTCCAAAATTAAATTATTTTCAAAAATTTCAATAAAATTCTTGGCAAAATTTCAATTATTTTCAAAAATTTTCCTCAGTTCAACGACTTTCAATATCTACTATTTTAATAACATTTTTCAAAAGAATTTAATTATTTTAAAAAAATGTTTATAAAATTCTAAGCAACCATTAAATTATTTTCAAACATAATAAAAATTTCACAGCAATTCAACTATTTACAAATTTTTTTATAAATTTTTTCGCTAAATTAAGTTTGATAAAATTTTTCTTGATAATTCTATTTTGAGAAACATTCATTTATTCAACAAATTATTTATTTGCATTTTATTTGTATTTAAATAATTGAATTCTCGTAGAATTTTCTAATAAAAATTTATTTAAAAATGAATTTCAGTTAAAATTTTAGATAATAATTGAATATTAAAAGCATTATGGCATGAATTTTTAAAAATAATTGACAATTGAATTCCTGCAACGAATTTCATTACATTAAATTCTAAATAATTGAATTCTTTTGAGAAAATTTATTAAAATAGTAGATTTTGAAAATATTTGAATTTCAACGAAGAATTTCAATATTCGTGAAATGTAATTAAGTTCTTGCAAAAAATTTTGAAGAAAATAATTCCATTTTTCGAGGAATTTATTTAAAATTGTATTAAAAATAATTGAAATCCTGTGAAGAATTTAATTATTTATGAAAATAATGGAATTCTTACAACAAGTAGATTTTGAAAATATTTCAATTTCAACAAAGAATTTTATTATTTGTGAAATGTAATTTAATTCTTGCAACGAATTTTCAATTATTTTTTAAAATATTTAAATTCAATTATTTTCAAGAGTTTTAATAAAATTTCAATTATTTTTAACAATTCTGATAAAATTCGTCGAAACAATTCTATTATTTTTATATAAATTGTAAAATTATTGTCAAGAATTCAATTATTTTTGTAAATAATAAAATTCTTCTGAGAAATTCAATTTCTTTTAATAAAATTTCTAGGAAAAAATCCAATTATATTCAAGATAATTTTAATAAAATTTCTCTAACAGGTTCAATTATTTTTAAAAATTGTAATAAAATTTTTTAAACAATTCAATTGTTCTCAAAAGTTTTTAATAAAATTCTTTTAAAAAATGTAATTATTTACAAAAAATGAAATAAAATTGTTTAAAATAATTAAATTTTCTGTGAATAATTTTAATATGATTTAATAAGAAAATTATTAATTACAATTAATCATAAACACGATTATTTTAAAACTTTAAAGAAAATCTTCATAATATTCAATATTATACTTATAATTTTCAGTAAAAATTGTTTTAAAAAAACTCCATTATTTTTATGAAAATTGAAATAAATTCTTCAAAGCAATTCAATTATTTTAAAGAATTTTAATAAAAATCTTGCCAAGAATTAAATTATTTTCTATACAATTACATCGAAAATTTCATTATTTATGAAAATAATTGAATTCTTGAATAGAATTTTATTAAAACTTTTTTAAATAATTGAATCCCTGCGCGAAAAAATTTATTATTTCTACAAATAATTGAATTTTTGCAAAATTTTAAATATGAAGTGAATTTTTGAGAAGAATTTTATTAAAATTGTATTTAAAATAATTGAATTCCAATGAAAAATTTATACTATTCATTGATATTATTGAATTCTTTCGAAGAATTTAAAAAAAATGTTTAAAAATAATTTAATTTTCCCTGGAATTCAATTAAAATTGTATTTAAATAATTGAATTCTTCATAAAATTCAATTACTTTCAAATTTTTCAGTAAAAATTATTAAAAAAAATTTCCATAATTTTCAAAAAAATTGAAATATATTTTTAAAAACAATTTGATTATTTTAAAGAATTTTAATAACAATCTTGTCAAGAATTAAATTGTTTTCAATATAGTTTTAATTGCATTTCCTCGAAAGAACTCAATTATTAAAAAAAAATTTTGATAAAATTCTTGAAATGAATTAAATTATTTTCAAATTTTTTTATAAATACCTTACAAGAATTCAATGATTTTCAGTACATTAATTTAAAAATTTTGAACAGTTAAAAAGTTAGTAAACAAAGAAGCAGACAGCAACTAATTCAAACTGCGAACAGATTATACCGGAATATAACGATTATTATTAATCTATATTAATCTGCATATTAATATAGATTTTTATAAGTTGTTGAATTTCATAAAGGTTTGAATTTGAAATTTTTGAAAATCTTAATTCCTATGGTAAATAAAAATGATTAAATATTTATTGAAAATAGAATTTATTAGTGTTTTCGAATAATTTTATAATTAAAGAAATTCGTAAGTAAATGTATAATAGAAGTTTTTTTTTGTATCTAATAATTTTTAGAGTGAATCAGAATAGGTATTTTTTAGGGTCAGGGAAAAGTCTAAATTTTGTCTGGAAATCAAGGAGAAGTCAGGGAAAAACAAAATTTAATTTTTGCGGTAACTCTGATATTTTTTAAGATTTGCTTGAGTATAGTATATTTGCTTACAAAAAATTATTTCTGTTGAATAGAATTTGGAGGAATTTTATTTGGACGAATTTCGTTTCGAGATGAATTTGGAGAAATTCTTTTGGAGCATCTTCATTTGCAGATAAATTCGAAGGAGTTTCGAATCCAACGAATAATTTCCTCAATAAGGAAATTTTGACTTCCTTCAGCGCGCAGTTTACGATAAAACAACGTGAGAAACATCAAATCGCAGCACTACTCGTGTTCACTGGACCGTTCTCGATTCCTGTCAGACAAGGCGGTGCCTTCACATAGTGTGTCCCATAAGCAAAACAGGACATTTTGAACATAGAAGCCTATACGAACGGGCGATTCAGAATTAGATGTTATCTTTGATGAGCCGTGTGCTTCGAAGTCCTCCGAGGCGCACATGGAAAGTTCTCTCTCTCTCTCTCTCTCTCTTTCTTTCTTTCTTTCTTTCTTTTTTTTCTCTTCTATTTCTTTCTCTCTTCCTGAGAGACCCGCGCCGCCAATCGCCGCGAGATACAGATCTTCTTGGCGCCATCGTCAGGCTCCATAAGGACCTCGTATGTCCTCAGTCCCCAACTAAACCGAAGATACTTTCAAACCCTTAAATGCGGTTAAAGCGTAACCGATACCCCGACGGGGGGTCCTTAATTCTTTTGCGTAGCTTCAAAAAAAAGGAAAAATTTTTTTTTTTTGGAAAATATATTCTTATCCCTTGAAAACTACCCTTCTATTCAAAAACAAAATCTTCTTTCTACTTTTTTTGAGTTTTTAAATGAGTCTTTTTAATCCTTCATGTGACATATTTTTTTCGAGTTTGGAAATAGGGGAATTCTTCTGTTATATTTCTGATTGATTTTTGCTTGATGAGAAATGATATTTACTCGTGTTTTGATATTATTAGGGTTTAATCTATATATCTAGAACATAATTAAGTTCTGTTTGTCTATTCATCCATGGCATCGTTTCTATACTGTCGTTTTGGATTCGCATTTCTTTTTTGATGATTCTCGATGGCACAAGGACTCTTATGCGGCATATAGATATTATAATTTGATAGAATTTCTTCTCTCGTTTGAAGAAATTCTTTCTGTTATATAACAATTTTTAGAAATATTAATTTACGTTCAAAAAAAATTATTTTTGTAATTAATTGTTATTTTCAATTATTTTTAATTATTTTGTATTTTCAATTATCTATCGAAATCTATTTTAATATTCTTTTTATTCCGAATGTTTGTTTGTAATTCAAAGTTATAGTTGTCTTTGATTTCTTTTTTATTTCTTGAATTTTTTTGATGATATTCTATATTTAAATGTTTTTAATTTTAAAATTAATGGAGGTATTGAAAATAATTGAATTCTTATAAAGAATTTTATGAAAGATTTTGGAAATAATTGGATTTCTGCGACAAATTTTATTACAATTCTTGAAAATAATTAAATTCCTCGGGAGAATTGTATTATTTATAAAAATAATTGAATTCTTGCGACAAATTTTATTAAAATTTTTTTAAAATAATCGAATTGTTTTAAAGAACTTCTTATAATTTCTTTGAATATAATAAATTTTTTTTACTAATTTTAATTGAAAATTTGAAGTAATTAAATTTCACGAAGAATGTCTTTCAAATTTTTTAAATAATCGTTTTTGTTAATAATTGTACTTGAGAATTTAATACTTGAATTATATTGAAATTTTATGTAAATAATTGAATTCTTCTCAAAATTTTATAAAAATTTTAATGAAATTATTAATAAAGAATTTAATTATTTTCAAGAATTTCTTTCAAGATTCTAAAATAGTCGTTTCTATTAATAATTGTAATTGAAAATTTGATAACTTAATTATATTGAAATTTTTTTTAAATAATTGAATTCTTCTCAAATTTTTATAAAAATTTTAATGAAATTATTGAGAAAAAATTTAATTATTTGTAAGAATTTCTTTCAAGATTCTAAAATAGTCGTTTTTGTTAATAATTGTAATTGAAAATTTGATAATTGAATTATATTGAAATTTTATGTAAATAATTGAATTCTTCTCAAAATTTTATAAAAATTTTAATATATTATTAATAAAGAATTTAATTATTTTGAAGAATTTCTTTCAAGATTCTAAAATAGTCGTTTCTATTAATAATTGTAATTGAAAATTTGATAACTTAATTATATTGAAATTTTTTGTAAATAGTTGAATTCTTCTCAAAATTTTATAAAAATTTTAATGAAATTATTGATAAAAAACTTAATTATTTTGAAGAATTACTTCCAAGATTCTAAAAAAAGTCGTTTTTGTTAATAATTGTAATTAAAAATTTGATATTTGAATTTTACTGAAATTTTTTGTAAATAATTGAATTCTTCTCAAAATTTTATTACAATTTTTCAAAATTATTCAATTATTTCGAGAAATTTTATAAAAGTTTTAATGAAATTATTGATAAAAAATTTAATTATTTTGAAGAATTTTTTTTATGTTTCTAAAATAGTCGTTTTTGTTATTAATTGTAATTAAAAATTCAATTCAATTCAATTCTTACAAAGAATATTATTATTTATGAAAATAATTTAAATTTTGTGAATAATCTTATCAAACTTTTTGAAAATAATTGAATTATTCCGAAGAATTTCATTAAAATTTTTGAAAATAATTAAATTTTTTCGACGAATTTTTTTTTAATATTCAAAATATTTTAATTCTTCCTTAGAATTGTATTATTTATAGAAATAATTGAATTCTTGAGAAGAAATTTATTACATGTATAAAAATAATTGAATTCTTTCGACAAATTTTATAAATATTTAAAAATGATTAAATTTCTTTCTGCATATTGTATTATTTCTTAAAATAATTGAATTGTTGCAAAGAATATTATTATTTATAAAAATAATTGAAATCTTGTGAAGAATTTTTTCAACTTTTTTTCACTTTTTGAAAATAATTTATTTGTTTCGAAGAATTTCATTAGAAATTTTGAAAATAATTGAATTCTTAGGACGAATTTTAAAAAAAAATTTAATTCTTCTGTATGATTATGTATTATTATTATAGAAATAATTAAATTATTGGAAAGAATATTATTATTTATGAAAATAATTTCTGAAAAGAGTTTTATTATTTATAACAATAATTGAATTGTTGCGAAGAATTTTTTTAAAATTAAAAAAAAAAATAATAATAGTTAATTAGTTAATGAGTCAATTTTATTAAATTTTGAATAAATTATTCAATTTTTGAAATTGATACGTTGAATTGAAATTAAATTAAATTAAAATTGATATTTGAAGTAAAAATTAGTATATATAATAGAAATAAATTTCACTAAAAGAAAGAAGTGATTTCAAGTTGAATAATATTTGTCATATTTTTTTTTAGGGACGAAGGAAATTGGAGAGAATCGTTATAATTAGATAATATTACACTAATCCTTTAAATAAACATACATAGTTGGATCATTATCGAAGCAGCATTCTATTAAAGGGAGCAGAGAGGAAAAGCGAAAACTTACTCGAGAGAGAGAGGGAGAATCCAAGGGCTCTCTTTGTATAATCTTTGTTCGGATCTGGTCGTAATTGTGGAAAAATTATAGCAATAGGCTTTACCCACAGAGATCGCCTAGAGGGATTTACTGCGGCTTCAAGTGGATTTATTACAATTAATATTTCTGAGCATTCTTCAAGTATAATCCTTGCCTTCTATAGATGTTCTGAGGTGCAATTGATACTGTGGTATTTCTTCTTTGTGTATATAGTTGGCACGTGGCCTACCAGTCTTTTGTCATTTTTACAAATCCTTTTCCGCTGCACTTCATTTTCAAGTTTTTCACTTTTCCTCTCGCCTCGACGTTTTTCTTTTTTTTCTGAAAGTGGATTTTTTCTATTTCAATAAATTCGTGTTGAATTTCGCCCTTTTCTTTCTTCTTCCCAAAGTGGATTTTTTTTTGTTTCGAAATAAATTCTTGATGAATTTCGTCCTTTTTATTCTTTTTCCCGCAAAGTGAATTTTTTCTGTCTCAAAATAAATTCGCGCGTTAATTTTCGTTCTTTTTATTCGGTTTGATTCTTTTTCCCAAAGTGAATTTTTCCTATTCGAAAATAAATTCGTCTTTCTCGTTTTATTCTTTTTTCCAAAGTGCGGATTTTTTTCTATTTCCATAACTCTCGATGTTAAATATCGTCTTAAAAATAACTAAACTTTCTTATTATTTTGATAATAAATAAAAGGTAAATTACCAAATTGTAATAGATTGTACAAAAAAAGAAATATTTTCACGGCGTTATTATTACGATATTTGTTCACATTCTGAGGATATTCTCGTATAAGATTATCTCTTGAACTAAAGTTATGTATTCGAATGGTAGAAGATTTCATTCATAGATAGAGTCAATTATTGTTTTTTACTTGTTTTTTCCAACACGTTTGGAACTAATTTAAAATTTAGAATATTCCCCTCTCGATCTTCTCATTTGATAATGAAAAATATGATTCTTAATAGGTCGATAAACGTTCAGGTCGCTGGAATGCCCCGCCCCGGTTTCCTTTATATTTTCTAATTGAATTATATTTTTAACAAAAAAAAAAAAAAATAATAAAAATAAACTCCAAAAGCTGTTTTGGGTCAATGTTTCATATAAACGTAAATTGCTTCTTTAAAAATTTTTTCTGAGAGCCACCAACATTATATTTTATTACATTAAAAAAAAAAAAAAATTCCTTGGGATTTTTGTTTTTATTGTAGATAATTATTTATTGGCAATTATCTAAAGATAGTAATTATTTTTTATGAGAGATCAATTTTTTTTGGTAGAAAAAAAGGTTTATAATTTCCGTTAAATTTTTTTTCCTGAAGAGGATTTTATATTTTATTTTGATTTATTTGTTTTTATTCATTATTGTTGAAAATCTCTAAGATGGGAGCGATTCAGTTCAGAAATAATTTATTTTATTTTTAATCTAATAAGTAGCTTTTGTTTTTTTAATACATTTTTGAGACAAAAATGAAAAATTTGTAATATTTTTGACTTCACTAACGATTTATTTCGATTTGCAGATATTGCTGGGAACTTTATTCGCCTTCAGAGGAATTAAAACAAATGGAGTATTGGAACGTTGGATCATTTTGGAAATCAGAGTTCAATTCTTATGGATACTGTTGGCATTGGAAAATTTTCTTCAACTGAAACCTTCTTGGCAACATGTTGAAGAATGAATGGCGCCAGTTTTTACGTGAGATCCGCCCATGGGTTATAAATATTTTTTTCTCTCATCGTTCGGTCTCTCAAGTTCATATATGTTCCCACCTGAAATAAAGGTGCATGGGACCATCTCGTTCAAAATGTGTCACCTGAGCCTGGTAGCAAACACTGATTTGGTGTCACGATAGCGGACACTTTGAGTTCTCAACTTTATCTCATTGCAAGATTAACAAACAAGGAAATATTCTTTCAATTTGAATATTCAATTTGAAAATTAAGTTTTTCATATTCTCGAACGTAAGTTTTAATTAGTATTCTTTGTCGTTGTAGTTATCTCTTAATTAACTCTTTTTTTGTATTTTCTATTCAATTCTATAAATTCTTTTCACAATCATTTTTATTAAAAACAGAATGTCGTTGAAAATTCAATTTTTTTTATTAAACTCCAATTCTCATTTCTGAGATTCGAAAATTTAGATATTTTGAGTTTGAAATTGAGAAAATGGTCATAAAATCATTAAATCGTTTGTTATAGGAGTTTTATGCTCGAGAAAGAATCGTTCGCCTGCTGTGAAAAGACATTAAAATAGTAGAGATTCCTAATATCAATTCGATTTTATTATCTACTTGTACCGATCATAACGATCTTGAATGTTGAAAATTCACACCTAAATTAAATTTTATATTTTAGAATTTCTCATCTATATAGAGAAACCAATAAACTGTTTTAATAAATTTCGTATCATTAACGGTATATTTCCAATTATTTTAAAAAGCCGAACGATATTTCTCGCGTTTAATTAAAAATTGCCCTGGCACTTCAAATTAAAATCGATCCATTAAATATTTCTTTCAGAAAGTTCTGAAGGTTTTTTTTTTACTTTTTTTGAAAGCGTAAATGTTCCTTTCAAAAAAAGGAAAAGGAAAGAAAAAAAAGATAATTATATAGAGAAAATATGAAATAAGTTATGATATATATTTTTCAGGAGTTTGGAATATTTTGCCTGCGCTCGCTGGAATGGGAAAAAGAAGGATATGGATGAATGTTTTTGTGGATTCAAGTGAGGTGGCTGGATGATAAGATCTCTTTTCCTTCGCTCAGCCCCAAAAATCTACTCTGACTCTGCGGTGTAACAAATTTTATTTTTTTTGGGTTGGTCATGTCACTCCTTAATTATCTCAGTAGTGCCCGCACGGGCAGTTAAGAGACAAAAGGATCAGTCGATTCACCGACGTTTTTACTTCAGCTTCACTCACAGGAAGATTAGGGGTGACATTATATGACAAGCCATTGACGACCCTGGCGAGAGAAACAGATATTTTCAATCTTGATAAGGGTTTCTCATTTCGAAAACAACACCCATCGTATGGTAAGAAATTTTTCACCTCGCAATCTTGTTTTTCATTAATCTTCTTCTTTTTCTTTTCCTTTTTCATTACTGCGTTTATACAAAAGCTATTTTTTTTTAATTCGTAATTTTCTTTTTATTTTTAATGACAAAATCTTCTTCTTTTCCTTTTTCATTATTGTTTATACAAAAGCTTTTTGTTGTAAATTCGTAATTTTCTTTTTAATGTAAATAATTATTGTAAACGAAAAACAATTGAAATAACAAGAAAAATAATTTTGATTGCTGTTAATTTTCATTTTCTTTTTATTGCAAAAGAAAAAAATTAAAGTAACAAAAAAATATTTTTAATTGCTCTTTGATTGTTAATTTGTAATTTTTATTTATTGTAAACGAGAAGAAATTGAAATGACAAAAAAAATTTTACTACTGTTTAATTGTAAATTTGTAATTTTCTTTTTAATGCAAATAATTATTTTACACGAAAAACAATTGAAATAACAAGAAAAATAATTTTTACTGCTGTTAATTTACAATTTCCTTTTTATTGTAAACGAAAAAAATTGAAATAACAACAAGAAAAATAATTTTGATTACTGTTAATTTTAATTTTTTTTTATTGTAAAAGAAAAAAATTGAAATAACAAAAAAAATAGATTTAACTGCTATTTAATTGTTAATTTGTAATTTTCTTTTTATTATAAACGAGAAAAAATTGAAATAACATGAAAAATAGTTTTGACGGCTGTTAATTATAAATACGTAATTTTTTTTTTATAAAAGAAAAACAATTTAAATAATAAAAAAAAAAATTGTTGTGTTATTAATTTTAATTTTCTATTTATTACAAACGGAAAAGATTGAAATTAACATAAAAAATAATTTGACTGATTTTAATTGTAAATTGTAATTTTTTTTATTGTAAAAGAAAAAAATTGTAATAACAACATGAAAAATAGTTTTGACGGCTGTTAATTACAAATTCATGATTTTATTTTTATTGTAAGCGAGAAAAAAATCGAAATACATTTTATTTTTGCAGTAAATATAATCGTAGAAATCGAAATATGGAAACTAATTGAGAAATAAATTGAGACTTGATTATTGTGGGAAGAGAGAAGAGTGCGGAAAACGTGGTAAATATCTTAATAATCTTTAATTTTGAAACGCTACATGGCTATGCACACGCGAATAATATATACATATATCGAAAAAAAAATCGAGGTGAACTAAGCGAGTGTAACTCATCTCCTAGGAAGCCCAGTTCTGCACTGGAGTTGTTTATGTTTTCCTGTGTAGCAGTTTCTGAAATATGCAAATCACGAATTCGCATAATAGTACTATCGCGAGCTGCTTTAGTATATAGTCACTTCGAGACTGTCTATATTTCGATTTCCATGCGGTCCTATCAGAAAAGTTCTTTTAAAATATTTTTGAATACGCATATTATGAACAAAAACGATCTTCCGTTAAAAATCATTTTTAAATAATCTTTTTATACGTAAAAATGAAAATAAATTAAAATTAAAAGTTGAACATGAAATGTAGAAAATTTTAATCAAATTTATAATCTTATTTCTTTCAGATAAATGAAATGATGGAACAAAAAAACGAAATGGAAAAAAGTCGAAAATGGAGTGGGAAATTTTCGGAGGATTAAAATTGAAGAATACAGGTGAGAATATTTTAGGAATAAATGAAAAATGAATGAATAAATAATATTACTTGACAAGAAGATTTTTTGACAGTTTAAAATTTTAAATTCACATTTTTGTTAATTTAGATTTTATACAAAATTATTTTATTTTACTTTCAGATTCCTTTTCTTGGTCCAAAAAGAGAAAATTCATCATGGCAAATCATCGAGTCTCGATCATCGGTACAGCAAATTTTCCTTTTCAAATTTTAAGGATCAGTAAAAATTCCTTTTTTTAATTTCAAAAACAATTAAATATCAGTTCGAATAGCAGATTTTGTGAAATTAAGTTTACATTTTAAATGATTATTCCATTTTACTTTCAGATTATCCTTTTATTGGTCCAAAAAGAAAAATTCTTCATCGCCAGCTTCAGCACCTTTTCAAATTTAAAGGTCTGTGATTTAATTTTCATAATATAACTATATATATTTATAGTAAAATAACTTGAATTGAAAAAAATTCGAAAATTCAAGTTCATTTAGTAAATTTTCAATGAAGAAATAAGGAAATTTTGAAAAAGGCAATAATTTAGAGAAACGGAAAAATGAAAGAAAAGGAAAAAAATATGAAATAGATAATAAATGGGATGAAAAAGAAATGATATGCAAAGCTAAGGTAGAACTTGAAATTTTTGGCGGATCGTCGAGAGATAGAGAGCGAGAGCCCGCGGAACAACGTAATTTGTCCTAAAAAATTACGATCTCAAGTGTGGAAATTTATGGTTGACCATGTCGACGGAAACCTTAAATTTAACATCCAGTGTGGTTGGCGGAATTCTACGACGACCGGGTTGAAAAAGAGGGAATGAAAGGGGGTGGCCGTGGCATAACACGACGAAGCTCATCTGAATAAAATGATAATAAACCGCGTTGTAGAGCTCCTCGTGTTCGTTGAGAGACTTCGCGTTTCGCATCCGAAACGAAATAAGCGAATAGAAGGCGCTCGCATATAGTGCTGTGTGTATATTCTGCATATTCTTTTCTACTTTTATAATAATAATATTATTATTATTATTATTATTATTCAAGTCGTTTAGCAGAAAGAAAAAAATGATGTCTTGAAATTTTTATTAATTTTTTCTCACAAATAATAATCTTTGCCTATTATTTAGTTATTTTGTTTATTTAATAATAGACAAAGACTATTTTTTGATTTTATGTGTTTAATAATAGACAAAGGCTATTTTTTGCCTATTATTTAATTATTATTTTTGAAAAAAAATAGAAAATTGAAGGCAAATATTTTTGAAATATTTTGCTGCCGCAAAAATTAATTCAATCATAATCATAATCATAAAATAGAAATCTTTATTAAAAATCGTTGAATTCCGGTCATCTGTTCGCAGTTTGAAGTTAGTTGATGTTAGCTTTTTTATTTCCAAACTTTTTTAATAACTTTTCTTTTTAAATATTTTCAATTTCAAATTTAATATACCTATTGAAAATCATTGAATTCTTATAACGAATTTTATCAAAAAATTTGAGAATAATTGAATTCCTTCAAAGAATTTTATTATTTTAAAAAATCGAAATTTTAAATTGTTTTGAAGAATTTCTTTGAATTTTTTTTTAAATAATGGAGTTTTTTTTTAATAATTTTAATTGAAAATTTTGAAATTAATTGAATTTTATGAAGAATTTCTTTCAAGTTTTTAAAATAATCGTGTTTCTTAATAATTGAAATTAAACATTTAATTATTTAATTTTATTAAAATTTTTAGAATATAATTAAATTTTTAATTATAATATAATTAATATAAAAAATATAATTATATAAAAATATAATTTGATTTTTGAAATTTATTAAAATTGTATTGAAAATAATTGAATTCCTCAGGAGAATTTTATTATTTATAAAAAATAATTTAATTTTTGACAAGAATTGACAAAGATTTGTTTCAAATTTTTGAAAATAATTGAAATTCTGTAAAGAATTCAATTATTTATGAAAATAATTGAATTCTCGACAAGAATTTATTTCAAATTTTTGAAAATATTTGAAATCCTCCGAAGAATTTTATTATTAATGAAAGTAATTGAAATCTTCCAAAGAATTTTATTCTTTATGAAGATAATTGAATTCTTGAGAAGAATTTTATTAAAATTTTTTAAAATAATTGAAATCCTTTGAAAAATGTTATTATTTATGAAAATAATATTGAATTCTTGCGATGAATTTTATTAAAATTTTTGAAAAATAATATAATTTTAATTCTTTGGAGGAATTTAATGAAGATTGTATTGAAAAATAATTGAATTTTTAGGAAGAATTTTATTAAAAATTTTAGAAAATAATTGAATTCTTTTGGAAAATTTTATAAATTAAGAAAAAAATTTTATTCTTTCGTGAAATTTTATTGATAATAATTGAATTTTTGCCAAATATATTTTACTATTTATAAAAATAATTGAATTCTTCCAAAGAATGTTATTATTTATGAAAATAATTGAATTCTTACGAAGAATTATATTAAAATTTTTGAAAATGTAAACAATATATTTATTAATTATGTACTTAATAAGTGGATTCTTTAAATTTTGATTATGAAATTATTTAAAAATTTATATTTGAAATTATTCCAATTTTCAACGAATTTTAGTTTTTCACTATTAGAGATTTTTCTATTTTGAAAACTTTCTGGGAAAAAATCCTTCTTATTTCAAAGAAAATTCGAAGCACTTTTCAGAAGGGATTCTTTTGGAATTCTTACCAGATTTCTGGAAAAGTTGAACAATTTTCCAGGAACTGAGAAATATTCTTTCAAAATAGTTTTTTTTTTGACATTTTTCTTCTTTTTGGATTATCTTTACATTTTTCAATTATTTTTTTACCTTTAATATAGATAAAAAAATAAATGAATACCTATAAAGTAAATAAATGAAAAGTAAACGAATGAAAAAAAAATATTATTGAAAACTTTTTGAATGAAAGTAAAAAATAAAAAGTAAATATTATTGAAAAATCCTCAAATAAAAAATAAAAATAGAATGTAAATAAATAAAATTAAAGATAAATGAATAAAAAATAAATAAATAGAAAATAAAATAAAAAAAAATCAACAATTTTGAAAATTGGAGCTAATTCGATTAACTTGTTAGTTTACTTAAAAAAATTGACAATTTAAGAACTTAATTCTATTATTATCAATCGTGAAAATAATTATTGTACAACATTTTTTTTTTAAGACAACTGTTTATTAATCTACTTGCGGTGGTAAACCTTATTTTGCTTGTTACATATCTCTACAAACGTACAATTACAATCTAAATTGCTAACAAAACAATTTCAGAATTTTTTTTTTCTATCACAGGCAACATTTCCTGAATGAAATCAAAATAGGGTATTAAAAATACATCTGCATTTTTTTTTCTCATATATATTATTAATTAACTATAAAAAAATATAATTCAGTGTTGGATTTAGAAAAACTTAGTGATTTCTATTTTTGAATTATTATTATATGGTACACATTTTTTTTCATTATACATGTATACGTATATAGATAAATTTTACAGTAAAATATTATCAATTTCCTCAAGTGCCACAGGGATCAAAAATAAATTAGTCGGAGTAAAGAATTTTTAAATTCTGCCTAAATTTGCAAATCATTGAATTTTTCATATTTATTAAAAAACTAAAAAAAAGAACTAAAGGAATTAAAAAAAATAAAAAATTTATAATAATAATTTTTACTTAATAGTAATATTTTCTTATAAATGAGTAAATAATTATTACATAAATAACTTAAATAAATTTTTTTAATAAATAAATATATAGTTGTCTTTTTTTTAAATAGAGAAAATGTTTTCTTGGAAAATAATTTTCTTACCTATTTGTAAAATGTTTAAACTCAATATTTTTCTGAAAACTTCAAGAAATTTGCAAATTTAGTAACAGAATTAAAAATAAAAATTATATTTAAAAAAATAAACTAAAATTAATACTTTTGTTCAGTAAACTATCTTATTCTTGGAAATTTAAAAATTTTTTCAAGAAAAGTATTTTCTTTTTTATTTTTTTTCTCTTTTTTTTGTTTCCTTTTCTTTTTTTTTTTTTTGCTTTGTTTTGGAAATTATTTAGAATTCTTTGGATAGCGTCAAATATAGCGTCTTAATTATATTTCTTAAAGCTTAAATGCTTTTTTTTTTTTTTTTTTTTTTTAAAGTGGAGATAAAATCACATATTTTTTGTCAAATTCAGTTATGATATATAAGTAAAAAAAGCTTTCTTAATTTCTAGTCTTTTGTCACTACAAAAAACATCGATTCAACTATTTTTTTTTAATCATTTTTTTCAGTATATAACTAAATTTAATACAAAAAAGAGTGAATTATTTCACTTATAAACATTTCAATGTTTCAATATTTATATATATTATTATATAGATACATATTCTTATAAAGCAAAAACGTTCATATTCAGTAAACAAATTATTTTTTTTTAAATTGACTAATTTACTCAACATTTTTTTTTTTTAGAATTTGAGTAATTAAATAAACTACTACATAGCACTTCTGTGAACAATATAAGAATGTTTTTATATTAGAAATAGCAGCCTTTAAAATCTTTTAAATTTTTTTTGAAAAAATTTGATTTTTCTTGTGAAGATATTTTCTTTTTTAATGCGAGTTTTAAAAATCGAAATACTTTCGTCGATTAATGAACGCGTGATTTTTTTTTTGTGAAAATATGGCTTTAGAATTATTTTTGCCATAAACTTATAATTTAGTAAAATCTAGTTTCTATATTAAATCGTATATACAGATTATAATTTTTTATACATAACATTATTTCAGGTCATTGTGATGAAACTCGATGTATAGAGCAAAATGAATAATTTGGTATTTTAGTGAATTAATATAATAGGCATTTTAACGTTAATTTGCACCTTTTCTTTTTGTATTGCATTTAGTGTTTCGTTTAAATAAATTTTAAACGAAAATTTGTGTTTTCGTTTGAATTTTTAAATAATTCACGAAAAAAATACCTTTGCACCTTTGAATCTAGAGTTCGACTTTTGAAATTTGACTAATTAATTGATAATTAGTTTCGAATTATTAATTAATTAGTCTATATTATGATTTCTGGTAAATAAAAGAAAAATTAATAAAGTAGAAAAGAAATGAGAAAGTAATCAAAATTTTAAGAATTGGTGATGGATTTTTCTGTTTGAAATTTTAAATAGTATTTTTTTTTGCTTTCGCTTCGAAATTGTATTTTTTTTTTGTTAAAAGATTTTTGTTTTCGTTTCTCGATTAACAAAAAACTGTTTTCGATTAACAGTTTCTTTTCTCCGTTCGCTTCGAAAATATCCTTTAGAACTCTAGACACATCTAATCATTTCTTTTTCGAATATTTACAGTAGTTTTTACATGATAATGAATCATTGAAATATTTTACAAATCTATTCTAAATTCGTTAAGGAAGCACGTAACTCCTTTATACTATGTAATAATTATTATCATCAAAACTTTTCAAGTTACACTCAGTCTCGTTGCACGTTTTTTTTTTCATTGAGAAAAAACTCGGGGTTGAGAATTTAAAAAATTTCTCAAATTTTTCTCTTTTCCATAATAGTTAACGATTACTTTTTTTGAAAAATCCAAAATCTGGATGGAATGCTTTTAGTGGAAGCGTACTATACAATTATAATAGTACCTGGAATTGTTTCTGGGAATGTAACAATTTCAGTTCAAAAAATCCCACTCAGACTTTTTCTTCAAAAATTAAGAGACATCTCATCTTAGATGTCAAAAGAAAAGTTCCTTTTTGAGATTCAAATAAATATCGATGTTTCATTAATGAATTTACAAAAATCGCATGTTTTTTTATATGCGAGATATTTTTTTTTTGCTTGTAAATATTAAATTTACAAACGAGATTCGATGTAATACTGACCATTGAAGAATTTCTGATTATGTACAAATTGTTCGATAGAAAAGGAGATTTCTATTCGATAAGAGTATAGAACCTTGAAAAGAAAAGAAATTAAATCTAAAACTAGGTACAAATATCAAAGGGCAAGTCTTCTTTTTTTTTTACAAAGCGGTGCTCTCGATTGGAGATGTACACCTACTGTGGGAATGACATAATTCTGGAATTTCACTCTCGTCTCGAAGTTTATCTAAATCGAGTTCAGAGAAGAAATCGCTTTTCATTGTACCCACCGCACTATCCAAATAGCTGTCCTTCCTTTGAACCTCATAGGAATTTGATGGATTGCGCAATTTATTATCGACAGCTTTTAATTTAGTTTCGAGAATATTTTTCAAATCATTCTCGTCCGTGGTGGATAGATTTTCGATTTTTGGTGGGAATTTTTGACGTGAGAGTGGGGATTTTGATTCTTCGGTTTTCTCACAATTGTCTATTGATTCATCTCTTGTGAAGGCATTTTTTGTTGTTTCTTTCGTTGGGGATATTTTTGTTCTCCTCAAGTAACAACCGGTTGATTTTGAATTCACTGTCTCGTCCGTGGTTGTGGTTCCTTTTCGAGAATCATTTTCTTTTGAATTTGAATTATTGCGACGACAAGATTTATTTTCCTTCTCGGAAGGTGTTATTGATTTGCTTATTTGACGCAAATAGGTACCAACGATATTTGTTGAATTTGGTGTTTTGAATTTAATTTTCTCCTGGGAATTATTAACTTTGTACTTGTTTTCATGTCCGGTTTTTGGAAAATTTGATTCTGTTCCCGGTTCAATGTACTTTGTTTCTGTCTTTTCCTCGTCTCGGCTATTTTGTAGGGTGCGTAAATTTTCTTTGGTAACTTCGGTAGAATTTTTCTCTTTTGATTTATTGTGTGTTCTTAGATATCTACCACTGAATCCACTGATATCGGGAGAGACGAGAACAGTTTCTTTCTTTTCGGAGGAGTATTTTCTGCCTCGATGTCGTCCGCTCTCTTGACTATTTTGCCTCGAGTAGCGAACAGTGTCGACTTCTTCGGATGCACCACGTTCTGGGGATATTTCCCGTTCTAGAGTGCTGTCATTGCAGCCTCCTCGTTTTCGCTCTTGATGCACTTGTCCTTCGTTGATGGGTTTCAGTTGAGGTGCTAGAGTCTCGGGTGTTGTCGATTCACTGCTACTTGGACTTGGTCCCATGTAATGACGAATATCAAATTCGAGATCAGACGGTAGACTTGCACCGACAGATAAGTGCATTGCTAGACCCTCTAGCCAAACTTCCATAATTTCGAAAGGCGGTCTCTTATCGGGATTTAAATCACAGCAGAGAAAAGCTATTGTGTAAAATGTTTCGGGACAATTGGCGCAAAATTTCTCCTTGAAAACGTGTTTATTGAGTCCGAAATCGGATGATCTTGGTAAATAATCGGGATCCGCTTGAACTCGGCCAATAATTTCGCAGACGACAATTCCAAAACTGAAAATGTCAACCTTCTCGTCGTATTTATTGCCTTTCATCATTTCCGGTGCCATCCAGTAGGGATTTCCCACAACTGTGTAACGTTTTTTGCGCTCCTTTTTCGAGCATCTCGCCTCGCCCCCATCGGAATGTCGACTGTACTTTCTTTTGTCCAAGGCACTGCCATTTTGCATTATTCTAGCGAGTCCAAAATCCGCGACGACAACTGTTTTGTCCTCGCGAACGAGACAATTGTGAGAATTTAAATCACGATGAATAATATTCATTGAATGGAGATAGGCCATGCCGGCTGCAATATCTTTTGCAAAAGAAGTCCTTTGCTCCCAGGGTAGGGGTTTGTTACTGTCGTGAAGTAATTCACGTAGAGTGCCACCTGCTATGAATTCCGTGACGAGATGAAGTTTTTTGTCCTTGTAGAGGACACCGATAAAGCGTAGAACATTATTGTGATGTAGGGACCGAAGTACTGCGACCTGGAAATTAAATTAAAATTTCAATCAAAATTCTAAAAAAAAAAAATACTATTAGATTCAAGATACTATTAGATTCTTCAAAAAATGATTTTTCACCTCTTTCAAAAAATTCTTTTGTGCTTCTTCATCAACTCTGTATAATTCTTTGAGCACCATAATTTCCTTTGTGTCTCGATGAGTGACCTTATACACTTGTCCGAAGAATCCTTTTCCCAAAAGTTCGCCCTTCACCAAATCGCTGGCTCGAAAAATCCTCTGATTCTTCGGTTCAACTCGAAATGATCTCGTTCGACTTAGATCGCAGGTCGGATTTGGCGAAGTTCTAAAATAATTATTGAATTATTAATTATTAAATTATTTATTTGAATTATTACTTCCTCATAGAGGAAGTATTGTAATACCAAAATTTTTCGAGTTTTAATTATTTAATTAACTAGCAAATAATATTCGCGTCAGCGCGCGGAACGCAGTATTTTATTTATTATTATTTTGTAAATTAAAAAAGTTTATATTTTCAAGACTAAACATCAATTTTTGAAATGATTACAGTTTTAAAATTTAAAGAATTCACTTATTAAGTACATAATATTAAATATTCTTGTTTTTTATTATTATTATTCTAAAATTTTAATACAATTTTTCGCAAGAATTTCATTGTTATTCTCATAAATAATAATATTTTTTAAAGCAATTCAATTATTTTTAAAAATATCAATTAAATTCGATTATTTTCAAGAATTTTAATATAAATTCAATTATTATCAACAATTTTGATGAAATTCTTTAAAAAAAACATTATTTTCAAAACTTTTAATAAAATTTCTTTAAGAAATTTAATTATTTTCAAAAATTTAGTTAAAATTCTTCGAAATAATTCAATTATTTTTAAGAATTGTAATATCCTCCGCAAGAATTCAAATATTTTCATAAATAAGAAAATTCTTCAAAGGAATTTAATTATTTTCATAAATAATTAAATGTTTCGGAGGAATTCAATTATTTTCAATACAATTTTAATAAAATTTCTTTAACAGGTTCAATTATTTTTAAAAATTCTTCTACATAATTTAATTGTTCTAAAAAGTTTTTAATAAAATTCTTTGTAAACTTTAAATTATTTTCAAACTTTTCAATTAAAATTATTTAAAAAAGTTTCATTAATTTTACAAAATTTAATGAAATTTTTCGAAATAATACAATTATTTTTAAAAATAATATTATTTAATTTCAATTATTTTCAAGATTTATTATAAAAATTCAATTATTTTCACCAATTCTTATAAAATTCTTCGAAACAATTCAATTATTTTTATAAATTGTAAAATTCTTGGCAAAAATTCAATTATTTTTATAAATAAAAAAATTCTTCGCAAGAATTAAAATATTTTCATAAATAAGAAAATTCTTCAAAGGAATTTAATTATTTTCATAAATAATTAAATGTTTCGGAGGAATTCAATTATTTTCAATACAATTTTAATAAAATTTCTAGAAAGAATACAATTATTTTTAAAAATATTATTTTTATTCAATTATTTTTAAGAATTTTAATAAAAATTCAATTATTTTTATAAATTGTAAAATTCTTCTCAAGAATTCAATTATTTTTGTAAATAATAAAATTTTTCTGAGAAATTCAATTATTTTCAATACAATTTTAATAATATTCTCTCGAAAGAATTCAATTATTGAAAAAAATGTTGATGAAATTCTTGAAATGAATTCAATTATTTTCAAATTTTTTGATAAATACTTTGCAAGAATTCAATTATTTTCAGTACATTAATTTTAAAATTGAAAACATTTAAAAAGGAGAATTATTTAAAAAGTTAGGAAACAAAAAAGCAAACAGTAACTAACTTGAAACTGCGAACAGATTACCGGAATACAACGATTATTAATGTAGATTATTATTTTTAAGTAATTAATTCCAAATCTGTTAAAATATTTAAAAAATTATTTTTTCAACTAAAAATCTCACCCGTCCAATAATCTTGACATCGAACTGCTTCTTTCCTTATGTGGATCCTTTGTTCTTCTTAATTGTCTGCTTCTTGTTCCGCTAATGTATCCTTCGTCTCTTCTTTTAAAAA
This sequence comes from Leptopilina heterotoma, assembly GCF_015476425.1. Lineage (NCBI taxonomy): Eukaryota > Metazoa > Arthropoda > Insecta > Hymenoptera > Figitidae > Leptopilina > Leptopilina heterotoma. Next base: position 1,399,324 of record NW_025111185.1, on the reverse strand, counting down.
TTCGCTCTTTATTATCGGGACTTGTTTTTGACATTACTGTGGACGGAATATTTGAGAAAATAGGCCTACGTGAAACTGCATCCGGATCGTGTTCTATTGTTAACTGTAGAAAAATAATATTATTACTATATTTATTTTCCAATTTCTAATCTTATTGCTAATAAACAATTCTTTTCAATAAATATTTATATTTTTCTATGACTAGCAAAGAAAAAAAATACCTGTAAAACTGAGTCTGAATATCGAATTAGATTCTCGATACTTTCAATGGGTTGATCTTTGACAGGTGTTCCATTGACTTCTAAAATTCGATCTCCAATGTGTAAAGACATGAGATCGTTAGACATGTTAAGCCTGTAAATTAAATTCCACGAGTTAATTAAATATTCATTTAACATTCTGATAACATATACAAACATCAATTACGACATTAATTATCCACTTGTGAAAGGTCATAATAAATTAATTTTTACACCAAATGTATTCTTTTTTGAAGGAATACTTATATTTTGTCTTGATTTTTTAAATAATTCCTTTCCACTGGAAATTAATATCGCAAATTCTTCCCTAAAGGACAATAAAACAAATTCTACATGCAGTTTTTAAAGTGCAGGTGCATTTTTCAAAAAAAAAATAATCCACTGAAAATTCCTTTCTGAAAATCAATTCACTGAAAACAATAATTGTATAATTAAGTCTGTGATAAAATATTTGATGCAAAAGTACTAAAATAATGATTATTAGTATTTTTTAGCTTATTTTCATTCATCGAAATGTTTCTTTTCTAATTGGCAAAATGAAATTAATAAATTGCGATATAAACGTGCAAATTTAATTTTACCGCAAAATTTCTAATTAAATTGTTATTTTTCTTGATATTTACAAAGATTTTGAAAACAAATTATCTAAAAAATTAGAAATTACTAAATAACACAAAATAATTATTAACTATTTGATAAAACTAAAATTAGTGGGATGTAGGAAAATATTTCTAGTGTTTCAAAGTCAATTATAACAACACAACTACAATTTCATGCAGGTGATAAAAAAATATTAAAACCATCACAATCTGGAATTTATGGTATTAGTCTAAATGATTTTCTAACTAGACACAGGACTAGAGAAGCACATTATTTACTGTTATAAAGTACCTATGATTAGAGAAGTGGCAGCAAACTCTAAAGAAAACCTCCATGATAGAGGCCACCAGCTTACAGATCTTTCCACGAACATTTTTCAATAACCTGTATTTTATTGCAGATTTATTATTAAAGGCTCAGCATAATTAATAACCCACGAAATTAACTACTTAAATTAATTCAACTTTCTCAGAGAATTTCTTTTTTATTTTTAAATTTTCAAAAATTACGTTTCTAAATTTTAAATGAATCATTTATCTGTTAAAATAATTATTATTAGTCAAGCATTAATTCCTTGTTGAAATATTTCTGCAGGGCTGCAGGGCTAAATTATCAAATGAAGAACTAAAACTTATTTTACTTATTTATTAAACTAATTTTTTTTTATTAAATTTTGTATTCTTTTGGAATTGAGTGATTAAATTCTTTCGAAATTCACTTACTCGGATATGCGGAGTAAACCACCGCCACAGCTACGGGGACTTGGTGTCGTATCCAAAGTTAATCTAATACCTCTTTGTTTTTCAGAGTCACCAGTGTTTGGAGGGATTTCTACCAGTCGAATACTGTGAGGTTTCCTTGAGAAAGGCTGATTGGCAGTTCTATTCAGTGGTTGCATTTGTCGTTTGTAACAAACGCCGCAATAAAGATTTGATCTTTCAACGAGGGCATAACTCTCACCATCGCCGATGAATGCACCACATGAGGTGCAGGCAAAACATTCTGGATGAAATTTGTGATCTCCTGCCAACATGACAGGGCCTGTGATGATTTGTCCACATACTTGACATGCCTCTCCGTACGCTGCCCAGTAATCGTCTTTACAGAAAAGTAAGCCATCTTTCTCAAAGTACCACGACGATAAGCCAATATCACACGCTGAGCATCTGGTGAGTAACAATATTTATTATTAATCACATTACAATATTTATTCAAAATAATTATTTATTAAGCAAATTAAACGAATTTTTTAACTTCAAACATCAATTTTCATTTTGGAATAATTTCGGATTCAAAATTTAGAAAAATTCAATTCTTAACTAATTTACTAATTTATTATTATTATTTAATGTTTTAGAATAATTTTATAAAATTCTTAGCAGGAATTCAATTATTTTCAATACAATTTTAATAAAATTTCTCAAAAGAATTAAATTATTTTCGAAAATTTTGTTAAAATTCTTAGTAAGATTTTAATTATTTTGGAAAATTTTGAATAAATGTGGACGTCCACATGAAAAGGGCCCATTTTGGCACTATTGGAGTTATCTATATGGGCGTAATCCTGGCAAAATTTGGAGAATTTTGAGTGGTCTTAGAACTTTTTTGGTTGAAAATTCGCTGAGTTACGGAATTTCAAAGTTTAGAACGCCAAAAACCTCATTTCGAGAAAAACGGAATTAAAGATTGCGATACCAACTAATTGTTGTATCTCTGGTTCTTCTTGGAAGTTATTCAGATAAGAATTGTTTCTAGTTCAGGGCACCTTGAAGATAAAAAACCAACAGGTTTTAAATTTTTAGAACCACCCCCTCCCCTTAATTAATTAATTAATTTAAAAACCGACAATATGGGCCCTTTTCTAAAAAGGACAGTTTTTCTATTAAAAAACCATTTTTTTACAAGATAAATGATTAGGTACAATTTTATTGTGTCATTTGAAGAAAAAGAATAGATATTAAACTTATTTAAAAATTTTTGACAGTCTCTATTATGAAAAAATTGACGCAATATTAAAATTTTCATTTCGACAATTACGAAAAAAAGATTCTAACATCAATATCTCTGGTTCTTCTGGAAAGTTATTCAGATAAGAATTGTTTACAGTCCAGGGTACCTAAAAGATGAAAAACCAATAAGTTTTAAATTTTTAAAACCTTCCCCCCTCTTAATTTTGAAAAATTTCGTACTTAAGTACGAGAAACCGACAATATGGGCCCTTTTCTAAAAAGGACAGTTTTTCTATTAAAAAACCATTTTTTTACAGGATTAATGATTAGGTACAATTTTATTGTGTCATTTGAAGAAAAAGAGTAGATATTAAACTTATTTAAATTTTTTTAACAGTCTCTATTACGAAAAATTTCACGAAATATCGAATTTTTCATTTCTATGACTACAAAAACAAGGACTCTAACATCAATATCTCTGGTTCTTCTGAGAAGTTATTCAGATAAGAATTGTTTACAGTCCAGGACACCTTAGAGATGAAAAATCAAGAGGTTTTAAATTTTTCTATACCTCCATTTTTAAAATACGGATTACTTTTGCAAATGACCGACAAAATGGGCCCTTTTCATTTTTCTAAAGAACCAATGAAATCAAACAGTTAAAGTATCGATAAATTAATGAAAACCGCATGATTCGACTTGTCAAAACATGTAGATTGATAATAAAAAATAAAAAAAAAATTAAGAATTTGCTCAAAAATTACTAAATTGCGATTATCTCGAAAACTAGAACCGACAATATGGGCCCTTTTCATGTGGACGTCCACAAATTCTTTATGATAATTAAAATATTTTCAATACAATTTTAATTAAATTCCTCGAAAAAAATTCAAGTATTTTCAAAATTTTCATTAAATTCTTCACAAGAATTCAACTATTTTCCTAAATAATAATATTCTTTGCAAGAATTCAATTATTTTCCTAAATAATAATAGTCTTTGCAAAAATTCAATTATTTTAATAAATTTAAATGAATTTCTTCGAAATAATTTATTTATTTTTAAAAATGTTGATAAAATTCATTGCAAGAATTCAATTATTTTTATAAATATACTTTTCAGTTCAATTTTAACAAAAATTTCTCTAAAGAATTCAATTACATTTTTCAAAATTGTAATAAAATTTGTTGAAGAAAGTCAATTATTTTCACAAATTTAAATAAAATTCTTCGAAAAAATCAAATTATTTCCAAAAATTTTAATAAAATTCTTTGAAAGAATTAAATTATTTTCAAAAATTTAAATAAAATTCTTCGAAAGAATTAAATTATTTTCAAAAATTTTGACAAAATTCTTTATAAGAATTTAATTATATTTTCAATACAATTCTAATTGAATTTTCAAATGAATTAAATTACTTTTGCATATTTTAATAAAATTCCTTCTTTTGAAAAATATTTCTAAAATATTTCTACAAAACTTATTCTCTGAATAAGCAAATAATAAATCAGAATTTATTTAAATTTGAATGATTAATAATTTACATTTTAAAAATGTAGAAAATATTCTTGTAATTTTAAAACAATTATTCGCAAAAAATTTAATTTGAAAAATTTCAATAAAATTCTTTGCAAGATAAAAATTTAATTAAATACTTTGAAGAAATTCAATTCTTTTCCCGAATTATAAAATTCTTTGCAGAAGTTCAATTATTTAAAAAATTGTTATTAAATGCTTAATGAGTATCGAAATATTTTTAATACAATTTTATTAAATTCATGGAAAAAATTCAATTATTTTCGAAAATTGTAATAAAATTTTTTGCAAGAATTCAATTATATTTCTAAATAATAAAATTCTTCGCAGAAATTCAATTATTTTTAAAAATGTTGGTAAATTTCTTTATAAGAATTCAATTATTTCTTATTCAAAATTGTAGAAAAGAAATATTTTTAATTTAAATCAGTTTGGTTTAATTAAATTTTGTAATTTTTTAATCTTCAAAGCATTAAATTAGAATTTCATTAATTTAAAAATTTTAAACATTTAAAAGAAAAATTATTAAAAAAAATTAGGACACAAAAAGCAAACGAAAACAATTAACTTCAAACTGCGAACAGATTTCGGAAATACAATGATTATTAGTATAGATTTTTAATTATTAGGGAAATTAATATATTACCTGAAGCAATCAATATGCCATTCTTGATTAAGTGCTTGAACAAATTCATCGTCGTCAATTGCATTTAGACAACCGGCACAAGTTAGACCTCCAGGATCTAGAAAAAATAATTTACTCATTATCTTGTATTTTCCCAAGTATTAATTATTCACAAATGGAAAATTGATATTTAAAAAATTAATTATTGCAAAGAATGAAAATTAACAGATCTGAAAACAAAAATTATTTAGTGACAGTTCTATTCTAAAATTTTAGCAATTTAGTTTCTATTCTTTCAAAAATTCGTCATTTAATGTTTTTAATTACAAATTTAATTGAATTAATTAATTGAATTGAATTTAATTGAATTGGCGTTATTTAATTATTTAGAAAAGTCGTATAAATGTGACATAAAAACGGTTTAGAATCAATGAAAAGTATATAATTTATATATTACACAATGAGAGTTGCTTATTATCAATATATGTCAATAAATTACGCAGTCACAAAGAAACTTTCAAAAATAACAAAAACTCATGTGTGTGATATTTAAAAAATGCAATGTAAATTAAGAATAAAAAAAAGTAAAAGGAAACAAAACAGAATTCGATGGATAGGTAGAAACAACATCTTAGAAGGACAGGACGCCCACATGTTAAAAGCAAGTTTCTTGTATACTTTCAAGACCCCCATGACATTTTGTCTCCGAGGACAATATTATATTTTGTCTTTCTTGGAAAATTTAAAGAAGCTTATTGTATTTTTCTTTTTCAATTTTCAAAACCATAGAGACCAAATTTCCTTTTACTATTTAAAAGCATTTTTCTATAGATAAATAGTAAATTAACCTACCATTTATTGAAACTTCATCCATCACAGCATCTACGTGCAAGCAATTTTTTTCACTTTCACGACAGCTTACACAAAACAATCACTAGCGAGAAGAGAACATTTTTCTTTTGATAATCAAAGTGTCAAAATTGTTTTTTTATTATTGGAGCAATACAGCGTCCACATTTCTTGTTGTTAATTGTTATTCGTTTTTTTTATCGCTTGGAATGATGTCACCATCATCGATGTCAAATTATTTACTTGGTTGTGCTCGGAGCAGACTCGTCAGTGATACCAATCGATTTCCTCCGAGGTTTCTTAGCTGTCAGAAAATTATTTCATTTCTTAGGAAAATAATTATAACATTCGAGTTTAATATGCAAGTCGAGTTTCTTAAAAGAGTGACTAGAATCGATATTGAGGGGGATTTTATTATAATTTCTTGTCATTTTTTAAAATTTTTAAATAACGGAGCTGATGTTCAAACTTTAGAGTTGGTACTGTTGATATCCTGAAGAATCACCAGGGGCGTAACTAGGAAATATTTTCTAAGACGTAATAGGTACATATTATACAAAAATTTTGTGATTCTATTATCAATTGCAATTTTTAAATTCGTAATAATAGTTTGTAACAATATTTCACTAGTATTAATTTTATGTTAGTGAAACAATTTATTTTTTATAATCCATTTTTTTATCGATAGAAATATTGTGACAAGTTTTGTTGGTACGTTCCTGGCGAAATATGCCAAATGTCAAATTAGTTTTTGCTCGTTTGCCATTTGATTTTTAAGGTTTTAAAATAAAAACAACTAAAATTGAAATAAATTATTTTTTATTAATAACTCGTTCATTAACATGGTAATTCTTTAAAAAATCGAATATTAAAAATATATTTATAATTTTTTATATTATTGTACAGAATTTTATACAGAACAATTATTAGTTGAAACTAGCAAATGATACGCGCGCCAGCGCGCAAAACGAGGTATTCCATTTATTATTATTATTTTTTAAATTAAAAACTTTTATATTTTCAAGAATAAACATCAATTTTCTTGAAAGGAATTTAATTATTTTCAATACAATTTTTTTCAAGAATAAACATCAATTTTCTTCAAAGGAATTCAATTATTTTATTATAAATAATAAAATGTTTCCGAGGAATTCAATTATTTTCAATGCAATTTTAATAAAATTTCTCGAAATACAATTATTTTCAAAAATATTATTTAAATTCAATTTTCAAGATTTTTAATAAAAATTCAATTATTTTCAACAATTCTGATAAAAAATTCTTCCAAACAATTCAATATTATTTTTATAAATTGTGTAAAAGTAACTCATCACAGGGTTTCAATTATTTTCAATACAATTTTAATAAAATTTCTAGGAAAAAATTCCATTATATACAAGATAATTTTAATAAAATTTCTCTAACAGGTACAATTATTTTTAAAAATTGTAATAAAAAATTGCTAAACAATTCAATTGTTCTTAAAAGTTTTTAATAAAATTCTTTGTAAATTTCAAGTATTTTCAAAATTTTCAATTAAAATTATTTCAAAAAAATTCATTATTTATACGAAATTTAATGAATATTCTTTAAAAAAATGTAATTATTTCCAAAAACTCTTATAAAATTGTTTAAAAGAATTTAATTTTCTATGAGTAATTTTAATATATTTTAATATTTCAATTTTTTTTTATAAATACTTTCCAAGAATTCAATGATTTTTAGTTCATCGACAATTTAATTATTTCTGAAAAGAATTGAATTCTTGAATAGAATTTTATTAAAACTTTTTTAAATAATTGAATCCCTGCCAAAAAATTTATTATTTCTACAAATAATTGAATTTTTGGAAAATTTTAAAAAATATGTGAATTTTTGAGAAGAATTTTATTAAAATTGTATTTAAAATAATTGAATTCATGTAAAAAATTTACTATTTATTGATATTATTGAATTCTTTCGAAGAATTTAAAAATATTTAAAAATAATGTTTAAAAATAATTTAATTTTTCCTATTTATAAATTGACTTTTTGCAAAGAATTTTATTACAATTATTGACAATAATTAAATTCTTGATAAAATTCAATTACTTTCAAAATTTTCAGTTAAAATTATCAAAAACTCCATTATTTTTAAGAATATTGAAAGTAAATTCTTAAAAACAATTCAATTATTTTAAAGAATTTAAAAAAAAAGTTCTAATTACATTTTCTCGAAAGAATTCAATTATTGGAGAGATTGTCGATAAAATTCTTGAAATTAATAAATTCAATTATTTTCAAATTTTTTTTAGAAATACTTTACAAGAATTCAATGATTTTAAGTAAATTAATTAAAAAATTTTAAACATTTAAAAGAAAAATTATTTAAAAAGTTAGGAACCAAAAAAGTAAACAGCAACTAAAACTTCAAACTGCGAACAGATTATCGGAATAACAACGATTATTAATTATAAATTTTTAACTCTTCTCATTTTCTTCGAATTTTGCTCTTAAATATTTAAGACCTGCCTCAATGCTATTCGAATCGATAGGTGGAATTTTCGTTTTGGAATTAGTAAGAAAAGAATTGGAAGTCGATTCCTTGGGCGAAGGAGGTAAGGGAATTGTTGACAGGGGAGGATTTGGTGGTAATGGAATAAATGCTGGCATTGGACCAATTATTTCGGAATCATCACTGTCCTCATCTTGATGTTCACTGACTAATGGCACAGGTGGAATTTCGGTAGAATTTTGAGAACGCTGAGAATTCTGCCTATAAATGTCACTATTATTTTTCGTAACGAGAACTCCTGCTCTTTTGAAATTATCATAATTTGGTGCGAATTCATTTATTCTGTCCCTTCTTCTCTTATGAACCCATTCTTCTTGAGACATTTCCCTCCAGGGGGGACGTTTTCCTAAAAGTTCACCAAAAGCCTTCACTTTGTCCTCAATAATCGCTAAACTGTTCACTTCACTAGATTCTTTTTTATTTTCACCAATATTTTTGTCTTTACTTTCCGAAGAATTTCCTGTCTCGACAGGATTTAAATTATCAACGTCTGAATTTTTTACACTTTTATTATCCTCCTCTTCTGGTAATTCCGGTGGTAGACCTGCTCGAATTCGTTGTCGAATTCTAGCCACTTTTAGACGATTTTGTTCCATTTTTTGCCTCATCTCTTTTAAATTTTGCATTTCCTGTTGCTTCTGCTCCGTTTCCTTGCGTAATTTCTCGAGATTCTGCTGTTGCTTGGCTCTTTGCTCTTCATCGATGGAAAAATTGTAATAACCAACACCGTGAGTACGAGCTTCGTCGAATAATACATCTTGATAGTAGATATTGTCCTTATTCGTGAGTCTATTTGTCTGCTCTTCCCATTTTTTCCTCATTATTTCAATTTCCGGTTCTAGTTGCGGAGCTTCTGGTTGAATTTCAACTTCCGGTGGTGGTTTTTCCACGATAGGTTCCTTGGAAATTTGTTGTTTTAAAAGATTGTCCTTGTCCTGCATTTTTGGTAGATCTTCTCGCAAACACTTTCTTGTTCGGCCAAAACAATCTTTGTATTCAACAAAATTATCGTCTGAATCGTAATTTTGTTCTGGAAATTCGTCTTCTTTGTCCTCGTCAATTTCACTTTCTTTTTTTTCATATTTACTTCTTTTTCTAAATTCTTCTTCATCTGAATTTTCTGATTCAGTTTCTGATTTATTGCCAAAGTCAACAAGATAAAGATCGTTTTTATTTCGGGGAGAATTTTTTAATTTATCGTACAATTTTGATTTTGCCTCCAACATCAATTTTGACTTTTTGAGTAAATTAATGTCTTCTATTTCGATTATTTTAGGTGTTTTTTCCTTTTCCTTGGGAATTTTTATCTCTTTTACCTTTGGTTTATGTTTTGGAACATTTTGCGTTGGGGTTTTATTTTTTAATTCCTGTGCTTCTAGACGTTTGCGTAAAAGTTCTGCTTTTAGACCAACAATCGACGAATAGTCTGCAGTTATTTTACTCGGTCCGTTCATTATTTATTTTTCTTAATTTCCTTTAAAAGAATTTTGTTTTTGACACTTGAAAATAGACAAATTTTTGATGTTTGACGTTTTGATTTTTAGGTTATGTTCACTAGCAGACGGCCAAGTGACTAAAGCCTGATTCACAAGTTTTTTCTCCCTGTCCGAGAGAGTAATTTATTTAAAAGAAATCGATTTTTTTCTTTTGTTTAAAAAACTATTTTAGTAGATACCTTATTTTTTCCTAATTCTTCAAACTTTAAGTATTTAAATAACTTTTAACATGTTTTTTTTAAATAAAATTTTGTAGTTGTAGTTCAACGCTCTTGTCAGTAGAGGGCACGAATTTTTTTTCATCAGTTTCGCGTCTATGTTGCATTCTCATCGTCGTTCTTTGCGAAAAGGTTAGCTGTTTGCATATTGTTGAAAAACGTGGCTTTAAATAACTGTCATTAGAGTAAAATAGCAAATTTAATTTATTGTGCAAAAAAAGTTAAAATAAATTCAGCAAACATGGCAACAAGAGGCCAATCCCGGAGAATACCCGAATCGGAACCACGAATTGATTATGTACAGTGCCATGGATTAGTGATTATGAAAATGGTGAAGCATTGTCATGAAGAATCACTGAGCAACATGGATGTTTCTCAGGGTGCTCTTCTGGGTCTTGTTGTACAAAACCGACTTGAAATCACTAACTGCTTCCCTTTTCCAAAGAGCGAAGATCTCATGGATGAGGAGGAATACCAACTTAGTATGATGAGAAGACTAAGAAGGTTAATCATTATTCCCTTTAAATTGTTGATAAATTAACAAGAATTGTTCATTAATGAATTCTCATGAATTGAAATAAATATTTATTAATAAATTATCATTAATTACTATTACTTAATTGTTTATACTAAATATAAATACTAAATTGTTTCGAATAGTAACTTTAGTAAATAAATAAAAATTGAAATATTAATTAAGCAAATTATTAATTTTCAGAGTCAACGTTGATCATTTCCATGTCGGATGGTACCAAAGCGCAGATGTCGGCAATTTTCTAAACATGTCCCTGTTGGAATCACAGTATCATTATCAGACTTCAATCGAGGAATCCGTGGTTGTTATCTACGACACTGCAAAATCTGCCCGAGGTTTCTTGACTCTAAAAGCTTATCGTCTCACTCCACAAGCAATTCAAATGTACAAGGAAGGTGAATTCACACCAGAAGCTCTGCGTACATTGAAAATCGGTTACGAGTCACTCTTCGTTGAGCTTCCAATTATCGTGAAAAACAGTAATTTAACCAATGTCATGATGTCCGAAGTGGAGGAAATGATACCCGAGGAACAGGGCACGAAACATTTGGATCTTGGCACTGCAACGGTCCTTGAAAATCAATTACGTTGCCTAATGGATCGTGTTGATGAACTCAATCAGGAGGCAATTAAATTCAATAGATATCAGAGTTTGGTGATTCGTCAGCAGCAGGATAAGAATAGACTTTTATTGAAGAGAGCTCAGGAGAATGCTGCCCGTGCCGCTAAGGACGAACCACTTCTTCCTGATGACGATATTAATAAATTAATAAGACCACTACCAGTTCCGGCGCGATTAAATCCAATGATCGTTGCTGGACAAATCAATACTTACACACAACATATTTCCCAATTCTGCTCACAAAGCTTAGCTAAACTTTATATCACTCAAAGTCTCCAATCTGCCAAGGAATCAAAATCAACAAATTAAAATTGTTTCAATTTTTACTAGGACGACTTTTTTTGTATTAAAAAAAAAAATAATCTACAAACTGAAAAGCGAATTCGTTTAATTAAATAAAAAGAATTGTCTTTAAATAAATCATTTGATATAAATATGAAATAAATGTGTTTTTGATCATTTGAACCTTGTTTGAACTTTTTTCGTATTTACTAAACCAAAATTTACAGAAAATGAAAAATATTCTATTTTTACAACATTGAATTATTTTCAATTATTATAAGTAAATTTTAGTTCTCGCTATAATTTGAATTTGGCGCGGTTTGTTATTGAATTCGCTTTTCAGTTTTATAAGGTTGGTAGAATTGGTGTTATTTTGTTTTCGCGGACTTTTGTGTATTGTGCTTTTGTTATTGTTTGCTTTTAATTAAAAATCAATTGTCTTTTTGCTAGAGATTATTGAAAAAAATGGAATATTCAAAGAAACATAAAGCTTTTTTACAAGTCTTTTTACAAAATGGAATTATCTCCGCCCATGAAGCTCGTGGAATAGCAGTAAAAATATTTGGTAATCCTAACCTATAAATATAGAAAATAAAATGTTTTTTTATTTATTGATACAAAAGAAATAATTAGAAATATATTGTTATCAAATTTATAAGTATCTTGAATTATTTTGTACACTTCAATTATTTATTTATACAAAGTCTTATTTATAAACTTTATAAAATAACAATTTTTAGATATTTGTTTAGTAAAGTTTCATTTCTTAGTTCATAGTTTCTATTTCTTTTTTCCGTGTTTATATTATTTAATAGATATTTCGTAATTTTCAGATAACACTGATACCGTTGATTCTCATGCTCTTCTCATTAATATACAATTACAAATTGTAAACATGGCATTAAAATCGGTTAAATGTGAACACACCGGCGAAGAATTCTGGGTGCTTGTTAGCACTATTCTTGATGATTCGACAAAGTAATTTTGTATTTTTATTAAATTGAATCGATAAATGTAAACTTTTATATCAACTGGAATATTTAAATTTAAATTCCAATTTTAATATTTTCTGCATTAGTACCTACAGATATCTAATATTCTATATTATAGTAAATAAATATATATTTATTTATTATAATAATCTAGAATATTTGCTATAATTAAATATATTAAATAATATTTAATTGCTAAAAAAAATGTTTTCAGATTTCAACAAGAATATACTCATGCTCAATTGGAATTGTTGAGAAAAATATACGCTGAGATAATTACTTCTGCGACGAAAAGCGTTTCTGGAACCGATTGCTTAAATTTCTGCACGACCTTAGAAAACCGATTAAGTAAACATGACGGTGAAGATTTTTTGAATGAAATGATTGCCAAACAATGGCTTTATTGTTCGGTAAATTTTTAATCTTCATATAATTTTCTAAAATTATATTAAATTTAAATTATATTCAATTACATTAAAAATAATCTTTTTAAATAGTTTTTCTAATTTAATCATTTAATTTCTTAATTTTTAATTTATATATAATTTTCTAATTTACTTTATTGTAACAATTGCTAATTTCAGAACGGAATATTCTACATGGGAGCGAGGAGTATTGCTGAACAGTTGCTTTATTTTAAATCAACTTATGACGATGCTTTAGCGAACTGCGTGCTCTGCAAGCAAGTTATATTTTACGTAAGTAGAGTAAATTTCTGGTAATTTAAAAAAATGGTAATATTAAAATTATCAACTACATTAAAATTTTAATTAAAAATTCTGAAAATAATTGAATTTTATGATCAATTTCTTTCAAGTTTTTAAAATAATCGTGTTTATTATTTTTTTGAAAATAATTGAATTGTTTCGAAGGCAGAGCTCAAACTAGGTCCGTAAATCCCGTAAAAGTCCGTAACTTTGCTTGAAGTACGTAAAAGTCCGGTTTTTTGAAAAAAAATCCGTAATTTGATTAAAAAAGGATGAAAAGTTCGAAAATTGTACGATATAATTTGGATAATTTTAAAGAAATTACAAATGATTTTAGAAATCCAATTATTTTCAAAAGTAATAAAATTCTTCGCAGAAATTCAATTACTTATGTTAAAAAATTTTTAAAAATTCTCGTCAAAATTTCAATTATCAATGATTTTTAATAGGTATCTACTATTTTAATAAAATTTTCCAAAAGAATTCAATTTAAAAAAAAATTTAATAAAATTCTACACAAACTTTTAATTATTTTCAAAAAATAATAAAAATTTCACAGGAATTTCATTATTTACAAATTTTTTTTATAAATTTTTTCGCAATCATTGAATTATTTTCGTAAATAATAAAATTTTTACGGGGATTCAATTATTTTTGTAAATAATAAAATTCTTTTTAGGAATTCAATTATTTTCATAATTAATAAAACTGATTGCAGAATTTTAATTATTTTTAATACAATTTTAATCAAATTTCTTGAAAAAATTCTTAAAAATTTTATTAAAATTCATTAAAGGAATTCAATTATTTAAAAATTTATTGATACAATTCTTTATGAGAATTCAATTTTTAGAAACATGCAATTATTCAATAAATTATTTATTTGCATGTTATTTGTATTTAAATAATTGAATTCTAGTAGAATTTTCTAAAAAAAAATTGATTTAAAAATTAATTTCAGTTAAAATTTTAGATAATTGAATATTGAAAGCAATATAGCGTGAATTTTTAAAAATAATTGAATTTTGAAATTAATTTTTTTGAAAAAGTTTAATTGAATTTTTTTAATATTATGTTGAGTTTTTATTTTCTAATATTTATATAATTGAAGAATTTACGAATAATTGAAATTTTGGTAAAATTGAATTTTGTAAACAAATGGATTTGAAAATTGTCAATGAACTTTTTCGAAAATTATTAAAAATAATTGACTTTTAAGGAAGAATTTTAGTTAAAAATTCTTGTAAATAATAATTGAATTGTAAATGATTTTATCACTCGGTCATCTTTAATTATTATAAAACATGAAGATATCGATAACTTCGATTCGAAGACTCGGAGTGATCGATTTCTTCATGTTTTATAGTTATGAAAAATTTAATTTATAGTTTTAAGTAAAATGTTCTCTTAATTTTTTTCATTTTTGGTCCGTAAAGTTGCGTATTTTTAAAATACTTTCACTGCTTCGAGCTCTGCGAAGGATTTTTAAAAATTTTAGAAAATAATTGTATTATTTTGTTCGTGAAATTTTATTAAAATTTTGTTTAAAAACAATTGAATTTTTGCAAAAAAATTTACTAATTTGTAAAAATAATTGAATTCTTACGAAGACTGTTATTATTTATGAAAATAATTTAATTCTTGGGAAGAATTTTATTAAAAGTTTTGAAATTAATATCTAAACATGAATAATTAATTAGTAAATTAGTTAATAATTGAATTTTTTTAAGTTTGAATCTGTAATTATTCAAAAATTCATATTTGAAAATAAAAAATGTTGTAATTTGCATAATAATAATAATAAATTGAAATATCACGTTCCGCGCGTAACATTTGCTAGTTAATTAATAATTAATAATTCTATTAATTATGAAAATATAATAATTGGGATTATTTTAACAGGGCCATACCTGCCAGGAATGCAATCATATCATTCACAATCACTGTCTTTTCAATTACGCCCGAATACAAAAGCCATTAAAGTGTCCTCAGTGTTCTAAACCAATGCCTGATGTAGAAATCGAAGGTATGATTTATGAAATTATATTTTAAAAGTGTATAAAAATGATTTTAAAAATATGAAAATATATAAAAATGTTTTTATTAGGTACCTATTGTATTTACATTTTTTCAGCTTTTTAATTATTCTTTTTCTAAAAAGTTCCTATTCTCTAATTTTTAATTTTCTATTTTCTATTCAATTTTCAGATACACAAGATGTTACTAATGATGATAGTATGGAAGTGAGTCAGGACCAGACTCAAAACGTAAGTCAAACAAAGAAAAAACGTAGCAGACGTCACTGATATTATCAGTTTATTAAAAAAAAAAAAGTGTTTTATTTTACGAAAAAAAAAGAATGTAAATGATGAGTATATATTTTAAGTTATCAGTATTCTAAATAAGTGATGTAAATTTAAAACCATATATTTGTTATAAAAGAGAATATGTTTCATAACTTAGGTCTATATTAAAGTGAATTTTTATAATTTTGCTTAATTATTGATTGACAAGAAAAAAAAACTCGCAGAGGTAAATGTTTGATTATTTTATTTCTATTTGCTTATTTTGTCATTTTTATTTTATTTTATATTACATTCTTTTAACTATTTTGTATATTGTGCAGATTTTTTTTTTTATTTTATATTACATTCTTTTAACTGTTTTGTATATTGTGCAGATTTTTTTTTATTTTATATTACATTCTTTTAACTATTTTGTATATTGTGCAGCTTTGTTTTTTTTAAATTTTTTTTATTTAATTTGCTTCTAATCAACTATTCACTTCTTTTATTTTTAAAACGAAAATAAAAATTAGTTTTCAGTACAGTTCCAAATTTTTCACCATTCCAAGACTCCGGGCATATATTTATTAATTAGACTTTCATAATAAGGCCATAATTCCTCAATGTCAGGTACGTTCTCGTTCTTCGTGTATAAATCGAATTTGCTGCAGAAGGAAATATTTTTTTCGTAAGTGATAATTTTTTATAGCTAAAACTAAATGTACTAAAATTTTAATTGTATCTTACTTGAATTCTAAAATCCATTTCAGTTTTTCCAAGTCAGAAGATGTGCAGAAATGCATATAATCACCTCCTGCGTGCCATGGATAAAATGAATGATAGCGAATCATCGCCAAACCTTCGTCGGGAATTTTACACTTATTGTGCTTCATTACTTGATACAAATATTCGTCGTGACCCCAGGACATCAGCAGTTTGTCGAGTCCGCATTTAGGTTTGTAAATTCCATACTTTGTGCTTAAAAAAAATAATTGAATAAAAATTGCAGTAAATTCTATTTTGGACTTTAAAAAAAACAGAAATAAAAGTAAATTGCATAACTTTTGCTTTTAAAAAAACAAAAGTTCATAGGGAAGAAAATTTTTTTTGTAAATTTAAACTCACTTATAGCGACTGTCCTTTCCGTCTGGATTATCCTCGAAGCTTGTTTCTCTGTAAACAATTGAGTTACCCCAAGCACATCCAACCGGAAATGTATCGCCTACAACGGCCCATTGCGGTTCTCCGTAAAAGGCCATGACCTGGATATTTACAAAAAATAATTCTTCTTTTTTTCTATGTTTTAGATTGATTTTTCGTGGAGGAATGGTTTTATTTCAACAGTGAATTATTGTATACCTTGCCAACATCATGAATCAGTCCTGTGAGATGAAACCAATCTAAATCTGGATGTACCTCTCTTATACCTTCTGCCGTTTGAAAAGCGTGAATAATATTTGGTAAGTCAATGTCAGGATCACTTTCGTCAACCAAATCGTTTAATTTGATTAGAGCGTCTTTTATGGACATCTTGAATTTATTAAATTTTAGCCATTCGAACATTCGAGCTGCAAATGTTTTTGAATATTTTCAGCATTTTTCTTTTTAACTTTTTGAAAATAATGAAAATAAATTCATTTTTAATTAACTATTTATAATCGTATATCAATAATCACTGTACTCCTGTAATTTGTTCGCAATTTGAAGTTAGTTGATTGCATTTTTGTTTCCTAACTTTTTTAATAATGTCTCTTTTTAAATCTTGAATTTTAAAATTAATGTTTTGTCAATCATTGAATTCTTTCGAAGAACTTTATAAAAATTATTGAAGATAATTAAATTCTTTCGAGAAATTTCATTAAAATTGTATTGAAAATAAATTAATTCTTCCGAAGAATTTTATTATTTATTAAAATAATTGAATTAAATTTTATTGAAAATTTCTTTGAAATTTTTTAAATAATAGAGTTTTTTAACAATTGTAATTACAAATAATTTTATTAAAATTATTACTTCCTCATAGAGGAAGTATTTATAAAAAATTAAATACTTTTGAACTATTTTATTAGAGTGTTCGTAAATAATTAAATTCTTCTGAAGAATTTCTTTAAGTTTTTTTAAAATAATATTTTGTTTAATAATCGTGTACTTATACTAAAATTTCTATTAAAAATTTAATTATTGATTTTTGTAAAAACATTTTTTAGAAATAATTGAATTTGTCCAGAATTTTATTACAATTTTTGGAAATAATTGAATCCTTTCGAGAAATTTTATTAAAATTGTATTAAAAATAGTTGAATTCTTGAAAAGAATTTTATTATTTATGAAAATAATTGAATTTTTCTAAAGAATTTTACTATTTACAAAAATAATTTAATTCTTTCGAAACATTTTTTAACAAATTTTAAAAAATAATTGAATTTTTGAAAAGAATTTTATTATTTATAAAACTAATTCAATTGTATCGAAGAATTTTATTAAAATTTCCGAAAATAATTGAATTCTTCCGAAGAATTTTATTATTTATTAAAATAATTAAATTGTCGCCAAGAATTTTATTAAAATTGTTGAAAAAAATTTAATTGTATTTGAAGAATTTCTTTGAATTTTTTTAAAATAATGGAGTTTTTTATAATTTTAATTGAAAATTTTTTTGAAATTTTTGAAATAATAGGGTTTTTTAATAATTGTAATTAATAATTTTATTAAAATTATTGATAGAAAATTAAATATTTTTGAACTATTTTATTAGAGTGTTTGTAAGTAATTAAATTCTTTTAAAGAATTTCTTTAAGATTTTGAAAATAATATTTTGTTTAAAATAAGTTTAATTAAAAATTATCAAAATAATTAAATTTTACTAAGACTTTCTTTTAACTTTTAAAAGTAATCGTGAATAATAAAATTTCTATTAAAAATTTAATTATTAACTTTTGTGAAAACTGTTTTTAGAAATAATTGAATATTTTTCAGAATTTTATTACAATTTTTAAAAATAATTGAATCTTTTAGAGAAATTTTAATAAAATTGTTATTGAAAATAGTTAAATTTCTGAAAAGAATTTTATGTTTTATAAAAATAATTGAATTTTTCTAAAGAATTTTACTATTTACAAAAATAATTTAATTCTTTCGAAACATTTTTTAACAAAAATTAAAAAAAATAATTGAATTTTTGAAAAGAATTTTATTTTTTATAAAAATAGTTCAATTTTTGCGAAGAATGTTACTATTTATAAAAATAATTTAATTGTTTCAAAAAATTTTATTAAAATTTTCAAAAATAAATGAATTTTTTCGATGAAATTTTATTATAATTTTTTAAAGTAATTGAATTCTTCCGAATAATTTTAATGAAAGAATTAATAAAAAATAGATAAATAAAAAATTATTGATCTCAATAAGTGAATTTTTAAAATTTTGAATCTAAAATTATTAAAAATATAAAGTTGACATTTGAAAATAAAAGATTTTGTAATTATTTTAATGTTTTTGAAAATATTTATCTTGGTCTACATATATTTACTTATAAACAATGTTGTTTATTAAGGAGAATAAAGAAAAAAGAATAAAAATAAAATTAATAAAAAATGTTTATTAAGAACAAAATTAAGAAAATTATTTTCGTTATTTTCTGCTTGTAAATAGAATATTTTGTTTTTTTTCGAATAGTCACTTACAACGAACAAAATCGACAGTTTGATACGTATGCATGTGTAAATACGTTTTTCGCACACGTTCCTTAATTGGATCGTCAGCATCTTCATCGTAATTTCTGAATTCATTTTTCAATTTTCCAGCGTAAATTGGCTCTGGACGAAGTTTGTCTGAAGGATCCAGAAGCGAAGGTGCTTGAGAATGAGGCTGAGAAAAATTTATTACATTTCAATGAACTTCATAGTCTAGGAGAATAGAATTTTTTTCAAACGAGAAGCATTGGAATCTCTTAAGGTGAGAATCTCATTTTATATTTAATTTAATTAATCGACTCAACGCAGGAATTTCTAATTCAATCATTAAAAATTTCTAATCTTTCGTTTCCAAAAATATTTTTTAATATTATTATATTAAATAATAAATAAATAATAAATAATTAATAATTAATTCGATTCAGTTTCTAATACTTAACAGAGCGTTGCTCTTTTTTATTTTGCTTTTTTCAAAGACGTAGGAAAAAAATTGACAAAAGAGATTTAATAAAGATTGATTGATTCGGTGTTTGAGTTTCGATTGTTAAAAAGGCGAATGCTTTATTGTTTATTAATTTTTTTTGTTAATTTTTTTATTTGTTCTTTTTTTATTTATTAATTTTATCATTTATTCGTTTTATTATTTATCCGTTTTATTATTTATTAATTTTATTATTTATTCTTTTTATTGTTTATTCGTTTTATTATTTATTCGTTTTATTGTTTATTAATTTTATTATTTATTAATTTATTCATTTTTGTTAATTGTTAATAATATTTATTAATTTTCTTTATTAAGAAAATTAATTCTTATTTTTAAATAGAGTATTCAACGAACGTAAAATAAAAACAAACTAATTGAATAAATGAACTCTGATAAAAATAATAATTTTTACTTTTTCAATTTTCAAAATATTTCAAATATTTTATTATAAAAAAAATTCGCAAATTATTCAGAGAATTTTTTTATTATTTATTTTTATTATTATTTATTATAATAATAAAAATAAACAATAAATTCTCAGAAAATATTTTTAAATAATTTATTTAATAAATTAAATTTGATATTAAGTGTAAAAATTATTTTTGAATTGACTTTCGCTTGATTCAAAGTAGAATTGAGACTTACAATTATTTTGGCAGCCATTCTTATCAAATTGTAACGTTTTCGAAAGACTGCACAGAACTGACTGAGTAAATTGCATTATAAGTTGATCTTATAAATCTTTGATAAGTCACCTCTTGACCCTAGCTGGGACACTCTGCTCTCAGATATGTAAGATTCGTTGTCTTGTATACTATATCTTACTATACCGCAATTAATTATTTTATTACTCCATTAAACTTATTAAATCGAAGAGAGAAAAAGAAATAATCAGTCACGGTCTCCTGCAAATTATATTGCACAAGATCTCAAATTTTTTTTCTTAACATTAAGAAATTTGTATTTACTTCAAATCGATGTGGACTTTCTTGTCTCATTCTTTTGATGAGTGTAAAATTTCTAAAAATTTTAATTTTTTACTATTTGATCAAAATAGGTATTGAAAAATGAATAAAATCGGAATTTTATTAATATTTACCATGAAAATAATATTATTTATTAAAAAATTTTAATTCTTGACAAAAATTTCTCTTTCTTAAAAATTTATTTAAAAGTTGAAAGTAAATAAATTGAAAACTTTATTAATTAAAATGTTTACTAATAAGACAGTTTACATTTTATTGTTTTATCAGTGAAAATACGGATTATCTTTAAGCACGCAATAAGTGCCAAATAGAAAACTTTTCCAATTTATGATAACTAATTTTCTATTATGGAAATTTTTCTTGTTTGAAATTCTCAAAATGTTGTTGATTTCTGAATTTTCTTTCAAAATTGCTCTTTAAAAGCAGCATTAATTTTTTTTTCTAAATTAATATTAAAATACTAAAATTTCTATTTTACATTATAAATAAAATATTCTATGGAAAATAGTAAGGAATAAATTTTTAAAAATCTGGAATATTCCAATGTGATAACCTTCTGCTTTTGTTACGTAACAAAATATTTCCTAATGGTAATAATTATACAAAGACTCCATACATGTAAAATGGACAATCTACAAGAGTAGTTACTCTTTTCTCTGATAAAAAGAAATATAATAATCAAAGACGTAATTTCATATTAATTATGTTATAATAATAAAGAAGTGCTTCAATAGTATTGCGGATGAAAATGAATGAACATAAATTATAAATTAATGAATAACTTGTCAATAAAATGATATCTATTAACATTGACCGTCAAAATAAGACCTTCACTTTATGGTAATTTTAAACGTTCGCTAAATATAAACAGTTCTTTCATAAAATTATTTTTTCTCATTAAGCAGATAATTTTTATCAATAGATTAACAATGTATTCTTCAAAAGATTATCCGAATTTTATCGCAATTAGAAGATATGATAAAAATTTCGATTGAATAATTAATTTACAAATGCAAATTTCTCGGTATTGGAAAAGAGAAGAAAAATTCTAACAAAGAAATTATTTTTCAATTATTTTATTGCAAATAGTTTTATTTATAATGTACACTATTTTCAAGAATAAATAATTTCAAGAGTAGTTTCTTTTTTCTATTTTAAGAAATTAAGAACATAGCATTCTCTTCAGGTGGTTATTGTTTTTTTTTAAACAAACTAAAAGATATTGTTTTTAAAATTCGTTCCTTGAATTTGACGGAATTGTATATAAAGTTATTAATTAGTTGTTCTGTAATTTACATATATGTATAAAGTTTATGTACAATGTTGAAATTACAAAAATACTTATCTATCTTTTCAGATAAGTAACTTTTATGGTGAACTGGATAATGAATTACTTGAACTACTTCCTTTTCGTTGATTTTTTGAGCTTTGGTGATGTCTGTGGGGACTTCTCGATCGACTTCGATGCCTCGACAATTTTTTACTTTTTTTCGACTTGTGGGACCAGGATCTGCTTGGACTGTCGTAACTAAACGGAAAGAAAAGAGAAAGAAATTAGAATTTTTTCGAAAGTAATTTTTATCCAGGTAAGTAATAAGGTAATTCAAAGTAACTAAAAAGAAGGTAATTCAGAGTAACTGTAATTAATATTGACGAATATTTTCAATTATTTAGGATTCGAATTTTTACTTTCGAATTTTTTTATTTTTCTTTGAAGTAGTAACTTCAAAGAAGGTAATTCAGAGTAACTGTAATTAATATTGACGAATATTTTCAATTATTTAGGATTCGAATTTTTACATGAATATATAAAATTACTTTTTCGAGTTGCTACAAAATTTGATTTTATTTTTTCCTGACATTTTCCCGAATCTCAGAAAGAATTTCGACCTTTTCCCTGATCCTAAAGAATATTCTTGTTCATTCTAAAAATGATCAGATACACAAGAAAATGTTTGTAATATTGTGAATGTCTTTTGTAATTGTAAAATTTTTCCAAACAAATATTAATTTTAGTGAGATCTTATTAATAACAAAATAGGATCTCACTAAAATTACAAATCCAAACAAAATAACATCGTAATAAATATTAATTTTTTAAGACAAATATTTAATTATTTTTTTAATTATTTTTCCATAGAAATTGAGATTTTCAAAAATTTTCCCCAAAATTATTTTCAATTCAGTGATTTTTTTTTAGAATTTTTAACTGATATTTTTCTCTAAATCAATTAATGATTTTTTCAGAAAGTTCTTTAAGAATTCAATTATTCAAAGAAAAAGGAAAGATCAAATAAAATATTTCTGAAATTCTGTAGTTTATTTACTTTTATGAAATTTCAATTATTCAAAACTGTTTTAATTAAATATGTATTAAAAAACTCAATTAATTTCAAAAATATTTTAATAACAATTTTTCAAAAAACTTTTTTCCAAAAAATTTTTTTTTTTTGGGAACTTGTAAATAAAATTTTTTACACTCAAATTTTCTGAAATTTCAATTTGAAACCTTTTGAAATTCAATTATATATACAAAATTATAAACGCAACTGTAATAAAATTAAATTATTTTTGGAATTTTTAAATAGAATTTATTAAATATTTAAAAAAAATTATTAAATTCAAATTTTCTACAATTTCAATTTGAAACCTTTTGAAATTCAATTCTTCTGAGAAATTGTATTAAGATTATATTAAAACTAATAATTGAACTCATGCGAAGAATTTTATTATTTATGAAAATATTAAAATTCTTTTCAAGAATTTTTTTAGTTAAAAAAAATTGAATTCTTTTCAAGATTTTTAATAAAATATTTGAAAATAATTACATTTTTCGAAGAATTTACTAAAAATTGTATGTAAAATAATTGAAATCTTGTGAAGAATTTTATTATTTAGAAGAATAATTGGATTCTTGCAATGAATTTTTATTACATTTTTTTTTAAATAATTGAAATCCTGTAAAGAATTTTATCCTATTTATGAAAATAATTGAATTCTCGCAACAAATTTTATTAGAATTTTTTTTTAATAATTGCATTTCCAAGAAGAAATTTATTACTTTTAAAAATAATTAAATTCTTTTGAAGAATTTCTTTAAATTTTTTGAAAATATGTTTTTTTTATAATTTTAATTTAAAAATTCTTAATTTAATTGATTTTTACGAAGAATTTCTTTAAAGATTTTAAAATAATCATATTTGTAAATGATTGTAATTAAAAATTTGATAAAAATATTTTTGAATACAATTGAATTCTTTACAGCATTTTATTAAAAATTTTTTAAATATTTTTATTCTTTGCAGAAATTATATAAAAATTGTTTTAAAATAATTGAAATCTTGTGTAGAATTTTATTAAAATTTTTATAAATAATTGAATTCTATCAAAAATGTTATTAAAAGTTTAAAAAAATAATTGAATCTTTTCGAAAAATTGTATTAAAATATTTAAAAATAATTGAATTCCCATAAAGAATTTTATTCAATTTTGTAAAAATAATTGAATTCTTATAAAAAATTCCATCAAAACTTTTCAACTAATAATTTTATTTCTTTTGAAAAATTTTAGTATTAGAAATAATTTAATTCCTGCGATGAAGTTTACTATTTATAAAAAATAGTTGAATTCCTTTGAAGAATTTTGTTATTTATAAAAAATAATTGAATTCCTCTGAAGAATTTTATTATTTATATAAAAATAATTGAATTCTTGCGCAGAATTTTATTCAATTTTTTAAAAACAATTTAATTCTCATACAAAATTTTATCAAAACTTTTCAATTAATAATTTTATTTCTATTGAAAAATGTTAGTATTGTACCTAATTGAATTCCTGCAAAGAAGTTTATTATTTATAAAAAATAATTGAATTCCTTTGAAGAAATTTATTATTTATATAATAATAATTGAATTCCTGCTAAGAATTTTATTGAAATTTAAAAAAATAATGAATAATAATTAATTAGTTAATAAGTGAATCTTAAAATTTTGAATCTGAAATTTTTTAAAGACTTGTTTTTTGTTAGTTCTTCAAGAATTAAATTGTATAAAATAAATTCAATTTCATGTTGAGTAAAGTTTAATCATTGTCAAAAATAAAAGAAATTTAAGGTCAAAGTTCAAATTTTACATGACAAACAAAAAAAAATCCAGAAGAATTAAATTTTTTCAATTTTTTCAAAAACTACGAAACACCGAATTCCTGAATTTTCTTATGATCTGTGGCAACCCTGTTTTTATATTATCAATATTTTAATTAAAAAAATTTAGTCTATTTAAATCAATTTCTAAAGTCGTAAAATTTACTTGAAAGAAAGAATAATTTCAAAAAATAAAAAAATAAAGAGAAACAGTTTATGAAGAGAAGAAATTATTATTCTTAATACCTTTTGTGCGAGACTTTTTTCTTCTTGTGCTTCTTGTGAGATCTGTGTCTATCGCGATCGGAGTAACTTCGACTTCGACTACTACTCCGACTTCTAGAGCGATGCCTCGATCTTTTGTTATTTATTTCCGCGCCTTTTATTCTATGAATCAGTGGAGTTGTAACGGGATTTGTTTGTTCTGTTTCATCGTCACGAATTGGAGACGGAACCGCTTGAACTTCTTCTAAATCAACATCCCTCTTACTCGTAATCACATTTTTCTCCATACTTTTTACATTTATTGGCGTTTGCAATTGACTTAGAAACATAGCCGCCTTCTTTTTTCGTTCCAATTGAAGTTGTTTCTCCTTCATTGAATTTGCTGCCATTCTTTCTCGAGCGGCTGCTGCCAATTTATCCTTTAATCTCTCCTCAACCATTTTCGATCTCAAGTCCTTCTGACAATCCTCTAAAATATCGTCAGTGAGATCGACAAAGTCCTTTTCGTCGATTCGAGATTTCTTTTCGAGATTGATTGTTTCTTTTTCACTTTTTGCCGAATCGTCTCCTTGTAGAGGTGAATTTGATTTAGAATTATCGTCTTTCTTTTCATCGATATCGTCGTCATCACTTTCTTCTAGTGGGAGAGCATTGCGTTTTTCGATTACTGTCGTTTCGCCTTCTTTTGGTTTCTTTATGGAAAACGAAACTGTTGTTATATTCTTACTCGCAGAGTCTTCTTTGAAACGTGTGTCGCCCTTCTTTTTGGCTTCGATCATCTTAACGCGTTTTTGCACTTCCTCCATTCGTTGTTGCTTCTTTTGTAATTCTTCCAATTTCTTTTGTTTCTCCTCTTTTAATTCCTGTTTCTGCAGGAGTTCTTCTTCGGTTAAGACTCGAGGATTGACAGCGCCTTCGTATATGGTTAATTTATGTGCATAATAGCCGTGATATTGATGTGATAATTCTAGGAAATTGAATCTTGGATCGCCTTTATTTTTCACGATTGCTTCAAAGTCGCGACCATTTTTTGCAACGTAACTCGCCATTTTGTCGATTATTATTTGAATTTCAGCTGGTGGGACGATAAAGGATGGCCTGCTCAATGGTTTTGGAGGAGTTGGTCCATAGGGAACGAGAGACGGTGGTTCTTTGAGTGGGGTTTGCACGAGATTTGCATCGCTCGAGGATGGAATTGGTGGCGCGGAGATTTGTGATGGATTATTCGTGTGGCCATTCGCTCCGTAAATTACTGGACCATGTGAATACTGTTGTGGCGCTACCGGATACGGCGGATAACCCTGTGAAAAATAGGGATGCTGTAACATAGATTAGAAGCGAAAAGCATTAAAAAAAATCGGCAAATTTAATTTTGAATTAATGTTTGAAAATTAGAAATTTAGTTTATTAAGTTAAGATAGATTAATAATTAAGATTTTCAAAAATTTCAAATTCAAACCTTTTTGAAATTGAACAACTTATAATAATAATTGAAGATGTCTACGTGATAAAATCATTATTTTATATTTTAACAATATTGTTACTGTAACTTCTTAAAAATTACTTCAATCATTTCAATTTAATTATTATTTTCTAGAAATTTCAACTAAAATTCTTCTTTAAATCAATTATTATCTATTAATAATCGTTGTATTCCTATAATCTTTTCGCAGTTTAAAGTTAGTTGTTGTTTGATTTTTTTATTTTCTAACTTTTTTAATAACTTTTCTTTTTAAATATTTAAAATTTTAAAATTAATGTACCTATTGAAAATCATTGAATTCTTGCAAAGAATTTTATCAAAAAATTGAATTCCTTCGAAGAATTTTTTTATTTTATGAAAATAATTAAATTTTTGATAAGAATTTTACTATTTACAAAAATTATTGAAATGTTTCGAAGAATTTATTAAAATTTTGGTAAATAATTGAATTGTTTTGTAGAATTTTATAGAAAAATTTGAAAATAACTAAATTCATTCGAGAAATTCAATTGAAGTTGTTTCGTAAATAATTGAACGGTTATATCATACTTTTACGGTTTCAAATTTTTTGGGAAAAATTTATTTCAAAAATAAGTAATTAAATTATTCAAACTTTTTGGGAAAATTATCTTTGGGAAAAGTTTTTTTGGGAAAAGAAATCGTTGGGAAACTTGTTTTGGGAAAAGTGTCCTACAATCAATTGAATTTCTGTAAAGAATTTTATTGACGAATATATTTAAAAATTGCATTGAAAGAAATTTAATTTTCATATAGAATTTTTTAAAAATATTTTGAGAATAATTGAATTATTCTTAGAGAATTTCATATTCTTGTTGAAATTGAATTTTTTGGAAATTTTCGAAAATAATTGAATTCTTTCGTGTAATTTGATTTAAATTGTATTAATAATTGAAATTCTGCGATGAGTTTTATTATTTATGAAAATAATTGAATTATTGTCAAGAAATTTATAAAAAATTTGTAAATAATAGAATTCCTGTAAAATTATTTTATTATTTATGAAAATAATTAAACGTTTGCGTATAGAATTTTAATAACATTTTTTTGAAATAATTGAATTTTTTAGGAAAATTTTATTAAAATAGTAGATATTTAAAATCATTGAATTTAGGAAAATGTTTGCAAATAATTGAAATTTTGTCAAGAATTTTATTAAAATTTTTGTAAATAATTGAATTTTGAAAAAGAATTTCTTTAATTTTTTTAATATAATTGAATTTCTGCGAAGAATTTTATTATTTTTGAAACTAATTGAATTTTTGCAATCATTTAAAAATTCTCCAAAATTCAAATTTTTTTTAGTGTTTTTTACTAAAATTCTTCTATAAATTCATTATTTTTAATAATTAATTAAATATACATATTTATATTGAAAAGTTTATATAATTTCAGAATAATTTAAATTTTGAAAATTTTGAAAAACTTAAATTTTTGCAAAAATTTAAGTTCTTTACAATTTCTAATAAAATTTATTCAAAATTGAAATTTTATAGAATTTTTTGAAGTTGATCTATTTGTAAAAATAATTGTAAACGCAAAGCTTTTAAAACTCAATCAATTTTGAAATATTTATAATTCTTTAGAAAATAATTCTTTTGGAAAATTTTATTAAAATATATATAATTATTGAAAATTATTGAATTGAGGAGAATTTTTTAAAGCAATTGAAACTTTACCAAGAATTGTATGAAAAATTTTGAAAATAATTTAATTTCGGAGAAGAATTTTATTACTTATAAAAATAATTGAAATTTTGACAAGAATTAAAAAAATGTTTTGAATATTTTTTATAATAATCGAATTCTTGTGAAGAATTTGATAAAAATCTTTTTTAATAATTGATTTTTTTTTACAAAAAGTTTTATGAAAATTGTATTAAATAATTGAATTCCTGTGAAAATGGTATTATTCAGGAAAATAATTTAGTATTTGCAAAGAATTTTATAAAGATTTTATTAACTGAGTTCTTTTGTAAAATTTTTTATTAAAATACTAGATATTAAAAATAATTCATTTTTTGAAATTTTTTTGAAAATAATTGAATTGTTTGAAATTTTTTTCTAATTTTTTAAATTTTTTCTAAAAACTTTATATAAATTTTAGATATTAATTTTTTATTTCAACTATTAACGAATTTAAATTAGTACGAATTCTCAAACATAGAAAAAAGTAGTTTTTAGTGACACAAATCCAAAAAAAAAAAGTACCGAAATAGTAGCAAATCCAAAGAAAGTAGTAAATAGGAGGTTTTAGTAGATACGAAACCTATTATGAAGATTATTAAGAATTTAAGACAATTACAAAAATTATAGAAGCAAATTGATAATTTTTGTTTTGTAGTTTCTTTTATTACCTGTGGAGGCATTCCTTGATAATATCCAGAAATCGGTAGTGGTGGAGCAGGAACTTCCGGCTGTGGTGGAACTTTCGACGGCGGTGGCTTTCCGGTGATTCGATTAACCAACATTGAATAAGCACAATCCGCAGAAGGTTTGTATGCAATGCTGGGTATACTCGGAGCCTGAAAAAGGAACATTTTTTAAACACTACTTTCAATTGTTAACTTTTTTTTTTTTTTTTTTATAAACTCAAAAGAACTTACGGCTTCGACTTTAGCGAAAGAAGGTGCAAGGCTGGGATGAAGATAAGGCTCGTCGTCATCTTCGTCATCCTCATCGTCATTATCATTTTGCTGATCCGCTTCTTCTAATTGGAAAAAAGAAAAGAAAAATCCTGACAAAAACAGATTTAGGTAAGTTTAAATAATACTACATTAAAATAACGCTGAACTCTCGTTTTTTTTCGTAACGTAATGCAAATACTTACGGCAATTAAAAAATAAGTGGGATCAAAGTAGATGGTTGTTAAATCCAGCATATTATTGTCATGTCAATGAGAGGGCAACCTCGATCATACACTAAATATAATTTGGTCAAAGTTCTTCTGCCACTTAAGCGGACTTGTTGAAATCGAGAAAGTTATGGTAAAATTAACCTGATAAATTAAGAATGAAATGCGTACCCGATTCTTCTTTCTCGGACTGTTTTTCTGGATTATATTGCTCGGACTTGATAGCCTCAAGGACGAGTTTGTAATACGGATGTAATGCTCCATCCACCGATAGAAATGCGAATTGTGGATTGTTTGCCTGCTTTGCCTTTATCAAAACTTCCATTTGTCCTCCTTGACGGCTTATAAATAGTGCTGTTTTCGTTATTATCGCGTGCAATTTCTGTGTATCCGGCTGTAAAAAATAATTTGTTTTACATTTCGAAATTCAATTGAAATTTAAATTATATGCATCGCAGTACTTTTTTTTCCTCAAAAAAGGTGAAAAGGGGAATTTTTTTCCTCTAAAAATCACTCAAAATGATTAGATACTAAAAAAAAATGTTCTATTACATTTATTTACGAATTTCTTTAATTGTAAAATTATTCGAAAACAGAAATAATTTAAAAAAAAAATAGTTAGATTAGTCGCATTTTGCTAGAAAAAAATCTTGGAAAAAGTCACATTTTTTCACAGAAAAGTCGAAAAAAGTCACCTTTCCTTAGAAAAATCGAAAAAAGTCGAAAAAGTCGCACAATCCGAGCCCTAAAGGGGACCAACTGTGATGCCTGAAATTATTTTTTATAAAATATTCTTACCACAGTCATGTCAGGTGGAACATTAAGTTCCGGGGGAATGATGAAAGCTTGATCGTCTTCTTGAGAGCCTTCGGATGGTTTTGGACTTTGTGAATCGTCACAAGTTGCTTTTTGATTCTCCTCATTTTCGTTGTAGTTGTAGGCGACCTGTCCATACGAATTCTCCGAATCCAACGCCTGTTGCAGCCTTTTCATTTCCTCTTCTGTGTAAAAATCATCAAATTGGAATTAAATTTCAGTTCAAATTCAATAGAAATATTTTTTCAAAATTCAAGTCGTAAATTATTATTATTATTATTACCATGATAGAGATTTTCATCCGCATCGCTTTTGTACAAGGAACGATACCGCTCCTCATCGCAGAGCTGTTCAATTTTATATTCATCCTCGGTGAGAAAGGTTCGTTGATCAAAGCCACCGGGTGGTGGTTCATAGACCCTGAGGTCGCCCAGAGCCCCGCGTCCATCGTATCTATAGACATATAACACTTCAGTTAGAGATTGAAAATATCAAACAATTAAATAATTTTAAAGCGCACTCAGCATCTGAAAATAAAGTAGAATCAACGAGAGAATCCCATCAGGACGATTCCTGTGAAATATACGAAAAATAGATTTAGTCTACGACATAAAGATATTTGGTAAATTTATATAATTAAATAGAAAAGCCTTATAGAAAGTATGGCAACTGATGGCAACATTTTTCTTTTCTTTTGTCATTGAAAACATTTTCTTTTAAAATTATTAGCAAAAATAGTCTGAAATCTCTTTAATATTGAATAAAATTTAAAGATTCATTGAAATATTAAATACAACACTAGAAATATAAAACTAATAAATTGTGTGATGCTAAACCGCTAAAAATTCCTTTAATATTATTCAACTTTTTAAATCTGATTTATTAATATTTAAAGGAATTTTCAGAAAACGATATTTAATTGAAGCGTTATACCTCAGGAACTCAGAACTGCTGAAAATAATTAACAGTTAATTTAATAAATTATTAATTAATATTAAATAAATATGTAAAATTTAATTTATTAAACTTATTGCTAGAATATTTGAGATAAAGGGTTGAAAAATACATGTAATTTGAAAATAATTGAATTCATTTGTGAATTTTATTATTCTTAAATTCCGTTTGTCCAAGTGTTCAGATAAAATATTTGTAAATTTACTTACTGATTGTTATCAGTTGACAGATAAATTCAAGTATTTTTTTTTAGATAAAATAGAGAAAAAAGAAACTATTTTTTACATGATGTGGTAAAATAACGATTATAGTAAGTGAAAAATATTGAAGAAATTTTATTCGGCAAAGCACACACAAAATTTTAGTTTATTCTTTTTTATTATTTATTTTACTTGTGTCAATTTTAATGATTCTACAAAAGAAACCGTTGAGTAAAAATTTAAATATCTTTGAAAGTACAACATTTTAAAAACACTGGATTTTCAAACGCACATTTATTCTCTGACTTCTGAACTTCTTGACAGAAATATTTAAAATTAATTATTTATACACATTTCTTGCAAAGAAGTTAGTTGTTGATTGATTTTTTTTCCTAACTTTTTAAAATTTTAATATTTTTCTTTTTAAATATTTTTAATTTTAAAATTATTAATGTATTGAAAATCATTGAATTCTTGTAAAGAATCTTGTCAAAAAATTTCAAGAGAAAAATTGAATTCCTTTGAAGAATTTTTTTATTTATGAAAATAATTGAATTCTCCCGATGAATTTTGCTAAAATTATTAAAAATCCTAATTAAATTCTATTGAAGAATTACTTTAAATTTTTTTTAAAATAATGGAGTTTCTTTAATAATTTTAATTGAAAATTTTTAAGAAGAATTTTATTAAAATTGTACTGAAAATAATTGAATTTTTTCGTCAAATTTTATTAAAATTTTGTTAAAAAAAAGAGTTGAATTTTTGCAAAAAATTTTACTATTTATAAAAATAATTGAATTCTTCCAAAGAATGTTATTTATATAAAAAAAATAATTCAATTCTTGCGAAGAATTATATTAAAAGTTTTTTAATTAAATTATTTTAAAATTTATATTTGAAAGTAAAAAATTTTGTAATTTGCGTAACAATAATTAATTTGATGAACACGTTCCGCGCGCGTATCATTTGCTAGTTTTTTTTTTATTAAATTTCGTTATTCGATTTAATTTTTTTATGAAAGAATTTGTACTGTTATTATTTTTGAGTTTTAAAAACAGAGTTTTTGTTCTATTAAAAAAGAAAATTTATTCGAGAAGTAGAGAAATCAAAGAGAAACTCAACTAATTAGAATTGTTTAATTGAAATTGAATGAATTAAAAAGATGAAAAATATTCGATGACAACATTGAACAGCGTATTTAAGAATCCAATTTAGCGTGTACCTGTCAGGAATTCAGGATGGATTCTAGAAATACATACCGTGCTGAGCGGTCAATATTTATTATGACCGTCAGCTGCCACTTGTCTCTCTACGCTGTCTCACCTTGCTGCAAGCGCCGAGGATCATCTCCGTGGGCCAGGACACGAGAGCACCTTGTATACACTCATGCAGAGCGCAATTAGCGCTTCCACACTGAGCCTCACTGCCAAAACACCTGCGGAAACCTTAAACAGTCTCCAGATTGCTTATCCGTACGTTAAAAAAGTTTGTCACACCTGTCGAGTTTGTCTAGTTTGTCATCAGTTTATCAGAATTGTTCTCAGCACAATTTTGCGCGTACATTTTCTTTTTTTAGTCAAAAATATACGTATTCTAGGTATAATGGTTTTTAGGTTATGGGAACGGACCTGTCTATCTTCAACGTGTTATCGCCCATCCAGGGTATCAAATGCTTCCCTTGATCAATCATTTTCGCCTTCTCGTCATCACGAAATAATTTGCAGCTGTACCCGAACACCAACAGCTCCTGCGGTTCCTCCTCTGTCGTTTTTTTACGCAAGATGCCAGAATCAACCATCCAACGTTGATTCTTGGACGCCATTTTTGTGTTGTTTGCAATTCGTTTGACCTTCCAAACTACATTGACGATTTGACGGCAGGTCAGGGCATCATTTTAACCGGAAATACGCCTCTTCGCGCCGGAAGTCCTTTACACCAATCATAAAAAGCGTTACAAATTATTTTTCTGCTATTACAGCAACCTCCACTGTCATTCGTTGATGAGATAATCCATTAACGAATCATATCTCAATGTGAGCTTAACATTATCAACGGGAACCAATCACAAGAGAGCTACAACAAATTACTGTATTCTGATTGGTGGACGCGGGGAATATTCCGAAACTGTGTATACTTGTCCGCCAACTGCCGTTTGCCGGACACGGCTTCTATTCGACGTCGATAAATATTCGAGGTTCGAGCGCCAACGTGCAGTCGCGTGGGAAGATAACAAGCTCGTGATCCGGCAGCTTTGCGTAAAAAAATACCGGTTAACCGCGGCTAAAAATCTACAACAGGTAAATTCCCAATTCCAATTATATTTTCAATTAATAATCATTCTCAAAATTAATTTCCTTTTAATCCGTTTTAAATTTTCCAAAAAAAAATCCTCTCCTTTACCCGGCGAGTGTTTAACACGCCACGAACAGACACACGTTCCATTAAAACGCGGGTGCTTTCAGAAAATGCCTCCACGAAAGACCAAGTTGAAGGAGGATGTGGCCACCGATGTCGCAGCCGAAAATACCGACGCATCACCACCAAAAAGGAAGAGAGAAAAGAAAGTTCCCACAGAAAAGTTGGAGGATGTAAGGGAACCTCGTTTTCCGAGGGCGGCGAAAAATAAGAAGCCCGAAGTCACGCCAGAGGAGCCGGTAAAAACGAAAGCGTCTGCCAAGAAAAATGATGCAGCCCCAAAGAAAACGGCCGCCAAGTCCAAAAAAACCAAGGATGTCGATGATGATGAGCCGATGAATGATGAGGATGAGGATGCCGTTGCAGAACCTGAGGTTCCAAAGAAAAAAGCTCGTGGAAAGGCCGCGGCAAAAAAGGCGGACGCTGACGAACAGCCAGGTAATGCTTTCTCATTTAATCATTATTTTCCTGTTATTATCCTAAAACAAAATGTCGCTTCTGAATGATTCCCGCATTATTTTCTTATTATCGAATTTTCAAAATTTTGCTTGCATTATTTTATCATTAAAATGCATTGAAAATTGGTGAGGTGACGGTTATTCTCCTTTTGCCCCCCTCGTTATTCCCCCCCACTGACCCCCTTTTCCATCGTTTCTGTTCATACATATTTAATCATTTTTATCGTTTATGTTTTTCGTCTAATCTCCCCTCTCCCTATATTAACTTTGTTGCGCTTAAACCTGTTTGACTCCCCTCTTCCATTAAAGAACCTTCCAGTGTGTTTATTCCCCATCCCCCATCGTTGGATTGCACTCGTTTTTACACTTGTGGCCATACTTGTTTGTCTTTTAACCGGTGCATGACGTTTTACAGGGTTGCCTTTATCAAATAGGTGGACTGAATTTTTTTTTTTTTTTTTTTTTTCTGTTGAAGAATTTTTCTTTCTGTTTACCTTTTTTCTACCATCTTTTTTTTGTCCCAGAAAAAAATTTTGTTTTTCACATGAGGAATATTGATTATTTCGTAATTGAAATTTTTTGCGACATTGTTCTTATGAATTAATTTAAATTGTAAATATTTGTATAATTTAATAAGTTTTTGAAAATTATTTGTGTTTTTTTTTGGTAGAAATTTTGGGGTGTGGTCATTTTTCGGTAGTGAATTTTTGAATTTTTAATCAATAAAAATTGTTTCTCTGATGAAAGAAAAGTGAAATTGTAAAAATGTGTAATGTAAAATTTTGCTGATCGTTGCTAAGACGATGGGAGAAAACTTATATTTGTTGATTGCGCAGACGTCGTATTTAGAGCTTTATAATCTGAAAAGCTCAATTATCTCTAGTTTGTAGTTTCAATTGTAATTTGATAATGTAGAATGTAAAATTACGACTGCATGATTTATTCGTTTCCTGCTTTTTTTGTTGAATTGAATTTTTTTAATTTGATTCTATTTTTTTTTTGTTTTTTTTTCACACGAAATCATAAACACAAAAGTGTTACAAGAAAGAAAAATGATTACAATTAATTTTTTTTTTATTCATCATTTTCAAAATTAAAATTCTACTTCTTTTTTTTTAATTCTTTATCCCGTTCACAGAGTTCTGAAAAATTTTCGATTAAAATTAAATCGTCATGAACGAAAAATTTTGTCATGTTTATAGAAGCAACAACTAAAACGAGTAGTGTAAAAACGAAAAAAAAACCAACTGCCGATAAACCAAGCAAAGAGGAGGAAGTCAGTGAGTCTAAGACAAAAAAGAAAACCAAAGCTGCTGGTAATTTTCAAAATTTTTTTTTCGATGCTGAAATTTAACCCTTTATAGATTTTTGAGAAGACAGAGCCTTGTGAATTGTCCCTTTACACAACACAATTAGATTTTAGGTTCTTTTATTTAGCAATTTTAGTTCAAAATACTATTTCGAATATTATTGCATGAAATTATTTACGAAAACTTTCTCTATAATTTAATTATTTTCAGCTAGAAAAAAAAATCAGGGTTGCCACAGGTCAGGGAAATCAGGGAAAAGTCAGGGAAAGTTAAATTGGTCAGGGAAAAGTCAGGGATTTTTATTTAAGTAACTGGAAAAAATTGAATTTTAGAGAAGTTACAAATGATTGCAGAAATTCAATTATTTTCAAAAGTAATAAAATTCTTCGCAGAAATTCAATGATGTTCAAAAATTAAAAAAAAAAATTCAATTGTCTTTAAAAATAAGAAAATTCTTCTCCAAATTTCAATTATTTTCAAAAATTTTAATAAAATTCTTTGCAAAATTTCAATTATTTTCAAAAAATTTTTCTCAATTCAATGATTTTCAATATCTACAGTTTTAATAAAATTTTTCAAAAGTATTCAATTATTTTCATGAATAATAAAATTCATCATAGAATTTCATTTATTTTTAATACAATTTTAATTGAATTTCTCGAAAAAATTTTATTATTCTTGAAAATTTTATTAAAATTTCTCGAAAAAATTCAAATTTGTTTATAAAATTCTTTATGATAATTTAGTTTCGAAAAAAATTCATTTATTCAATAAATTATTTATTTTTGTATTTAAATAATTGAATTCTTGTAGAATTTTCCAATAAAAATTGATTTGAAAATGAATATTAGTTAAAATTTTAGATAATAATTGAATATTAAAAAGCATTATAGCATGAATTTTTAAAAATACATAATTGATAAAATACATAATTTAATTCTTTCGAAGAATTTTAACAAAATTTTTGAAAATAGTTACATTTTTCGAAGAATTTACTTAAAATTGTATTAAAAATAATTGAAATCCTGTGAAGAATTTTATTAATTTATAAAAGTAATTGAATTCTTGCAATGAATTTTTTCAATTTTTTTTTAAAATAATTGAAATAATGTAAAGAATCTTATTATTTATGAAAATAATTGAATTCCTGCATCGAATTTTATTACATTTTTTTAAATAATTGAATTCTTTTGAGAACTTTTATTAAAAAAGTAGATTGTGAAAATATTTGAATTTCAACGAAGAATTTCATTATATTCGTGAAATTTAATTAAATTCTTACAAAAAAAATTAAGAGAATAGTTCCATTTTTCTAGGAATTTACTTTAAATTGTATTATAAATAATTGAAATCCTCGGAAAAATTTTATAATTTATGAAAATAATGGAATTCTTACAACGAATTTTATCAATTTTTTTTAAATAATTGAATTCATGTGAAAAATTTTATTACTTGTAAAAATAATTGAATTTATGCAACGAATTTTATTACATTTTATTTAAATAATTATATTCTTTTAAAAACTTGTATTAAAAATGTAAATTTTGAAAATTTTTGAATTTCAGCGAAGAATTTCATTATTTGTGAAATGTACCTAATTTAATTCTTGCAAAAAATTTTTCAAGTTAATTTTTTTTTTGAGAAATTTATTTAAAATTGTATTAAAAATAATTGACACCATGTGAAGAATTTTATTATTTATGAAAATAATTGAATTCTTGCAACGAATTTTATTATAATTTTTGTAAATAATTTAATTTTTTTTTTGAAAAATTTTATGGAAATTAAAATTTTTATAAAACATGAAGATAGCAATTTTTCCGAGTCGATGACTCGGAGTAATTGATATCTTCATGTTTTATAATAATAATTAAATACTTATTTAAAAATTTAGTTATTGATGTTTGCGAATAATTTTACAATTTAAGAAATTCGTAAGTAAATGGAATAGAATGTTTTTTTTTGAGTATCTAATAATTTTTAGAGTGAATCAGAATATTCTTTATGGTCAGGGAAAAATTGAAAATTTTGTCTGGAAATCAGGGAAAAATAAAATTAAATATTTGTGGCAACCCTGAAAATGTAGTTTTTTATTTAATTGCATGCTAATTGAAAATTAAAATACTTAAAGCACGGTACTTTGAGGGGAAAGCAAAATAGTGCGCTTTACTTTCTCTAAAAGTCTAGTTTTAGAAACTTTCACCAAGAGAGACCAGTTTTTCAATCTCATTCTAGATTTGCATAAAATTATTATAAAGGGTTAAGGTCTTGATGTATAAAAAAAAAGAAAAGAGAATTAAATGAAACACACGTCTAAAAGTATCTTTTTTTCCAAAGCTGGTGCCAAGAAAGGAAGAGGCAAGAAAGCGGCCAAGGAACCAGAAGATGACGCAGAAGAGGAAAATGCTGAGACAAGTGAAAAGGAGGATGAGGAAGAATCTGGTGAAGTAGAGGAAAATGGAAATGCGCAAGAAGTCGTTGAAAATGGAGGTGGTAGCGAGACCAGCGATGACAAAGAAACAAAAAAGAAATCCAAGAGCAAACCTGCCGCCAAAAAGGGAAGTGAACCCGCCGCTAAGAGCAGCACTGAAACAGCGGATGATCAAGAAGGTGGTGAATCTGAATAGTAATGTTTTTATTTTTAAATTTTTAATTTTTTAAAAATTAAAAGATAAAAAACAAGTTGCGACTTTTTACGTTTCTAAAAAAAAAAATAAATAAATATTCACCATTTATAACACGCGGGACAATGGAACTTATTTAGCTATATATGAACATTTTTTTGATGAAGATTTTCTTAAAAGAATATTTAAATTATAATTGTTCCATGAAAAAAAGCCCTTGTGGATATTTACTATTTACATCTATAAGGAATGTAATGTGTATAGTTTCATTACTCTGTGTGATTTTTGAAATACAATACTTTGTGTATTATTTTATATTCCTAAAACTAAAGTAGTTATAGATGTAGACATCTTTATATCCTAAAAAAAATCCGAAACATCGGATCTATCAATAATACACGACCTTCATTTTTCACACTTTGTCGCGTGTCGATTTTCATCAAAGGACTAAATAAAAAAAACTGTATTTTTTTTGTTGTTTTTTGACGCGAGCACTTTAAAAATAATTCCAAGCTCATGTATAAGAAAAAAAAATTTTTTTTTTTTGCAAACCGAAAGTGCCGAAAACAATGTCAAATGGTACTTATCGTATTTTAATTAGTCCTTAAGATTTTACTTGAGAGAAAATGTTGATCAATAATCGATATTGTACTTTTTATTAGTTTACTTTTTCAAAAATTGATGATAAAATGCCCATTCCTAAAATATTGTTAAACTGGTTTTATTCATTTCTTATGACATTAACCCCCCAATTAATTTGTAATTTGCGAGTCACGGAAAATTTAGAAATTAAGTTTTCTTTTGTTTTTAATTTTTCGAAAGGAAACTATAAAAATTTGTCAAGTCTTTTTTTTTTAATTAGAAAAATTAGAAAAAATCGATGAGCAAAAAAAAAAAAAATGCTTTATTTTTTTTTTATTTTTATAGTGTTCGTGTAGAATTAAATTAAACTAGTTGAAAACTAGTTTTTAGGAAAGAATATTATATATTTAATAATGATTTTTGAGGTCTGATAGAACCTATTTGTGGAAGATTAAAAAATTTTTTCTCAAATTTAACACTTGTATTATTTTGTAGAAAATATAAAATTCACAATATTACAATTGTAACCATCGTTTTTAATATAGTTTTAATAAAATTATACTAACCAGAATCTAATTTTTTAAAGAATAATTTTTAATCCTCGAATACTTTAAATATTTTTGCAATAAGAAGTCTCTTTGAGAAAGCAAAAAAAAAATTTTAATTTTTCTGAAAATTCCTAATCTTTGATACTAAATTTAAAATAAATGTACAAATTAATAAATTGATATTTTAAATTAATTTGAATATTATACAAACTATTGTTCTAAACTAAGAGAATAAAAATATGTACAAAATTATTAATTCTAAAATGAACCAAATAATCTTTTTTTTTTCTTTAAATTAAATTTTTCCATACTTGACAAATGCAATAGTTTCAATTATTTGTATAAATAAAAAAAAGTAATTAGTTTCCAATTGTTCTAAATTTTGATTTTAAAGATATTTACAAACTTTTAAAATAGAATAAACCTAATAATTTTTCTTTTTCAAATTTATCCTAAATTAAATTTTTTGTTACTTAACAAATGCAATAATTTAAAATAATTGGAGTTTCCCGCGCATTTTTATACTTGAACCAAGAAATCAAAAATCAATTATTTCTTTTTTATTAAAAATAGAATTAATTTTCTCTCATGGAAAATTTTATTCTAGGTTTGGTGAAAAAAATATTTTTAATAAACAAGAGAATTAAATAAAATTTAATGTTACGATTTTTAAATATTATTTTATTTCGCGGGCATTTTGAAGTGATTTGATTGGTGGACGTTTAAATTTGCATGTTCTGGACGCTAGATAGCGCTGCGATCAAAAGCCATGGTGAAGGAAGCAAAGTGGGGATCGTCGCCATTTTCTATTTTTGCATAGCTGCGAGCTAATGTTACATGTGTACATTTTGTGTGATAAATTAAACGATTCTATTTGTAATTAACGTTTTATTGTGGAGCTCAACGGAATAATGTCATGAATTTGTGGATAACGTATCGGGCACATTCTATGATCGAGTTCACCTTGTTTGCCGTCCGCGTTGCCGCGAGTAAACTCAGTTTGACTTGCACGTAAACATTTTTCAATCAACTTTCCTCCAAAAGTGAGAGTGGAGTGGAAAATAAAAAGAGTCGAATGTTCTAACCAAACTGCGTCTAATTGATATCGAAATATCATTCCGCTCGCGATATTTTTCGGGTTTCAAGGGATATTTACGATTAGAAGAAAAACGAATCTGTGATATTAAACAGTAATAAGGTGTATAGAATTCCTAGGTGATAGCTTCGTAAAATATAAGATATACGTGTGTCGTAGTAGTATCTTTTAAAAAAAACTAGGTATAGATCTTTATAAAAAGGATCTAAAAACGAAATTCGAATAGAGATAACTTTTAAATCGTCCAAAGAACAAGCATCTTCGAGAACAAGATGTCTGTTGAATCTGTGTCAAGTGACAGGCCGGACCCAAAAGACGAAGGTATGTTGAGATTTGATATACATATACGCTTATACTATTTTTGCTCACTGCTCACTCTTCTTTTTTTTCTCTGCACTAATCATGAAATCATTTTTCACCTATTTCATTTATTTTTAATTACATATTTGTTCATTTTTTCCATTGTTTTATTGATGGGAAAAGTTTCTTTCAATATCGCTCTCGTAGGTGCATTTATCTTTAACTTTCCCTTTTTTCACTAGTTTATACCCTTACAACAAATAAGTATTTTATTTGCTTATTTATTCGTTATTAGAAATCAATTCATATATTTTAGGGACAAACACATAGAGTAATTTCTCAATATTCCAGACGTAAACATATTTAATTCCTGAACTCCAATTTCAAGAATTGTAAAACATTTCATAGTAAATAAGTATTTGAACAAATTTCTACTCATATTTTTCTTTTAAATCTTTACACTTTCTCTTTTTCTCGATTAATTACCTAATTATTAAAATTTTTATTGTTAAAATAATTTTCAAATAATTATTTCTGTTTATATCTTTCAATGAAAACATTTTCTAAAGTTTAATTCGTTTTTCAAAACTGAAGTTTTGAAATATGTTTTTATTATAAAACTTCTGCTCTTCAAGGTTTTAGAAGTAAGACAATTGGAAAAAAGTAGATTGCATTGTAAAGTAAATGTATGTTTGTATAAAATTTGCCTAACAATTTTCTTAAAACATTCGTATTATATTTAGAATTCTTTTGTCCTCATTCATATAAAAACATTTGCTGTATATTTTTATTTTTATATATCGAAAATGTAATTTAAATGAAATGTTATCTTTAAAATTACAACTTATCAATGTTTTTACAAAGTTGATTAATTCTCAAGTTCTGACTCAAATTTTTATTCTCAACATTGTTAAAGGTGAATAATAATTTAAAAGGTCAGCGAAGGTTACTAATCGTAACATAATTTACAACTAAAAATAAATGTTGACAATTTTCGTTATAATGTCACTATACAATGTAGTGGGAAAATAAATTCTTACTTACAAATCATTAATTAGAATTATGTAACAATGACAGAAATTAAAAAATGTATTTTTGATCCAGTTGAAAAATTTTACGCAAAATTACAATTTTTTTAAAGGAAAATTTTTTTGATTAAATTCTTATCAAATTAATTAGAATTTGATTTGGTTTTATAAAAATTTGTATTAAATATTCTGAAAAATATTGAAAAAATCCAAAAGTGCAATTTACAGAGATTTTGTATTTTATTTTGACTGGAATTTAGTGTCGAAAGTTCGTTTAATACATTCAAAATGTAAAATTGACGAATCATTTTCAAATGTCAACAAAACTGACCAATACGAAAATTAATTTCATATCACGTG
The DNA here is from genome assembly GCF_015476425.1 of Leptopilina heterotoma. Taxonomy (NCBI): domain Eukaryota; kingdom Metazoa; phylum Arthropoda; class Insecta; order Hymenoptera; family Figitidae; genus Leptopilina; species Leptopilina heterotoma. Next base: position 1,357,242 of record NW_025111185.1, on the reverse strand, counting down.
AAAGGAGAAGTTTAATTTTCTGTGGTATAGTTTTGGGGTGTTTATCTATTCAAACTGATGAGTTGAATCAGTTTATTCCGGAGCCTTGTATAGTATAGAACGTCTTATATAAAATAAAAACAAATTTTTGTGTACAATAGGATAAAATTTGTTTTTTTTCTCATTTTTGAAAAAAAAGTGTTTCGAATTTTATCAATTTCATTTATAAAATAGTATAATTAATAAATTTATTGACTTGTGAAAATAAAATCGCTGGCCGATTTTTATGTTAAAGTATAAAATAAGAGAAGAGAAGAGGTTCCCGAAGAGAAAAAAATTATCAAGTTTATTCGAGTATTTATCGTGTTATTATCGTCCTTCAGAAAAAGAAAAAAGTATAAACACTCAAATCATATTTACGTTTTTAACGGTCTTTTGAAAAAGAATTAAAATCATTTTTTGTACTTGAAAGGAAATTCTTTCCTTTTTTTTTGTACTTTCGAGAAGAGTGCAATTTTCGGTACTTGAAAAATGACAAAATTTAATTCGTCAAATATGGCGCGAGTGGGTCCTCATCGTTATCGAAGACCTCGTCGACGTCCTCTCGTTGGCCCTACCGGCTCACCGTATCTCGATTATACTCTTCTTCTTGATACAAAAGCCGCTCCATGGTTTCGGCGAAATAAACAAACGAATGTTGTTAAAAGTACTCCATTTCGTAAGTTTAGAACAATCCTCTTTTTTCCTTTTTTTGCTTTTTCTATTTTTTTTTCATTTTCTTATTTTTGGTTCCTTTTCTATTTTTTTCTTCTTTTGTCGTTTTTCTATTTTCTTTTCGTTCTTATCCTTTTTCTGTTTTTACTCTTTTTGAATAATTTTTCAAAATAATTTTTACGAATTTGAAATTATTTACAAAAAAATTTGTTTTCTAGAGATAAAATTTGCAGAATATTTATTATTAATTTAATTACGTTTTGTTGTTATTTTACTTACTAAACTACGGAAATTAATTGAATTGAAAAAACAAATTTTATTTGCGAATTAAAAATTATTTAAATTTACAGTTACATTTGAAAGCAAATTTTGTTTATATTTCAATAATATAAATACAAGTTTTGATACCGAAAAGAAATTTTTAACTGTTATTTGTATATGTGAAAGATAAATATTATCAGAGGTTATTCTAAAGGAAAACTTTGTTTGACCTTGAAAAATTTTTCCCAATTTTTCTACTTTTATGTTTGACAAATTAAAATTTAGGAAAATAAAATCAATGCTAAAATATTTATAATTGTCTATCGTAATTTTTGGTGTTTTATTTTTGTATTTTATTTTTTGTATTTTATTTGGCAATAATTATTACAAATTTGGTAATTTTATTTATTTTCGAAAAAAAAATTACTACAAAGAATTAATTAAAAATTGTTTTTTTATGTTATTTTGTGTTTCAAAAAGAAATTTTTCTTGTTTCAGGAGATGAAGCAATTATATCAATGTCGGTCGCCGGAGAGGTGACTGATTCCTCGATTTTGGAAGTTGGTCGTTCAAGACCTCAATTCCAATATACTCGGGTTTGTTGAATTTTTTTCTGGTTAAAAAAAGCCTTTTTTAATTTTTTTTACTGTTCAATTTGACGATCCTGAAGTTTTGAACGTTCGAAACTGTGAAATTTATTTATTTTTTCTTCGAATTACAATTTTATTGCAATAATTTGGCGTCACTTTTAAAAAAATTTTAGTGAAATTTGACGATCTTAAGTTTTGAACGCTCGAAACTATGGAATTTATTTATTTCTTCTTCAAATTACATTTTTATTACAATTTTGCGTCACTTTTAAAGAATTAACTATTTTAGTAAAAATTTTAGTGAAATTTGACGAATTTAAAGTTTTGAATGCTCGAAACTATGGAATTTATTTATTTCTTCTTCAAATTATATTTTTATTGCAATTTTGCGTCACTTTCAAAAAATTAACTATTTTAGTAAAAATTTTAGTGAAATTTAAATTTAAAAATGTTTTTATTTAAATTTCCAATGTTTATTGCAATCAGTATTTTTAAAAATAATTTTTAGTGGAATTTACATTCCCAATTTTTATTGTAATCCATAATTTACGAAAATATTTTTTTTTTCTTTTATTTTTCTAATTATATCTTGTTGAATAATTAAATTTAAATAATTATAACAGTAACTAAATTTTCAATTAGTTGTTAAACACTTGTGAACATTTTTTTTCTACTTCAAAAAGAAAATTTTCAGTTTGTTTCTTATTTGACTGATTTTAATATTTGTAAACTGCTAGCAATTTCTATCTTCGTAATTGACTTTTGCCTCCCACTTTATTTCTTTGAATATTTAGTAAAATATTTCAAAGAAATAAATAAATTTTATTTAATTTCCTTATGCGTAAAATGTATCGAAAAATAATTTTTTTTCAGGAGGAACTCATGAACATAAAGGAGACAGCTTTGGCTAAACGAAAACCCGATTGTCTGGATCCGGCATACAATAAGTACGTTCAATTTGTTTTGTTTCCGAAAAAAATTGAATCGTATTTTACAAAAAAACAATTTTACAAAAAATTTTTTATAAAAAATGGAAATAATTTTCTGCATAAAAAGTTGAGATTTTCAATTTTATATTTAGCATTTCTATTTCTTATTTCTTTTTTTGCGATTTTCATTTAACAGCAAGCATGGTGTATGGGATCCTGAGCGTTGGCATTTGGATAGAAAGCGAAGTGAAACACCGCCGGATGATGAGCCGGCGAGTCGTATTGATGCTGTAGCGGAGAATCATGCCAAGCGACGCAGTGGAGATCCTCGGGAGAGAATTCGTAAAGAGCAGGACGGCATTGTTTTGAGTCCACAACGACGAAGTTTCAACTCCGGATGTTTTGTCAACGTAACGCAACCCCCACCGCGACGCCCAGAAAGCCCGATTGGCAAATCTGAGGTAGAGAAAGCATAAACGTTATTTCTTATCGTCTACAGATACGGGAGTAGATTGTATATTTATAGATTATAAAACTCGTACGATTTCAAGAGAATTTTTTTTTTTTTTTACTTTGAATATTAACAAAGTATTTTTGTTTTTTTTTGTTGTTGAGGAGAAAAAAATTAAGAATTGTTTTTGTTTCAGGTTACACATCGTGAGCCGGTTCGTCGGATCGGCAGTGGTCGCATTTTAAATCGCGACATGTGGGACTTTAGATCGGACAATGATAAACTTGATTCAGATCGTTCGGAATATAATTTCCGACCTGGTGGCGGAAATTCTCTTCGCGATCGAGACAATCGGGATTCAGGAAGGGACAGAGATATAATGCGAGATCGGGACATTATTCGTGATCGAGATGAGAGGAACGATCGTTTTGAGCGACGTTCATTTGGCAGAGATTTTGGAGATCGTGGAATGGAGAGGAATGAGCGTAATCAGCAGAATGATCGGGACAAAGACCGAGGAGGTCGCGATCGACGATACGGAAACGATCGTCGAAGGAGTTTCAACGATAGTCGCGACAATGAGGAGCCTGAATGGTTCAGTTCTGGGCCGACTTCTCAACACGACACTATTGAGTTACGTGGCTTTGAAGATATTCCCGAGGAGAAGATGAATAATAACAACACTAGCGCCAAAGGGAAGAAACAATCGCCGGCTCAGAAGAAACGTGCGAAGAAAGCCGCTGAGAAGGAAGAGAAGAAGGAGGAAAATCATTCTGCCGGTCCAAAGGGTCGTAGTACTCCGAATTTGATGGAATCGCAAACAAGTGTCATTGCCGCGCCTCATTCACCGATTCTTGAGCAAAATGAACAAGAGCCGCCCGCCTTGAAGGAGAAGCAAGACGACAGTAAATCAACGACAACTGCCACTGAATCCGAAGACACGGAGAAAGTAAACACCTCGAATCAGAATCAAAGTCAGGAAACGAAACCTCCCGATTTTAATCTTGATGAGTTTTTGAAATCGGACACGTTTCCCGGTGTGTCTGGCCTACTTACCAATGGAGTTGGCTCCAATGGTGGGACTGGTTCACGATTCAGTCAATGGTTCAAGAGGGAGAGTCCCGTTCAACAGGTGGACAGTCGCCGACAATCTATTCAAGATGAATTGCTCAACAATCTTCTAAATGACATTTCTGAACCGAAAATTAAAATTCCCGCAGTGTCCGAGTCGAATGCTTATTTTGCGCCAATTTCTCCTGCCAATACAACTAATAATGCTGCAACTGGAACGAAACTTTTGGAGATGTTACAGCGTGGTAATAAAAATCAACAGAATGGTGGTCAGGGAGACGCTGCCAATCAGGTTGTTCAAATGATGAAAAATTCGAGTATCAAAGATGTTGAACAAAGTGGCAAGGTTTTCCATAGTTTGGAGGAATTGGAAGCGAGAATGCGCGGTGGACTTCCATCTGTTGTGCCTAATGAACAACCAAGGGTCAATAAAAACGAAGAGGATCTTTCTGCTTTCAAAAAATTGCTGGCTCAAGTTACTGGCGGTCAGGCTGTTCCTGCTGCAAATGGACCGATTCCACAGAAGCAACAACAACAACAACAGCAGCAACAACAACAACAACAACCGATCACGTTGATGCAATTACTTAATACGCAATTGAAGACACAACAAAATGAACAAATTCGACCACCAACTTACAATCACGTTGGACCTCTTGGTCCAATTCAACATCCTCATCAAAGTCAATTGCAACATGAAAATCTGATGAAAGTTTTGCAAGTCCAACAGGTACGTTCTATTACTATATAATACACCTTGAAAAAACCTGGAAAAGTCAGGGAATTTTGATCGGAATCCTGGAAAATTATTGTTCTCTAAAGTTATTGTGCTTATATTTTAGAAATCTAATTTTACTTAAATATTTCAAAATTAATTGAATTTTAAAAGAGTTGCGTTTACAATTCTCATAAATTGATGAACTTTTCAAAAGGTTTTAGTTTAAAATTTTGAATTAATTAAATAATAAAAATTTCACAGGAATTCTATTATTTACAAATTTTTTATAAATTTCTTCGCTATAATTCAATTATTTTCATATTATATAATCAATTTTTTACAAAGATTCAATTATTTTCATAAATAATCAAATTTTTTTACAAAGATTCAATTATTTTCATAAATAATCCATTTTTTTTTACAAAAATTCAATTATTTTCATAAATAATAAAATTCTTTATAGGTTTTCAATTATGTTCATAAATAATAAAACTCATCGCAGAATTTCAATGGAATTTCTCGAAAAATGTAATTATTCTTAAAAATTTTTATTAAAATTCATCAAAGAAATTCAATTATTTTAAAAAGCTTTCCTATAATTCATTTATTAGAATTAAAGTATTATTGTTAATACATTTTTAATTAAATTTCTTTAAAAAATTTAATTATTTTCAAAAATTTTAATGAAATTCTTTTTAACAATTCAATTTTTTTTTCAAAATAATTTTATTAAAATTCTGCGTAGAAATTTAATTAATTTCAATAATTTATCAAAATTCAATTATTTTCAGTATCTATTTCAATAAAATTTCACAAAAGAATTCAATTATTTAAAAAGAAATATTAAAATTCGTCTCAAGAATTCAATTATTTTCAAAAGTAATAAAATTCTTCTCAGAAATTCTAAAGTTTAAAAAAAAAATTCTCGTCAAAATTCCAATTTTCTTTATAAATAATAAAATTTTTCTCTAAAAATCAATTATTTTCAAAAATTTTTTTTAAATTCTTGGCAAAATTTCAATTATTTTTAAAAACTTTTCTCAATTCAATCAAATTTTTGACAGAGATTCAATTATTTTTAATACAATTTTAATCTAATTTCTCGAAAAATGAAATTATTCTTAAAAATTTTATTAAAATTCGTCAAAAGAATTTTAATTACCTATTTAAAAATTTGATAAAATTCTTTGTGAGACTTCTATTTTAAGTAACATTCAATTCTTCAATAAATTATTTATTTTTGTATTTAAATAATTTAATTCTCGTAGAATTTTCTAATAAAAATTGATTTAAATATGAATTTCAGTTATCTTTTTAGAAAATAATTGAATAATAAACTCTAAATTTGAATTAGTAAAAATGTTTTCTAATTTCAGTTAGTGGCTGACTTTTTGCTTTTGAATTAGCAGATTTTACTAATAAATAGTCGTTTCCGCTAATTTAATAGTAAAATTTATTAATTTAAAAGCAAAATGTCATTAACTAATTCCACTCAGTAAACATTTTTACTAATTCAAATTTAGAGAGAAAGTATTATAGCGTGGATTTTTAGAAATAATTCAATTTTGAAAAGGTTTCAAATTAGAATCTTTCAAAGTTTAAATTTTTCATACTTTTAACTGAAAATTGTGTAGATTTAATTTGTTTGAAAAAATTTCAATTTTCTAATATATATTTGATTGAAGAATTTCCGAATAATCGATAAAATTTTTTAAAATTGAATTGTAAATAAAAGGATTTGAAAAAATGTTAAAGAAATTTTCATAAATTATTAAAAATAATTGATTTAAAGAAGAATTTTAGTTAAAAAATTTAGAAAATAATTGAATTGAAATAATGAAAATAATTTTTATGAAGTTACAGTTACAATATTCGCGTATAATATAAAAAAATTATTTTATCTCTCGGTTATCTTTAATTATTATAAAACATGAAGTATAAAACATGAGTCTTCGACTCGGAGTGATCGATTTCTTCATGTTTTATAACAATTTTTTTATAAGTTGTTTAATTTCAAAAAAATTGAATTTGAATAAAAAAAAAATTTATTAGAATTATTTAATTTTGTAAAATATAAAATGTAGTTTTAAGAAACTGGACAAATTCCGTTTTTTAATATGGAAAACCTTGAAAAGTCAGGAAATTTGAGCGTGGCAAACCCTGAGTTGTGTTAATTTTTCTTTTTCTTATTTTTTGTAAAACTAGCAACAAAAGCAGAGACAGGAACAGCAGCAAATGTTCTCGATGATGATGGGAAATCAGCGTATGATGGGTGTGAGTCCCATTCCACCGGATGTGCAGATGATGATCAATTGCGCGCCAACTACTCGCGAACTCCTCCAGAGACCAGAAGCTCGAGCTATCATTCATGGACTTCAACATGGCGATATTACGAAACAACACATTATCGAGCAGTTGCAGGTATTTGTGTATTAATTATAATAAACCTTTTGTTGTCAAGCGTCACATATTTGTTTTGTATAAAATTTCCTTTATTTATTTTTTAAAGATTAACTTTTAATATTTTATTTTAAAATCTAAAAGTTTGAAATATTTAACAAAATCGATTTTTTTTACACAGAATCCGGTAATGCAACACAGACATCGGGAGGTTCTTGTCAACATTCTGAAGGTCTATGGAGGAACTACTCCTCGCACAGTGAGTCCACATCCTAACGTTCCCACTCCTCAGGACCACATGCTGCAGCAAATGTTGTACCAGCAACAACAGCAGCAACAACAACAACAACAACAGCAGCAGCAACAACAGCAACAAAGAATTCCATCGCCAATGAACAATGGTAAGTTTAATTTTTTATTTTCTGTCAATTCTTTTTTTTTATTTAACAGGGTTGCCACAGGTCAGGGAAATAAAATTTTAAAAAATGTCCGGAAAAATAAAATTTGTTTGGAAAATCAGGAAATTTTATCAGAAATACTGGAAAAAGTAATAAATTTCTAGAATTGATAAAGAAAATTAAGGTCTTTGGTGTCCAGAAACTTTTGAAAATATAAACATTTAATTCTCGAATTTTTTTTTGGTTTATTTTATAAACTTTGAAATTATGAATTTTAACAAAAAAAAACCTATTTTTTCTATTTTTGACAATAATTGTAACTTAGAGAATATAAAATTGAATTTATTTCGAATAATTGAAGTGAAACGAAGATAATTACATTTCTGAAATATGATTATTTCTATAAATTCAAAAGTTTGTAAATAATTCCAAATTTGTAAAACTTTATTGAAAATAATTGATTTTTCTAAAGTGTGTTTAATTAAAATTTTTGAAAATCTACAAATGAAAATTAGCTTGAAAAAATGTATTATTTTTTTAAATTGTCTGAAAACTTTCTTAAAGAAATTTAATTATTTTCGAAAAATTACATTGTAATATTTAAAAAAAAATAATTCTAATAATTTTTTCAATTCATTTATTAAAATTCAATTATTGGAAAAAATTAATTAAAATTTTTTTAAAAATCTACTTTTTTAGACTTATTCTTAAAATTTTTGATAAATAAGGGATTTTTAGGTATATTTTTTAAATTCTTCAGAAAAATTATTATTCATCAATATTTTACAAAAATTCTTTTCAAAATTCAATTATTTAAAATTTTTTAATTTTTTATAATTGAATAATTCTTTATCTTTCAAAAAATATTTTAAATATTTTCAAAAAACACTAATGTTAATAATTTTTTTATTCTAATTCTTTAAAAATGAATTTCTTTGAAAAATTCAATTATATTCAAAAGATTTTACTAAATTTCAATTATTTAGAAATTTTCAATTAGCTATAATTGAAAAATCCTTTATCTTCTGAAAAATATTTAAATAATTTTCAAAACACTAATTTTAAGAATTTTTTTAGTATAATTTTTTAAAAATTAATTTCTTTGAATATTTTCAATTACATAGGATTCTCAATAATTAATTTTAATAACTTCAAAAAAATGATGAATAGAGTTACAGTTGAAATTATAAAAAATTGAATTTTTGTATTTAATTTCAGGAATATTATTAAAAATAATTGTTTTAGAGAAGAATTTTAGTTAAAAATTGTAGAAAATTAAAGTAATTAAATTTTGGAAGGTTTACAGTTGAAATGATAAGAAATTGAATGTTTGTGTGTAAATAATAAAATTCTCGAAGAGAATTTCCGTAATATTATTAAAAATAATTGTTTTAGAGAAGAAATTTAGTTGAAAATTGTAGAAAATTAATTTAATTAAATTTTGGAAGGTTTGCAGTTGAAATTATAAAAAATTGGATTTTTGTGTTTAAATAACAAAATTTTCGAAGAGAATTTCCGTAATATTATTAAAAATAATTATTTTAGAGAAGAAGTTTAGTTAAAAATTGTACAAAATTAAATTAATTAAATTTTGGAAGGTTTAGAGTTGTAATTTTGAAAATAATTGGATTTCAGAAGGTTTTAAAATTTTTGTGACAACATTTAATAATATAAACGACTTTTTCGCATTTTTTTCTTTGTTCCTTAATAGACTAAAGAGACTTTTTTTTGAGTCTTAAAGTCAATCCGCGTCCTGAATTAAAGATATTTACAAATAAATGTATTAGAAATATTTTTTTTGTTTATCTTATCATTTTTTGAGTGAATTAGAATATTCATGGAATATTTCATTATTTATTTATGAATATTTTAATTCATGAGCATGGAAAAAATTCAAAAGTCTGTCTGGAAATCAGGGAAAAACCAAATTAAATTTCTCTGGCAACCCCGTTCAATTTTTATTTGCATATTTCGTTATTTCTTTTTTTTTGACTCTGTTTAATGGAAATTTAACAACAATAAAAAAGAAATGTTTTTCCCACGACTTTGGATAATATTAAAATTTTTTGATCAGTGATGCAACATCGAGTTCCATCGCCTCGTGAGCTTGCAATGCACACGCAAACAATAATACAAAATGCCTTGATCAAAAAGAAGCTTGAGGAACAGCGTGAAAATTTCCGTAAACGACAGGAACAACAACAGCATCATCAACAGCAGCAGCAACATAAACATCAAACCCATCCAAATGCTCCTAGTCCAGTGAATTCGCCGGCAAAACAGACATTAAGTCCAACGCCACTTGCTTTCACGCCAACTTCGGTACTACGTAAAATGACCGCCGAAAAGGAACCCGAGGGTGCGAATCAATCATTTCAACAAGTAGAAATTATTATTGCCAGTGCTTCCGCTAATCAAGCTTTGCCTAAATTTAATTCTTCTGTAGTTATTCCACCACGCAATTACACTTCACACAAAAATCAATCACCCAAGGAGAAAAAATGGAACGGCATTGTTTCAAAGGGTCAGGGAAATAATAAGAATGGTGGTAATCATAAAAATTTTGCCCCCACTAACAATAAAATGAGTCCTAAGAAAAAAGCGCCGCGATCAAAAAATAATAATTCCCTCTCAACAGTGAATAATAACGATAATAATAACAATAATACTAGCAACATTGAAAACATGAATGAATCGCAAAAAAATTGTCCTGATGGAAAAAATTCTGAATCTTCTTCTAATACTAAAGTTTTGGATTCTGATCCAAAAGTTTCTGATATTAAAAATATTAGTTCGGATCAGATTTTAAATATCGATTCCAAAAATGATATTCCTAATAAAATAATGTTGGATTCTGATCCAAGCATTTCAACTTCAGTTTCAAAATTATCAAATTTTGATTCAAAAGTTTCTGATAATGAATCCGATAAAAAAGTTTCAGTTTCAAATGAAAAATCAATTGACATTTCAAATGCAATTGATTCTGATCTAAAACCATCAGTTTCTACAATTCCCTCAGCGATTGATGATAATTCAATGAAAACTAATATTCCAATAATAAGTGGTGAATCGAAGAATAAGATTATGATTTGTGAGGCACAAAATTCAGCAAGAAGATCTTCACTTGATTCTCTGGATTAAATTATACTTTTCATTCATAAAAGTTCCTTAAAAAAATAAATCACGTCAGACGTTTAGATTTAGTCCTTATATGCATGTCATATAGTAATCTTTGAGAAAAAAAAATGTCATACAAGGAACTCTAAGGTAACTCGAAATTAACGAGTGATTTATTAAAAATATAAATGGGTAGAAAGATTTTATTTTATTTTTGTTTTTTAAAAAAAAAATTGAAAAGTACGCGGTTTAGTTTCTTCAATTAATTTTTCTTTTTCATTGTAAGTTCCTTTGAATTGAATTTTTTTAAAATTGATTAAATCAAAGTAACTAAGGCTGAACAAAAATTAGCGGCAGGCTCGCTTTTTTCTTAAGGACTATTGGAAAATATTGTTAGTTTGGTGCTTCACACAATAATACACTTAACATAACACCAAAACAGAATCTTATGTCGAAACACTCTTTTTATATAATAAAAAAAACACTTCAGCTAGAAATTTGAACTATTTTGGCAAATTTTTTTTGTTTTTTTTAATACTGCATGCTTTTTGAGAAACTGCTTAAAATAGTCTTTAGATTTTTTGTTAGTAGTTAAAAATTTAAGAAGCATGATTATTCTTGGTGTGATTTAGTGAAAATATTTAATTAGATTTCTGAATTTTCGTTTTAAGGACCTATTTTTCCTATTTTTACTAAATTCGTTCCGTTCCTAAATTTTTCTTATTTTCATTTTTCTTATTGTCTAATTTTTAGATTACCTGATTATTTCTTGATATAATTTTAATAAGGGATTTTATTTGAATATTTGTTCAGACTTTGCCGAACGAATCAGCTAAAATTTAAAAAACTTTCTTTTATTATATCAAGAAAATAATTTAAATATTCAATAAAATTGTTTTTATAGTAATTTTTTCAGGGGAATTTAATGGTCAAAAAAATATTTTGATCCTTTTTTTTTTAAATTGGTAGATTATGAAATCCATGCGAAATTTTTGTAAAAAATATGTTTTTTTTTGCACAAAAAATTGACAAAATGAAAAAATTTATTTTTACTATTTTTGAAACATTTTTTAGAGAAAAAAATTGTCTTTTTGCTTAAAATGTTGAACAACACTATTGTTATTAGACTTTTTTTATTTAAAAAAATTAATTTCTTTATTTTTCTAACTAATTTCAGATCATAATTTTTAAACATAGAAAATGCAAAAAAGTTATGATTTTAAATTAGAAAGAAAAGAAAGAAATTTTTAAATAAAAAAATTGAATAATAACACTAGTGTTTTTTGCATTTTCAGCCTAAAAACAAAATTTTATTTAAAAAAAAAAAACTCACCAAAAATTGGTGAAAATCAATTTTTTCATTTGTCAATTTTTTCGTGGATTCAAAAACATTTTTTACAAAAATTTGTAATTTCGAAATCTACTAATTTTTAAGAAAAATAAAAGTTCAAAAAATAATTTAATGGAATATTTAAGATATTTTCTTGATATTGTTTAAAATAATTTAAATATTCCATAAAATTGTTTTTATAATCATTTTTTGAGAGGAATTCAATGGTCAGAAAAATCCTGAAAATTGGTAGATTTTGATTTTCGTGCGTAATTTTGTAGACAATATATTTATGTATACAGAAAAAAATTTAACGAATGAAAAAGTTGATGTTTACTATTTTTAAAGCATTTTTTTTAAATATTGTTTTTTAGTTAAAAAATCTAAAAAGAACACCATTTTCATTCAATTTTTTCATTTGAAAATTCACTTCTTTTTTTAACTAATTTTGAAACATAATTTTTATAAAGAAAATTTTATTTGAGAGTATTTATAAAAATATACAAATGATATTTCAAATAAAAAAATTGAATAACAATTATATTTTTAGCATTTTGAAGCAAACAGACAATTTTTTTCTCTAAAAATGTGCTTCAAAACTAGTAAAAATTAATTTTTTTTATTTCATCAATTTTTTATGAATGAAAAAACATATTTTCTACAAAAATTTCGCATGGATTTCAAAATGTACCAATTTTTTGAGAAAAATAAAAATATGAAAAGGGTTAAAATTTTTTCTGATCGATTTTATTTAAAGACAATTTTGAAAAATGGAATTAGTTCAAACGGTTATTATGGAGTAAAATAAAAATTAACTAATTGAGAAAAATGAAAAGTGACGATGAAAATTCAGAAATACAAAACTTGTAAATAAAAAAATTATTAAAATTAATAATAATGCAAGTTTGCAATTGACGTTTAAACAGTTTCGACGATATTTCTTTTCAGCTTTGCTTTGATTGCATTTTGAGTGATTTTGATGCTGAATTCATTATCCAGTGTGCATGATAGAAGTTTTCCTTTTAGAAATGTACAGAAACATTTTTTAAATGCACAGAAACATATTTTTTTTTAAATTGGTTTCAAATAACAGACAATTCAGAAAAGAAGAAAATTTACAATTTATGTAAATTTTGACTTAGTTTCAAATATTTTAGACTATTAATGTTCATAGTTGGTTTATATTTTATTTTTTCTATTTATCAGAATGTGGAAGATAGTTGAAAATTTTTTCGTGTGTTTAAATATGCTTTTTTATCGCATACCGACGAACACAAGGTAAGATTTTTTTTAATATTTTTTTTCCAATCGGTAAGTAAAAATAGAACTTTTTACACTAACAAAAATGTTTATTTTCTAAATTACTATTTTAATTAGGATTTTTAAATTCTAATTATTATTCTAAAATTAATTGAAAATTCTAATTCTAGTTAAATAATTAATGCTTCACTGTAAGAGTCGCTGTACAAATTTGAGAAAACTGCGAAACAATTTTGGTTGTTGTGTTGAGATTGCTTTTTCTTCTCAAATCGTAAGCATGTATTTTTTTCTATTTTGACTTTTACTGCTTTGCTTAGGCTACAGTAGAAATTGAAAGATTTGGAATTATTATTATTATTACTATTATTATTATTATTTTTATCGTCAAACATGAAATAAAAATGTACAGGTAACAACGATCCATCAAAAATGGTTGCTCCTAATTCAGCATTACGACGTGACGATCTTTCAGTTATTGCTGATTTCGCTCATCAAGTTGCTCTCGCTGCTGGAGAATCTCGCGTGCCACCAACTCGATCACAACAACCAATTCACCCCAATTGGCAGAATCCTGCTGTCAAACAGCATCCTGGTATGTTTCCATTAAGACAAGAATTCTTTGGAGTTAAATTTCAATTTTTAGATTTGAAAATAATTATTTCGCTGTGTTTTGTCTCATCAAAAATAAGTTTTATTTTCAATTTCTCTTGTAATTGAGAATTTTCATTTTGTTATTTATTTATTCCCTCTGAATTTTTTGATTATTTTTCACCAACACATTTAAGCAGGATTCTGTCATGTTTTTTAATTCACCACCTTTTCTTTATTATTTGGTTTCTTTTGAAATGATTCTGTCATGTTTCTTTTTCTATTTACCACCTTTGTTTTATTATTTGATTCTCTCATGTTTCTTTTTCTAATTACATGCCATTTTTGTTTTTATAATTTGCTTTATTTTTGCAATTAATTTTTTTGTTTTCAGAGGAAATTTGTTTTATTTTTGACTTTGACTATTTTATTTTTGGAAAAAAAATTAAGAAAAAGATAGATTTATCTTGTGATGAATCTTGTAATTTTTCACAATTGGAATGACGATCTTGATGAAATATTTAATTTTAATTATTATTGTTGAATTATTACAGGACGACCAATTGTTAAGGGAATAAATGAATACCCGTATAGTGCAATGTTGGAAATGCAACAACAACAGCAGCAACAAAAACAACAACAGCAGCAGCAACAACAGCAACAACAACAGAGAGCAGTTTCTGGGATGTTCGCTAATCCCCATCGTTCAAAGCACACAATGACTGCTCCAGTTTCTCATCCAAATGTTTCTCAATTTAATGTTGCGCCCAATTCCGTTATGGGACAGAGAACGAATCAAATGACTAGTCAAATGAAGCAAGTTCACCTTGCGAATTTACAGCAGCAGCAACAACAGCAACAACAACAGCAGCAACGATCTGTTAATCCGCAAATTCAACTTGCTTTGAACCAAAATTACAATTCGTCTCGTAATGGTAAGAATTTTTTTTTTTATCTAAATTCTTTAAATTTTAATTTATTAGATATTTTTTCATTTTATCTAAATTTTTGTCTGAAAATAATTTATTATTAAAGTGGAGAGTACTTGAAAGAACAGATCATTTTAAATTTTGTTTTTTGTTTTTTCTAATACTCGAAATGTTTTCGATTCGCATTAAAATGACGCCTCGGATTATTCGACTTTTTGGCTTTTTTTCACTATTTTCAGAAAACATGACTTTTTCGTTTTATTTTCAAAAAATGCGACTTTTTCTATTTTTTTTTCAATTATTGCAATAGAATACGTTCATGAATTTCACAACGTTTATAATCAACGTTTTGAGAGAAAAAATATTTTTCTATTGTAATTTTTATCGAAAAATTTTTTTCAATATTTTTTCCAGCAAAAATTCAAAAAGTTAAATATTGTTAATTAAAACTATTGTTTTTGCATCAAAAATATTTATTTTTTTCTATCTTTAGATCATAAATGTTGTTAACTTTGCCCACGTAACAAAATATCATTTTCCTTTAGTATAAAATGCAAATTAGTTCCAGTTTTATAGAAAAAATATAGATAACTAGACGAATATTTCAAAATTTATTTTCAGTTTATTGAAATAATTGAATTTTTTTACAAGAACTTGATTAAAATTTACTAAATTCCAATTGTAGAAAAACTTATTGCGAATTTTGAAAATAATTGAATTTTTAAAATTTGAATGATGAATCAAATTGAAAATTACATATTTCCAAAAATTTGAATGTCTACAAAAAAATAATTAAATTAGAATTTTCTAAATCTAATTTTTTGAAATTATTAGCTATCAAAATTTTTGGAAAAAAACAATTATTTTCAAAAATTTTGAATAAAAATTCTTCAAATATTTGAGGCCTTGGATCCAATAACTCGCCCAGAGGTGCTCACTGCTCACTGACTGGCAGTTGCGCGTTTTCTCCGAGCGTCGGGCGAGTTATTGGATCCAAGGCCTCATTTGATTATTTTTTAATATTTTCCACCAAATTGTTTTAAAAAATTCAATTATTTTACTAAATTTTACTAAAAATCAGTTATTTGGACATTTTTCAGTTATTTAGAATTTAACAATCTATTATCATTCGAATATTATTTAGAAATATTTTCAAAATACCTACTAATTTTAAGAATTATAATTTTAAAAAATTTACAAATAATTATTTTTTTGAAATTCAATTATTTTCAATATTTTTGCTTATTTATTTCCAATAATTCAACTTAATAACTTTAAAAAGAAATGAAGAGTTGCAGTTGCAGTTATTGTAAAAATTAAACTTTCGTATTAAAAATAATCTATTTAGAGCATAAATAAAATTAAAAATTCTTGAAAATAATTAATTTTTGGAAAAATTGCTGTCTTAATTTTGAGAAATAGTTAAATTTCAAAATGTTTGAAAATGACTTTTTTATGTTAAATTAAATTTTAATTATTCAATTATTTTATTTAACAAAATAAATTATTTAATTTTTCGAATAATTGAATTTAAAAATTAGTTAAAGGTCCATAAAACACAAAATTTATTTTTTGTGATAAAATACTGAATAAAATAAATTACTTTTTCGACTTTTTTTTAATCTTTAAGGAAAGATTACTTATTGCTTTTTTATTTGTTTGTGAATAACAATGTATTATACTAATTCCAGGTTATCCAACTGTTCTTAAACATTCTGTCAGTAACGGAGCATTGAAATCGGAATAACAGAACCTCTCTCCTTTCCATCGTCCAAAAACCAAAAGTCCATCTTGCGAAATTAAGTAATCCCACAGATTATTATTTTTAAATTGATCCATATTTACAAATTTTTGAAAAAGAGATATTGAATAGAATTAAGATAATGGAAAATTGTGTGAATAATTATTTAATTGCATTCAATGTTTCAAGATCGTGATCATAGGTGATGAAAATGATCATAAATATTGTTACTTTGAATGTCGTATTCGATTTCGTCTATATTTTAGAAATTTGTCACTTTTTTCGTGTCAAATTGAAATTTTTATTTTCTCTGATCTCTGATTTTCTCTGACTGATCCATTTGTCAAATTGATCTGGTTGTCAAATTGAAATTTTAATTTGTTCAAACTTATTTTTATTTTCACTGTTCAAGACTGATCCTGTTTTTTGGTGTTAAATTGAAATTCTAATCTTGCAAACTTTTAGTTTTCCTTCTTTTATCTGAAAGTGATCCTTTGATTCCTTTTTCATTTATACTTTATTATTTGATTATTCCTCTTTGAGGAATGAATTAACTTTTTGTATTTATTTTGACGATTTTCTGTTTTTTTTTGCAGACGGACGTGTAATACGACCTCAACAATTAAATATTGGCGTTGGACGACAAACGTCACCAGTTCTTGGATTCATGAGCAGCAGTGGTGGTGAACTTTCTCCAACGTCAAATCAATTGGCACGATGGTTTAGTCCTGAACTTCTTGCTCAAGCACGTGCCGGTAAATTGCCAGAGTTGGGACAAACTAATTCTATTCTATCGGTAGAAGAACTCGAAAGATTACAACATGCATCAACGACAGTTCACAACTAAATCGACGTGAGACTTTATATCTTAATCTAATATATATAAAAACAGGTATATATATATTAGGATTATTAATTACGAATGCAGAAAAAAAAACAAATCTACTTTTGGATCTCAAAGATACTTTTTTAGAAAGTATACAAGCGATTTGCTACTAATTGAAGACAGTTTTACATTTAATTCACTTAATTCATTTAATTCGTTTAAAGAATTTCATTCATTCAATTCATTTAAAGAATTTAATTCATTTAATTCGTTTAAAGAATTTAAAGAATTGTTCAAATTATTGAAATATTATAGTTAATTTCGTCAATGCGAGAAAAAATCTATGTTGCTCAATTGAAATCGAAATAGAAATTTTCTCGAGAATTGACAACAATTTTTCGTTGTAAATTTTCTTGAAGAACCATGACATTTAAGATTTTATAAATCGTTTGTAATCTTTCGTTGAATTGTCTCCAATAGATTTCATTGTGATCATTGTCATTTATCGACAAGTTATTTTAAAGACTAAATTCTCAAATTGAGACGGAAACTTTTAAGGAAGACTTAGAAAAAATGAATACGAATTATCAGTGATCGGAAAAATAAGTGTTAGGCTATTTCCAATCAAGACTGTGCAAACTTTGTTTCTGCAATCCTATTAATGAACGCGTTCTCTCAAATTCCTTTTTTTCTTTAAAAAAAAAGCAAAAAAATTTTACTGTTTATTCGTTCTACACAAACAAAAAGACAAGCATATTAAAAAAAATTCATCGCTTCACAAGGCTGCCAATTTTTTTCTTCTCTCTTTTTTTTGGCATTTGAAAGGAAATTAGAATGACGTGCGTAAAAAAAATTTTGATCTTCGAGACTGATGTATTAAGTAAGACCCGATAAAAATTTAATCACTGTCTCCCCAAAATAATTTCATTTTTTTTCCTAGTATTATACTTTAAACATTTAATTTAATTAAAAAATGAAAAATGAAGTAAAAAAAAATTAAATTGAAAAAATAAAAAAAAGTAAATGAACAATTAAAACTTTTAAAATGTAAGAAAATTAAAACATAAGTTAAAAAAAAAGTGTAATTAATGAAAATTAATTTAATAGTATTTTCAAACTATGGGAGTTTGAATAAGATTATTTAAGAGATAAACGCAGTGTTTTTTTTGGCGTTTGGTGCTTTGCTCGTCAACTCCCATAAAGACTGTTTGCGCGCTATTTTTCGGTGCGAAATTTATGATTAAGATCTCTTTTTAAAAAAACAATATTATATTGAAAAAGAAAATTGTTTTTTTTTAGAAGCAAATCCAGGCTCCTAAAAATGTATGTCTGTCATTCTCAACGTATGTTAAATTATAAATAAATAATATATACCTGATACGAGAATACAGCGCTACCATTGTCGAAGATTAATAATTAATAATTAATAATAACTAGTATTCAAAGTATCTTTGAAAAAAAAATAAGTCGGGACAAAAAAAAATCATCATGAAAAGTGAATTAACATTCCAGAAATGCATGAATAAAGCTGGTCAATTTTTTATATAGTAATAATCGCATTAGACTTTTTTTTCCTTTAAATTCATTTCTTCGAAAAATAATTCTTATTTAATGATGATTTTTAAATGATAATTTAAATGATGGAAAAAATGTTTAAATACAAAAAAAAAAATGTTTCCTTTTTTTGGAGAAACAAATTTTTTTTCAATTGAATGAAATGTGAACTTAAATTTTCTGTTTGTAGCAAACAAAATATTTTTTAGAATCTCAATTATTAATGGCTGTAATTAGATTTTTTTAAATAAAAAAAGAAGAAAAATACGTTTTTTGTAAATAACGCGATTTTAATTTTTTTAGTAAGAGAGAGAGATTGATATGACGTACAATTATTTTTCAAGCGAAGGTTTTCTTTTCTTTGGGGGGAAAATATTCGTTGTGCACGTCTATATTTTCGACAAAACTTGATTAGAATGTATATTGATAAACATAATTACTATATATTAGTAGAGGAAATAATTGTACGAAAAAAAACAGGAGAAACGAGAAAAAATGATTTTTTTGAAATCATTTTAAAGAATTTTACACTCGTTCGATATTTATAGAGAACCGAAGATAAATAATTATTTCAGAAAGAGAACTTCTTCTTGTGTCAAAAGAAATTTTCTAAAAAAAAAAATGCACCGATTTAATTTTTTTATGAATGGAAAAAGAAAAAAAAATGTGAATGTCAAAAAAAATCAATGAGGTTTCGAAAATAATTTATACTTTGATAAAGCTTATGATTTAATTACGTTTATGATTTAGGAATTTAAAATAACTTCGTGTTTACTTTATCTCTTCTTAAACTTTTCGACTAGTGCTTTTCTGTTTGGTCATCTTTTTCTCAACCTGTGAAGCGAAATTCGCAGCTAGCACTCATTAAAGGACAATTTTTGTATATTTGACGGAGCACTCGCAAAAGTTAAAAGAAAAAAAAAAATTAATATAATATTAGTGGAACGAAACTGTTAGTCTTAAAGACTTTTAGCGAAGCATCTTTTTAATGCAAAGTTGCATTTAAAAAAAAAAAATAAGTGTCAGTTTCGTATAAGACCTTAGTGATTGTAGAACGACGTTCAAAGGACAAACGGCTGTATAAAGAAAAAAAAATAAAAAAAAAACGCAAGTACCTACTCATTTTTGTCGGCTTAAGAATAATCTGGAACATTTATTTGTTCTATTTAAACTCGAGAGAATTGCTATAGTCATTAATTAGGCGACTATAGATAATTGCGCCTCTTTCGTTTTTTGCTAATCAGAGGCAATTCTTGTAATCCTACAAAAAAAAAAAAAAAACTTTTGTAAATAATTCGAAACCCTCAAAAATAAGAAAGAAACAAAAAAAATTTATTAGCTATGTAAGTACCGAAATCCAATGTTTTGTAAATAAAGTTATTAAACATGTGTCAGTGATCTTATAAATTAAGTTAAAAGTGAAAAAAGGCTGTCTATATTTATTATCTTTTTATTTTAAATCAGTTTTTAGTAATTTTTTTTTATAGATATTTAGGTGTTGTTTAAGATAAATAAAGTATGAATTATTTTGTGTGCATAAGGAATATTTAATTTTTTTCTATTCTGCCTATAATTATTTTTTGTATTTGTAACAAATTTCACATTTATTTCTATATTTTTTTATTAATATCAATTATTATTATTTTTTTTATTATTATTACTATTGTTGGTACAATTATTATTATTGTTACTATTATTATTATTATTTTTATTATTATATTATTATTACTACTAATATTACTATTACTATAATATTACTAATTAGTATTAGTATTACTACTAATATTATTATTATTATTATAACTACTAATATTACTATTACATTAGTAATTAGTATTACTATTATTATTATTATTATTAATTTAATCTTGAATAGTAAACTGATTCAATATTATATATAAAATATAAATTCAGTTGAATTAATTTAATTATTTTAATTAGAATTGTCCATCTAAATTTAAATAAATCAATAAACAGAATTTAAAACTTTTTTACAGATTTAAAAATTCGTGGGTAAAGTGTAATTGGTTGATGCCAAGCGCACTCGAAGCCAATCATATTGTTTGACGAGTGACCAATAGCAGCGCAGTGAAAAACGCGGGCAGGTTAGTGAGAAAGGTGAGAAATAATATTTTTGGAAGAATGCAGAACAGTGTTAATAGTTTAATAGAAAAAGTATCAATAATATAATTTAATTGTGATATTTATTTGTGCCATTAAATAATGTGACTTTCCTGGACTGTAGTAGTACCGGAAGAGCTATTTTGGCGGAATACTACTGGAGTAAATTGATGTTTCTTGATTCTTGAAAACGACTGTGAATTCTATTTATCTATAATAGGTAAGTTATTTTAATAATTTTAAGTATTTAAGAATTTATTTTTAGCACTCTCTTATACAAAATTATCAGAAAAATGGGAAAAATTGGAATATTATTAAACAAACATTTGGCTAGGCCTAGGCGGAAACAGTTGATGCTAACCTAACCTAACCTAACCTTCAATAAGTCTTTCGGAAGTGACGTAAAACGATGATTCCGTGTATATTATCTATACATTGTTTGATAGTGTTAGTTTAGTTGCTGCTGTTGGTCGCGTCAACAAAAAAAGGAG
This sequence comes from Leptopilina heterotoma, assembly GCF_015476425.1. Taxonomy (NCBI): domain Eukaryota; kingdom Metazoa; phylum Arthropoda; class Insecta; order Hymenoptera; family Figitidae; genus Leptopilina; species Leptopilina heterotoma. The sequence continues at coordinate 1,335,774 of NW_025111185.1, read as the reverse complement.
ATAAAGAAGTGTAGCTTGTTCAATTTACTTTGCACACATAGCTACATTCAACTACAATAGCGGCGATATTATATGTATTCTTAACGATTAAAAAATTATATCCAGTCCTCTATAATCTCTAGAATAAAGACAGAAACTTTATGGTCAAAACTTTATTGAACAAAAGTTTAGCTCAATATTTTTGGTTCTTGCGGTAAAGCTGAAGTTTGGAAAAATAAGATATCGAATTACAATATATGCAAAATTTGTACGGTATTGTAATGTACAAAGCATTCGATCCGACAAATTTCTGGTTTTTTGCTGAAATGCAGTCTTGACTCAACGTGTCACTAGACACGCCATGTTGTATTAAATTCTAACGCCCTTGTATATTTCTTACATTTCCTAGCTAGCAAAAAATGATTTTTAAGAAATCTTATTGTAAAAAATAATTTTTTTTGTTGAAAATTAAAAGAAGTATTCAAAAATTGTTTCTTCGTGATGAACAAGGTTTGTGATCCACAATTGCCTTTTACATTTTTGAACTTCTTAGTTCTGCAAATTCTGTTATTTTTCCAGTTTTTAAAATAATTTTCTGCAGTATTTTCAAAAGAAAAATAATTCCACGAATTTTCTTCGATATTTCCTTTTCTTGAAAATTGGAGAAATGATTTAGAAATGTTTCTGTAAATTATTTCTTCAATAACTGTCAGAAATTATTTCACTAGGAAATAATCATTCAATGACAATGATTCTTCAATGACGTTGGGAATGTAATTTCTAATATGCAATTTCCATTGAGTAAAGTAAAATATAAAAGACTAGAAAATAAAAAACGACCTGAATAGCTCTTATGTAATAGCTGTATTTGTAGTTCAAAGTTGCCTTAGGAACAAAAAATTGAAGGTCATTGGTCGATCTGGTAAATTTATTCAAATTTCAAGAAAATATTTCAATATTATTAAAAATACTTTTGCAATTTTCTATGCGGAATTTCAAATTTTTTCAGATTATTCGTGTCAAATTCTCCTTGATTACACAGTGCGTGCGAATGCACCTGTGCAATATGGGACAATTTTATCAGACGTGACAGTGAATTAATTACTCATTTGTTATTTGGGTCATTAGGATTCCTAATGCAATGAGTAAATCTATAATACTAAATAAAATTTTTGACACGAATTAATTAATTTCTACTTTACTAAATTTTTCATTTCTAAAATATTTAATTTAATATTTACAAATTACAATAAGATCTACCAACAAAAAAAAATTTACAGGAGCGCATCAATTTTTTTTTTTTTTTGAAAAATACAATGAAGTTTACCCAAATTATTAACATATTCGAAGCATAAGCAAAATGTAGAGGTCGAAATCGATGCTATCATATTCCACATAATGTTGAAAGCGACGAGTTGAATATGTCACACATGCGGGATAAATTACATTTCTATCATAAATTTTCGTCAAATGAAAAAAAGTTTCTTTTCTCGAAAGTATTTCTTTTTGTGAATATATATAGAGAGAAGAAGTAGAGAAGTACAAAAGTTTAGATAAATACACGTTGTTCCGTATGAAAGTCTCTCACACTCCTCACACTGTAGTAAACACACGTTCCATAGTCCCTTTCAGTCTGCAATTTGCACTCCACACTGCAGTAGTCTGCCATAGTAAGAACCTGTCAATTAATATTTAACATGTGTGTCTATATGCCAGCTGAAATATATGTACAAAATCAATAAATTTTCCACTTTCCATTTCATTCTCAGAACATGAAAAAATTCTGCAAATCGTTTAATCGATTTGTCTTAAATATTGTCCAAGTTATATTGATTCTCTCGCACTGTAAATAAGATGTTGTTCTGTGTAGCCCCTTTAGAAACTGGCGTGTACGCCCCTGGGTGAATTATGCGTTTCCTCCTTGGTTTACCTCTAAAAAAAAAAAAGTGACTTTTTTAATGAGACTTTAATTAATTAAATAAATAACGAAAGATTGAATACTTTTTAAAAATAGTTCTTAATATTGGAGAAAATTCCTTTCTGTAAATACACAATAAGTAGAAAGTGAATTTTTAGAAAATTTATCAATCCACCAATCAGAATTGCTTGTCTTGTCCAATCACACACTCAACTTGTAGGATAACAGCTTTAATTATTAAAATCTCATCGCAAACGCCTATTAGAAACATTTGTTAATTTATTTATTCTTAAAATTTAATTTTTAGTTTCTAACGTTTATTTTAAAAAATTTGGTTGTGTAAATTGTTTCTAAAATATAGTATAATGATAATAAAAACTTATATTTATAAATCTTATAACTACAGTACACAATATTTCGAAAATATTTTTTACTTGATTTTTCGTTTTTGCTCAAGTAGAATTTTCATAAACGAGTAACTGACAAGAAACTAACCTTAACATAAGCCTATATTATTACTTATTTTTAATCTGTACTCTTAAAATTTCTATTAAAATTAATTATTACCTATACGCTAGGGAAAATTTTTGTTCTAAACTATAGATAGAAATTGAAAAAAGAGAATAAAAGATAAGAAATAAGAATTGTAAAAATTTGGAGACAATATAATTTTGTCCATGTCAAAAATTTTACTTGGTAGTAGTAAGGCAATATGGCGGTTGAGCAACTTCCTGCTGCGCGCTGGACGAGTCGGTTATGTTCACTTCCGGATGGAGGGTGACGACCGACTAGCGCAGTAACCACGCCGCAGTGAAATAGTACCAGTTGAAGAGCAGCATTCGTTTGTCTTCGAAATACATTAAATATCAAGACTTTTCTCATCTATTTAGAAGCCCTGTTATAGTTATTATTTTTATTTAAATACGTATTTATTGGAACACGTTTCAAATAGGGATTAGATAGTCGTTTGTAATAAATTTTCGAGTAGTGAAACAATGCGCCTTGTAGGCGTTCATTTACTCCGTTGCAGTTCGGACGCCATTGGAGTTATGAGAAAAGTTTTGCAAGTAAAATTGCACTTTTCTTTTTGAATAAATAATTTCGGGATTGTTTAAAAGTGGAGCTGTGATTAGGTTTTAAGTTATTCCTCGTACATGTTTGCGGTAGGTAAAGGTCTTCTAGTCTCTTAATGCAACTTTTGGTTTTGGGTATCCTTGCTCTTTGTTCGTGGTAATTTTTCTTTTGTTCACTTCTCTGCGTAAAGTTGAAAGATGACTATAAAAATTGTGAGCTTGTTATAAATGATAGAATATTGAATCATGTTATGTAAGAGTTAATAGACATAAAGAGACGACAAGATGGCGGGCAGTGGTCTATCGATTGAACTCCTGTTCCTATTGGCTGACATTCACTTTTCAATGCGCGCGCAGTTTCCGGTTGATGTCCGTGTTTTATTTTAGTTTTTTTCCATTTCATTGCATTTAACAAGCGGATTATTACTTTCTACCAGTGAAAAAAGTTGAAAATTATAAAATATAAAGAAATAGAGGAAAACTTACCTTGATTTAAAATTCAAAATTTTACGAGAATTATGTGAGTGACGACGGTTTGACACAATGACAAGAATGCCAAGATAACTTCTATTGAATAATTTTCGTGAATTTTTGGGCAATTTTCTTTTTTCTATTTATTCTTTTGAATAAACGTGTTGAGATGGTTTAGTACGTTTTAAAGTCAATACCAAACGAGGCATTTGTTTAATGAGTATCCTTGGTGATAATAAATGAATGTAGAAAGCGTCAGTTGAAGATCAAGGTACGGAAAATTGTTTTATCGCCATTTTGTGAACGCCAACTTATTGAGTATCATGATAAAAAAGTGCTGCTGATTATACTACTATTTTTCTTTGATCATCTACGTGTACAATTATTATTATTGTAATGCAGGTATTTTTATTTATTTTTTAAACTTTTGTTTGCATGATTTATTCAAAATTATTATATCGTAATTAGTGATTTATTCATTTTAACATAGTGAAATATGTGCAAGTGGAAAAGTTTTACGATGCTAAAATCTGTTTTATATTTACGGATATTAATCAAGATTCATCTGCGTCGTACGGAAATGTTATTTAAAATATTTTTATTTTTTTTATTTTTTAATTAAAAAACGATGTATATTGTGTTAGCTATTGCTAGTTTCTTAACCTATTATCAAATTTTGTATGTTTTTACGTTCTCTTTTTTAAAGTTTGAAATAAGTTCAGTGAATTTGGGATAAAAAATTTTACTTTCGGTTATACAACGTATGAATACAGTACTTTTATGAATAAATACATTTTTCTGAAATAAATTTTATTCTTTTTTCGTGGAATAATAATTGACGTTCGACAAATTTTTTAAAAATTGTCTCTTTTTTTGGGCATCGAGAAAATGGAAATTTCGATTCAAAAAAAGTAGGGATAGACGAATTTATATAGACGGAAAAGACATTCGATTTTGGATATAGATTAGCTAGCTTATAGACTCTTTTTTACGAAAATTAGTTACTTGTGAACCTTATAAACAAGTACATTGCACATTTATTACTATTTTTCAAAAATAATAATTATTCGCACATTTTTTTAACACTATTGCGAAATTTTTCTCCGTACTTTTTAAACTTTAAAATTATTTTTTAAATAAATAAAGTTATACCGACTAGATCTGGATTATGATGAATTCTGGAAATAGGAGAATTAAAATGACAAGTGGACAAAAAATTCTGGTTAGAAGAACTAGAATTCTGGTTTTTCCAGACTCAGAGAAAAATTTGTTTGAAATAACCAACTTTTTGGTTGAATCAACCAAATTCATTGCTATTGTTAACTAAATATTTGATTAGTTCAACTAAAAATTAGCTTCAAGTGGACAAATTTTCTCGAATGGAAAATTTATTAAACATAACCCAATGTTTGTTTAGATCAAATGAACATTTATTCAGGTTAAACAAACTTTATTTCAGTCCTTAAACTTTTTATTCAGCTTGAAAGTTTAGTCTGTACAATAAAATAGAGTTTTTGATTCAAACACATAATTTTTCACTTTAACCATAATTTTAGTCAATTTAACCAGAATTTTAGTTAATTCGACCATAATTTTAGTCAATTTAAGCAACATTCTAGTTGGCTCAACCAGAACGTAGTGTTAAACATAACCTATAACCAGAACTTTTTTCCAGTGTACTTTTGAATCTTTTGAATTATATTTTAAAGTTTCTATTAGAATATGTTACGAATAGTATAGTATAATACTAGTACTAATAGTAGTACATAAATAATAAAATTTAAGTAAAAATAATTTATTTTCCACTATATTTACGTCTCTGAAGTTAGCGTCGACGCTTAGCGTCAAAAACTATTATTTGGGGTTTTTAGCGATGAAAATATCACTAATTTAACTTCTTTCATTCAATTTGAGAATGAAAAAACTATTAGGACACTTTTTTGACTTAAAACCTTTAAAATAATTGTTTCATTCTTTTCTATTTAGTAAAAAAAAATTGTTGTCGACGTTAACTTCAGGGACCTTTATATTTCGATTTTAATAAACTACAAAAAAAATTTGACAGTTTGCAGTGAAAATAAATAAACGAGACTAGTTTTTGGGTACAAACTACTAATATTTAGTTCCTTATTAGATGCAATATATTCAGTAAAAAATGCTTTTGATGTCAAATAATCAAAAATAAAACTTTTATAAAGCGAAAACTACCGTAAACATAACCTAAAAATTTAGGAAGTTAGTTCCATGGATCGTGGAACGTCAGATTAGATGTTAAATTTTACGAAGTAAAACGGGATTTAAACTAAATTTAGATTCAAGTACTATTTAATAAATTTTGTTATGTAGATTTTTTACATATTTATAATTACAGTAATTGTTTATTGTAATTATTTACAGTAATAGTTTAAAATTATAGATTATGTAAAATATAAGATAATTGATTTTTTTTATTGAAATTCGGATATTTTTTTAAGTAAATGGTATTTTTTTGGTGGTATGAAGTAAATAGTACGCTATATGTCAGTCTGTGAGAATTAACCGCCATTTTGTGAAGCATAAACTGCCGTCGGCCATTTTGTCATGTCAAAATTATTTGACACTTTTAGCTTGTTTAATATTAAGCCTGAATTATTTATTGTAGTGTTTTAATACTAATACCTAATTTTTTTTAACATTATGATCTAATTATTTCCCGACTACATTTAAAAAAAGCAAGCTTTTAAATTTTTTTATTTAAATGAAATTGTTGTGCTTTAATTTTATTAACATTTTTCTTTTGTTGCTTTGTTTTTTTTATCATCGTCTCATTTCGATTTTTTTTTAATTGTGAAAGTGAAAAAAGTGAAGAATCGTCGTTTATTATTAACTCATCACAAAAAATTAAACCAAATCGTAAAAAATGAAGATCTACAGGTGCCTTCGTTAACTCTACTAAATTTTGTGTGAAATACGTGAAATATAAAGCATTATGTGAAATTATATTGTAAATACATTTAAAATAAAGTATCTAGTTTTCAACTTTAACGTTTTTCTCTTACGATGTATTTGAGTACATTTTAGATACATTTTTAACTACTCACTTGAATTTTGATCCAAAATCCAAAAGTTGCATTAACCTGTCAATTTTCAATCATCCTTTTTTTTTAATTTTTCAAACTTCTAAGTTTTGATATTTTTCTTTCAGAACTGCCAAATGTGAGGAAGATTCAACATGCTAAAAAGTGTCGTGTTGAGTAAATCTTCTGACAAGAAAGTCCATAAATTGAACAATGAAGAAACTCCATCAACATCATCGTCATCATCATCATCAAAAACAAAATCTAGTGATAAACATAAAAAAGTGACGAATAAAAATTCTAACAGCGATGTAGTTTCTAGATTCGATTCAATTCATTTGTCGGATATTAAATTGCCACCAGAACCGGCGCCTAACATGAAGCATCACAATAGGGAAAAGAAACACAGATATAAAAAGGAGAAACGTGATAAAAGTCGTTCTCATCATAAACACCACAGTGATAGAAAAAGTGAAAAATCGAAGCATAGTGAATCGAGGAAAAGTGTCGTGACTTCATCTGAAAATAAAGATATCAATAATGCTACTTCAGATGATTATCTGTTGACGATCGATACTGGAAAGAGTTTCATGAATGAGAATATTGATTTTTCTAAAACCAACATTAATTTTGATAAGCAACAATATTTGGATGACAATGACGAATATGACAAACGATTCTCAGATGTTAAGAGGTACATTCCATTTTTAGAGATGATGATCGACAGACATCGGCAAATGAATGATCATAAATCGTTGAAAAAAATGGAGAGTCTACATGAAGTCCTAACACAATCAAAGAAGAAGTAGGTTTCTTATTTTCCTAGTGACTAATTTTTCGAACTAATTTTAATTCTACAATTCATTCTAATATTTTATTTTCTATTATTTTTATTTATTTTCTGTTTTTTTATTTCTTTTCTATTATTTTCATTTCTTTTCTATTATTATTCTTTATTTTTATTTATTTTCTATATTTAACATACTTTATTCGTTTTACAGATTGAAAATGGAAACTTTACGAAGATGCGAGGATGTCTTGGAGAAATTGTATCATAAAGTAGGAGAGGTAAATATTTTACATTTTTATTATTTATTTGAACAATTTTTCTTCATACCAAATTTATAATGCAATTTTTCTACTTTTTAGTCTCTGAGAAAGGAAACTAGTGCCGAAGCTCTGATGGATTATAATTCCGTTTTTTCATCGTACGTATTGCATATTTGACTTTAAGTAGATTAATTATCGTCATTAATTGACTGTCTACTTTTTTATGATTCGAAAATATTTTTTAACGTGAAAAATAGAGAAAGTAAAGCGTACTTTATCTTCGGGAAGATAATAATGTTTTGAACGATGAGTGTGAGTGTCAAATTCTGAACGTTCAAATAAATGAAATGTTTTTCATTAAAGAATTGAAGAGCAAGTTTTCAAAATTTGATAAATCCATATTTTCTTATTTCTAGAAATTGAAACAAATGACTTTTCTCACATAGCCACTGCAGTTAATTTTAAAATACAAAATTTGTAATCATTTATTTCTGTAACAATGTTTTTATATTTAAGACGTTCTGCTTTTAATTAAACTTTACCATAATCAGGTGATATAAAAGTTTTGGTAATTTTTTCTGATAAAAAACAAAAATTGTCATCTTGGTTATGTAAAAATTTTTAAATTGAAAATTTGTTACATAGAAATTTTTTTTCTTAAATTTAACAGCGATAGGTCGATTTGCGAAGTCTTTAAAATATTTAATTTGTGTTTATCTCGATTTTTTTTAGAAAAATGGATTTATCAGCTTTTGAAAACTTGGCCACTTGTCAGTAAAGTCAGGAAAATGTCAGTTAACCAAAATTCTTGTCAGTAAAGTCAAGGAAATGCCAGAAAAAAAATTTTTGTCAGGGAAATTAAGAAAATTGAGACTTTCACTTTTTTTTCAAATATTGCAATAAAATAACACATTTTTTAGTATAAAATGCAACTTATTTCGATTTTTATAGTATAAAATAATTAAAATTTAGTCAAATTTAATCGAAAATAATAAATTTTTTTCAAGTATTTTGTTACAATTTTTTAAAATCAACTTTTGAAGAATTTTAATTGCAAATTTTGAAAATAATCGAATTATCAAATATTTTAATGAAAAATCTTTAAATTTAAATTTAAAAATAAAATATAATGAAAATACGTACAACAAATAATCATATTTTAGAATCTATTTTTAACAATTTGAAAAAAAAATTTTTAATTAAAATTCATCAAAAAATTAAACAGTTTTTCTTAAATTATATACAGAAATTCTTTTAAGAAATTCAATTATTTTCAACAAATTACATTAAAATATTTTTAAAAACTAATTCTTAGAATTGTTTTATAATAATTTTTTAAGATTCAATTATCTTCGAACGAAGTGAATAAAAATTTACTGTTTTAGATTTATTAAAATTTCGGAGAAATCATGATCCTATTTGTAATTAAAATTCTTCAAAAATTTGATAATTTTAAACTTAAATTTTACATTTAGAAACAATTTTTTTTTATATGTAACGTAAAATTATTACTTTTACCATAAAGTTTGCAACGTTTATGATCAACGATTTAGAAGAAAAAATAGTTTTCTAACAAACTTTATCGATATTTTCGTTTGGAAAAAATTGGAAACTAATTTTTCTTATTAAATAATATTAAAGAAAATTTTTTAATAAAATTACTTTAATTAATTACTGACAATTTTGAAAATGAAAAACAAAATGAAATATTCTGAATTTTAATTTTTTAATACATGGCGTAATATTATTGTAATAAAATTTTAATATGAAGAAGAGATGAATAAAGTCCGTTTACTTGAACGTGTTCAGAACTTTCAGGAGATGTAATAAAATTTTTATTTAAAGAAGAAGCGAATAAATTTCGTTCAACTGAACGTTCAGAATTTTAGAAACATCGCTGAGCTTAATATTTCTGTTACATGTGTCAAAATAACCATATTTTCAATTTATTATTTTTTTTGAAATACTTTTCTCGAAGATGTCTATTTTTTCTTAAATAATCAGTCTTGTAGTGCGCCTTTTCTAAAAGGCGCTACAGTTTACATCTAAACTAAAATAAATTTTTGGTTTAATTTTGTTACTTCCAATAGAATTGAATTTGTTTTTTTATTTCCATAATTATTATTAATTAATTAATTATTATTTTCATATTTTCGTATATTTTTTGAGAAACATGTATATAATCAGGGTGGCCACATGTCAGTAAAGTCAGGGAAATGTCAGGGAAAAAAATATTTTGTCAGTAAAGTCAGGGAAATGTCAGGGAAAAAAATTTTTTGTCAGTAAAGTCAGGGAAATGTCAGGAAAAAAATTTTTTGTCAGTAAAGTCAGGGAAATGTCAGGAAAAATTTTTTTGTCAGGGCAATTAAAGAAATTAAGACGGTCATGGAATACATTTTTTGCTCTAAACAAAAAAATGTTTGTCAGGGAAATTCGTTGTTATGTTAGTAAAATGTCAGGGAAATGTCAGGGAAATTGATAAAGTCAATCTTGCGGCCACCCTGAATTATAATAATTTATAATTAATTATTTTTCCATTTTTATAAAAATGAGTGATATTTTTTAGATCCCGGAAGAACAAGAGATTCCATCAAATTGGAAATTTGGACGCTTCCTACGACGATGGTGCTTTGAGTCCAATATCAAGTCCTTCAGCCAGCCCAACACCACCGTTCAGTCCCGATGACAACTGCCTGATAATCGACGATGACAATGACATCGACAATGACACGATCATCAAACGTTTAGAAAAACAAGCTCACAGTCCTGAAGAGGGAGAAATTATTGACTGTTCCGACAGTGGTGAAGATGATGTTGGCGGTTCTTCTCCAACAATTATTCATGATGATTCTTCAAAGCGAACAAGACGTGATAGTGATATGAGTCTCGACGACGACGCGGCTAAAAACGACGACGATTGGAAGGCTTTTGTCGATAAGCACTCTCGTCAAAAACCAACATCACCAAAGTGGAAACCAACACGGCAACCAATTGTCGTCACGGGCCACGATGTCAGCACAGCTGCTCAAATCGTCGGCAACAATATTTCGAAGAAAATCACCACACCTCGCGCAATTACTCCACCGCCAAAAATATTAAACGAAAGTGAATTGAATCAAGTTTTCAACGAGGAGGACAGTTTCGACAGTGATCGTATGCACATACCAGTGTCGCCTGACTCCAATTCTCGACTAGATTCACCGTTGAACGTTCCCGAGGAGGGTCTTCGATCACCCGATCCCGATTTGTTTAAGGATAAATCAAATTCACCGCCACAGATAGTTGAAGAACCTCCAGCACCCGTACCGCCACCTGAGCCGATAATAAATCCTCCGCGAGTCAATGACATACCACTTATTTCCATGGCCGATCTTGAAGACTTGATACTTAATCAAAGTAAAATTCTCAAAGACGGTTTACCCCAACAACCAGGTGACAAGGACGACAAGGAGAAGGAAGTTCCCAAAAGTCCCGAACCAGTAACACCGATTCGTCGAAAACAAACAGGAAACGTGAAAATTGCTCCAATGACACTGAAACTCGACGCCTTTATTTCCGGCGGTAAGGAACGTACACCTTCACCCGAATTGCCCATCGATCCAAGAATTCGTTCCCGCTTGCAGAAAGAGAAGAACGTCGATCCAAGGTTAGCAAAGGACAAACAACCACCAGTTCCAGCTCGAACTCCAGCACCACCGCCGGACATGTATTCTCTTCACGATTTCAACGTCAATCCAAATTCACCATCGCCACCAGTTGCTCCAATACCGGCTCCACCCGTGAGTACTTATCCATCTTCTACCAGTGCCAGTCAATGGAATTACGGCGCCAACATGAATCCCATGTCCAGCATGGCCAATCAGTACGGAATGCCTCGCGACTCAACTTCTCATAATGATTCCTGGGAGAGGAATACTCCCATGAATCCCATTATTAGTTCCACCATGAGCACCGGAATCAATCCAAACATGAATCCTGTAATGAGCCCAAATATGAATTCTGGAATGAATATTAATCCAAATATGAATCCTGGAATGAATATTAATCCAAACATGAATTCTGGAATGAATATAAATCCAAATATGAATCCTGTAATGAATTCGAATATGAATCCTGTAATGAATTCGAACTTGAATCCTGGAATGAATCCGAATATGAATCCTGGAATGAATATGAGTCCTAATATGAATCCAGCAATGAGTATGAGTCCCAATATGAATTCTGGAATGAATATGAACTCCGGAATGAATATGAATCAAAATATGGTTCATGGACCGGCTATGAATATATCGCCAAATTCCGCTTACGGCAATAATATTCGTCCTGGAAATAATTATCAAAATTACGATCCTCATTTTCAACAACCACAACAACCGCCACCACAGCAGCCGTATCCCGTTTCGGAAGGTTTCGGAAACAATACAATGCCCTATGGACATCAAAATCCACCAAATTGGAATCGACCCGATGATCCAATGATGGATCAGAGATTGCCTCCTGTACGAGATCCTCGTGATCTTCGCGATCCAAATATTCACATGGACAACAATCGTATGGACTGGAATTGGGACAGGCAGAGCGATTGGGATCGCGATCGACAGAACAATTGGGATCGTGAAAGGCAGAGTGATTGGGACAGAGGCAGAATGACCGACTGGGATCGCGACCGACAGAATAATTGGGAACGAGACCAACAGAATGATTGGTCCAGACAAAACGATTGGGACCGAGGTCGACAAAATGATTGGGACCGTCAGAACGATTGGGACAGACAAAATGATTGGGACAGAACGAACGATTGCAATCGCCAAAGTGATTGGGATCGACAGAATGATTGGGACAATCGAAATGATTTCAGAAAGAATCGAAATAAACTCAAGGAAATTATAACCAGAGATCCAAGGCTTATCGCCAAGGACAAGGCGAAGGAAGCCGAAAACGAAAAGGAGAAAGAGAAAGTAAAAGAAGATGATAAAGGAAAGGAAAAGCCAAAAGAGGAAGATAAAGAAAAGGATAAAGAGACAGACAAGTCAAAGGAGACAGAAAAGGACAAGATCGCAGAAGCGGACAAAGAGAAGGAAAAGAAGGAAGGAGAAAATTTAGACGAGGAGAAAGACGTCGAAAAGCAGAAAACACAAGAGAAGGAAAAATTAAAAGATAAGGACAAGAAGGAAAAAGAGAAAATAAGGGACAAGGTAAAAGAGCGACGATCCTCCGACAGTCGTGAATTAGTGAAAATTCCCCTTGGGAAATCGAGTTTAAAAGTTAATAAATTCGATATTTTAAAGAACAAAGAGAAAATGAAACAAACTTTACAAAAATTAGGATTAAAGAAGAAATTACCTGAAAAAGGTGGAAAAGTATCTCTGGAAAGTATGTACGGTGTCGTCGATACAAAAGCAGCTGCCGGTCAGCAAATCTTGCAAAAATTCAAAATCCCCAAACTAAAGAAACCAGATTCCACTCCCTCTGATCCAAAACAATCAAATTCTGACGATTCCAAAACTATCCCGAAGACTGACGATTTGAAGAAAAAGATCGACCTCAAATCCAAAGAGCGAGAAAAAATTCTTCAAACCAAGGATAAAATTGTTCGAAAAGAGAAAAATGAGAAGGAAAGTGACAAAGAGAAGAACAAGGAAGTCGAGAAGGAGAAAAATAAAGAAGTCGACAAGGAGAAAAAAGACGTTGAAACTGTCAAGGGAAAGAGGAAAGCGAAGAAACCAGACGAGCCTAAGACTGTCGAACCAAAACAAGATAGTGATCAAATAGCCTCTCATGAGCTGAAAAACTTCATAAACATTATTCTTAATCAAGACGGCGGGAAGGAATTTTTGAAGAAAGCAACCTTGCTAAATCAATTCAAGGAAATTTTCGACACCGACGGAGACTTGATGAAATTGAAAGAATTCATTGATAGCGAGTCGAAATCCGATAATGATGACGCCAACAACGCCACCAAGAAGAAGAGAAAATCCTTCCCAAGAAGACGTTTCATCGTCTCTGACTCCGAGGACTCTGAAGACGAAACCCTGGCTAAGAGAATCGAACAACTCGATTCGTCGAAAGAGAAAAAGAAGACCGAGACCTCCGAAAAGAAGAACACGACCCGAAAACCCAGAAAGAAGACCGTTCCCACGAAAGTTGAAAATAAAAATGAAGATAAAAATGAAGAGAATAGGGTAGACGAAGAAATACCCGGGGCAAAAGAAACCAACGAAGATACGACTGTAGAATTCACTAAGAGAGAACTTCCCAAAAGGGGAGTTAACAAAGAAACTCCCAAGAAGGCAGAGGAGTCTGATGAAGAATTGTCCAAGGAGGAAAAATCCAAAGAAGAAAATAAGGAACAGGATAAACTACCCTCTGATGTTTGTAAGGAAAACGCCAAAGATGTCAAAAACACCAAAGAGGACGAGAAAGAAGAGGACGAAAAAGAAGAGAAAGAAAAAGAAGAGAAAGAAAAAGAAAAGGAAGAAAAAGAAAAAGAGAAAGAATCCAGTGAAGATAAAGAAGAGAAGGAAGAAAAAGAGTCAAGTGATAAAGAAAAATCCACGGTTCCAAAAGTGAGAGCAAAACCGCGAAGGAAAAATTCTCTGGAAAGATTGCAGGAGGATTTGAAGGATTACATCAGCTCTGGCATCATAACCGCTGGTCAACGAACTTGTAGAATGGCTAAGGAGACAAATACAAACTCCGCTGCTATTACTACAAGTCCTTTAGCCAGTACTGCAGACAGTGCAACTTCATCCCCGGAATCGAAATTAAAACCCGGACCGAAATTTACAAAGAAATCGCCCACAAAAGAAGGATCAGCTTCAGCAGGAGATTTGTCCTCGAAGGAAGAGAACATAAAGACCACTCCCGTAAAGAAGAAGAAAAAACTATCAGGTCCCAAGTGCAAACGATCTCGTGTCGAAATGATGGAACCCACCGTTCTTCTTCGTCGAGCCGACACCTCAATGTTGGACGATCGTCACGATTCATCGTCAGACGAGAGCAATGTCGACGTCACTGAAGTTAATTCCCCTCCAGGCAGTCCGGACACTTCGAAACTTCCAAGAACGAGAGCGGCGAGAAGAAAGATTTTAAACAATAAGGAAGATGAGACACTTACCGATACGGAGAGTTTGACTTCTGATATTTCAATGTCAAGCAGCACTGCCTCGAAGAAGACGGAAGAGGCATCGAAGAGTTTCACGAAATCCGTCGATGACGATGTGGAGAATTTGGAAAATCCCCAAAATGATACCATTCCGAAAAAAGTCACCAGGAGAAAGAAGAGATCCGGCTGGCGTTTGGGAGTCGTCTCCAAAGCAAAGAGAAGAAAAGCTCGAGCTGTTAAGCTCGTTCCGACTGTCGACAATGAGGACGACTTCCGAAGACCTTCGATCGAAGTCATCACTGATCTAGAAACTAGAAAACGAATCCACGGTTCTTTTGATCCGAAAGTAAAAGCAGAACCTGAAGACAACGAGGAAGATTCGACTTCTGTGGCCGATTCCCAAGATTCGGAAATTGTAGTCAAACATGAGATAAAATCGGAGGAAATAGAAGATATCGTGAAGGAGGAGAATATGGATATCGACCTGGACGAAACGGAAATGAATACTTCCAAAGAGTCCCTTGATAATGAGCTGAAAATAAGCAACAGCAAACTCCTCGAGTATTCTTCGTACGGTCTGGATAAAATCAAGTGTCTACATTGTCGATTTTACGGCAAGAGTATTGTGCACCATTACGCGATAATGCATCCCGAGAAGGAAGTCTCGATATCAAGACTCAACCCTCAGGATGCCGAGTCTGCAATTCAGGAAGCGCGGGAAATGAACTTTGAAAATGAGGACAAACTACAAAACGATGAATTTAGTTTCATCTGCCGATTCTGTCCCTTCAAGAGCGAAGGTCGAAGAGAAGACTGCATGGAATCGAGCTATGAACACTGCACATCCCACACCGGTGAATATCGATTCAGATGTAAACTCTGCTCCTACATGTCAATCACGAGAACAACGATGAAAATTCATCACTACAAAAAATACAAACCCCAAGGTTTGTCACTCGGGGAAACAATCAACGAGCAATGGATTCCAGCCAACAATCGTGTTTACGGCTACATCTGCTCCCTGTGCAATTTTGTCCAACTCCACAAGAGCAATGTCGCGAAACACGTTCAGCAATGGCACAAAGAAACCCCAAATGTCGAGATTATCAAAATTAATATGTCTCTTGATAAATATTACAAAACTGAGAAAGTCGAAAATTCACAAAAACCTTCAGGAATTTCGAAAATTCCTGAATTTTCAAATTCGGATGTTTTGGAAATTTCAAATTCAGAAGTTTCAGAAAATAGGACTGATGAGAAAAATCGTGTGGAAAACGAGACGGAAAAAGAAGAGGCGGACAAGGAAACGAGGAAAAATAATCTGAGTGCTTTCGTCTGCCCCCCGGAACTGGAGAACAACGAGGAGATCGAACTGGAGCGAAAGAAGAAAATGCAGGAGATTGTCGAGAATATTGGCATAAAAGTCAACAACAAGGAAGTGAATAAACTCTCAATTATCGATCAACTAAAAGACAAGATGGAAACAACGAATTCACCGAATGATGAATTGAATGATCCACTCAATGAAGAAGTTCTCGAAGACGAAAGTGAATTGAGAATCGAAACATTAACCGAAGAGGAAAAACCAGTGGAGACCGCATCAGAGTCAACTGATTCAACACTTCATTGTAGTGAGGAGTTTTCCAACGCCGATATTCTGGAGGCAAAGGAAGATTGCGATACAAACGAGAACGAGGATGATAAAGTTTCGAAACCAAAGGATCCATTGGACGTGGAGAATGATACGCAAGACGAGGTGAGTGATGGTGAACAACCGTCTTTGCGATTCGACACCGAGTCGAGTTCGGATAATGAAGAGACGACAACGGCTGATGTGAACGATTTGCTCAAGGAGACCACGGATATTAAGAATCAATCTAATGATTCTATGATGACGACTATTCAGAGACTTGCGGCTCAAATTCAAGGATCCAAGTCAACGAGTCCTGAAGCCGATGGTCCGACACTTGTTGAGATTAGTTCTCCACAAAAGGAAATTCCGAGGGCGCCCAATGTCATTCCTATTGCAGCTCTCAAGAAAAAACCATCGCTGAGTTCATTTTTTGGTAATTATCAACCGAATTCCGAAGAGATTTGTTTGGATGACAAAAGTGAGGATTCTTCGTTGCCGAAATTATTCTTGAGACCCAGACGTATTAGTGGGGATATGCTCTCTGTTCCTGAGACGGAAAATGAAACTGCTCCCGTTGCCGGTAATTATTATTATCAATTAATTAATAATTATTTTGTAGATGAAAAAATCATTCTTTGCGAGTCAAGTAAAAAAATAATTGAATTCTCTTTTTTACTTGACTCGAAAAGAATGATTTTTTTTACTTATGTAATTCTCGACCGAGTAATAAATTCAATTTTATGTTAATTACTTATTTTATTTGTTTATTTTTAGATTTTCATGATCCTAATAAAAATTGTCGATAATATTCGAATTTTGTTTAAAAAATAAGAAAACAAATAATTTTTTCAACAGGTACGAGTATGCAGAATACGGAAAAGGAGACGGCTGTAAACAGTCCAGGTGTTTCGACTACAGACAGTGATTCGTTCCTGAAAATCGAGAATGTTGTCAGTTTGGCTAATCCTTCGGAAAGTGGGAGCGATAATACAGTTGTAAGTTGATCAATTTTTGGCTAATTTTAAGAATACTTTTCTAATTATCACGTAAGGTTTGCCATAAATCAGAAAAATCGGGATAAAGTTCTGGAATT
This sequence comes from Leptopilina heterotoma, assembly GCF_015476425.1. NCBI lineage: Eukaryota > Metazoa > Arthropoda > Insecta > Hymenoptera > Figitidae > Leptopilina > Leptopilina heterotoma. The sequence continues at coordinate 1,318,396 of NW_025111185.1, read as the reverse complement.
TTATCAAAAGTCCTGAAAAAAGTATTAAATTTCTAAAAATCGATAAAAAGAAAATTATTTCACTAACATTTTGAATGAAATTTTTTTTCTGTTTAAATATTTTTAAAAAAAGTACTAAACTGAATTGGAAAAGAATGTAAATTCAGCATTTATTTACTTGAGAATTAATGTTTTTTATATAAAAAATAATATTTTTCAACAAAATAATTAATTTAAAGGAGCTACAAAATTAATTACGTTCACTTGAATGCAAAAACTTTTTAGAGGCATAACTTTAAAAATTACTAAATTTTTATTTCTAAATACTAATTTTCGAAAAATTTTGAAAAAATTCTTCATGAAAATTGTAAATATATTCAATACAATTCTAATTAAATTCTCCGTAAAAATTCAATTATTTTCCACAGTTGTAATAAAATTCTTAGCAAAAGTTCAATTATTTTTAAAAAAATTTATAAAATCTTTCAAAGAAACTCAATTATTATTACTTTAAAAAAATTATTTCCATATACAACAAAATTTTACTCAGGAATTCAATTATTTTTAAAAATTTAATAAAATGCTTCACAAGAATTCAATTATTTCTAAAAATTTAAATAAATTCTTCACAATAATTTAATTGTTTTAATAGATAACAAAATTTTACTCAGAAATTCAATTATTTTTAAGAAATTAGTAAAATTTTTCAAAATAAATCAATTATTTTCAAAATTATTAAAATTCTTCACAAGAATTCAATTATTTCCATAAGTAACAAAATGTTTCTCAGGAATTCAATTATTATTATAAAATTTCAATAAAATTTTTTCCAAGAATTCCATTATTTCCATAAGTAACAAAATTTTTCTCAAGAATTCAATTAGTTTTAAAAATTAGCAATAAATTTATAATTAAAAAAAATTTCTTAAATAAAAGAATTTATTATTTAGAAACATTTTAGTAAAATTCTATACCTACTAAAATTAAATTTTTGCATATTTAATATTATAAAATTTATAAGAATTATAACAAGTTGTTTTTTACCAAAAATTTTATTTTTTATAATTATAAAATATTCAATTATTAACGCAGAATTATAGAAAATAAAATAATTTCTAAATTTATCTCGAAAAAATTTTTTTTTTAATAATTTCGTTTATAATTTTGATAATTAAATTTCAGAATGTTTTAAATTTAAACTTGAAATATTTAATTCTTGAGTAAAAAAAAAATAATAATGATTAAATATTTTAAAAAAATTATTGATGTTTCGAATAATGTAATTAAATATGATTAAAAATAAAATTCTGTCTGGGAATCAGGGGAAAGTCAAGAAAAAACAAAATCAAATTTTTGTGTCAACCCTTTTATATTCTCTAGCGAATTTTTAATCTTTTTTTAAAAATAATCTTAGCGAACTCTCTCTGCATTGAGAAATTTTAGGAAAATAATAATTATTTTAATCTTTCTTAGTTCTTTTTTTTCTTAGTTTCTTAGTTCTTAGAAATACATAAATTTCTTAGAAATACATAAATTTTTGAAGAGTCGTTCATTTCTCTCATCTTTATTTTGACAATTATTATCGAATCATTGAATTCAAATTGTATCGCCAGTATTGAATGGTTTTCTATAAACATATCCTCATCCAAATTGTTTCAGGTCAGAGACATTATAAAGGCAGTAGAAAGCTCTCATATTAAAATCTCACCTCTTTCTCTCTTGAAAAAGAATGGTCCAATTATCTTGAAGCGAGTGAATAAACCTCCACCATTGACACACACATTATCAAGTCAAACGATAAAAGCCGTGAATCCAAAATCAAATGAGACAGTCAAATTAATTCCAATCAATATCACTCCAAATTCTTCAGCATCGCCTGGCAATTACTTACCCGTAATGAGTCCGGCAAATTTTAAAACCTACATGGACGGTAAAAAGGTCTCAATTTGTAATTCAAATTCCACTTCAATCCTCACAAAACCAGGGAATTTATCCACTGTTTCCATTGCCAAACCCTCGAATTTAACTCCAACTCCAAAACCAGCTGCAGTAAATCCCGTTCCAGTTGGTAATAATCCCAATCCCATTAAAGCCACAACCTATGCTCCAATTATTAATCCCAATTTTCCCATTCCAATCTGTAAAACTGGAACTTTGACTCCAATTGCACCAGTCACTAAATCGACAATTGTTACTGCCTCGACTTCTTCAACAACACAAAATCGAAAGATCGTTAAAGTTGTGAGTAATGCAACGCTCTTGAAACAAAATGAATTTGGACCTCAGGTTGCTGTTAAATTGAAAAATGCAACTGCATACAATGAAATGTTGAAGCCCGAAAAATTACGTCACATTTATAAATGTATGGGTCGAGATTGCGCCTACACCACTGATAATGCTGATTATTTTCGAAGGCACTTTGAGAGACACTCAATTACTTGCGATATTTCCAGCAATAGTTTGGTGCCCTATGATTTTAAAAAATGCGCCTACTGCTATTCGGCCCTTGGAAGCTGGTATCAAATGGAAATGCATTATGAGGAAAAACATGCATTCTGCATGTACCAATGCAGTTATTGCTTTTATAGAGCAATTTCACAATCATACGTTGAATTACATCAGGTGGGGATAAAATAAAAATTATTTTTCTGCATGGGTTATTTGCTTTAGTCTTTTTTTTTTTTAGATGGTTTTGGCTTTTATTCGCCAATCGCGATTAAAAATATTAAATTAAACTAATTAATTAATAAATTATACTATTTAATAGAAATAATAATGAATAACATAATTAATAATAATAATAATAAGTAATAATAGATAATATAGATAATAAATAATAACAGAAAATAATAAATATTAGTAAAAAGTAATAAAAAATTAAAAATAGCAGTAAAAAATAATAAATAATAATAAATAATAATAATTGTTATTAACTGTCTGAATTTGGTTCTTTATAGGCAAGTGCTCATCCAACTAAGCCAGTGGCAGTTTTGCAAGGTGCAATTAATTGTGTATTGAAACCAATGACCGATTTTAATCGAAACGAACGAGTCAAACCCTTCGTTTGTCAAAATGGTAAGTTCCATAATTCTTTAATAAATTTAAATATTAAATTTATAAATTAAATTAAAGGTTAAATTTTAACCTTCTTTTTTATTTATAAATGATCCACAAATTTTGATCGTTCAAATAAATGAAATATTTTTATTTAAATATATTTTTATAAATTATCAACTGCAATAAAAATAAGAATTTTATTTCACATATTTAGAAACTAAATAATCAATTCCTTTATAGTGACAAAAATTAAACTTAAATTTTACATATTGAGAAACTAAATAATCAAGTTTTTTTTATAGAGACGCAAAATTATTGTAATAAAAATTTAATTTGAAGAAAAAAGAAATTTTCGTTCACTTAAAAGTTCAGAACTTCTGGATTTTGTATTTTAATTTTTTTTAACTTATTATAAGAAAAATCTTTAAAGTTGAAACTTTTTCTTACTTGTTTTTTTATTTATTGTTCCAGAATGCAACAAATATTTCTATGTACCAGAAGCATTCTTTGTCCATCTGAAAATGAAGCATTCCAGTATTTCGGTATTTAAGTGCCACATGTGTAAAATTGCCAGTTACTCGCCAGAGCAACTTATTTTGGTAAGCTATTCTTTTTTACTTTATTAATTTTTTATAAAGATTTAATTTTTCTTGAAATTTTTTTTTATTTGACTATAATCTTTGAAGTCACTAATTTTAATACTATTACAAATTCTCGTTTTTTTCTATTTCTTACAAGGCTTTAATTTTAAATAATTTAATTCTTAAAAAACCACCATAAAATTATTATTTTCAAACTATTTAAAATTGTACTTATAATTCCTAAAAGTAATTGAATTTTAGAAGAGTTACGTTTACAATTTTTTTTATAAATAAATAATTGAAATTCAAAGGGTTTTAGATAAAAATTTTAGAAAATTTGAATTTAAAAAAATTTGAATTTGAAAAATCCAAAAATTTAAATTACTTATCTTTATAAATGAATAGCAAAATTCTTCGACAAAATTCAATTATTTTCAGGAATTTTGATTAAATTTATTGGAAAATATCAATTATTTAAAAAAAATTTTATTAATTCAATGATTTTTCAATATTCTACTATTTTAATAAAGTTTCCCAAAAGAATTGAATTATTAAAAATAGAATTTGCATACATTTTTAAAAAAAAAACTAATTGTTTGAAACTTTTTTTATAAATTTCTTCGCAATAATTAAATTATTTTCATAAATAATAAATCTCATTGCAGAATTTTAATTATTTTTAATAAAATTTCAATCAAATTCCTTGAAAATAGTAATTATTCTTAAAAATGTTATTGAAATTCGTCAAAAGAATTCAATTATTTAAAAATTTGTTGATAGAATTATGTATGAGAATTCAATTTTAAGAAACATTTAATTATTCACTAAATTATCTATGTTTGTTTTTAAATAATTGAATTCTCATAGAATTTTCTAATAATAATTGATTTATGAATGAATTTCAGTTAAAGTTTTAGATAATAATTGAATTTTGGAGGAGTTACTAATAATTGCAATTTTTTTTAGAAATAATTGAATTTTGTTCAAGTTTTAAATTAAAATCTTTGAAAATTAGAATTTTTCATACTTTTAATTAAAAATTCTATGGAACTAATTTTATTTTCAAAAAGCTTAATTGCAATTTTTTAAAATTATTTCATGTTTTTATTTTCTAATGTATATTTAATTGAAGAATTTCCGAATAATTAAAATTTCACGTATAATAAGAATTATAAACAAATGGATTTAAAAATTCTCAAAGAGGAAGTTGTTCAAAAATTATTAAAACTTGATTTAAAGTAGAATTTTATTTAAAATTTTTAGAAATTGAATTGAATTGAATTGAAACGATGAAAATAATTTTAAAGAAGTTACAGTAACAACATTCTTATATTATAATATAAAATAATGATTTTATTACTCGGTCATCTTTAATTACTAAAAAACAGGAAGAAATGGAATGGATCACTTCGAGTCTTCGACTCGGAGTGATCCATTTCTTTATGTTTTATAATAATATTCTTTCAAGTTATTGAATTTGAAAGTTTTGAAATATTTTTTTCTATGAAAAAATAATAATGATTAAAAAAAGAAATAAAGTTATTGATATTTTCGAATAATTTTACAATTAAAGAAATTCTTAAATAAATGTACCTAATAGAACATTTTTTTTCTTTGAGTATTTAATCATTTTTAGAGTGAATCAGAATATTCTTTAGGGTCAGGGAAAAAGACAAAATTTTGTCTGGAAATCAGGGAAAAAGAAAATTAAATTTTTGTATCAACCCTGTTTTAGTAACCTTGAAGTGGCATTTCTTGCGAAATTTTTATTAAATTCGATATTAAATTTATTTTCAGCATTACAAAACCCATGGAATCTTTAAATATCAATGTTTACACTGCACACATGGTTCGGATTCCATAAGCGATATTCACAGTCATCTTAGTGCCCGGCATTGTAATCAGAAGCCTGTTCTCATCGAAAGAACCTTACCTCCTCAGGTGTGTTTTTTAAAAAAATATTTTCAAACATTTAGATTTGAATTTATTCGTGTTTCATAATTTATTATTTAAATGTCGCTTGTTTATTTATTTTATTGACAATGTGAATTTAATAATTTTTCAGCCAACCAAATTGAAAAGTGCCATTGATCAACTTCTGTTACGAAATCCAGATGAGCATTATTCATTGTGCTCGGAATTAATTACTTTAATTAATTCACCCGACGAATCGACGGATTCTGATGCCAAGACTAAATCATCGGACCCTAAGTTGCAAACTAACACCGTTAAAGATGTGAGCAATTTTGTGATATCAGTTACTTCTCCTCGACCCAACAGTCCACCGACTATCAAAATAGTTGCCACCGAGAGTCTTCAGAAGAGTGATCAGCAATTAAAGAGTATCGACAGTAATAAGGAGCCAGAAATAAAGTTGAAGTACAAAATAGCAAATATAGATCCATCAGATGGTGATCCCTTACGAATTGTAAGTAACGAAGATGGTGATGAATTCGTGAATATGAATCTTCTCGATAATCCCGATTTCCTGAAGAATAAATCTTTCCCCCTGAAGACAAATGCAGCCAAGGATGATGAAGACAGTGATATTGAAATAATAGAAGACTGTGGAGTACCTCAAAGCAAAGAGAAGAATTCACCAGAATCGAAAACGAAAGATCTATTGCTTTTGAGTGGTGCCGATAATTCCGATTTATCGAACGATGCGGCAAGTCTAAGCTCCTTGAGTCCAAGTAAAACTGATAAATTCCTAACTCTCGATGATATTAGACACACGGGTCTTGAAGGCGAAGCACTATACAAATGCGGTGCACTCAAATGCAAATTTGCAGCTTCAAATTCAAAAATTCTAAGAAATCATCTCAAGGATTGTTGCGTGAAAAATGTCCCCTACAGTTCTAATAATGCAATAAATTTCCAGTGTATGCATTGTGATAAGACTTTTCAAAAGATTGGCTTCTTCATGGAACATTTGGATATCCATGGATTAAAGAGATTCTGTTGCAGTGTTTGTGGAGGAAAATACGCGATGCAAACTCAAGCACAAACACACATGAAAATGAAACACAAATTTAGCTCTAGACTTCTTCCGGCCGATCCAAAAAATCCAACAGCCGATGGTCTATTCTTCGTTCAACCAATTTTGAAAGCAAAGAAAAAAATACAATTATCAAAACCGGAGAATGTGAAAATTTTAGATCCCGATAAAACGTGTTTCTCACCCAATGAAATTGATCTTCTGCCACGTCAGGCAATCTATCAACGAGAAGTTCAATGTGCCGTGTGTCCATTCTCGACTAAAGTTCGCTCGAATATTTTACGCCACCTACAACTTCATGCGAAAGATGAAACTGTTCCAGAATCAGGACCCGTTAATCCCGTGCCATGTTTGGACAAGCGAGAAAAAATGTTTGATAAAATGGTCAATCTCGCGAGTAGCTCTCATCAAAATGGTCGCATGGGAGTTAAGACAGCAAAAGAAACAGTGATTCAAAGCGATGAGGAAACACTACCAAAATACGTTCCCGAAAGTAAACGATACGTTTGCGGTATTTCCGAGTGCTCATATTTAACCGTAAATGAAGATATGTTACGCTATCATCTAAAAGCCCTTCACTCGGACGAACCATTCTTCAAATGCACTCATTGCAAGGAACAAGGACAAGAGGGACAGAATATTTCCATCGAAAAAATGGGAATTCATCTAAAAATGCACGACTCGAAACTGTACAAGTGCTCCTACTGCAACTATTTTCACTATCAACGGTACGTGGTGGAACGTCATCTGGGCGATAAGCATGGAGACAAGAAACCCCTTGTGAAAGTTGTTCGTGAATTCGAATCAAACGAAAATAATCAATCCTCACCCGAGGAGATTGATGAGGACATACCAGATCCGGACGGAAATCAATGGAAATGCAACAACTGTGAATATCGCTGTGTTTATAAATCGGAAATGCAAGCGCACGCCAGCACCGAACACGATGAGAAGAGTCAATTTAGATGCAGCATTTGTCCTTATAAAACAAATGGAAAAATTCAATTGGATCAACATTTAATTTCTAAGCACGCGAATGAGCCGGAAGCTGATTTTTCTATGGTTTATCAGAAAATTAAGGGTTTGAAGAAAATTCCGGAGACTAATGATCAACAAGGCACTTCTGAGGAACCTTTTGATACGACACCACTTTGGAGAAGAGATATGCCGAGAGTTAAGCACATTCGGGGAATTTTGATTGAAGAGGATCCATCTTCTTCGATGTCTAGTCCACCGGTGACGCCGGATAAATCCGGAAAACGAAAGAATGATTCGGACAGTCCGAATAAGCCGACAAAGATAAAGTGTATCAAGCCTGTGGCAATGAGTTCATTGAACGATCCACTCGTCGAAGAAACTGGTAAATATGGGTCTTATGGAAGTCCCGAGAAGGATATGTACGTGTGCACTATCTGCACAAATGGACGTGAATTCAGGACGAGATACAAACACGATATGCGAGATCATCTTTATCGAGAACTGAGATATGTCAGGTGAGAAATCCAAATTAAAATCATTTATTTTCAATTTGCTTTTAATATGGAAATAAAATCAATCTATTTTCTATTTTCAATATTAATAATCGTTTGAATTATGATAATCTGTTCGCAGTTTGAATTTGCCTTTTGGTTTTTTGTTTCCTAACTTTTTAAATAATTTTTCTTTTTAAAATTTTTTTAAGTTTTTGTAAATATTTAACTTTTTGGAGAAATTTCTTTGAATTTTTTATTTAAATTAATGTACTGAAAATCATTGAATTCTTGCAAAGAATTTTATTATTTATAAAAATAATTGAATTCCTGAGAAAAATTTTATTATTTATGAAAATAATTGAATTTTTGTTAAGAATTTCATTATTTTTGAAGATAATTCTATTCCTGTAAAGAATTTTATTAAAATTCTTGAGAATCATAGAATTTTTGCTAAGAATTTCAATATTTTTGAAAATAATTGAATTGCTGTGAAGAAGTTTATTAGAACTTTTAGAAATAATTGAAATTTTGCGATGAGTTTTATTATTTATGAAAAATTTTGAATTTCTAAAAGCAAATGTTATTATTTATGCAAGTAATTGAATTTTTGTAAAGTTTGTGAAGATTTTCAAAAATAATTGAATTTTTGCTAAAAATTTCATTATTTTTGAAAATAATTCAATTCCTGTGAAACAAAATGTTATTATTTATGAAATTAATTGAATTTTTTCAAAGAATTTTGTAATTTGTAAAAATAATTGAATTCTTTTGAAGAATTTTATTATTTATGAATATTGTAATTCAATTCTTGAGAAGAATTTTATGAAAACTTTTAAGAATAATTTAATTCCTGAGAGAAATTTTGTTACTTATGGAAATAAATATAAAATTGAATTCTTGGTAAGAATTTTATTAAAATTTTTTAATAATAATTGAAAAAAAATAATAATAAATAATAATAATAATAATAATAATAATAATAATAATAATAATTATTATAATTATAATAATAAATAATAATTGATAATAATTGAAATTAATTGAATTTTTTCAAAGAATTTTGTAATTTGTAAAAATAATTGAATTCTTTTGAAGAATTTTATTATTATTATTTATTATTATTATTATTATTATTATTATTATAAATATAATATATAATATAAAATATAATATAATATTATTATTATTATTATTATTATAATATAATATATAATATATAATATATTATTTATTATTATTATTTTTTATTATTTTTTATTTATGAATAATTGAATTCCTGAGAAAAATGTTGTTATTTATGAAAATAATTGTATTTTCTTGTGAAGAATTGTATTATTTATGAGAATAATTTAATTCCTATGAAAATTTTTACCAAAGTTTAAAAAATAATTGAATTTCTGAGAAAAATTTTGTTACTTATGGAAATAATTGAATTCTTGGGAAGAATTTTATTGAAATTTTTAGAAATAATTGAATTCTTGTGAAGAATTTTATGATTTAAGAAAAAATAATTGAATTCTTTTTGGAGAATTTATTAAAATTTTAGAAAATAATTTAATTCTTTGGAAAGTTTTATTAAAATTTTGTTAAAATAATCGAATCCTTTTGTAAAATTTTCTTAAAATTGTATTGAAAGTAATTGAATTCCTGCAATGAATTTTACTATTTATAAGAATAATAATTGAATTTTTCTTAGGAATGTTATTATTTATGAAAATAATTGAATTTTATTATTTATAAAAATAATTGAATTCCTGCAAAGAATTTTTTTTTAATTTTTGAAAAGAATAAACAATACATAATTATGTACTTAATACCTAAGTGAAATTTAGTTTTTGAATCTGAAATTATTAAAAAATTGAAGTTTATATTTGAAGATAAATAATTTTGTAATTTGCATAATACTAAATTAAATTCCATATTTGCTAGAAAATAATAAATATTTATTAGACAGTTTTACAATTGACGTCAAAAGAAAACTATAAGAAGTTGAATATTTTCAAAAGTTTAAATTATCGTTTTTAACAAATAGAGTTTAATTTATTATTAATGAATTAATCAATTTTTATTTTCACTTTAGATGGCATTGCAAGAGTTGCGGATTCGTGTCAGTCAATAAAAACTCACTGACTAGACATTGTACCAAAAGTCATGAGGGTCAAGTTCCTAATTTCGAATCCTTGCCAGTGAATGAGGAAATCGAGGAATGGGTCAACGTTTTATTGAGGCGTCAGACGGAGAAAATTAAAAAGTACATAGACACTTTAACTGGAAATTCAAGTGAATCAGGAAAATCATCACAAAATAGCGGCAAATCACCAATCAAGGCACAAAGTTCCTCGATTCATGTCGATTCCGAGGAAGATGCCAGTGACGATGACGATAATGAAAGCGATGACGAGGGTGGTCCTCCAGTCGTCAATGATGGTAAGACTTTTGAAATTATTTTTTCAACATCTCAAATCACTCAGGATTTGAAAATAATATTTATCTAAATATCTCAAATAATATTAATTCAATAAATAAATTCTGCTTTGTATTTATTTATTTTATTCTATTTGCATTGTATTCTTTTTCTTGCAAAAAATTTAAAGAACAATTATTTAAAATAGGAACTGAAGAGAAAAATCCATTGGAAACTGATGATGAAATTTCTGAAAATTCAATTGGTTCACTCAAAGCATGTAAGAATATTCGAGATAAATTGTCAGAAATAGTTTCTATCATGCACACATATTCATTAGAATTTAGTAATTGATAATTTGTTTTGTAGAAATCACAGAAAATATTGTATTAACACTTTTTTGTTTAATAACTAAAGGTGATAATTTTTATTGTTTCTAACATTCCAAGTTTATCTTCAATAATTCATTAACATTTGAATAATTAATATTAATTACTCTTCCCCTCCTGAATTAGTAAAATTGAGTAGTAATAATATTAGTTATTAAATTAATTAATAATTAATTATAGTGTAAGACAAACTTTATTGCTATAAAAGTTTAGAATTCATTTTAGTTATAAAATATAATATAATACTTTAAGATAGTAAAAAATATATTTTTATCTTTCAGGTGAGAAAACGGAATTGATTCTGGTCTGCAAGCATTGTCAGCAAAAATTCCCAAGCAAACGTGGATTCAAAATGCATGTCACCAAGCAGCACTTGAAAAAATACAAATATTTGTGTACCTATTGCGATCGAAGTTCGAATTTAGAATCAATAATAGAGCAACACATTCGTGCGAAGCACACTGGTCGCTATGTGAAAGCTATTCCCAACATTTTTGCTCAAGAAATCGAAATAAATGACGAATTCTGGGAGAGGGAGTACGGTGTTCCGCCAGGAAAGGAACGACGCGGTCAAAAACGTAAAGCCAACTTTGACGAATCTGGAGATAAATCAAAAGAATTGTCTTCATTTGTCTGTCGTGTTTGTCAGTTTGTTGCTCTAACGCTAGCCGGTTATATTTCTCACAAGAAATCACACAAAATGATTTATAAATGCGCCTACTGCTCGTATCATGCAGTCGTTAAGAATGACGTAAGAAAACATTCGAAAACTGAGCATCCACATTTATCGGCCAACATCGAGGAAATTGCTGTGAGTAACGATAGTACGATTCCACCAAAAATTGAGGAAACAAAACCAGTTGTGGAAAATCTACCAGTTCCATCGAAACCGAACCAGAGATATGTCTATTGGTGCGAATATTGTAATGTTCGATGTAAATCGTTGTTCTCGATCAAGAAACATTGGACTCGTCTTCATAAGGATCCAAGGCCACATGAAAATAATAAATGGAAAGTTGGACCTTTCAAGTTTACGATTGAAGAAGATCAACCGGCGCAGAAGAAGGAATCTATTCCTGGACTAATGAGTACAAACACAAATGTTACATCGAACGAAACTTGGGTTTGCGGATGGTGTAATGATTACTCGAACGGAAAAGAAAATATGGATCTTCATCATCGTAATTTCCATTCTCATCTTGAGCAAAAGTGCTCCTTGGTTGAATCCCGAGAGGTTTGTAATCTTTCTATTTTTTTTAAAAACGAAAAATCGAAAAAATACGTTTTTAAAACATTTTACTCTAAAGGTCACTTTTTTCATAATAATTTGCAGGCTTTGCATTCATCTACTAAAACAGGGTTGACACAGGTCAGGGAATTCAGGGAAAAGTCAGGGAAATTAGAATTGGTCAGGGAAATCAGGGAAAAGTCAGGGATTTTTATTAAAAGTACTGGAAAAAATTAAATTTTTAGAATTTATGAAAAAATTATGAATTTTAGTGTCTTTTTTGTTTGACTCATAAACTATAAAATTGACAAGAATTCTAATACAAAACCTTCAATTTTCTCTATTTCTAACAATAATTTCTTTTTAAATAACTTAATTCTTCAAGAATTATCATAAAATTATTATTTATAAAATATTTAATGAATAATTTTACTTAAAATTTTTTTAATTAATTGCATTTCAAAAGAGTTGCGTTTACAATCTTCATAAATAGATGAACTTCAAAGGTTTCAATTTGAAATTTTAGAAAATATCAATTTTTAATGAATTTAAATAGAAATTTGAAGAACAACTGATTTCAGAAATTCAATTATTTTCAAAAGTGATAAACTTCTTCGCATCAATTCAATTATGTTCAACAATTTAAAAAAATTCTCGTCAAAATTTCAATTATCTTTATAAATAATAAAATTCTTCTCCGAAATTCAATTATTTTCAAAAAATTTAATAAAATTCTTGGAAAAATTTCAATTATTTTCAAAAATTTTCCTCATTTCAATTATTTTTAATATCTACTATTTTAATAAAATTTTCCAAAAGAATTCAATTATTTAAACAAACTTTTAATAAAAATTTAACAAGATTTCAATTACTTAGCAATTTTTTATAAATTTCTTCGCACCAATTCAATTATTTTTAATTTTTTAATGAAGTTTCTCGAAAGAATTCAACTATATTCAGAGAATTGAAAAAAATAGTTCTGAGAAATTCAATTATTTCCAAAAAATTTTTTAAAATTCTATTATTTAAAAAAATTTTGACAAAATTCTTTACAAGATTTAGTTAATAAAATTGCAATTTTAATAAAATTTTCTTATACAATTCAATTATTTTCAATACAATTCTTCGTAAGAATTCAATTATTTTCACAAATAATAAATATTTTTTATGGGAATTCAATTATTTAAAAAAATTTGAATTAAATTCTTCGCAAGAAATCAATTGTTTTCATAAATAATATTTTTCACAGGAATTTAATTATTTAAAAAAAAATTAATAAATTTCTTCCCCAGATTTCAATTATTTTCAATTTTTTAATGAAATTTCTCGATAGAATTTAATTATTTTCGAAAAGTTTTATAAAATTCTGAGAAATTCTGTTATTTAAAAAAATTTGAATAAAATTCTTCACAAGAAATTAATTATTTTCATAAATAATAATATTTTTTTTCGGAAATTCAATTATTTTTAAAAATGAAATTCTTCACAGGAATTCAATTCTTTAAAGAAAGTAAGAAATATTCAATTATTTAATAAATTGTTTATTTTTGTATTTAAATAATTGAATTCTCGAAACTTTTCTAATAAAAATTGATTAAAAAATGAATATTACTTAAAATTTTAAATTATAATTTGAATATTAAAAGCATTGTAGCGTGAATTTTGAGAAATAATTGAATTTTGAAAAGGGTTCAAATTAAAATCTTTGAAAATTTGAATTTATAGTTACAATATTCTTATGATGTAAAATAATGATTTTATCACTCTGTCATCTTAAATTTATTATAAAACATGAAGAAAAGAACTCGAAGTGATCGATTTTTTCATGTTTTATAATAATATTCTTATAAGTTGTTGAATTTCAGAAGTTTTGAATTTTAAATATTTATTAAAAAAAGAAGTTATTGATGAAATAGAATAATTTTACAATTAAAGAAATTCGTGAATAAATGTAATAGAACATTTTTTGGAGTATCTAATAATTTTTGGAGTAAATCAGAATATTCTTCAGGGTCAGGGAAAAAGTCAAAATTTTGTCTGGAAATCAGAGAAAAGTCAGGGAAAAACAAAATCAAATTTTTGTGGCTACCCTGTAAAACCTAATATTTACTATTATTTTTTTTAACAGTTTGCGCGTAAAAATTATAAAATTTCCTTTAAAGTAAAATGTTTTAATAAATTGAACTAAACTTTGAAATTACCAAAAATTTAAATTAGAATTTTATTCTTTCAGGATCCAAAGGATCTTAAATGTCCCGAATGCAGTGAATTCAAGACAAAATCACAAGACTTAATGTTAAAACACATTACTCGTCATTTCAAGAAATTCCAATGTAAATATTGCGATAAATACTTTACAGAATCGTTTCAATGTACAGCTCATTGTGTAGCGGCACATCCTGAAAATGAGCCAAAAGTTGAAACAAGAAAAAATTACGATTCTCTTCTACAAGAAATGATGAAATTGGCGCAAAGGGGAATTTCAAGAAAGAATTCCGATTATGTTGGAATTGCCAAGAAATCAACAGCAAAACCTGTCGTTCGTGTTCGTCCATTCTCAAAGAAATTTAAATCAGTCGCGAGAAAATCCACAACTCCATTGCCACGATATCCATTGGGTATTAAATATCAAATGGAAGAATTTTCAAATTATGGAATAAAAACAGATCCAATTGATTTAGCGACAGTTAATACTTATATGGTTGTTGGCGGTCATCGAATGAAGGTAAATTGTACAACACTTTCACAGTTTATGAACATAAATCCAAAATTAATACTTGTCGATATCAAAGGAAGAATGAAATAAATTTAGGTTTTGTAGACTGATTCACAATTCTTAATGAATGCAAAATTCTCACGAATGAGAAAAAAAACTATATTTTTTTAGTTGTCCATTATGTTTCGCAGGGAAATTTTTCTTTACTAAATTATGAATTTTTCAAGCATAATTTACTCTATTTTTTGTAATTCAAATTATAGCCATATATTGTAAAAAAAAATGTGATTTCGAGTTTGATAAAATCTCGTTAGTTTTAATTCGATTCTTTTGTTCCTCAATTCAAGTAATTAGCTTGCGTTTTATTGTAAATTATCAATAGTTTTTTTTATGAATCTCAATCTCTATATACGAATTTTTTTCATTGTTTACTGGAGAGTATTTGAGAAAGGGAAAAAAATGTAAATTATTTTTCTGATTTCACAAATAGTGTATAATATAGAATGCATAATTTGTTATAAATATCAATTGTTTTTAACTTTACATTGGAATTGTAATTTGCAGTTTTATAAAAACTTGAAAATCGACAGTTTAATCGAAAGTTTAAATATTAAAATGTTTAAACTATTTTTATTTAAAAAAAGAGAGTTTTGTATGTAACTAAATAAAATTTAGTTTTCTTTTTTTTTTGCTTCTTTTGATAAAATATTGAAAATTTCTTTCAATCTATTAAATTGAGTGTTTCAGGTTTTTATTGTAACTGCAAAAAAACAAATTGATGTGTAGTTCCTTGTAATTTCTGTTTCCTTTCATTTCCCGAAATTTGTATGCTTAATATTATTTACCAATTTTTAATTATTCTCAAGAATGTATTTGGCCAGAAAAGTTTTTGGTAATAATATTTATCAAGAAAAAATGTGAATTAAAACAACTGTACATATTGTATCATATATAACTTTAAATAAATATTTTTGATTTTTGTAAACTGTTGTTTTCTCAAATTAAATTACATGTATACATTTTTTGAAAATTCAATTTTTTTTAGAAATAATATTAAGTATTTTATGTAGAAAAATGAGAGAATTGGTAATTTTTCTATTCGGTAAAATTAAAAGTTTTCTTAAATTAATTTATCTTGAATTTCTTTTATTAAAAAAATAAAAGAAGAATAAAGATTGTGTTAAACAAATTTTTTCTTTTACTCAATTTCAAATCTACCCGCGCTATTTTAACCAATAAAAATATCGTATCTGCAACGCATGCGCAGTTTCGTTTTATAATTGAAGTTGGCAGCACTGATCTTCTTGCTGGTTACAATTAAGTTACTATAATGCGGAAAAAGCAAAATTTACAAATTTGTTTATACTATTATATTTAAATTAAAATGCAACAAATTTTTATACAGTATTTGTTATAATTGTATAAAATGATTATATTATTCAATTTGATAATAATTTCCAATCTGGCTGTACTCAGTACGCCATTTTGCTTTTGAGAGCGTTGGTCGCGCCAAGACTTCTTCGTTCGACGTTCGACCAACCACGTGTTTCGAAATTCAGTTTAATTTCGAATTTCAATTTTTAGTTTTATGTCAATTAAATTAATCCTTTATTTCGGGAGTGTTCGAAAAAATTAAAATCGCGATCGTGATTACAAAATGTTGCCCACCCATTTCTCCAATTTAGCACGTGGTTCGGGAGTGCTAGAAATTTTTTAAATCGCGAGTGAATGTTTTTTGTTATACTCCAAAAATGACATCGTATACCGCTGTCACTGCAGTTTACAGAAATCTAGCTGCAAACTCTAAATAGAGGCGGTCGTATGAAATCTCCCAAAAATCAAATCGATCGAATATCCATTACATCGAATTTCAAAACATCGAATGCTCAATACATCGAATTTTCAAAACATCGAATGCTCAATATATCGAATTTTCAAAACGTCGATTACTCAACACATCGAATTTTCAAAACTTCGAATGTTCATTAGATCGAATTTTTAAAACATCGAATGTTAAATTGATCGAATTTTTAAAACATCGAATGTTAAATTGATCGAATTTTCAAAACTTCGAATGCACATTACATCGAATTTTTAAAACGTCGAATGCTCATTTCATCGAATTTTCAAATCTTCGAATGTTCATTTGATCGAATTTTCAAATCTTCGAATGTTCATTTGATCGAATTTTCAAAACGTCGAATGCTCATTTCATCGAATTTTCAAAACTTCGAATGTTCATTAGATCGAATTTTTAAAACTTCGAATGTTAAATTGATCGAATTTTCAAAACTTCGAATGCTCATTTCATCGAATTTTCAAAACATCGAATGCTCATTTTATCGAATTTTCAAAACTCTGAATGCTTATTACATCGAATTTTCAAAACGTCGAATGTTAATTTTATCGAATTTTCAAAACTTAGAATGCTCATTTCATCGAATTTTCAAAACTTCGAATGCTCATTACATCGAATTTTTAAATCATCGAATGTTAATTTGATCGAATTTTCAAAACGTCGAATGCTCAGTTCATCGAATTTTTAAAACATCGAATGCTCATTTCATCGAATTTTCAAAACTTCGAATGTTGATTTGATCGAATTTTCAAAACTTCGAATGCTTATTACATCGAATTTTCAAAACTCCGAATGCTTATTACATCGAATTTTCAAAACGTCGAATGCTCATTAGATCGAATTTTCAAAACTTCGAATGCTTATTTCATCGAATTTTCAAAACGTCGAATGCTCATTTCATCGAATTTTTAAATCATCGAATGTTAATTTGATCGAATTTTTAAAACGTCGAATGTTAATTTGATCGAATTTTCAAAACGTCGAATGCTCATTTCATCGAATTTTCAAAACTTCGAATGTTGATTTGATCGAATTTTCAAAACTTCGAATGCTTATTACATCGAATTTTCAAAACATCGAATGCTCATTTCATCGAATTTTCAAAACGTCGAATGCTCATTAGATCGAATTTTCAAAACTTCGAATGCTTATTTCATCGAATTTTCAAAACGTCGAATGCTCATTTCATCGAATTTCCAGAACTTCGAATGCTCATTTCATCGAATTTCCAAAACTTCGAATGCTTATTTCATCGAATTTTTAAAACATCGAATGTTAATTAGATCGAATTTTTAAAAAGTAGAATGTTCATGTCATCGAATTTTCAAAACTTCGAATGCTCATTTCATCGAATTTCCAAAACTTCGAATGCTCATTACATCGAATTTTCAAAACTTCGAATTCTCATTAGATCGAATTTTCAAAACTTCGAATGCTTATTTTATCGATTTTTCAAAACATCGAATGCTCATTACATCGAATTTTCAAAACTTCGAATGCTCATTAGATCGAATTTTCAAAACATCGAATGCGTATTTCGTCGAATTTTCAAAACTTCGAATGCTCATTAGATCGAATTTTCAAAACTTCGAATGCTCATTTTATCGATTTTTCAAAACGTCGAAAGCTCATTTCATCGAATTTTCAAATCTTCGAATGTTCATTTGATCGAATTTTCAAATCTTCGAATGTTCATTTGATCGAATTTTCAAAACGTCGAATGCTCATTAGATCGAATTTTCAAAACTTCGAATGCTCATTTCATCGAATTTTCAAATCTTCGAATGTTCATTTGTTCGAATTTTCAAAACTTCGAATGCTCATTACATCGAATTTTCAAAACTTCGAATGTTAATTTGATAGAATTTTTAAAACTTCGAATGTTAATTTGATCGAATTTTTAAAACTTCGAATGTTCATTTTATCGAAGAGAATTTAACATCTGAGTTTACTATCTATGTAATATGTTCTTCCTAGGGAATTTTGAAAGTGCGCGAGATTTGAAATCGTTATGGTAAGTGACAATTTTTTTATTGAGTAAAATTTTTTTGTTTGTTTACTAATTACTTGTCAGTAAATGTTTATTTTTTTGTTATATAAGTATCACTATTATTATGATTATTTTAATTTATATTATAGTTTTTATTATAAGGTAATTAAATTAAATTGTGGTTATCTATTACAATCATAGATGGCTCTAGTAATATGAATATGTGTTTTACAAATTTTTATAAATATTAATTTATTTATAGTATAATTATTAATATTGTTATTCTTATTATTGTGTAATTGTGAATTTATTATGTATATTTAATGTAATATTGATTTATTTAGAAGTCAGTAAGATGATCGTTAAAAAAAAGTAGTGAATATTTCTTATTTGTCTAAATATTTCGCTTCTAAATGAAGAGTTCAAGTTTCTTTTATCTATTTATAATGAATGATTGAATGAATGAATGAATGAATGAATGAATGAATGAATGAATGAATGAATTAATGAATTAATGAATTAATTAATTAATTAATTAATTAATGTGCATAAATTAAAATTATTTTCAAATTAAATAAAATATTGTGTATTGTTATTATTTTGTTATTTCTTTATATAGTGAATATTAAATTGCATTACTCTCTACTTTAAATAAGAAATAGATTCTATATGTAAGTAATACTTAAATTTTTATTGTAAATAAATAACAAGATTCCTACAGAAATCCGAAATTAAAATTCCATACCTTTTCCATGATTTATAGGTCAAACTTTTACGACATTCCAGTGCAATTTTAAATATAATTTCATTACTTTTGGGCTCTTCGAAAATAGTTTACTTATTGAATAGCCTCGACTCTTTGATAAAAAATTTTAAATTATCTAATATTATCAAAAATTCAAATATCCGAATTGCTTAAAATTCAACATTTTTTCCTCTTTTTTATGGGATTTAGCTTCATTATTTTTGGGCTCTTCGAAAACAGTTTACTTATTAAATAGTCTTGACTTATTATTATTATTATTATTATTATTATTATTATTATTATTATTATTATTATTATTATTATTATTATTATTATTATTATTATATTAATTATTATTATTATTATTATTATTATTATTATATTATTATTATTATTATTATTATTATTATTATTATTATTATTATTATTATTATTATATTATTATTATTATTATTATTATTATTATTATTATTATTATTATTATTATTATTATTATTATATTATTATTATTATTATTATTATTATTATTATTATTATTATTATTATTATTATTATTATTATTATTATTATTATTATTATTATTATTATTATTATTATTATTATTATTATTATTATTATTATTATTATTATTATTATTATTATTATTATTATTATTATTATTATTATTATTATTATTATTATTATTATTATTATTATTGTTATTATAAATTCGAAATAAAATCACATTTTATATTAAACAAAATTATATTTTTATTTATAATTGTAGAACTACATACATTTTATTTTATAATCGTGAATAAATCTTTGAAACATTAAAAGTTGTTATACTTTTTTTATAAAATTTACATTACGATAAAAGTTTAGTGTGAGTGACTGAAGAAAACGGTGATTTTTAGGAATTTTTTTCAGGGAAATTATTGCATCTAATTTTTTATACAGTTTTGTACATGTATACATATTTCCCCAGTAGCACGTAATATTACAGCGATATTGGGAACATTGCCTTAACATTACCAATATTGCCTCAATGTTGTGGCATATTGCTGGGATGTTTCCAATATTACGTGCTACTTGGGTTGTATAAATAGTCAACATTTTGTAATTTTTTCAAAGAAAAATATTCTTTTTTAATTAAGAGTTATTCGCTATATAAAAAAAAATCCAGTTTTCCCACTGCGCTGCAGTGATTGCGGCCTTCTCAGTAACCTAAATAAAAAAAACCAAAAAGATTATTAAACTAGAAGATATTTGCCGTACAATGAGGTTTCAGTTTTTTTAATGCATGAAAAATAAAATTTTAAAATAAAAGTAAAATAAAATCCGAACCATCGGATTTTTTTTGGCGAAAATGAAAAGCTTTTTCAAAACTCCACCATTTTGTTGCAATTCAATGTTTTTTGACATCCGAGAGTCATTGTACGGCAAATATCTTCTAGTTTAATAATCTTTTTGGTTTTTTTTATTTAGGTTACTGAGAAGGCCGCAATCACTGCAGCGCAGTGGGAAAACTGGATTTTTTTTTATATAGCGAATAACTCTTAATTAAAAAAGAATATTTTTCTTTGAAAAAATTACAAAATGTTGACTATTTATACAACCCAAGTAGCACGTAATATTGGAAACATCCCAGCAATATGCCACAACATTGAGGCAATATTGGTAATGTTAAGGCAATGTTCCCAATATCGCTGTAATATTACGTGCTACTGGGGAAATATGTATACATGTACAAAACTGTATAAAAAATTAGATGCAATAATTTCCCTGAAAAATATTCCTAAAAATCACCGTTTTCTTCAGTCACTCACACTAAACTTTTATAGTAATGTAAATTTTATAAAAAAAGTATAACAACTTTTAATGCACCCAGAGAAAAAAGTTATTTATTTTAACTAAAAGTGTATATTTAAGAAAAATTTATTTGTTGCAAATAAATATTTTATTTAAAATAAATAAACTAATATTTATTTCAAATAAATGCACTAATTAATCTAAAATAAAGAAATATATTTGCAATTTATGAAATAGTATATTTGTAGCAAATAAAAAATATATTTGATTCAAATAAATGTTTGTTTGACTTATAAGTAGACGCCTGCGCATATTGCATTGCTATAGTAAAACAATAAGATGTTTTGCTTTTAACAGTTTAACGCGTACAATTATAAGAGGTTTATTCATCATGAATAGTTAACAAATTTAATTGATTTAAGTACAGAATTTTTCTTTTTAAGTGAAAATTTTAATTAGTACAAAGTAACAGATTTGTATGTGATTTCATTTACATTTTAGTGTCTTATTTGAGATTTTGTGAGAAAAATGTGACAGTGGACTTTTACATATGAAGTGAAAAAGTAAAGTAAAATGACTAACAATAAAAAAACCTGACTTTATTTAACAAATATTCTTATAAAAATAAACATTTATTTTAATGAATATTAAAAGTTCCATTAGTGATTGTGATTGTTAAATTTATTTGAAGGTTATAAGTGAATTTTAATATTTTAGAATGCTTACAGGATTTATTAAAATGAAAAGTGTTTTTTATTTGTTCTAAATATAAAATATATTTAAAGAAAATATAAAATTTTTTTCATTTAAATAAAAATGGATATTTAAACGAAATATATTAATTCAAATAAAAAATATTATTTGAGCTAAATAAAAGTTTAGTTGGTTCTGTGACAAATATCCTTTTTTATTTGTTTGAAATAAATTTTATTTAATTCAAATAAATCATTTCTCTAGGTGTGTTTCAAAGATTTATTCACGATTATAAAATAAAATGTATGTAGTTCTACAATTATAAATAAAAATATAATTTTGTTTAATATAAAATGTGATTTTATTTCGAATTTATAATAACAATAATAATAATAATAATAATAATAATAATAATAATAATAATAATAATAATAATAATAATAATAATAATAATAATAATAATAATAATAATAAATAATAATAATAATAATAATAATAATAATAATAATAATAATAATAATAATAATAATAATAATAATAATAATAATAATAATAATAATAATATAATAATAATAATAATAATAATAATAATAATAATAATAATAATAATAATAATAATAATAATAATAATAATAATAATATAATAATAATAATAATAATAATAATAATAATAATAATAATAATAATAATAATAATAATAATAATAATAATAATAATAATAATAATAATAATAATAATAATAATAATAATAATAATAATAATAATAATAATAATAATAATAATAATAATAATAAGTCAAGACTATTTAATAAGTAAACTGTTTTCGAAGAGCCCAAAAATAATGAAGCTAAATCCCATAAAAAAAGAGGAAAAAATGTTGAATTTTAAGCAATTCGGATATTTGAATTTTTGATAATATTAGATAATTTAAAATTTTTTATCAAAGAGTCGAGGCTATTCAATAAGTAAACTATTTTCGAAGAGCCCAAAAGTAATGAAATTATATTTAAAATTGCACTGGAATGTCGTAAAAGTTTGACCTATAAATCATGGAAAAGGTATGGAATTTTAATTTCGGATTTCTGTAGGAATCTTGTTATTTATTTACAATAAAAATTTAAGTATTACTTACATATAGAATCTATTTCTTATTTAAAGTAGAGAGTAATGCAATTTAATATTCACTATATAAAGAAATAACAAAATAATAACAATACACAATATTTTATTTAATTTGAAAATAATTTTAATTTATGCACATTAATTAATTAATTAATTAATTAATTCATTAATTCATTAATTCATTCATTCATTCATTCATTCATTCATTCATTCATTCATTCATTCAATCATTCATTATAAATAGATAAAAGAAACTTGAACTCTTCATTTAGAAGCGAAATATTTAGACAAATAAGAAATATTCACTACTTTTTTTTAACGATCATCTTACTGACTTCTAAATAAATCAATATTACATTAAATATACATAATAAATTCACAATTACACAATAATAAGAATAACAATATTAATAATTATACTATAAATAAATTAATATTTATAAAAATTTGTAAAACACATATTCATATTACTAGAGCCATCTATGATTGTAATAGATAACCACAATTTAATTTAATTACCTTATAATAAAAACTATAATATAAATTAAAATAATCATAATAATAGTGATACTTATATAACAAAAAAATAAACATTTACTGACAAGTAATTAGTAAACAAACAAAAAAATTTTACTCAATAAAAAAATTGTCACTTACCATAACGATTTCAAATCTCGCGCACTTTCAAAATTCCCTAGGAAGAACATATTACGTAGATAGTAAACTCAGATGTTAAATTCTCTTCGATAAAATGAACATTCGAAGTTTTAAAAATTCGATCAAATTAACATTCGAAGTTTTAAAAATTCTATCAAATTAACATTCGAAGTTTTGAAAATTCGATGTAATGAGCATTCGAAGTTTTGAAAATTCGAACAAATGAACATTCGAAGATTTGAAAATTCGATGAAATGAGCATTCGAAGTTTTGAAAATTCGATCTAATGAGCATTCGACGTTTTGAAAATTCGATCAAATGAACATTCGAAGATTTGAAAATTCGATCAAATGAACATTCGAAGATTTGAAAATTCGATGAAATGAGCTTTCGACGTTTTGAAAAATCGATAAAATGAGCATTCGAAGTTTTGAAAATTCGATCTAATGAGCATTCGAAGTTTTGAAAATTCGACGAAATACGCATTCGATGTTTTGAAAATTCGATCTAATGAGCATTCGAAGTTTTGAAAATTCGATGTAATGAGCATTCGATGTTTTGAAAAATCGATAAAATAAGCATTCGAAGTTTTGAAAATTCGATCTAATGAGAATTCGAAGTTTTGAAAATTCGATGTAATGAGCATTCGAAGTTTTGGAAATTCGATGAAATGAGCATTCGAAGTTTTGAAAATTCGATGACATGAACATTCTACTTTTTAAAAATTCGATCTAATTAACATTCGATGTTTTAAAAATTCGATGAAATAAGCATTCGAAGTTTTGGAAATTCGATGAAATGAGCATTCGAAGTTCTGGAAATTCGATGAAATGAGCATTCGACGTTTTGAAAATTCGATGAAATAAGCATTCGAAGTTTTGAAAATTCGATCTAATGAGCATTCGACGTTTTGAAAATTCGATGAAATGAGCATTCGATGTTTTGAAAATTCGATGTAATAAGCATTCGAAGTTTTGAAAATTCGATCAAATCAACATTCGAAGTTTTGAAAATTCGATGAAATGAGCATTCGACGTTTTGAAAATTCGATCAAATTAACATTCGACGTTTTAAAAATTCGATCAAATTAACATTCGATGATTTAAAAATTCGATGAAATGAGCATTCGACGTTTTGAAAATTCGATGAAATAAGCATTCGAAGTTTTGAAAATTCGATCTAATGAGCATTCGACGTTTTGAAAATTCGATGTAATAAGCATTCGGAGTTTTGAAAATTCGATGTAATAAGCATTCGAAGTTTTGAAAATTCGATCAAATCAACATTCGAAGTTTTGAAAATTCGATGAAATGAGCATTCGATGTTTTAAAAATTCGATGAACTGAGCATTCGACGTTTTGAAAATTCGATCAAATTAACATTCGATGATTTAAAAATTCGATGTAATGAGCATTCGAAGTTTTGAAAATTCGATGAAATGAGCATTCTAAGTTTTGAAAATTCGATAAAATTAACATTCGACGTTTTGAAAATTCGATGTAATAAGCATTCAGAGTTTTGAAAATTCGATAAAATGAGCATTCGATGTTTTGAAAATTCGATGAAATGAGCATTCGAAGTTTTGAAAATTCGATCAATTTAACATTCGAAGTTTTAAAAATTCGATCTAATGAACATTCGAAGTTTTGAAAATTCGATGAAATGAGCATTCGACGTTTTGAAAATTCGATCAAATGAACATTCGAAGATTTGAAAATTCGATCAAATGAACATTCGAAGATTTGAAAATTCGATGAAATGAGCATTCGACGTTTTAAAAATTCGATGTAATGTGCATTCGAAGTTTTGAAAATTCGATCAATTTAACATTCGATGTTTTAAAAATTCGATCAATTTAACATTCGATGTTTTAAAAATTCGATCTAATGAACATTCGAAGTTTTGAAAATTCGATGTGTTGAGTAATCGACGTTTTGAAAATTCGATATATTGAGCATTCGATGTTTTGAAAATTCGATGTATTGAGCATTCGATGTTTTGAAATTCGATGTAATGGATATTCGATCGATTTGATTTTTGGGAGATTTCATACGACCGAATAGAGGTATTTAATATTTTTATACTATAAATTAAATTTTTAAAATAGGTTATGTTAAATTTCTTGAAATTCGAGTGCCATGTGCAAAAACTACGGTCAATAACTGTGACGATTGAATTTAAAAAATCATTTTCTGTAATTAATTATTAAAATCTCTTCAAATTGACAAAATATAATTTCTACGATTTCTACATTTAAAATTGACTCCGGGAATCCCTGAACAAATGGTTGAGACGCAGTTGCAAGTTGCGAGTGTACAGTTGGTTACCATGATTGTTGGTAAAGTTACTAGAATAAACCGGAAGTAAATGGGGTTTGTCTAATTTTTATCCAAACTTTTTCTCAATTTTACGATCTTATTTTCTCTCAATTTTGCTGATTTTACTAATTTAAATGTCCCTAAAATTCTGAACTAAAATTATGATAATATTCTTACTACATTTACTTTGAATTTGATCGCAAACAATTATTTTTTATAATTAAAAATTTATTTTTAATTAAATAAAATATAACATAGCAATCTATATTAATAATCGTTGCAATTTGAAGTTAGTTTATTGTTGTTGGCTTATTTGTTTCTTAACTTTTTAAAGATTTTTTCTTTTTTATTTTCAATTTTTAAAAAATAATATTTTAAGAATCATTAAATTCTTGCAAAGAATTTTATCAAAAAATTTGATAATAATAGAATTCTTTCGAAGAATTTTATTATCTCGGAAATTAATTAAATTCTCACGAGAATTTTGTTAAAATCTTTGAAAATTCTAATTAAAATTTTTTTTGAAGAATTTCTTTTTTTTGAAAATAATTGAATTTTTGCAATGAATTTTACTATTTTTATTAATAAAATTGAATTGTTTCGAAGGATTTAATAAAATTTTAGAAAATAATTTAATTCTTTCGAAAAATATTATTAAAAATTGAATTTTTTCATGAAATTTTTTTGAAAATAATTGAATTTTTGCAATGATTTTATAACGAATTAAGAAAAAAATTCAATTTTATTCTTTATAAAAACAATAATTTAATTTTTACAAAGAAATTTTATTAACATTTTCAAATATAATTGAATGTCTGCGTAGAATTTTATTATTCATGAAAATAATTCAATTTTTTTAAAGAATGATTTAAAATCTTTGATATAATTAATTTTCGCGAAGAATGTTATTATTTATTAAAATATTTTAATTTTTGCAAAGAATTTAAAAAAAATTTTTGAAATTAATAAACAATTTTTTAAAAGTTTTTTATATTTAAAAAGAAAAAGTTTTGTAATTTGCATAATAATAATAAATTGAATTGAATTGTATAGGGGAATTAATATTAAAAAAATTGAAGGAAGGAATTTAATAATCACAATGAAATAGCAAATAACGTACGAAATATTTTATTTTAAGCTTGAACGATACATATTGTTCGATTATCAATTAAAATTTATTAAACGTGTAAAGCTGTAAAGAATGTGACGAAAACGTGAAATGCGTGAATTTTAATGCGTTTTAATAGAGGTCTCTCGTTAGCCCTTCAATGATGATAATCCTGCTCTCATTATTTCATCTACCAAGAGAAGATTGCTGGCAATAACGGTACTGAAAAAATTTAAATCCAAAAATATTAATATTATAATTATTATTCTCTTGCTAATTTTTAATTTATTGCTTAAAAAAAATGTTGAACTTTTAAAGTTGAATTTTAATCGAAATTTGAATGTATGAATAATTCGAATCTTACCAGGAATTGATAATTTGTTTCTTAACGATATAATTATCGTAAATTCCGGCATCTGCAGGTTTCAGGGCTTCGCCTGACGAAAGATCTAAACCGACAGCTTCACCTAAAACCTTGGACTCTTCCAAAAGTTTTACAATACTGTCTTGGGCATCAAATCCACTATTCACGGCTATAAATAGAAAAATTGTTTTTTAATATTTGAGGGAATAAATAATTTTTCAATGATAAACGAATAGGTAGGCAGCAGATTCATTTGAAAAATTGATCGTGAAACTCACCAAGTACTTTAGGAATGATGAGCAAAGCATCAGCGTAAGCTTGAACACCTAATCTCTGTTTGCCTTTGACTTCATCCTTGAATTGATGCAAAGCACGGCTTGCGGCAATTTCAAAAGCTCCCGCACCAGGTATCACTGCACGATCGTCGATTGTGTTTTTGATTGCTCTCAAACCGTCGCGAACTGCGTCTTTCAATTGAATCAATGTGTACTTATTCGGTCCCTATCGAAACACAAAAAGTTAATTCATAAATAATTTTTCAAGTTAAATCTCATCAATGTTTTTAATTTAAAATAATTCTTGGCCATTGGAATTAAATAATTTTAAATTAAAGGAAGTATTTAAAATGTCATATTTACTTTTAACAGAACAGTCACTGAAGTTGGTTTCTTGCAATCTTCAACAAACGTGTACTTCGTTTCTCCCTGAAAAATAGAAAAAATCATTCAATAGTTGAATAAATTATTTAATTTAATTATTTTTATTATCTAATATTTGATTATTACCAATTAAATAATAATTCAATAGAATTATTTTCGGACAGTTAGTTTTTTTGTGATACTAAAATAATTTCAAGTGCAATGCAAATTAAATAGAAAACGAACCAAAACATGTTCGTAGACAAGTCCAGCCCAGCCAAGATTCTCTTCCGTTAGGTCATCGACGGAATTCATGGCAATACCTCCGCAAGCGAGAGCTAAACGTTCCATATTCCTACGCTTTGCACGACGTAGTGCGACAATATTTTCTTTGGCGAACATATCCAAAGACGGTGGGTCAATACCTTTCTGATTAATAATAACGAAAGATTTATCATTTCCATTGCAAACTTTTCTCTTCAACTCAATGATTTTCTTCACTCGGTTATCAATGAATTCGCGTTCAGCCGCTACGAGCTTCTCACGTTCTGCGGACGATTTGTAGAAGAAACCACTGTTTACCTAGAAAACATAATTTTTATTATTTATTTATTATTATTTTTCTTCGCGGAAATTCAATTATATTCAATAATTAAAAAAAAATCTCGTCAAAATTTCAATTATCTTTATAAATAATAAAACTCTTCTCAGAAATTCAATTATTTAAAAAAAATTTAATAAAATTCTTGGCAACATTTTAATTATTATCAAAAATTTTCCTCAATTTAATGATTTTCAATATCTGACATTTTAATAAAATATTCCGGAAGAATTCAATTATTTAAAATAAATTTTAATAAAATTCTAAACAAACATTTAATTACATTCATAAATAATAAAAATTTAACAGAAATTCAAGTATTTTTATAAACTTTCTCGAAAGAATTTAATTTTTAACACAAAACATTTACAACATTTTAACATTTTAAACAATTTCAAGAGAATTCTTTACAACAATTCAATTATTTTCATAAATATAATACAATATTATGCAGAAATTCAACTATTATTGAAAGTTTCAATAAAATTTTTCACAGAAATTCAATTATTTTCAAGAATTTTAATAAAATTCTTCTCAAAAATACAATTATTTTCATAAATAATAACATTCTTCCCAAAAATTCAATTATTTTCATAATATAACAACATTTTTCGCAAAAATTCAATTATTTTTATAACTAATACAATTCTTCGCTAAAAATCAATTATTTTTATAAATAACAAAATTCTCCCGAAAAATTCAATTATTTTCCAGAATTTTAATAAAATTCTTCAAAAGAATTCAATTAATTTTCAAAATTATGAAATTCTTAGCAAAAATTCAATTATTTTAAAGAATTTTAACAAAATTCTTCAAAAAAATTCAATTATTTTCATAAATTATAAAATTGTTCCCAAAAATTAAATTATTTTTATAAATAATAAAATTTTGTTTAGAAATTCAGAATTTTTCATAAATAATAAAACTCATCACAGAATTTTAATTATTTTAAAAAATTTTTAATCAAATTCTTCACAGGAATTCAATTATTTTCAAGAATTTTAATAAAATACTTCGCAAAAATTCAATTATTTTTAAAAATAACACAATTCTTCGCAAAAAATCAATTATTTTTATAAATAACAATATTCTTCGCAAAAATTCAATTATTCTTATAAATAACACAATTCTTCGCAAAAAATCAATTATTTTTATAAATAACAATATTCATCGCAAAAATTCAATTATTTTTATAAATAACAAAATTCTTCCCAAAAATTCAATTATTTTTATAAATAATAAAATTTTGTTTAGAAATTCAGAATTTTTCATATAAATAATAAAACTTATCACAGAAATTCAATTATTTTTAACAATTTTAATCAAATTCTTCACAGGAATTCAATTATTTTCAAAAATAATGAAATTCTTCGCAAAAATTCAATTATTTTCAAGAATTTTAATAAAATTCTTCAAAAGAATGCTATTACTTTTAAAAATTATGAAATTCTTAGCAAAAATTCAATTATTTTCATAAATAATAAATTTCTTTGCAAAATTCAATTACATATTTTTATAAATAACAATATTCGTTACAAGAATTCAACTATTTTTAAAAATAATAAAATAATTCCAAGAAATTCATTTATTTTCAAATTTTTTTTTTAAATCCTCTTTATTAACAAAATTCTTCTTCAACATTTAAATATTTTCAGGAATTTTAATTAAATTTTTTGTAAAATTCAATTATTTTCATAAATAATAAAACTTAATACATGTTTAATCAAATTCATCAAAAAATGTAATTATTCTTAAAAATTTTATTGAAATTCGTCAAAATAATTCAATTATTTGAAAATTAAAATAAAAAAAATATAAATTTAAAAAATTGAACTAAAAATAATTAATTAAATTAAATTAAATTAAAAAAATATAAAACATGAAGAAACTGATCAGTCCGTGTCGAAGACTCGGATTTATCGATTTCTTCATGTTTTATAATAATATTCTTATGAGTTTTTAAATTTCAAAAAGGTTTGAATTTGTAATTTTTGAAGTTTTTAATGCTTATAAAAAAGTAATGTTTAAATGTATTTATTTAAAAATGAAGTTATTTATTTAAATTTTCCCAGAATTATTCATTGAATAAATTCGAAGTTATTGTTGTTTTGAATAATTTTACAAATAAAGAATTTTGTAAATAAATGTAATAGAAATAATTATATTTATAATGAATTAAATTAATAATGAATTAAATTAATAATTAATTAAAGTAATAATTAATTAAATTAATATTTTGAGTATCTAATAAATTTTAGGGTGAATCAGAATATTTTTTAGGGAAAAAGTCAAAATTTTGTCTGGAAACCAGGGTAAAGTCAGGAAAAAAAATTAAATTTTTGTGGTAACCCTAAAAAAACAAAAATTGCGAATTCTATTTACCTCGCTTTTCTCGTATTCCAAACTGACGTTGCACGTCAAGATATAAGCATTTTCGACTCTCTTTGGCATGTCCGGATGTCTCGCCCCATGATCCATAACAATTCCCTTCACGAGAGTCGTGTCAGACGCGGTTCTATGTTGCATCTCCATAATTTCGACCATGTGCAGATCAATCTGATCGTTCGATTGCTTAATGGCCAAGACGGCGTCAACGCAAATTTCCGTTAATTTGTCAGCAATAGTTGGATGAATTTTAGTTCGCAGGGAAGTTCGGGCAACGTCAATTAGAAGATCTCGTGAAGGTTCGCCGACAATTTTCAATGAATCGAGAATTTCGAGTGTCTTCACTCTCGCTAAATCGAAACCTTCGGTCAATACTCGTGGATGAAGGCCCTCGGCAATGTAAAGTTCTGCTTGCTTCAAAAGTTCGGCGATTAATAGAACTGTGCTGGTGGTACCATCGCCTGTCATATCGTCCTGAGCTGTTGATGCTCGAGCAATTAGAGAAGCAGTTGGATGCTGAATTTGCATCTCTTGCAAGAGAACATTTCCGTCCTTGGTGATTTTTATATCGCCAGCTCCCGAGACTAACCTGTTGATGAGGAATTATAATAATTATTAATAAGATTATTTTTTAATAATATCATTTTCGAATGATTACATATTCAAAATTTAAAGAATTCATTTATTAAGTATATAATATTAAATATTCTTGTTTATTATTATTCCAAAAATTTAATAACATTTTTAGCAAGTATTTCATTATTCTCATAAATTTTCGACAATTTTGCTGAAATTCTTTTAAAAAAATAATTATTTTCAGAATTTTTAATAGAATTCCTTTAAAAAATTAAATTATTTTAAAAAATTCAGATAAAATTCTTCGAAACAATTCAATTATTTTTATGAATTGTAAAATCCTCCGCAAGAATTGAATTATTTTCATAAATAAGAAAATTTTTTTTAGAAATTCTCAATATTTCATAAATAATAAAAATGATCCCAGAATTTCAATAATATTTAAAATTTTTAATAAAATTCTTCACAGGAATTCAATTATTCTCAAAAATAATGAAATTTTCTTAGCAAAAATTCAATTCTTTTCAAGAATTTTAATGAAATTCTTCACAAAAATTCAATTATTTTTATAAATAATAAATTTTTTTTAGAAATATTTCAATACAATTTTAATAAAATTTCTCTAATAGATTCAATAATTTTTAAAAATTGTGTAATAAAATTTTTCTAAACAATTCAATTGTTCTTAAAAGTTTTTAGTAAAATTCTTTGTAAATTTCAATTATTTTCAAAAATTTGCAATAAAAATTATTTTAAACAATTTTATTATTTTTATGAAATTTATAAAATTCTTAAAAAATTCAAAATTTTTAGAAAAAATACAATTACATTAGGTATAACATACAAATAAAATTTTTAATAAAATTTTTTTCAAAACATTCAATTATTTTCAAAAATTCTGATAAAATTCTTCGAAACAATTTAATTATTTTTATGAATTGTAAAATCCTCCGAAAGAATTCAATTGTTTTCATAAATAAGAAAATTTTTCAAAGGAATTTAATCATTTTTATAAATAATAACATTTTTCGGAGGAATTAAATTATTTTCAATACAATTTTAATAAAAATTTCTGCAAAGAATACAATTATTATTTTTAAAAATATTATTTACATTCAATTATTTTCAAGAGTTTTAATAAAAATTAAATTATTTTCAACAGTTCTTATAAAATTCCTCAAAACAATTCAATTATTTTTGTAAATAATAAAATTCTTCTGAGAAACTCAATTATTTTCAATAAAATTTTAATAAAAATTTCTCTTACAGATTTAATAATTAATTTTAAAACTTTTAATAATAATTTTAAATGAAATGTATTTTAAAATTTTTTATTATTTTTACGAAATTCAATGAAATTCTTAAGAAAAATGTAATTATTTACAAAGACTCTAATAAAAATGTTTAAAGAATTTAATTTTCTATGAATAATTTTAATATAATTTAATAGGAAAATTATTAATTACAATTAATAAAAAACACGATTATTTAAAAAACTTATAAAAGAAATAAATTCTTCATCAAATTCAATTACATCCAAACTTTTCAGTGAAAATTATTTTTAAAAAACTCCATTATTTTCAAGAAAATTGAAATAAGTTCTTCAAAACAATTCAATTATTTTAAAGAATTTTAATAAAAATCTTGCCAAGAATTAAATTTATTTTCAATACAATAATTTTAATTACATTTTCTTGAGAGAATTCAATTATATTGAAAAAAATGTTGTTAAAATTCTTGAAATTAATTCATTTTCGAAATTTTTTGATAAATACTTTGCAAGAATTCGATGATTTTTAGTACATTAATTTTAAAATTGATAACATTTAAAATGGAAAATTATTTAAATTTAGGAAACAAAGAAGCAAACAGCAACTAACTTCAAACTGCAAACAGATTTCCGGAATACAACGATTATCAATACATAATATATATAGATATAGATTATTAATGTTCTTCCCTTAATTAAATATAAATAAAACCATTGACTGATAGTAAAAAAATTACATATATTAATTAAAATTATCACTCGGCAAAATTTTGATAATAAAATAATAATTTTAATAACAAAAGAATTGATTATTAATTGAATTTGTAAATTGAGTTCAAAGATCTAAGAAGTTGAAAAAGTAGAAATTCGAAGGAATTTCAATTGTAAAATTATAAAAGTAGTTCAAAAGTATAGTTAAAATGTGATTGCCATAAAAGGAGATTTTCGGAGAAGAACGTTAAGTGTATGTAAGCTGGAGGTTAGAAAGAGATGACAATAGTCAGGCACATGTTATTCAATGACTCAGGGTTTAGTGTTTTTTAAGAATAATGTGAAAAGCAAATAGTCCTGGAAATCGAAATAACGAAATACTTACATTTTCATTGTTCCCTTGGGTCCTAAATTCGTTTTCATCACATCCTGAATACCTTTTCCAGCCGAAACATTAATTGCCAGAGCTTGAGCAGCTCTTGCAAATTCGGCTTTGGGATTTAATAAACTGATAGCCGACATTTTTCTTCAATGTACTTTACTAAAAATAGTGAAGCAAGTTTTCTTAAATATTTTTTTTTATTCGAAATATAGACTTTCGTTGGAAATGTACAAATTAACAAGGAAAAGAGAATAAACAATTGACGAGAGAGAAAAATCAACTCACATGGACGTCGATAGTTTAGGTCGAATTCATATGTTAGTTTCTTAAAACCTCGTTCACATGGCCTATGAGAAATTAATTTTGATTTGATGTTGTTTTTTGTCGAACGTTAACTAGCCAATAGGAAACGCCGCTTACCGTTAGAGAATTAAAGGAGGGAAGTTTTGAATCATTTCCATGATTTCCAAGAAATATTTCCAAGAGAAGAAGTTTTGACATTTTCAAGGTTGTTACGATATTTTGAGGTTAGATGTAAAATTTTTTGTTTTTCGCGACAAACGGTGATTGAAAGATATTCGGCAAAAATATTGTATAATGACACTTGCCCTAAGATCTTTCTTTTTATTAAGGAAATTAAATAGACAATTAACACCAATAATTAAGGGAGCAAATGCTACAAATTTTCATTTACACACAACTCCAAGTAAGTAGCCGCATGCATTTCTCTTTTGAAAAATGTATGGCGCGAAAAATGTAAATTGACAAATTTTCCTTAGATTTTCGTGATTATATTCTTTAAAATACGTATGATAATTATTATAATTTTCGTTTAACATTACAATTTATCTTCAGGATACTGTCATGGAGAATTTGAAATGAAGGATCCTAAATCAGAGGATGAAGTGTGGGTAAACCTGTTTCTCACTTTCCAACAAGTTTATTAATTAATTATTAAAGATTTTTTATTTGATTTGAAGATTAGAAAAATAATTCTTGTTAATTTTAATACTGGGAGTTAAATTCTCTCAATTTGACAGTATTTGGATTATTTTTAGGGTATGTATTTAATGTATACTCAATTTTGATAATGTTTCGTTTACTTTTAGGGTTAATGTAACATTTATAGATAAGACAGGCAAAAAAGTGTCGATTAGAGGAAAAATTGGTGACAACGTTTTATATCTAGCTCATAGGCATGAAATAGAAATGGAAGGAGCTTGCGAAGCTTCTCTGGCTTGTACGACATGTCACGTGTACGTCAATCATGATTATTTAGACAAACTTCCTCCGGCTCAGGAGGAGGAAGATGATTTACTCGATATAGCTCCGTTTTTAAAAGAAAATTCAAGATTAGGTAAGATTATGTTGCTAAATTTGTTTTTTAAATAATAGTTAGTTATCAAGGTTGCCACATGTCAGAGAAATCAGGGAATTCAGGGAAAGTAGAATTGGTTAGGGAAATCAGGACAAAGTCAGGGAATTTTATTAAAAGTACTGGAAAAAATTAAATAAGATCATTCTGAATTTTAGTATCTAGAAAATTTTGAAACTATTTAAAAGATTTATTCTTCTTAAATTTATTTTTGTTTGCCTTAAAAACCTTAAATTTTTTTATTTATGACAATATTTAACACTTTACAGAATATGAAATTGAATTTTTACAGAAAAAATTCAAAAAAATTAAATTTCCAAGAAGAATTTTATTATTTATAAAGACAATTGAATTCTTGTCAAGAATTCTATGAAAAATTTTTGAAAATTATTGAATTCTTGTCAACAATTTCATCAAAAAATTTGGAAAATAATTGAATTCTTGTCGATTACAATCTTTAAAAATAATTGAATCTTCTCAATAAATTTTATTAAAATTGTATTGAACATAATTGATTCCTGCGAAGGAATTTATTATATTTTTTGAAAATTGAATTTCAAAGGATTCAATTTGAAATTTTAGAAAATTTGAATTTTGTATTAATTTAATTAGAAATTTTTTTAAAATTAGTTTTTTTTTTTAAATTGTAATTCAAATTCTGTTGAAATTAGTTAAATTGTTTAATATATATTTAATTATTAAAAATAATTGATTCAGAAAAGAGTTCTCTGAATATTGTTGAAAATAATTGATTTAGAGAAGAATTTTCTAAAAATTATATTGAAAAGAATTGATCTAGAGAAGAATTTTAGTTGAAAATTCTAAAAAATAATTGAATTTCTCAGAAGAATTTTATTATTTATGAAAACAATTGATTTGTTGTCAAGAATTCTATCCAAAAATTTTAAAAATAATTGAATTCTCTTAAAGAGTTTTATTATAATCTTTAAAAATAATTGAATCTTATCATTAAATTTTATTAAAATTGTATTAAAAATAATTGAATTCCTGCGAAGATGGAAATAATTGAGTCTTTTTGAAAATTATTACTTATAAATTATTAAATGAATAATTTTACATAAATTAATTTACATAATTTCTGAAATAATTTAATGTTATAAGAATTGCACTTACAATTTGTATTGTGAATTAATGAATTTCTAAAGTTTTCAATTTGAAATTTTAGAAAATTTGAATTTTGAATGAATTTAATTAGAAATTTTAGTTGAATTTTAGTTGAAAACTCTAAAAAATAATTGAATTTCTCAGAAGAATTTGATTATTTTTTAATACAATTGAATTCTTGTCAAGAATTCTATAAAAAATTTTGGAAATAATTGAATTCTCACGAAGAATTCCATTGCAATCTTCAAGAATAATTGAATATTATCGATAAATTTTATTAAAATTGAATTGAAAATAATTGAATTCCTGCAAAGAATTTTATTATATTTTTTGAAAATAATTAAATTGTTGTAAAGAATTTTATTTGTGGAAATAATTTGAGTCTTTATGAAAATTATTACTTTTAAATTATTCAATGAATAATTTTACATAAATTTACATCATTTCTGAAATAATTGAATTTTATAAGAGTTGCAATTACAATTTTTCATAAATAATTAAATTTCAAAAGGTTTTAATTTGAAATTTAAGAAAATTTGAATTTTTAATTAATTTAATTAGAAATTTTGTTGAAATTAGTTTTTTTTGGAAAATTTTAATTCAAATTCTTTGGAATTAGTTAAATTGTTTAATATATATTTAATTATTAAAAATAATTGATTCAGAAAAGAGTTCTC
Organism: Leptopilina heterotoma; assembly: GCF_015476425.1. Taxonomy (NCBI): domain Eukaryota; kingdom Metazoa; phylum Arthropoda; class Insecta; order Hymenoptera; family Figitidae; genus Leptopilina; species Leptopilina heterotoma. The sequence goes on along the minus strand of NW_025111185.1, from coordinate 1,281,186 downwards.
TGAATATTGTTAAAAATAATTGCTTTAGAGAAGAATTTTCTGAAAATTATTGAAAAGAATTAATTTAGAGAAGAATTTTAGATAAAAACTGTGGAAAGTAATTGAATTTCGGAGAAGTTGTAAATAATAGCAATTTTTAGAAATAATTGAATTTTGAAAAGATTTCAAATTAAAATCTTTGAAAATATGTACCTATTTTTAGTACTTTTAATTAACAATTATGTACAACTAATTTTTTTTAAAAATGTTATTCTAAATTTTTTTTGAACCTATTTGATTTTTTTATTGTTTAACATAATTTAATTAAAAAAATTATTATAATTTAAATGTACAGTAAAATTGAATTTTAAACAGGCGTTTTTCAAAATTAATTTCGGTGGACCTTCTTTGTTCTTTAAATAATTGGATTCTTAAAGAACTTGTCAAAAATTATTAACAAGCTAATTGATTCAGAGAATTTTAGTTGAAAATTCCAGAAAATTATTCATTTGGAAAAATAATAATGATTGAATATTTATTTAAAAAAGAAATTATTAATGTTTTTGAATAATTTTACAATTGAAGTAATTCGCAAATAAAAGTATTAAAGCATTTTTTTGAGTATCTAATAATTTTTAGAGTAAGGGAAAAAGTCAAAACTCTGTCTGGAAATCAGGAGAAAGTCAAGGAAAAACAAAATTGAATTTAATGGCAACCCTGAGTTAATTAATTAATTAATTTCTCAAAGGAAGAAATTCGAAAAAGAATTAGGAATTAATAGAAAATAAATTCTCTGTTTAGGTTGTCAAATAATTTTAACCAAGGAATTAGATGGTATCGAATTGGAATTGCCTCAAGCGACGAGAAATTTCTATGTTGATGGTCACACACCAACTCCGCACTAAGTCAATAAATACTCAAATATTTGTACATAAGATAAGAATACAATATTACTAACAACAATATTGTATATCATTTACAATTTACAAAAAAAGGATTTTAATTAAAGAATTTAAGAATTTCAATTAAATTCTCTACTTTTATAAATTAGTTTATTAAAATAGGAAAAAGGTGAATAAAAACCTCAAGTTTAAAGGAATAGACATATTTTTATTTTTCCTCTTAAAATGATTCATCATTTTGAAATGTGTTTAAAGAAGGTATACTGTGTATACTGGAAAAAAAACAAATTTCAAGTTTTCAAGCAGAGACTCATAGTTCTTGTATACATAGCAAATTTTTCTGATTTCACATAATTTCTTAATATATTTATTTTTCATACATCAGGATTATGGTACATATTTTTTTTTTTTTTTTTAATTACAATGATACAAGTTTTAGACATTTATGATATAATGTACTTTGTGGATTAAAATTTTACTCGTTGATCTTGCAGCTGTCATTTGTGCTCGCAAGTAGAAAAACCACGAGTTTCTAATCATTTTTCTCCTTCTTTGTTTTATTTAGACCTTCCCTGGTTCAAATTCAAATCCCTGCCAATAAAACATTGAAAATTGTGTAGGATTTTTGGCAGGCGAATTTTTTTTATTCGAAATATCCCAAATATCGGGACTTTTCGTAGGGAAGATTTTCTTCGTGTAATATTATTAATTATTTAATTTATACATGTATTGTGTGTCAATAATTATTATCGTCGTCAAATGTTTTTTTTTTTGTTTTAATCGTCACGGTTTTGCATGCACTATAATATATATAATTTCCGTGTCGATCAATATAATTATAGACACATTGCTTTTTTTACATTCACTCTCGACTCGCAACATTCTTACAGTTTAAATCGAAGCAACTTAAATTAATTTACAATCATCCATCCAGAAATTCATTCGCTCATCGCATATACTCGCAGTGCTGCACCTTTCAAGTTGATTACTTGCGTATTCTCATTTGGTAAGAGACATCACAACTGCGTTATTGGGAAAATAGTTTTGTTTGTTTTTTTTTTGTACTTGTTTGTTCGTAACTAAAAAATGTCAACAATTATGGTACACATTTATCATGTACACCGAGCGTGTGCTATATTTGCGGGTCAATGCAATACTTGAAAAACAAAAAAACCTTCTGGTAAAGCGACTACCATCGACGTCTAAACTAAATATTAGTTATGGCAGTAAATAATATTATTTACATGATCCCGTGCACAAATGCCAAAAACAAAAGTCTTCTGATTTGATAAAGTTGTCTCTGAATTCATTTCCACTACAGTGAAATTTTACGTTTGTCATGATACGCATCGTGTCATATCGACAAAAAAAAATTATACAATCAATGGCATGGAGAAGTTAAATACATATCGTTGAGAGCAACCTGAGTTTAGAAAAAAAATATACATAGACCGATTCGCATTCGTGATTTGCAATCGCTCTTATCAAAGTTAATACTTTTAAGTCAATCGCTTCAAAGTGAAAATAAAAATACTTTTTTTTTTCCCATGAAACGAGACTTTATTCATTTCTCTCAGTGAACTTTTTTTCATTAACACTGTGTGCACACGAGTGTACAAAATAATTTTTTTTTTTTTCATATATCTCTATATACGTGCTATCCTAATTGCAAAAGATGAGCAGTGTACTCTTCTGAGCCCGTAAGAGAACACTGGCATCTTTTGAAAAATACAAAAACTGTAAAAAAGTCAATACAAAAATTGAATACACTAATATTCATCTAAAAAAGCCTTTTCTTTACATCAACACTCGAGAATTATTCCCTTACACTCGTTTTAATGCGCTCTAAAAGTTAATGTAAGTATGACTTGCACCGCTGCACAACCAATGAAAGCAAAGTTCATTTTTAAAAATTACTTTTCATTTCTTTTTTCTTTCTTTTTCTCATTAACAATTTTCTAATCAACAGTCATAGTCGCAAGAAACATTTTTTTTTTGTCTTTCTTTGGTCGCACATTTTTCAACATTCCTTTTTTTATTTGTGAATTTAGAATATTATATGTAATTCAAAAATAATTTCCATCAACAAACAAGAATTTAATCAATTCCGAAAAAAAGCATTGGAGTTTTTTTTCACATTGTGATCACAATTCTCTGTAAAATTTCTCCTTTTTTTTGAGGGGGCGAAAACCTTGAAAATGTTTCAAAAATTTTTTTTTCGTGGAAGTTTCATTTTTACAAATACAATTTAATATTGTAAAATAGTAAAATAAATCGAATTTTATTATAATTCTAAACTTTTGAATGTTGAAAAATAAAAACGAAATTTATTTATTTCTTCTTTAAATTAAATTTTCATTACTATAATTTTGTCGTTACTATCAAATCAAATAATTAAAAAGTTTCTAGATGTAAAATTTGAGTTATTGGATAATTTTTATTGTAATCTATGAAAATATTTCGTTCATTTCAAACTTTTTGTTCGTATTTTATTTAAATTAATTTATTCTTAATGTTCCCAAAGTTTTCAAAGTTCGAATGAACGACAATATTTTCTATTGGACTATTTTTATTAAAAAATATTTTTAATATTTTTATTAAAAAATATTTTTAATATTTTTATTAAAAAATATTTTAAATATTTTTTATACGAAAAAAAACAATTTTCAACTGAGTAAATGTTCAATTTACATTATTTTGCAATTCAATAATAGTAATTTTTGAAAATATTAAAATAGAAAAAAATTTCGTTCATTTGATCATTCAAAATTTTAGAGTTATGATTTCTAATAATTTATAAGTTCAAATTGTAAATTTACAAATTAGAAGGTAAATTTACAGTTTACAATTTAAAATGTAAATTTGCAGATTACAATTTTAAATGTAAATTTACAGTTTAAAATTTAAAATGTAAATTTGCAGATTACAATTTCGAAGGTAAATTTAAAGTTTACAATTTAAAATGTAAATTTACAGTTTACAATTAAAAATGTAAATTTAAAGTTTACAATTTAAAATGTAAATTGAACCGCCGGATCGTAGAAGGGCATATAGCCCATTTGAATTACATTGGCTATATGCCCTTCTACGATCCGGCGGTTCAATTTAAAGTTTACAATTTTAAATGTGAATTTAAAGTTTACAATTTTAAATGTAAATTTACAGATTACAATTTTAAAGGTAAATTTACAGATTACAATTTAAAATGTAAATTTATAGATCACAATTTAACGTAAAAAAATTTTTTCTTACATTTTTAAAGAAAGTTTGTTTACATTTTTTGAAAACAAGTTTGTAATATAATTGTAAATTTTACAATTGTTAAATTAAAAATTAAATACCTAAATATTTATTTACTAAAATATTTTAAATATTTAAATATTTAAAAATACTTCTACAAAGGGAAAATATTAAACATTTTTTTTTTTGAGAACCGAATACATTGAATTGTGATCACAGTTTTTAGAATCTACAGCTCGGTGACGTTTTGTATTTTTAAGTGCATTTCACGCGTGAAATTTTTTTTTTTTTGTGTTTGAGTGTGTTTTTTTTAAATTATCTAACTATAAAATAAGAATACAAAGATGGCGAAACTTCAGCCTTGAGTTCTTCTGTAGGCTAAAGTGGAAATCTTATTAGTAGACTAGAAACGTACAGCAGAACCTAGCCCATTTATCTAGGAAATAAAAAAAGTCTTGAGAGCGAAATATAATTTGATACTTAAATAGAACACAGAGAATTTTTTTTTTTTATTTCAATTTTTATCTCGTGTGAAAAAAATCGAAACAAATTTTTTTTTAAAACTTTCATTATAGATTTTTATTTGAACTATTTAGATGAAAATATATTTTTTAAACTATTTAATTTTAGTTTATTAGACACTATTTTAGTTTTTAGACTTTTTTTATACTTAATTGAAAATAAAAAAAAATGTTAAAAATTAAAAACTGACTGAAATTCAAAATTCATCGGTGAGTCATTGTCAAAAAGAAAATTAACTAATACAATTTTTGGAAAATTGTACAATTTAAAATTTTTTAGATTCTTTTATTTAATTCAAATTTTTTATTTTCTTTTTATTGTTCGATTTTTCTTCGGTAGTTTTCGACAAAGACTGACGCACGTGAATTAGCTTAAAATTAGTTTTTAAAAAAATTGTTACCCGTTTTATTTGAAAGGCTTATTAAAATATTTCGATTTCAAAATAAAGAAATATTGAATTGATGCTTTTTTTAAAGCTTTCAGCTCATTGACTTTAAATCTATAAAGAAGCAATTGAAAATTTAAAAATGGGAATTGGTTGTCAGTTAAGCCATCTGTTTATATCAATATGCAAATCGTACTTTTAAACGTTAATACTGTACATTACGACGGAAAACAATTCCAATTACGCGATTTAGTCTAAATAAAATTCGTTGCAAAAATATTTTGGCACTGCAGCTCCAATCCTTTGATTTTATACAAGCAGTACTCATTTCTATCCAAGTTCACTAGGATTAATGTGTACAAGGTAAACGAAGACTTATTTAAAAAAAAAAAAATAAAATAAATATGATTCTCGTACTTATTAAAAATGCTTGTGCTTGAAAAAATAATAGATTGTCAAAAATGTAAAAATTCGCAAAAAAGGAAGTACTTGAGAGTAATGCCTCAAATCTCGAATATTTTTTTTACTTAAAAAAACTAAATAATAGAAAAAGAATCGAGACTTTGTATCGGCACTTTTTTTTTAATTTCTTCCGAAAAAATTTCCGCGCAATAACTTGAGGCAGTGCTCTTGATTAATTAAGAGTAAGTGCATTATGTCAGTTCGGTCTGCTTGTTTAGCTCTTTAACCACGTTAATGAAACCTAATGTTTCTAATGACGAGACTGAAAACTAAGCAAGCAGATCAAGTTTCAAAAAAAAAAATGACAAACATTTTTTTTGAAAATCGTTTAAAATATCAGATTTGAAAAAAAATTCGTTAACACGTTTTTGCGTTGTAATTTTTCAATTGACAATGTTTAAAAAAAAAATTCTACTTCTTGATTTACTTCCACAGCAGTGATCGAATCAAGACCCAAAAATTTCGAAACCTAAAAAATTGAGGAAAACATTTCCTGATCACAGTTACATGTGCGAATCATTAAAAAAAACGATCAACGTTCTAATTTTCTGAATAAAATTTCTACAAGAAAAAAACTTAACTTTACTTTCCTTGTGTTTTTCTCATATTAGATTCGAACACTGCTAGCATTGATATAATACTAACGAATCAAACATCAAGTATATTATAATACTCGAAGGGGGAGAGAGAGAGAAGAGAGAGAGAGAGAGATTTTTTTTGCGTCTCTTTCATCAAGTACATCGACATAATGCAGCAAGCTAACAAATGACACGAAACGTACGTAACATTTACATGTGAAAAAGGGATTAAATGCGTTCGGATTGTGCTTGGGTTTTCTTTTTCCTTTTGTCTCGTTCGTTATTTTAAAAAAAAAAAATTTGTAAGTCACCTTCTCAGTGATGACGTTGATGAATAAGCGCATGAACAGGTAGCTGCCTGCCCCTTTGGTATCTCTGACATCGTCCCAAATTTAAATCGTGACACTCATAGACATTGGCTATTGTGTTGCGCGATGAATTGTAACGCGACGATTCAACCAAGAACGGAGCAGAGATATCAAAGGGCTCCTCCAGTTATTCCATTGGATGATGACGACCACCGCAGATTCCACAGGACATTCCACACCAATGTACGGCTCTTAATGGAGGATAAATCCACAAGCAAGGAACAATCAACGACAGTAATGCTAAGCCAAGCCATCGGCGTCCACATCCTTCCTCCGTGCTACAACTAATTTTCAACATTTTTTTTTTTTAGTTATCGAAATTTAATTTTAAAAAAATAATCGAATTTAAGGGGAGTCAAAGTCGATGCGATTTTTATGGGGAAAACCCCATAAAAATCGTATCGTATCGACTTTGACTCCCTTCAAAAAAGAAATTCAAATTTAAATTTAATTAAAAAAAATAATCGAATTTAAAACGAAAAAGTAATGCGACGATTTATTTTTATTTTGACATAAAAATTAGAGATGAATTTCATTTGAAAAAATTATTTCTTGATTTTTTCGTTTAATTAATTTTTTTAATATACAAAAAAATTTGTCGTGACAAAAAAACGAATTACAGGAAGCAACAAAAATATTAACTTTCACTTGAATGCCAAAAACTTAAGATCAATAAATTTAAAAACTATTAAATCTCTATTTCTAAATATCAAATTTGAAAAAATTCTTTATGAAAATTTAAATATATATTCAATACAATTACAATTAAATTCCTCTTAAAAATTCAATTATTTTTCACAATTTTAATAAAATTCTTAGCAAAATTTCAATGTATTTTCATAATTTTATAAAATTTTTTAAAAGAAACTCAATTACTTTGAAAAATTTCAAAAACAATTCTTAACAATAATTGGATTATTTCCATAAATAATAAAATTCTTCAGAAGAATTCAATTATTTCCATAAATAACAAAATTTTACTCAGGAATTCAATTATTTTTAAAAATTTAATAAAATTCTTCACAACAATTCAATTATTTTCATAAATAACAAAAATTTTCTCAGAAATTCAATTATTTTAAAAAATTTAGTAAAATTTTTCAAAATAAATCAATTATTTTCAAAACTATTAAAATTCTTTAGAAGAATTCAATTATTTCCATAAATAATAAAATTTTACTCAGGAATTCAATTATTTTTAAAAAATTTAATAAAATTCTCCACAAGAATTCAATTATTTCTAAAAATTTAATAAAATTCTTCACAATAATTCAGTTACTTTAATAAATAAAAACAAAAATTTTTCTCAAAAATTCAATTATTTTTAAAAATTTAGTAAAATTGTTCAAAATAAATCATATATTTTCAAAACTATTAAAATTCTTTGCACGAATTCAATTATTTCCATATGTAACAAAATTTTTCTCAGTAATTCAATTATCAAAAAATTTCAATAAAATTCTTCAGATGAATTCAATTATTTCCATAAGTAACAAAATTTTTCACAATAATTCAGTTATTTTCATTAATAATAATTCGTCTTTTTTTGGAACAATTGAATTTTTAAACAACTTTTTCAAAATTATTAAGAATATTAATTATTAAGAATAATTGATTTACAGATAAATTTTAGTTAAAAATTACAGAAAATAATAATTAAAAGATTTGGAAATTTTAATTGTAAGTAATTTTAGTTATAAATTCTAAAAAATATAGTTTTTTGAAAAAATTTAATTCAAATTCTTTTTAAATTAGTTGAATTTTTAAATATTTAAAGGAAAAAATTCTGAATAAATAAATAATAAACTTTCGTTTTTTTTTAAATTGAATTTTTAAATAACTCTTTCAAAATTATTAAAAATTATTAATATTTGATTTACAAGTAAATTTTAGTTGAAAATTACAGAAAATAATCATTAAAAGATTTGAATATTTGAATTGTAAGTAATTTTAGTTATGAATTTTGAAAAATAATTTTTTTTAAAAAAATTTATTTCAAATTTTTTTAAAATTATGTAGTTGAATTTTTAAATATTTAAAGGAAAAATTTCAGAATAATTGAAATTTCGTAAAATAGAATTTTTTTAAATTTAAATTGATTAAAAATACGTTTTAAGTAAACTTTCGTTTTTTTTTTGGTTTGAATAATTGAATTTTTAAATAACTTTTTCAAAATTATTAATATGTAGATAATTGATTTGTAGGAGGATTTTAGTCAACATTTACAAAAAATAATTGAATAGTGAAAATCTTATAGCAGAAATATTGAAAAATAATTATTTACAAGTTTCGAAAATTGAAATTTTTCAAAATTTCAATTTTAAGTAATTTTAATTAACAATTCTAAAAAATGTACTTTTTTCAAAAATTGAATTAAAATATTTTTGAAATTAGATCAATTTTCGATTATTTAAAGGAAAAATTTTCGAATTTTTCAAATTTCGTAAAATGAACTTAAAACAATTGAATATTTTGATACGTATTTTAAATGAATTTTCTCTTTTTTGAGTAATTGAATTTTTAAATAACTTTCTTTAAAATTATTAAGAATAATTAATTTACAGGAGAATTTTGGTTAAAAATAGCAGAAAATAATTGAATAGTGAAAATGTTATAGCCGAAAATTTGAAAAATAATAATTCAAAGATTTTAAAATTGAAACTCTTGAAAATTTGGAAAATGTTAATTCAATTGTTTTGTTTCTGTTATCAGTTGAATAATTCAAATTTCGTAAAATTGACTTATCGGGATAAGGAGAAAAGCAGAACATTTTTCTGATAAAATCAGAGAAATGCGAGACTTGTAGTTATTGTCTAATTGACAAAATATTACTGCACCTGACAAAAAATTAAAAGTTTTCAAATTATTTTCAAAATAATTGAAAATTCCTGCGTAATTAATTGAATTTTTTCGATAATATTCTTTTTGAACGAAGAAATGAAAATGAAATGAAAAATATTTCAAATGGAATTTCATGAAGAACGGCATAATGAGAAAGAAAAGGAGAAGTCTAATTAACGAAGTGATAAAAGGTGATTAAGACCCATTAAATGTTGACTTCTCGAGTAATTTTAAAGACGTTTTCGCTTCAATTAGAATTGTACGAAGAACGTGAAGAGAATTAAAAAAGAAGTCAAAATAATAAAGAAAGAAATGTGACATAAATTGAAATTTTCAATGATATAATCAATAATTGAAATTTCATACCTGCACGGATTCTGGGCGAAATCTCCTTCGGCGTCACTCATACAATGATAGAGCATGCACTGTGCACAGGAGAGACAGGATACGGAAGCAATTCCACGTCTAATTGGATCTGGTGCGTATTCACATGAACCACGTGGATTATGTTGTTCCGAATATAATTCTTGGCAATGTTTACACCGAAAGCGAATATTACGTTTTGCAGTGTTTTTCGTCGGTTGTGAAACAATAATATCTGGTTTCTTCAAGGAACTGGTCGAATTACGTCGATCGAGTCGATCTGTTTTATGATCGTCAATCACAGGATACAAATACTCATGATTTAATGTCGTTAGTTGTACGTAGGGATAATTATCAGACGTCGTGTCAGCCGTTGACTCTAGAGGATGATGCGACAGGGGCACTTTCATTGATGATTCGCTAATATATGGTATTGATCTATGCGATCCCGAAAGATCTGAACAGTGAGATTGATAATTTGTCCTTCTTAATATTCCACAAGTGTCTGACGTTTGCCTTTGATCGCTGGGATCAACTGGTAGATTAAGAGTCTGAAATAAATAATCATTATTAGTTCATTTTTCACAAATGTGTATTCAAAATTTGATTATTTTATTTTATTTTTTATTTTGAAAAGTCTTACCATAAAAACATCATCCTCCGCAACGCCTGTTAGGTCATCGTTTAATGTCGTGTCAGCAAGACCTGTCAATAATTAATTTGTTAATTATTAATATTCAAAGAACGGAAATGATGAATTTAAAAAAATCGATAATTATTTAATAGCTTATGTTTTCGTTTTTTTTCTGACAAATTTACCAGGTACATTTTCAAATTGAAATGTAGAATTTTTAATTTTTCACCAAAGAAAGAAAAAAGAATTGTGGTATAAGGGTTGCCACAAAAAATTAATTTTGTTTTTCCCTAATTTCCAGACAGAATTTTGACTTTTTTCCTGACTCTAAAAAATATTCTGATCCCACTTTAAAAATTATTAGAAACTCAAAAAAATGTTCTAATACTTTTATTTGCGAATTTCTTTAATTGTAAAATTATTCGAAAACGTCAATAATTTCTGTTTTAAATAATAATTATTATTTTTCTATATGAATTAAGATTTTCAATAATTTTAAATCTCAAACTTCTTGAAATTTGATAATTTACAAAAATTACTAATTTTCTGGAATTTTAAACAAAAATTCTCTAACTCAAGTATTTGTTTATAATTTTTGATAAGTTCTTTAAGAATACAATTATTCAAAGAACAAAGAAAGTACACCGAAATTAATTTTGAAATCAAATAGTTTCAAAAAAAAAATTGAATTAAATTTTCTCAAAAAAAAAATTAGATGTATAGAATAATTATTAATTCTTACTAAAAATACACATTTTCAGAGATTTTAATTTAAAACCTTCGCAAAATTCAATTATTTCCAAAAATTGCTATTATTTGTAACTCCTCCGAAATTCAATTATTTTTTAGAGTTCTCAACTAAAATTTTGACATTTTCCCTGAATCTAAAAAATATTCTGATTCACTGTAAAAATAATTAGATACTCAAAAAAAGTGTTCTTCAAAATTATTTTTATGAAATTCTTACATACATATTAAACAATAAAAAATTCAAATAATTTCAAAAATATTTTTCAAAAAAAAAATATTTGTGCAGAATTGTTAATTAAAAGTAATAAAAATACATAATTTCAAAGATTTTAATTTGAAATCTCTTCAAAATTCAATTATTTGTAAACTCCTCTGAAATTCAATTATTTTTTACGGTTCTCAACTAAAATTCTTCTCTAAATCAATTCTTTTCAATAAATTTTCAGAAAACTCTCCTCTAAAGCAATTATTTTTAACAATGTTCAGAGAACTCTTTTCTAAATCAATTATTTTTAATAATTAAATATGTATTAAACAATTTAACTAATTTCAAAAGAATTTGAATTAAAATTTTCCAAAAAAAACTATTTTCAACAAAATTTCTAATTAAATTCATTCAAAATTAAAATTTCCTAAAATTAAAATTTGAAACCTTTTGAAATTTAATTATTTATGAAAAATTGTAATTGCAACTCTTATAAAATTCAATTATTTCAGAATATATGTAAATTTATGTAAATTATTTCCAAAAATAAAATTCTTTACAACAATTAAATTATTTTCAAAAAAATATAATAAAATTCTTTGCAGGAATTCAATTATTTTCAATACAATTTAAATAAAATTTCTCGATAATATTCAATTATTTTTAAAGATTGCAATGAAATTCTTCGGGAGAATTCAATTATTTTCAAAAATTATGATAGAATTCTTAACAAGAATTCATAAATAATAAAATTCTTCTTAGAAAATTATTTATTTTTAAAATTTTTAAGTAAAATTATTCACTAAATAATTTCTAAGTAATAATTTTACAATATTTTTTCAAGAATTACATTGTTTTAAATATATAATTGTCAGAAATAGAAAAAATTGAATGTTTTGTATTAAAATTCTTGATAATTTTTTAAGGCAAACAAAAAAGACTCAAAAATTCAGAATTTTGTTATGAATTATTGCAATAAAAGTTAAATTTTTTTCCACTTCTTTTAATAAAATTCCCTGATTTCCCTGATCAATTCTACTTTCCCTGACGTTTCCCTGAATTCCCTGACCTGTGGCAACCCTGATTATAATGAAATACTGAATGAAAACTTTGATACGTTTTTAACAAAAAAGAAAAAGAACATTTTTCCAATACGATTTCATGATGACAAAAGTAAACATTTGGATTCAGTTTATAAATAATGTATATTTTAATTTGAATATCGATTTTGTATATTGTTTGATATTTCAATTAGAGAATATAACGTGAATATAAACTGTTTATACAAGCTTCTGTATCAATATGTGTCTTGAGAAATATTTTCAAAATGTGCAGATGAATTAAAATTGAATTAATTGATCGTTCAATTAAAATCAAATTAGAAATTCGTGTGATTGTAGTTCGTTAGCGGCAAAAATATGGTTAATATTTAGTTAAGCTGTTCAAACTTAAAAAAAACTGTCGCAAGGAAAAAAGGGAATTTACACCCTTATTTGTCCATTTCATATTAAAGAGATTAAATTTGTCCGAAAATCTGCTATTGAAATAAATAAATTACTTTAAATCGTTATTATGCACTTAAAATCTATAAATGCTAAAGAAAAGGTATAGAAAAAACTAAAGAAATAAAAAAAAAACCAAAGAAAGAAAAAAAACATAAAAAACTATGAAAATCAAAAAGAACTTTTAGGAATGAAAATTCGGGACATTTCTGACCTTCTAAAAGTTCTTCAACCGCAGTTCGTACTCCCTTGTCAAAAGCACGTGCATCTGCAGCAGTTTGAAATGTCAGTCCAAATTTCTTCTCTCCTGTACGCCAGTGATGAAATGTAGGCATGACTTTGTTATATTCAAAATCTTTCTTTATAGTACAGCTAAGAACCACCTGAAAATTGAATAAAAAACGAAATTAGAAAAAGAAAATAAAAACAAATTGAGAAAATTAAAATGAAAACGAATTAAAAAATTAGAATAAAAAAGAAATAGAAAATAATAAAATAAAATCGAAAATAACAAAATAGAAAAATTAATATATTAGAATCATATTGAAATTGACGAAAAAAAGAACTTTGAATTAATTAATTCAGGGTTATCGCGCTTTTGCTCTTTTCAAATTCCCTGATTTTTCCAGGTTTTCCAGGTTAAAAAACAGAATTTTTCCAGGTTTTTAAAACGAAAATTATTCGAAAACATCAATAACTTCATTCTTAAATAAATATTTAATAATTATTTTTTTTATAGAAATTAAGATTTTCAAAAATTTGAAATAAAAAAACTTGTTACTTTCTTACTTTCACTTCTTCAAAAATTATTTTTATCATTACAATTATTCTTTTCTAGAATTTTCAACTAAAACTCTTCTTTAAGTCAATTTTTTAAAAATAATTTTTGAAAAAGTTCTTTGTGAATTTTCAAATTCTTTTGTTTACAATTTAATTTTACGAAATTCCGATTATTCTGACATTCTTCAATTAAATATGTATTAGAAATTAAAAACTTCAAATAATTAAAAAAAAATTCCATTAAACTTTTTGAGAAAAATTAATTCTACAGAATTCTTAATTACAAGTATGAAAAGTTTAAATTTTCAAAGATTTTAATTTGTGAAATTCATCTTTGAATCAATATTTATTAAAAAAATTCTACGAGTATTCAATTATCTAACTAAAAAAATAACTATTTTATTAAATAATTGAATGTTTATTAAAATTAAATTTTCATAAAGAATTTTATCAACAAATTTTTAAATAATAGAATTCTCTTGACAAATTTTAATACAATTTTTAAGAATAATTTCATTTTTTGAGAAATTTGATGAAAATTGTATTACAAATAATTGAAATAATTTAAACAAAATTTTTTAAAGACTTTAATTTGAAACCTTCTCAAAATTCAATTATTTCTAAAAATTCACGTTATAATGCATTTCATATTCAATTATTATCTAAAATTTTAACTAAGTTTCACTTTTAAATCAATACCTATTTATTAGAAAATTATTATTTATTAGAAAATTCAACTATTTAAATACAAAAATAAACAATTTATTAAATAATTTATTCCTGATAGAGAATTTTATCAAAAAAACGAAAACTAATAAAGAAAGTGGAATTAAAAATCTTCGAAATTCTGCGATAAATTCTGTTATTTATGAAAATAATTAAATTTTTGCATAAATTTTATTAAAATTTTTAAAAATAATTAAATTCCTGTAGAAAATTGGTAGAAATTTAATTATTTAAAAAAATATAATAAAATTCTTATTTAAAATAACAAAATTCTTTGCAGATCTTCAATTACTTTCAGGAATTTTTAAAAACATTCTTTGCAAGAATTTAAATATTTTCGTTAAATACAAATTTTTGCAGAAATTCAATTATTTTCAAAAATTTTAATAAAATTCTTCGCAAGAATTCAATTATTTTTAATAATATCAACAATTTCGTAGAAATTCAAATATTTTCGAAAGTTTTGATAAAACTTAAAAAAAAATTTATTTTCAATTTAATTTTAAAAAAATTTCTTGATAAGATTCAATTATTTTTAAAATTTTAATAAAATTCTTTAAAAGACTTCAATTGTTCTTGAGAATTTTTATACATTTCAATTCAATTATTTTCAAAAATTTTAAACTAAAATTCTTCTTTAAATTAATTATTTTTAATTATTTTTGAAAAACTTCTTTGAAAATTTTCGAATTTTAAGTGAAATTCATATTTAAATGAATGTTTATTAGAAAATTCTACGAGAATTCAATTTTTTAAATACAAAAATTAAATTGTTAAAAAGAATTTTATTAAATTTTTTGAAAATAATTAAATTCTTTTAAGAAATTTAATTAAAAATTTATTGACAATAATAATACTTAAATTCTAATAAATAAATTATAGGAAGGCTTTTAAAAATAATTGAATTTCTTTGATGAATTTTAATAAAATTTTTAAGAATAATTACATTTTTCGACAAATTCGATTAAAATTGTATTAAAAATAATAGAAATTCTACAATGAGTTTTATTATTTATGGAAATAATTGAATTCGTGATAAAAATGTTATTCTTCATGAAAATAATTGAATTATTGTGAAAAAATTGGTAAATAATAGAATTCCTGTGACTTTTTTATTATTTAATTTATTAATTAAAAATGGAAATTTTCTACAATTTCAAATTAAAACGTTTTGAAGTTAATCTATTTATGAAAATTGTAAACGCAACTCTTTTAAAATTGAATTAATTTTGAAATATTTAAGTAAAATTAAGTTTTCAAGAATAAACACAATAAACAATTTTCCAGGATTTCGATCAGAAATTCTCTGACTTTTCCAGATTTTTTCAAGGTTTTTAAAATTTCCTGACATTTCCAGGTTTTAAGGTTGCGTGGCAACCCTGTAATTGAACAAATTGAATGACTCACCGACTGATCTGTAATTCGTTTCCCAAAGATGAGGTATTCGTGTTTTCTTTTCGGTGCACCAGGTGGTGAGGTACCGGTTGATGCATGACCCTGGCTATTGGTGTTCGTACTTGTTGTTGTTTGCGAGGAATTAGTCGTTGAAGGTGCCGGGGTGATGGTAGTTGTTGGTATACTGGTGCCATTTGTTGTGCTAAGTTGGTGTCCACCACCAGGTACAAGTCTCCGTCTCACTGAAACATTTGCCAAACCTCCACCTCCCAGGGGTACCCAACCTCCGGAACTGTCATCCCTTGTCATCACCTGTGCCCGTACCCTCACCAAATAATTACCACTGAAAATTAAACAAAATCCCACAATTAGTTCATCACAAATTTTCATCAAATCTTCTCAATTTAATTAAATTAATCTTCATAAGAAATTATTATCAAAACACTATAGAACTGTCAAAATTTTATCAAATCGCCAACTGACAAATTTTTATCAATTAAAACAAAATGTAATTATAAATACAGAACGAAATATAATTATAAATTTAATGAGATATAATTATAAAGATAGAATTAATTATCCAATATAAATAGAAAAAGTGAAAAATCGAAACACTTTTTATTAATTTGTAATTAAAAAACAAAAATTGAAAGTGTTGTAAATTAGTTAAAAATGCAACGAATTTTCTAAAGGATTATTTTTCTTTCTATCTTTCAAGTCTCACAAATTTCATCAACATTGGAAAAAATACAACTTCCTGAAATTAGTAATTTAGAACTTAGAATATAGATTAAAAATTAAATTTTCTGGTTAAAATAACAATATTAGATATCATATGAAATAGTACTTTATCGTTTTCATTAATGTCTTTGGTGCACGCAATTAAAATTAACTTTATTAAAGATAAAATGTTTGAGTTCAAATTAAAAGTAAAGTGTATTTTTATAGCCAAACTAAGCAAGTGTTTTGGGAGCAAAACGGAAATACACTTCAAAGGGAACATTAAAAATAGAAACGTATTCTCGAAACAAATTTACAAAATAACGTGTTTTCAATCAAGATAGAAACTAAAAGTCGATAATTACTTTTTGCCTTCGGAAAAATTAGTCTTTCGTCTAAGATGAAAATCACAAGAATCACAAGAAATTTATTAGCAAACTTTAATGTTAAATAATTTTAATTAATGTGTATTTTGGATTCTTTTTCGAAACAGTAATTAAAATATAAAAATACTGAAAGAACCTTTGCATAACCTAGAGAAAAATTATATTTTTCCGTACAGAGAGATTTTTTCTACTGTATTAGGCCTGTAATTGTCTCGAAAAGTCTCGACAATCAAACGTCAAAAACGTGTACAGTTCTGTCAATTGTATCGACTGTCATTCTCTTAGGGACATCAATTCAAAAGTAACAATTGTTTTTCGTTATTGCTTTGACAGTTTCAATCAGGTGAATATTGAAAAGTTGTCACTTGACGTTTCTGAAAGTACCAAACAAGGCTCGTTTCGTGGGAGTCACAAGAAGGGCGTTGAATCACTAGAATAATTCCTAAAATGAAAGGGAGGACACAGGTACACGATGACATATGATACACGCCATAGATAATAGATGATTACATTCATGTGCTCATCTGCTTAAATGGCGATGAAAAATGTCATGACACACATTAATATTCATGTAAATTAGAATTTTATCAACATTGGAAAATTATTTCATGAAAATTAATGGAAAATATCGTAAAATTAAAAAGAGGGTGAAAATTTGTCGAGCTTTGAACATGGAGAGTTACGGCTGCTTTTCCAATAAAATCTAAAATGGAGGAGACGCAGCGGAACACCTAGAGTTTACAAGGGTTTTTTATTGAATTTTATGAATTCTTTTCATTTTACTTACTCCTCCGACGCCTCTGTCATGGTCCGAGTTATCCAAGTTCTTACACTTTTTCACACACTTCACCATTTTCGTTACATTGAGACATTCGCAGCTAGTTCTCGACACTTCACTCTTTTTTAGACCAACTACAGGAAGCACCCACCGCACCCCCGCACACCTCACTGCAACTATATATGAACAACGCTAACGAAGCCCCGCGAATTTCATTTTTGAAATTCCTAGAAAACAAGTGTGGTGTGATGAGGGAAGCTGAGAATTTAGTTTCATTGAAAAGAAGGGAGGACGATGAATGGAATCAGGAAACGAAATTTTATAATCCTGTAATGTTATACAAAAGGATCTTACGAGTTGCAATTTTTTTAACTTTATCTTTCACTACACGGTAATATTTATAAAGTTAGGCTACCAATTTTTTTACTGAATCTAATAAGACTTTGAAATGATTTTTTCGAGATTTTTGTATCATACTATTACTTTCTGTCTAAACTAAAATTTTTTCCTATTGTTAAATTGGTTGAATTTCTAAATTACCGACTGACAAACAACTGTCGGTAAAGAAGTTTGCGAAATGTTTACAAAAACATAACCCCACTTTTTTGTTTTTCAAAAAATTTACCAATAAATAAATAAAATAAATTTACAAAATTTACTAGTGTAAATACTTTCAGAATCAAAAGTAAATAGAATTTTCTTTACCCGAAAACTTGTTGTTTGTAATTGTCAATTTTGCGTTTGTGAGTGACGATTGGTCAGATTTTTGAAATTGTCCAAAAAGTTGACCAATTGGATTTAAGGTTCGTCGAGTGAAGGAAGAGATGAGAGAATTGCACACGTGTGAACGCTGTCTAATAACCTTGAACTTGTCAAAAATGGGGAGTGCCAGGTTTTTGGCAGCTTAGAATTATCATTGTACATTTTGTAAACGTTTTTATTGCTAATAATGGATCCCGCCGTCTTCCCTGAGGAAATTTGGATTGAAATATTGCTATACTGTGATGTACCTGATATTATTGCTTTTGGAAGTACCTGTAAATACCTGCGAAAGACCTCGGATAATGATTACTTGTGGTGTGTATAGGTTATGTCTTAATTAATTTTACTCCATTTTGTGTGTGAAAAGTTTTGTTAATTAATTAAAATAAGGGATAAATTTTCAAATTGTTGATGTATTTTAATATATCAACTTGTTTAGGACTTATTTTTCAGCTGTCATTTCTTGATTTTGTTAATTGACTTACTTTCAGGAAAATGAAATGGTTGCATCTGCTCTCCAAAGTACAATTCAGATTTCCGGATATAAAATGTTTGCAATTACTTGGCGTGAGTTTTAAGGCGACATGCTACAGACTTCATATGGTTCTCACATTGGGAGAGGCTTTTCCTTTTCCGAAATGTTGTCATTGTAGTGGCTACACATGTCAGCGTAATTGCGTCGAAAGTTCTAGTGCTAAAGTAGTCTTAGAAATTGGTAATAAATTCACTTGGGTAATAACTCCACAAATTGGTTTAAAGAGGCACCTGTCAATGTTTGGCATTCCAAAATATAATGATGAAATGCACGCTGAACAAACACAATTGAGAAATAATAATCCAAGTTGTAGCAGTCGACCGAAGGATGGGAAATCGTTGGCGAAAACGCTCAAATTATTAAAGCTTACCGAATTAACGCCAACGGTGAAAATACCAAGACCCAGTGGACCTTTTTGTGTATTTTGCAATTCATTGAAGTTGTATCGTGAAAAGAAGAGATTGGCAACTCACCCGAATGATGCCTTTTACACGCATTCCAATCCAGTTGATCAGAGATTGGTCAATGGTTATTGTTCAGACGCTGTTGATGTCTTGGGAATTCCTAATGTTGATGTCGTTTGTCCAGCTGAGGCATTACTTTGCGATGGATCATTCTCTGTTTTAAAGGTATATATTGATCATTTGTTTCATCAGATGAGATTGACCACTACCTTGAGGAAACCAAATGCCGTTTTGATGTTCTGTGAGCCATTGGCTATTCATCCCTCGCTCAGAAAACAGTTGCTGCACTATTTGTTTCAAGAGGTCAAAGTTGCCAGGTTAGAAATATTAATTCTAAAGGATAATTTTCTCTTCTATTTTTTGTTTTTCAGGATTGCCACAGGTCATGAGAATTCAGGGAAAAATCAGGGATTTTTATTAAAGTACTGGCAAAAATTTAATTTGCAGGATTCATAATTAGTTTTATTTAATTTTTTAATATATATTTAATTACATATTAAAAATCATGGATGTATAGAACAATTAGGTTAGTTAAAAATTTAAAAAAAAATTAAATTTTAGAGAAGTTACAAATGTTTGCAGAAATTCAATTATTTTTAATACAATTTTTTTAAAAATTATCGTCAAGATTTCAATTATCTTTATAAACAGCAAAATTCTTCGTCGTAATTCAATTATTTACAGGAATTTTATAATAAAATTCTTGACAAAATTCTAATTATTTTCAAAAATTTTCAACAATTCAGTGATTTTCAATTTCTACTATTTTAATAAAATTTTCCAAAACAATTCAATTATTTAAAAAAAATTTAATAAAATTCTACCCAAACATTTAATTATTTTAAAAAATTTAATTAAAAATTATTGTCAAGATTTCAATTATCTTTATAAATATCAAAATTCTTCGCCGAAATTCAAATATTTTCAAGAGTTTTAAAAAAATTCATGGTAAAATTCAATTATTTTCATAAATAGCAATATTCATCATAAGAATTCAATTATTTTCAAAATTAAAAAACTTCTTCCCAAAAAACAATTATTTTCAGGAATTTCAATAAAATTCATTACAAAACTAAAATATTTTCAAAAGTAAAATAATTCAATTATTTTCAAAGATTTTAATTAAAATTCATGTCAAAATTTAAATTGTCTTCAAAAATTTTTCCTAATTCAATGATTTTCAATATTTTACTATTTAAACAGAATTTCCCAAAACAATTCAGTTATTAAACAAAAATTTTTATAACATTCTACACGAATATTATTTTCATAAATAATATTAATTTCACAGGAATTCAATTATTTAAAATAGAATATTCTTCGCAAATAATTCAATAATTTTCGCATGAATAATAAAACTCATCATAGAATTTTAATTATTTTTAATACAGTTTTAACCGAATTCCTCGAAAAATATAATTATTCCTGAAAATACAATTATTTTTAAGATTTGTTAATAAAATTCTCTATGAGATTTGAATTTTCTAAAACATTCATTTATTCAATAATTTTTTCATTTTTCTACTTAAATAATTGAATTCTTGTAGAATTTTCTAATAAAAATTGTTTTAAAAGTTAATTTCAGTAAAAATTTTAGATAACAATTGAATATTAAAAGCATTATATTTTTATGAAATAATTGTATTTTAAAAAAGTTTAATTGAATTTTTTATTAAAATCATTTCAAGTTTGTATTTTCTAAATATTTAATTGAAGAATTTCTGAATAATCAAAATTTCGTAAATTTGAATAGTATTTCTTTCGAAGAATTTTAATAAAATTTTTGAAATTAACTACATTTTTCGAAGAATTTACTTAAAATTGTATTAAAAATAATTTAAATGATGTGAAGAATTTTATTATTTAGGAAAATAATTGAAGTCTTGCGAAGAAGTTTATTAAAATTTTTGTAAATAATTTTATATATCTTCATGTTTTATAATAATATTCTTAAAATTTATTGAATTTCAAAAGGTTTAAATTTGAATTTTTTGAAAATCTGAATTCAAAATTTTTTAAAAATAATAAATCTCAGCATAGAATTTCAATTATTTTTAAAAATAATGAAATTCTTCTTTAAAATTCAATTATTTAAAAAAAAATTTTTTTAATTTTTTACAAGAATTCAATTATTTTTATAAATAACAAAATTCTTTGCAAGAAATCAATTATTTTCATAAATAATAAAATTATTTTTTGAAATTCAGAACTTTTCATAAATAAAGGAAACTCATCGCAGAACTTCATTTAGTTTTAAAAGTTTTAATAAAATTCTTCACAAAAATTCAATTACTTAATTTTATAAATAACAAATTTCTTCGACAGAATTCAATTATTTTTATAAATAATAAAACTGATCGTAGAATTTCAATTATTTTTAAAAGTTTTAAAAAACTTCTTTACAAAAATTCAATTATTTTTATAAATAACTTTCTTCGCCAGAATTTAATTATTTTCATAAATAATAAAACTCTTAGCAGAATTTCAATTATTTTTAATGCAGTTTTAATCGAATTCATCGAAAAATGTAATTATTCTTAAAAATATTATTAAAATTCGTCAAAAGAATTCAATTATTTAAAAATTAAAATACTTAATTAAATTAAATTAAACAATATAAAACGTGAAGAAATAGATCAGTCCGAGTCGAAGACTCGGATTTATCGATTTCTTCATGTTTTATACTAAAGTTCTTAAAAGTTATTGAATTTCAAAAGGTTTAAATGTTGTTTGTCTGGAAATCAGAGAAAAACAAAATTAATTTTTGTGGCAATCCTGTTTTTTATTTTGCTAGTTTTTGTTTTGTTTGCTGATGTTTTGATTTTAATTGAACAGGGTTTGCTTGGTGCCGAAACCATTGGCAGCGTGTGCAATGTTGGATATTGAGACTTGTGTTGTTGTGGACAGCGGTGCATTGAGTACAACGGTGGCAGTTGTCATTGGCGGACGAGTGATTCCACATCGATGGAAATTGCTTCCCATCGGAGGTTGGCATGTTGCTTGCAATTTAAAGAATGCACTCTACTGGCAAGCTAAGGAATATCATCAGATTCCGATTTCCTTCCTTGATTATATGGCTGTTAAAGAGAAATGCAAATTAAACTATCGAAATGAAGCGGAGGAGAGGAAGTTTAAGGAGAGCGATAAGAAAGTGAAAGACAGTGATAGGAAAATGAAAAAGGAAAATATCAGATTTAAGGTCGACACATTCGCTGATTATAAACAGTTTTGGGTGAGTCTTTTTTTACCTAGAAATTTCAGTTTTCTGTTACTCAAGCTTCGCACTCATCTACTAAAAACCTACTATTTACTACTTTTTTTACAATTTGCTACTATTTCAATACTTTTTTGGATTTATGAAACTAAAAGCTACTTTTTTCTTTATTTTTTTGGAAAATTTGCATCACTTTAAATTCGATAATAGTTCAAATAAAAAAAAAAGTTCTAAAAATTGTAATAAAATTCTTTAAAATAATTCAATATTATTCTCGAAAACTTTTCGAAAATCAATGATTTTCAATATCTATACAATTTTAATAAAATTCTACAAAAAATTTTTGATAAAATTCTTCGCAATATAATAAAATATTAAAAAATAAAGTAATACAACTTTCACAGAAATTGAATTATGTATTTAAAATATTTCATAAAATGTTAAGAAAAAAATCTTATATATAACATAGTCCTATATAGAAGAAAATTTGTTAAAAGGATTTTTAAAAATTTTGTAAATTAAACGACTACAAAGCTTCCTCACGAGGAAGCAAAATTGATAAATTTCTTTAATTCTTCACAATTATTCAATTATTTCCCCAAGATTCAATTATTTTCATGAATAATAAAATTCTTCTCAGATATTCAATTATTTTTTTAAATAATTGATAAATTCTTTCTTTAATTCTTGACAATTATTCGATTACTTTCTTAGATAATAAAATTTCTCACGAGAATTCAATTTAAAAAAAAATTAGTAAAATTCAATTATTTTCATAAATAATAAAATTTATTCTTCTCAGAAATAGAATTATTTTTTAAAAAATTGATATATTCTTAATAAAAATTAAATTTTGAGAAAAATTCAATATATTATTTATTTTTGTATTTAAATAGTTGAATTTTAGTTAAACTTTCTAATAAGAATTGATTTAAAATCTAATTACAATTGAAATTTTAAATAATAATTTAATATTAAAAGCGTTATAGTACAATTTTTTTGAGAAATAACTAAATTTTTAAAAGATTATTAAATTGAAATCGTTAATCTTTGAAAATTTTAATTGTTTTAAAACTTTAATAACATTTAAATTTTTACTTTGAAAAATTATTAATTTATTTTCTTAATTCCTGTGAAGAATTTAAATTAAATTTTATTAAATAATTATATTTGTTTAAATTTAAAAATTACTTTTAAATACAATATTGTATTTTTTAGGATAAAAATTCAGAAAATAATTGAATTTTCCAAAAATTTAGAATTAAGGTTCTTAGCAGGATTAGAATAAAAATAAATATATTCGATTAAAATTAGGAAATACTCAGGATAATACTGAATCAAATTTATGTGAATCGACTAAAACAATTGTTTTTATTAGTTAAAATTAATTTTCGATAGCTACTTTTTAATACTTTTTTAAAATTAATTATTGAGTGTGAAGCCTGGTAACTGTTATTTTATTTATTTTTTCTTTCTTTCTTTATTAAAAACAAAAAACTAGCAAAAAAAACTCATTATTTCATTGATTACTATTTTGTAGAGAGTTTCGTTGGGCGAGGAATTATTCGTTGCCCCGGAGATGATGTACGTGAGTTTAGGTTTGCCCCAAGTAATAAAGGAAGTAACGTCCGGACTTTCGGAGGAAGTTTTACAAGATTGTCTCTCTCACATTCTGTTGACTGGCGGAAATACCGATTTGTCAGGCTTCAATCTTCGACTGTCGAAAGATTTACGAGAATTGCTTCCGGAATACAGTCACATTCTTGAAGTTAGAAGCTGCCCCGGTACGCACAGTTGGAACGCTGCCATGGGCTCTACTTACGTTTCCCTAGAAGTTCATCCTGGTAAATTTATTAAATTCAAAAAATGTCAATACAATTCTTTCAAATATTTTCATAAATAATATTTTCACATGAATTCAATAATTATTTTTCTTCTTTACTAACAAGTTTTTTTTTTGAATGTTCACAGATAAAACACCACCAGAGTACGTCGAAGGCTATCCATTCTGGCTTTCACGAGAAGAATACGTGCTATTTGGATGTGAATCCCTAGAACAGCATAGAAGAGGTAAAGTTGCTAATTTCGACTAAGTATATAATTCAGAAAAAAAAGAATTGAGCAAAAATCATACTCAAAAAGTCCCCCTTATATAATATCGCATAATATCAAGAAAGTAAATGTTACCATTATGTAATATATTTTATCCCATGTTGTCTATGAACTTAAAAAATTTTTTTGAATTTGAAGGCAGTAATATTTCATTCTAGAAACGTTTAAAATTCTAATTTAAACGTTTCCCAAAAAGAAAAAAAAATGCGTTGATATTTAAATATCAACGAACATTTCTATCATACTCAAATATATTGAATCTGTACAAAATGATTAGTCATTCAAAATTGCATTTATATTAAAAAATCTTCTATATATATTAGTGGCTAATTGTTTAATGCACTAGCCGTTTTACATTTAAAAAAAAGAACTCAATTCAACTTTTTCTAAAAATGCATCATTAGTGTGTAATTTTTTCTTTTCAATTTTATATGATGATGAACGTAGTTTGATATAAATATTTTATTTTCCTATTATTTATAAATATATATTTATATATATATGTAATAAAAAAAAATTGGCTGGAGCTGCGCTTCAAGTTTGAAAAACTCTTTGAGAAAGATAATCTTTCTAGTGATTCTTATTTGTTCATAATATTTATTATCTCCTTGCTGTAAGCAAGATTAAATTTAGAAAAAAACAATACTTAACGTGAAAATGAACGTAAACAAGTTTTTGGCAAATGACTTAATTCAAACGCAACTTTTTGATTTTAAAGTGTAATAATTTTACATTTTTAATTATTATCTTTTAAAAATAAATAATTAATTATTAATTAATAATTTAATAATTAATTATTTGATTGATTATTCAATTAATTATTTGATAACTTATTCAATTAATGATTTGAAGAAAATATTACGTTCTTTTAATTGACGTATTACATTTTTACGTTGAGAAAAATGTGTTCATAAAAAAAATATTTGTTAAATAATTGAAAGATTTTATTTTTAAAAAAATTTTATTTTATTAAACTACTTGGAAAGTGGTTTTCTTTTTTGATGTATTTTATTTTTTTACCGAGTTTTAAAAAAATATGTATTGTCGCTGTTGTTTTTCTTTATATTATTAATTTAATGTCAAAAAAAAAGAAACTGCCTGTTATGTACAGTTTGAAACTGTTATTATTATTATTATAAAATTCGAAATGAAGGCAAAAAAAAATGTTAATAATTAAAAGTTTTCAGAAGAGATTTTTGTGTAGAATTTGAAAATTTACGAATTAGATTCGAATTGGTGATTCACGTGATAAAAAAGGAACGTCGAATTTTATTAAATGTGTATTATAAAAAATTGTTTGTAAATATACAAAAAGAGAAGTAGGAGAAAAAAAATGGAAAACGTTTGAATTGAAATGGATTAAGTATTATACGATAAAGATCGTTGTATTTCTAAATAATCAAGTTGTTTGCTATTTCGTATATTTATATTGGAATGAAATTTGCCAAAACATTTTTTTTTTTTGTGAATTGTATGTGGAAAAAAAGAAAAGATGGATAGAGAAATTTCTAGTCACGGAAATAATGATTAGCTATTTGTAATAATATATTATTATTATTATATTATTATTATTATTAATATTATTAGATAGTTGTAGAAATTGTGAATCTCTACTTTTTAATTTTACAAAATCATCAATAAATGTTACTGTACAATGTGATTATCGAAGATCCCGCCAAGCTGCGAGCTAATTAATGTTCGTTTGCTAATTCTAGAGTGAGAGCTCCCTAGGAAATTTATAATGTCATGCAAGTATTTCAATCGTATCTTACGACGATAATAATTTGTAATGTAATCTAGATAAGGTGTGTAATGTATCAATGCTTGGACGATTAAATTAAGACCTTGATCATGATACCAGTTTGATTTATTTAAAAAGAAATTTTGCTAACTAAGAAACTAATTTTTAATTAACTAATTAATTTAGGTATAATTCTACGATTCATAAGTGAATCGTAGAAAGAATAATGAAGAATTTTACATAAAGGTAGATATAAAAATAGAATTAAAAAAATAATTCTTTTGAATTAAAAATTAAGGGAATAAATAAAATCCAAACTATCGCAGATAAAGAAAAATAATTTTAATTTTACTCTTTTTTTTAAATCAAGAAACTCCGATTTTTTGATTTTGTTAAATTTGTTTTTTATTTCAATCACTAGTTTTGTTTAAAAATAAATAATACTACCGGTTGATTTTTTTTTTTACAATTATTGAATTTTGTTATTGTTTTCATTGAAAATCTGCGCGATTTCTAATTTTTAACGGAAAGAATTTTTTTTTTTGTCGAAAAAATAAAATATATTTTTAACAGTTTTCACTTAAAATTATTATATTTTTTGGCATTTTTCACGAAGCAGATTGTCTTCATACAGAAAATAATTGGGGAGTTTCAGTTTTATCTTTTAACTAGAAAATTTCAAGTCTTCAACTATTTGTTACTTTTTTTTACAAGAAGATTAGATCTTCTTCTCAGTCTGACATTTAACAATTTCTTTCCTTTGAACATTCGACAATGATCGGTTAAATATTACAAGAGTGCTACATTTAATTCTACATCAATTGTTGTATTACATAATTTTTATGTATAGATCAATTGTTTTTAGGAGAAAAATATTCTGAGAGAATATAATTTAGTAAATAGTAAATTTTTTTTCTTATTTTTGTTAATTTTTTCAAGTTTCATTTTTTATATTCAACTTTTTTTTTCCTTTTTTTCTTTCTATATTTTTATTTCTCTCAGTAAACTTTTCTAATTTCAATGTCCAGTCCTGGTAACAATATCGTGAAGCGCTTATTCTTCCTATTCTAAAAATTGTTAAATATTACAAAGATTTTCCAAGTATAAAATATTTGTTACAAATAATGTATATTATCTTGATTTACCGAATTCAATCAAGTTTTAAAATTTTTTCGGATTATGCGATAAAAAATTAGAAATTATCATTTTTTTAACGTAGACTTAAATTATTCTTTTCTACAATTAATGAAAATAGTCTTCTTTGAATTTTATAGATTAATCAAAGTAGATAACAGAATTTTTTTCTTAAAAAGATTTTTTTCATTTAGTCTTAAAAAATCATGTAACTATCTTAGATTATTTGTACAAACTATATACAAAAATCAATATCTATTTTTATACACAATGATCGATAGTTTAGTGTTTGTGTGTATGTGTGTGTTTGTGATTTTTTTGTTCAATTCGATTTTTTTGAAGAAACAGAATCGAGACACAATTTTCTCAAAACATGCAATTTTTTTGGGGAAATAAATATTTATGGTAATTCTTCATAAAACTGAGGAAAGTTGCCAAAAAGAAAATGGAGCAAGCTACAAAAAAAATTTTGTATGGCTTGTAATCAGTCATTGTGTTTAATCGCAAATTTTTTTTTTTTGAAAATAATTTGCGATAAGTCAAGATTTTAGTTGATTCGTGTTTTTTTTCATCTTCTTTTCGTTGAAAATTGACTTAGCAACAAGAACTTTTCGCTGGTTCAGCTTCGACTAGATTAAAATCTAAACCACTTGGTCTGGCATATCCGGTTTTAATACCGTCCCAACCGTCTTCAATTTTATATTCACCAGTTTGTATTCTATTAAATACTTCTTGGGTGACTGAACGAAAAGCATCTTCAACATTAACTCCACTTTTTGCACTTGTTTCGATGTGATGAATTCCATGTTGATCGGCGAAAGCTCTTGCTTCTTCTTTCGAAACTTCACGTTGAGCACCATTCGTTACTAAATCGAGTTTACAGCCAACGAGTGCAAAGACCGGACGATTTGGTTCAATGTGTCGGCGAGCTTCCATCATCCACTGGGGTATATGCTCGAAACTTGCCCGATTACAAACATCATAAACAAGTAGAGCTCCCACTGAATTTCTATAATATGATTTTGTAATTGATCTGAAATATTTGTGAATAATTTATTAGTATTTTTAATTTTTTCCGAGAATAGATTTAATTTAATTCTCTTGCAGGGTTGCCACAGGTCAGGGAATTCAGAAAAAAGTCAAGGAAATTAGAATTAGTCAGGGACAAGTCAAGGATTTTTATTAAAAGTACTGGAAAAAATTAAATTTTTTAGAATTTATATTAAAATTCTGAATTTTGGTGTCCTTTTTGTTTGTCTCATAAACTATGAAATTGCCAAGAATTCTAATACAAAACCTTCAATTTTTTCTATTTCTGACAATAATTTCTTTTTAAATAACTTAATATTCTTGAAGAACTATCATAAAATTATTATTTATAAATTATTTAATGAATAATTTTACTTAAAAATTTGTAAATTAATTGGATTTCAAAAGAGTTGCGTTTACAATCTTCATAAATAGATGAATTTCAAAGGTTTCAAAAGTGATAAACTTCTTTGCATCAATTCAATTATGTTCAAAAATTAAAAAAGAATTCTCGTCAAAATTCAATTATCTTTATAAATAATAAAATTCTTGGCAAAATTTCAATTATTTTCAAAAATTTTCCTCATTTCAATTATTTTTAATATCTATTTTAATAAAAATTTTCCAAAAGCATTCAATTATTTAAACAAACTTTTAATAAAAATTTCACAAGAATTCAATTACTTACCAATTTTTTATAAATTTCTCCGCACTAATTCAATTATTTTTAATTCTTTAATGATGTTTCTCGAAAGAATTCAAATTTATTCAGAGAATTGAAATAAATAGTTTTGAGAAATTCAATTATTTTGAAAAATTTAAAGAAAATTCTTCTAAAAATTCTATTATTTAAAATAATTTTGACAAAATTCTTTACAAGATTTAGTTAATAAAATTTCAATTTTAAAACAACTTTCCTGTTCAATTAAATTATTTTCAATACAATTCTTCTTAAGAATTCAATTATTTAAAAAAATTTGAATAAAATTCTTCGCAAGAAATCAATTATTTTCATAAATAATAAAATTTTTCTCGAGAATTCAATTATTTAAAAAAAATTTCATAAAATGCTTTATAAATTTGAAAAATTATAATAACATTGATCATAGAATACAATTATTTTCGTAAAATATAACAATCTTCCTAGGAATGCAATTATTGTTAAAAATGTTTGTAAAAATCTTTGAAACAATTCAATTTTTTTCTAAAAAAATAAAATTCTTCGAAGCAATTCAATTATTTAAGAAATTTGAATAAAATTCTTCAAAGGATTTCAATTCTTTTCAAAAATAACATTTTTCACAGAAATTCAATTATTTAAAAACAAAATTTAATAAAATTCTTCGCAAAATTTCAATTATTTTCAAAAAATTTCCTCATTTCAATTCTTTTTAATATCTACTATTTTAATAAAATTTTCCAAAAGCATTCAATTATTTAAACAAACTTTTAATAAAAATTTCACAAGAATTCAATTATTTTTAATTTTTTAATGAAGTTTTTCAAAAGAATTCAAATTTATTCAGAGAATTGAAAAAATAGTTTTGAGAAATTCAATTATTTTGAAAAATTTAAAGAAAATTCTTCTAAAAATTCTATTATTTAAAATAATTTTGACAAAATTCTTTCTTTTAATGAAATTTCTGGATGGAATTTAATTATTTTCAAAAACTTTTATAAAATTCTAAGAAATTCAATTTTTAAAAAAAATTTGAATAAAATCCTTTACAAGAAATTAATTATTTTCATAAATAATAATATTTTTCTCCGGAATTCAATTATTTTCACAAATGAAATTCTTCACAGGAATTCAATTCTTTCAAAAAAGTTGTAATAAAATTGATTTTCAAGAATTCAATTATTTAAGAATTTTCAATAAAATTCTTCCCAAGATTTCAATTCTTTTCAAAAATAACATTTTTTACAAGAATTCAATTATTTAAAAAAAATTTTAATAAAATTCTTCGCCAAATTTCAATTATTTTCAATTTTTTAAGTAAATTTCTCGATAGAATTTAATTATTTTCAAAAACTTTTATAAAATTCTGAGAAATTCAATTTAAAAAAAAAAAATTTAAATAAAATTCTTCACAAGAAATTAATTATTTTCATAAATAATAATATTTTTCTCCGGAATTCAATTATTTTAACAAATGAAATTCTTCACAGGAATTCAATTCTTTTAAAAAAGTTATAATAAAATTCGTTGCAAGAATTTAATTATTTTTTACAAATAACAGAACTTATCGTAGAATTTAATTTATTTTTTATACAATTTTAAATGAAATGATAGAAAATTGCCTTTATTCTTAAATTTTTTTTTAAATTCGCCGAAAGATTTTAATTATTTTTAAAAATTTTGATAAAATTCTTCATAAAAATTCAATTTTAAGAAATATTCAATTATTTAATAAATTATTTATTTTTTATTTAAATAATTGAATTCACAACAAATGTTCTAATAAAAATTGATTAAAAAATGAATTTTCCTTAAAATTTTAAATTATAATTGAATATTAAAAGCATTATAGCGTGAATTTTTAGAAATAATTGAATTTTGAAAAGGGTTGAAATTAAAATCTTTGAAAATTTAAATTTATAGTTACAATATTCTTATGATATAAAATAATGATTTTATCACTCTGTCATCTTAAATTTATTATAAAACATGAGGAAAAAGACTCGGAGTGATCAATTTCTTCATGTTTTATAACAATATTCTCATATAAGTTATTGAATTTCAAAAGGCTTGAATTTTAAATATTGATTTAAAACAGAAGTTATTTATAAAATAGAATAATTTTACAATTGAAGAAATTCGTAAATAAATGTAATAGAGCATTTTTTGGAGTGAATCAGAATATTCTTCAGGGTCAGGGAAAAAATCAAAATTTTGTCTAGAAATCAGGGAAAAATAAAATAAAATTTTTGTGGCAACCCTGTCTTGCTCTAATTACCTAAATCTTTCCTGTCCGGCAGTGTCCCATAATTGTAATTTAATTCTCGTGCCATCTTTCACCTCAATTAATCGTGCAAAAAAATCCACACCGACAGTTGGATCCGACAGCTAAAAATAAAAAAAAAGAATAAATTTCGCATATTCCAGGGAAATGAGTTAAAATTTAATTATTCAATGAACTTTCTCTTTACATGCATAAAAAAAGGAATAATCTAATATTTTAACTTCTATAGTAATTAAATAAAATAAGTATTTCATTTTAGAAAATATTCTCCAAGCTCCAATATTTCTCTAAACATTTCCTATTGTTTGACTCATATTTATTCGAGTGAAAAATTCTGATTACAATATAGTAATTTATAATCTAATTCTTTCGCGAATTTAATCTCTCAAACGACTTTGATGTAACTAACAAAAGATAACTAATAGAAATGAAAGTAAGTCAATTTTTAAATTAAATTCCATTGTGATAACATGAAAAGAAAATTGTATTTTTGAATTGACACATAAAGTGCGTCATATTTCATATCAAATGTGAATAATTGTACAAATTATGTTAAAATGGTTAAAATCATGAATCATGCAGGGAATTTAACATTTTTTATCGGGTGGGAGAAAAATGGGAAAATTTTATATTTATACAATCAAGGGCATGTTTTTCATTTTTTTTTTTTTTTGAAAATTAGAGCAGAAGACAAAAAAAGCACTGCGTACATACCTCAGCGAATTTGCCATCGGTGAAATATTTAAGTAGAGAGCTTTTACCAACTGTACTGTCACCAATTAAAATAAGACGAAATTGATAATCAAAGATTGGTTCCACCATTTTGACGTGATTTTTGTTATATGAACAAAAAAATGAATTGTTTATTATAAAATCACGTTCAGTAAAACATTTTCAAATGCGTAATTCTCAATTGCGAGATTTCGAATGATCTCTCAGCTGACCGTGTATATGCGTACATATAGTACATTTTACATTCAACGCCAACACAGACGTAAATAATGGTAAGCCAGTGACAAAGATCAACTTTCTGTTACCCAGGAGAATAATATGGAGAAGAAACGCCAGATGCCACACACAAAGTCACAAAAAAATTATGGTGAATTCATACGCGCATTTTGCTGCGCATTTTATAGCAGACGACAAATTTGACAATCAGCTGTTCATACACTCCATGCGTTTGATTGTTGTCACTTCCCCAAGATTTTTAGTTTTGTTTTTTATATTTTTTACTCAACCTTGTATGTTTTCCAAGTTCGAAATTTGCACAAAATTCAAGAACTATATTTCATTAATATCGTGATATTGATTCTGATCATTAGCACTTTTTTTTACATTCGAAAAGTGTAGTTTACATTTTGTTCGTTGAGCAATTCTTGGCACAAAGTTTCCTCTGTGGTGAATGTGGTGAATTTGTAAATCTCGTAAATTGTGTTTGATTTTTGAGATATGGTTTGTGGCCTTTATTTTGAATGCAACACGTTTTTTTAATAAACAAAGTATTTTTTTTAATAGTTTATAATGAAAGCTCGAAAATGGAACGAATTGGAGGTGACTTTGAGCGATTCTGTTTTGAAAACACTTCGGAATTTGAAATTTCACACGATGACACCGATACAGGTAGGACTTTAAAAATTTTTGGGTAAAATTATCAAAATTGAATTTTTTGATTTGAAAAAATTCAACAATTGATTGATAATTTGCAGGCGGCTTGTATACCATTGTTATTGAAGGGAAAGGACGTTGCTGCAGAAGCAGTGACAGGTAGTGGGAAAACATTAGCTTTCTTGGTGCCAATGTTGGAAATATTGCAGGTAATTGTTTTCAACAAATTGAACCTACTAATTGAATTTTGAACAAATTGAACAATTACTGTCAATTTAATAACAAAGGAATTTAATAGAAATTTAAATTTTGTCTTGAATTTATTTTCAAAATGCTATATTTATTTATTTTTAGGCACTGATAATAATTGCTGTAATATCGTAATTATTATATTGTTATAATTTTTATTAATTGTTGTAGAAAAGGAAAGAAGTGTGGAAACCACAGGAAATTGGTTCTATAATAATTTCACCAACCAGAGAATTAGCCACACAAATTAGCGACGTCTTGTCTAATTTTCTCGAAGAGATTTCGAATTTGAAACAAATTCTTCTTGTTGGAGGCACCACTGTTCGAGAGGATGTTGAAAGACTTCGAAAAGGTGCGAATATTATTGTTTGTACGCCTGGAAGATTAGAGGATTTATTGACAAATTGCAAAGAAGTGAATCTAATTATTGGTGTCAAATCTTTAGTAAGTAATTTTTATTTAAAGCAAATTTTATTCGTGGCAAATCTTACTTAAAGAAAATTTTATTCAAGGCAAATTTTACTAAAAGAAAATTTTATTCAAGGAAAATTTTATATATTCAAAGGAAATTTTATACTCAAAGTAAATTTTATTCAAGGAAAATTTTATTCAAAGTAAATTTTATTTAAATTTTATTAAACAAATTCTATTTGCGTTTCCAATAGGAATTGCTGGTCCTCGATGAAGCGGATCGTCTACTAGATTTAGGTTTCTCCGAAAGTATCAATGCAATTTTGAGCTTTTTACCACGACTCAGAAGAACTGGATTATTTTCAGCTACTCAAACAAAAGAATTACAGCAATTAATAAGAGCGGGTTTGAGAAATCCAACTCTGGTCGCGGTCAAAGAAAAATCCAGTATCTCAACTCCAGTTAATTTGAGTAATAATTACACAATAGTGAATGCCGAAAATAAACTCTCAACAATGGTGGAATTCATTAAAAAACAAGGTTTCAATAAGAAGTACATGATATTTTTTTCAACCTGCGCGTGTGTCGATTACTTCAGTCATGTTCTGACAGCGTAAGTTATTTTTTAATTCATTAAATTT
The DNA here is from genome assembly GCF_015476425.1 of Leptopilina heterotoma. Classification (NCBI taxonomy): domain Eukaryota; kingdom Metazoa; phylum Arthropoda; class Insecta; order Hymenoptera; family Figitidae; genus Leptopilina; species Leptopilina heterotoma. The sequence goes on along the minus strand of NW_025111185.1, from coordinate 1,246,810 downwards.
GGAAAAATGTTTTCCCAATAAATAATTTATTAAATTTTAAATGGATTAATATAAACACAATAAATATAAAATATATTTCCAATTACAGATTACTACCGTCTTTTAAAGTATTAGCACTTCATGGTAAAATGAAAAATAAAAGACACAAAATATTCGGAGAATTTCGAAACATTGAAAATGGTCTATTGGCTTGTACGGATGTAATGGCTCGTGGTATTGACATTCCAGAAGTGGATTGGGTTTTACAATTTGATCCTCCCTCGACTGCGAGTAGTTTTGTACATAGGTGAGATAATAATTTCCGTATTAATTATTATTATTATTATTATTCCGTATTTATTATTTCAATTAATTAAATTTTGCATTTGAATAAAAATTACAATTCCATGCTTCTAAACTAACTAACTTTTTTGAAGAATTTTTTTAAATTTCGTGAAAATAATGCAGTTTTATTTTAAGTGGAAATTTTTTAAATAATTGAAATTTACGAAGAATTTTATCAAAAACTTTTGAGAATAATTAATTATTTAAGAAAAATTTTTTTACAACTTTTTTAAATAATTGAATTCTTGCGAAGAATTTTACAATTTATAAAAAATAAGTGAATTTTTTGAAAACAATTATATTATAAAATGTTGAAAATAATTGAAATTAATCGAATAATTTTATCAAAAAAGTGGAAAAAATAATTTTTTTAGAGAATTTTTAAAAAATTTTTTGAATATAATCGAATTCAATTAATATATTTAAAATTAATGGTATTTTTTTTAGAAATTTTATTAAAATTGTATTAAAAATAATTGAATTCTTGCGAAAAATTTTACAATTATAAAAATAATTTAATTGTTCAGAAGAATTTGATTAGAATTTTTGAAAATAATTGAATGTTTTGAAAAGAATTTTATTAAAAATTTTAAATATAATTGAATTTTCTTAGAAAAATTTAATTACAATTTATAAAAATAAATGAATTTTTGCAAAGAATTTTACAACTTATAAAAATAATTGAATTCTTACAAAAAATTTTACAATTTATAAAAATAATTGAATTCTTGCGAAGAATTTTATCAGAATTTTTGAAAGTAATTGAATGTTTTGAAAAGAATTTTATTAAAAATTTAGAATATAATTGATTTATTTAGAAAAATTGTATTAAAATTTATAAAAATAATTGAATTCTCGCAAAGAATTTAACAATTTATAAAAATAATTGAATTCCCGCAAAAAATTTTACAATTTATAAAAATAATTAAATTCTTGCGAAAAATTTTACAATTTATAAAAATAATTGAATTCTTGCGAAGAATTTTATCAGTATTTTTGAAAATAATTTAATGTTTTGAAAAAGATTTTATTAAAACATATAAAAATAATTAATTTTTCTTAAGAATTTTATAAAAACTGTTGATAATAATTGAATATAATTAATATTTTTAAAAATAATTGTATTTTTGCGAGAAATTTTTTTTACTAATAATGAAAATAATTAAATCCCTGAAAAGAATTTTAAAATTTATAAAAATAATTGAATTTAATTAATATTTTTAAAAATAATTATATTGTTTCGAGAAATTTTATTAAAATTGAATTAAAAATAATTGAATTCCTCCGAAGAATTTTATTATTAATGAAAATAATGGAATTTCTTTGAAGAATTTTTTATTTATGAAAATAATTGAAATCCTGCAAAAAAATGTTATCCAAATTTTTGAATATAGTTGAATTCTTTAAGGAAATTGAATTGAAAATGCTGAAAACATAGTTTTTAAATTCTATAAAAAGTAATTAAATTTTTCAAGAATTTTATTTAAAAATTGAAATACCTAATTAAATTTTTATAAACAATTTGTGTCATTTTCTAATTTTTATGAAAAATAATTTAAATAACAAGAAATTTTCTTGAAATTTTTAAAAATAAATGAATTTTTAAAATAAATTATACAGACAATTTTAGAAATAATTGACTTTTTGAAATTAACTCAATTTTAGAATTGTTTGAATTATTTTTTAAATAATTAAATTTTGGAATTATAATTGAAATTTCTTAAGTTTTAAAGAAGATATTTGAATATTCTTCAAGATATTTATTAAACGTCTTAAAAATTAATGAATTTTTTAAGGTATTTTACAGAAAAAAAGATTTTAAAGACCAGAAGGAAACGCGAAGGAAAAAATTTAAATAATTGAATTTTTCCAAATACTTAACTATTTACAAAAATAATTGAATTGTTTCAATGAATTTATTAAAAATTAGAAAAGAATTGAATTCTTTCATGAAATTTTATTAAAATTGTATTGAAAATAATTCAAGTCCAGCGAAGAATTTTCTCTTTAAAAATTAATTTAATTTCAAATTCATTCAATTATTTTTCAGATGCGGAAGAACTGCGCGAATTGGTAACGAAGGAAGCGCCATTCTTTTTCTTCTAGAATCCGAAGATGCGTACATAGATTTCATTAAAAGAAATCAAAAAGTAGATCTCAAAGAAATGAAGACAGAAGTCTCTGACAATTTCGCGACAAAATGTCTAAAGACAATGAGGAATCTACAAAGAAACGACAGACTTTTATTCGACAAGGCAATTCGATCTTTCGTCTCGTACACTCAATATTATCAGAAACACGAATGTCGTTTAATTTTAAGACTCAAGGATCTTGATTTAGGCAAAGTTGCAATGAGTTTTGGTCTATTGAAAATGCCAAGAATGCCGGAATTAAAGGGCTTGGATTTGTCATCATTTGAGGGGGAGAACATTGACATTAACACGATAAAGTACAAGGATAAGCAGAGGGAAACGAGTAGACTGGAGAAATTGAAAGAATTCAAGGAAACGGGTATTTGGCCGAGTAAGAAAATGCGAAAAATGAAAAAAACAGAACCTTGGTCGGAGGCGAAGAAAAATAAATTAGATCATCAGGAGAGAAGAAATATTCGACGGGAGAAGAAGAAGAAGAAAATGGAAATGAATCCAGATTCGATTAAGAAGAAGCGAAAAAAGGGGATTAGTGAGGAGGATATGGCAGAATTGGCTAAGGACGTCGCTCTTATTAAGAAATTGAAGAAAAAGAAGGTAATTTTTTTTTTTCGTTTTAATTTTATTTGAAATATTTAAATTCTCTATTTATGCAAATTTTGTTTCAGATTAGCGAACAGGAATTTGATTCTGCGTTTGGAATTGAATCCTAAATGTTGGGAATTTATCAAATTGTTATGTAATATTTTTATTATTAAACAGACGATCAAGTTAAAAATTGTTTTATTATTTAGCAGACGATCAAGTTAAAAATCGTTTTCTTATTTAACAAACGATCAAGTTAAAAATCGTTTTATTATTAAACAGACGATAAAGTTAAAAATCGTTTCCTTTTTTAACAAACGATCAAGTTAAAAATCGTTTTATTAAACAAACGATCTAGTTAAAAATATTTTTCTCCAATTTAATTATTATCTTGAATTTTATTATTATTATTTATCAATTATTTCAGTTTCAGACTCAAGATTCATGAACCCCACTCTCTCTTCAAGTTTCTCCTTCCATTTACCTTCTCTTATATGTACAGAAAATAAAAGTTGAGAGCAGTGAATGTGTGAGTTTGTGTTTGCCTTCTTAGCGCACACAAATAAAAACTCAATACAAAGAGAATTCGAAATATTCTTTTGGGGGGGACAAGTTACACGTGTACATTGGAGTAAAAGTGTAGGTAAACATGGCTGGAGTCTGATGAGTCAGACACAAGAAGGGGCAGCTTAAGAACTGTCATTCAGTTCTCTGTTATTCTCACTTATCTCATCGTCTGAAAATAATTTTCGCAGTATACTTAAGTGATTACTAAAATGATTTTAATTTCAAAGGAAAAGACAGTTTCAAAAATCAGTGTCGTTTAGAAAATATTTTCGAATAATTCAAAGGAGTTTGAGACTGGGGACAAAAAAAAATAGAAGTAAACAATGGAGCAAGAAGATAACCGTCCTAAGTGGTTGCAGGAGTTGGAAAATCGTAAAAGAAAGGTATGAAATCATTTTTGCAAAATATTTCCTTTTGCAGAATGTTCTTTATATTCTTATTTATTTATTAATTTACTAATTTATTTACTTATTTACTTAATTTTGTATTTAATATTTTTTATTCAATATTTTTTTAATATTCACTAATTTACTTAACTTATTTATTTATTAACTTATTTATTTAATTTATTTAATTTATTATTTATTTGTTCATTTCTTATTTACTATTTATTCATTTGTTTATTTCAATATTAAATGTAAGTATCTTACGCAAATATGTATTTTAAATCTGTTTTAATATTAAATATCTGTGTGTAATTGTAATTAATTAAAACAATTTACTCAAAAAATTATATTCTTAAAAAAAATTTAATTTTTTTTCGTTTTTTTCAGCCCCGTTTGGCTCACGAGGCAGGTGCTGGTTCACCTTGTCTAGTCTGCACATCTGCATGTCCTGGATTAGATCTGCATTTTTGGAGGAAAATTTGCAAAAATTGCAAATGCGACCGTGATGATCACGACGTAAATGACAATGAATTTCCTCAATTCGATCTTCTTTTTGGTCCATCCGCAAAGTCGAAAAATCGTTCATTTTGTACGTTATTCTCATATTTATTACGAATTATTATTTTATATTAATTATTATTTATTCATTACTTTTCAATTCTTCTTATTACTTCGTAGATATTCAATTATTTTCAAAAGTAATAAAATTCTTCGCGGAAATTCAAAATTTTTTTTAAATTCTCATCAAAATTTCAATTATCTTTAAAACTAATAAAATTCTTCTACAAAATTCAATTAATTTCAAAAATTATATAATAAAATTCTTGACAAAATTTCAATTATTTGCAAAAATTTTTCTCAATTCAATATTTTTAATATTTACTATTTTAATAAAATTTTTTAAAAGAAATCAATTATTTTTAAAAAATGTTGATAAAATTCTAAACAAACATTAAACTATTTTCATAAATAATAACAATTTCATAGGAATTCAACTATTTAAATTTTTTTTTAGAAATTTCTTAACAACAATTCCATTATTTTCAATAAATAATAAAGTTTTTACAGATATTAAATTATTTTCATATAAATAATAAAACTCATTGCAGAATTTAAATTATTTTTTATACAATTTTTTAAAAATTATCGTCCACATTTCAATTATTTTAATAAACGGCAAAATTATTCTTCAAAATTCAATTATTTACAGGAATGTGAAAAAAATTCTTTGCAAAATTTAATTAATTTCATGGATAACAAAATGCGTCATAAAAATTCAATAATTTTCAAAACTTTTTTAAAAATTATTTTCAAGATTTCAATTATTTTTATAAACACCAAAATTATTCTCCGAAATTTAATTATTTATAAGAATTTGAATAAAATTCTTTGCAAAATTCAATAATTTTCATGAATAACAAAATTCATCATAAAAATTCAATAATTTTCGAAACTTTTTAAAAATTATTGTCATGATTTCAATTATCTTTATAAATAGCAAAATTCTTGGACTAAATTCAATTATTATTCAATTATTCAATTATTCACTGGAATCTAATTATTTAAAATAGAATATTCTTCGCAAATAATTCAATTATTTTCATAAATAGTAAAATTTATCATAGAATCTCAGTTATTTTTAATACAATTTTAATCGAATTCCTCAAAAAATGTAATTGTTTCTGAAAATTTTATTAAAATTCGTCGAAAAATTTCAATTATTTAAAAATTTGTTTTTAAAATTCTTTATAAGAATTCAATTTTAAGAAACATTCATTTATTCAATAAATTATTTATTATTTTATTTAATCTAATAAAAATTGATTTAAAAATGAATTTCAGTTGAAATTTTAGATAATATTTGAATAGTAAAAGCATTATAGCATGCATTTTTACAAATAATTGAATTTTGAAAATGTTTCAAATTAAAATCTTTAAAAATCTGAATTTTTCATACTTTTAACTGACAATTCTGTAGAATTAATTTTTTTTTGAAAATTTTAATTTTTTTTTTTTAATTATTTCAAGTTTTTATTTTCTAAATAAATAAATAAATTTCGTAAAATTGAATTGTAAACTTCAGAGTTTGAAAATTCTAAAGAAACTTTTGCAAAGATTACTAAAAATAATTGATAATTGAATTTTTTCGAAGAATTTTAATAAAATGTTTGAAAATAATTACATTCTTCAAAGAATTTACTTAAAAATGTATTAAAAATAATTGAAATCCTGTGAAGAATTTTATTATTTAGAAGAAGCATTGAATTCTTGCAACGAATTTTTGTGACATTTTTTTTAAATAATTAAAATCTTGCGAAGAATTTTATTACATTTTTCTTTAAATAATTGAATTCTTTTGAAAAATTGTATTAAAAATAGTAGATTTTGGAAATATATTTCGTAATTTGTGAAATGTAATTGGATTCTTGTAAAAAAATTTCATAAATAATTACATTTTTCGAGGAATTTATTTAAAATTGTATTAAAAATAATTGAAATCAGATGAAAAATTTTATTATTTATGAAAATAGTTGAATTCTTACACCACGAATTTTATTACATTTTTTTTAAAGAATTGGATTCTTTTGAAAAATTTTATTAAAATAGTAGATTTTGGAAATATATTTCATAATTTGTGAAATATAATTGAAATCTTGTAAAAAAATTTTATAAATAATTACATTTTTTGAGGAATTTATTTAAAATTGTATTAAAAATAATTGAAATCAGATGAAAAATTTTATTATTTATGAAAATAGTTGAATTCTTACACCACGAATTTTATTACATTTTTTTTAAAGAATTGGATTCTTTTGAAAAATTTTATTAAAATAGTAGATTTTGGAAATATATTTCATAATTTGTGAAATATAATTGAAATCTTGTAAAAAAATTTTATAAATAATTACATTTTTTGAGGAATTTATTTAAAATTGTATTAAAAATAATTGAAATCAGACGAAAAATTTTATTATTTATGAAAATAATTGAATTCTTACAAGGAATTTTTGTTACATTTTTTTAAATAATTGAAATCCTGCAAAGAATTTTATTATTTATGAAATTAATTGAATTTTTGCGAAGGATTTCATTGAAATTTTTGTAAATAATTGAATTCTTGTGAAGGATTTTATTAAAATTTTTGTAAATAATTTAATTTTGGTTTGAAAAATGTTATGAATATTTAAATTATTATAAAACATGAAGACATCGATTGCTCCGAGTCGAAGACTCGGAGTGATTGGAATTTATTCACTATTATTTATTATTATTATTTATTTATTATTATTATTTTATTATTTATTTTTACAATAAATCAGTCTGTAAATCAGGGAAAAGTCAGGGAGAAACAAAATTAAATTTTTGTGGCAACCCTGTTATTATAGTTGAACAGAATTTTATTTTCATTGATAAAAATAATGTTTCAGTTCTTCGGGTCAAAAAACAAAATCAAGACGAAACTCCATTCGAATGGATTCCACCAAATACTTCAAAAGAACTTGCTGCCGATTATATGAAAGCTCTTCCTGATGAAAAATTGCCAATTAAAGGCTCCGCTGGCGCTGCCTTTCGGAGACAACAACTTCAGAAACAATTGCCATTGCACGATATTGATCATGAGGTGTGTGATCAATTGAGCGAACAAGAAAGAACACAATTCCAGGAGTATTTACAGAATTTGAAGAATTACGTCGGTCAGGGAAAAGTTATCAAGGTATGTTTATTAAATTATTTCCGACACGTCTGGTAGAAAGAGACCTGCGAAAAAATCATCCGAACAATTTTAATAATTGATAAATAATAGAGAAATAAATTTTTACAGTCATTGGGTGCACGACCGTTCAGTAAATCGCTAATGACTCCAGCGAATGCCACAGACGTTCAACAATTCAGTCCTCAGCACAAAGTGGGAATTTTATCTTCCGGAGTCGGAGTGAATCTTCGCACGCCCAGTAGTTTTATTAACAAAACTCCAAATACATTCCAATATTCGTCAACAGAACCACCGCCACTTCCTTTGTCGCAACCACCAAATAATTCACCTCTACCCTTAAATCTACAATCAATCGGAGCTGAATACAGAGAAAGTTCAAGTGAATCACTTCCTAACAGATCACAAACATCAAGTATTCTCAATAAATCCCTACCATCAAATGTCGAGTTCGTACGAACGCAAATGTTGGAAAGTTCACTGGAAAATTCCCCCCAGGGACGCTATCATCGTGCACTAATCAACACGCCAAATGATTCAAAATTTGTTAAATCGGAAACAATTGACGATGTGAATATTCCACAGAAATCGAAAATATTTTCCCCAGGGGCAAAGAGAATTTCTGAGGCAAGTTCAAGAGTTGAAACAACTGGTGGTATTGATTCCTTCGTGGTGGACTCTGATCATCTTCCTCAAGATCTTGCAGAGAAAATGTTGTCTGAAGCACTTTTACCGCCGAGTGCCATACACGCTGCTGATATCATTGGAAGTACTCTCGATGAAAAGGGACTGATGTACATAAGGGAAAAATTGAATTCAATGAATAGTGGTAAGGAGGACATTGAACAACAGGGTCCATTCAGAAGCCGTGAACTTGAGGGTCTGCCGAAGCAGGAAATTGAGAAATTGATCAACACGAGGCATGAAGTTTCAAACTCTAGAAGCGAATTCCTGCCGCAAATGTCGAGTCATCAAGGAAAATCGGGTAAATTTTATGTATTTCGAATATTTTTTTTCTTTTACGTCTACAGGGTTGCTACGCTTTTGCTCATTTCGAATTCCCTGACAGGATGTCTACTATTTTCATTCTACTAAATTCCCGGTTATTTCCCGTCTTTGTCATAATTTTTCCCGGTTTTTTTTCTCATTAAATTAAAATTTATTTGATTTCGAATATAAATAAATCTACAAATAGCTTACAAAATTTTTATTAGAGTTTTTATGAATAATTAATTTCTTTTGACAAGTTTCTTTCAATTTTTTGAAAATGTTTTATTAATAATTTTAATTGAAAATTTGAAAAATAATTGAATTAAACAAAGAATTTTTTCAATTTTTCAAAATAATCTTGTCTGTTCATAATTATAATTGAAAATTTGATTAATTCAATTTTATTAAAATGTATTGATACCTACTAATTGAATTTTTGCAAAGAATTTTACTATTTATAAAAGTAATTGAGTCCTTCTAAACAATGTTATTATTTATGAAAATTGAAAATAATTAAATGTTTGTGTAGAATTTTATTAAAATTTTTGAAAATAATTAAATGTTTGTGTAGAATTTTATTAAAATTTTTGAAAATAATTGAATTTTTTTTTATTTATTTATTTAGTAAATAGAATTGTGGAGAACAATTTAATTATTTATAAAAATAATTGAAATTATGAGAATTTAAAAAAATTGTATTACTTTCGAAAATAATTAAATTGTTTTTCTTAGAATTTTTTGGAAAATTCATAAAAATAATTGAATTCTTGAGAAGAATTTTTTTTACAGTTTTTAGAAATAATTGAATTCTTTTGACGAATTTTAATAAAATTTTTCAGAATAATTACATTTTTCGAGTAATTCGATTACAATTATATTAAAAATAATTAAAATTCTGCAATGAGTTTTACTATTTATGAAAATAATTGAATATATTGCGAAGAAATTTTTAAAAATAAAATTATAATTACGGTGACAAATTTCCTTTGATATTATTTTCGAAAAATTTAAATAAAATTCTTTAAAAGAATTTAATTATTTTTAACAGAATGTAAAGAAATTTCAATTATTCTAAAAATTTTCAATAATTATTTGTTTGTAAAAATTCAATTATTTTGAAACAACAGAATTAAAAAATTTCAAAAATTTATTTCTTAGAGTTTAAAAAGAACTTTGTTAAAAAAGTTTTTAATGAATTTCTTTTACAAATTAAATTATTTTCAGTTGAATTTCACAAAATTTCTATTATTTTGACAACTTTTTTAAAATTTATTTACAAACTATATTTGAATCAGTGACTGATTTTTTACTATATCAAATTAATTAATTTTAACTAATTCAAACTTTGAAAAAATTTGTTTACAATTTAATTTTACGAAATTTTGATTATTTGAAAATTCTTCAATTAAATATATATTAGAAAATAAAAACTTCAAATAATTACAAAAAAAAAAAATTCAATTAAACTTTTTCAAAAAAATTAATTCTACAGAATTGTTTATTAAAAGTATATAAAATATAATAAAATTTTTAAAAATAATCTCGTTTTTCGAGAAATTTGATTAAAATTCTATTAAAAATAATTGAATTTCTTCAAACGAGAATTTTTATAAATTTTTGAACATAATTGAATTTCTGCTAAAAATTATACTTTTGAAAATAATTGATCTTGAGGCGAATTTTATTAAAAATTTCTTTTTAAATATTTGAATTCTTTTGTAAAATTTTATTGAAATAGTAAACATTGAAAGTAAATAAATTTTGATAAATTTTTGAAATTAATTAAATTTCTACAAAGAATTTTATTAAAACTATTTTGAAAAAAAATTGAATTGTTACAAAGAATTTCATTAACAGAAATTCTTTTATAAATCCACTATTTTAATCAACTAAATATATATAAAAAAAATTTAACTAACTTCAGAAGAATTTTAATTATTAAAATTTTTCAAAAATCTACGTTCTTTAAGATTTTTAAAGAAATTCATTAAAAATTGAAATTTTAAAAAATTCCAAATTAAGACCTTTTGAAATTCATTTACTTATGAAAATTGTAAACGCTGCTCGTTTAAAATTGAATTAATTTTGAAATATTTAAGTAAAATTAGATTTCAGGAATAAACACAATAAACAATTTTCCAGGATTTCGATCAAAATTTCCTGATTTTTCCAGATTTTTTCAAGGTTTATAAAATTACCTGACATTTCCAGGTTTTCTAGGTTTCCAGGTTGCGTGGCAACCCTGGACAGTCTATTACTGTTTTTTTTTCTTTTTTTAAAAACTTGGTTTTTTCAAAATTTGCTGTTTCTTTTAAAACTTAGTTTTTTTCAAATACTTTTTTCAGTTTCTGCCTACGCTTCGGATGTGTTGAGAGAATCACTAGCCAATGCCCATCAGTCCTTCAGTAACGAACAAAAATTACAGTCCGCACATTCCTCGCACCCAGTTCGAAATATTTCATCAATCGCCGATTCTTCTCCAGCAAATTCTCCTGCAAATGCGAAATTAAGTAATTACGGTTCGATACCAACTTGTGTGATAAATTCAGAGGAATTGTATAATCCCATTTTCCCCGAGGAAGCTGTCGGTGGATTTTCATCACTAAATTCGAGTAGTGTCGATCAACTAGCCGAGGAGTTGGAAAATTCCGGCATTATTCCAACGAAGCAAAATTGTCACAAGTGCCATGAGGAAATTAATGTCGGCGATGTTGTAGTGACAGCAGAGAAAGCGAAAAACGAAGTCTGGCATCCTGGATGTTTTGTTTGTACCGTTTGCAATGAATTGCTCGCTGATTTGGTATATTTCTTTTATAAAGGTCAACTCTACTGCGGCCGGGATCTCGCGACGCATTTGAATATTCAAAGATGCTTCGCCTGCGATGAGGTGAGTGAAAACTTGACAAATTTTTTAAGTTTGTCTTTTCGGGTGAAAAACAACAAAATGTTTCTGGATATTCAAAATTTAATTGATAAATTTTTATATAAACAGAACGGTTGCTTGCTGCAAGTCGGGGAATTCAGAGAAAAATTAGGAATTTTATTAAAAGTAGTGGAAAAGATTTAATTTTTAGAGATCATAAGAAAATTCTGTATTTTGGTAAAGAGTTGCGTTTACAATTTTTATAAATAGATTAATTTCAAAAGATTTCAATTTCAAATTTTAGAAAAATTCAATTTTGAATAAATTTAATTAGCAATTTTAAAGAACTTAGATTTTTGAAAAATTTTAATAATTCAAATTCTTCTGAAATTAGTTCATTTTTTAAATATAAATTTAATTAATTATTAAAAATAATTGATTTATAGAAGAATTTTAGTTTAAAAATACTAAAAAAAAATTTTATTTTCTCGTCAAAATTTTAATTATCTTTAAATAAGTAATAAAATTCTTCTACGAAATTCAATTATTTTCCAAAATTTTAATAAAATTCTTGGCAAAATTTCAATTATTTTCAAAAACTTTCATCATTTTAATGCTTTTCAATTTTTACTATTTTAATAAAATTTTCCAAAAGAATTCAATTATTTCAAAAAAATTGTTTATTAATTTTTTATAAATTTCTTCTTAATAATTCCATTATTTTCATAAATAATAACCAAGTTTTTTTTACAGAGATTCAATTATTGTTTTCATATATAATAAAGTTTTTTTTACCGAGATTAAATTATTTTCATAAATGATCATTGCAGAATTTCAATTATTTTTAATACCATTTGTTTAAATTATCGTCAAGATTTAAATTATGTTTATAAACAGCAAAATTCTTCGCCGAAATTCAATTATTTACAGGAATTTAAATAAAATACTTTGCAAAATTCAATTATTTTCATAAATAACAATATTTATCATAAGAATTCAATAATTTTCAAAAGTTTTTTAAAAATTATTTTTATAAATAACAAAATTCTTCGCCGAAATTCAATTATTTTCTAAAATTTTCTTCAATTCAATGATTTTAAATATATTTACTATTTCAATAAAATTTTCCAAAATAATTCAATTATTTCAAAAAAATAAACATTCTGTTCAAGATTTCAATTATATTTATAAACAGCAACATTCTTCGCCGTTATTCAATTATTATTTACAGGAATTTGAATAAAATTCTTTGCAAAATCCAATTATTTTCGTAAATAATAATTTTAAAAACTTTTTTAAAAATTATTGTCAAGATTTCAATTTACAGTTTACAATTTACAATTTCAATTTACTTATCTTTAAATTTTTATAAATTATCTTTAAATAGCAAAATTCTTCGCCGAAATTCAATTATTTTCAAGAGTTTTAATAAAATTCATGGTAAAATTCAATTATTTTCATAAATAGCAATATTTATCACAAGAATTCAATTACTTTCAAAATTAATAAAATTCTTCGACAAAATAAAATTATTTTCAGGAATTTTAATAAAATCCAATTATTTTTAAAAGGAATAAAATTCAATTATTTAAAAAAATTTTTCCTAATTCAATAATTTTCAATATTCTACTATTTTAATAAAATTTTCCAAAAGATTTCAATTATTAAACAAAAATTTTGATAAAATTCTACACGAATATTAAATTATTTTTATAAATTTATAAAAATTTCAGAGGAATTCAATTATTTAAAATAGAATATTCTTCGAAAATAATTGAATTGTTTCCAGAAATAATAAAACTTATCGCAGAATTTAAATTATAATTAATACAATTTGAATCGAATTCCTCGAAAAATGCAATTATTTTTAAAAATTTTATTAAAATTCTTCGAAAGAATTCTATTATTTAAAAATTTGTTGATAAAATTCTTTATGAGAATTAAATTTTTAGAAACATTTAATTATTAAATAATTTGTTTATTTTAGAATTTAAGTAATTAATTGAATTCTCGTAGAATTTTCGAACAAAAAATTGATTTAAAAATGAATTTCAGTTAAAATTTCCAGAAAAGAATTGAATATTATTTTCGTATTTAAATAATTGAATTCTAGTAGAACTTTCTAATAAAATTTGATTTAAAAGTGCTTTTCAGTTAAAATTTTTGATAATAATTGAATATTAAAAGCATAATATCGTGAATTTTTAGAAATAATTGAATTTCGAAAATAAAATTAAAATCTTTGAAAATTTGAATTTTTCATACTTTTAACTAACAATTCTGTAGAATTAATTTTTTTGAAAAAGTTTAATCGAATTTTTTTTTAAAAACTATTTGACGTTTTCATTTTCTAAATGTATGTTTAATTTAAGAATTTCCGAATAATCGAAATTTTTGGTAAAATCGAATTGTAAACAAATGGATTTGAAAATTTTCAAGAAAATTTTTTTTAGAAATGATTAAGAATAATTGATTTAAAGAATTTCATTTTAAAATTGTAGAAAATAATTGAAATGATGAAAATAATTTTGAAGAAGTTACAGTAACACTATTCTTAGAATATAAAATAATGATTTCATCATTCGGTCATCTTTAATTATTATAAAACATGGAGAAAGCGATTCGATTCGATTTCTTCATGTTTTATAACAATTTTTTATAAGTTGTTTAATTTCAATAGAATTCCATAAAATTCCGTAACAAAACAATAAAAAAAGGAAAATAGGACAAAAACTACAAGAAAAAACCTATCTTTTTTTCACGTAAACCGAAAAGCGTCAGAAGCGATACTTCTGTAAAAAATACATCAGTATCTTTTTTTTAACAGAAGTTTCACTATAGAACACTTATTAATTAATTAATTTATTTATATTAAAAACAAAATGCTATTTTTTTTTAGTTAATATTCACGTCGATGTACACGGTCGCCGAGGGTCACACTTACCACGTGAAACACTTTTGTTGCTGGGATTGTGACGAGCCACTTGCAGGAAAGCAATACACGTCAGAAAACGATCGTCCCCTGTGTCTTCCATGCTATCAGAAAGTATACGCAAAAATTTGCGGCTCCTGTAATCAGGCAATCGCTGCCGATCAACAAGGCGTGGCCATTAAAAATTTAGACTTTCACGTTGACGAAAAATGTTTCTGCTGTTTTACATGCAAAAAAAGTTTACTGAACGGTAAGATTGGTATAAAAGAAAATAAACCATTTTGCAGTAAAGAATGTATTACAATATTTCAGAATCAAAAGTCATGAATTCTTATATAAACGAAAACTTTTACATATACAATAATAAACTTAATGAATAATTTTACAAAAAAGATTTTTTTTTTTACCGATTTTACATAATATAAAGAAGGAAAATTATAATTTATTTCATCTTAATTTTGAAATAAAAAATATTCATTCACAATTGACGAGTTTTTTTTAGGTGTGTGAAAATTTACAATTGAAAGAAAAAGTATTTTTGAATGAGACTTTAATAACTGAAACATCTTGGATCTTGTGTGATTATTTTAATCGATGAGTAATCAGTTTTGTTAGAGTTTTTAAAAATAAAAGTGCAAAAGGTCAGAAATTAATCTTATCATATATTCTTTTCTTTTTTTAGAGGAAAAAAAAATGACCTCGATTTTGTTAGTCGAATATGTTAATGATAAAAACTAACGACTCTCATTATAATTATTTATTTTGTAATAAATGACCATATGGACATAAACTTATAATATGTACTCCTGAATTTGCAACAATTATTAAGGGAATTATACAGTTGTACATATTCCGTTTAGAGACTTATACGTGACTGGTTACTTGACTAAATTAAAATTTTTTTTTTCATTTTTTTATATAATTATACGAGACACTTTGTAAAGTGGACAGAAAGAATTAACACCTTTTGAAAAAATTAGGAGACCCTCCCCTTAAACTACGCATGTTTGCACTTATATACACTAAAATTGTATTTCTTTGCACGTTACATACCTTTTTGTGCTTGGTTCCACGTACGAATTCAATCAAGCCATTAAATACTTTTTTTTTTAAATCTTCCAAATATTAATCAAATTAGAAAAATTAGTCAATTTTTTTTAGAACACTTCTTTTTTTGAATTTTTTATTGAAGTATTGCCAAAAGTAGAGATGAAGAAGAAGAAGAAGCTTGATCCTTCGTGAAATCAAGAAATTAATGACTTTATCAGTCGATTCAGCTTTAGCGATTCAGGGTCTCCTTGAATCATATTTTTACTTTCATTCGGAGTCACTTTCGGTTTTTTTACGAGACTCACGATTTCGTGATGCTGCACCAGGTGAGTTCTGGCTTTTTCTTGCACGGGTCACACGGCCTAGATTAATAATTTAACTGTTATAGTATTGTTCGAGTTTTCTTAGGATTGTTTGTCTTTTTATGTAATAATAAATACCTCCACCAGATGCGGGTTTGCTTGGAGTTGATTCCGGAGCATCGCCTATCCTCTCGTTTTGTTCCTTGGCCTTCTTGCATTTCTCGGCTGTTGGTCTACCGAGGACGCCATTTTTTTCTAGTAGATCCTTCAAACACTTGATACGATCGCTATTAGTTTTGCAACCTTCCCAAACATTTGGATATTTCACTTTTATTCCAGCCAGGTCGACATATTTCTTTAGTGATTGTATCCTCTTGTCGTTCTCCGGGTCCTGAAAAAGAAAATTTCTTTGAATTAAATTAAATGAATTTTGAATATTTATTTTCAATATTCATAGTGAAAAATGTTAGATATTTTAAGTTTATGTTAGAATTATTTTAAGTTTAGAATTATTTTCTTAACTATAACAGAAATAAGAATTGAAAAAAAATGTACATTGTTTCTCTTTCTTCTCTTCTTCTCCTTTCCGCTATCCTCCTCGCTACTGCTTACATTCTCACTTTCGGATGAATCGCCCTTTGATTCATCGAATTTCTCGCTACGCTTGGAAGCAGTTCGTCTGGATCTGCTTGAAAGAGCGACGTCCTCGTCTTCGTCGGATTTTTCTTTGACGATATTTCGCGTTGGTGGACGACCGCGACCACGTCCACGACCTCGTTTCCCGGGTGTCTTGGCCGGTGTTTTTTTGGCGGGAGTTCGCCTCTTTTTGTTTGGACTGTAGTCCTCGTCGTCATTGGAATCATTGTCGGAACTCTCGTCTGAGCCGGAACCCTTTAGTTTGGTGAAAGATTTTCTTCGACCTTTGCGTTTATTTTTTTTCTCATCGGGCTTTTCCTCATCGTCGTCGTCGTCGTCATCGTCATCGTCCTCATCGTCCTTGGCGTCCTGGGAGTCGCCTTTCTCGGCTTCGTCATCTGAGGCGCTTGCTTCCAATTCAGATTCAGTTGGTTTTGCCTTGACAATTGTTGTTTTTGGTCTTGGTTTCGGATCCTCCTCCTTGTCACTCTCGCCGCTCGATTCTTTGTCGCTGGCATTTTCAACTGTTAATTCAAGACCATCAACCACCTCGGTGTTTTTTCCCAGGGTGCGTTTATTTTTGTCCTCGACTCCCGATTTTCCTGCTTCGTCCAATTTTCCCTTCTCGCCACTCTCTGCTTTGTCTGACTTTACAGCGGAATCCTGTCGAAAGTAAATTAATTAGCAATCGTAAATTTTAATTATTTATTTTTTTTTGAAGTAAATATTTAGTGTAGAATTTACCTTGTCTGCCTCGTCCTTGTCCTTGGGCTTCTCCTTATCCTCGCATGCAGAATCAGGTGCGTCCTGATTTGTTTCCATTTTGTCATCCTTCTCATCATCGGACTTTTCCTCTTGAGACTCTTCTTGTGCTTCCATATCGGCGCTCGATGCATTATCGGGATTCTCAGCATCGTCCGTTGATGATTTCAATTTTGCCTCTCCATTGCCCTGACTATTTTTGTCCTCGTCGACAATCATAGTGTTTCCATTTGCTTCGGGAATCATTGTCTCGTCCTTGGGAGTTGAGGATTGTTCGTCCATTTCACTGCGGGACTTTTTGTTTGGCAATTCAATTTTTTCGTCTTCAATGCAACCTTCACGCGGTCTCTTGCTCGATAATTCTGCAGATTTATCAATTGAATCTTTTTGACGTGTTGTGTTAGTCGAGGTCACATCCTGTCCAGTTTCACTGTGATCGGACTCCACCATGATTTAAAAAGCCACAGATTGTAAAGATGAAATCGTGGCTGAAAAAAATACAAATTTAGTTATTGAAAAATTCCAAAATAAAATTATATTCAATGCAAAAAATATTATATTCGGAAAAAAAATTGAAAAAAAAATATTCCAAACATTTTCACATTATAACTTTCAAATATTTCCCTCCATTTTATATTTATCGAAAATCGAACCTGAAAATAAACCAACTTCACAAGTATAAATCAACAAGAACGACAAAAGTGTTAGATTGAGCAAAAAAAAACCTCATAAATTATCACGAATGCACTATTTTAACATCAATCTATCAATTATTTATCCCAACCTTCGTAACCAAGCGTAAAATCGAATTTTCCGAAAAAAAAATTTTTTTTTCCTCAAGACCTTATTTTGTGGAATAGTATCAAAAAGTACTAAAATTCCTCTAGTTCGTTAAAACTTTCATTAAATATTCATTTTCGGAGCTTGTATTACAAGTTTCGGAATTATGGAAAAGGGAAATATTTCAGGCATTAAGATGCTTATTCCTTAAAGAATTTGTTGTCGCTAGATGACGCCAAAAGCAAGTTGCGCGTGACCCCGAGATTGATATCGTAAATATGTAAAATATTGCTGGATTAAAATTAAAAATATGAGTAGCGATCAAATAATTCACAAAATTAAGAAAAAAAATCCAAAGAAACATTATTTTATGAATAACACAATCGCGGCAAAAATTGTAGCATCATAACCCTTCGCACACACTATGTGGTAGCACAAATATTCAACATGCACATATACATACATATATAGCGACTTGATATTGATAAGCAAAGCTCTAATCGAGATATGTCTTCCATTTATATGTGAAAATTGATCAAATAAACTTGATTATATTTAGATTTTGAGATTATAAAACACGGAGTTATAATCGAAGAACATGAAGCACAGGGTCAAACTTGGCGTAGCTTGTGATTAATTAGTCAATATCGAAAACTATGTTTTTAGTGAGAAAGTAATGCCAAAGATAACTCTCGGGCTGTGTGGCGTGGCCTAATCAATTATTTCTTTATTATCCTACCTGCTAATTTTTCTTGATTGTTTTACTTTAGTCACAATAATTATAATCCTTGTCCGTAAATATTTACGTAATTATCACGATTTTATTGGTTCTCGACGTTTGCGCGGGCTGAATCTCCGGTAACGATGCGGCGGCCGTTGGCCGGTCTTTTCGGAACTTTTCGTATGTTTTCGGCATGCGTTGTTGGCCAAGCTGAAAACGCGTCGTCAACAATCTCGGGGGGCAAAAAAAAAAAAAACTAATGAAAATACTCACATTTAATATTCAATATTCCTTAGAATTGAAAGCACTTGGTGAATTTTCGTTTTATTTTTTAAAAAAATTATAACCACTTACTGAATATGATATTTTTAGGTAAATTACTCCACTCGTGTTTTCACTTGCAAAGACGTCAAATATGAAAGAAAAGTAGAGGTTAGGTTGGCTGCAATTTTCTGATTACGCGACGTTCACTTCAGAGCGGTGACTTTAGAATTGAGGTTGTGTTTGTTGTACATTTATTCGATTTTCTTAGTATTGGTGCGCATTCGTCATCAAGTCTAGTAGAATGTTTAATTGTGTTTAATATAATGTAGTACGTGACTGTCGTTTTTGATGTTGACTGTATAAAATCCAAGGGAACTATGCGGTAAGGCTGCGTCTACAATAGAAAAAAATAATGTGTAATTTGTAGTGTAATGTGTATTGTTTTTGGCATTGACAACTGTCAGGGGCAATTACACTATATATTACACAATTTTCTACACATTATTTTTTCTGTTGTAGACGCAGCCTAATGATTCGCGTTACAAAAGCTTTAATTTTGTCCTCGAATTCATGTGAGTATTTACTTTAAGTGTATTTAGTATACTAACATTTGACATTTTGTAATACGTATATTCGTGCTCGTGTGTATTTTTTAATCTTCACTGTGTATTATCTTTCTACTAATTTTTTGTTCTTTACATTTATTATTTTTTAAATATATTTACATTTTCTATTTTTTACATTCTCTACTTCTGCATTATATACAAATTATTTTAAAGTTTATATTAAGTCTTTATATTTATTTATTTTATATTTGTTTATTTATTTAAAATTTAAACATTTATCTGTTTAAAATAGATGAAATAGTGATTATTTTATCGAAATATGAAGAATTAAAAATTTTATTTTCAGCGGCGCTGTTTTTTTCAAATTTGGCATTTGTCCCGAAATGTAATCCAGTGTCTGACGATGAGATAAAACAACTGAAGGAACATCTTGAATCTTGTGGACGATTGTGTGTTTTAACAGGAGCTGGAATATCGACAGAATCTGGAATTCCTGATTATAGATCTGAGGATGTTGGTCTTTTTGCAACAAGTAATAGAAGACCGGTTTCCTATCAAGATTTTTGCAGGAGTGACAAAGTCAGAAGACGATACTGGTCAAGAAATTATGTCGGTTGGCCTAGGTGATTATGGTACAATTATACATTTAATTATTTATTATTTATACTATTATTTCGTCTGGAAAAAATTGCCTTTTTGGTTTTTTTGATCAATTTTATTGTTCCAGTATTTCCACGCAACCTGGAAACCTGGAAATATCAGGAAATTTTATAAACCTTGAAAAAATCAGGAAATTTTGATGAAAATCCTGGAAAATTGTTGTTTTCTAAAGTTTATGCGTTTATTTTTAAAATCTATAATTTTACTTAAATATTTCAAAATTAATTCAATTTTAAAAGAGTTGCGTTTACAATTTTCATAAGTAGATAAATTTCAAAAGGTCTTAATTTGGAATTTTGTAAAATTTTAATTTTGAATGGATTTCTTTAGAAATTTTAAAGAACGTAGATTTTTGAAAAATTTTAATATAATTAAAATTCTTCTGAAATTAATTCATTTTTTTAATATATATTTAATTAATTGTTAAAAATAATGGATTTATAGAAGAATTTTAGTTAAAAATACTGAAAAAAATTAATTTTCTCGTCAAAATTTGAGTTATCTTTATAAGTAGGTAATAAAACTCATCTACAAAATTCAATTATTTTCCAAAATTTTAATAAAATTCTTGGCAAAATTTCAATTATTTTCTAAAATTTTAATAAGATACTTGGCAAAATTTCAATTATTTTCAAAAACTTTCATCATTTTAATGCTTTTCAATTTCTATTTTAAAAAAATTTTCCAAAAGAATTCAATTATTTCAAAAAAATTATTTACCAATTTTTTAGAAATTTCTTTTCAATAATTCCATTATTTTCATAAATAATAATTTTTTTTTACAGATGGTCAATTATTTTAAAAAAACCTTTACTACAATTTATTTATTAGAATTTAAGTATTATTTTCAAAACATTTTTAATTGAATTTCTTGAAAGAATTAAATTATTTTCAAAAATTTTAATGAAATTCTTTGTCACAATTCAATTTTTTTTCAAAATAATTTAAATAAAATTCTTCGTAGAAATTGAATTAATTTCAAAAATATGTCAAAACTTATTTATTTTCAATGTCTATTATTTCAATAAAATCTCACAAAAGGATTCAATTATTTAAAAAGAAAGTTTTAATAAAATTCGCCTCAAGATCAATTATTTTCAAAAGTATCATTTTTAGCAGAAATTCAATTATGTTAAAAAATTTACAAAAATTCTCGTTAAAGTTTTAATTAACTTTATAAATAATAAAAAATTTTCCAAAATTCAATTATTTTCAAAAATTTTAATAAAATTTCCCAAAAGAATTCAATTATTTAACAAAAATTTTAATAAAATTCTTTGCAAATATTTAATTAATTCATAAATAACAAAAATTTTCAGAGGCATTAAATTATTTCAAAACTTTTATAAAATTCTTTGGAGAAATTCAATTATTTTTAATACAATTTTAATTAAATTTCTCGAAAAATGAGATTATTTTGAAACATTTTATTAAATTTGGAAAGATACTTTTAATAAAAAATTCTGTAGAATTAATTTTTTTGAAAAAGTTTGATTGAATTTTTTTTTTTAATTATTTTAAGTTTTTATTTTCTAATATAATATTTAATTGAAGAATTTCCAAGTAATCGAAATTTCGTAAAATTAAATTGTAAACAAATGGATTTGAAAATTCTCAAGAAACTTTATTTATAATATAAAATAATGTTTTTAGCAAGTTTTAATTATTATACATAAAACATGAAGAAAGCGATCGATATCGACATGTTTTATAATAACATTCTTATAATATAAATGTAGTTTTAAAAATCTGAAAAAATTCCGTTTTTTAACCTGGAAAATCTGGAAAAGTCTGGGAATTTAAAAAGAGCAAAAGCGTGGCAACCCTGAAATTGTTCTAAATTTTTTTAATTTTAGAATTCTTAGTTTTAATTTTCTCTTTCAGGTTTTCAAAATTCGTTCCTAACGTTACGCACAAACTTTTGAGACACTTGGAGGACAACGGACGTGTTAATTGTGTCATTACTCAGAATGTTGATAACTTGCATAGAAAAGCTGGGAGTCAAAATGTCATCGAACTTCATGGCACTGCTTTTAAAGTTATGTGTCTAGGTTGTGATCAAGTGATCAGTAGATATTATTTTCAAGAGTTACTTGACAAACTTAATCCTAATTTTACGTCAAATGACACGACAATTCGACCCGATGGTGATGTGGATTTATCTCAGGTAAAGATTCTTTTGCTGCTATTTTTAAAAATTTTGTTTACTTTATTTTTCTTTTTCAGGAACAAGTAGACGAATTCATTGTTCCGCCATGCGCCAATTGTCAAGGAATTCTAAAACCTGAAATCGTCTTTTTCGGGGATAATGTCACGAGACAAGTGGTGAATCAGGTGAAAAATGAAGTGGAATCTGCCGATTCTCTTTTAGTTCTCGGGACATCACTCACTACTTTTTCGGGTTATAGAATTGTTTTGCAAGCCGTAGAAGCAAAAAAGTCGATTGCAATCGTCAGCATTGGCGAAACGAGAGCCGATAATCACGCTAATGTTAAAATTCAAGGAAGATGCGGAGAGGTTCTTTCGAAAATTTACGAAAATCAACGGGAGAATGTAAGTTAATGATGATAATAATTAGTTTTCTATTTATAGCTAAACAAAAATTTTAAATTAACTACTTGTTTTAGAGTAGTTTATTAATTAATTAATAATACAATTTTAGTACTAATTATGTTACTAGATAAAATATCTATTATACTAATAAAATTCTATTCTTGTTGAAATTTATATACAGAGTTGTGTAAAACTACGAAATAAATTTAAAAACGAAATTTCCACTTCTCAATTAACATAATTTATTAAAATTATATTTTTCCATATAACTCTTTGTGCATTTTTACACTATATTCTATTTTCTTATTAAGGAATCGTTGAGCATATTTTTCATGGACGTTGACAAAAATAATATTAATCTATATTTTTCTCTCGGACTTGATGCAAAAAGATTACACAGATCATTTTTTTCATGTCAACTACTTTATCCTATATCACATGTGCAGAAATTGGTCTTTTAAGCTTTATAAATATAATAATAAGCTTGATAAATATATTAAGCTTTATAAACATTATATACATGCATTGTGCATTTTTCGTATTTTAATCGGAAGCATTGAGAGTTAAAAAGTTACAAAAATAAATTAACTATAAAAGAAAATATTTCTATTATTTGCGAAGAAAAATTGTACGCGTTATTTTTATATTTAAAACTCTAAGCTCTTGGGGAGGGATTTTTTAAATAGTAATTTTCTTAAAGGCCATACAGCATTATTGCGAAAAATTCTTAATAATTCTACTGTAAGATTTCTTTGGACTTATTCACATAAATTGCTGATAGAAAAAATACGCTATTTTTTTTTCTTTTACACGTAGATTTTTGTTTTGCTATTCTAATTTTTTTTACTTGATTTAATTAGTTCATATTGAGCGGCATCAATGGCACGTATTTATCACTGGGACGAAAATGGTATTGTGCGCACAAGCGATCTGATTCCGATTCTCGGTATCCATTTCTGAAAATTGAAAAATCAAGGATTGGAATATTTTTCAGCTCCACTTGATCCACTTTCCGAAAAATGTTTCACTTATTGTCGTATTTTATCGCAAAAGACGTTAATTCGTACGGACATCTGACAGTTAATGTTAAATGAAAATTGGATCAATTGGGGCTAAAGGATTAAAATTGCAGGGCTCGAACCAGTGAAAGTATTTAGAAATACGGACTTTACGGACCAAAAATGAAAAATTACGGACCATTTACGGACCAATTGCTGACAAAAATATAACCAGTCCGAGTCAAATAAGAGAACATTTTACTTAAAACCATAAATTAAATTTTTCATAACTATAAAACATGAAGAAATCGATAACTCCGAGTCTTCGACTCGAAGTGATCGATTTCTTCATGTTTTATAATAATTATTAATTAAAAATGACTGAGTGATAAAATCATCAATTCAATTATTATTTTCAAGAATTTTTAACTAAACTTCTTCTTTAAATCGATTATTTATAATAATTTTCGAAAAAGTTCTTTGACAAATTTTCAAATCCATTTGTTTACAATATTCAATTTTACGAAATTTCAATTCTTTGTAAATTCTTCAATTATAGTTAGAATGTAAACACTTTTAAAATAATACAAAAAATACGCAATTAAACTTTTTCAAAAAAAATAATTTCAAAATTAAATTATTTTTAAAAATTCACACTATATTGCTTTTAATATTTAATTATTATCTAAAATTTTAACTGAAATTCAATTATAAATCAGTTCTTATTAAAAAGTTCTCCAAGAATTCAATTATTAAAATACAAAAGTAGTAGATATTGAAAATCATTGAATTAAGGAAAGTTTTTAAAAATAATTGAAATTTTTCCAATAATTTTATTAAAATTTTTGAAAATAATTGAATTTCTGCAATCATTTGTAATTGCTCCAATATTCAATATTTTTTTAAAGTGTTTTTAACTAAAATTCTTTTATAAATCTAATAATAATAATTTAATAATTAAATTATTAAATAATAATTTAATTTTTAATAATTTTTGAAAAAGTTTCTTGAGAATTTTCAAATCCATTTGTTTATAATTTAATTTTACGAAATTTCGATTATTTGGAAATTCTTCAATTAAATATATATTAGAAAATAAAAACTTAAAATAATATGAAAAAAAATCCGCAATTAAAGTATCTCAAAAAAAAAAATTAATTCCACAGAATTGTTAGTTAAAAATATGAAAATTTCAAATTTTCAAAGACTTTAATCTGAAGCTTTTTCAAAATTCAATTATTTCTAAAAATTTATGCTCTAATGCTTTTAAAATTCAATTATAATCTAAAATTTTAACTGAAATCCATTTTTAAATCAATGTTTATGAGAAAATCCTACTAGAATTCAATTATTTAAATACAAAAATAAATAATTAAATGTGTCTTAAAATTCAATTTCCATAAAGAATGTAATCAACAAATTTTTAATTAACTGAATTCTTTTGACGAATTTTAATATAAATTTTAAGAATTTTTTAGAGAAAATTATAAATTTATGAAAACAATTAAATGTTTGCGTAGAATATTATTAAATTTTTTTTTAAATAATTGAATTCTTTTGGGAAATTTTATTAAAATAGTAAAATATTGAAAATCATTGAATTAGGAAAAATTTTAGAAAACAATTAATATTTTTGAAAATAATTAAATTAAATTAAAATTCCTGAAAATAATTGAATTTTGTCGAAGAATTTTGCTATTCATTTATAAAGATAATTCAAATCTTTACAATAATTTTTAAAAAAGTTTTGAAGATTATTGAATTCTGATGATAAATATTGTTATTTGTGAAAATAATTGAATTTTGCAAAGAATTTTATTCAAATTCCTGTAAATAATTATTGAATTTCGACGAAGAATTTTACTGCTTATAAACATAATTGAAATCTTGACGATAATTTAAAAAAAAGTGGTATTAAAAATAATTGAAATTCTGCAATGATCATTTATGAAAATAATTTAATCTCGGTAAAAAAAAACTTTATTATTTATGAAAATAATTGAATCTCTGTAAAAAAAAATTTATTATTTATGAAAATAATGGAATTATTTAGAAAAAATTTCTAAAAAAAATTGATAAATAATTTTTTTGTAATAATTGAATTCTTTTGGAAAATTTTATGAAAATAGTAGATATTAAAAATCATTGAATTGAGGAATATTTTTGAAAATAATTGAATTTCGGAGAAGAATTTAATTATTTCTAAAGATAATTGAAATTTTGATGAGAATTTTTAAAAAATTTTCGGATTTACGGACCTAGTTCGAGCCCTGAAATTGAGAAATATTTTTCTGCAAATAGACGAAAGTGAATGTGAATGTAGATGAAATTGAAATTGAAAATGAAAATGAAAAGGAAGTGATGAAAGTGAATTGTGTTTAATAGTATAGAAAAGAATTACTTTTGCCATTCAGAGCAAGGTCGTCGTTCCTTGAAGCAAATAACTTGAATGACATTGAAGAAAAGAGCTCCCAAAGTGTTGGCAACTTCGGTGTTTAAAGTTTGCAAACATCTTCGAAATTTCGCGTCGCAATCGCAATGCGATCGGATCAATGGAGATTTGTTGCAGAGACCTTCGATGCAATCCCCAGGTCCAATGGTCATTGGACATTGATCGTGTTCCCTGCAGCAAGCATCCTCCGCTGTATGTTGTCCGAGATCGTCGTAGGAAGCTGCTATATCACCAGGACCACACCATTTAGTGCCAGGGTAAATTAAACCGTGTCTTTGATTCTAGAAACGGAAAATAATTACCATTCACAGGCGTTTGGATAATTTCTGACAATTATTATTCGTGGTTATAATTTTTTTTTAGTTATTATATTGCCAAATTATTTAACACTATTTATTTTTTATTCACTTTTAGTATTTATTTAAATTTACTTTGAATTATTATTTACTTTGCAGGAAAAGGAGGATTAATTAACTTTAAAGAATGAGGATTAGTTGAGATAATACCGTGGAACTGTGAATGAATGAATCTTTGCAGGTTTCTTCGAGATCGGAAACAAGTTTATTGGACATTTGTCGAACTTTTTTGGGATCCGTTCCTAAGACCATTTTCTGAATAACACCTCTATCGGTGTAGAGTGTGCAAAAAGGTGCCACTGCATTTAATTCCACCATCCTCGACATTGTTTTATCAGCGACAAGGACACTTGCTCTCGTCCCGCCAAATAAAATTGTCATAAAACCAAACATTATTAGAATCATCTGCAATAAACAGATCCGTTAATTAACTTCCAATGGCACAGACGATTAATTAATGCAATAGAAATTTGATCTTGATTCGCGATTATCAAATTTAAATTTAAATTTTATTTATTTATTTTTTTTTACATCATCAAAATTGATTATTTGAATCAGTTTGAATATTTATTATTTTAATTTATTATCTTAATATTTATTACTTTAATTTATAAACTTAATATTTATTACTTTAATTTATTATCTTAATATTTATCACTTTAATATCTATTATTTTAATATTTATTATTTAAATATTTATTCATTATTGAAATATTAACTATTTAAATATTAGAAAAAGTTTGATAATTTTCTTTTTAATTCAAAAACTTTGAGTTAAACATTTTTTTTTACGATAAAATTTTTTTTTCACTTTTTACGCAATTTTACGCAAAAAAATGCTTCTTGAAAGGCGAAATATTGCGAGGTATGACGAAAAGCACTACGCCGAATTGTAATAGGATATAGCAAAACATTATACGTCAGTCTGTTTGAAACGAGCAGCGTTTAGTAAATCAAGAGCGAATGATCACCCAGATTACCCTGCGGGTGCCCTGGTTACTTGTAACGAGTTGGTTGATGGGTACAACGATTAAGTAAATCGTAAGGGTACTCGGAAATTTAATTGTATTTTCGTTCACTCTTGTCCTTCATTCTGGACATTTCGAATTTTTTCTACTTTTAATAAATCTCGATTTAAGAGAGAAAAAGAATTTTATATTGAAAATTAAATTCTAATTTGTCGAGAAATTATTTGTCAATTAATAGTATAATGAATTATTATTAAAAATTATAAATAAAATATAAAAAAGAAAAAATACAATTTTATAAAAAAAAGAAAATATACAATTTTATCAAAAAAAAAAAAATACTTTTAGTTTTCTAAAAAAATTCTACCAAAATTAAAACAAAACGAAGAAATATCTTTAAAGTTAAACTAATAAATGTTTTAAACAAATTTATTTATTAATAACGTAATAAACAAAAAATAAAATAAACTTGTCTATAATAATAAAAAATAATAAAAAAAAATACATTTAGTTTCTAAAGAAAATTCCAAAAATTAAAAACAACGAGAATTATATTCAAAATTAAACTTTAATAACTGTTTAAAAATAAGGGACAAGAGTTAATTAATAACAAGATAAAATAAGCAAAAAGTACCATTTTTTCTAATGATAATAAATAAACAATGAACAAAATACATTTAGTTTCTAAAACAATTTCCAAAAATGAAAATAACTAAGAAGAAAAAATTGATAAATTAAATTAATTTGTTTCCATTACAAAAAATACAAAATACAAAAAATACATTTAGTTTCTAAAACAATTTCCAAAATTGAAAATAACTGAAGAAAAAATTGTTAAATTAATTTGTTTCCATTACAAAAAATTCGTTATGGTATAATATTTTGTTAACAAATAATTTATTTTTTACAGAAGAACACAAATTAATTTTTCTAAATTAAAGAAAATTGAAAAAAGTGAAAGAAAAAAAATTTGAATTAAATTTGTTCTTCAATTACGAATATTACACATGCTTACCATTTTAGAAGAGATAAAATTTTTTTTATGAATTTTTCTTGACTTTTTGACCGATTTGCAAAAAAAAAAAAAAAATCCACACTATTGCACAATTTATTAGAAGTCAATTGAGGAAAAACGAATGCGCGGGACAAATCAAAGTGTAGCTAAATTGGCGCAGATTTATACAGCAACTGTGTTCGAAAAAGCTGCAGTGCGCAGCTTTTTCCACCCCTGACCTATTAATATGTTAATTTTAAGTTTAACATTGCCCACCACATTAATTTTGGTAATTAATTTTACTTTCGTTAATAAATATTAAACCAAAAACATTTCAAAAATAAAATAGACTCGAAGAAATTTTCTTTATTACAGTCGAATAAGATTGTGATGGAAAAATTTTCTTTTCATGAAAATATATTTTCTATATGAATTATTTTCTTTTACGTACTTTTAAATGTGTAGCGACGGCGATTATTTTCAATTCTCTCATAATTATTTAATTTATTCGGACAATAATAGAAATTAGTAAAATATTTTCGAGAACTATTAATGTTATCACTTCGACGTGCACAAACTTACTGATCGTTTAAGTGGGTTCTACAGGGATAATATATATATTGTAGATTTGTTCCAATATGTATGCATTAAGGAAAAACGAAGAAGGAATCAGGGAAGTTATTGTCGACGATTTTTTTTAAGTTTGGTGTTTAATTTTATGATCATTGGTTAATTTTATTTAAATTTGAATAAATTGAAATATTCACTTTTAGACAAATAAATTTTGGGTTAATTAAAATATTCACTTTTGGGAAATTAATTTTTGGGGAAGTTGAAATATTCACTTTCGGGAAATTAATTTTTGGGGAAATTGAAATATTCACGTTTAGGAAATTAATTTTCCAGTAAATTAAAATATCTACTGTCTAGGTAATTAATTTTTGGGTAAATTGAAATATTCACTTTCGAGAAATAAATTTTCGGGAAAATCAAAATTATTCTATTTCAGGAAAATAATTTTGGTGTAAATTCAAATATTCACATTCAGGAAATTAATTTTCGGAATAAATTAAAATATTCACTTTGAGAGTAAATTAAAATATTTTCTGTTGGGTAATTAATTTTTCTATAAAAACGGATTATTTAGTAATTCGTAATATTGAATCTTAATGCCGTTGATGATAATAATTATCGATTTAAATATATAAATAAACATTTAGGTGAAGAAGGCATTTTTCTTGAAAAGTGACAGAGACGATGAATAATCAACAAAATCGGAATCTTAAAAAGATTAATGTATTAAGAAAATATTTGTAAAAGTACACAGAATAATTTGTTAAATATTTACGTCTACGTTTAGCATATCACAATTTTAATTTTTAACATACAGACGAAAAAAAATTGTCTGTAATTTTAAATATTGTTTCTTAAAATACATAATCTCGACACTGTTCTCAGTTTTTACTTAATCTACAGTATATCTAAAATTTTTTTCCATTTTTCTCCATATAAAGAATTACGCTCTTAATTATTAAATCTCTTGGATTAAATTAATCGGATTTGATTACATTTAATAATTTAATAATTTAATAATTATTAAATTATTAAATGCTATTTTGTGTTAAATTTAAGGAAACCATTCGACTTCATTGTTTTCTATTCGACCATTAACGTCCTTAATGATATTTTCACCGGGTTTCGGAACGGACAATGTGGGTGTTGGTTCTGGTTTCCCCTCAGTGCCTGTGATTTTGTGATAGACCTTACTTCCAGCTTTACTGACCCATTCAACGCCATCGCCGAGTTTTTGACCAGCTTTACGTACGACATTACCAAAATTTTCAGCCGTAAATGTATTTGGATTGATATTTATGTCCAGGGAATTGTTTCCCGTTGGACAATTGGTTTGTGTGACAATACTCAAATCAAATGGATCGACATTGAAATTACTTAAAGATTGTCGTACTTTGTCAATAACAGATTTATCCAAATCCCGATATCTTGAGAGAATTGTCGCGCTTTTTCGGTGAAAGAATCCTAATTTTTGACATGTGAAGACACCGGCGTAGTTGGTGTAGTCCGTGTCGAAAACCACGTGCGACGCACTTCCGGCAACATCTAAAATTGAAGATTATGGACTTAGGAAAATTGAAATTCAATTATTTTTTACTTAAAATTGAATTTTTGATTTAAAAAAATATGATATTGAAATATTAAAAAAAATTGTTAAATGAATTAAAAAAATTATAGAGAAATATTGTGAATTTTATTCGGTTCATATTGCGGCGTAAAATTGTAGTGTGTAATCGATATTATGTTAATGAATATCTGGAATGCTTACTTAGTGGAAAACGAACCAACATACGACCTGGGGTGCTTGGTTCTGGGACTGATAATTCGCCAGTATAGTGATATTCATGTTTCAATGACGTTAATCCTGCACATTCACATAAATACAATTAAGGATAATTCATTCCACTTTGCCAACCATTTATCTCGTTAGTAACTTTGACAAGCTTTAAGGGTCTTTATTTTTTTTCTTTTCATCCATTAAATTCTTTTTTTCAATTCGCCCATTCACTCGAAAGTTTTTGCGTAAAAATTATTTATTACTACTCACTGTTTTATTGTCTTAATATTTTTATTTATTTATAATCAGTAATTTATAATTTTAGTAATCTGTATTAATCTATATTCAAAATTGTATTTCGGTAATCTGTTCGCAGTTTGAAGTTAGTTTTTGTTTGCTTCTTTGTCTCTAAACTATTATAATAATTTTTCTTCTTAAATGTTATCAATTTTTAAATTAATGTACTGAAAATCATTGAATTCTAATTCTTGCAAAGTAGTTATCAAAAAATTTGTAAATACTTGAATTCTTTCGAGAAATTTCATTAAAATTGCATTGGAAATAATTGAATTCCCGCAAAGAATATTATTTGTGAAAAGAATCGAATTCTTCCAAAGAATTTTATGAAAATTGTAGGTACTGAAAATAATTTGTTTTAAAGAATTTATTTGAAAATACCGGAGTTTTTTAAAAATTTTTAATAAAAATTTCTGAAAGTAATTGAATTTTTTATGAAGAATTTCTTTTAAGTTTTATAAAATAATCATGTATTATTATTAATTGTAATAAATAATTTTATTATTAAATTTTATTAAAATTATTGATATAAAATTAAATTCCTTTAAATAATTTTATTAGTTTTCATAAATAAATTTTTTTTTAAAGAATTTTTTTAAATTTCATGAAAATCCTAATGTAGTTTTATATTATGAATTTTAATTAAAATTTTTTTAAATAATTGAAATTTACAACGAATTTTTTCAACAAATTTTGAGAATAATTGAGTTTTTAAAAAAAAATTATTACAATTTATAAAAATAATTGAATTCTCGCGAAGAATTTTACAATTTATAAAAATAATTGAATTCTTGCGAAGAATTTTACAATTTATAAAAGTAATTGAATTCTTGTGAAGAATTTTATCAAAAATTTTGAAAATAATTGAATTTAATCGAATAATTTTATTAAAACGTATAAAAATAATTTATTTTTCTTAAGAATTTTATAAAAACTGTTAAAAATAATTTAATTTAATTAATATGTTTGAAAAATAATTGTATTGTTTCAAAAAATTTTATTAAAATTATATTGAAAATAATTTTAATGGGTGAATTGAAAAATAAATTTACTTCTGATTTTTTAATGTATATTTTAAATTTTGAATTGAATTTGCATTTTTTTTTCATTAAGTGAAAGATAAAATTCAAAGTCTCTCTCACCTAAAACAGGAACATCGGAATCTTGAGTGATTACATATTCTCCAGGTTCTTCGCCACGAGTGTAATTATAAGAAATACATTTACTGGCTGTTGATGTTTTTTGAATTACATACCAAACACCAAGGAACTGAAAAATAAACACAGTAAATTATTTATTGTTGTCTTATAATTATTTTTGGGATTTTTATTTTGAAAAAAAAATTAAATTTAGAATAAATAAAATATGAATAAAAAATTTATATTTTGAAAATAAAAAATTCTTTACCTTGCTCATTTGAAATCCTGTAGCTGGTTCGACATTCGGACAATTTCCTAAATTGTACGAATGAGCATCGATTTGCACCCATGATGCGAATATTACGCAGAACACCAGAATTATTCTGTTTAAAAAATAATCTTTATTAATAATTAATATTGTATTAAAATTGTACAAATAATTTTACAAATTTATAACAAAATTGTATAAAATAAAAATTCAAATTGTCAATTTGTAAAATTGAATAAAATAATTTGTCTTTTGTCCAGAAGAGAAAATACAAATTGACATGGGAAATTGAAAAATAAGAGGAAATAGATTTTATTTCTTCAAATAAAAAAAGTACGATTTTTAATTAGATTGACAAAGTATCTTTATTGAGTCATCCTAACACAATAAACTCATGAGTGTGGGAATTTTAGAATAACGAATTAAGTTCAAAAATGACGAATTTCAACTGAAAAAAACAAAGAAAGGACTTTTTTTAACTGAAACTAAAAAATTATCTCCAATTTATTATTGTATTATTTTTACAGAAATTTTCATTTTTAATTGAACACATTAATTGATCTAGATGACCCCTCTATTTAAAAAAGAACCGTGTTGACATCAAAACAGCTTTGATAATCATTATAACCGATGGCGTGAAGGCCAAAATCTTTTATTACCATCAAGAATTAAAATAACACTCATCAAATAAAAAAAACGATTTTTTACTTTTTTTATTTCTACTCTTTTAATACAATTTGAATTAAAAATATTCCATAAGAAGAATAAATGTAACAAGAAAATTGAAAAATGGTAAAAAAATACTTATTAGTTTCATATTTTCGAAAATGTTAAATAAAAAAATTAATTTTGAAACAAAAAAGTAAAAAGTATTTACTGTTTAAAGAAATATTTTACTTTAAATATTTTACTTGATGGAAAAATTGTTTAAATTTTTATTGTTTGGATAGAAAATGCTTGAAAGAAAGCTTAATAATTGAGTAGAAAAAAGAAATGACACGGAATGAGTCATTAAGAAGTAATTAATAAAACATTATCTTTAAAATATTAAAACTGAATTGGCATGAGTCATTTTTTCTTCTTGGAAAATTAGTTTTCAGTTAAGAAATAATTAGTAGACGGTCGTAAAAACACAGTTGAGAAATTTAATTTTTATTGTATACTCACTTTGAAGCCATTGCTCCTTTCCAGAGTTCTCCGGTCTTGTTACTGAACTTGTAAACAGAACTTTCAACGGAGAAGGTATATTTATACAACTCCCCCACTAAGACCATATAATTACAGTTTTCGCGCAGCCACTCTTAAACACACGTGTTTTTTTTTTCAAAAAACGAAAAACAGTTTCGTTCACGCTAAACATGTTTTCTCAAATTTTATGTAAGAATAAAACAGAATGCTAAAAAAAAACAATATTAGGGAATTCTATTTTTCCAGGATAATCCATTTCTTCTGAATATAATCAGAATCTAAAATATTCTGAAAGGAAACATTTTTTAAAAAATAGATTTTACCATTTAAAAATAGATTTAGACAATTAGTAAAAAAAATAATAAAAATTTATGCAAACTTTGAAAAATTTGCATTTTAAAAAATGTAAAATTTAATTTTTATTTTACTGTATTGCAGGGATGCAATAGTTTATTGAACTTGAGATAAATCAAAAAGAAAATTTATTTTGAAGTCAAATGTGTCATATATGTTTAATAACTTTGATGACGCATCGAGTTCAGTTAACATCATTAGATTCTACGAATATCATTTGCTTCAATTCCTCTATCTCGTTTGTTCAATAATAAAACCTTCAAGTGCAATCATGATTCAGTTGTAATAAAATAAGAAATTCGCAAATTTTGTTATTGACAATCAAAAATTTGTTTTTATAAAATCCGAAATAGAATTCGAAAAGTGGAAAATCCGAAAAAGAAAACTGAGAAGAATTTACAATCACTGTATTATAGAATGAATTTTATATATTTTATGTATAAAAGTACAAATACTAAGAATTAACTTATAAAAATGTACCTTTTTCTTAAACAATATTTACATTGTAATTCATTTAAAAATTGTCCCATTACATAAACGAAGACTATACTCGATAAATTTTAAGTTTCATTATATGCAGCATTTTTTAAAGCTAGCACTTCTATTGTAAATTTCACCTTCGGTGAAAATCAATTTAATTAAGTTAGTAATTCAAAAAACATGTTTTTTTTTGTTTTTTTGAGCAGTGCCAGCCAATACATAAAACAAGTTTTTTTTTTTAAACTTATCCTCATCTTCAAAATAGAAATAAATTTAAATTACTTTCCTTACTTTTTTGTATATATAAAAAAATGAAAAAATGTATTTATGAAACTTGTGTCTCCCTTATTACTATTTTAAATACCTAAGAATATCACTTAAAATAATTAAAAATAATTATTTCCCGCATTGATTTATGTTTATAACAATGTCTATACTCGATAAATTATGTAAAAGTCTACTAAAAAAAAAGAAAATTTTGGAAAGAAGAATATAAATACATTTTTATAAGTAATTGGAATAACCTAACTTCTTAAACGAACGGTATTTTGGCTTCTTTGAATTCGCACTCAATGTCCTCGAAAAATGAATGCTGAAGTACAGCTCGTGCCGATATTCTGTGCGCTGGATCGTAGGTCAACATCTCTTGCAATAAATCAATTCCATCGACGTCCAAAACTTTAACGTGTTCCTCCAAATTATTTGTCTTCCAATTTGGAAATGTGGCCTTGTAATCCGAATATTGTGATACGCCTGGCCAAATTTCTTCAGTCGGCGTTTTCAAAACACTGTAATAAGAAAAAAAATGAAAGTGAAAATTATTTTGCAATATTTAAAAAGAGAAAAAAAATCATGAAAACTTTTGATTTCTTACCGAAATATTCTGAATAATTGATCGATTTCGCTGTCACCCTGAAACAGAGGTTTCTTTGTTGCCATTTCCGCAAAAATACAACCGATACTCCATATATCGATGGCACACGAATATCTTGTGGCACCGAGAAGAATTTCTGGTGCCCGATACCAAAGTGTGACCACTTCGTGAGTATAAACTCTCACGGGTATTCCAAATGCTCTTCCCAAACCGAAATCAGCAATTTTTATCACACCCGATTTGTCAACGAGTAAATTTTGTGGTTTTAAATCTCGATGCAATACTCTGCGTTGATGACAAAAAAGAATGGCTTTTGTGATCTGAAAATGTTATATTTTTTTTAAGTATTTCAATATTATAAATAAAATTAAGAAAGTAAATTTAAATTAAATAAATTAAAAATAAAGAAATAAATAAAAATTAATTAATAATAATAATATTGATTCTATCACTCGGTTTTCAAATTAATTAAATGTTGAAGTTAACGAATTAAAAATTAATTAAGTAAATTAAAAGTAAATACATAAAAATAAATAAATTAAATAAACATTACAAATAAATATTTAAAGTATATTTCGTGTATGTATTTTCATTAATTTTTTTTTAATTTTTAAAATATGGAAAATACAATTTTTAATTAATAGGCCTCGGATCGACTTTAAGGTGCAAAAAAAAGTCGCTTTAGTCGATTTAAAATATAAAAAAGTCTAAAAAAGTCGTTTATTTAATTCAGTGTCGTCACAAAAATTTTATTTTGTATTTTCTGATCTTTCACTGATTTCTAAATTCTTGTTTGTTTTTATATGGGAATAAAATTTTCAAAAACTCTATTTAAAACCTTCTGAAATTTAATAACTTCTAATAATTACAACTTTATTCTCTTAAAATTCAATTATTTTCTACAATTTTTAATCAAACTTCTTCTCAAAATCAATTATTTTTAATAATTTTCCAAAAGTTCTTAGAGAATTCAATTATTTAAATACAAAAATTTATTTTTTTATAATGATTGTAACTGTCTACGTTTTTTAATTTATTAATTAATTTTCAAAAAATTATAATAAAGAAATTCTTAAAATTAATTTTTCAAAAATATTTTTACAATGGTTTATAAATATAATAGTTTTTAAATATTATATATGTTAGGCTCAAAAGCCGAAAACGGCCAATGGCCGGAAAAAACAGCCAAACCTAGTTTTGGCAAGTGCAATTTTGCCAAAACTAGGTTTGGACGTTTCACTTCGGCCATTGGCCGTTTTAAATTGACAAAAATAGTTTTGGCAAATCGACATTTGCCAAAACTAGGTTTGGACGTTTCATTTCGGCCATTGGCTGTTTTAAATTGACAAAACTAGTTTTGGCAATTTGACTTTTGCCAAAACTAGTTTTGTCAATTTGACATTTGACAAAACTAGGTGAGGCATTTCAAATTGTGAGAAAGACCGCTTCGTTATACAATAGGAATATATTAATTAAAAAATGTGTCATTGATTAATACTATTTACAATAAGATGAAATTTCTCTAACAAAAATCCATTGATATTTTGCACATAAAAGTTAATTAAAAAAACTTTTTTAACACTTATTTATTTTTACACAGACTAATTTATCTTTACACAGGCTAATTTACCTTGTTGACGATTTCTTATTTCATACACACAATTATTCAATACAGAAACAATATGTGACCTGGTCTATGAAAAGGGACCTTACGTGCGAAAACAAGTTTTCGAGAAAACAGCAGTTAAAGTTTAACTTAGAAAAACGCTTGTAACTTTTTTTAATATTAATATTTTTTTATCAAGTTAGGCTTATTTTCTTTACCGTGGATTACAGTATCAAAATAAAAAACATACAAGTAATGACAAACATTTTTTAATAATTGTTTATATAAATTAATAACAAACTCCCCAAACATAGAAAAAATAATCTAAGTTTTCAAAATAGCAACAATAAGTACATGCTAATTCTAAAGTTAAGTTAAGTTAAGTTAAATTTGATTGGCACTATACTGGCTTTATGCCTGTATATCCGGCCATGACCTGGTGAGTGGATGAGGCTTAACATCTGTGAACAGAAGTAAAAGGTGTCGCCGTCCGGGCGCGCGGAGGTGCAACCGGAGATCCAAGATGGGTCCCCGGTTGAACCACCGCGCACCCGTAATGAGACACGGTGGAGGAGAGAGCGAAATTTAAAAAGAGAATAAATGAAAGATAATTAAATAAGTAATAATAGTAATTAAATTAATTTAGATTTTTATTTTAGCGCGTTTTAAGAATCTAAAAATGTGAGAAACAACCCTGGGGGTGGGATTGGTAAGAAATTGAACGCAACTAAAAGGAGGGGGACATTTTAAAGCTCTCGAAAGAGATTTTATTAAGTCCACCCGAAGAGCATTGAATCTGGGACAGGCCCACAATATATGGTCTAGATCTTCTTCTATATTAGGACAGTGTGGGCAATCGCCCGACTGGATGTAATTCTTTCTAGCAAGACTCGCGTTCAGGTTGTAGTGATTAGCTCTCGCGCGGCATATTGAAACGATCCATAGTCTGCGAGCTGTAAAGTTCGCAAACCATGGTTTTTTACGCGGTTTGTAATAAAGTTGGGTATAATGAATACCCTTGTTTTTACCTACATCTTTAAAGAAAGAGTTACAACTGTCGAATAATTGTTTTTTGGCGAGGCAAAAGAAGTCAGAAAAAGGGAGAGTTATGTTAACTAAATCTGGGTTGGCAGTTGCGTCCTTGGCCGCAATGTCCGCTTTTTCATTTCCTTCAATACCTGAATGACCTGGAACCCAAACAAGAGTTGTTGGACGATTCAGGTTGTTGAGTATTCTTAATCTATTTCTAATTGCAAATATTATGTAAGATTTTATTTTGTATGTATTTTTTGAAGCTAAATTGTTGAGGACACTAAGAGAGTCTGAAAAAATAACTGTGTTAGAGAGATGAGAATTGATTATATAATCTAGGCAAAATAAAATTGCAAATGCTTCTAATGAAAAAATTGACGAGTGATCTGAAATTTTAAATTTGGAAGTTAAATTTAGAGAAGGGCAGACAAAGGCGCAACCTGCCAAGTGGTCCATATCAGATTTGGAGCCATCAGTGAAGAAAAGTGTGTGATTGGGGAAATTAAAGTTAATTAAGTCCTTAAATACGATGGATGGATTACATGAATTTTGTAATGAGTGACCCCAGTTAAGGACAATCTGGGGAGTAAATGAGTGGTCCTCAAAGAGGAACTCAAAGTAAGGGTCAAGGTCCTTACTTCTAATTAATTGGCTGTAAATTTTTGATTTCTCATATGCGATTAAAAGGGGGTAGTTAAATTTTACATTTGAATCATTGGTAACGCGAGAAAGCTCTGGAAGTTTATTATTTAATGGATGAGTTGAATTTGAAAAGACTCTGTACAGATATTTTTTAGCAAGGAAGTTAAATCTTGATCTTAAAGGGGGTTCACAACATTCAGCTAACATTACATTAATAGGAGTGCTCTGTCTATAGCCTACGGCTAGTCTCAGAGCTTGATTACGTACTTTTTCTAAACGGGAGAAATTTTTATGAGATTTAAAATTGGAAGCTTGTGAACCATAATCGATAGGACTTCTAAGTAATGAATCATAAATACGGAGGAGCAGATGTGGGTCCGCTCCCCACCAAGTGCCTCTAAGAACTTTTAATACATTTAGAATCTTTCTTCCTTTGTCACATAGATAGTTAAAGTGAGTATCGGAAGAACCTGATTCATGAAAATATACACCAAGATATTTAACTGTGGGAGATGGTTTAATAACTATTTCGTTTAAGGTTAGAAAAAGATTAGGGTCTTCTGAATTAATCTTTTTGTTACTAAAGATGATATATTTAGTTTTAGCTGGGCAAACTTCCAGACCCTTATCGGCCAAAAATTCAGAAATTATGTTAAGACAATTTTGAAGAGAAGTAACAATTTGATTGAGGTCAGGGGAGCGACAAGTGACGGATAAGTCATCCGCGAATTCGTACAGTTCACAGTCTGCAGGAATGATGGTGTTGAGGTTTCTGGTGTAAATTGAATAATTGATTGGACTAAGTATGCTACCTTGTGTGAGGCCAACCGTACTGGTTCTCGGGCCTATAACTTCGCCGTTGATCTTGACAAACATATTCTTGCATTTAATTGAATTATATATAAAACGAGCTATTGACTCAGAAATACCAATTTCTTTAAGATCTTTCATTAAAATGTTTGGAACCACACTAGGAAAAGCCCCCTTTATGTCCAGAAAAAGTGCACCCGTGAATTCGCGTTGTGCTAAACCCGTCCAAATCTCAGTGGAGATCAGAGAAAGATTATCCGTGCAGGATTTACCTTTTCTGAAACCAAATTGATTTGGACTGAGGATCTTATTACGTTCGATAAGCCAGATAAGTCTGTTGTATATTAATTTTTCAGAAATTTTGAAAAGGCAGGATGCTAGGGAAATTGGGCGAAATTTACCTGGTGAGGATTTTGGAAGGAAGAAAATAAGGTAATTATTCCAAGAAGAAGGGAAAACGCCATTTGAGATTATTCTGTTGATAATTGATAAAAGAGTTGATAAAGCTATGTCTGGAAAATGTTGGATAATATTGTAATCTATTTTATCAAGACCCGGGGATGATTTAGTTTTACATGATTGGATAGCTTTTGACAATTCGAAAATAGTAAAAGGGGCTTCTAAAAATGAATTTTTGTCAAAATCAACGGGAAAGTCGTCATGGAAGACAGTAGGTGGATAAAGTTCGTCAATAAGTGAGTGTAGTTTATCCACAGTCTCCTTGTCTGCCGAGCATGAAGAAGAGGAGGGTTGTGTGTATCGATTTTTAAAAGATTTAATAACAGACCAAACCTTTGTTAAAGGTGTGTGTCTGTCTAAGGAATCGCAAAATTTTTTAAAAGATTGGCGTCTGGCTTCGCTAAGAGTACGCTTAGCTACAGCTTCAGCCTTTTTATAAGTAAGAAAATTAGGGTAGTTTGAGCATTTTTTATAATTTTTTAAAGCTAATTTTCTGTTTTTTATT
The DNA here is from genome assembly GCF_015476425.1 of Leptopilina heterotoma. Lineage (NCBI taxonomy): Eukaryota > Metazoa > Arthropoda > Insecta > Hymenoptera > Figitidae > Leptopilina > Leptopilina heterotoma. Next base: position 1,206,235 of record NW_025111185.1, on the reverse strand, counting down.
GCTTCGTCGCAATCGTTGTCCCACCAAGGCGCAGGAACAAACGGTTTTTTAGAAGAGGGGGAATTTTGTCTTGTGTTAGGTGAAGTTACGCGTTGGGGGCAAATTGTATTAATTGTCGTGTCTACAAGGTGTACAAACTGATCATAGTCAGAAATAGGGCTATCTGTATTGAGGGTGTTTAGATTTGAGTCTATGGATGAATGGAGTTCAGAAGAAAAGAGAGGCCAGTCTATACCTCTCAAATTATATTTATGTGATGTAAATTTGGAAATAGGTATTGTAATGCCTAAAGATGAGAATATGGGAAAATGATCACTGCCTAAAGTGTCATTGTGAACGCTCCAAGAGGAGGACGTGAATAAATTGGAAGAGACAAGGGTGAGGTCTAAGACTGAGCCAGGATTTGGTGGGCGGCCTACTAAAGTAGGTGTTCCATTGTTTAGAAGGATAAAATCTGTAACATCCAATTCGTCACATAGGTTGCGTGCATTCGGACAAACATGGGAGCTACCCCATAGAGTGCTGTGACAGTTAAAATCCCCCCCTATAAAAACCGTCTTGAAGCCCGAGTTTTTAATAGAGTTAAAAAATTTTTTCCAGTAGGAAGGAGGAGTTAATTTACCGGGGACTCTATAAACCGATACTATCAAAAGTTTACCTATGGAGGAATCAATTGAAACAGCGAGTGTTTCAAGTTCATCCTCGCGAGTAAAAATAGATCCAATTTTTGAAAAAATTAAGTTTTTGCGAATTGCAAAAGCAAGGCCACCGCCTTTGTTTGTTGTTCTATCTGATCTAATAATGTTAAATTGTTTAAGTATATTGAAATTAACGCGCTTTTCAGGCTTCAAGAAGGTTTCGCAGAGGAGGAGAATGTCGAATTTGTTTGAAAGTTTGTGAACTTCGGGTGTCTTGTTAGAGACACCACGACAGTTCCATTGCAGAAGATTTAATTGGGAAAGACTAGCCATTTTTGTGGGCTGGAAGAGCTAACAAAGAATGGAGGCTAGTCGTAATGTTAGAGAGAGTTTCTAAATTTTGTTTCGTAATTTCTGGTGAAGAGTTGGAAGAAATGTGAGTGATATGTGTTTTTAGTAGTGAGAGGAAAGAATTGAGTGATTCTACGATCTGGGTGTCAGAGTTAGGTGTGTGTGATTGAGTCGGGGTAGGAGAAGGAGAGGTAGATGAAGGATTCGAAAGAGCAAAACCGTTAGGCATGGAGATCTCGGATCTGCCATTGTTCCAGTTTGCAGCGAAGAAGGTTGAAGAAGAAGAGTTTTTTGGTGTTCGGTTTGTGTGAGAGTGTGGTGCTTTGTTTGTTGTCTGTTGAGAATGGTTGTTGTGAACTGTTGTCGCTTGAGAGAATAAACGTTTTTGGAGGTTAGAATTTTGTGTGAAGGTTGAAGAAGGGGCAGGTTGATCTGCCAGATCAGGAAAGTCGGAGAAGTTAAAAGCGTCCATGCGACGAGTGTTTCTTTTTGGTTTGAGGATTTCCTTTGCTTCGTCAAAGGACATTTTATGTTGAGTTGCGTAGTAGCGAACTTCTTTTTGAAACGTGAACTCTGGACATTGTTTTGACGAAGGTTTGTGTGGACCGTTACAGTTTGCACACCTTGGGGGGCCTGACGCGTTGGTGCAAGGGTTGGTATCATCATTGTGGGGGGCTGAACCGCCACATTGTTGGCATCGAGTTTTTGACCTACAGTGTTTGGCTATGTGACCAAATCGCAGACAATTCATGCACATGCGTGGGTCTGGAATGTAGGGGCGTACTGGAGATGAACCTTTATAAATTGACACACGCTCTGGAATGGTAGTTCCTTGAAAAGTAAGAAGGACGGTGGTAGAGGGTTCAAACGTAACTGTGTTTTTCTCGTCAATTTTTCTGCGGTTAAACCTCAGGGCATTGATAATTTTACAATCCTTACCGTAGTTACCAATAATTTCCGCGTTCTCTAAAATCTCTTCCGTGGAGATGTCTAGCCCGATATTGTTAATTATTCCCTGACACGTGACGAAACTCGATGGGATTATAGCTATTAGACCTTTTGATTTAAGAGTCGGATCAGAAACAATTTGGTTGGCTGCTCTGCCACCATTCATGATAACTCGGACTTTTCCGCGACCGCTTGGGTAAATTCCAACAACTTTACCGGGATAAAGATTGTGGATGATTTTACCGACTGACACATGATTCAGGTCTTTCGACGCATCGTTTGATTTGGGATCGCGCTGTAAGAAAACCGGGCAATTTCCCTTATTAGAATTTTCGTATTTGACGAGTTTGACTTCTTTTTTACCTGTCTTCTTACCGGATTGATCTGCACGCACTGTGTTAGGGTCAAGAGGCGGTTTGAATGGGTCTGGTTGATTCTCACATTTACGTTTTTTGTCTTTTGTTGTTTGTTGTTTTTTGTCCGAATCTAGGGACGATGTTGAGTTTGTCCGCGATCGAACATTTTTTGACGATTGTTGTTGATAATACAATAAATTTCTTGCAGCTCTCTGCTCCTCCGTCTCATCGGAGAAATCCATTCGGAAGTCTGAATTTTCGCTAGAGGCCATGCCTCTGCGATACGCGCGCTCAGCCACGAGGCTGGCTAACCTAAAAGGAAACGAACTACTAATAAAAGGGTTAGTACACTATGAAATAGGTACAATAAGACACGATGTGTCTTTAAAAGGGATCCCGGTTTTAATCGCGTACAATAATGAGCACCACTGAATTAAATAAAGCCCGTAAATCTATATATATTTCGTAAGCAAAATAACGCGTCCGCTCGGTAACGCATTCCTTACGGAACTCCGCTAATTCTAAACAAATTTCCTATTAATACGGCGGTCTTTCTTTTTCTATTCTTTCTTTCTTTCAATTTCTCACAATTTGAAATGCCTCACCTAGTTTTGGCAAATGTCAAATTGACAAAACCAGTTTTGGCAAATGACAAATTGACAAAACTAGTTTTGGCAAAATTTAAATTGACAAAACTAGTTTTGGACAAATTTAAATTGCCAAAACTAGTTTTGGCAAATGTCGATTTGCCAAAACTAGATTTGTCAATTTAAAACGGCCAATGGCCGAAGTGAAACGTCCAAACCTAGTTTTGGCAAAACTGCACTTGCCAAAACTAGGTTTGGCTGTTTTTTCCGGCCATTGGCCGTTTTCGGCTTTTGAGCCTAACATATACAATTGAAAAATTTCCAAAACAATTAAATTTCTTAAAAGAATTTTTGTATAATTAAAAAAAAAATTTTTTTTTCAAGAATTTTGATTAAAATTTTTGAACATGATTGTCATATGTTATTAAAATGTTAAAAATAAATGTAAACAATTTTAATGTTTTTTATTTTTTGTATGTATGTATTTGAATTTTTTGAAATTTGTAGTTGAAAATATCGAAAATAATTGAATTTTAAAAAATTAGAATGCAAAGATTCTAAGAATTATTTTCTTTAAAAATATTTTTAATATAATTTTTAGAAGTTAATTTTCATTAATAACCATTTTTAAATTTACATTTGAAGATTTTTCATTAAATTTTTGAGAAATCAATTATTTTCAAAAATTTGCAATTAAAATTTTTTAAAAGTTGATTTTCAACAATTTTTATAAAACGCTTTGAAAAAAATCAATTATTTTCAATTAAATTTTACAAAATTTCAATTATTGAAACTCTTTTTTATTGTAAATTTTGAAAATTTATTTAGTATTTATAAAAATAGTTGAATTGATTCGAAGAAATTATTAAAATTTTAGGAAATAATTGAATTTTATGGAAATATTTGAATTCTTCCAAGAAATTCAATTAAAGATGTTTTGAAAATAATTTAATTCTTGCAAAGAATTTTACTATTTATAAAAATAATTAAATTCTTGCGAAGAATTTTACTATTTACTATTTACTATTTATAAAAATAATTGAATTTATTAAAAATATATTAAAATTTTTTTTAGAAATTGAATTCTTCCGAGGAATTTAATTAAAATTGAATTCAATTTCAATTATTTTCAAAATTTGCAATTAAAATTCTTCAAAAGTTGATTTTAAAAAATTTTTATAAACACTTTGAAAAAAAATCAATTATTTTCAATTAAATTTTATAAAATTTAAATTACGATTGAAACTTTTTTTAATTGTAAATTTCGAAAATTTAATTAGAAAATTTATTAATAAGTTGCATTTTATAAAATTATTGCAATATTTGGAAGAAAAGTCGAAAAAAGTCGCATTTTTTGTAAATAGTCTAAAAAAGTCGATAAAATTATAATATCCGAGACCTGAATTAATGAAAATTAGGAAGTTTTAGAAAAACAGTTTATTTACTTACTTGATACAAGTAACATTTGACTACTGAAGGATTCATAAGTTTTCCACTGCCTAACGTATCCATATATTTTTTCAAGTCCATCGTCAAATATTCGAAAATCAAATAAAGTTTTGATTCCTCCATCAATACATCTAATAAGCTGACAATATTTGGGTGCTTAAGTTCCTTTAAGAGAGAAATCTCCCTTATTGCTGTCGATGGAATACCCTCGTCGTCACTTTCCAAACGAATTTTTTTCATTGCAACTATTTCACCAGTTTTTTTATGTTTACCTTTGTATACAACGCCATAGGTTCCTGAAAACGGAACATTTTCCATCATTTACCTAAATTCTTTCAATTTCACGATTTTCACCAATTTTACATATAATTTACATAAAGATCGTAAAAATCCTTCTAATTTTCCATTTTCCTTCAATCCCTAATTGAAGGGATTGAAGGAAACCGAGGAAAACGAAAAAATACAACTGACAAATAACCTCTAAAGTGTCCAATGTTTTAATGTATTTATTTTTCACATAAAATTTCAATTCGACGTTAAGTTTTTAGGGAAAATGAATAGATAGTCGTCTGATAAAGAATAATGTAAGAAAATAATTTGTAGGGGAGAAAGAAAAATATTTTATTTATTATAAATTTGATAATGCACGCGTGATTATGAAAACAGACAAAGCAATTTACAAACCTTCTCCAATTTTCTCGATTTTCAGGAAATTCTCCATGATGACTGGTTCTTAATTCACTGATCACAAGAAACACAAATTAATAAAGCACTTAACTAACGAAAAATTTATTACGCGAAATTCCTCTACGGATATTTACTAGACTCGAACAAACTTTTAACTTCAACGGACAAATTTAAACGTCCTTACAACTGAACGGCCATATTGATAAACAAGTTTGAAATTAATACTAATTTTCTAAAGCGACACTGCGATTGGTTGAAAACACGAAATTTGCAAGCTGCTTTCGTGGAAATTTACCTATCAGCTGTCACAAAAAATAACACCTGCTCTCTTCTTGCTTGTATCAGTCACCAATCAGAGGCGAGCTTTGAACGGAAACTCTCTTAATCGCGCGCGATTATTTAAAACTAGCAAATTATTTTTTTTTATTATTATTTTGTAAATTAAAAAATTTTATATTTTTGAGAATAAATATCAATCCACTTATTAAATATTCTTGTTTGTTATTCAAAAACAATTTTTATTTATTATTCTCATAAATAATAAAATTCTTTAGAGCAATTGAGGCCTTGGATCCAATAACTCGCCCGACGCTTAGAGGAACGCGCAACTGCCAGTCAGTGAGCAGTGAGCGCCTCTGGGCCACTCACTGCTACCCGACTGGTATTAGCGCGTGCCTTCGAGCGTCGGGCGAGTTATTGGATCCAAGGCCTCAATTTAATTAGTTTCAATACAATTTTAATAAAATTTCTCGAAAGAATAAAATTATTTTTAAAAATATTAATTAAATTCGATTATTTTTAACAATTTTAATATAAATTAAATTATTTTCAACAATTTTGATGAAATTCTTTTTTAAAAAAATCGAATTATTTTCAACATTTTTAATAAAATTTCTCATTCAATTATTTTTAAAAATTGTAATAAAAAATTTCTAAATAATTCAATTGTTCTTAAAATGTTTTTAATAAAATTTTTTGTAAATTTCAATTATTTTCAAACTTTTCAATTAAAATTACTTTTAAAAAATTAATTATTTATAAGAAATTTAATGAATATTCATAAAAAAAAAGAATTGAATTGTATTAAAACGTTTTTAAATAATTGAATCCCTGTGAAAAAATTTGTTATTTCTACAAATAATTGAATTTTTAGAAAATTTTTTTAAATAAATGAACTGTGAAAAATTAAATTATTTTTTAGAATAATTGAATTTTCTCGGAGAATTTTTCCAAGATTCTAAAAAATAATTGAAATTTTCGAAGAAATCAATTAAAATTGTATTAAAAATAAGTGTAAGCCTAATAAGAATTTTATTATTTATATAAAAATAATTTAATTTTTTACGAAGATTTTTATTATTTATAAATTGACTTTTAGCAAAGAATTTTATTACAATTATTGAAAGTAATTGAATTCTTCATAAAATTCAATTACTTTAAAATATTTCAGTAAAAATTATTTTAAAAAACTCAACTATGTTCAAGAATATTGAAATATATTCTTAAAAACAATTCAATTATTTTAAAGAATAAAAATAAAAATCTTGCCAATAATTAAATTATTTTCAATACAATTTTAATTATATTTTCTCGAAAGAATTCAATACTATTGAAAATAATTGAATTCTTTATAAAATTCAATTATTTTTAAATTTTTTTATAAATACTTTACAAGAATTCAATGATTTTCAGTACATTAAATTAAAAATTTTAAACATTTAAAAAGTTAGAAGACAAAAAAGAAAACAGTAACTAACTTCGAACTACAAACAGATTACCGGAATACCTACAACGATTATTAATATAGATTGTTTAATATTTGAGAATATATTGATTTGCAAATAATTAAAAATTGCCGAGAACTAAAAGAAACAAGAAAATTATGTTGAATATTTCCAAATTTTTATTGAAAGCCTTTGTTAAATTACAATAATAATGCCTATCATCTGGCTTCCTCATTTTTCTTTTTTCTCAATTCAAAATTTGAAATCTGAGGACAATGAGACTTTTTTTTTAAAGAAAATACTTATCACTCTCTTTGTAACTGGTAATAATACGATGAAATATCACTTTGAATACGAATAATCAACTGTGTTTATAATCAATTACTTTTTCATTTAACGCGTCTCTGTACATAGTGAAACTTGCGCCAAAAATTGCCGAAAAGACAAATAAAATGAAAAATTAAATTTGAAATTCGATTATTGTTCTAGAGTTTAACTTAAATGATAATAACAATCATTCCGCTCACACACAGCATTCAAACAAAAAAAAAATATTCCTTCTTTTTTTATACAACTTGGCGAATAATTTCTAAATATAGTAGTGAAAATGCATTCTCTAAAGGAGGGAATAAATTTTATCGCGGAAATTGATAGCCTCCTGTTGCATAACCAAGTCCAACGCCACGTTGCGTGTGTGTTGTAGCACGAGCTACTTCGTATTGTTGTTCCATATTGGTGAACATTTCTTCCTGTTTTTTAAGGATATCGGGTTTTGAACCTTCTGTATTTGTATTCGCGGGCGAATCGCCTTTGATGCCCATTAGTCGTTTGAATTTCGCCGTCACTTTTCCATCTTGATCGTGCGTGAATGTTGTACCCACCCAAGTGTTCGATGTTGTTGTCGTTGTCGTTGAAGTTTTACTTTCATCCGGTTTCTGAAGCGAGAAAAATGCACAAAATTATTAATTTTAATAAATCCTTCAAAACAATTCAATTATTTTTATTAATAGTAAAACTCTTTGCAGGATTTCAATTATTTTCAAAAAAAAAAATTTAATTTAATTACACGAAAGAAATCAATTTTTTAAAAAAAATTTTAATTGTATTTCGAAAAAAATCAACTATTTTCCAAAATCTTAATAAATCATTCAAAACAATTCAATTATTTTTATAAATAGTAAAGCTCTTTGCAGGATTTCAATTATTTTCAAAAAAAATTTAATTGAATTACTCGGAAGAAATTAATTTTTTAAAAAAATTTTAATATATTTCGAATAAATTCAATTATTTTCCAAAATCTTAATAAATCATTCGAAACAATTAAATTATTTTTATAGGTATATGGTAAAATTCTTCGCAATAATTCAATTATTTTTATAAATAGTAAACTTTTTTGCAGGAATTCAATTATTTTCAAAAATTGAATTCCTCGAAAGAATTGAAATATTTTTAAATATTTCCATAAAATTCAATTATTACCTAAAATTTTAATAAATTCTTCGAAACAAATCAATTCTTTTCATAAAATACTAAAATTTTTTGCAGGAATTAAATTAACTTTAATACAATTTAAATAAATATTTTCAAAAATTTCCATAAAACTTAATTTCAAGAAAAATTTTAAATTCTCTAAAAATAATTCAATTATTCACAAAATATTTTTAAAAAATTTTATATGAAAATTAAATTACTTTCAATGCAATTTATAAATATATTCGTCAAAAAAATTAAAAGAATTCAATTATTTAGAAAAAATAATAAAATTCTTCTGAAGAATTTAATTATTTTTAAAAAATAATCAAATTCTTCTGATGAATTCAATTATTTTAAAAATACTTCATTTTAATAAAATTCTTTACAGAAATTCAATTATTTTTAGAACAATTTTAATTGAATTTCTCGAAAGAAATTAATTATTTTCAAATATTTCCATAAAATTCTCCAAAACAATTCAATTATTTTCTAAAATTTTAATAATTTCTTTGAAACATTTCAATTATTTTTATAAATAGCAAAATCCTTTGCAGGAATTCAATTATTTTCGAAACAATTTTAATTGAATTCCTCGAAAGAAATGAAATATTTTTAAATATTTCCATAAAATTCAATTATTTCCTAAAACTTTTTGCAGGAATTAAATTAACTTTAATACAAATTAAATAAAATTACATGAAAGAATTTAAATCTTTTAAAAAATTTCCATAAAACTTAGGTAATTTCAACAAAAATTTAAAATTCTCTAAAAATATTTCAATTATTCTGAAAATATTATTAAAAAATTTTATATGAAAATTAAATTACTTTCGATGCAATTTATAAATATATTCGTCAAAAAATTGAAAGAATTCAATTATTTCCCAAAAATAATAAAATTCTTCTGTTGAATTCAATTATTTTAAAAAAAATAATAAAATTCTTCTGACGAATTCAATTATTTAAAGAAAATAATAAAATTCTTCTGACCAATTCAATTATTTAAAAAAAATAATAAAATTCTTTACAGAAGTTCAATTATTTTTGAAACAACTTTAATTGAATTTCTCGAAAGAATTTAATTATTTTCAAATAAAATTCTCCAAAACAATTCAATTATTTTCTAAAATTTTAATAATTTCTTCTAAACATTTCAATTATTTTTATAAATATAGTAAAATTCTTCTCAATAATTCAATTATTATTATAAATAGTAAAATATTTTGCAGAAATTCAATTCTTTTCAAAACAATTTTAATAGATTTCCTCGAAAGAATTTAATTATTTTCAAATATTTACGTAAAATTCATTTATTTCCTAAAATTTTAATAAATTCTTCGGAACAATTAAATTATTTTTAAAAATAGTAAAATTCTTCCCAAGAATTAAATTATTTTTATAAATAATAAAATTCTTCTCAGGAATTCAATTATTTTGAATACAATTTTAATAAAATTCAATTGCTTTCAAAATTTTCAATTAAAATTATTAAAAAAAACTCCATTAGTTTAAGAAAATTAAAAGTAATGCTTCAAAAGAATTTTTAATTAGAATTTTAAAAAATTTTAACAAAATTCTTCGCGAGAATTTAATTATTTTCATAAATAAAAAAAATTCTTCGAAGGAATTTAATTATTCTCTTGAAATTTTTTGATAAGATACTTTGCAAGAATTCAATTATTTTCAATACATTAAATTGAAAATCGAAAATATTTAAAAGGAAATTTTTTTCAAAAAAGTTAGGTAACAAAAAAGCAATCAACAACTAACTTTAAAATGCGAACAGATTACCGGAATACAACGATTATTAATATAGATGAAAGCAAAATTTCTTACCTTATGAGCCCAGAGTAATTTCCTCTTTTGAATTTGTTCGGCATATTTCCCTTGCGTTGCTGTTGTGAGTGGATTGTAAAAATGTTGCTCCTGTGGATTAATAACACCCGATTCATTCTCAGGTGTTTTTAATTCAATACCTAATTTCTCCAATTGAGCCAATTTACTTCTATTCTTCTCCTCTCGATAGCTCATCGATCTATTGTAATTCGACTGATTTCTCTCCCTCGATCTTGATCTCGATCTTGTTCGTTCACTCTCCTTGTGATGAGAAGTGGATTTTTCGTCGCGATGTCGATCCTTGGAGCGATCATCCCTTGAACGACGACGATGATCACGTTCACGATCTCTGTCCCTTCGTTTTTCTCTTCCATGATCACGGTCACGATCACGATCTCTATCCCTTCGATCGTCACGATGACTTCTGTCGCGTTCGTCTCGACTCGATGACACTCTATCTTTGTCCCTTCGTCTATCGTTGTCGCGCGATCTTCGATCATCGTCACGGGATTTTCTATAATCTTTACTGTCTTTATAATCGCGTCTTCTCTCGTCGTGGGAGGATTTGCGACTTCTTTCTGTTGATTGTTTACCTTTTCCATAACGATCGCCTCGTTTTGAATCTTCTTGAGTATTTTTCTCGCTTTCTGAGTGCCTGTAAAAGGATTATGTTCTGCAGGGGTATACCACACAGATTTTGTGTTATTATTCAGCTCGAGAGCGAGAATACTTTTTGCTTTTGAACTTAATTCATTTCCTTGGGAAAAAATCTGTTCCCAATTATTATTACTATTTCTATTATTATTACTATTTCTATTATTATTATTCTTATTATTACTATCATTATTATAGCTTTTATTATTATTTGTATTGTATTATTATTTTGAAATATATTGAAATATTTTTCTCGAACTTGAATCGTTTTTTTCCTTTCTAAAATTGGAAGAATTTTCTTAATCCTCTAAAGACAAGTGTAAGAATTAAGAAAAATACTTCGGAGATTAAATGAATTAAGTTCGCCACATATAATTATTCTAAAAACCGTTGAATTTGAAAATTTGTGACGCGCTCCGAAGAAACGCAAAAAATTTTAGATTATGTTTGTAATTTTTTGAATAAAAATACGTCAACACTGAATATAAAGAAATGAGGTTCAAGTTTTTTTATTAGAATGAGAATAGTGAATAAAAATCTATTTTAGTGGTAAATTAAACACAAAAAATATTAATTAAGGTAAAAAATACAAACATAACTATTGAAATGATTTTGTACTTTTTCTCCGGATGTTTTGCAGCGAGTCACAATTTTTTTTTTTCTAATTCTAATGAAAATTGAAATTTGACAATCAGAGTGGTCACAAGTTTCAGTTTATCAATTTTCCTGACAATTTACTGATATTAAAATTATTTTCCCTGACAAAATTCCTTTTTACAGGAAAATATGAAAGTTTACGAAAAATGAGTAAAATTTATGAATTTTAATAATTTCTAAAAATTACAATTGTAACTCATCCTGAAATGAATTATTTTTAAAAATAGTAAAATTCTTCGCAAGAATTAAATTGTTTTTGTAAATAATAAAATTCTTCTCACGAATTTTAATAGATTTCCTCGAAAGAATTTAATTGTTTTCTAATATTTACATAAAATTCTCAAAAAAAAAAAATTCAATTATATTCTAAAATTTTAATAATTTCTTCTTATTTTAAAATAATTTTCCAAAAGTTTTTCTAGAATTCAATTATTTAAATACAAAAACTCAATTTTTTATAATAATTGTAACTTTCCATGTTTTTTTTCATAACTTATTAAAGTAGAAAATTTTCAAAAAATATTATAATAATGAAACCCTTAAAAGAATTTTTGTATAATTGAAAAAAAATAATTAATTTTTTTAAGAATTTTATTTAGAAATTTTGAACATGAATTTTTTTCCAAAATATTAAAAATAATTATAAAAAATTTGAATGTTACTATTTTTTGTATAATTTTTAATTTTCGGAAATAAGTAATTGAAAATATTGAATTTTAAAAAATTAGAAGCAATTTCCCGGTTTTTTCCCGGCTTTGTCATAATTTTTCACGGTTTATTTTTCCCATCAAATTTAAATTTATTTGATTTCGAACATAAATAAATCTACAAATGCCTTCCAAAAATTTTTATTACAGTTTTTATGAATAATTAAATTCTTTTGACGATTTTCTTTAAATTTTTGAAAATAATTGAATTGTGGAAAACAATTTAATTATTTATAAAGATAATTAAAATTTTGAGAATTTAAAAAATTTTTTAAATATAATTGAATTTCTGCGAAGAATTTTATTACTTTTGAAAATAATTGACTTGTTTTTTTAGAATTTTATGGAAATTTATAAAAATAATTGAATTCTTGTGAAGAATTCTTTTTTAAAATAATATTCAAAAAAATTTAGTAAATCTATTAATTAAAATAATAAAACATTTTTTAATTTGGTGAAAAAATTTCCGGCTGTTTCCCAGTTAGTAGACACCCTGTATTATAGATAGAATTTGAAAATTTTAATTATTTTTAAAAAATGATTCAAAAATAATTTTTGAATCGCACTATAAAAATCGAAATAAGTTGCATTTTATAAAAGAAAATTTGGTATTTTGTTTGGAATATATATGTGGACGTCCACATGAAAAGGGCCCATATTGTCGGTTCTAGTTTTCGAGATAATCGCAATTTAGTAATTTTGGAGCAAAATCTTAATTTTTTTTTTATTTTTTATTATCAATCCACATGGTTTGACAAGTCGAATCATGCGGTTTTCATTAATTTATCGATAATTTAACTGTTTGATTTCATTGGTTCTTTAGAAAAATGAAAAGGGCCCATTTTGTCGGTCATTTGCAAAAGTAATCCGTATTTTAAAAATGGAGGTGTGGAAAAATTTAAAACCTCTTGATTTTTCATCTTTAAGGTGTCCTGGACTGTAAACAATTCTTATCTGAATAACTTCCCAGAAGAACGAGAGATATTGATGTTAGAGTCTTTTTTTCGTAATTATCGAAATGAAAATTTGGATATTTCGTCAATTTTTTCATAATAGAGACTGCCATAAATTTTTAAATAAGTTTAATATCTATTCTTTTTCTTCAAATGACACAATAAAATTGTACCTAATCATTAATCCTGTAAAAAAATGGTTTTTTAATAGAAAAACTGTCCTTTTTAGAAAAGGGCCCATATTGTCGGTTTCTCGTACTTAAGTACGAAATTTTTCAAAATTAAGAGGGGGGAAGGTTTTAAAAATTAAAAACTTATTGGTTTTTCATCTTTTAGGTACCCTGGAATGTAAACAATTCTTATCTGAATAACTTTCCAGAAGAACCAGAGATATTGATGTTAGAATCTTTTTTTCGTAATTGTCGAAATGAAAATTTTAATATTGCGTCAATTTTTTTATAATAGAGACTGTCAAAAAATTTTAAATAAGTTTAATTTCGATTACTTTTCTTCAAATGACAGAATAAAATTGCACCCAATCATTAATCTTGTAAAAAATTGTTTTTTAATAGAAAAACTGTCCTTTTTAGAAAAGGGCACATATTGTCGGTTTTTAAATTAATTAATTAATTAAGGGGAGGGGGTGGTTTTAAAAATTTAAAACCTGTTGGTTTTTTGTCTTCAAGGTGCCCTGAACTGGAAACAATTCTTATCTGAATAACTTCCAAGAAGAACCAGAGATACAACAATTAGTTGGTATCGCAATCTTTAATTCCGTTTTTCTCGAAATGAGGTTTTTGGCGTTCTAAACTTTGAAATTCCGTAACTTAGCGAATTTTTAACCAAAAAGGTTCTAAGACCACTCAAAATTTTCCTAATTTTGCCAGGAATACGCCCATATAGATAACTCCAATAGTGCCAAAATGGGCCCTTTTCATGTGGACGTCCACATATTTTTAAGAAAAGTTGAAAAATTCGCAATAATTTTTGAAAATAAGTGTCAATTTTCTAATTTCCCTGACTTTACTGACATGTGGCCACCCTGACAATTTAAAAATTGACAATAATTTTATAATACCTCAGTGGTGGAGATCTTGCGGGCGAATCTCTTTTTGGTATGTTTGAATCTCGTCTATTTGGTGGAGAATTATTTCCACGCTCGCTACTTGAATCGTCCGATGTATTATTATTGTTGCTTTCCTAGAGAATGAAAAGAAATTATTTTTAGTGAAAAATCTTTTTCATGTCACAAATTTTTTGTTTCTCTTTTCAACTGAACTTAATTTTCTTTTTGTTTTGTTTTTTTTCTCTATTTTGAGTACTTGATATTGTCAAGTAAAAATGAAATTGTTAATGAGTTCCCGTTTATTAATTTTCCTGTTATGTATAAAAATTGTTAATTTGAATATTTTAAGAAAAAAAAAAGTAAAAAACATTCATTACGAGGTACATGCAAAGTGTTTTTGTATTTTTTTTTGTGTTAGGAATAATTTTTTAAAGTTCACCCTGGCTAAATTTTGTGAAAAAAGAATCCAAATTAAGGGTCTCTTGTCAATTTGGCTCAGAATTGAGGAAAATTTTTTGTTTATTTTGAAGGCTTAGAGCGGTTTTTTTTTCGTGTTAGTGTTACCTTTTTCCAGGAAAATCCTCTACTCACCTCAGTCTTCAGGTTAGGACTTGGGGGGTAGTCTTGAAAGACCCTCGCACAGCATTGACCTTGCCGAGGTGCGTAGATGTATTATCATGTATTACCAACAGAGCTACGTGTTAATATTTTCTCACGAAATGGCACTAATCCCATTTTACTTATAGTTTAAATTTTTTTTATAATAATGCCTGTCAGTTATGTCATTCGTCATTATTTAAAAGGCCACTTTTCTTTTCAATCATTTACTAAAGTCGAGTTTTGCTTATAAAAATTTTTGTCCAATTGTAAGAAAAATTTTCCCTTCTTTCGAATTTCAACATTTTTCTTCAAATTGACAATTTAGTCAAAATTTTTGTTTAGTCTATCTTTTTTTCTATTCTTTTATTTAGTAAAAAGGAGAAAAAAAATTGCAACCCTAATAAATGCCGAAATGGGTAGAGGAAAAATCCTAATTATTGACTTGGTCAAGGTCCAATTTTTTTTTTTTCTTAAAATTAAGTAAAGAAAGAAAATTTGTATACTCGTTATACCTCACTCATGTCCATTTGTACTGGATCGTAATTAGCATCACTGGCCCTTCTGTTCGTTAGACTGCCACTTTCTTCAGCAAACATCTTGAAAACAGAATAAATACTCTCCAATCAGTAATTTGATCTCCTTTACCAAAATTAGACTATCTAAATAGAAAAATGTTTTCTGCATAATAAATATTTTTAAATAGTCGAGTTCAATTAAAATTTATACAATTTTCAGGCTTCACAGTGCCCCTAAAAAGTATTTTAAGGGAAATAGGGGACTGAAAATTAAAAAATATAGGGGACTTTAATTTAATTTTAATGAAAATTATTATATTAAAAAATTTTATAACAATTTTTGAAAATAATTGAAAACTTTTTGAAGCATTTTATTAAATTTTTTAAAAATAATTGAATTCCTGAGAAGAATTTAAATAATAATTTTTGAAAACAATTGAATTGATGAGAAGAATTTTATTAATATTTTTGAAAATAATTGACTTCTTGAGAAGAATTTAAAAAAAAATTTTGACAATAATTTAATTCTTGAGAAGAATTTCCCTGTCTATTTATAAAGATAATTTAATTCTTAACGAGAATTTAAAAAAAATTTTTGAAAATAATTTAATTTCTGCAAAGTATTTAATTACTTTTCAAAAGAAATGAATTCTTCTGATGAATAGGTATTGATATTTATCAAAATAATTGAATTTCGGAAAAGAATTTTATTAAAATTCCTTAGAATAATTTATTTTATGGGAAGAATTATGAAAATAATTGAATTTTCACATAGAATTTTATTAAAATTTTTAAAAATAATTGAATTTCTAAGAGGAATTATAATAAAATTTTTAAAACTATGTAATTTAATTTTTGAGATTTTTATAATTTGTAAAAATAATTGAATTCTTAAGAATATTTTGATAAAAACTTTTTAAATAATTGAATTCCTTTAAAAGTTTTATTATTTATGAAAATAATTGAATTTTTAAAACGAATTTTATTAAAACTTTTCAACATAATTGAATTCCTGTAAAAATTTAATTATTTATGAAAGTAATTGAATTTTTGCATCAAATTTTATCAAAATTTTGAAAAATAATTGAATTTCTGAGAAGAATTTTATTAAATTTTTTTAAAATAATTGAATTTCTGAGAAGATTTTAAAAAAAATTTTGAAAATAATTTAATTTCTGTAAAGTATTTAATTACTTTTACAAAAGAATTGAATTCTTGTGATGAATTTTTGATATTTATCAAAATAATTGAATTTTGGAAAAGAATTTTATCAAAATTCCTTAGAATAATTGATTTTATGGGAAGAATTTATGTGATTTTGTTGTTTATCAAGCGAATTGAATTCTTCTGCAAAATTACTTGAAAATTTTTGAAAATAATTGATTTTCTGCGACGAATTAAATGTTATTTATGAAAATATTTGAATTATTGCAACGAATTTTATTGTTTTATTTGAATAATTGAATGTTTCTTAAAATTGAATTCTTTCCTCAAGTTTTAATAATAATTTCATTTTTCAAGGAATTTATTTAAAATTGTATTAAAAGTATTTGAAATTCTGCGATGAAAATGATTGAATTCGTAAATGAAATTTTATTATTTATGAAAATAATTGAATTTTTTCGCAGAATTGTATCAACAAATTTTTTCTATAATTAAATCTGTTGATAAATTTTATGAAAATAGTAAATATTGAAAATTATTGAATTGGAAAAAACTTTTGAAAGTAATTGAGTTTTTGGGATGAATATTGTAACTTATGAAAATAATTGAATTTTGTAAAGAATTTTATTAAAAATTCCTAAAAATTATTGAATTTCTGTGAAGAATTTTGTTATTTATCAAGATAATTGCATTAAAACTTTTGTAATAATGAAATAATATTAAAAAATTCATTCTTGTCAGACATAAAAAAAATTTTTGAAGGTTTTGTATTAGAATTAGTGTCAGTTTCATAGTTTACGAAGCTAAATTTGGTGTGAATTCATCATTAAAAGATAAAAGAAAAAAATAGGGGAAATTTTGAAAATAGGGTACGTTTAGGGGCCAAAATTAAAAAAGGGGACTTTTAGGGAAATAGGGGACAGACTGTGAAGCCTGAATAATTTAATGTCAGTGAGATTCCTTCTCTATCAGGGACACTTTTCTTTCACATACACAATATTGTCTATATTTACTATTCGTGACATAATGTAAATAGAAAACAAAATTTGTTAAATCAATAAAACCCTGTATTTGACACACTTTGAGAATTTTATATTTAACATAAACGATCGATTTTTATGTATTAAACCAATTAAACATAAAACTAAAAGTAAAGAATACTAATTAAAATCCCTTGCCAATATAAATTACTTACTGTTTGACACTTATTTTCAACTCGACATGTTCGTAAAATACTTTTGTTCTTTAAAGTTTTTTTGTTCTACTAATTTATTGTTTTTTTTTGGATTAGAAAAACAAAATTTATCTTGTTCTTACCTTTCCATCGACAGAATTATTACTGTTTTCACCGTCACTAGCATAATTTACTAACGAATCCATAATGGCGTATAGTAAATCCACAAAAGGAACAGGAAATGAAATAAAATGTTGCGGACATGCGCAGTGCAGTTTATGCGCGTGGCCCGTGCGCGCACTATCGATTCTCTTCTATCGAATATCGTAACTTGTACATTTAAATTTGAAAAGAGAAAAAACCGTGTTTTCCCGAAAAATAAAAGTGTATATTTTATTTTTTCTACTTGGTTTAATAAAAATATAAGTATTTCGCCAGATTCTCCTGGTTCTTCAGTAAAGGGAAGGAGAAATGAGGTTAGTTTCGTTTGTTTATTGTTGTTGACGAACATAACCTAAAAATAAAAGAAAAATGTCAACGTTTTCTTTATTTAATTAAAAGATTAAAAGAGTTAGAAATTAAAATATGATTAAGCAATTAACTATTTCTGGGTATAAATTATAGACGTGTTTACTTAAATTATTCGTAAGTCGGTGAAAATTAATTTGGAAATGATAAATATTGACTTGAGTACTATCGTACTTAAGTCAATATTTATCATTTCCAAATTAATTTTTGATTAATGTTTCCTTTTTTTAACAACAATTAGTTAATAATTTGTGACATGATAATTATTACCGCTATTTATTTACTTAATTTACTTTACTAACTTATTTATTTATATTTACTTTTTACGTACAAAAAAGCAAAATTGAATTTCGCGAAAATATATTACAATTTTTGTGTTTTGAAAAAATGTTTTTTTTTTAAAATACAATTTTTCTTAAATTGTCATCGACTTTTGCAGAGAAGCAATGCAGAGGAGGACGACAAGCTCACGACTTCACGAGTAAAAGCCGGGACGCAACAGTCTTGCGGTAGATTTGCTACAGTAAACATCGTTTCTTGCTGCCTTTATAGTGTTTATCATCAAGTGCGTGTTTCCAAACTTTTGCCTGCTTTTTGCCATTGCATTTTGACAATTAGTGCATGAAGGACATTAAATTATTCAAAAACAGTGCAAATCAATTTGTCTGGATTATTTTCATATTATATTCGTCTTTTTCAATATCCAAGTAAGTCACACAATTATTTTCAACATGAGATATAATTTTTATTACCTACTTCCTTATTTAATTTGACCGCATATTGTTTTTAGTTTTATTTCTTTTTGACATTTATTTTTTTGTCATGATTATCTTTAGCTAACAATATTTAATTTCAACTATTTTCTTGTTTTTATTCGCTGATACGTATTTTACCAAAAATTAAGTACACGACGTTTACTTAATTTTGAATTAATTTATTATTAATTCTTTTGAATTTGCTTTTCGAATTCTTTTGAGTTTTCAAAAGACAAAATGTTGACGAAATTGCGTTTAGTGAACGCAAAACATTTATTTCGAACTGTCAGATTTTTATCGTTGAAAGAAAAATAAAAGTAATAAAAAATAAATACTTACGAAACTATTAAAAAAATTGAAAAGAAATTCATTTTTTGAATGAAAAGAATTCTTTCTGTTTATCATTCTTATTTATTTTATTTACTTTATTGTTATTTCTGTTTAAAAACAATTTTTGGAAAATTATTCGTCAATTTGAAAATAAAATATAGAAAAAGGAAAGAACGGTAAAAAAATCCTATTTTCAATATTAAAAAAAATAAAAGAAGATAGAAAATGTACGACTTTCTTATTTCGAATTTAAAATTCAAATTCAATACAGTCGCAATGCTATTTATTTCTTTTTTCTTTTCTTTCAGCGCACATATTTATTCGTAATGCTTTCTTTTCACGAAACATTCTAGTGGAAAAAGCGATTCACTGAATCTCTTTATCATTTTTCCTCAAAAAAAAAATTCTTTCTCCCTTTTGAATTGACTTTGACACGCAAACTTATATTATACTTATGATGGTGACGAAGGTTTTTGCACGAGTCCTCTGGCAGCGTTGAAAATTCCGGAAGCACGAACCCCTCCAAAAAAAAACGGTGGCAGTTGTATATATTGCACGAGGGGTAGTTTTATTGAATTCTATAGATTGTGTCGAAATGAACTTCAAAGAGAAACGTTAAATGAGAAACTTGTTCAACAAATGAATTCGTACTTGTAAATATAACTATTAAGGGAGCGATTTAAATATATATATATATATCGTTTTATCGAGGTTGTGAATTGTGTGATTAGTCTCAAAAGTTCTCAGGTCCATTCACTGGACACTGATTGTCAGTAATGTGCGATGATCGCAATCTCACGAATTGTTATCAATTTACGAAACTATTTTAAGCTCTTCAGTAATTGTTTTTCGTCTTTTTCTATTTTTGAATCCGTTTGAGTGATTTTCTTCTATTTATGAATTCATTTGACTGATTTTTTTCGCCTTTTTCTATTTATGAAACCGTTTCAGTAATATTTATCGATTTTTTCAATTTACCTATGTATTTTATTTGAATAATTTTTTTCGTCTTTTTCTATTTTTGAATCCGTTTCAGTAATATTTATCGATTTTTTCAATTTACCTATGTATTTTATTTGAATAATTTTTTTCGTCTTTTTCTATTTTTGAATCCGTTTCAGTAATATTTATCGATTTTTTCAATTTACCTATGTATTTTATTTGAATAATTTTTTTCGTCTTTTTCTATTTTTGAATCCGTTTCAGTAATATTTATCGATTTTTTCAATTTACCTATGTATTTTATTTGAATAATTTTTTTCGTCTTTTTCTATTTTTGAATCCGTATGAGTGATTTTTTCAATTTATAAATTTTATTTGAATAATTTATTTTCTCTTTCTCTATTTCTGAATCTGTTAGAGTGATTTTTTTTCATCTTTTTCTGTTTTTGAATCAATTCGAGTGATTTTTTTCGTCTTTTTTGTTTATTAATCCATTTGAGTGATTTTTACGTCATTTTCTGTTTACTAATCCGTTTGAATGATTTTCTTCGATTTTTACAATTTATGAGTTTTATTTGAATAATTTTTTTCGTCTTCTTCTATTTCTGAATCTGTTTGAGTGTTTTTTGCGTATTTTTCTATTTTTGAATCAATTCGAGTTATTTTTTAGTCTTTTTCTGTTTATTAATCAATTCGAGTGATTTTTTTCGTCTTTTCCTATTTCTGAATCTGTTAGAGTGATTTTTTTCGTCTTTTCTGTTTTTGAATCAATTCGAGTGATTTTTTTCGTCTTTTTTGTTTATTAATCCATTTGAGTGATTTTTACGTCATTTTCTGTTTACTAATCCGTTTGAATGATTCTCTTCGATTTTTACAATTTATAAGTTTTACTTGAATTATTTTTTTTCGTCTTTTTTCTGTTTTTGAATCAATTTGAGTGATTTTTTCGTCTTTATCTGTTTATTAATCCGTTTGAGTGATTTCTTTCGTCTTTTTCAATTTATAAATTTTATTTGAATAATTTTTTCGTCCTTTTCTGGTTTTGAATCAATTCGAGGTGTTTTTCGTCTTTTTCAATTTATGAATCTGTTTGAGTGATTTTTTTTCGTCTTTTTTTGTTTTTGAATCAATTCGAGTGTTTTTTTTTGTTTATTAATCCGTTTGAGTGATTTTTTTCGATTTTTTCAATTTACGAATTTTATTTGAATAATTTTTTTCGTCTTTTGCTATTTATGAAACCGTTTGAGTGATTTTTTTCAATTTATGAATTTTATTTGAATAATTTTTTTCGTCTTTTTCTATTTCTGAATCTGTTTGAGTGTTTTTTGCGTATTTTTCTATTTCTGAATCTATTTGAATGTTTTTTATTCGAATTTTTTGTTTTTGAATCAATTCGAGTGGTTTTTTTTATCCTTTTCTGTTTATTAATTTGTTTGAGTGATTTCTTTCGTCTTTTTTGATGTATAAATCAATTCTAGTGATTTTTTTCTTCTTTCTGTTTTCGAATCCTTTTAAGTGATTTTTTTTCTTCTTTTTGCTATTAATGAATCAATTCGAGTGATTTTTCCCTGTTTTGTCTCTTCGTGAATCAATGAAAAAAAATTATTCTAAGTGAGACAATTTTTATTATTATAATTAATAATTATAAAGATCTTATTTTTTCTGAAATTTCTGCTTATTGATAATAAATTCAGTTTTAAAGAAGAACGACTCCTTTTTGCTTTATCGAACATTGCGAATGTAATTTTAATATTTTATTACGAGAGATAAGTTTATAAATGACCTCTTTTGTTTCTGTAATTAAATTCAATATTTTATATTTCTTTCTCTTTTAATTCTTCGATCAAAAACGATTTTTCTATTTTCGAGTAAAAATTGTACAAACGACCTTTTTTATTTCTGAAAATAGT
Source organism: Leptopilina heterotoma (assembly GCF_015476425.1). Lineage (NCBI taxonomy): Eukaryota > Metazoa > Arthropoda > Insecta > Hymenoptera > Figitidae > Leptopilina > Leptopilina heterotoma. Next base: position 1,184,231 of record NW_025111185.1, on the reverse strand, counting down.
ATAATAAAAGTATTTATATTTCTTTCTTTCTTTTATTTTCTTCTTCGATCAAAAAAATTTCTATTTTCGAGTAAAAATCGTAAAAATTGTACAAATAATGATCTTTTTTATTTCTGAAAATAATAAAAGTATTTATATTTCTTTCTTTTTTTTTCTTTCTTGTTTTCTATCAAAACGATTTTTCTATTTTCAAGCAAATCGTTAATTAGCTCCATAAAAATGCAAAATCCTTTTTTCTGGAAATAATCCCAAGAAAACTTGAGACAGAGTGGGTAAATCTTTTTTGTTTTTTGTATTCGCTTCAAGATTTTCATCAAACTGCATTTTAATTTACAAACCCCTTTTCTTTTTTCTCCGTGCAATTCAAAGGGTTCTTCGTCGCCCGTCAACGACATTCACTACTCGCTCTCTTTCTCTCTGCGGCAATAAAAAGTTTTCGCGCACAATTGTAGTTTTTATAATGTTCCGCGTGAGTTCAACGATAAGTGTGCGTATATAACACGTGTGTAAAAAAACATTAACATCAAACATTTTGTATTATTAAATCGTTTTTTGAAAACATAGAAATTTTCTCTCTGTGAAATTATTGTTCTTGAGAAAAAAATTGAAATTATTTATTTAAATAAATAAATTCATTGAAATTTTAATAAAGTTTTTTGTACATAAATAATGAGAATAAGTTTATGAGCATGTGGCGAAGTAGAACGATATAATATAGTTTCTGGAGTAACGAAGCGAGTACATTATATATATATGTAGAATAGCGGGCACATGTTGGTTCGCTTTTATTATTATCTACTCTATCTAACTATACAAATGTCGAATACCATTGTAGACCTCGAAAATGGGGACGAATTCTAATTGAAAATGTCACGGTATTTTGCCGATAGAGAGTTTGTCCTTTCGACTATTTTTTTTTTGTTAATGATCCCGGAAGTAAAAAATAATTTTGTTTTGTAATTCATATTTGTCCATTTCTCCTACTTTTTTTTAATTCTATTTTTCTTTTTCTTTTTCTAATTCTATTTCTACTTTTCTTTTTCTAATTCTATTTCTACTTTTCTATTTCTATTTCTAATTTATTGTAAAAACAATGAAAATTACTGAAAAACTAATAAAAGATAAATTTTTATTTCTACTTTTCTGTTTCTATTTCTAATAATTGTAGAAAGTAAAATAATTTTTAACAAATTGAAATAGAGAATTTTAATTATCAAAAATTCGAAATTCGCAATGAGAGGAATTTTCGAAAATTTTTCCTCGTTTTTCTCGCGATCATTGAAAATTCGCTTTATAAAATGAATGTGTAAATATAAACGTGAAGCTTTCTTCAAAATGTAAACGCAGTAGCATTGTAAAAACACGGAAGAGACGGTTTGAGAAATGTTAAGCACTGTGAGCATTTCCCAGGTTCTTTTGCAGTTGCTCTACCTCCTGATTCTTTGTCTTGATTTTTTTTTTCTTTCTCCTGGTCACTTGCCCTCGGTACCTTTCGCGTACGTAGACCTCTCACCATATAAACGCATCACCACTTTGCCGCAGTAGATAATCGTCACATGTACAGACGATCATAAAGTCGATTCGAGAAATGTGCGATTTTAAAAAGAAACGACGAGACAAACATCTTTCAAAATCCTCGAATTCCTCCGCTTTTCTTTAATCTGCGAAATGAAAAACAAAAATTAGTAAAACTAAAAAGTAATTTAATTGCAATAAAAGAAATCAAAATCTGTATTTCTTTATTGTATTTATTTTTATTACTATTTTATTAGTTTATTTTTATTTATTTTTATTTTCTTTTTATTTTCTTTTTATTTTTTTTATTCAATATTCTGTAACTAAATTCAACAACTAAATATTTTTACAACTTTAAAATATTATTATTTTATTTAAAAGTAAATTTCTGTTTTGTTATTATTATTATTATTATTATTATTATTATTATTATTATTATTATTAATTATTATTTTATAATATTTATTATATTCACGTTTATTATTTATTTATTTCGTTATTTATTTACAAAAATTTATATTTATTGAATTCATATTTATTTTCATTTATATCTTATTCTATTTATTTCGATTAGGAACGTTTATGCGCTTGAACTCAAATTTTCGAAGTGAATTTATCAGTAAAAGTGCAGATGAAAAAAATATTAATGGGAATACTAGAATTGAGTGTGATTTTTTGGAAAAAAAAATGGTAAATATATAAAGCGAAGAGGAAGTAGAAAAAAGAAAAAAAAATAGTGAAGGAAAAAAAGAAAAAAATAGTGAAGGAGAAAGAGAAGTAGAAAAAAATAGTGAAGGGAAAAAGAGTAAAAAAAAGAAATAGTGAAGGGAGAGAAGAAGCAGGACTAGAAAAGAGAAAAAGGATATTGCATCACTACATCCTTAAAGATATAAGTATGAATAGATTCTTGAAGCATTTCACATCTGAAGATTCTTCTCGAGAAATATAACGATAGTTTTCCATGGGGAAAATACTTACAATAAAAATTCGAATAGAACATTAATTTTATAGTTTTAACGTGATAGTAAAACTAGATTCACTAATGGATTCCATCAAATTTTTTAATATTTACTTCATTTTTTTAAACCCATTTCTTTATCGATTTTTGCAAATAATTTTTTTCTTTCAGTTATTCTTTCTCTATTTTTTAGTTTGAATTTAGAAAATATATTCTTTTTTTTCAGTTTTTCCTCTGATTTAGAAAATATATTCTTTTTTATTTTGTTTTTCCATTTTCTACTTTGATTTAGCAAATATATTCTTTTTTTCAGTTTTTACTCTGATTTAGAAAATATATTCTATTTTTTTCTAGTTTTTCCTCTGATTTAGAAAATATATTCCTTTTTATTTTGTTTTTCCATTTTCTACTTCGATTTAGAAAATATATTCTTTATTTTTTCCATTTTTTACTTCGATTTAGAAAATGTATTCTTTTTTTCCTACTTTTATTATTACGTCTTTGTCTGAAACTTCTATTCTTCTACTTATTTTCCTTCTTCTTCTTCCTCTTCTTCTTTTTCTTTTCCTTCACTCTGCAATTTAAAAAAAATTTAACGATCGTAATTATTTTTCAAATTATTCATACGATTCACCTCATTAAAAAATTTTTAATTATGTTTAGAGACGAATGTGTCTAAACATGAAATATACTAACAAAAAAGGAAATAAAAAAGTTCAAAGAATAAAATTCTCAAAAAATTTTGAACTAATAAAAAATTCAAATGAACAAAATAATATTGTCGATATAAATATTTCCAAAAAACTGACTGATTGAATTAAAAATTAAGAGTAAATTGTTGATTATTTTTTGTTCTCTAACTTATTAAAAAACATTTTCTTTTTAAATGTTTTCAATTTTAAAATTAATGTATTGAAAATCATTGAATTCTTGCAAAGAATCTTATCAAAAAATTTCAAGAGAATAATTGAATTCCTTTAAAGAATTTTTTATTTATGAAAATAATTGAATTGAATTTTCTTTGAATTTTTTTTTTAAATAATGGCGTTTTCTTAAAAATAATTTTAATTGAAAATTTTGAAAACAATTGAATTTTTTGAAGAAGAATTATATTAAAATTATTGTATTAAAAATAATTGAATTCCCGAGAAGAATTTTATTATTTATGAAAATAATTGAATTGTTCTGAAGAATTTATTAAAATTTTATGAAATAAATGAATTTTATGTAAATATTTGAAAATATTGGAATTTTGACGAGGAATTCAATAATTAAAATTGTTTTGAAAATAATTGAATTCTTGCGAACAATTTTATTATTATTAAAAATAATTGAATTGTTTCGAAGAATTTATGAAAATTTTAGAAAATAATTGAATTTTTGCAAAGATTTTACTATTTAAAAAATAATTGAATTTTTTTGTGAAATTTTATTGAAAATAATTAAATTTTTGCAAAGATTTTACATCTTTAAAAAATAATTGAATTATTTAGAAGAATTTATTAAAATTTTAGAAAATAATTGAATTCTTTAGTGAAATTTTATGGAAAATAATTGAATTTTTGCAAAGATTTTACTATTTAAAAATAATTGAATTATTTAGAAGGATTTATTAAAATTTTAGAGAATAATTGAATTTTTGCAAAGATTTTACTATTTAAAAAATAATTGAATTCTTTCGTGAAATTTTATTGAAAATAATTAAATTTTTGCAAAGATTTTACGTATGTAAAGAATAATTGAATTATTTAGAAGGATTTATTAAAATTTTAGAAAATAATTGAATTCTTTAGTGAAATTTTATGGAAAATAATTGAATTTTTGCAAAGATTTGACCATTTAAAATATTTAGAAGAATTTATTAAAATTTTAGAAAATAATTGAATTCTTTCGTGAAATTTTATTAAAATATAGTTAAAAATAATTGAATTCTATCGAAGAATTATATTAAAATTTTTGAAAATAAACAATAATAATTTATTTTGTACTTAATAAGTGAATTTTTTAAATTTGGATTATGAAATTTATTTAAAATTTATATTTGAAAATAAAAAATTGTGTAATTTGCATAATAATAATAATAATAATAATAATACTAGTAAAAAATAATGACAATAATAAAGTAATAATTAGAGCAATAATAAATAATTACACAATAAATTTTGAAATTATGTACAAAAAATAAAAAGTTTCAAATATCTTCCTGAACATTTGTCATCATCCTCCTTTATATACACGGTGAGGGGATAAAATTTATATATATATATATGAATCGGATGAATTTCATTTAATGCCGGAAGGGTTTTGCAAAAGAACCAGACGCGTGGATTCCCCTCGAATAGAAAGAAAGATTGTATACGCGCGAGAGAGGACGTTTTAACGGTTGAACGAAGATGACGTGAGCACATTTTGCTTATGGTACTTAAAAAAAAAGAAAAGAAAAGAAATAAAAAAATAAAAACTCAAATTATTTCGCTCACAAAAACTCGAGGTTACCGCACTGATACAAATGTTTAAAGACGATTAAAAAAAGGGGGTTCAAAGACACACATAATAATTGCCTCGACAACAATAGACGGAAAAGAATTATAAATAGAGCGATTTTTAAATCTATATCCTCTCTGTAATTTTTTCATTTGTGCAGTATAAAAATCTGTCATTAAATTTCTTCTCGGAGTAATATTTTTTCTGCACTTTTTTTTAATAATATACATGCGACTCTGTTATTCGTAATGAACTGTTATTATTAATATTGCTAATAAATAGTTTCGTTAAAGAGAATAAACTGTAAATGAATAGTAATAATTACCTTTTTTTATTTTTACAGTTTTTCTACGAATTTATCAAATTGAGAAAAAAAACGTTGCTTCACAACAATTTTGATACGTTTTTTTTTGTCTCAATTTGATAAATCCTTAGAAAATTATTACTAAATGGTAATTATTTTTTAATTAATTAAAAAATATCAATTAGTGGTACGAAATAGTAATTAATTCTTCACCCTAAAATTTTGAACTCTCAAATGAAGGAACAATTTTCTTAGCTTTCAATATTTTGAAAAATTAGTAATTAGATTAATTAATTACTAATTAGAATTAGTTACCTATTCATTTTTATTATTATTTTTGTTACTATCATCATCATTATTATTATTTTTTAGTTATTTTTATTATTTTGATTATTATTATTATATTAGTTATTAATTAACAAATGTTATAAATTTCGAAGAAATTTCAATTTTTCTTATGAATTTTTTTTATGGCAAATCGATTTTAAATATTAGCGAGACAAAAAATGTAAATTTTTTTCCTTTTCTTTCCGAGACCTCTTTGAGTGTTGGTGCGATTTGTCCAGCCCTGTGTGTACATTTGCTTCTCTTTTACTTTTGCCAGGAAACTCTTGAGTATTCGCGATTCCGTTATAGAATCCACGAGTGTTTATGTCTGAGTAGTATAACTTTAATGCATCTACGTGTATATTCATTGAAAAGGGCGTAAGAAATATAGAGAAAGGGCGATTCCAGCGGGAATTATCTTTTTATTTCCCCAAAGAGCACTGGAAAGCAGAAATATATAAATGACTATCAAATGCGTATACAAATGGCTATAGACATTAAATTTTTTAGCTCGAAACTGTACAAAAAAATTTTATCTCTTCATCAGTTAATGCGCAGGAAGAATAATAATACTGATAAAAAAATAGTAAAATAAAATAACAAAATTACGAGTAAAGTCTCTAAAGATTCGAAAGTTCAAATAAACGAGGATTTTTGTCATAGAAAATATTTTTTTGCGAATTTAAAAAATTAATTCCTTTCTATAATTGAATTTATTTATTTTTACTTTATTAAAAAAGATTTTTAATATATATTTAATTGATTATTAAAAATAATGGATTTATAGAAGAATTTTAGTTAAAAACACTAAAACTAATTGAATTTTGAAGCAATTACAAATGATTGCAGAAATTCAATTATTTTCAAAAGTATAGTAAAATTCTTCTCAGAAATATAATTATTTAAAAAAATTTTAATAAAATTCTTGACAAAATTTCAATTATTTTCAAAAACTTTCCTTTATTCAATGATTTTCAATATCTACTACTTTCATAAAATTTTCCAAAAGAATTAAATTATTTAAAAAAAATTTTAATAATATTCTACGCAAACATATTGTTTTCATAAATAATAAAAATTTCACAGGAATTCAATTATTTACAAATTATTTTCATAAATAATAAAATTCTTTTTTGAAATTCAATTATTTTCATAAATAATAAACACATCACAGACTTTCAATTATTTTAAATACAATTTTAATGAAATTCCTCGAAAAAATGTAATTATTCTTGAAAATTTTATTAAAATTTATCAAAAAAATTCAATTATTTTAAAAAACCTTTGCTATAATTTATTTATTAGAATTTAATTATTATTTTCAAAACATTTTTAATTGAATTTCTTAAAAGAATTAAATTATTTTCAAAAATTTTAATGAAATTCTTTGTCACAATTCAATTTTTTTCAAAATAATTTTAATAAAATTCTTCGTAGAAATTGAATTAATTTCAAAAATTTGTCAAAATTTATTTATTTTCAATGTCTGATATTCTAATAAAATTTCACAAAAGAATTCAATTATTTAAAAAGAAATTTTAATAAAATTCGTCTTGAGATTTAAATTATTTTCAAAAGTGATATAATTCTTAGCAGAAATTTAATTTGTTAAAAAATTTACAAAAATTCTCGTCAAAGTTTCAATTATTTCAATAAATAATAACACTTATATTCAATTATTTAAAAAAATATTTAATAAACTTCTTCGCAAACATTTAATTAATTCATAAATAATAAAAATTTCACAGGAATTTAATTATTTACAAAATTAATTTCATATATTATTCAATTATTTTGATAAATAATAACATTTTTTACTGGGATTCAATTATTTTCATAAATAATAAAACTCAATGGTGTACTTCAATTATTTTTAATGCAATTTTAATAGAATTCCTCAAAAAATGTTATTATTCTTAAAAATTTTATTAAAATTCGTCAAAAGAATTCAATTTTTTCTAAAAACTGTAAAAAAAATTCTTCTCAAGAATTCAATTATTTCCATAAATAGCAAAATTCTTTTCGTAAATAATTAAATTGTTCTCCACAATTCAATTTACTAAATAAATAAATAGAAAAAAATTCATTTCAAAAATTTTCAAAAATTTTAATAAAATTCTATGCAAAGATTTAATTATTTTCATAAATAATAACATTCTTTGGAAGGATTTAATTACTTTTATAAATAGCAAAATTCTATGCAGAAATTCAATTATTTTCCAAATTTTCAGTTAAAATTATTAAAAAAGAACATTTTCAAAAAATTGAAAGAAACTGGTCAAAAAAATTTAATTTTTCATAAAAACTCTAAAAAAAATTTTAATGAAATTCTTTGCGTAACAATTCAATTTTTTTCAAAATAATTTTAATAAAATTCTTCGTAGAAGTCAAATTATTTTTAAAAATTTACAAAAATTCTCGTCAAAATTTCAATTATTTTTATAAATAATAAAATTTTTCTCCGAAATTCAATTATTTTCAAAATTTTTTTAATAAAATTCTTGGCAGAATTTCAATTACTTTTAATACAATTTTCATCAAATTTCTCGAAAAATGCAATTATTCTTAAAAATTTTAATAACATTTGTCAAGAGAATTCAATTATTTAAAAATTTGTTGTTAAAATTTTTAATAAAATTCTTGTCAGAATTTCATTTATTTTTAATACAATTTTCATCAAATTTCTCGAAAAATCCAATTATTCTTGAAATTTCTATTAAAATTTGTCAAGAGAATTCAATTATTTAAAAATTTGTTGATAAAATCCTTTATGAAAATTCAATTTTAAGAAACATTCAATTATTGAATAAAATATTTATTTTTATATAGTTAAAAAATAATTGAATTCTCGTAGAATTTTCTTTTTCGCAAATTAAAATCTTTGAAAATTTGAACTTTTCATACTTTTAATTAAGATAATTCTATAGAATTAATTTTTCTCAATAAGTTTAATGGAATTTTTTTTAATTATTTGAAGTTTTTAATTTCTAATATATTTAAATGAAGAATGTCAGAATAATCGAAATTTTGTAAAATTAAATTGTAAACAAAAAGATTTGAAAACTGTGAAAGAACTTTTTCAAAAATTATTTAATAAAATTGATTTAAAGAAGAATTTTAGTTGAAAATTCCAGAAATGAATAATCGTAATGATGAAAATAATTTTTGAAGAAGTTACAGTAACAAAGTAGCATGTTTTATAATAATATTCTTATGTTATTGAATTTGAAATTTTTGAAAATCCTGATTCCTATGAAAAAATAATTATTATTAAATATTTATTTAAATTAAAGCTATTGATGTTGAATAATTTTCGTTTTTAAAAACCTGAAAAAATTCCGTTTTTTAACCTGGAATAAAAAAAAAAGTAATTCCGTAAAAGTCAGGGAATTTGAAAAGAGCAAAAGCGTGGCAACTCTGAATTTTTTTCCCGAAAATATTGAAATAGGAAAAAAATTTTTCTCTTCAACGTTCGATAAAACTTTATGAAAATAAATTTTTCCCTTCGTTTTTGAGTAATGAAAGAAGATGATTGTAACAATTTGATAAATGCCGTTATGTGATGAACTGTTGCTGCAAAACACATATGAGAAACTATCTCTCGAATCCTGATTTCAATCAATGATGTAACGAACTTAATTAGGTCATGGTCCGTAGAAGTAGGAAAGCCTTGGTAGCAATAGTTTCATTAAAGTCTTCCTGGGAGGCGTAGAATGATGGTTCATTAGAATCTCTCTTCATTTGCAAGTCACCATCATTTTTTTCTTATCTGCAATTCATTAATTAATTTTTATTAACTCTCTCCTCTATGAGAAACTAAAAAAACAAATAAAACTATAGAATATCGAATTTTTCTATTTTCAATTTAATTCATTAAGACAATTGGACAATTTAAAAATTTCCAGAAAAAGAATTTTTAATTTAATTCATTCACACAACTTGAAAATTTCCAAAAAGAAACGAAAAAAAAATTTCCCAAAATACTTTACCTCATTAAAAAGAAAAAAACTATGGGATTCAATGATAATGAAATTAATGATACAGATTTAGATTTGAGTGAACATTTCCGCGAGTAGCATTTTTTTTTAAACCCGCATGTTCGTCAAACGATGATATCGTCATCCGGCTAACGGAATGAGCTCGTGTCTCATTGTCGCAGGATTTATACTCCAGAGAATACATCGAGTCCCAACAAAGAAAGCATTAGTTCAAAAGCTTCCACAGGAGGCCTAGTATTTTTTTTTCTTTTTTTTGCTTTCAATTTGATGTTGACTAGTCTTTTGTGGCGCAGACAACTTTTCTCCCAAACAGAACGTAGGCATCGACGACTGAACTTTAAAAAAAGATTGATGGTCTCGAGTGGTGCCCCCCCTGAAAACATCAAATTCGCATTTGTCTGTACATTTTCGTAATAGACACACTAAAACATGAAATATTTTCGCAATTATATTTATTAACATCGTATTTGTAAATGACAATATTAATTAATAATATAAATGTTAACTAATGTTTGCTTTTTTGTGTTCTAACTATTTCAAGAATTTTATTAACATTTTTTTCAATAATTGAATTCTTTCGAGAAAATGTAAATTGAATTGTTCTTAAAATTTTACTTTAATATTCTTGAAAATATTGGCGTTTTTTTTTTTAATAATTTTTACTGAAAATTTTGAAAGTAATTGAATTTTATCAAGAATTTAATTATTTTCAATAATTATAATAAAATTCTTTGCAAAAAGTAAATTTATAAATAATAAAAATCTTCGTAAAAAAATTGAATTTATTTATATATAAATAATAAAATTCTTATCAGGATTTCACTTATTTTCAATACATTTTAATTGATTTCTTCGAAAATTTCAATTATTTTTTAAAATCTTGGAAAAATTCTCCGAGAAAATTCAATTATTTTAAAAAATAATTGAATTTTTCACAGAAGTTCAATTATTTAAAAAATTTTCAATGAAATTCAATTCAAAAATTCAATTATTTTCATAAATAATGAAATTTTCGCTGGAATTCAATTATTTTAAATACAATTTTAATTAGATTCCACAGAAAATTAAATTATTCTTAAATTCTTCGTTAGAATTCAATTATATAAATAAAATAGTAAATTTTTTACAGGGAATTCAATTATTTTAAATACAATTTTAATAAAATTTTTCTAAAAAATTCACTAATTTCTTGAAATTTTGCAAAAATTAAATTATTTGCCGAAATTAAAATCTTGTAAAAATTCTCAGAGAAAATTCAATTATTTTAAAAAATAATTGAATTTTTTACAGGAGTTCAATTATTTAAAAAAATTTTAATAAAATTCAATTCAAGAATTCATTTATTTTCATAAATAATTAAATTTTCGCTGGAATGCAATAATTTTTTTAAAAAAATTTTATTACATTTCGTAAGAATAATGTAATTTTTTAAAAAAAATTATAATTGAAAATTTTGGAAATAATTTAAATTTACAAAGAATTTTATTAAAAACTTTTGAGAACAATTGAATTTTTTAAAAAAAATTTTATTACAATTTTTAAAAATAATTGAACCAGTTAGAGAAATTTTATTAAAATTATCTCTTGAATATAATTGAATTTTTTCCTAGAAATTTAACTAAAATTGTATTGAAAATAATTTAAGAAGAATTTTATTATTGACAAAAATTTTATAATTTATAAAAATAATTGAATTGTTACGAAGAATTTTTTATCAGAATTATGGAAAATAATTGAATTTTTATTAAAACTCTTGAAAATAATATTTTTTTAAATAATTGTATTCTTTTGAAAAATTTTGTTAAAATCGTATTGAAAATAATTGAATTCCTCCGAAACATTTTATTATTTTTCTAAATGATTGAATTCTTGCGAAGAATTTTCTTATTTATAAAAATAATTGAATTCTTGTGGAGAAGTTTTACAATTATTCATGAAAATAATTAAATATTGTTTCGAAGAATTTTATCTGAATTTTTGAAAATATTTGAATTTTTTGAAGGGATTTTTTTTAAATTTCGAATATAATGATTTTTTAAAAAGAATTTTATGAAAATTGTTAAATATAATTGAATTTATATTAAAATTCTTGGAAATAATCGAATTTAATTAATATTTTTAATAATAATTGCATTCTTTCGAGAAATTTTATTATACTTGTATTAAAAAAAATTAAATTGCTCTAAAGAATTCCATTATTTATGAGAATAATGAAGTTCTTGAGACAAATTATTGTATTAAAATTTTTTAATAATAAATAATGTTAATTAATATTATAATTATTAATCTAATAAATAATGTTATTTAATAATATAATTAATATAAATAATATTATTTGATAATAAAATAATATTAATTTGTGAATAAATAAATAATAAATTTGTAATTATACAATTCTGTTGAAAAAAATTGAAATTTCTTTTTCATGGAAATTTTTCGTATATTTTTATAAAAGCGTATAATTATTAAGAGATTAAACCGAAGTGCGAACAAAAGAAATAAAGGGCAAAGGAACGTGCTCAAATGAAAAAAAAAATTGTGAAAAATAGAGTTTCTAACGACCCCTGCACAATAAAGAAGAGCATAGAAATTGAAGGTATCGTATTTATGACCCAGTGCATAATCATCAAAACTGCAACTCGCATGGTCCAGAATTCACGTTCTGAATGAACGATCAATATACAAATTGAGCAAATGCGTATTATAGTCCCTTTGAATAAGAAACTGGTTTTCTTCCTTGAAAAAAAATACTGTTCATCACTATGCGACATTATTGCCACGGATGAATTTTATTCGCACAGGCGCTAAAAAATTCTCTATACAATATTTAATTTGTAAATTCTAAATTTTCAATATTTTAACAAATTGGAATATTTAAATATTTTGGGAAATTAAATTATACATTTGAAATTGCATTAATAAATTTTAATAAAATGTATTTCAATTGCCCTTCAACAGAATTTTTTGTTAATTTATTATTTATTCCCAAATTAATATTATTTATTATATTATTTTTAATTAATAAATATTATTTATTATATTATTTTTAATTAAAAAATATTATCTATTATAATTACATTTATTACAACTGAAAAAATGTATATTTAATTCAAATGATTAATTACTTGTCTATTATCAAATAAATATTTATTCGAATCAAATAATTTTTATTTAAATCAACTTTAAGAAACAATAAAATAATAATAAATAAATAAATATAATAATAAATAATAAAATCAAATTTGATTTAAGTTAAAATTGTTTGATTCAAGCAAACAATTACTTGTCTATTATCAAAATATTTACAAATTAAAAAATGACATATAAAAATTATTTAATACAAATAAATTGTATTTGAACCAAATACCATTTAATTGACTTAAATAAAAAATTATTTAATACAAATTTAATTATTTATTTAGTTAGTTATTTATTTACAAATAAAAATTATATTTAATACAAAGAAATATTTATTTGATAATAGACAATTGTTTATTTGAATAAAATACATTTTTTCAGTACCATAAAATATAAATATTTTTTATCGTAAAATTTTAATATTTTTTTTTTTTTGAAACGAAAAAAAAATCTTTTTTATAATAGAGAACACAGCGTTTTTTCTTCATATTCACTGTTTTCAGTGCGTCTTTTACACATGACGTGAAAATTTCAAGGAGATTTTTAAACTTGAATGAAGCTTTAGAAATGAAAATTCTAATACTTTTGCTTTTGCGGTAGCTGGCACCTGGCGAACCTTCTTCTATTTCTTCAGTGACAATAAGATTTATCCTCATAGAAAGTACTCATAAAATCCTTGCATAAAGACCTGAAAAAATTTTTTTTATGTTAGCATAACGTAAAAAAAAATATCGCATTTTTTAAGTTCCTAAAGTTTTGAACGTTCAAATAAATGACATTTTCTTACATCAGTGTATTTTTATTTTTCTTTAACAAAAAATCAAGAAGACTTGAGACAAAAAATCCAGAATATTTTTTAACATTATTTCGTATAGTAGAAAAATTAAATCCCAACTAACTAAATGTTAAATTTTAATATTTTTTTCTTTTTTTGGAGTAATTTTCAAAAATATTTTAATAGAAGAAAAATTTCGTTTATTTAAACGTTCAAAACTTTAGGAAAATAATTTTTTTTTGTAAATTGTGTGATAATAATGGTAATATAATAATAATGATAATAAAAATATAATAATAATGATAATAATGATAATAAAAATATAATAATAATGATAATAATAATAGTATTAATATTAATAATAATAATAATATAGTAACTTAATAACATGATAATATATTTTACCTCATTTTGCATAAACGTATTTTCTATACACATTTCGAACAAACAGTTATAGTTTGCATAAAATTTATACTATCTGCAAACTAGAATAATTACGTATTTATGGGTTTTTTTTTTTTTTGAAACCAGGAGTGAATAAATATAAGGAAATTTTACTATCTATGTAACGTCATCGCCGGGTTTAAACTACTCGACCCTGGACGTTTTGCAGTCGCCGAAAATCATGAGTAAATATTCGCTTTCAACCCAAACATTATCGCCTCGCCTAATAATATTTCAACTAAAAATAATTTTTCTCGTAAGTCAATTGTGAAGTTCGCAATGTAGTCAATTTCTTTGAAATCCATTCCTCAGGTGGAACTCGATGATCTGAAAAAAAATATTCAATTAATCGAAATGTTCATTTATTCTTTTTTTTAAATTTATATTTCTATTTTATTTCCCGAATTACTGAAATTTATCGAATTTTTGAAACTGAAAATATTACCTTTTCAATTAAATTCAATTAGGAATTTACTTAATTAATTTTGTTCTTATTTTACTTTTTATATTCCGTAGTTTTCTATTTTATTTCTTTTTATTATTAAAATTGATCAAATTTTTTCGAAATTTTTTTTTTAAATTAAAAATTTTTTCTTTTTTAATTTAATTCAATATTAATTAATTAATTTGAATGTTGAAATTTTACTGCCTTTAATCCATATTTTTTTAACTTTCGTCCTTTAATTATTGATCGAATTTTTGAAATTGGATATTTTTTTTCCAACTTAATTTTCTGATCAAAATTAAAATTTAGATTTTTGATTTCGCATTTTTTCTTCAAATTATAATTATTATTCTACGCGATATCAGTTGTCATAGTAAATATTACAGTCTTGAATTTTTTCAGCATAAATCTATAATTCGCAAAGTGAATGTTTCATGAGGAATTTACAATTCTAGATATGTTGAAATATTTTATGTGCTCTCTTTTCATAAACAATTACTTTGTAATGTAAATTATTACAACCACCTTTCACAAATCTTTTCTTGTTGTTTATACGCTCTATACACGCCGCAGTGAGAAATGAAATTAAAAAAAAAAAAATTCACACTTAATCGTTCTCAGAAAATCGAGAGAAATTACTTAATTTAAAAATTTTTATGTCAGCATAATTGGACTTCTGCGACTAATAAAAAAAATTGTATTATGAGATATTAAAATATGAAGGAAGTTTTTTCCTTCCAGACCGAAAAATTTGTTTTTTTCTCTTTTGAAAGAATTCTTAATTACGATATTAGGAAAAATTTGAGAGATACACGGTTAATGTTTGATGAGAGCACGCATTTTGACAATAAATTTTCTTTTTTCACGCACAATTACGTGACACAAATGATAACTTTCAGAGCAGTGTATTTTTGTTTATGATATGTATATATGTTTATTTTTGATTTCTGTTTGACACGCAAATTCAGATCCGAATTGGGTTAATGAAGGGTTATTAATTTTTATGGATTCTCCCCAATTTAATAATCAATTTTACTCTGTGGTAATTTAATACGCGAATTAATATTTAAATCCAACGTATTTTGCTACAATTACAATTTTACAATTAATTTTTCAGGATTACTACAAAAGTTTAATTTTGTTTTTCCCTGACTTTTCCCTGATTTTAAGATACAATTTTTTCTTTTTTCCTGACCCTAAAGAATAATATTTTGATTCACTCTAAAAATTATTAGATACTCAAAAAAATGTTCTATTACATTTATTTACGAATTTCTCTAATATTGTAAAATTATTCGAAAACAACAATAACTTCTTTTCTAAATAAATAATTAATCATTATTATTTTTCCATAAAAATTTAACTAAAATCCATTTTTTAAACAATATTTATTGGAAAATTCTACGAAAATTCAATTATTTAATTTTTTTCTTTCTTTATTTTACAATCAATTAAATACAAAAATAAATAATTTATTGAATAATTGAATATTTCTTAAAATTGAATTCTCATGAAGAAATTTATTAATAAATTTTTAAATCATTAAATTCTTCGATGAATTTTAATAGAATTTTTAAGAATAATTATACATTTTTCGAGGAATTCGATTAAAATTGAAATTCTGCGATGAGTTTTATTCTTTTATTATTTATGAAAATAATCGAATTCCTAAAAAAAATTTTATTATTTACAAAAATAATTGAATCTCTGTAAAAAATTGTATAGTTTATGAAAATAATGGAATTATTACGAAGAAATTTATAACAAATTTGTAAATATTTGAATTTAGGAGAAGAATTTTATTATTTATAAAGATAATTGAAATGTTAATGAGAATTTTTTAAAATTTTTGAACATAATTGAATTTTTGCAATCATTTGTAACTTCTCAAAAATTGTAAACGCAAGTCTTAAAATTCTATTAATTTTGAAATATAATTTAAGTAGAATTATTCATTAAATAATTTATAATAATAATTTTATGATAGTTTTTCAAGAATTCAATTCGTGTGATGAATATTTTTATTTATGAAAATAATTAACTTCCTCTCAATGATTTTATTATTTATGAAATTAATTAAATCCGTGAAAAATATTTAAAAAATTATGAAAATCATTGAATTACTGCGAAAAATTTAATGCCAAATTTGAAAACATTATTTTTCAAAAAAATTTATGCAAATTCTAATTTAAATATTGAATTTCTGTGAAATTTTTATTTTTTTGGAAAATAATTGAATGTTCGTGTAGAATATTATCAACATTTTTGTTTAAAAATTGAATTCTTTTGGGAAATTTTATTAAAATTGTAGAATATTGAAAATCATTGAATTAAGAAAAATTTTTGGAAATAATTGAAATTTGGCCATGAATTTTATTAAAATTCCTGAAAATAATTGAATTTCTGTGCAGAATTTTATCAAAATTCCTGAAGATAATTGAATTCTTATGATGAATACTATTATTTATCAAAATAATTGAATTTTGCAATGAATTTTATTAAAACTCCTGAAAATAATTGAATTTTGTCGAAGAATTTTATTGATTTTGAAAATAATTATTAATTCTTGTGATGAATATTGTTATTTATGAAACTAATTGAATTTTGCAATAAATTTTATAAAAATTTCTGAATATAATTGAATTTTGGCGAAGAATTTTGCTATTTATAAAGATAATTAAAATGTTGACCGGAATTTTTAAAAAGTTTTGAATATAATTGAATTTCTGAAAAAAAATTTTATTACTTATGAAAATAATTGACTTTCTAAAAAAAATTTTATTATTTAAATTTATAAAAATAATGGAATCATTGCGAAGAAATTCTTAACAAATTTTTAAATAATTGAATTCCTGTAAAATTTGTAGATAGTAGATATTGAAAATCGTTAAAATTGAAGAGAATTTTTTTAAATAATTGAATTTTTGACAAGAATTTTATTAAAATTTTTGAAAATAATTGAATTATTGAGAAAAATTTTTTTTTTTTTTAAATAATTGAAATATTTGAAACTTCTCCAAAATTCAATGTTTTCTTAAAGGTTTTAACTAAAATTTTTCTACAAATCCTTCATTTTTATTAATTAATTAAATATGTATTTAAAAAATTAACTAATTTCAGAAGAATTTGAATTATTTAAATTTTTCAAAAATCTAAATTCTTTAAAATTACTACCTAATTAATAAAATTTCATTCAAAATTGAAATTTTCTAAAATTTCAAATTCATATCTATTAAAATTCATCTATTCATAAAAATTGTAAACGCAACTCTTTTAAAAATGAATTAATTTTGAAATATTTAAGTAAAATTATTTATTAAATAATTTATAATAATAATGTTATGACAGTTTTTCAAGAATTCAATTCGTGTGATGAATTTTTTTAATTATGAAAATAATTAACTTCCTCCGAATGTTTTTATTATTTATCAAAATAATTAAATCCCTGAAAAATATTTTAAAATTTATGAAAATCATTGAATTACTGCGAAGAATTTAATGCCAAATTTTAAAACATTTGATTTTGCAAAAAAATTTATGCAAATTCTAATTTAAATATTGAATTGCTGTGAAATTTTTATTTTTTTGGAAAATAATTGAATGTTCGTGTAGAATATTATCAACATTTTTGTTTAAAAATTGAATTCCTTCGGGAAAATTTATTATAATAATAGAATATTGATAATCATTGAATGAGGAAAAATTTTTGAAAATAATTGAAATTTGGGCATGAATTTTATTAAAATTCCTGAAAATAATTGAATTTCTGTGCAGAATTTTATCAAAATTCCTGAAGATAATTGAATTCTTATGATGAATACTATTATTTATCAAAATAATTGAATTTTGTCGAAGAATTTTATTAATTTTGAAAATAATTGAATTCTTGTGATGAATATTGTTGTTTATGAAAATAATTGAATTTTGCTATGAATTTTATAAAAATTTCTGAATATAATTGAATTTTGGCGAAGAATTTTGCTATTTATAAAGATAATTAAAATGTGGACCGGAATTTTTAAAAAGTTTTGAATTTAATTGAATTTCTGGAATGAATTTTAGTACATATTTATTAAGATATTTGAATTCTTTCAAAGAATTGCGTTAAAATTTTGATAATTGAAACTAATTTCAAGAGATCTGAAATTAAAATTTTCGAAAAAAATACAGACACAAAAATTCTGAATTTTCTTATAAATTCTAAAAATTTAATTTTTTCCAGTACTTTTAATGAAAATCCCTGACTTTTCCCTGAATTCCCTGACCTGTGGCAACCCTGTTTTTCAATTGCAATTGCAATTTCTATTTTATAATTAATATTGAAAAAATTTTAAATTTACAATCGCAATTATAATTTTAGAATTAATTTTACAATTTAAATTACAACTTTTAGGAAAATTTTAGGAATTTCTGAAATTAGGAATTTCAAATTAGGACAATTGGTAGGGAATCCAATTTTGCAATTAATTTTACATTTTTTTACAATTACAATTATAATTCGTAACAAAATTTTCTTTTCCACATTTTAATGAACAATGTATAATTTCAATTTCCCGAAATAAATAAATTTTTAATCGATTTTTCTCTCCAGAAATATGAATTTTCTGTCCGTTCTATTTATAACATTTCTATTTTGAAACAGAATTCAGTTGTATATTAATATAACTGCTTTTTTCCACGTATATCTATATTTATGGAAAACTGAAAATTTATTTTTAGCCAACATTTTTCAAAAGTAGTTTTAAAAATAATACAACTCAACGAAAGAAGTAACCGGTTTGTATAAATGGTGCAAGAAAATTGCTGCCCAGAAAGGATAAATAAATGTTGATTTATTGCGTGAAATCCTTTTCTGATGAATTATTAATTAGAAATGTTCCATTTTCAAACATTTTTTTCCCCATAAATTTATAATCCTGTTTTGAAAAAATACTACAAAAGAAAACAAACAAACAGATTATTATTTTTTTTTTTTGACAATTTAAATTTTTTATGAATAAATTTTCATAGTTTCCACTTGAGTAATATTATCGGTTCATTATTTTCAAAATAGAGTTAAAATTACAATTTTACACTTGAAATATGTGGAAAAGAGTAATGAGACTATTCCACACAACGTCGTTAACCTATTTAGCTAATTCTTGTTCGTAGGTAATATTTTCTTTTATCTGACAACATTTAAAAGTAATTGTGTAACAAAAACAATGTTCGTTGTTTTTGTTGAAAAAAAAATTTGTTTTTTTTGTTCAAAAAAATTTCAATCAAAAAAATTTGAAAAAATTTTTTTTTTTTATCATTTTGCTAATAATTGTGTAATGATTACTAATTACCAATTTTACATTTACAATATTATTAATAATTATTATATTTTTGATTATCAATATAATGTTAAAAAAAATAATTTTTTTCTTGAATACATTTTAAATTCTTTTTTATATTTTATTAAAGTTTTGACTCAACCCCATTTTATATAGAAACAAGAGAAGTTTTATTGTGATTTATTGCATTCCAATTGATTAATATGAATTTCCTTTCCCATTGTAAACGTGATTGTTAATCGTTGTAAATGACTTTTAACCAGATCATCTGTCCACGTTGATTGAATGAAAGAGGCGGACATTTAATTGTAAATATAGAGAAGATGAGACCAAAAAAATAAAGTGATCAATTATGTCGCTTCTGATTCTTATCTCGGTATCAATCACATCCTTGTTGAAATTGGATCGTTACCGAGGGTTCAAATAGTTAATTGTGCCCAAGGAAATATCATTATTTCAATATTATTCCAGTAAATAAATAATTATTTATAATAATAGACAAATAATTATTTTTCATTTATAAATAAATAATTATTTATAACAATAAATAATTAAATATAAAAATAATTTTGCAAGCAAAAATATTTCTGCCACTTTTTGCAAAACAAAAAGAAATGAAATAAAATCAAATACAAATTTTTAATTTGTAATTGAATTTATTTCATTTTTTTTTTGTTTTGCCATTTTCTAAGCAAAAATATTTCTGTCACTTTTTGCAAAAAAAAAAAAATAAAATAAATTCAACTACAAATTTTTAATTTGTAATTGAATTTATTTCATTTTTTTTGTTTTGCAAAAAGTGACAGAAATATTTTTATTCGGCTTTTTTACTTTTCAATTTATATTGACCAAGTTGAAGTCCACAACGTTGATCAATGAAAAAAAATTGTTCACTTACTTAGTAAATTAATTAAAAATGACGCATAAATATTAACACAAAAATATTTAGAAAAAAAATTGGTGTTTATATTTTGATAATAATTATTTTACAATTAAAAATTAAATTAAAAATAATACTTGAATGCATTAAATAAATTTTTTTCGTTGATAAAAGTTGTGGACTTCAACTTCGTTTATATTGTTACAATTCAATTTCGTTCTTTTCAATGAGATTCTATTGGAAATCAATTCAGAATTGTCAGCCTCTTTCAAACATTCGGTTATATACTTTTTTTTCAATTTCTATTCCTATTTTTATTCTAAATTGCATTCTGGTTGGATATTTCTTGTCAATAAATTATGTTATTAGCAGGTGAACAATATTATATCGAAAATTTCGATTTTTAACGAAACTAATTAACAAAATAAAAATTCTCGAACTATTTTCGAACAATTTTCTTTCATCCTTTTCGAGGAAATAGTTATTTAATTTACAGGGTTGCCACAAAAATTTAATTTTGTTTTTTCCTGACTTTTCCCTGATTTCCAAAAAAAATTTTTACTTCATCCCTGACCCTGAAGATTATTCTGATTCACTCAAAAAAATATTAGATTTTCAAAAAAATATTGTATTGCATTTATTTACGAATTTCTTTAATTGTAAAATTATTCAAAAACATCGATAATTTCTTTTTTAAATAAATGTTTACTCATTACCTAATATTTTTCTATAGGAATTAAGATTTTCAAATTGAAACCTTCTGAAATTCAATAACTTTTGAGAATAATGTTATCAAACATGAATATTGTAACTATTTATTCAAATTTTCAAATAGATTTTAATCTAAACCTTTTTCAAAATTCAATTATTTCTAGAAATTTACAGCATGTTTTTAATATTCAATTTATAATTTAAAATTTTAAGTAAAATTCATTTTTTAATCAATTTTTATTAGAAAATTTTTCGAGAACTCAATTATTTAAATACAAAAATAAATAATTTATTAAATAATTGAATATTTCTTAAAATTGAAGTTTTATGAATAATTTTATCAAAATTTTTAAAAATAATATTGAACTCTTTCGGCGAATTTAAAAAAAATTTTAAGAATAAATTCAATTTTTTATCATTTTATTTAAAATTTTATAAAAAATAAATGAAATTCTGCGATAAATTTTGTTATTTATGAAAATAATTGAATTCTTGCAACGAATTTTATTACTTTTTTTTAAAGAATTGAATTCATGTGAAGAATTTAATTTGTGAAAATAATTAAAAACTTGGGAAGAATTTTATTAAAGTTTCTTAAATAACTGAATTTCTCAGAATTTTATAAAAGTTTTTGAAAATAATTAAATTTCATCCATGAATTTCATTAAAAAATTGAAAATAATTTAAATTTGTCGAAGAATTTTATTAAATTTTTTTTAAATAATAGATTTCCTATGAAAAATGTTATTTTTGAAAAGAATTTTATTAAAGTTTCTTAAATAATTGAATTGCTTCGAAGAATTTTATTTTTTACGAAAATAATTGAATTCTTGCAACGAATTTTATTACAACTTTTTTTTTAAAGAATTGAATTCTTGTGAAGAATTTCATTTGAGAAAAAAATTGAATTCCAGAGAAAAATATTATTATTTATAAAAATAATTAATTTCTTGCAGAAAATTTTATTACAATTTTTTTAAATAATAATTGAATTCTTGTAAAGAATTTCATTTGTGAAAATAATTGAATTCTAGAGAAAAATATTATTATTTATGAAAATAATTAATTTCTTGTGAAGAATTTTATTCAAATTTTTTAAAATTATTAAATTTCTCAGAATTTTATAAAAGTTTTTTAAAATAATTAAATTTCCATCTATAAATGTCATTAAAAAATTGAAAATAATTGAAATTTGTCGAAGAATTTTATTAATTTTAAAAATAATTGAATTCTTGCGAAGAATTTTATTTTTTACGAAAATAATTGAATTCTTGCAACGAATTTTATTACAACTTTTTGTTAAAGAATTGAATTCCTGTGAAGAATTTCATTTGTGAAAATAATTGAATTCTGGAGAAAAATATTATTATTTTATGAAAATAATTAATTTCTTGTGAAGAATTTTATTCACATTTTTTTAAATAATTGAATTTTTTAAAATTTTATAAAAGTTTTTGAAAAATATTAAATTCTATCAAGAAATTTAATTTAAAAATTGAAAATAATTGAAATTTGGCGAAGAATTTTATTAAATTTTTTTTAAATAATTAAATTCCTGTGAAAAATTTCATTTTTGAGAAGAATTGAAATCTTTGGAAGAATTTTGTTAAAGTTTCTTAAATAATTCAATTGCTTCGAAGAATTTTATTTTTTTACGAAAATAATTGAATTGTTTCGAAGAATTTTATTCAAGTTTTTTTAAATAAAATAATGTATTATTTGTGAAAATAATTAAATTCTTTAGAAGAATTGTTTTGAAAATAATTGAATTGTATAGGAAAATTGTATTAAAATTGCAATTTTATTAACTGAATCTTGTAAAGAATTTTGTCAAAAATTTTTTTAAATAATAGAATTTTTAAAAGAATTTTATTCAAATTTTTCGAAATAATTGAATATCTCAAAACTATTTTTTTTCAATTCTCTGAATATATTTGAATTCTTTCGAAAAACTTCATTCAAGAAATAAAAACAATTGAATTGGTGCGAAGAAATTTATAAAAAATTGATAAGTAATTGAGTTTTTGTAAAATTTTTATTAAAAGTTTGTTTAAATAATTGAATTCTTTTGGAAAATTTTATTAAAATAGTAGATCTTAAAAATAATTGAAATGAGGAAAATTTTTTAAAATTATTTGAAATTTTGCCAAGCATTTCATTAAATTCTTTGAAAATAATTGAATTTTGGAGAAGAATTTTATTATTTATAAAGATAATTGAAATGTTAATGAGAATTTAAAAAAAATTTTGAACATAATTGAATTTATGCAAAGAAGTTTATCACTTTTGAAAATAATTGAATTTCTGTTATCAGTTGTTCTTAAAATTTCTATTTAAATTCATTAAAAATTGATGTTTTCTAAAATTTCAAATTGAATCCTTTGAAGTTCATTCTATTTATGAAAATTATAAACGCAACTCTTTTGAAATCTTATTAATTTTGAAATTTTTAAGTATAAAATTATTCATTAAATAATTTATAAGTAATAATTTTATGATAGTTGTTCAAGAATTAAGTTATTTAAAAAGAAATTATTTTCAGAAATAGAAAAAATTCAAGGTTTTGTATTTGAATTATTTTGAAATTTTATAATTTATAAGGCAAACAAAAAGACACAAAAATTCAGAATTTTCTAATAAATTTAAAAAATTAAATTTTTTCCAGTATTTTCAATAAAAATCCTTGACTTTTCCTTGAATTCCCTGACCTGTGGCAATCCTGATTTAATTTAATATTTACATATAATTTAATTTAATATTAAATTTAATAGTAAAAAAAATTGTCTTTCACAGACAATAAGTGAATTAATATGGCGAAATATTTACCTCTATTTTCATGGTAAAAGTAGAGTTTTTTTGTATGTGCCACTTTTGAAAATAAAGTCTAAGCCAAATCTCAAGCAATGCCGTGGTCTCGAGAGACGTTCTCAAGTTTCTTCTTCGCAATTTCGAGATTCATCTTGAAATGTTTACCCTATCCTCCCATTGATCTGAAAGGGAAGAAAGTCCTGGAGGCATATTCATCAATCTCGATATATTTTAGATTCTTATTTGTGTGCATTGCTCACGTCTTCACATGTTCACCTTGTCACAAAAGCCAATGTAATTTGAAAGAAAGTGGGTTACATAGTTAATTCATTTACCCAGTCAGCATCAGCGCTTAAGTACTAAAGCCAATTTTCCCTCATCCATTTTCAGCATTTTTTCTTCACATTTTCTTTGCATTCTTTTCAATTTTTTTTTTCATTCTTTCCATAAATTCAATCAAAAATTTGATGATTACAGAGTTGCCACAGGTCAGGGAAATCAGGAAAAAGTCAGGGATTTTCATTAAAAGTACTGGAAAAAATTAAATTTTTAGAATTCATCAGAAAATTCAGAATTTTTGTGTCTGTATTTTTTTCGAAAATTTTAATTTCAGATCTCTTGAAATTAGTTTCAATTATCAAAATTTTAACGCAATTCTTTAAAAGAATTCAACTATCTTAATAAATATTAAAATTCATTCCAGAAATTCAAATATATTCAAAACTTTTTAAAAATTCCGGTCAACATTTTAATTATCTTTATAAATAGCAAAATTCTTCGCCAAAATTCAATTATATTCAGAAATTTTTATAAAATTCAAAGCAAAATTCAATTATTTTCATAAATAACAATATTCATTGCAAGAATTCAATTATTTTCAAAATCAATAAAATTCTTCGACAAAATTCAATTATTTTCAGGAGTTTTAATAAAATTCATTGAAAAATTCAATTTATTATTTTGATAAATAATAGAATTCATCATAAGAATTCAATTATCTTCAGGAATTTTGATAAAATTTTGCCCAGAAATTCAATTATTTTCAGGAATTTTAATAAAATTCATGTCAAAATTTCAATTATTTTCAAAAATTTTTCCTAATTCAATGATTTTCAAGTTTCTACTATTTTAATAAATTTTCCGGAAGGAATTCAATTTTTAAACAAAAATTTTGATAATATTCTACACGAACATTCAATTATTTTCCAAAAAAATAAAAATTTCACAGCAATTCAATATTTAAATTAGAATTTGCATAAATTTTTCTGCAAAATCAAATGATTTAAAATTTGGCATTAAATTCTTCCCAGTAATTCAATGATTTTCATAAATTTTAAAATATTTTTCAGGGATTTAATTATTTTGATAAATAATAAAAACATTCGGAGGAAGTTAATTATTTTCATAATTAAAAAAATTCATCACACGAATTGAATTCTTGAAAAACTGTCATAACATTATTATTATAAATTATTTAATGAATAATTTTACTTAAATATTTCAAAATTAATTCATTTTTAAAAGAGTTGCGTTTACAATTTTTATGAATAGATGAATTTTAATAGATATGAATTTGAAATTTTAGAAAATTTCAATTTTGAATGAAATTTTATTAATTAGTAATTTTAAGGAATTTAGATTTTTGAAAAATTTAAATAATTCAAATTCTTCTGAAATTAGTTAATTTTTTAAATACATATTTAATTAATTAATAAAAATGAAGGATTTGTAGAAAAATTTTAGTTAAAAACTTTAAGAAAACATTGAATTTTTGAGAAGTTTCAAATATTTCAATTATTTAAAAAAAAAAAAAAAATTTTCTCAATAATTCAATTATTTTAAAAAATTCTCCTCAATTTTAACGATTTTCAATATCTACTATCTACAAATTTTACAGGAATTCAATTATTTACAAATTTGTTAAGAATTTCTTCGCAATGATTCCATTATTTTTATAAATTTAAATAATAAAATTCTTTTTAGAAAATCAATTATTTTCATAAGTATATAATAAAATTTTTTTTTCAGAAATTCAATTATTTTTATAAATAATAAAACTCATCGCAGAATTTCAATTATTTTTTATAAAATTTTAATCGAATTTCTCGAAAAATGTCATTATTCTTAAAAATTTTATTAAATTCTCCAAAAAAATTCAATAATTTAAAAAAAAAAGTTCATAAAATTTTATGCAAACATTTAATTATTCTCATTAAATAATAAAAATTTCACAGGATTTCAATTATTTACAAGGTTTTATAAATTTCTTCGCAAAAATTGAATTATAAATAATACAATTTTAAAGGGATTCAATTATTTTCAAAAATAATAAAATTCCTCGAAAAATGTAATTAAAATTTTTATTAAAATTCTTCAAAAGACTTCAATTTTAGAAAATTTTGATATAATTTGTTTATTAGAACCTAATAATTATTTTCAAATTTTCAATACATTTTTACTAAATATCTTGAAAGAATTTAATTATTCTCAAAAATTTTAATGAAATTTTTTGTAACAATTCAATTTTTTTTCAAAATAATATTAATAAAATGTTATTAATAAAATAAAATATTAATAAAATAATAATATTAATAAAATAAAAATTATTTAAAAATTTATATTTGAAAATAAAAAATTTTGTAATTTGCATATTATGCACATTATATCACGTTTTGTGCGTTAGCGCGCGTATCATTTACTATTTAAAAATAAAATTGAAAACAAAAATTGCAATCACATGAATTTATAAAAAGGAAATTAGAAAAATAGAGTTGAATAAAGAATAGAAAAACTAATATTTGGAATAAAAAAATAATTCTCAAAAACTTTAATAAAATTAAAACAATCTTAGATACAATTCAAAAAATTTTAAGGTAAAGATTTCTAATTTAAATCTTTCAAACAATTCAATTATTTTCAATATCTATTTTAATTAAAAATTTCCCAAGAAAAATTCAATTTGTATTTAAAAAAAATTATTATTATATAAATTTACAAAAATTTTAATGAAATTCTTCGCAATAATTCAATTATTTTTTGTTTAAAATGTAAAAAAAATTCTTCGCGGAAAGTAATTTTAAAAATTAATCAAAATTCAATTATTTTCAATATCTACTATTTCAATAAAATTTTACAAAAGAATTCAATTATTTAATTAGGTAATTGAATCTAATTTAATTTCAATTATTTTTAACACCATTTTTAATGAATTCTTCGAAAAGTACAATATTCTCGAAATTTTTATTAATATTCTTTAAAAGAAGAATTATTTAATTATTTTTAACAATTTTAATAAATTTATTTATAATAATTAAATTTTAAGAAATATTTAATTATTCAATAAATTATTTATTTACATTTTATTTGTATTTAAATAATTGAATTCTCGTAGAATTTTCTAATAAAAATTGATTTGAAAATTAATTTCTGTTAAATTTTAAGATAATAATTGAATAATAAAATCATTATATAACGTGAATTTTTAGAAATAATTGAATTTTGAAAAGGGTTCAAATTAAAATCTTTGATTTTTGGTTGGAAATTAGGGAGAAGTCAGGGAAAAACAAAATTAAATTTTTGTCATCACCCTGAGTCTGTAAAATAAAAATTCCCATCTATGAAATTTCGAAAAAAATTATTACATATAAATGAAGAAAAATAATTTAAAAATTTTAATTTTTTACTTGATTATGTCATGTCTAGTCAAGAAAAAACATTATTTATAACAATTATAATAAAAGAGCGTTACCTGAAAGCATGATCATTACGGAGAAATTAAAAAGTGGTATCCAAAACTGGTTTGACAACGTGAACCGACAGAGTGATACAATTGTATGTTTGTGAGTTCCAGTCGATTACAGACCAGTTGTGAGTTTGATTCCAAAGAGAAGAAAGAAAAATTCGCTCTCATGTTTGGACCATCTGCAAAAATAAACGGTGAAAGTTGATTATTTTTCGAACCAGTAAATTTTTTGTTTTCTTAAAAAATATTCAGATTTAATTGAAATCTCAATTAAAATGATGCCAAGATTTTTTTTTATGTTTTATTATTATTTTCCACTCTTTTGCCAACAATATAGGGTCGAATACATCAACAGGAAAATCAAGTTTTCTCTCTGAATTATTTTCTGTTCTACATGCTAGTCAGGTTGAACAACTCCTTTCTGACCTGAAAATTATTAAATTATTCTTGTTGTTCGTATAATAATGTCAACATTTCATTAAATATCTTGGAAAATAGTCCACATCACTTAGGTTTACTTCAATTTGCACAATTGTCTGTGGACTACTTGTTACATTAATAATAGAGTAATGAAAAATGTAATTTCCCTTTTTTTTAATCTTTTCTTGTTCCGTTTGTAAATTAAAAAAATAAATAAAAAGTAAATCTAGGTGGAAATGAAATAATGAGATAAAAATAATAAAATGATTGAAAATCAGATTTTTGCATCAAATAATTTTTTTCTTTTGACAAATTTTTTTTTGAAAATCTTGTCTCGCTTATAAATTAAAAAAATAAATAAAAAATAAATCTAGGTGGAAATTAAATAATAAAATGATTTAAAATCAGATTTTTGCTTGAAATAATTTTTTTTCTTTTGGCGAATTTCTTTTGTTGAAAAGTCTATAAAAAAGGAACTTATTTTATTCTCACAGATATTGTTTTATAATCGCATATTTATTTCATTCATATATATTTCATAACGTAATAAAAGTTTAGTTCATTCTCCCACTGGGAACATTAACATTTTTATTTTTTCATTAACCTTTTTTGTATGGAGCGTAAAAACTTTTACAGCTTTCTTACCGGAAGATAATTAAAATTATTTCTATAGAAGGAAAAGAATTTTACTTCGGCGGAATTGTACGACGAGAGTTCTCTCGAAAAGATAAAGTAAATATTCAGATGAAACTGATTTCAAGTAAATGACTTTTGAAAACAAGCATAAAAAATTTTTCTGCTATATTATAAATTTTCCATTTAAATATTAATTTATGATAATGAAATATTCAATTTTAGTAATTTTTTTCCAAATAAAAAGTCAAGCGATATTTTGCTTTTTGAAATAATTTATACTATTTTTACTAATGAAATTAAATTACAAATTTGATTTTTATTTCGAAAGATTAATTGAAAATTTAACTTTCAATTGAAAAGAGTTATTAAAAATTAAATTTTTAATTGGAAAGATTAAATAAAAATTTAATTTCTAAATTAAAAATGGGGAGATTTTTCAAATTACAAAGAGGGTGAATTTTGAATTCTAAAATTAATGGTAAAAAATAAATACCTATCTGATTGTAATTCAAGATATTAAATATCATATTCTCAGAAATCGGAACGTTTGACTTCCGGATATGTTAGTTCTGAAATCGGTATCGTGCACCTGAATAGAGTTGCATTGATGTTTTATTAATGACCCACATTAATTAAATTCTTCGTCCCTTTTTTATTCTTCTTGTCATCGACCTCTCTTGCTTCCTCTCCTTTCAGTTCATATAACGCTTCGTCGCCTCTTCTTCTCTTATCCGTATTCTGATACTTTAAAAAAAAAGAAGAAAAAATTAATAATGTCCAATAATCTTCATTGAAGTTTCATATTAATCCTTTCAGATAAATTATGTCACTATTAGTCATAACATTTTATCATTCCTTATGTAATATAGAAAGGGTATAATAACAATAACAAATAATGTTACAATAATACTGATTATAATAAAATAATAATAATAATAATAATAATAAAATAAATAAAACGTTCATTTGAAAGTTCAAAAGGGACATAATTTCGAAATTTAAATAATAATTATTATTATAATTATATTAATAAAAATAAAGTAATCAGGGTTTTTAAAAGAGTTAGGTTTCCAATTTTCATAAGTAGATGAACTTCAAAAGATTTTGATTTAAAATTTTGTAAAATTTCAATTTTAAATGAATTTAATTAGAAATATAAAAAAAAACTTAGATTTAAAAAAAATTTTTAAAACTAAAATAATTGCAAAAATTCAATTATTTTCAAAAATAATAAAATTCTTCGCAGAAATTCAATTATTTAAAAAAAATTTTAATAATATTCTACACAAACATTTAATTGTTTTCATAAATAATAAAAATTTCACAGGAATTCAATTATTTACAAATTATTTTCATAAATAATAAAATTCTTTTTTGGAATTCAATTATTTTCATAAATAATAAAACACATCGCAGACTTTCAATTATTATTTTAAATACAATTTTAATGAAATTCCTCGAAAATTGTAATTATTCTTGAAAATTTTATTAAAATTCATCAAAGAAATTCAATTATTTTAAAAAAACCTTTGCTAGAATTTATTTATTAGAATTTAAGTACTATTTTCAAAACATTTTTAAATTGAATTTCTTCAAACAATTAAATTATTCTCAAAAAATTTTTAATGAAATTCTAATTGTCACAATTCAATTTTTTTTAAAAATAATTTTAATAAAATTCTTCGTAGAAATTGAATTAATTTAAAAAATTTGTCAAAATTTATTAATTTTCAATGTCTTCTATTTCAATAAAATTTCACAAAAGAATTCAATTATTTAAAAAGAAATTTTAATAAAATTCGTCTTGAGATTTAAATTATTTTCAAAAGTAATATAATTCTTAGCAGAAATTTAATATGTTAAAAAATTTACAAAAATTCTCGTCAAAGTTTCAATTATTTTAATAAATAATAAAATTTATATTCAATTATTTAAAAAAAAATTTTAATAAACTTCTTCGTAAACATTTAATTAATTTATAAATATAATAAAAATATCACAGGAATTCAATTACATATTTACAAATTATTTTCATATATTATTCCATTAGTTTCATAAATAATAAAATTTTTACAGGGATTCAAGTATTTTCATAAATAATAAAACTCAATTTTAGAATTTCAATTATTTTTAATACAATTTTAATAGAATTCCTCGAAGAAAGTTATTATTCTTAAAAATTTTATTAAAATTTATTAAAGAAATTTAATTATTTTAATAACCTTTTCTACAATTTATTTATTAGAATTTAAGTATTATTTGCAATACATTTTTAATTAAATTTATTTAAAGAATTAAATTATTTTCAAAAATTTTAATGAAATTCTTTGCGAAACAATTCAATTTTTTTAAAAATAATTTGAACAAAAAATTCTTGACAGAAATCCAATTATGTTTAAAAATTTACAAAAATTCTCATCTGAATTTCAATTATCTTTATAAATAATAAAATTTTTCTCAGAATTTCAATTATTTTCAAAACTTTTAATAAAATTCTTGGCAGAATTTGAATTATTTTGAATACAATTTTTATCAAATTTTTGGAAAAGAACTTTTTCAAAAATTACTAAGAAAAAATTGAGTTAAAGAAGAATTTTAGTAAAAAATTCTAGAAATGAATAATCGTAATGATGAAAATAATTTTTGAAGAAGTTACAGTAACAAAGTAGCAAGTTTTATAATTATATTTTTATGTTATTGAATTTCAAATTTTTAAATATCTTATTTTTTATAAAAAAATTGATAAAATATTTATTTAAAAATGAAGTTATTGATGTTTTCGAATAATTTTCGTTTTAAAAACCTGGAATTTCGTTTTTAAAATCCGTTTTTTAACCTGGAAAAGTCAGGGAATTTGAAAAGAGCAAAAACGAACCCTGAGTAATAATAATAATAATAAATTAATAACAGTTAATGTTAGAATTTTTCGCTGATTAAGAATTATAATTACGAAAGAAGAAGTAAATAATAATAAAATAAAAAATTAACAATTAATTGAAAAATGAAATTAACTGATTTAATTTACTGTTCATTGGGGAAAAAAAATTCGGCGTAAACTAAATATCTTCATCGAGAGAATTTTTACGAACTTTTTTTTTTGTTGAATTCAATGAAACGACGGAGGGAAAGTTGGATCCTTAATCAACAGATTCTTCTATATCTTTTTCGCTTTTTATTCCGCTCCTTCGGGTATCTTCTTTCATTCTCCCCTCTCCAGCCAAACTTCTACACTTGTGCTTTCTTTATCAAAATGCCCTGAGAGGAAATCTTAGTCTTGCAATTCAAGAAGAGGCGCTAAAATATTGAAGAGCTGCGACAAAAATAAGGGATGGATGGATGGATCAACTGGTCCTCCCTTATTGTTTCGAATTCTATAAGCACTTAAAGGCCTTAAAGCAGAGAGAGCCGTGTATTCTTCTCGAAAACTCTTCGATATTACTTTGTTGCTGGAAAAAAAAATTTTGGGAGAAAAATTATTATTATTACTATCATTATTGTTATTATTATTGTTTTACTATTATTATTACTATCAGTATTGTTGTTGACATTATTATTATTATTTTTATTATTTTTATTACTATTATCAATAATATTCAAAAATCCAATAAAATAAATAAATAGTAGTAATAATTAATTATTATCATTATAATGATTAAAATTGAAAAAATGCAGATTATTTTGAAAAAAGTAACTTTTTTGTATGAAAAATGAAATTTGCAGGCAAAGCATAATTGTGAGAAATTTGAGAAAGGTACATATATATAAAATGTTAGAAAATAAAGTGTAGGACGTAAGCTTGTTAAGATCAACACTTACCCGTTATGTAGCGTACTTCCCTTCAGTTGTTAAAATTTATGAAGCACTGTCCAATTTGTATAACAATGCGAACGACTCTTAATTGGAGCAGA
Source organism: Leptopilina heterotoma (assembly GCF_015476425.1). Classification (NCBI taxonomy): domain Eukaryota; kingdom Metazoa; phylum Arthropoda; class Insecta; order Hymenoptera; family Figitidae; genus Leptopilina; species Leptopilina heterotoma. Next base: position 1,151,420 of record NW_025111185.1, on the reverse strand, counting down.
AATTCTGGGTAAAATTTAATCAAAATCCCTATAAGGGACACATAACTCTCCGCTGATTTCTCTTTCGCACCTGTAACATTCAAAATAATTTTTATTCGTTAAACATTTTTTATTGGAAAAAAGACAAACTTGAATTTATATTCGAAAAGAAATAAATTCAAGTTTAGAGTCGCAAAAAAATAAAAATTCGAATTTATATTCGGAAATAAATAGAAATTCATTTGAAACAATTCAAATTCAGATTTATATGCGAAAAGAGAAAGAAATTCGAATTTATACTCGGGAAGAAATACTAATTCGTTTGAAAAAATACAAATTCGAAGTTATATTCGAAAAAGAATACAAATTCATTCGAAAAAATACGAATTTGAATTTATATTGAAAAAAAAAAATTTCTAATTTATAGGCGAAAGAAATACAAATTCGAATTTATATTCGGAGAAAAAAACGAATTCATTTGAAACAATTTAAATTCAAATTTATATTAAAAGAAAAATACAAATTTGGATTTTTTATTTGGAAAAAAAATACTATTTCACTTGAAAAAATACAAATTCATTTGAAACAATTCAAATTTAGATTTATATGCAAAAATAAAACGAACTCGAATTTATATTCGTAAAAATACAAATTTATTCAAAAAAATTCAAATACAAAGTTATATTCCCCAAAAAAATACAAATTAATTCGAAAAAATTCATATTCCAATTTATATTCCCAAAAAAATAGAAATTCGAATTTATATTCGGAAAAAATAGAAATACATTTGAAACAATTCAAATTCAATATGCGAAAAAATACAAATTCGAATTTATATTCGGAAAAAATAAATTTATTTTAAAAAATTCAAATTCAAATTTATATTCGCCCAAAAAAGTACAAATTTATTCGAAAAAATTCAAATTTAAATTTATATTTCTCAAAAAATTTACAAATTGATTGGAAAAAATTTAAATTTAAATTCCCCAAAAAATTTACAAATTTATTCGAAAAAATTCAAATTCAAATTTATATTCCCAAAAAAAATACAAATACGAATTTATATTCGGAAAAATTCAAATTCAAATTTATATTCCCAAAAAAAAATACAAATTTATTCGAAAAATTCAAATTTAAATTTAATCTCCCCAAAAAAATACAAATTTATTCGAAAAAATTCAAATTCCAATTTATATTCCCAAAAAAAACAAATTCGAATTCATATTCGGAAAAAATAGAAATACATTTGAAACAATTCAAATTCAGATTTATATGCGAAAAAATACGAGTTCGAATTTATATTCGGAAAAAATACAAATTTATTCGAAAAAATTCTAATTCAAAGTTATATTTAAAAAAAAATACAAATTTATTCGAAAAAATTCAAATTTAAATTTAATCTCCCTAAAAAAATACAAATTTATTCGAAAAAATTCCAATTCCAATTTATATTCCCAAAAAAAATATACATTCGAATTTATATTCGGAAAAAATAGAAATACTTTTTAAACAATTCAAATTCAATATGCGAAAAAATACAAATTCGAATTTATATTCGGAAAAAATACAAATTTATTCAAAAAAATTCAAATTTATATTCCCAAAAAAAAAAATACAAATTCATTCGAAAAAATACAAATTCGAATTTATATTCGAAAAAGAATAAAATATTTAAAGGAAACTCGATTTCTAAATGTGAAAAGTTTAATAAATAACGGGAATATAATAAACACGTCTATAGGAACTTTAAATGTTTATTATATTCACGTGTTCATTAAATTGATAGTTTTATTACAAATGCCATAATTATATACATATATAGTGACTTCGTGATCATTTAGATAATGACAGGTATCATAATTTCTTCTCATGATCTTATAAAAGTCATATACATCTGACTCTATATAAAAGGAATCATAAGTAGTATTATTCGGCGATTACGTATAATTCAAAGTTTCGTCATATCTTTATTCAGAAGTCGCTATTAATAAATTCAAATATTATACATGATAATATTGAAATTTTATTGAAAAACTAAATGTCAAAATCAATTACTTTTTTTCTGACTATTTTGTTAATTAACATATAAATTAATTTTTTTTTGCAGATTGCAGTAAAACTGTGAAGATGGAAAAAGGGACAAATCGTTTCAGTTGCGATAAAAATTAATATAATGAATTAATTAGAGAAACTGAAGTGTTAATAGAAATTTTATTTGGACTCGGGGAAAATATGACGTCGACTACGGATTTGCCTAAGGAGCCTTCGAGGAAGAAATTTTTCAATCCGAATCTCATATCGCTAAAATGTCTTCTCTTCCTTTTTTTCGGAGGTAAGACGAATATTTTTTTTAGTTTAGTTTTGTTTTTCTATTTTTTCCTTCTATTTTTTATTTTCTTTATTCTTTTTTCTATACTATTTTTTTATTGTTTTCCATTCTTTACTCTTTTCAATTTTTTCTATTCTTTTCTATTTTTTTATTCTTTACAGGCTTCGTATTCACCAATTAATTTTCAAAAAGCAGCAAAAATTAGCTAATTTTTTCAAAAAGTAGTAAAAAAATTAGCTATCAAAGAATATAAAATTTGACGACTCAATTTTTTCATAATTTCTAAATTAAATTACATACATTTAAAAATAAAATTATATTTTTTAAGTCAATATTTGAATACCTATTTCTATTTCCACTAGTATTAGAATATTTTTAAATGATTTCAATGTAAAGCCTTTTTGAAATTCAACTATATCTAAAAATTACAATTTTAATTCTTTCAAAATTCAATTATTTTTTGTTGTTGAAAAATTTGTAAATTTGTTTATTCAAAACTTTAATTAATTAAATTTAATTTAATTAGGATTTTTAAAAAATTTTTAATAAAATTCATCGCGAGAATTCAATTATTTTCATAAATAAAAAAATTCTTCGAATGAATTCAATTATTCTATTCAAATTTTTTGATAACATTCTTTGTATAAGAATTCAATGATTTTCAATACATTAATTTTAAAATTGAAAATATTTAAAAAGAAAATTTTTTAAAAAAGTTAGGAAACAAAAAAGCAATTAATAACTAACTTCAAACTGCGAACAAATTACCCGAATCAAATGATTATTAATATATCTAGATTCTTAATAGAGAGAAATAATTTCTCTTCTTTTTTCATCAGCATTCATAAAAGTTTTACTACAATGTAGTGTAATAATTATTTGCAGGAAGAACATTCTTCTTTGCTTTATGAAGTATAGTAATAAAAAAATTATTCCCCTTAACACTCACTTACTTATGCATTATAGCATTGTGTTCTCTTTCTCTTTACGATCCCTCCGATCATTAGCGTCTAATGGATTACTCCCATATTTAGCACTCACCCTAAATCAATGAGTAATTATCTCCAGGGTGTATTATTACAAAAACGTGATTAAAAAAATGTGACCTTTAAAACTTATCAATTAACATTGATTTCGTCCAGTTAGGATATTGTTCGTTTATTTCCTATAAAAGAAAGAGAAACAGTATTAATTAGGTATTTAAACACTTAAAGCACTCTGTTTAATTAAAACTATTTTAAAATTTCCACTATTTTAAATTCGCTAATACTAGAAATCAGAAAACTATTCTCAAAAATTGTAATCAAATTCTTTAAAAAGATTTTATTATATTTTCAAAAAATACCCAAAATTCAATTATTTTCAATATCTAGTATTTTCTTAAAATTTCGCAAAAGAATTCAATTATTTAAAAAAAAATTGATAAAATTCAATTATTTTCATAAATAACAAAATTTCTACAGGAATTCAATTAATTTAGAATAGTATTTAAAAAATTTCGAAAAAATCAATTATTTTAACAAAATTTTTATACAATTCTTCACAATAATTCAATTACTTTCACTAATAATAACATTTTTCATGGAAATTCAATATTTTCAAAAAAAATTTTTGTTAAAATTCTAAGCAAGAATTCAATTATTTTCATAAATAATAAAACTTATCGAAGAATTTTAATTTAATTTCAACAAAAATTTTTACAATAATTCTATTATTTTCATAAATAATAAAATTCATTTCAGGAATTTAATTATTTTTGAAAATTTTAATAAAATTCTTAGCAACCATTCAATTATTATTTTCTTAAATAATAAAATTCACAGCAGAATTTCAAATTATTTTTAAAACTATTATAAATTAATTAATCGAAAAATTCAATTATTTTCACAAATAAAGTTTTCCACAAGAATTCAATTATTTAAAAGAAAATTTTCATAATATTTATTATATTTCGAAAAAATTAATTAATTAAAACAATCTTTATAATATTCTTATAAAGAATTCAATTATTTAAAAAAAAAAAATTTTTTACAGAAATTCAAATTTTCTTTAAACATTTTAATAAAAATTTTCGAAATAATTCAATTATTTCCATAAATAATAAAATTCTTTTCAGGAATTCAATTATTTTTGAAAATTTTAATGAAATTCTTTGCAAATATTTAATTATTTTCATAAATAATAAAATTCATCTCAGAATTTCCAATATTTTTAATATAATTTTAATCGAATCCCTCGAAAAATGTAATTATTTTTAAAATTGTAATTTCAATTTCTCGAAAAAATCATTTATTAAAAATTTTTTTTTTTAAATTCTTTGTAAGAATTCAATTATTTACAAACATATTAGAATTTTTCACAGGAATTCAATTATTTTTAAATTTTTTTTATAAAATTGATCGAAAGAAATCAATTATTTTATAATTTATATACAATTTTAATAAAATTGTTTTGAAATAATTCAAGTATTATTTTAGATTTAAATAAAATTATTACGAATATTTCAATTATTCACATAAATAATTCTTCTAAAGAATTCAATTATGTCGATAATTAACAAAATTATTCCCGAAAATTCAGTTATTTTGAGGCATTTTAATAAAATTCTTTGCAAAATTCAATTATTTTCAAAAATTCTTATAAAATCGTTAGCAAAAATTTAATTATTTTCAAAAAAATTTAATAAAATACCACGTAGACATTCAATTATTGTCAAAAATTTTAATATGATTCTTTGTAAAATTTAATTATTTTTAAAAACCTTTCGCAATTCAATGATTTTTAATATCTACTATTTTTATAAAATTTACAAACAGACTTCAATTACTTAAAAAATTTGTTGTAGAAATCTTTGTAAGAATTTAATTATTTTCTTGAATAATAAAAATTTCTCAGGAATTCAATTATTTAAATTATAATTTGCATAAAATTAGTCGAAAGAAATCAAATATTTAAAAATTTTTATAAAATTCTTCGCAATAATTAAATTATTTTTATAAATATTTAAATTCTTTCATGAATAATAAAATTCGTTGCAGGAATTCAATTTATTAGCATGATAAGAAAGAAGTTAATATTTTTTTTATGAAAATTAGGAAAAAGTCAGGAAACTAAAATATAGAAAGGAATTTTTTTCAGTTTTCTTAAGTGTCTAAAACGAGTTTTTTTTTCGTCAAGTTTAATTTTTCGATAACTACTTTTTTTAATACTTTTTCAGTTTGAAAGCTACTTTTTTAAATTTCATTATCGAGTGCGAAGTCTGATAATAATTTTTAATTTCAAAATTTGAAACTTACAGGAATGGGCTGCCTATTTCCTTTTCTCCCGCTTCACATGACGGAGGTGGGATTGACGAGAAATAAAATAGGAATAGTGTCAATGGCATCGGCAGTGGTGGCAATATTGGGACCATTAATTGCCGGGCCATTGGCTGACAAAATGGCAGGTCATCAGGGTTCAAATGACAAATCATCGACAGGTCGCTATCTTCGGGTAATGATAGCCGTGGCTTGTGTATTCTCAGCACTTTTCTATGCCCTTCTCCTCCTGGTGCCGGCGACGAAAATTGAACTCTCTCAGGAGCGAAGTCCGTCGTTGAATTTTTCCTGCGATCAGAATGGCGCCATTATTTATCAGGAGCGATGTAAAGATACAAAAGATTGTCATCGTTGGACTGAAGAACGTCTCGGGACAATTGTCTTGACAAAATGCCAGTATATCTGCACTCCAAAGAAGGCGAAAGTAAATCGACAATTCTCAGATGGAAACACTGAATATTCACTTGAGGACGGAAGTGGCGATATCACTGTCGCTCCGCTCATTGTTCCCGAATCATTGTTGCAGGTAAAACTAGAAAAAGAAGCCAAAATAATTAATTAAAAAAATTAATATAACGAAAATTTTATTAATTTTTATTTTATTTCTTTAGAATTCAAATAAAATAAAAATTAACTTTCTGTTATCGAATCTTTTAATTTAATCAGGTTTGCCACAAATATTTAATTTTATTTTTCCCTAACTTTTCCCTGATTTCCAGACAAAATTCTCACTTTTTCCCCTGACCATTAAAAAATATTCTGATTCACTCTAAAAATTATTAGAAACTCAAAAAAATATTCTATGTATTACATTTACATTTACAAATTTCATTAATTGTAAAATTATTCAAAAACATCAATAATTTCTTTTTTAAATAAATATTTAATCATTATTATTTTTCCGTAGGAGTTAAAATTCTTCAATACATTCAAATTCAAACTTTTTTGAAATTCAACAATTTATAAGAATATTATTACAAAACATAAAGAAGGCAATCGCTCCGAGTCTTCGACTCAAAGTGATCGCCTTCTTCATGTTTTGTTATAATTTAAATTACCATGAAATTTTTCAAAAAAAATTATTATTTACAAAAATCCTAAAAAAATCCTTCGCAAGAATTCAATTATTTTTAAAAAGTTGTAAATTTTCTCAAAAAAATTCAATTATTTGAAAAAAAATTGTAATAAAATTCGTTGCAATAGTTCAATTATTTTCATAAATAATAAATCGATTATTCGGTAATTCATTTTTTAATCAATTTTTATTAGAAAATTCTAGAAAAATTCAATTATTTTGATTAAACAATAAATAATTTATTAAATAATTGAATGTTGGTTAAAATTGAATTCTCATAAAGAATTTTAACAACAAATTTTGAAATAATTCAATTATTTTGACAAATTTTAATGAAATTTTTAAGAATAATTACATTTATCGAGGAATTTGATTAAAATATTGTATCAAAAATTAATTAAAATCCTGCGATGAGTTTTACTATTTATGAAAATAATTAAAAATTTTCCCGAAAATGTTATTAAAATTTTTCTAAAATAATTGAATTTCGGTGAAGAATTTTATTATTTATAAAAATAATTGAATTCTTGAAAAGAACTTTGTTAAATTTTTTTTTAAATAATTAAATTCATGCGACGAATTTTATAAAAATCTTTTTAAATAATTGATATTTTTCGAAAAACTTTATGAAATTTTGTATATTAAATAATTGAACTCATGTGAAAATTTTATTATTTATGAAAATAATGAAATTGAATTGAAAAAAATTTATTAAAAATTTTATAGATTATTGAATTCCTGTGAAATTTTAACAAGAATTTTATTCAACTTTTCAAAAATAATTGAATTTTGTCATTTTGAAGAAGAATTTTGTTATTTATAACGATAATTGAAATTTTGATGAGAATTTAAAAAAAATTTTTTTAAATAATTAAACATTAAAGAATTTTATTATTTATAAAGATAATTTAAATTTCGACAAGAATTTTTAAAAAATTTTTAAACATAATTGAATTTCTGCGAAGAATTTTATTACTTTTGAAAATAATTGAATTTCTGGAATGATTTGTAACTTTTCCAAAATTCAATTTTTTTTAGTATTTTTAACTAAAATTCTTTTATCAATCTAGTATTTATGAAAATTGTAAAAATGATTCATTAAATAATTTATAAGTCATAATTTTATGATAGTTCTTGTAAAATTAAGTTATTTAAAAAGAAATTATTGTCTGAAATAGAAAAAATTCAAGGTTTTGTATTAAAATTCGTGGTAATTTCATAGTTTACGAGGCAAACAAAAAAACATCAAAATTCAGAGTTTTTTCATAAATTTTTAAAATTCAATTTTTTCCAGTACTTTTACTAAAAATCCCTGACTTTTCCCTGAATTCCCTGACCTGTGGCAACCCTGTTAATTACATAGTTGGTCCCTAAGGACCGTGGGGAATGTAACATAAATAAATAAATTTAAAAATCTTTTCTAAGATAAATTTTGAAAAAATTTTTTGTGATTGAAAAATGGTGGAGTTTTAATAGTAGAGTTAAAGTGGTTTTAATTTAATTAGTTATTTAATTAGTTTAAGAAATTGTAGTTATACTTTTAGTTTAAAGTGAATTTTTTCTAGTAGTGTAGTAAAATAAAATTTATGGAATGGAATATAAAGTTGGCAAGTGGTTGTGCTTTACAGGAGCAGTATGAAAAAAAATCGCTGCTATCCATCAACATGGACAGAACTCCACCTCATATATGTTACAAAAATGGTGAAGAGGGAAAACTTTGTCATGCCTTTACCAATAATACGGAGAGAATTGCAGTTAATGCCACCCTTGGGCAACCGACCAACACCGAAGAAGTTGACGAGTGGTGTGCTTATCCTGTTTCTGATTACTTCAGTTGTCGAATTCCTTCCAGTCTACAAACTATGGAAATTAACAAGTCCTGCTCGGTACAATGCAAATTGGAAGATCCTTACACCACACCTGGTAAATTATTGTTTCTTATCAGTATTTATTCAATTTTTAGAACAAAAATTTAATTTCTAAAAATTCTAAATTTTAGAAAAAAAAATCTAAATAAAATAAGTTCTAAAAATTTAATTTTGCTTTTTCCTAACTTTTCCCTGATTTCCAAACATTTTCCTGGCTGATTTTGACTTTTTTCCTGCCAATAAAGAATATTCTAACTCACTCTGAAAATTATTAGATACTCAAAAAAATTTTCTAACACATTTGCGAATTTCTTTAAATGTAAAATTATTCGAAAATGACAATAACTTCATTTTTAAATAAATATTTAAAGATTATTATTTTTCCGAAGGAATTAAAATTTTTCAAAAGATTCAAATTCAAACCTTTCGAAATTAAATAATTTATAAAAATATTATTACAAAACATGAAGAAAACGATAACTCCGAGTCGAAGACTCGGAGTGATCGCTTTCTTCATGTTTAACAATAATTAAAGTTGACCGAGTAATAAAATCATTATTTCCTATTAACTGCAACTTCTTCAAAATTATTTACATCATTTTAATTTAATCATTATTTTCTAGAATTTTTAAATAAAATTCTTCTTTAAATAAATTATTTTTAATAATTTTTCAAAAAGAAAATGAGAATTTTCAAATTCATTTACTTACAATTCAATTATACGAAATTTCAATACTTCGAAAATTCTTCAATTAAATATTCATTAGAAAATAAAAACTTGAAATAATTTTTAAAAATTTTTATTAAGCTTTTTGAAAAAAATTATAGTTCCATAGTTTTTTTAATTAAAAGTATGAAAAATTGAAATTTTCAAAGTCTTTAATTTGCAACCTTTACAAAATTCAATTGTATTTCTAAAAATTGCAATTATTAGTAACTTCTCCAAAATTCAATTATTATTTAAAACTTTAACTGAAATTAATTTTTAAATCAATTTTTATTAGAAAATTCTACAAGAATTCAATTATTTAAATAGAAATATAGATAATTTATTGAATAACTGAATGTTTCTTAAAATTGAATTTTCATAAAGAATTTTATCAACAAATTTTTAAACAATCGAATTCTCTTGACAAATTTTAATAACATTTTTAAGAAAATTTTCATTTTTCAAAAAATTTGATGAGAATTGTATTAAAAATAATTGATATTCTGTCAAGAATTTTATTAAAATTTTTGAAAGTACCTCAATTTCGGAGAAAAATTTTATTATTTGTAAAGATAATTGCAATTTTGACGAAAATTTTTGTTAATTTTTGAACATAATTAAATTTTTGCGATATTACTTTTGAAAATAATTGAAATCTTGAGACGAATTTTATTAAAATTTCTTTTTAAATAATTGAATTTTTTGTGAAATTTTATTGAAATAGTAGACATTAAAAATAATTGAATTTTGAAAAATTTTTGAAATTTATTAAATTTCTACGAAGAATTTTATTAAAATTATTTTGAAAAAAAATGATTTTTTACAAAGAGTTTTATTAAAATTTTTAAGAATAATTTTAATTTTTTTAAGACATTCAATTAAAAATTTATTGAAAATAATACTTAAATTCTAAAAAATAAATTTCAGCAAAGGTTTTTAAAATAATTGAATTTCTTTCATAAATTTTAATAAATTTTTTAAGAATAATAACTTTTTTCGAGGAATTCCATTAAAATTGTATTAAAAATAATTGAAATTCTCCAATGAGTTTTATTACTTTTGAAAATAATTCAATTCTTGTGATGAATATTCTTATTTATGAAAATAATTAACTTCCTCCGAATGATTTTATTATCTATGAAAATATTTAAATCCCTGAAAAATATTTTAAAATTTATGAAAATCATTGAATTACTGCGAAGAATTTAATGCCAAATTTTAAAACATTTGATTTTTAAAAAAAATTTATACAAATTCTAATTTAAATATTGAATTCCTGTGAAATTTTTATTTTTTTGGAAAATAATTGAATGTTCTTGTAGAATATTATCAAAATTTTTGTTTAAAAATTGAATTCTTTTGGAAAATTTTATTAAAATTGTAGAAATTATTGAAATTAATTGAATTAAGAAAATTTTTTGAAAATAATTGAAATTTTGACATGAATTTTATTAAAATTCTTGAAAATAATTGAATTTCTGGGCAGAATTTTATCAAAATTCCTGAAAATAATTGAATTCTTATGATGAATACTATTATTTATCAAAATAATTGAATTTTGCAATGAATTTTATTAATTTTGAAAATAATTAAATTCTTGTGATGAATATTGTTATTTATGAAAATAATTGAATTTTGCAATGAATTTAATTGAAATTCTTGAAAATAATTGAATTCTTATGATGAATACTATTATTTATCAAAATAATTGAATTATGCAGTGAATTTTATTAAAATTCCTGAAACTATTTGAATTTTGTCGAAGAATTTTATTAATTTTGAAAATAATTGAATTCTTGTGATGAATATTGTTATTTATGAAAATAATTGAATTTTGCAATGAATTTTATAAAAATTTCTGAATATAATTGAATTTTGGCGAAGAATTTTGCTATTTATAAAGATAATTAAATTTATTGAACGTAATTTTTAATAAATTTTTGAATATAATTCAATTTCTGGAATGAATTTTAGTACATATTTATTAAGATAGTTGAATTCTTTTAAAGAATTGCGTTAAAATTTTTTAAATTAAAACTAATTTCAAGAGATCTGAAACTAAAATTTTCCAAAAAAATACAGACACAAAAATTCAGAATTTTCTGATAAGTTCTAAACATTTAAAATTTAAAAATTTCTTATTGCAAATTCTTCAAGTTGCAATATTTGGAAGAAAAGTAAAAAAAAATCTTAATTTTTGAAAATAAGTCGAAGAAAGTGACATTTTTTGAAAATAACTCAAAGTTGCATTTTTTGAAAATAGTCAAAAAAGTCCAAGGCCTGAAAAAGGTGCAATTTTTTCTTTTTTTTTTAGAGAAATTTTCCTTTTTTTGGGGGAAAATTAATTAAATTTGTGTAATTTTTCAGGAAACGTGCTTGAAGAAAGTTTGTGTGGTCAAATAATAGGAAATCCACAGTTGACATTTTGGATGTACCTGGTGATTCGTTCGGTGGCTGATATTTTTCCGACAGCCGCTGTTGCACTGTTGGATGCGGCGGTTGTGATAGCAACTCGAGAAACTTCTTGCGGAAGAGGCGACGTCGGACGACAACTTGCTTTTGGTTCTTTGGGTTTTGCACTCTTTGGTCCATTGACCGGATATTTGACCACTATTGTCCCGAAAAGCTCAATGTACTATCTGCCAATTGTTCTTCATTGCGTTTTGGTTCTTCTTGCAGCGTGCGTCGCCCTTTCTGCAAACGGTAAATATAAAAAGCATCACCGAGAGAAAAATTTAAATAAGTAAAGTAATTTAAATGTAAAAAATAACAATGAATTTTTACTAATAAATTATTACTAGGAGAAGAAAATATTTTAATTGTTGTATTAAATATTTATTTATTTAGTTTATTTAAAAAAATATTTGTAAATAAAAAATAGTTTGTTGTAGTATTAAAATATATAGTGAATAAAAAATAGTTTGTTGTAGTATTAAAATATTAGTGAATAAGAAATAGTTTGTTGTAGTATTAAAATATTAGTAAATGAAAAATAGTTTACTTGTGTATTAAAATAAAAATCTTGTTCCGTTTCAGGAATGCCATTGAGTCCCCCCGAATGGTGGTGGCAAACGAGGTGCGGAATGCTTGCACTTCCAATGAGTGCCGTCAAAAGATATGGTAGCGAAACAGCGGCTCTTGTTTTTGTACTCATCATAATGGGAATATTTTGGAGTGCGATGGACACTTATCTTCCTTTGTAAGCCTCCTCCTTGAATTCGATTGTTTCCTTACTTTGCTTTAATGACAAAATTATATTAACTTTCTAAAATAAAATGATACTTTTCCATTCAATGAGAATTCGGAAAAAAAATTGTTCTCTAAAAAGTAACCAATTTGATTAATAATTTGTTGCGATTAAACATTTTCAGATATCTCACACAACTCAATGGCGATGAACTATCAATAGGAATTGTCCTGACAGTCGGGGCCTTACCAACTTTACTCTTCCTCTGGAAGTCGGAGCACTTGGTTGATTATTGTGGACATAGCAACCTTTTTATTTTAGCGTTCACCATTTATATTGTCAGGTATTATTATTTTTAATATTTTATTTTTTTCGATCAGATATTTTCCTTATAATTTTGGTTAATGATTTAATTATTACAATTTTAATTAGATGTTGTTATTATAATTTTTGTTATTTATTTATTAATGTAAAGTATGTAAAATAAAATTGTTTTATTTATTTGCTACTATTATATTATTATTTTTTTATAATTACTACAATATTAATAATATTCAATATTGAATAAAATAAAAATATTTAATGAATAGTCCATTAAATTAAATTTAAAAAAAAAATAACAAAAATTCCAGATTCACTGGTTTAAGTCTGGTACCTGATCCTTGGTGGGCGCTGATCTCAGAAGCTCTGGAGCTTTTCACCCTGGGCATTATGTGGGTCACTGCCATTCTCTATTTAAGACATTTAGTACCTCGCAATATGACGGTTACCGCTCAAGCCTTGCCTGTGATCGCCCACTTTTGCATTGGTAAGTTTTTCCTTTTTGTTACAAATTAAACAAAAATTCCTTTGTATTTTCATAAAAAGAAAACTAAAAACTTCTCTTTACCGCTGAAAACTAAAAGAGTTTTTTTTTCGCAGTTCCTTTTTTTGTAAATTAATATTTTACTTTTTAGTAATAGATGTAAAAGTTTTTTTTAGTTTTTACTAATAGATGTAAAAGTTTTTTTAGTTTTTAGTAATAGATGCAAAATTTCTTTTTAGTTTTTACTAATAGCTGTAAAAGTTTTTTTTTAATTTTGTAATAATTAATAGTAAAAATTTAGTAGTTAAGAAAAGTAAGAAAACAGTAAGAAATTTTCGAAACATTTTTTCAGGTCGCGCACTCGGAGCAGTAATTGGTGCATACGTCGATATTAACGAATCAAATATCGTCGAATCTCTCAAGTATGTTTATCGTTGCATGGCTGGGTCTGCAGCTATAATAGCAATTATTTATTTTATTCTCTATCATGGACTTTTGAAACCAAAATGTCATGCCCAAAATGTTCAGGGAACACGTCAACAACCGTCTGTTGTTCAAGGTACTGAAAAATTACAAGAAAATAATAATAACAATCAATTCACTTCATTTTCATTTAATTTTTTTCATTTCTCTCATTTTTTATCATTTAAGCTGCAATTGAAGAATATGAACAGAGTAAGTACGAATACAAAAAAAAAAATAATTGTTAACTTAAAGATAAATTTATAGTAAAAAAAATGTTACCCCTAAAATTATTAAATTCAGTTTAAAAAATTTAGATTTTTTTACCAATTTTTAGGAAAGAACTTTCTAAAGATAAAAATTTATAGTCGTCAAAAAAATTTTAACTACTATAATCATTGAGTTTAGTTTAAAAAATCCAATTTTTTATCTTTTTTTACCAACTTTTATATAGAAAAAAATTGTAGTTTAAATTTTCATAAAATAATAATTTTAAATTTATCTTTTCAGCAATGAATGGAAATGGAAGTTACACGCCATTAAGAGTCTATCACAATGGAATGGCTAAAAAGGGAGAGTTTCGATATTGAAGAGGCGATTCTTTTTTTTAGTTGGTGCTAAAGTTTTCTTAACTTCCTCTGAATCTTACATCGAGTGATCACAGTTTAATTAAAATATAAATAATATATTTGTGAAATATATTCAATTTTTTCAAAGAACGCTGCATTTTGTGCTGTTTTTTGAAAAAAATACATCGAAAATTGTACTTTCCACGATTGTTTTCGTATTTTTTTTTCTATTTTTTTGTTCACTTCCTCATAGAGGAAGTATTTTTTATTTCTACAGTAAGTGCATTATTTATAAACACTATAAAGAGTCATAAACATAATAGAAAGTGCTATTTTGCAAGATAGAGAAAATTGTTGAATGTTTCAATAAATGCTGAATGAATGAATTGAAAAATTGTGAGCGTGATAGAAATTATTTTCTTACTTGAACAATTTTACAAAATATTAGATTTCATACAGTTTTGTATACGTATAAAAACGAGAATCTCAATTATATTGACTGTAAAACTAATAATTTAGTTTAAAAGGCTCGTATTCTAATTTATAATCAATTTATTATGAGTCACTTCATTTTTTTTTATTTTCTTTTTGCTTTAATTGTAGCAAAATTCCGTTTATTCTAATTTAATTATCGCAAAAATTCGTTTATTTTGCTTTAATTCAATTATAGCAAAAATTCGTTATTTTGTTTTAATTCAATTATAGCAAAAATTTATTTTGCTTTAATTTAATTGTAGCAAAAATTTAAACAATGTGTCTTTAAATATTCGAAAGATTTTTGTTGATAATTTTGTAAATATCCTTAGAATCCTTAGGATATGAAATGGAGGATTTTATTGTAATTCTAATTTTTTTGCCTAATTCTAATTCTGCAGAATTTTCTTCCCTTATTTATATATGTTTTCGATAAAATGCATTTATGAATCGTATAAAGAAAAAGCGTTAATATATTAATGATTAATGTATGAATATTCTATATACATATTAATCGTATTAATTAAAAATTAAGTATAATTAAAAATTACGCATTAAGTCAGGTACATATCTATATCTATTTATTGTACGTATGCTTTAATATTTTTATACTTTCCAAAGATGGAGATGCAAGCAACTGCTACTTGATGTCGATTATTGGGATATGTACTTGAATTTCACAGTGTGCCTGAATTTTTAAATTGAAAGCCATATCATTTCAAATTTTTATATTCCTTAATTTTTTTTTCGTTTAGTATACTAAATTGAAAAATAAAAAAATAAAAATAAATAAAAACAAAATGAAAAAATATATTAAAAATACTATTTGTAAAAAATAAAATTGGCTATAAATTGTTTAACGATTTTGAGAAAAATTTTAAATGTCATGACTCGTTTTAAAAATTCAGTTTCCAATGTCAATTGTCAAGATAATGACTCTGGTGAATTCACAACGAATATTTAATGTACGATCCTTCAGTGTGTAAAAAAAAATTGTGTTCAATAAAAAAGAAAAGAAGAAAAATTTGTTCGCCTTTTTACTTTCCAAAAAAAAAAACTACTAAAATATCCATGGATTATTTCTCAATAGTCTATTTCTAGAGAAGAACAGAGAAAAACACATTTAATTCATAGTAAATTTATTATAGAAGAGCAAGATTCTAATATAGGCCTAAATTTAAAAAAAAAAATATTTTCAGATAAACAAAAACAATCTCTTGCTTTTACTATATAGGCAAATTTACAATACTAAACACTCTCTCAACGTACACTTTCTTCTTCCAGACAATCAATTTTCACTTATCTTTACACGTTTTTTTAGGTATGAAATATCGTGTGCATAATTCTCCTTACACATTATATGTAATATTTTCTATATTTCTATTATATACGTTTCTTTATATATATATATAAATTTTTTAATTTAGACAGAAAAAAATTGACCTTGTAAAACAATTTGCACATTTTCATTATTTATTCATTAAAAAGAGAGGGCAGTAAAATAGAATTAATTTTACGTTATATTAATTAATATATATTGTATATATGATGCAGTAATGAAAACAAAATTCAAGTATTTACAAACTGAAATTAAATCTTATCGATAAAGAAAATTGAAACTCATGAGTAACAATTGACTTATGAGACTGAATAATTTACAGCGATTATAATCTATTTTTTATGCACAAACAAAAAAAAGAGTATAAAAGTGAGAAATATTTTAGTACTTTTCATGTCATTCATAATTCACAATCTTACTAAATTTGCATATTAATTCACAATCAATATTTTGAAAATCTTTGCGAATGAAATTATTCTTCAATCATGTCCAACACTCAACTTTATAAATTCAAAAACGATTTTTAATAATAGATCAAATCGATTCTCTTTTCTTCTAAACTGAATTCACTAATTTTACTATATAATATGACAAAAATAGTACATTAAATATACTTTAAAATTTAAATTCATACACTTTCCCCAGTTTATATTTTAGTCTTCATTGATTGGTATATTTTTAATTGTCAGTTCGATGAAAATTGAATAGAAAAATTATTGAATTTAGTCATTAAATTTAATAATAATTTTTCTATTCATCCAGAGAAATATTTTATTAAAAATATATTTAGTCAAATAAAAATATGTCACAGAGCCTACAAAATTATTTTCTTTTTTCAATAAAAATTTTATTTAACAAAAATAAACAATTTAGTAGACTTCGAGACAAATATATATTTTTCCAGAATGTGAAAATCGATAATTTTCATCGAACGTATAATAAATTTTAATTAGTACAAAATTAAATAGAAAATAAAGAAAAATTTTCACTATGATCACATAGCAAAAAGGAGTTAATTTAAAATGACACTCATTACCAAATTTTCCAATGCAAACAAAAATGTTTAATAAACTTAAAATAACGTAGATTATTTTTATAAAATAAAACGCAAATTTGTTTTCTATATTTTAACAAATATTATTTTGGACAACATATAAAAATATTAACTTTTGTTCTACTCTTACTAAACAAAAATTGCAAAAAAATTATTTTTTTCATTAAATTTACTAATTTATTATTGTATACTTTGTAGCATTCGATAAAAATATTATACTTTTTTTATTTCTGTTCCCTATGTACACGTTTTTTCTAATATTCTTTTATTTATCATACTCCTTTCATTTATCTACGAGATATTTTTATATACAAATTACTTATTTCGTGAAGTAATTTTTTTCTTATAAATTGTGTTAAAAATCACAGTTCAAGTTAGGAGAAAATTATTTTTGCTTGCATTGGAGAATTTTTTTTTCAACCTAGAAACTAATATGCACCATTTTATATTTTTTACAAAGGGAAAAAAGAAGCAAATAATAAAAATCTGAGTATTCTAGCAGAATATTTACAATCATTTGCCTGTGATTTCAAATTATTTTGAAATTTATTTTTTATTTCTATTTTTTTTTCTTCCTCTTAAATTATCTCCTTATTGCTCAAGCATATTTCATAGTTTTCAAAGTTCGACATTTAAATCGAATATAGAATTTTTTCTCAAAATTCGGATTATTAGGAAAAAGACAAAATTAACGGTGAACCGAAATTTTTCTTTTCGTTTACACATAATTAAGTTTTTGTTAATTTATTGAAAACAATTTTTCATACTCGTTTCGTTTCATTGAAAATAAATTTTTCTTTGAAAGAAAAATTCGAAAAACATTTTTTTTTTATTTAAACAACTTTTCTTTTATTTAGAGAAATTTACTTTGAATAAAAAAAAATTTTTCTTTAAGTAAAAGAAATTTTATTATTAATATAGAGTTAAAGAAATAATTCTTTAATTTAAAGAGGAAAATTTCTTTGAAACAAAGAAATTTTTTTATTGATAGAGTTAAAGAAATAATTCTCTAATTTAAAGGGTAAAATTTCTTTGAAACAAATTCCTTTTGAATCAAACAAATTTTTTCATTGATATAGAGTCAAAGAAATAATTCTTTAATTTAAACAGAAAAATGTCTTTGAAACAAATAAATTGTTTTTGAATCAAAGACATTTTCTTTAAATCAAACATTTTTTTTTAATAAGACACTTTCTTTGAATCAAAGAAAAATTAGTTTTCAATCGAAGAAGCAAGTAAAAGTAAATGATTTCTTTAAATTAACAAAAACTTTTTTCCTGAATGTATTTTCAATGAAATTAAAAAAATTTAGAGTTTCTGGTAATTTTTCGGACTTTTTAATTTTTAATTTTTCTATAAATACCTACAATGAGAAAAATTCATTTCCAAATCAACTGCACGAACATTTTTCTTTTAAACAAGTAAAAATTGTTTTAATGAAATATGCTTTATTGAAAATTTAATATTTTCTTCAAGTCTTTCAATTGTTAAAAACGAATTTCTTCACTGTCACGAAAACATATTTCGTAAATTATTTTTAATTTCTTCTACAATAATTTCTTAATACAATAAGGAACGTAAATTCAAACTAAAATCGCTATTTTAGAAAAGGAAACAAATTGTTTTCTTTCCAATACACGGAAAAAGATAGAGTTACTTTTACTATTTTCGTAATAAAAAAAACCACCAGGAACTTCTTCCGTTTCTGCTTTGTAATTTTTACTATTTAATTTTGCTACTTACGAAGAGTATTTTATTTATTTTTTAACAAAAATCTAATTTTTAGCAAAAATTTACTCAGAAGGAAAAAAAATCGCTGAACTTAGAAAATTTAGTTTTTATGTACTTTTGTAAATAGTAAAAGTTACTCCACTTTTTCCGGTAAAAAAAATCGTTTTTACTTTGAATTTATTTTCTTAGTTTCTTTTATCTAATTCACATTCCTTGGGGGTATAATTTCGAAAATGAAAATACAGTTTCAAAATTTACCCAATTGAATAATTGAATAAAAATATATAAAAATCACGATTGTTTTCAATAGAAATTTTACCAAGGATTAATTATTATTTCGATTCAAGTCCAGAGAAAAAATGGTAAATTATTTATTACCAAAACCAAATAATCACTTAATTATCTTAACATTTTTAAGACATAAAAATTTTTGTTTTTCTTTTTTTTATATAAATTTTACGACTCTTTGCTTTTATATAAATCACTTTCTTAAATTAAATGTTTTGCATTTAGTGTCTCAAAAGAAAATTAATTAAGAAAGTTACACTCCTCAATCGCACTGGTTTCTGTTGTTGTTGTTTCTGTTGTTGTTTTAGTAAAATTATTACCACTATTATTCTCTTCTTCGACAAGTGTTCGAACAGCGAGAATTGTCTCCTCGTCCTTATCATGATCACCACCTCTCTTTTCATCGTTAGACTCATTTTTTTCGGAAACAGAACTCAATGTTGTATTTTCCGGTGAATTATTACTCGATTTCAATTCGTCCGAGAGTTTTGTTACCATTTTCACTAATTCCTCGACTGCCTTCGAAGTCGCTGCGGTTGAATCCAAATGTTCGGGACTTTCGCTTTTATCTTCTGTTTCTTCGTTCTCTTCTCCTTTTTCTCCTTTTTCCGTTTCGTCTTCTTCATTCTCTTTCTCTTTTTCTGTTTCTTCTTCGTTCTCCTCGTCTTTTTCGTCTTCGGACGATTCTTTTTCTTCGATTGTTTCTAGAGGCGCGTCTTTTTCAATTTCCTCCAAGGGCATCTCTTCGTCGGAGTTTTCTTTAGTCTCCGTCTCCATTGCCTCTGACTCGGTGGCACTTCCATTAATAATCGTCGGCGGTATATTCTCCAGCATTTCGGCAATGAACGGCGAATTCGCCTCGATGAGATCCTTGAGCGGTGTTTCGTTCGGATCGGGTAGATTCTCCAGATCCTCAGTCGTTTTAATGCCATTCTCCTCGATGTGTTGTAAATGAAAAATGTACTGCTCCTGGAATTTTCCGAAATGCTCATTCAGTACTTCGACGGGTTTCAACACCTCCTTCTCAGTCTTGGGATCGTACTCGGCTTTCATTAGCAGAGAATAGCCAATTGATTTTTCATAGTCCCGTGTTCGGACGTCGTAGGCTTGGACCGATTTGTCGTGCTTTTCGATTGAGTCGTCGCCGACGCCCTGCTCGACCATGCGCTTTTTTCTGAATAACGTGAGATTGCTGTAGCAATTCAATTGATTTGCTTCCAAATTGCTCGCCTCGAGAATTGTTCCTTCGTTGGGGGTTTCGCCGTCGCTTTCCGATTCGGAATCGCGAACGCAGATCATTTCTAGTGATACGTCGGGATTCTTGGTGGGGAAGTAGTCGACTTTGCTCTTCTCGGATTCCTCCTCTTCGGGGGTTGTTTGCTTCTTCCAACTGTGATACTCTCGGACTACTCGATCGTTTATTTGTGCTAGTCTGTATAATGTCTTTCGCATGACTTGTTGGAATTTTTTCATTTTTAGAGACGCCTCGTCGGTGGTTACTTTCTCGGGTTTACTCGGCGAATCGGAGAGGACGAAATTGAACTTTTTCCTTAGCGATTGCAGTTCAATGTCGATATCGTGCTTTTGATTGAGAATTAATTGTTCGAAATTTTTATTTGTCTTTTGATCTTCTTTACTCATTTGTGCACTTTTATTGCGGGTTACTCGATCACTGGCGCCGATGACTTCGACTCCTTCGTCGGAATCACTTTCAATGTCGATGATATTTGGGGCGGTGGAGGTGTTTGATTGGCGGGATTTTGGTAGGAGAATTCTTGGTTTTGTCTGTAGGACTGAGCCTGGAGTTCGGGGTTGTGGTATCGAGACCATTGGTCGATTTGGACGTTTTTGAATTAGCATTGCTCTTGGTTGTAGATGAGAGATGGGACGCACCATGTTTTGTCTTATCTGAATTTGTGCGGTTGGACCAATGATGTTTGGTCTCAAGTGTTGTTGAGAGAGGGGATTTATGAGGGTTGTTCTTAATTGCGAATGAGGTACTGAAGTTACGGGGGTTAATCTGCGCACTTTCATTGGTTTCAGTAAATTTAGAACTGGGGACGACGTTTGATTGGGTTTTGTGTTATTAGAAAGAATTTGCGTTTTAAGTTTGTCAGTTGTTATAACTTTAGAAGGTTGCGGTTGTACCTTTGTTGGACTTCCAAAAGGTAGTGCAGTGTCACCTTCAGTCATTGTTTGTTCACAGGGTATCAATGCAGCGAGAAGATCGTTATCACCAGCGAGAAGTGAACTATCGTCGTCTGATTGATTATTCACTGAGCCATTAGTGTGAATTGGTGTGGCGACCTGACCACTTTTTCTGGTGCGACGTCTCTTAACTTGTGGCATTTCACTGAGTACGGGATTGTACGTCTCATCGTCGTCATCCTCAGAGCCGGATCCGGTTTTTCGTCTCTTTCGTTTCCTTTTTCGACTGCAGCATCGAGATTCGTCTAAATTCATTTTTTCATCAACTTCGTCCTGGTTCATTGTCTTGTCATTTTGGAGAATTCTAAACAGGGAAAAAAATTTGATTACAATAAATTCCATACGAAAAAGCAGCATTAAAAAAAGAATGGTTGTCACAAAAATTTAATTAAACCCTGAAAAAGGATTGAAAATTCCTTTTCTTTGAAATTTAGTAAATTTTCAATTCACCTGCATACAGTCTGTACGTGTTGAATTATCGCCCGACAAAGTGATCGTGCTGGATAGATATCAGTTGGATCGCAGACGAAACATTTCCATTTCTCGTCGTCCTCTATTTTCTTTGCTATTACTGCGTCAAAATTTCTCTTGACACATTTCGAACAAAATGTGTTACTACAGTCGGAACAACAGTAGAGATTTCCACCATTGGCACACCATCGACAAAACATATCGGTCTGATCGTCCCCTGCAAAATGAATTCAATTTCAATGTGGAAAATCCATTTGCGAATTAAAGTGAAACATTTAAATACATTATTTCAATTGAATCAATTAAATTGAACTGAAAATATTATCAGGGTTGCCACGCTTTTGCTCTTTTTAAATTCCCTGACTTTTCCAGGTTTAAAAACGTAATTTTTCCAAGCTTTTAAAACTACATTTATATTTTACCAAATTAAATATCTCCCTGATTTTCAGACTTTTCCCTGATTTACAGACAAAACTTTGACTTTTTCCCTGATTCTAAAGAATATTCTGATTCACTTGCAAAATGATTAGATACACACAAAAAATGTTCTATTACATTTATTTACGAATTTCTTCAATTGTAAAATTATTCGAAAACATCAATAACTTCATTTTTTTAAAAATATGTAATCATTACTATTTTTTCATAGAAATTAAGATTTTAAACAATTTGAAATTCAATAACATATAAAAATATTATTATAAAACATGAAGATATCGATTCATGTTTTCTTCATGTTTTATAATAATAATTAAAAGTTGCTACTTTGTTACTGTAACTTCTTCAAAAATTATTTTCATCATTCCGATTATTCATTTTTAGAATTTTCAACTAATATTCTTTTTTAAGTCAATTTTTTTAAATAATTTTTGAAAAAGTTCTTTGTGAATATTTAAATTGTTTTGTTTACAATTTAATTTTACGAAATTTCGATTATTCTGAAATTCTTCAATTAAATATATTAGAAACTAAAAACTTCAAATAATTAAAATAAATTCCATTAAACTTATTGAGAAAAATTAATTCTATAGAATTCTTAATTAAAAATATGAAAAGTTCAAATTTTCAAAGATTTTGTTTTGAAATTCATTTTTAAATCAATATTTATTAGAAAATTCTACGAAAATTCAATTATTTGACTATAAAAATAAATATTTTATTAAATAATTGAATGTTTTTGCTTCCTCGTGAGGAAGCTTTGTAGTCGTTTAATTTACAAAATTTTTAAAAATCCTTTTAACAAATTTTCTTCTATATGGGACTATGTTATATAAGACCCTGAACAATTGTCCGGATGTGTGTGTGTGTGTGTGTGTGGATCCCGATTTTTGTGAACACGATAACTCGAAGAGGTTTTAACGAATTTGGCTAAAATTTACCAGGTATATTTATCCTAAAAATATCTCGAAATGGATTGATAGACTTTAAAAAATTCTCAAAAAAAAAAATTTTTTTGACTTTTTTCTAAAAAAAATTTTTTTTCAAAAAATTTTTTTTAAGTTGGTTATTGAAGTTAATAAATAATAAAATCTTATTCTTTGCATCAAGACGAATCGATTGGTATATAAAAAGTATAAATTGTATGAGAATTTGCAGAGTTAATCACAATTAAAGCTGAAAAATTCGCGTTTTTATCAAAAAATGAGTGCTTTTCGCAAAATTATGTTGCCGTATAAGAAAATCTTACTCATTTATTTCTAAAATCTTATTCTTTGCACCAAGACGTATCGATTGGTATATATAAAGTATATATTGTATTTAAATTTATAGAATTAAAACCAATTATAGACAAAAAATTTGCACTTTTAATAGAAATTCATTTTTTCTTAAAAATCATGTTGCTGTACAATAAAATGTTATTATTTATTGAAAAATAAATCAAAAATCTTATTCTTTGCATCAAGACGAATCGATTGATGTATATAAAGTATATCATCTATTGAAAAATATAGAATTAATTACAATCAAATTTGAAAAATTCACTTTTTTACTAAAATTTTTTTTATTTATTTAGATTCATATATCATATTACTGTTTAAGAAAATTTTATTCTTTCTATTAAGACGAATGCACTTTATTTTATAAATGTTAAATTGTATTAAAAGTTATTTAAAAATTAAATATTCTTATTGTTAATGCTTCCTCCACGAGGAAGCAAATTTTTTTTGCTGATCGTAAAGAGGAAGCAAAATGTTCATATAATGAACATCTGGATTTACAACTTGTTTAAAATTGAATTTTCATAAAAAATTTTATCAACAAATTTTTAAATGATTAAATTCTCTTGACAAATTTTAATAACATTTTTAAGAATTTTTCTAATCAGTAAATTGTAGCAAAGGTTATTAAAATAATTAAATTTCTTTGATAAATTTTAATAAAATTTTTATGAATAATAACTTTTCTCGAGGAATTTCATTAAAATTGTATTAAAAATAATTGAAATTCTGCAATGAGTTTTATTATTTATGAAAATAATTGAATTATTGCAAAGAATTTTATACAACAGTTTCAAATAATTGATTTTTTTCAAAAAAATTTGTGCGCAAATTCTATTTTTAACCATTGAATTCCTGTGAAATTTCCATTATTTTAGAAAATAATTGAATATTCGTGTAGAACTTTGTCAAAATTGTTTTTAAATAATTGAATTCTTTTGAGACATTTTATTAAAATAATAGATATTGAAAATCATTGAATCGATGAAATTTTTTGAAAATAATTGATATTTTGCAATGAATTTTATTAAAATTTTGAAATTAATTGAATTTTATTACTTTTGAAAAAAATTCAATTTTTGTGATGAATATTCTTCTTTATGAAAATAATTAACTTCCTTCGAATGATGTTATTATTTATGAAAATATTTAAATCCCTGAAAAATATTTTAAAATTTATGAAAATCATTGAATTACTGCGAAGAATTTAATGCCAAATTTTAAAACATTTGATTTTTCAAAAAAATTTATACAAATTCTAATTTAAATATTGAATTTCTGTGGAAATTTTATTCTTTTGGAAAATAATTGAATGTTCATGTAGAATATTATCAAAATTTTTGTTCAAAATTGAATTCTTTTGGAAAATTTTATTAAAGTAGTAGAATATTGAAAAAAATTGAATTAAGAAAATTTTTTGAAAATAATTGGAATTTTGTCATGAATTTTATTAAAATCCCTGAAAATAATTGAATTTCTCGGCAGAATTTTATCAAAATTCCTGAAAATAATTCAATTTTGTAATGAATTTTATTAAAATTACTGAAAATAATTGAATTTTGTTGAAAATTTTTATTAATTTTGAAAATAATTGAATTCTTGTGATGAATATTGTTATTTATGAAAATAATTGAATTCCTGTGAAATTTTTATTATTTATGAAAATAATCAAATGTTTGCGTAGAATTTTATTAAAATTTTTTTTAACTAATTGAATTCTTTTAGGAATTTTTATTAAATTAGTAGATATTAAAAATCATTGAATTGCGTAAAGGTTTTGAAAATAATTGAATTTCTGCAATCATTTGTAATTGCTTCAAAATTCAATTTGTTTTAGTGTTTTTAACTCAAATTCTTCTATAAATCCATTATTTTTAATAAAACTAGTTAAATATATATTAAACAATTTTATTAATATCAGAAGAATTTTAGTTTTCAAAATTTTTTTTAAATCCAAGTTTTTTTTTATATTTCTAATTAAATTCATTTAAAATTGAAATTCTACAAAATTTCAAATTAAAATCTTTTGAAGTTCATCTACTTATAAAAAGTGTAAATGCAACTCTTTTAAAATTGAATTAGTTTTGAAATATTTAAGTAAAATTTGATTTTAAGAACAAATACAATAACTTTAGAAAACAACAATTTTTCAGGATTTCGATCAAAATTCACTGACTTTTTCAAGGTTTTCCAAGGTTTTTAAAATTCCCTGACATTTCCAGGTTTTCCAGGTTTGCAGGTTGCGTGGCAACCCTGATTATTTCATAATTAAAATTTAAAGATTACAAACTTTACCTTGCTCAAAGTCTCCATCGCCGTAAAATTCGTAGCATTTCAAGCACAAGAGAGTTCGTAATTTTGGATGTTCAAACATATTGGTAACTTGTGCGGGGGCCGATCCAAGGTGAATATCGCAGCCTGTGCAGTGAACTCTCGAGAATCGGACTGATGATATGTCTGTAAATAAACACGAGAAATTAATATTTGTAAAACTAAATTCGAATTTTGGTCTTTCCTTTTCCCTAAAATTGAAATAAAATACATTCGTTCTTGTTCTCATATTTTTATTTTGTTTTTTTACAAATACTTTATTAACTTATCAATTTTTATTAAATAATACTATTTTTATTACATCTTACCAATGGCTGCACTTGAACTTTTTGAATTCTCGGTAAAATTACTTCTCTCATTTTTAATTTCACTAGGAGTATTTTTCGATGATTCAGAAATATCAGCATTAGATTCTATTTCTTCAAAAAAATTTTCCGTTTGCCCCAATTGATCCATCAATCCTTCAAAGGAACTAAGAAACAAACTTTTATCCAAAGGCCAAATACCTTGATTTCTAAAACCAAGCGAAATAGTTTCATCTTCTTCATTCTCTTCTTCATAAATTTTCAGTAACAAATTCAGGTAGACTTTCAAACTAATAGGTTGTTCAATGTTGTCACGACACCAATTTTTGACAGTCAAATTGTATATTGTGATGAAAGATTTGACAAGTGTCATTAAAATTGGTTGTAGATGCATTGTTTTATAAGTGGGAACTTGAATTAAAATAATTCCACTATTAATCGCTAATTGTATACTTTTATAGTATTTACATTTGGAATTATTTCCATCGAGATATAAAATAACTTTCCTCTCCGGCGTGACTTTGGAATTTACTATAAAACTCTCCAACCAATAGGCAAATAATTTATATGTTAATTTACCCATTTGAGAGGTTACAATAAAAAATTGTTTCGCCAATTCGGAATCATTTTTCAAACTATTGCTTTCTGGTGATTCATTCAAGATTATCATTGGATTCTGCGTACGACAACCTGTGGCATTCACGCAATAAATCAAGAGAAATTGATTCGCCAATTTTGTAACTTCCAAATAATAAATTCTCGTCGAGTCAATATTGTGATTATTGTAAATTTTCGTGAATGTATTAAAGTAATCATTCATTTTTCCCAATAAATACTCCTTTGTCGAAGGTGATTTTAAACATTTTTTATTTTTTTCAATAAACGATTTTTCACAAACTTTTCCAACTTCACCTTTTTGAGTCCACTTGATGTTGTATTCTAAAAGAATTTCATATTTCAAATTTTTTATATCAATGTCTTCCACGTCGAACATACCATTTTGTAAATAATTTATGCTGGCAATTAATTTTTCCTCAATTTTTGCCTTTGTTGATAAATTAATTTCTGATAAAGTGGAAAAAGAGTTCGGGGCACTGTCACTTTTATTCTTTTCGTCTGTTAAAAGTTTCATGAATTTTGTTCTCGAAATACCACTTAATTCATGTGCTTCCTTAAAGGAATATTTTTTGTTCCTGTACAATTGAATAATGTTTCGAATTTCTCTTTCTTCTTGTTCTTCCAACGTAATTTCGGTTTTCGTCTCGTTAAACGCATCGTAATTGTTTAAAAAATGTCCGTTTTCAATCAAATCCATTTTTTAAATTTCTCTTTTAAATTATCTTACAATTAGTAAAATGTATTTTTTTTCTTTTTTTTCTCTTATTGTTGACACACTGTTCTTCTAGAATATTCTCGATTACTTTTCGTTTTTATCTCGAAGTATTCATTTCACAAAGTTTTTGAAAATCCACTCACAGCATCTAAAAAATAAAATAGATATTTGCTTTTGAAAATGAGAAAAGTTTCAACATTGTAAATAAAAAAATGTATTTTTTGAAATATTTAGCAAATGAACAATTTTATTAATTAACCACAGTAAATTTAAATAAAACAAAAGCAAAACGTATTTTTAAGAAAAGAATATTAAAATTGACACTAATTGTTTGAACACTTGAGAAAAAAACAAAAATTTTACCATTTTTTTATCCACTGGAAATCTATTCACTATTTTATAAACGAATTTCATGTTTGAAAGAACTTTGTGACAGAAATCAAATATTATTTACAAAAGAGCAGAAAGATAGGTATAACAAAAGTTGTTTTCGTTTTTTGAGGTTAGAAACTCATTTGTGAAATGAAATTAAGCGCAAGGCGGTGAAAAAGCCTACAGGGTTGTGCAGTGACGCGTCACTCAAGGATTTTGACACGAAATTATTCATTTTCTATATTTACATTTAAAAAAAAAATCTCCTTAAATATTTATAAAAGAATAGTCTTGAATTTCTATTCTGTTAATTAGATAAACAAATAGCGAATTAGAGTTAAAAACTATACAAACATAATTTACAAAAAAAGTTGTAAATTATCAAAAATTCGTTAATTATTAGGGAAAAACAAAATAGGATAAATTATCAAAAATTTAATTAACAATATGATAGAATATTGATTTCTATTACCTACCTGTTTAATTATTTTCTTCTAAAACTTGTTTCAAATCACTTCATTGTCACTTTGCTTCATTTTTGCAAAATATGTTTTTAGCGTAGTTTAAAAATTGTTTTTGTGTTTAAAAACATTTTTGTTTAATATTTGTAATATTTTTATAATTTTATATTTATATTCTTATAATTTTAGATTTAAAAATAATTGTATTTATAAACATTTTCGATATTAAAAATTAAACCAGTGTGATAAGCATTTAATAAGAGGAAATTTGACAGAAAAAATACATCACGATAAAGATTATAAACATTTTCGTTAAAATGGTAAATGATTTAGATAGTTAAATATTTGAAATAAACCAAATTCATTACTAGGAATGTCTTTTTTTTACAATCAGTAGAAAATATAAATTATAATTTTGTGCAAGAGTTTGAAGTCAAATGGAACGTAAATTAGTTCGCCAATATGATTAACTTATTTAGTGGAACAAGTACACAAACAATTTATAGAGACCACTAATTTTTTTGGTAACAAACATTATTTTGTTTCCAAATATTCTAAGGAGAATTACTTTCGGAAAATTTGTTATACTCATTTGACTCATTTTAATTTCTATTTTATTCTTTTATTAGGAAACTAAGGAAACTATTTTGTAAATTAGATTTTGACAGTAAAGTTCATATTTAGAATAGAATTTTTTTTCATTAAATTATGAAATGATCAATTGAAAATGATTATATCTTTAAAAAATACGAAATCACAAAAATACCACCTGACAACAGTTGGTTAACAACGAACAAAGAAATACGTTTTATAATTATTAAATAAGAATTTTAGTGGTAAATTAAAATGTAAAAACCCACCTAGACCATACATCATTGAGAAGTAGTTGTTTTCCTCTTGAGAATACGGTTTCACGGGAGGTGATGGAGCCCTTGAAAATGTCGCACTGGGTGTTACTGGAAAAAAATAAAGGTTAGGATTTTTGTCTCTTTCATGTTAAAAGGTCATTTATTATTGAAAAACTTACAATTTTCCTTGATGTCGGGCTCGTTCACCTCGTTCACTTGCACCTCGAGCATGCTTGCGATATCCATGATGATGATGATTTAATGTAAATTTACACGAAAAGAATCTTTCAAAATAGAGAAGACGACACCGCCATTGCCGAGGAGAGTGACCGGTCGAGTATGTGCATAACTTGCACAAAATCAAGACGTTTAGATTTAAGGCACATTTATGTTCTTCTCTTTAATAATGACACACAAACGTACGATCAGTTCATACATTATCCTCGAAATGGTTCAAACACGAACCCCGATAAAAAAAAACCTCAACCACACTCACAATTCCACTGAAACTTCTGCTTTCAAGCGCGAAACTGATTTTAATGAAAATCTCACAATGCAACTGCGCATTCAAGAGAGTTTGCGCAAAAAAGAGGCGCGAACTAGAATGCTTTGAAAAGTTGTATTGGATTTTTTTTTCCAAAATATATAGTTAATTAAGAACTTGAAACTATATTATAAAAGATGAAAATGTGATTTTCAGGAATGCCATGGGGCTTTATACAATAGTTTTTGATCATAGATGGCAAACGTGTCAATGGCTACGAATTCTCTACTTCTGCGCAGCAATTTGCGCATTATTTCTTAGATACAGCGGGAAGAAAATTTATTTACAAATGGCTTCTTGAATTATTTCTTCTTAAATTCTTTGACTATATCACTATATTTACAATGCAGGACAAAGAGGATAATTTTGATAAAAATACCAAAAAATTGACGGAAGATATTCAGAATATGGAGAATTACAAAAGTCTCTATAAAGAATTACAGGTTAGGTTTCATTCATTTCATTATTTTTAAGCACTGAAAATATGTAAACAAAAATATTAATTTGACACAGAAATTGGTCGCATCGAAATCTGTCCAAAAGGAAGATTTCCGAAATTCTCTACTTGATGCAATAAAGGCAAATGGACTCGAATCGGAAATACGAAATACGGTTTTTCATTGGGCTCGCTCGAAGGTGAGTTTTATTTTCAATGTTAATTAGTGTCAATTAGCAACAAAAAAGGTTTCGCACAAAAATTTTATCTTCATTCCAAGTTGAAATATTGTAAACAAGTGTTGGAATTACGCCAAAAGGATTTTTCCGATAAATATTCAAGTTGGAAAATTCCAAGTGGAGTAGGGAAAATTGTTCCTAAAATGGCGTATATTTTTTATATAAATTTTCATTTTTTCCTTATATTTACAATTAGTGGATATTTTAACTAGATCTTTGAAGAAAATATTGAAAAAAATGCAAAATGTTTCGGTATAAAATTGAAAAGAATCTCAAGTTTCATTTTCATCGGAAATAACAAAATGCATCTGGTTCTGATATTCCCATTTGCCAGAGAACGATTTCTCCCACTATCATGTGACATATTTTGCGCGTCACTTGGCGTGCGCAGCGACCCCGGCTGGAGGGTCTCTGGCAAACGAGGGCATAAAACGTGGCATCAAAAATGGCGGAAATCGGAGAATATGCGAGTGAAACCGACGCTTCAGCCTACTTTGCGCTGAACGGACGCCATGACTGCAATCATGACAAGCAACTTTTCACAATTGCGCAAGCGTACCTTGATAGACGCGCCAAAGCAGTTGCGCAGTTTATTAAACTCGAGAGGGATTTAGTTGGTTTTTTTAATTCCTTCACTAATTATAGGGAAATTTTACAAAAACACGAAATTTACTTCAATTTTCAACTTTTACGATTTGTAAATGGATCATTTAAACTCATGCCACTGTAGAGATCACAATTATCCGAAAGTTGCTAAAAATAGTTAAATATTGTTAATTTTATTTAAGAATAAAATTTTGAAGTGGGCCCTTTTTGCGGACAAAATGGGGTTTCCATTTATTTACTACCAATATAACCTCTAAATTCTAAAATTTTTATTCTAATTCTATTCTAATTTTCCTAATTTCTAAACGTATCAGTAAGATAAAATATATTTATAATAAAAATAGAAAACCGTTTGTTTTCAAAGGGGCCACTGCAGCCAAAAATAGAGACACCAATTGGCGATGCTGATTTGAGTTATTTGAAGAAAACGCAAATTCAATGGGAACGGAGAATTCAAAAATCTTTAAATTCCATGTGCAATGAACTTAATGTCCCATTGGCCCGGATTCGTCCCAATTCCGAAAGGGAACAGTTGTTGGAAAAGTGGAACGAACTTAGTACCTACGACATCGGTAGACGCGCAGCTTTTTTATTTACAAAAAGTTAATTTTGATTTCTATAATTTTATATGTAACGAAAAAAGTAAAATTTTTCAGATTTATCGCAATATAGACCTCTGTATGCTCCGAAGGACTTTTTAGAAGTTTTATATTCAATACGTGATCCGGCATTCAAAAAGCAACTGTAAGATAATTTTCCGAC
Source organism: Leptopilina heterotoma (assembly GCF_015476425.1). Taxonomy (NCBI): domain Eukaryota; kingdom Metazoa; phylum Arthropoda; class Insecta; order Hymenoptera; family Figitidae; genus Leptopilina; species Leptopilina heterotoma. Next base: position 1,119,600 of record NW_025111185.1, on the reverse strand, counting down.
TCCTGTACAAAAAAACTCAATTTTTTTTTTCAATTTTCATTCTCTATTTTTGACGTTACGAAGGGAAAAAAAGCAAAAATTTACAGAAATAATTATTTTCGATTTTATGCGAAATTTCATGTTTATTAAATAAGAAGGAAGGACGGAAGCAAAAACAAATTTATAGGTTATGTTTACAATCGGCTTTCGTCAAAAGATTGTAAAGATAACCTATAAATTTTGATTTTTTAAATCCCGTTCCTTTGTGTCGCGATGACAGTTTCTTTTTGTAAAATATTTGTTTTTATATTAGAAATGAGCCGAATTGGGAATTCAGTCACATACAAATTAGAGTGAAAACTTTGGAGGAATTGGTGAGTATAGAGAAATGTATATTTATGAAAGAAAAAAACCATTTATTATGCTTTATAATAATTAAACTTTTATGCAATATAGAGAGCCATATACACGGATATTGCCGATGGAGCACCATTATTGGGTGTTAATCCGAACATGCCAGCAATTGGAAATTATGCAACTTACGAAGACGAAAGAACTGAATTGGGAGAAAAAATTCTCAAGTCAAATCACTCGCCACTTGCTCAGGAATTTTTAAAACGCGGATGTCCAATTGCATTGAGAAGTCGAATTTGGTCGTTAATTTTGGGAACAATCCTCAAGGAGAATGTATAATTTAACAATCGAATTTTTCTTTTATTTTCTATACTCTAAATCTAAATTCCATTCTAAATCGAATATCTTTTCTTTTTTATTATAATTTCTTTTCTGAATTGAATTTCTATTTCTTTTATCAATTTCTATTTGAAGTTGAATTTAAATTTTTAATTGAATTTCTATTTGGAATCGAATTTTATATTTTTTTATCAGTTGCTATTCTGAATCACAAAATTTTGAATCGAATTAGTATTTTTCAATATTAATTTCTACTCTGAATCAAAATTTTTAATCCAATTTATATTTTTTTATAAGTTGCTATTCTGAATCAAAATTTTGAATCGAATTTCTATTTGAAATCGAATTTGTATTTTTAATAATTATTAATTTCTGTTCTGAATCAAAATTTTGAATAGAATTTCTATTTCTTATTATTAATTTCTGTTCTGAATCAAAATTTTAAATCGAATTCCTAATCGGAATCAAATTTTTATTTTATTATTAATTTCTATTCTGCATCAAAATTTTGAATCGAATTTCTATTCGGAATTTGTATGTTATTATTAATTTTTATTCTGAATCAAAATTATGAATCGAATTTCTATTTGGAATCGAATTTGTACTTTTTATTATTAATTTCTGTTCTGAATCAAAATTTTGAATAGAATTTCTATTTTTTATTATTAATTTCTGTTCTGAATCAAAATTTTTAATCGAATTTCTATTCGGAATCGAATTTTTATATTATTATTAATTTCTATTCTGAATCAAAATTTTGAATCAAATTTCTATTTAGAATCGAATTTGTACTTTTTATTATTAATTTCTGTTCTGAATCAAAATTTTGAATAGAATTTCTATTCGAAATCGAATTTCTATTTTTTATTATTAATTTCTTTTCTGAATCAAAATTTTTAATCGAATTTCTATTCGGAATTGAATTTGTATTTTATTATTATTATGCAAATTACAAAATTTTTTATTTTCAAATATGAATTTTTGAATAATTTCAGATTCATCTTTTAAAAAATTCAATTATTAACTAATTTACTAATTAATTAATCTTGTTTATTAATTTTAAAAATTTTAATAAAATTCTTCGCAATAATTCAATTATTTTCATAAATAATAAAATTCTTCGTAAGAATTGAATTATTTTTACAAATATAGTAAAATTGTTTGCAAAAATTTAATTATTTTGAAACAAAATTAAAAAAAAAATATCACCAATGAATAAAATTACTTTCTAAAATTTTAATAACTTTTTAATAAAATTCTTCGTTAGAATTAAATTATTTTCATAAATAATAAAATTCTGCGAAGAAACTCAATTATTCTGAAATTTTTTGACAAAATTATTTGCAAGAATTCAGTGATTTTCTAATACATTAATTTTAAAAATTGAAAATATTTAAAAAGAATAATTATTAAAAAAGTTAAAAAGCAAAAAAAAAAACAACAACTAACTTCAAACTGAGAATAGATTACCAGAATACAACGATTATTAATATAGATTTTTATTCTGAATCAAATAATTTGGAATCGAATTTCTGTTTTATTCGGATTTATAATTTCTCTTTTTATATTACTCGATTTTTCCCAGGATATTGAATACTACAGCGAATTAAAAGGATTGGTTGCTCAGTATGATATAATGGTGGATAAATTAATCATTAAGGTGAGTCAGGTTTTCTAAATTTGAAAATTAGCAGAAAACTAAAAAAAAATCTGAACTAAAAATACTAATTGCTAATTGCTATTTCAGGACGTTCAATTAACGGCTAGAAATGATGATCAATATTTCGTATTTGAAGACATTTTATATCAAACAATGCTTTGTTTTTCGAGGGATTCGGAAGTTTTGGCACCTGTCACAACGGATCGAAGCGCAGGTGGTCAAGTTATTCACGCCGTTTTGCAAGGGAAACCGACGACTTTGGAAAATACTTTAGTTTTCCCACCTAGTGGAGTTATTCCGTTTCATGGTTTCACAATGTATGGTTAGTGCAAAACAAAAGTCTCTATTGACTATTGAATATTGTTCAAACTTCAAATTAACGAATGTATAATATTGACTATGACAGATGTCAAAACATCTGAATTACTCTCTTCTGCTAAATGAAAAGTCGACAATCGTAATAAAAAAGAAAACAATTTTCTCTCCAGGAAGTCCATTTTGCTACTTGTATGATGATCCTTGCGCAATGTATTACACATTTCGTGCATTTTATTTGCGTTATTGGTTTCGCCTTCACACTGTATCGAGTCACGGACAGGGAATCGTTGCTCTTTGTCTTCTCTTCGAGAGACTTCTGCAGTGTCACGAGCCTCAACTTTGGGCGCATTTCAAAAATATTCACATTCATCCGTAAGTATTACGAGATTTAAAAAATCGAAAATATCCGTGAAGTCTATAATACTGGCTTCGCACTTATCTACTAAAACCTACTATTTACTACTTTTTTATGTTATGCTACTATTTGGATACTTTTTTTAGATTTTAGCCACTAAAAGCTACTATTTCTGTTTTTTGCTTAGAATTCCCATTAATTTAAATTCGCTAATACTCTAAATCAAAAAACTATTCTTAAAAATTGTAATCGAGTTCTTTAAAAAGATTCAATTATTTTCAAAAAATATTCGAAATTCAATTATTTTCAATATCTAGTATTTTCTTCAAATTTCGCAAAAGAATTCAATTATTTAAAAAAACTGATAAAATTCAATTATTTTCATAAATAATAAAACTCATCAAAGAATTTCAATTATTTTTAATAAAATTTCTCGAAAGAATACAATTATTATTAAAAATATTATTTAAATTCATTTATTTTCAAGAGTTTTAATAAAAATTCAATTATTTTCAACAATAATTCTGATCGAAAATTCTTCAAAACAATTCAATTTTTTTTTATAAATTGTAAAATTCTTGGCTATAGAATTCAATTACTTTTGTAAATAATGAAATTCATCACAGAATTGCAATTATTTTTAAAAGACTATTTTAAATTAATTAATCGAAAAATTCAATTATTTTCACAAATAAAGTTTTCCACAAGAATTCAATTATTTAAAATAAAATTTTCATAATATTTATTATATTTCGAAAAAAATAATTATTTGAAAGAATCTTTATAATATTTTTATACAGAATTCAATTATTTTCAAAAATAACAAAAATTTTCACAGAAATTCAATTCTTTTTAAACATTTTAATAAAGTTTTTCGCAATAATTCAATTATTTTCTTAAATAATAAAATTTTTGCAATAATTCAATTATTTTTGAAAATTTTATCGAAATTCTTTGCAATAATTCAATTATTTTTGAAAATTTTATCGAAATTCTTTGTAACTATTCAATTATTTTCATAAATAGTATAATTCATAGCAGAATTTTCATTATTTTTAATACTATTTTACAGGAATTGATCAAAACATGTAAGAACATTTTATTATCATTAAGAATTTAATTTCAATTCCTCAAAAAAATCAATTATTAAAAAAAAATGATTTTTTAAAATTTTTTTGGAAGATTTCAATTATTTACAAGCATATTAGAATTTTTCACAGGAATTCAATTATTTTCAAATATTATAATAAAATTGATCGAAAGAAATCAATTATTTTATATATGCAATTTTAATTAAATTTTTTTTGAAATAATTCAATATTATTCTTTTAGATTTTAATTAAATTCTTATCAAGATTTCAATTATTTACATAAATAATTCTTCGAAAGAATTTAATTATGTCGATAAATAACAAAATTATTCCCGAAAATTCAATTATTTTGAGGCATTTTAATAAAATTCTTTGCAAAATTCAATTATTTTCATAAATAACAATATTCATCACAAGAATAACAATCAATTGTTTTTAAAGTAATAAATTTCTTCCTGGAAATTCCATTATTTTCAAAAATTCTAATAAAATCGTTTGCAAGAATTCAATTATTTTCATAAATAATAAAATGCTTTTTAGGAATTAAATTATTTTCAAAAATTTTAATAGAATTCTTTGTAAAATTTAATTATTTTTAAAAACTTTTCGCAATTCAATGATTTTCAATATCTACTATTTTCATAAAATTTTCAAACAGAATTCAATTTAAAAAAAAATTTTTTTTAATCTTTGTAAGAATTCAATTCTTTTCATGAATAATAAAAATTTCTTAGGAATTCAATTATATAAATTAGAATTTGCATAAAATTAGTGGAAAGAAATCAATTATTTAACAATTTTTATAAAATTCTTCACTCACAAGAATTAAATTATTTTTATAATTATATTTAAATTCTTTCATAAATAATAAAATTCGTTGCAGGAATTCAATTTATTAGCAAGATAAGAAAGAAAGAAATATTTTTGATGACAATTAGGAAAAAGTCAGGAAAATAAAATATAGAATGGAATTTTTGTCAGTTTTGTGAAGTGTCTAAAACGAGTATTTTTTGGTCTTCAAGTTTAATTTTTCGATAGCTACTTTTTTTTACTACTTTTTCAGTTTAAAAGCTACTTTTTGCTACTTCTTTAAATTTCATTATCGAGTGCGAAGTCTGATAATAAAAAAAAACCGAATTTAAATCTATGAAAATATACAGATTTCCGAATTTAAGTCTAGAGAAAACGAATTTAAATCTATAGAAAAATTTTCGAATTTCAGAGTCAAAATTGTATTCAAATGGTTGATGAGAGGATTCAGTGGTTACCTACCACCGGAGCAATTACTATACTTGTGGGATTTGATTCTGGGCTATGATTCCTTGGAAATTATTCCACTCTTCGCCGTGACGATTCTAAGTTTCCGGAAGGAAAACATAATGCAAGTTAACACATTAAGCAATGTTGAGGTAATTTTTAATTGTTATTTTTCAGTCGAAACCCCTGTTGCATGTTTCAACACCATACCGAGCTGTCTTACTGTTTGCTTTTCAAATCCTAAATCTATTTAATTATAAATTCTGTCGCTGTTCCTATTTATAATTTTTTAATTCTCTCAGTAGTTGAGTTTCGAAAAAGTACCAAAAAATATATTCTTTTCAATTTTAGGCAATTTTGGCAGATCTTTCATCTCTAAAAGTGATGCCCTTAGTACAATTAGTTCTTCTAAAGGAATAATCCACCAAAAAAAAGTAAAATGGATTCTTCGTAACTACAAACTACAATTTTTATAATTTTAGGAAAAATATACATGTAAACAATAATGTAAAGACTGGCATTAATCTTCCTGATAAATATTTACATACCCTAAATTTTATCGGTAGTTTACCAGCAAAGCAGAAAATGTCGATCAAAACGAAATTCTCTTCTATACGTTTACCAAACGAAGGTTTTTTGAAATGAAATTACATTTTGTGGTATTGTAAATGTGCGGCACGTGTCGGTGATTTTCCTTCGGAGTTGGGTTCGAAACTATAATTCGAGGGTGGGGTTTATCGCACGTGGGACAAGGAGAGTTGCGATTTTCCCATTGTTTTAGAAAAGGACAGAGAACGTGTCTCTAAAGAAGGGGAGGTTTCCCGTTTCCGGCTGTCATCCCGACAGACGCCTGCCACTACCCGTGTGTTTATATACTGCTTTTTTTTACTGAATTTTCAAATCATTTCTACAATATTTGTCAACAGTGTGCCATTATTGTTTATAACTAATAATTCGTGAGTATTCTTAATTATTAAACAATATTAATTGCACGTAAAATTTTCATCTTCAACATTATTGTATATTTGAAAAATTTTACTCAGTGTTAGTGTTAGAAACTAAGGGTGGGGTGCCACCCTCACCCCCCCCCCCAAAAAAAGAAATTATTAGTCATGCAGTTTTTCCTCCTGCCGGCTCTGTTAATTCTTAAAAGCTTCAAATTTTATTAGTATTTTATTACATGAATTTCTTTATTTTTTAGGGTGTTTTATTAAATAATAAAACACCCTAAAAAATAAAGAAATTCAATAGATTTTCGGATTTTTTCCACAAAAGAAAGAATCTATTTTTAAATATTTCCCAAGGAAAGTGTTTTATTTTTTTTTTATTATTCCCCTTTTTACAAACTATTTTTGTATTGTCTTTTTTTTAATTGTGAGGGTTTATAATTATTACAAGGTTCTTATTTTCAATACATTTTTTTTTCCAATTCCTTGTGAACTATATTAAAAAGAAAATAAATGCAAATAGATTAACAAACCGGTTTCTGGAAACTTAACACCAAAATAATGTTTATGCTTGAATTGGGTAAAAATAGGATAAATGTTTCAATTTATGTTGGAAAAAAAATTGCGAGAATTTTATATATTTTACATAATATTTAAAAGGAAATAAATTGAAGGTCATGGTCACTAAAAGGATTGAAGTGAACTTATTCACGTGTAAATTTACTTACATAATAATATCGATTTCTTTTGTATTGGAAGAAGAAAACTAAGCAGATGATTTTAATTATGAATTATCAAAATTGGAATTTATAATTAAATATCTACCAATTTAATGCGTCAGAAATCCTTTTTCTTTCCATTCTTTTGTTTTATTAGTTTAATTATTTATTTGTTTATTTATTTTTCTTTTTTTAAGCTTTCTTTTTTATTTGTTCAGCCGAGATTGGAGCAACAATGTATATTTTTAATTAAAATCTGAAGTATTTAAAAATTTTGTCTTCAAATTTTTTTGATTTCAAGTTTTTTGAATTTTAATTTCTAAATGTTTTCAAATTTTTTCCAGATTACATGAATCAAGAAAGAGAGTGCTAGGCTGTAAAAAGTGGAAATCGCAACATGGCTTGGCGGTTTAAGGCATCGAAATACAAAAATGCTGCGCCTATTGTACCAAAGCCAGAATCCTGCATCCGCGATATTTTCGTCGGATCGTATCAAACATACGGCAATAATATTGCAGCTTCCGCCGCTTTTATGGCATTCAATGTCGACCACAATGGTAACTCTTTTTTTCTTTTTTGAAGACTTGTCAAACGTATTTTGAATTTTGATTATACATTTGGTATTCAAGTTAAATTAAATTCTACAAATTTTGTGTAATTTTGCTTGCCTTAGAGACGAAAGATTGTATTTTTTTATTAATTTTCTAATTTAATGAATTAAGTTTAATTAAAATGTCTTTATTTAATAGGATCTAGTCTAGCAGTGTTGCCGTTAGAAGATTGCGGTAGAAAAAGCAAGACGATGCCTTTATTGCACGCCCATGCGGATACAGTAACTGACATGGACTTTTCACCGTTTCATGACGGTTTACTTGCAACTGGTTCTCAGGATTGTCTTGTAAGTGCAACAGAAAGACCGTTTATTTGACAAATGAACTGAAATACGACAAATGAACGAAAAATGCGACAAATTAACTACAAATGCGACGAAGGAACTAGAAATGCGACGGAGGAACTGAAATTACGACAGACAAACTAAAAAATACGACAAAAGAATTAAAAATACGACAAATTTGGTAAAATACGAAAAATTAATTTTTCTTAATTCTAACAATAGGTGAAATTGTGGCACATTCCGGAAAGTGGACTGGAGGAATCACTTTGCAATCCCGAATGTACATTTTCCCATCGACAACGACGAGTCGAAGTGGTTCGTTGGCATCCCACAGCAGAACATCTTCTAACTACCGTCTCCTACACCAATCTCTCCCTTTGGGACGTTCTTTCTCAAAAAGAACTTTTCTGTACGTTTTTATTATTTTCTTTTATTAGAAATGAATTTTTTATCGAACATTAATTTCTAAATTGATTCTATAAATCCAGGGTTGCCACGCAACCTGAAAACATGGAAAAGTCAGGGAATTTTGATCGGAATCCTGGAAAATTATTGTTTTCTAAAGTTATTCTGGTTATTTTTGAAATCTAATTTTTCTTAAATATTTCAAAATTAATTGAATTTTAAAAGAGTTGTGTTTACAATTTTCATAAATAGATAAACTTCAGAAGGTTTTAATTTTCAATTTTTAATGAATTAAATAATAAAAATTTCACTGGAATTCTATTATTTACAAAATATTATCAATTATAAATTATTTCCAATACAATGTTAATAAAATTTCTGTAAAAATTGAAATTATTCTTAAAAATTTTATTAAAATTTATCAAAAAATTAAATTATTTTCAAAATAATTTTAATAAAATTCTTTGTAGAATTTTAATTAATTTCAATAATTTATCAAGATTCAATTATTTTCAATATCTACTATTTCAATAAAATCTCACAAAAGAATTCAATTATTTAAAAAGAAATATTAAAATTCGTCTCAAGAATTTTCAATTATTTTAAAAAGTAATAAAATTCTTCGCAGAAATTCAATTATGGTCAAAAGATTTAAAAAAATTCTCTTCAAAATTTCAATTAACTTTATAATTAATAAAATTTTTCTGCAAAATTCAATTATTTTCAAAAATTTTAATAAAATTCTTGACAAAATTTCAATTATTTTCTATAACTTTTCTGAATTCAATCAAATTTTTTTTTACAGAGATTCAATTATTTTTAATACAATTTTAATCTAATTTCTCGAAAAATGAAATTATTCTTAAAAATGTTATTAAAATTCGTCAAATCTAATTGAAATCTAATTTTACTTCAATATTTAAAAACTAGTTCAATTTTAAAAGAGTTGCGTTTACAATTTTTATAAGTAAATTAACTTCAAAAGATTTTAATTTACAATTTTGTAAAATTTCAATTTTAAATTAATTTAATTAGAAATTTTAAAAAACCTAGATTTTAAAAAAATTTTAATAACTAAAATAAATTGAATTTTGAAGCAACTACAAATGATTGCAGAAATTCAAATATTTTCAAAAGTAATAAAATTCTTCGCTAAAATTCAATCATGGTCAAAAGTTTGAATTTTTCATACTTTTAACTAAAAATTGTGTAGGTTTTATTTTTTCGAAAAAGTTTAATTGAATTTTTTTTAAGTTCTTTGAAGTTCTTATTTTCTAATATTTATTGAAGAATTTCGATGAAATTTCGTAAAATTGAATTGTAAACAAAAGGATTTGAAAATTTTCAAAGAAATTTTTCAAAAATTATTAAAAATAATTCATTTAGAGAAGAATTTTAGTTAAAAATTCTGGAAAATAATAATTGAATTGAAGTGATGAAAATAATGTTGAATAAGTTACAGTAACAATATTCTTATAATATAAAATAATTATTTTTTCACTCGCTTATTTTTAATTATTATAAAACATGAAGATAGCGATTGCTCCGAGGCTTCGACTCGGAGTGATCGATTTCTTCATGTTTTATAACAATTTTTTATAAGTTGTTTAATTTGAAAAAAGTTTGAATTTGTAATTTTTGAAAATCTTAATTCTTATGGAAAAATTAGAATTACTAATTATTTAATTTTGTAAAATATAAATGTAGTTTTAAAAACCTGGAAAAATTCCTTTTTTTTAACCTGGAAAAGCAAGGGAATTTGAAATGAGCAAAAGCGTGACAACCCTGAAATCAATTCTTCTGTAATTCTAAATTAATTTATAATTCTAATTAATTTCTAAAAAAAACTATAATTTATTGAAAATTCAAATTTTGAAAAAGTGAAAGAAACCCAACGTCAATATTATAAAGAACTCTGTTTAATTTTTTACAGCGACTACTGAGCATTCGGACGTGATACAATCCGTGAGTTGGAAGCAAGACGGCACAATGCTCGCAACATCTTGTAAGGATAAACAGATAAGAATTATTGATCCTCGAGCACCGAAAAATATCGTCAACTCATCGCCGAGTCACCAAAGTATAAAAGATTCGAGAATCGTTTGGCTGGGTAACGGCGATCGTTTATTAACCACCGGCTTTGATTCGGCACGACTTCGTCAAGTTTGCATTAGGGATTTGAGAAATCTCAATGATCCGATCAAAACTCTGGAGCTCGATTGCAGCACAGGGTGAGTGATAAAAAAAATGTTTGCAAAAAATTATTCATTTTTTGCTTTTTGTAAATTTTTTCCTTCCTCATGCGGAAGCTTTTTTAAAGCTTTTTTTAAAAAAAAAAAGATTATTTTTTTTTATCTTATAAAAGATAAATAGAAATTTTCTTCTATTTTGATGAGAAATAAATAATTCGCTTAATAAAAATAATCGATTTCTTTCTTAAACAGAATATTAATGCCTCTCTTCGATCCGGACACGAACATGCTTTTCCTGGCCGGCAAAGGTGATACCACTATTATTTATATGGAAGTAACGGAAAAAGATCCCTATCTCGTGGAGGGAATTCGTCACAGCGGAGAGCAAACTAAAGGTGTTTGCTTAGTGCCAAAACGAGCATTGAACGTGATGCAGGCAGAAGTTAACAGATTATTGCAGTTAACGTCGAATATGGTCATTCCCATTATGTATCAAGTTCCACGAAAAGTAAGATCAAATTTGATAACGTTTTCTCAATTTTTATGTTTTATTTTAATAAATAATAAAAAATACGAAAATATTAATATTTCTACGTTCATTTTATTAGGAAAATAAAATGAACGTAGAAATATTAATATTTTTGTATTTATTTTATTGTCGAAATAAAATCAATAAATAAATATACTCTCACGTTGTTTCTTTAAAATTGTCGAACTTTTTTTTCTGCTAATATTGTCATATTTTTCTGTATATGTAAAATTTTTTATTTAAAGTCCAATATTTGCATTTTTTCTGCTAATCTTATCATAGTTTGTTTTGTACATTTTTTTATTTAAAGAACAACATTTGCACTCAAATCTAAACACAGTTTATAATCAACTTTATGACCTTAAATAATTATTTACACTTTGACAATATTGATTATTAATAAAGGGTAAATAATTAGATCAGTAAATAATTAATATTGTAATTAAATAATTAAATTGTAAATAATTGCGAATGTTTTATATTTTAAACAAAAAATTAATTGTTCAAAAAATATGTCGATTTTACGAGGAAAAATTCAGTTTTGGCAATTTTAGAGGAGCAATGATAGAGAGATATTTTTTTGACATCCTGGTAAAGAAATAGTTATTAAAATTAATAAATATTCAATTTATTTATTAAATTATAATTAATTTATTAAATTTTAAAAAATTCTTTCAGACTTACCGAGATTTCCACGCGGATATTTATCCAGATACGACCGGTTGTGTTAGTAGTAACACCGCCGCTGCATGGATTAAGGGACATGATGAACAAGTTCCGAAAATTTCTCTGGATCCCTCCAAGAGAACAAAAGGCGAAGAGGCAATGACGGTAAGTTGATTTTGATCTGGAATTTGAAAACAAAATTAATAGCACATAAGGTAATGAATATTTTTGGCTACAAATTTTTTTCTAAAGTTTCGAACGTTTAAGTGAACGAAATATTTTTTTTTTTTTTGCTTCAATATTTTTGAAAATTACTCGACCGAAGGGAAAAATTCAGTAACTGAATATTTATTCAATCAAAAATTAAGTCTTTAATTATAAAAAAAAATATTTTGCAAATAAAATTCAAATTAAGAGAAGTAATAATTTATTTAGTTAAAAATTAAGTTTTTATTTACAAAAAGCAATATTTTGCATAACTAAAATTAATTTTTTATTTTTTAAATTTTTTTAAAAGAAGTACATATGTAGTAATTTATTTAGTTAAAAATTAAGGTTTTATTTACAAAAAACGATATTTTGCAAATAAAATTCCAATTAAAAGAAGTAATAATTTATTTAGTTGAAAAATAAGTTTTTAATTATAAAAAAACAGTAGTATTTTGCAAATAAAATTCAAATTAAAAGAAGTAATAATTTATTTAGTATAAAAATTATGTCTATGATTATAAAAAATAATATTTTGCAAATAAAATTTAAATTTAAAAGAAGTAATAAAAATATCGTCGTTCATGAGTCTTTGGAACTTTAGGATCGTGTCTACAACAAAAATATTCGTTTGTAAATTTTTTTAGTAGTAAAAAGTTAAGAATCGGACAGACGTTCAAAAAATGACTCTTTTTTTGAAATAGAAAATTTTTTGTTTTGATTGTTTATCTGATTCTTTCTTAAGAGACGATTAACAAAGATCTGAACGTTCAAATGCAGGAAATATTTTTTATTGAAAATATTTTCAATAAATTACTGTTTGCAATAATTAAATGTAAAATTAAAAATTTCTCTTTTACAATTACGAAAGTAGAAACTTTAATTATACAATTACGAAATTAAAAACTTGAATTTTACATTTAAAAAGTTTATAATTTTTTTCGAGTGTGACACAAAATTATTGCGATAAAAATTTAATTTGAGGAACAAATAAATAAATTTCGTTCGACAAAAAAAAAAACAGAAAAGAAATTGGAACATTCAGAACTTTAGGATTATCTTCAGAGGTTTTTCTTATTTGTATTTAAATTATGTTTCACATTTTGCATGATTTTGTAAATTCAGCTTCAATGTTTACTTTTAATGTATTCATAATATAAGATTTTCGCTTATTTATTAATCTCACATTTTTATTTTACTGCGTGTGGGTAATTGGTTGTATGTATCTGATTAGTGATATTATTTTATGTACATAATTATAAACACCGATGTTTTCGAAAATAATATTTAAATTATATTGTGTAAATTAACACAAAAAATTACAATAAGAGTAGCAAAAATAAAAAAAATTTACTAACTTTGAATAATATTTTCCGAAACATCTAAAATTACTTTATTAGTGTAATGTGCGTTTGTTTCTTTATTTTGTTTGCTTTCCTTCTGTTTTAGATTTAAGAAAAATTCAGTAAGAATTGTAAAACTGAGACTTATAATTTGTAAATAATTTGTATATTTGTACATTGTATGTTTTTCATTATTATGATTATGATTAGTCTTATGATTTTGATTATGATTAGTCCTATGATTATGATTAGTCTTATGATTACGATTAGTCTTATGATTCTGATTAGTCTTATGATTTTGTAAATATTGTGTTATTTTATTTCGTTGTGTATCTTCTCTATAAAAATACGCCTTCCTGTATAGAGTGTGAAAGCTAATTTCTATTTGAAAAAAACAAAAAAAAAAAAAAAAAAATTATGCCGCCAAATCACTGAGGAACTTAATTACGTTCAGGTACACAAAGGGAATTTATCATCGCTGAAAGATAATCAAGCGGAAATCAAAGTGGAGATGACTCGACAGCAAAAGTCAATTGCCATCACAGCGCCAAAAGGTTATTCGAAAGTGCAAGCCATCATTCAAGAGAAGGATCCAAAAATTGAAAAGTTTGCCGAAGAAATGGAGGAGGAGGAGGTAAATAAAATGGAGAAACCGGAGAAAACAGAAAAGCCAGAGAAGCCAGAAAAATTGGAGAAAACTGATAAGGAAGATGAAAAGTTTAAATTACAAAATGGTGCTCATCCAACGCCACCGAAACCATTGCCTCGTGCTTCACGTGCAAATAGTCTTTCTGAAGAGGAACCAAAACCTGTCGCACGTCCTCGAACTACTCCGAGTCCTGGTTCCGTGGTAACGTCCGTTAATCCAAACATTGTCGGAGGATACAAGGTTCGACTGAGGATACAATTTTTTTTGTTAAAATTTTTGCGTGTATGAATGTGTGATTCTTCATTCTAAATATTCCAACAATTTACATTTTTCTTTATTCGTTAATTATTCTATTCCAACAATTAAATTATTCTCTATTCATTAAATCGTTAATGTTAATTCTATCGCTGAAAATCTTTTTTTTTTTTGTGTCACAGCCTCGCCTAGGACCGAAACCATTCCAGGCGAAATCTGGTAACCAGGAATTCTCTTTCGATAAAGTATTTTCCGTGCCCGTGGCACCGACAAATGAAAATAATGGCTATTTAAATGACTGCAACATACAGACGGAGGCCAATTCAGAGAAGACTGATGCAGAAAAATCGCCAACTTTAGAGAATGATCGAGTGAAGGAGGTTGAAAATGGAAAAAGTGATTCGAGTTCCATAGAGGAGGACGCGAACTCCAGTGATTCTGGATATAAGCCAAAAACACCGAGTACTGCGGAGAGACGTAAATTGTTTGAGTCGAAAGTAAAAGATGAATCTCCTGAGAATGAGGATTCAGGGAATTTTGAGAGAGGAAACGTGAATAGAAATTCAATTGCCGAGAGAAGAAGATTGTATGAGAGTCGTTCGGTGTCAGTGACAGATGGCAATTTAGCGGAGAAGGCAATGGGATCGCCAACACCATTGAGACGAAGGGATTCCTTCAAGACGAAAAATGAAATTATCAAGGAGGAGGAAGTTAAGAAGAGTGTTCCAATTTTACGACAACAGAGCATGGATCCTAGGCTGGAGAAGCCTGAACCCACGCCTACTCCGAAACGAACATCTACTGTTTTCGGTAAATTGAATTTTGATAATTTGGTTTCATTTTTTGTTTACATGGTAAAAACGAAGAAAGTGTCTTTTTGCTACTTTTACAGTAAATACTAAATAGATACTTTTTTGCATTTCTGCTTTACAATTTTTGGTATTTTCAAGGTAAATTTTGTTACATTCGAAGTAAATTTTTGTCAGCATTGTGGTAAAATTTACTTTGAACGTTACAAAATTAACTTTAGAAATAATAAAAGTTGTAAATCGCGTTGTTGCCATGGGCAGAAATTCCAGACTATTTAGTTTTTATTTTGTAAATAGTAAAAGTTATTCCATATTTTTTCCGTATATTTACAAAATTATTAATTAATTAATTATTAATAAGCAAAATACAACATTTTTTATTTTCGAATAATTTCGGAACCAAAATTTAAAAAATTCACTTATTATAACTAATTAATTAATTAATCATTATTGTTTATTATTTTCCAAAATGTTAATGAAATTCTTCGCAGGAATTCAATTATTTGCAAAAATTTTCATAAAATCTTCGTATAAATTTAATTATTTCCAATATATCTAATTTTTATAAAATTTCAATTATTTTCATAATTTTTCATGAAATTCAATTATTTTCAATACAATTTTCAGAAAATTTCTCAAAAAATCCAATTGTTTTAAAAAAAATTTAAATAAAATTATTCGAGGAAAAATTCCGTTATTTTAAAAAGTTTTAATAAAATTCTTAATAAGAATTGAATTGTTTTTAGAAATTTTAATAAAATTCTGGGCAAGAATTCAATTATTTTGAAAAGTAATAAAAATTTCGTAAGAATTCAATTGTTTTTAATACAATTTTAATAAAACTGTCCGCAAGAGTTTAAGTAGTTTTCAAAATAATAAATTTCTTGGTAGGAATTCAATTATTTTCATACATTTTAATGAAATTCAATTATTTTTAATACAAATTTCAGAAAATTCCTGAAAAAATTCAATTGTTCTCAAAAAAATTATACAGACTTATTCGTAAAACAATTTAGTTATTTTCAAAAATTTTAATTAAATTTCTAATAAAAGAATTGAATTGTTTTCACAAATTTTAATAAATTCTCGGCAAAAATTCATTTATTGTTTAAAGTAATAAAATTTTTCGTAAGAATTCAATTATTTTTAATACAATTTTAATAAAACTCTCCGCAAGAGTTCAATTTTTTTTATATATAGGTAATAAATTTTTCCGTAGGAATTAAATTATTTTCATACATTTTAATTGGAATTAAATTATTTTCAAAACAGTTTAAAACTTTTTTAGTTATTTTCAAAAATTTTAATGGAATTAAATTATTCTCAATAGAATTTTAATAAAATTCGTTACAAGATTTCAATTGTTTAAAAAAAATTTAATAGAATTATTCGTAAAAATTCAATTATTTTCAAAAATTTTGATAAAATCCTTGAAAGAATTCAATTACGTTTTAAAACTTGGATAACATTTTTATAATAATTCAATTATTTTCACAAATTTTAATGAAATTCTCTACAAAAATTCAATTATTTTGAAAAGTTAGAAATATTTCGTAAGAATTCAATTATTTTTAAAAATAATAAAATTCTTCGTCTGAACTCAATTATTTTCAATTTAATTTTAATAAAAATTCTCGAAGTAATTTAATTATTTTCAGAAATTTTAATTAAAATCCTTGAAAGAATTCAATTATTTCCAAAAATTTTGATAAAATTCTTCGAATTGAAATGATTTTTAAAAAATCTAATTTCTCATAAAATTTAATGCAAGAATTAATTATTTCAGAATAAAAATTAAAAAAGTTACAAAACTTATAACATTTATTTAATGAAAAATGTATTTTAAAATTATAAAAATATTTACTTTTGTTAACGCAAAATTATAAAAAAAAAATTATTTCTAAATTTTTCTTTTAAAAATTGTATCACAAATCTTATTCTCTAAGTCCGAATCAGTAAAAATTTGAATTAATGAGAACAAAATTGATATAAAATTTCTAAAAACTAATTTTTCGATTCTACATAGTTTTAGAATTTTTTTTTGTAAATAACAAATTTACAATTTAAATTATTATTTTTCATTTGAATCAATTTTGATTAATTAATTTTTGTTATTATTCTATCTTGACAGAAGTCTAGGGAATTATTAATTAATTACTACATTATTAATTAATTACTATATTATTATTAAATTACTACGATTATTAAATAATTAAATTATCAACTAATTTTAATTTGCAGGCCGAGTTTCGAAATTTAGACACTTGAAAGGAACTCCCGGTCATAAATCAACTCATATCGAAAATATTCGGAATATCAGTCGACAAATATCAGGAGAGTGCGATGGATTTCATGGTTAGTGATTTATTTTCAATTATCTTATGAATAATAATAATTGTAAAATTCAAAATATTTAAAGTAATCAACTTGAATATATCTTTAATTTTTCAGCAAATGCGGATCGAGTGGCAGTGCCTCTAAGTGGACCAGGTGGTAAAATAGCAGTTTTAGAATTAAAAAAAACTGGAAGACTGCCGGATGGTGTCATGCCTGCATTAGTGCACGGCGCAACTGTTATGGATTTTCAATGGGATCCATTTAACAATCAACGACTTGCTGTCGGTAAATATTTTCTTCTTTGTTAAAAAAAATTCCTTTCTTTATTTTCCCTTTTCTTTTTTCATTGGTTATAAATATCAACATTGTAATGAAATTTTTAATTCGAAATTGATTAAATTTTGAATAAATTACTGGAATCGAAAGAAAATTTGAATTAATTCATAATTGATTAAATTTCGAATAATAACACGAATAATTCGAATAATTCTGGAATTGAAAAGAAAATTAAAATTGATTAAATTTGGATTAAACACGAATTGAAAGAAAATTTAAATTGACTGAAAATCGATTCGGTTTGGAATAAATTAATCGAGTTAAAAGAAAATTTCTTTGAACACAGAATAGACTAATTTGCTCTGTAGCAAATTAAATTTCGACTAATTTACTCGAGTTGAACGAAAAATTTGATTCAATAGTGAATTGTTTACTTTGCTTTGCAGCTTGTGACGATGGAATGATTCGACTGTGGGAGATTCCAGCAACAGGTTTAACGGAACCAACTAACGAGCCAGCTTTTACTGTTGAGGCGCACACGGACAAGATTTATCTCATTAAATACCATCCATTAGCGCTGAATGTTCTGGCTTCGGCTTCCTATGATATGAGCGTGAAAATCTGGGATTTGGAACCCTTAACTTCCGGTGAATTTGTCAAGGCAAAAATTACACTCACGGGACATACGGATCAAATTTTCAGTCTCGCGTGGTCTCCATGTGGACAGTATCTCGCCAGTACTTGTAAGGATGGCAAAATACGAATATACAAACCAAGAAGCAATGACTCGCCGATTCGCGAGGGCAAAGGTCCAGTGGGCACGAGGGGAGCGAGAATTGTCTGGGCACTCGATGGACGCTATTTGGTTGTCATGGGATTTGACAAGTGCGTAAAACAATTATTAATTTTAAAATTTAAATCTGTAATTTATCCTGATCTCTAAGTTCCGAACGTTTAAATGAACTGAATTTATTTACTTCTTCAAATTGAATTTGTTTCACAATAATTTTGCCTCGCTATTAAAAAAAATTAATTACAGTTTCTAAACGTAAAATTTAAGTTTTTAATTAATTAATTTACTTATTAACGAGATAAGCCCTTTCGTACAAAAAAGTACGAAATTATTTATATTTAATTAGCAAATGATACGCGCGGAACGCGGTATTCCATTTCTTATTATTTAGTAAATTAAAAAATTTTATATTTTCAAGAATAAACACCAATTTTTGAATGATTACAGATTCAAAATTTTTAAAATTCACTTATTAAGTAGATAATATTAAATATCTTTGTTTATTATTATTCAAAAATTTTAATAAAATTTGTCGCAAGAATTTCATTATTCTCATGAATAATAAAATTCTTTAGAGCAATTCAATTATTTTCAAAACATTTTTAATAAAATTTCTCGAAAGAATACAATTATTTTTAAACATATTATTTAAATTCGATTATTTTCAAGAATTTTAATATAAATCCAATTATTTTCAACAATTTTAATCAAATTCTTTTTAAAAAAATCATTATTTTCAAAATTTTTAATAAAATTCATTCAAAAAAATTCAATTATTTTTATGAATTCTAAAATTCTCCGCAAGAATTTAATTATTTTCGCAAAAATAAGAAAATTCTTCACAAGAATTAAAATATTTTCATAAATAATAAAATTCTACAAAAGAATTCAATTATTTTCATAAATAATAAAATGTTTCGGAGGAATTCAATTATTTTTAATAGAATTTTAATAAAATTTCTCGAAATAATACAATTATTTAAAAAAAATATTATTTAAATTCAATTATTTTCAAGAGTTTTAATTAAATTTTCTCGGAGAATTTTTACAAGATTTTAAAAAATAATTGAAATTTTTGAAGAAATTAATTAAAATTGCATTGAAAATAAGTGAATAATTCACAATTTTATTATTCATGAGAATAATGAAATTCTTGCGACAAATTTTATTACATATTTATAATTTGTCTAAAAGAATTTTTATTGCAATTATTGAAAATAATTTAATTCTTCATGAAATTCA
This sequence comes from Leptopilina heterotoma, assembly GCF_015476425.1. NCBI lineage: Eukaryota > Metazoa > Arthropoda > Insecta > Hymenoptera > Figitidae > Leptopilina > Leptopilina heterotoma. The sequence continues at coordinate 1,099,983 of NW_025111185.1, read as the reverse complement.
ATTATTTTCAAATCTTTTTATAAATATTTTACAAGAATTCAATGATTTTCAATACATTAATTTTAAAATTTAATTAAATTAATTTTGAAAAGAAAAATTATTTTAAAATTTAGGAAACAAAAAAGCAAACAGCAACTTACCAACGATTATTAATATAGAAGATTATCGCAATCAGTAATTTATGAAAATATTTTGAATAAAAAATATTTCGTACATTTAAACATTCGAAACGAAGTGGATCATAATTTCTTACGTTTAGAAAATTTGTTTAAAAATATTTCAAGTTTAGTGCGTTGAATATTTAAAAATAACTTAAAATGATTTCAGAGTTTCAGAAAGACAAATTATGGTTTTCAAGGCGGATAATCTTAACTCTTCATTGAATACAGTTGGTTTGGATGTATCGCCGGCAATTTTGATGCCATTCTACGACGAGGATAGTTCGACTTTATTCCTCACTGGTCGGGTAGGTATTATTTATTATTTTTCTTTTTTTGTTTAGTTCTTTATTTATATTTATTTTCTTTGTTTTTATTTTAATAAGTAGTACACAAATAAAATAAAAATGAAAAACGAACATGAAATAAAAAAATATGTTGCAAATATGTGATGATTAAAAATAATTTTAATTTTTCAGGGCGATTCGACAATTTACGCTTTTGAAGTGACTGAGGAAGCTCCTTATTGTTGTCCTCTAAGTCATCATCGGTGTGCAACTTTACATCAGGGACTGTCATTCCTACCGAAAAATAAATGCGACGTCGCGAGTGTTGAATTCGCTTCTGCTTTGAGGCTCACAAATAACACCATAGAGCCATTGAGTTTTACAGTACCAAGAATCAAAGTAAGTTATCTTCATATTTTTCTTTTTCAATCGAAAAATTATTTTTCGTATATTTGTTTTCTACAAATAATGTTTTCATAAATATTCATATTCATAAATAAACGTTTTTGTATAAATAATGTTTTCTTTAAAAGTTTAAATAATGTCTTCTATAAATAAATTCTTTTCACAGAGTGAACTTTTCCAAGACGATCTTTTCCCACCGACGAAAATCACTTGGAAATACACAATGACTTCCGGCGAATGGTTTGAAGGAGGAAATAAACAACCAACAAGAATCAGCCTCAAACCACCGGGAATGGATTGTTGTTAGTATTTTAATTTAGAATTTTTTTGCTCGAAATTTATGATTGAATTTCTTTTAATTTTTATGCTTTCAATTTTCTTTTCTTCCTTATATTTACTAAACGACAGAGAAAGAGAGAGGGAGAGAGAAAAAACGTCTATCGAATATGCGTGAAAAAGAAAAATTATAAGTAGTCTTTTAATTTTCTGTAGTTTATTTACGTTTGGTTTTTCATTTTGTCACCAGTGACTGAAAATCAAGGACAAGCTGTTGTCACAGCTCCTGTAGCTGCAAAGCAAAATTTTCATAATTCATCACAGCCATTCAATAGGTCAGGATGGAATCAAGATATCACTAGTCATTCTAAAACAAATGAGGTAATTAAATTAACTGTTAATTAAATACCTAGTTAATATTAAATTTACTGTTAAATTATTTTTCTCAAAATATATTTTTCTTTTAATTTTACATAAATTTATTTTTGTGACAGATTCAAAAAACTTTGAGCAATCTTTTGGGAGAAGTTATTCAGTGCCCTTTGGAGCAAGATCAAATGGATGGTGTGGACGAACACGAATGGGTAAAATAATTTTTTTCTATTACAGAGTTGCCACAGGTCAGGGAATTCAGGGAAAAGTCAGGGATTTTTAGTAAAAGTATTGGAAAAAATTGAATTTTAAAAACTCATGAAAAAACTCTGAATTTTGATGTTTTTTTGTTTGCCTCGTAAACTATGAAATTACCACGAATTTTAATACAAAACCTTGAATTTTTTCTATTTCAGACAATAATTTCTTTTTAAATAATTTAATTTTATAAAAACTATCATAAAATTATGACTTATAAATTATTTAATGAATCATTTTTATAATTTTCATAAATACTAGATTGATAAAAGAATTTTAGTTAAAAATACTAAAAAAAAATTGAATTTTGGAAAAGTTACAAATAATTCTAGAAATTCAATTATTTTCAAAAGTAATAAAATTTTACGCAGAAATTCAATTATATTTTTAGAAATAGTAAAATTCTTCACCGAAATTCAATTATTTTTATAAACTTGAATAAAATTCGTTGGAAGAATTAAATTATTTTCAAAAGTAATAAAATTCTTTGCAGAAATTCAATTATGTTCCAAAATTTTAAATAAATTGTTGTCAAAATTTAAATTATCTTTATAAATAATAAAATTCTTTAATAATAAATTATTTTAAAATTTTTATTAAAAATTCTCGTCAAAATTTCAATTATTTTTAAAAACTTTAATAAAATTCTTAGCAACATTTCACAGGAATTCAATAATTTACAAGATTTTTAATAAATTTCTTCGAAATAAATCAATTGTTTTCATAAGTAATAAAATTTTCACAGGAATTCAATTATTCAATATAAAAAATTTCAAAAAATTTTTCGAAAAATATCAATTATTTAAAAATAATTTTGTAAAATTCGTCGCAAAAATTCAATTATTTAAAAAAAATTTAACAAAGTTCTTTTCAAGAATTTAATTATTTTTAGAAATAATAAAATTCTTCACCGAAATTGAATTATTTTAGAAAAATTTTAATAACATTTTTGGGAAAATTTTTAATTACTTTCATAAATAATAAAACTCATGGCAGGATTTTAATTAATTTTTGATACAATATTTTAATTAAATTCCTTGATAAATGTAGATAATTATTCTTAAAAATTTCATTAAAATTTGTCAAAATAATTTAATTATTTAAAAATTTGTTGATAAAATTCTTTATGAGAATTCAATTTTAACAAACATTCAATTATTTAACAAATTATTTATTTTTTAATTTAAATAATTGAATTCTTTTAGAATTTTTTAAATAAAAATTGATTAAAAAATGAATTACCGAATAATCGATTTACATATTATTTTTGAAAATAATTGAATTATTGCAACGAATTTTATTACAAATTTTTTCAAATAATTGAATTTTTATGAGAAAATTTACTATACTTTTTAAAAAGAATTGAATTCTTGCGAAGGATATTATTAGGATTTTTGTAAATAATAAATTTTTTTTGAAAAATTTCATGATAATTTAAATTATAGCAAATTTCAAAAAGGTTTGAATTTGAATGTATTGATGAATTTTAATTCCCACGGAAAAATAATAATTATTATTATATAATAATGATTAAATATTTATTTAAAAAAGAAATTATTGATGTTTTTGAATAATTTTACAATTAATGAAATTTGTAAATAAATGTAAAAGAATATTTTTTTGAGTTTCTAATAATTTTTAGAGTGAATCAGAATATTTTTTAGGGTCAGGGAAAAAGTGAGAATTTTGACTAGAAATCAGAGAAAAATAAAATAAATATTTGTGGCAACCCTGTTATTAGAAATATTAGGGAATAAAATTGAGTTTATTAATTAAAAAATGAAGCTAAATTTGATATTAATTAAAAATAAACGATTTTTTCCAGGATGATTGAATGCAACATGGAATATAGAGAGCAAGTCACGAAATTCGGTGATAGATTAATTTATCCTTGATTAAACTGATTGACAATTAGTAGAAATTGCTATTTGAATTGTCTAATTATGTACTAATTTTTTTTTAAACTTCGAATGGTTCTGTTTTCTGGGCCGTGCCATAAATGTATTTTTCTATTTATTCCTGCTTTTTTGCAGCAATTATTTTTTGTTTCAATTTCTATTTAAAATCATTTTTGTCTAATTGTAAATGTATTTTTTGTTTCTTGAATTTACATTTGTTCCATAGAGTAGCCAAACTATTTTACGCCTAATTGAATTGTGAAACGACAGGTAAATTAGCGTAAAAAAGAAAGTTAAGTTAATATTTATAATATGTAGGTTACTCAAACTGTTAGTAAATAATAATGTCCAAGACAAACTTTTTATTATTGACAATGTTTTTGCTCAATGAAATTTATATTTAGTCAAAAAGAAACAAGTACCATTTTTCTTTAATACATATTTCTTTCGATGGGATTTTTTTTTCCTTTTTTTTTTGACGTATAACGAATGAAGTTAAAAAGAAATCATACGTGATTATAGCTCTAGTCTGGAGGTGATTTTTTAGTATTTTCCATTATGCCTAATATTAAAAAACCAATAACTCATTAATATAGTGTACGAATCTTATACATTAGTGTATTGGGAACTTTTTAGATTAAATCAAATATTATTTAAAGCGAAAAAAAGGCGACTCATCTGAAACTATAAAAATTTCAAGTCTTTCGAAATCGATTATTCTCGACTTTCATGTAAAAATTCAACAGGAATTTAATTCAGTTATTTTATTAAAGTATTGACTTTAATAATAACAAAACCGTAAAAAAGGATTTGAATATAATTTCTAATTGTAATTTTAAAAATCAAAATATTTAATTTAAAGGTATGTGTGCAATTGAAAATATTGAAAACGCAATTTTTTATTCTTTATAAAAAAAAATGTATCCGTTTATAATTATTTTGATAAATTAAGTTTGTCAAAATGTTTAATGACAAATATATTTATCAAATTGGTATCTTAGTTTTATATACTAAAAAAAAAGAAAAGAAAGAAAAAGAAAATGTGCATCATTGCAATCACATTGATGTAAAGTTATATCAAATGTGTGATATTAGTAATTGTTACTGGATGAAAATCTTTATACCTTATAAAACTACACGCACATACTGAACTAAAAATTTATTACTCTAAGAAGGGAAGATATCGATAAATAAGATAGTAAACGAGAAATATTAAAAATTATCAATAATTAAGAAAATACTGATAATTATTAAATATGCTTAACAAAAATAGTAATAATAATAATATTATTAATAATAATAATAATAATAATAATAATCAGAAACTGTACCACACAATATATTTAAGAAATAATTATTATAATAGATAATGAGTGGACTGTGCATCTCAAGAGTCGCGTCTATTTTCCACTTTTTACATTGTTTCGATACAATAACATTTTTGAATATGTAACCGAATAAGATAAAAACATTTTTGCTACGAAGTATTTTATTATGAGAAAGAAATTTTCATTTCCATTTTGGTAGTTGACGGGTTTTCCGTAATAAATAAACAAGTGCCAAAAATTTCATGGTACTCAGGTCTTGAAAAAGTATTTCATTTTATAATAATATTTCTAAAATACTATAAATTGAAAACTTAACTGAAAACTTAATTGAAAAATTAATAATTAAAAACTAAATTGAAAAATTATGTGAAAAATTATTTGAAAAATTGACAATTGACAAATTAATGAAATTGTATAATTCTACGTAAAACGTAAAATATTAATATACATTTAAAATTGTGTTTTCAACTGAATGTGGAAAAAAAAATTTTTTTACTGTATTTATTTATTGTAATTTTGTTGAAATGAAAAATTTGAAATGTGAGGAAGAATTAGGTTTTTTTAAAAAAAGCTTCGTAAGCTAATTTAAAAAAAAAGACACTGCATTTAATAGTATTAACGATTTGCATTAATTTTTAGTGTCTTGAACTGTAAACATGTAGTTAATGAAAGACGTATTTTATACCTTTTTTCCAAAATAAGGAATATTTCCTTCTGTAAAGACTCACGTTGTCTAATATTAATAATTGCACCAACTTTGAGGAGACAATGCTGAGTTATTATACCTGATTCAACTTTTTATATAAAAAATTATTTGTATTGACTTTGTACCCTACATGTATTTCATCTATAAAGTATTCCTACCATTAAAATTATATTTTTCAATTTTCTCCCTTCATTTAAATCTTTACTTTTCATGAATAACAAAATTCATTGTAGAAATTCAATTATTTTCGATATTTGCAAAAGTTTTAATGAACTTATTCGTAAGAAATTCAATTATTTTCATAAATAATAAAATTCTTCAAAGAAATTCAATTATTTTCATAAATAATAAAATTCTTCAAAGAAATTCAATTATTTTCATAAATAGTAATATTCTGAACAGGAACTCAAATTTCAAAAATGTTTATAAAATTTTTTGCAAGAATAAAATTATTTTTAATAAAATCTCTTTGAAAAAATTCATTTTTTTAAATTTTAATGAACTTATTCACAAAAAATTCAATTATTTTCATAAATAATAAAATTCTTTGCAGAAATTCAATTATATTTATAAATAGTAAAATTCTGAGTGGAAATTCAATTACTTAAAAATTTTTTTATAAAATTGTTTATAAGAATTCAATTATATTCAATACAATTGTAATTGAATTTCTCGAAAAAATTCAATTATTTTCATTACAAATTTTAATGAAGTTCCTCGAAAATTTCAATTATTTTCAAAAATGCTAATAAATTTCTTTCCAAGAAATCAATTATTTATAAAAATAATAAAATTCTGCTTAAGAATTCAATTATTTAAAAAAAATTTATTAAAATTCGTCGCAGCAATAAAATTATTTTTAATACAATCTCAATAAAATTTCACAAAAGAATAAAATTATTTTCAATACCTAGTTATAATTTTAATGAAATTTCTCGAAAAATTTCAATTATTTTCAAATATTTTAATAAACTTCTTCATAAGAAATTCAATTATTTTCATATATAATAAAATATATAGCAAAAATCCAATTTTTTTTTAAAATTGTAATAAATTTTTTTGCAAAAATCCAATCACTTTTTTCAAAATTTTTCATAGGTAATTTAATTAAAAAATAAAAATATTATAATTCAATTTCGAAAAGTTTTGATAAAATTCTTTATAATTTTATTGTATTTATAAATAAAAAAAAACTTCAAAAGAATTCAATCTTTTAAATTTTGATAATTAACTTAATTAAAAAATAAAAACAATTCAATTATTTTCATAAATAATAAAATTATTCGCAGGAATTAAATTATTTTTATAAAGTTTAATAAAATTCTTCGAAAATATTCGATATTTTCAGAAATTTTGATTAATTTTTTTATAATAATTTAATTATTTTCGTAAAGAATAAATTATATTAATTCAATTATTTTTATAAACAATAAAATTATTTGCAGGAATGAAATTATTTTCAAAATTTTTAATAGAACTCTTCTTGAAAATTCAATTATTTTCATAAATAATAAAATTTTTCCAGATATTTAATTATTTCTTATAAACTATAATAAAGTTCTTCGAATGAATTGAATTATTTAAAAAAAATTTAGATAAAATTCTATTTAAAAAACACTTTAATTACTTTCAATACAATTTCAATTCGGTATTTTTTCTCTGAAGAATTGAATTATTTTCAAAAATTTTATTAAAATTTAATTTAATTTAATTAAAAATAAGTTGAGTAATTATAAAATAATTTGAAACAAAACATTTCAAAAAAGGAGAAAAATTATTTTAAAAATTAAGAAACAAAAAAGTAAAGAAAAATGACTATTTTCAAATTGCTAACAGATATTCGAAATATAACAATTATTTTACAAATATAGATTATTTTTCATTTAAATATTATTTAAACGAAAAGACATTTTCTTCACAATGAAAATACTTTTTTTGTATTAAAAAAAAATTCTTTACTTATATAATTTAATTATAAGTACGAGTAGATTAGTTAAATTCAAAAAAACTCAATCTTTTAAGAAATGGATATTTATTTTAAGGTCGTAGTGAAGAATAAATTTAACGGAATATTAAAATAAAATTATTTCATTTGTTTATTATAATTATTTTCTATCTATAGTCAACTAATTCCACCAACACGATCTCTGGGTATTAGTCTAAGTTCTGAGCCATGCTTCAAAAAGACGTTTCCTGCAATTAATGGAAACAATTTTTTATTATAATTTCAAATTTATTTCTAACTCGATTATTATTGTATAAATATAATTTTAATTACAATTATAATTTTAATTTTGATTATTACAATTGTAATTTTAATTTTAACAATTGTAATTTTAATTACAATCATAATTTTCATTTTACGAATGAATTTTTTTTCTTTTTTTTTACATACCCGCTGTTTGCTGTGGATTAATTCCCACACCATCGTCAGTTATTATTGCTGACGTAGCTGGGGTTACTTTGAACTCCTCCGCAGCAAACTTTAACACCGCCGTAAAAGGTGTATTTTCCGGCACGCTCAGTCTGCAACAAATACCCAAAAGATTGTAGAAAAAATACTCTATTATTCCATAACAAATTTTTATTTTTCTAAATAACATTAAATCTTTTTAATTTTTTAGTGTAATAAATGTGTTTTTTCTTTCTTGCTGGTCTAAAATTATATATTTGTTTTTTTTAAAATATGCCATAACGTCTAACATACTAGCATAATTACTATTAGAAATATTCTATAATTGTAGAAAAATTATTTTACACGAGAGAAAATTATTTAAACCCTAATTGACATTTTTCACAATATATAAACGAACGCAGTCTCTTTCAATATCCTCCCAAAAATTCCCATCCATTTCCTTGGCAATATTCAATTGCCTCTGTGTCTGACAACTAATTTCATTTGATTCAGTTAGAAGAATTCGGAAAATTTTCGCAATATCCTCATACTGAACACCCTCCTCTGAAATCCAATTTCCCTCCTGGAAAAACATTGAACGTCCAAAATAAAAGACAGTATCTAAAAAATTGGTACAAAATTTCGAATTTTCCTGGAGAATTTTCACAAGTTTCGTGGGTTCAACTTCTAGAATTTCTTGAAAAAATTTCCTATTATTTTCAAATGCTCTCAATGTAAATCTCTCCATAATGAGATTTTTTGTTTTCGGTTTCATTTTACTGTTTAGACATCCGTCAATCAGTTTCGATACTTGATTATCGTCCAACATATTGTCAATATATTGAGCAACTTCAATTTTTTTTCCATTAGTCACTTGCTTATCCCAGGTGAAAAATATTGCGTCGTCACGTAATTCAGAAATTGGAACTTGTTGCTCCGCTAGGGAATTTAATATTAAATTTGAATACATTGCATCTTTTAAGTTGCTATCTAAAAATGTGCGAAATCTCTCTTGACCGAAACGTTGAATATAAATACTGAATAGTATATCAATTTTCCTCGTTGAAACACGTGGGTCTTTCATTAATATTTCGAGCATTTTGTCACAAGCTTTCTCGAAATTTGAACATTGATACGTAGTGGAAAGTCGGTAATTTAAATACTTTTCGAATTCTACTTCTTTTTCTTGTTCCCTTACTTTTGTTATAAAGTTTTCAATAAATTCACAGCAATCGTAAATTTTCACAAAGTCCTGCTTCTCCATACTTTCGGTTAAAGGCGGTTCGTCAATTATTTTGCAAAATGTGACGAATACTTCCAGAACATCATCGAATTCATCAATCATATTGAATTGTTTATTTTGTTTTATTAAATATTTTTTCTATTATTCAATTACCGAAACTACTTACTACGTTTAGTGTAAAAAATAAACTTACACTTTAAAGGGCAACTTTGGATCTGATGTCAAAGTGATTTTGAAAGTGACTTTTGATCTGTAAATAAAAAAGTTTATTTAAAGAAAATTGACACTATCCATTATATAATTTTGCTAAATAATTATTTAAATACTTATTTCTTTTCATGGGAAATAAAATTTAAAAAATTTCAACTTCTAAAATTTAATAATTTCTAAAAATTACAACTAATAACCCTTCCCAAAATTAAATTATTTTCTACTGATATTTAACTAAACTCCGTTTTTCAATCAATTATCTATATTAATTTTTAATAATTTTCTGAAAGTTCTTAAAAAATTCAAAATTATTTAAATACAAAAATTCAATTTTCTATAATAATTGAAATTGCCGATTTTTTGTAAAGACATTAAGGTAGAATATTTTCAAAAATGTTAATAAAGAAATTCTTGGAATTAATTTTTTAACAATATTTTAAAATAATTTTTGAAAGACAATAGTTTTACAATTATATACAATTAAAAAATGTCAAAAAAAAAAAATGAAATTTGGTAAAATCTTTGAAAAAAAATTGAAATCTGATTGAAATATTTGAAAAATAATTGAATTTTTAAAAGATATAAAAAACCATCAAATTTTTGAAGAATTTTAATTATAAATAATTTCTCTAAAATTGTAATAAGTCTAAAAAAAGTAAACTTTAAAAAATTTTAATTTACTTTGTTCGAAGGTAATATTGAACTTTACAAAATTGTGATAAAACAATTCTAAGAATTAGTTTCTTTATAAATATTGTAAAGTAATTTTTCGAAAATAATTGAATTTATAAAAAGAAGTTTTGTTTAATTTAAAAAGAAACTAGTTAATTTTTTTGAATTTTAATTAAAATTTTTGAATATGATTATCTTCCAGAAAATGTTAAAAATAATTCTAAAAAACGTTAATGTTATTATTTTTTGTATGTATTTGCATTTTCGGAAATATGAAATCGAAAATTTTGAAAATAATTGAATTTTAAAAATTAGAATGAAAAAATTCTGGGAATTATCTTTATCCAAAAATATTTTAGTATAATTTTTAGAAACTAATTTTCATTAACGTCATTTTTATTAAATTTAAACTTGAAGATTTTTCTTTAAAATTTTTGAGAATTAAATTTTATTATTTTTTCCAAATTTTGCAAATTGAAATTCTTCAAAAGTTGATTTTCAACATTTATAAATAAAATACTTGAAAAAATCAATTAGTTTTAATTAAATTTGATAAAATTTCAATTATTCAGAAGCTTTTTAATGGTATATTTCGAAAATTTAATTAGAAACATTATTCAAAAATAATTTAATTTGAGAGATTTTTCTAAATTATACTTTTCACACTAATAAAAATCGAAATAAGTTGCAGTTTTTATACTCTAAATGTGGTATTTTGTCATTGTAAAAAAAAGTCGAAAAAGTTGTAATTTTTTAATATAAGTCGATAAAAGTTTCATTATTTGAAAATAGTCGAACAAGTCATAATATCCGAGGCCTGATTATAGTTAAATTTATAACACGATATTTAGTCTATTTGATTAAAAATCTCTATTGACATTTGAAAAATTAAAAATTCAGTAAATCATATGTTGAAAAACATATGTTTCAAGTCCAGTGATTCAAAAGTCAATTTCTTAGAATATTTCCAATATTTTCAATTGTAAAAATTACTTACGCCATTGTTTATTAATAAAATTGCCTATGAAAAATTGTTCTAAGTGACTGATGTAAATAAAATTGTTCCTTTTATAAGAACAAGATGCACAAAATAACAGAACAAAATTAACCTCGATTTTTACCAGTATCAGTACCAGACCAGCTGTCACTTTTAGTAACTGTCAAAAAATAAAGAGGGCGCTGTCATTTTTTCCCACGCGCATCGCATTTGCGCAGAATCGTGTTTGCGCATGTCATTGAGGTTAAATTTCTGCATTTTTGTTGTAAAGGTTGTAAATAAAAATAAAATTATACTTTTCTTCGGATACAAAATAAAGGAAAGACATTTAAAAATTTACCAACATTTCAATTGAACGTGATTAATAGTGACAGTCTCATTTTGCATTAATTTAACTGAGTGTGAATTATACAATAAAATTGTCATCTGCTCCTAATGTCACGTGACCTTTGGAATCGCCATGCGTATTTTAACGAACATGGCCACCGGTAAAGGACTCACGGCGATTTTTAATCCGAAAAATGTGAATTTAATAACGTGTTCCAAATCAAATAAATTACGAAGTGGTATTTTACAACGTTGCAATTCCTGTCAACGATATTTTGCTACTTTAGCATTGGGTGTCGATGTCTGGAATCGTCAAAATCAAGAAAAATGTAAATCACTTATACTTCGTGTCAATGCACGAGTTTTTTTAGATTACATCATATAGTTTCGTGAATGTTTCCTTATTTTCTCTATTTTAATAAATTTGGAATTTTTGAAATTAACTTGCACTCTGATACGAGATTATTTTCAGTTACTAACACTCAGTGAAAAGTGTTGTCATACTTTTTTGTACTTATAACCTTAATACCACGTTGGTGAACTTTGTGAAATTCAAGAAAATTAATTGCAAAATAAATAAAATATAGAGAAAATAATCCAGAATAAAATGTTTGTGGCTCTGGATTATAATTTATTTTGATTCAAAAATATTGTAATCAATGTTGATAAGTAAATTTTATATTTTTGCAAATTCGTGGTTATAACCTCAAATTTTTCGATTTTTGTTCTTAACATTTATATTTAGAACTAAATTTCATAAGTCATTATTGATACACATTATTTATTTAATGATATAATTGTAACATAATAGAATCTTTTTTTACGAATTTATATAGAATTTATTCATTCGATTTATTATAAATAGAATTTATTGTCACGAATTTATTTATGTTTATAAGTTCGAGAATAGAGAAAATTTTCTTTACAGTTTTCAGTTTTGTTTACAGTTTTTTTAAAATATTGTTTCAGATCGAATAGAAAAATTTACACAGCAACGGAGAGAATTTCATGTGACAAATAAACTTTTAAAGAAACGTGACTATTATGAAATATTGGGTGTGTCTCGAAATTCATCGGCAAAGGACATAAAGAAGGCTTACTATCAATTAGCAAAAAAGTATCATCCAGATACAAATAAGAGTGATCCGAATGCGGGTAAAAAATTTCAAGAAGTCTCCGAGGCTTATGAAGTACTGAGTGATGACGCTAAAAGAAAAGAATACGATGCATGGGGTGCAACATCAGAGCAAATGGGAATGGGAGGTGGAGCAGCACATCAGGCAAATCAAAATCACCGAGATTTTAATTGGCAATTTAAATCGACAATTAATGCTGAGGAATTATTTAGAAAAATATTTGGAGAAGCTGGCTTCAATAGTTCAGCTTTCGCTGATTATGAGGATTTGGCTGATTCGAGATATGGTTATGGAGCAGCACAAGAGGTAATTAATGACTATTTAATTAATGATTACATAATTAATTAACAGCAGGCTTCGTATTCATCTACAAAAACCAACTATTTACTACTTTTTTACGATTTACTATTATCTGGATACTTTTTTTTAGATTTGTGACACTAGAAGCTACTTTTTTCCATTTTTGAGAATTTGCACTACTTAAAATTCGCCAATAGTTTGAATAAAAAAATTTTAATATACAAATTAATAGAAAATTAATACTTAAAATTAGCTACAATTCAAAAAATTTTAATAAAATTCTTTCAAATGATTCAATTATTTTCAAAAATGTTTCGAAATTCAATTATTTTCAATATCTACTATTTTAATAAAAAATTTTCCAAAAGAATTCAATTATTTAAAAACAAATATTTTATAAAATTCTTTGAAAACATTGAACTATTTACATTGTAATAAAATTTTCAATGGAATTAAAATTTTTAAAACACAATTTTCATAACATTTTTCGAAAAATTCAATTATTTAAATAAATTAATAAAGTTCTTTGCAAGAATTCAATTAGGTATGTTTATAAATAATAAAATTTCAGAAATTCAATTATTTTTAAAAATTATAAATAAAATTCATTACAAAAATTCAATTACTATTTTCATAACTAATAGAATTCATCGCAAGAATTTCAATTATTTTAAAAAATTTTATTAAAATTCTTCAAAAGAATTCAATTATTTAAAAAAATTTTTATAAAATTCTATGAAATCATTTAATTATTTTCATAAATCATAAAATTTTCAGTGGAATTCAATTATTTAAATCACAATTTTAATAAATTTTTTCGAAAAAAATCAATTATTATTTAAAAACTTTCTTATAAAATTCTTTGCACAGAATTTAAATATTAAAAAAAATTAATAAAGTTCATTGCAAGAATTCAATTATTTTTATTATAAATAATAAAATTCTTCTCCGAAACTTAATTGTTTTCAAAAATTAAAAAAGAAATTCGTTGCAAAAATTGAATTATTTTTATAAATAATAAAATTCTTCCCAAAAATTCAATTTTTTTCAAAAATAATACCTAAAATTTTTTTTAGAAATTCGGAATTTTTCATAAATAATAAAACTCATCGCAGAATTTCAATTATTTTTAATAAAATTTTAATTAAATTCCTCGAAAATTGCAATTATTCTTACAATTTTTATAAAAATTCTTCAAAAGAATTCATTTATTTAAAAAAAATTTTATAAAATTCTTTGAAAACATTCAATTATTTCCATAATAAATCATAAAATTTTCAGTGGAATTCAATTATTTAAAACACAATTTTCATAAAATTTTTTTAAAAAATCAATTATTTAAAAAAATTTTTATAAAATTCTTTGCACAGAATTCAATTATTAAAAAAAATTAATAAAGTTCTTTGCAAGAATTCAATTATTTTTATTATATATAATAAAATTCTTCTTGGAAATTCAATTATTTTTAAAAATTAAAAATAAAATTCGTTGTACAAATTCAATTATTTTTAATACAATTTTGAATAAATTCCTCGAAAATTGAAATTATTCTTAAAATTTTTTATTAAAATTCTTCAAAAGAATTCAATTATTTTCAGTACAATTTTAATTAAATTTCTCCTACGAACTTAAATTTTCTTCTAAACAATTGAATATTTGTATTTTTACAATTTTTATTTATTTTAAATTATTTTTATTCATTAATTCTATAAATAATAACTTTTTTACAGGAATTCAATTGTTTAATTAAGTTAATTTAATTTCAATTAGATTTAGATTTATTTCTTATTGTACATCTTTTTAGGTAATTTAATTTCAATTATTTTTAATATAATTTTAAATGAATTCTTTAAAAAATGCGATTATTCTTGAAAATTTTATTAAAATTCTACGAAAGAATTCAATTATTTAAAAAATTTTGATATAATTTGTTTATTAGAAGTTAATAATTATTTTCAATACATATTCATCTAAATTTCTTGATAGAATTTAATTATTTTCGAAAATTTGTAGAAATTCAATTATTTCCAATATCTATTTTTCCAAAAGAATTCCATTATTTAAAAAAAAAATTGTAATAAAATTCGTCTCAAGAATTCAATTATTTTCATAAATTATAAAATTCAGCGAAAAAATCAATTATTTTCAAAATTTTTGTTGAAATTCTTCGAAAAAATCCAATTACTTAAAAATTTTGATAAATTTCTTTATACGAATATATTTTTAAGAAATATTTATAATATTCAATAATTTATTTATTTTTGTATTTCAATAATTATTGAATTCTCATCGAACCTTCTAATAAAAATTTATTTAAAATTGAATTTCAGATAAAATTTTAGATAATAATAATTGAATATTAGAAGCGTTATAATGTGAATTTTTTAGAAATAATTAAATATCTAAAGATTTTTCAATAATTGAAATCTTTGAAAATTTTAATTGTTATAAAATTAATAATACTAACATTTTTAGTTTGAAATAATATTGTTTTTATTTTGAAATAAAATGATTAAGGTTTTAAATAATTTTATTAAAAAATTTCAACAAAGAATATTTGAATTTCGAAAGATATTATGCAGTTGTAATTTTTGAAATAGTTAAATTTCAAAAAGACTTTACATTGAAATCAGTTAAAATATTTAAATTCCCGTGGAAGAATAAATAGGAATAAATATTTACATTAAAATAATGATTTTATTTTTGAATTACATTGAAAAATAAATTCAATTTAGAAATTATGAAAAAAAGTGAGTCGTCAAATTTTATTTTTCGATAATTACTTTTTTTTTAATACTTTTTTACAGTTTTAAAGCTATTTTTTTTTGCTAGTTTTATAAAATAAATTATCGAGTTTGAAGCCTGTTGAGGATTAATTAATTTTTTCCGAATGTTTTTATTTAAAAGTACGTATATTTTTTCGATTTGTGAAAAAAACTCGTCTAATTCTCTTTTGTTTTACAGGTGATAATGAATCTTACCTTTTCTCAAGCGGCTCGTGGAGTTAATAAAGACATTGAACTAAATGTTGTCGATACTTGTCCAAAATGTCAAGGCACTCGTTGTGAGTTAGGAACAAAGGCAATCAAGTGCCACTATTGTAATGGAACAGGAATGGAAACTATTAGTACAGGTCCCTTTGTAATGCGTTCTACTTGTCGTTATTGTCACGGATCTAGAGTGTACATAAAATTCCCTTGCAATAATTGTGAGGGAAAAGGACAAGCGGTAAGTTTTTCGAAACATTTTTTTCTTTTTTCGATTAAGAACGTAAGTTCTTAATCGAAAAAAGAAAAAAATTGTTTCGAACGTAAGTTCTTAATCGAAAAAAGAAAAAAATTTAACGAATATTTTCCCCCCTTTTTTTAGATTCAAAGAAAAAAAGTCACAGTTCCGGTGCCGGCTGGCGTCGAGGATGGACAAACAATTCGAATGGCTGTGGGAAATAAGGAAGTTTTCGTGACATTCCGAGTGGAAAAATCGAGATATTTCCGAAGGGACGGTGCCGATTTGCACACGGACGCTAAAGTTTCCCTCTCGCAAGCAATTCTCGGCGGTACAATAAGAGTTGAGGGTATCTATGAGGATCAGACGATTTTAATTTCACCGGGCACTTCGTCCCATTCGCAAATTCGTCTAACTGGAAAAGGCCTGAAGAAAGTGAGCTCACTGGGTTATGGTGATCATTATGTGCATATAAAAATTACAATACCGACGAAATTGACGGAAAAGCAGAAAGCCCTATTGCAAGCGTACGCTGAACTTGAAGCTGATACGCCCGGAACGATTCAGGGTGTGGCGTCGAAGAAGGATGGTAAGAAAAAAAAATAAAAGTTTGATGTCACGAGCATTGCACAGCTGCTAAAAAAGAAATTAGTTTATCATTTATTTATCAATTGTCAGCGATGCAATGATCGTTACTTTTTTTTTTAATGATACATTAGAGCATCGCTTGAGTTTTCCCAACGTGTACATTTTGTGCTTTGAAATAAAGCAGTTTTTGAAAAATGTATCTGTGCCTTTAGTTTCATCAATCTTTTTTTTACAAATTTTTATTTTGTTTCTTTTTTTGAGAAAAAAGACGAACTTGAGCAAAGAGTTTGTTGAAAAATTTAAATTTAAATTTTCTTTAAAGAAAAAAAAACAAATTGGTTTTTTTTAGGCACGTCGGCGCAAACTCAAGCGAGTCGCCCTGAAGGTCTACTCGATAAGGTCAAGAAGGCGATATTTGGATAAGATTTTAGTAGGTGAGTTGTTTATTTCCGGTGCAGGTTCATCTTGTTAGTCGACGTGTTTCCCGATCGTACTGGTTTTTAATTTTCGCCCTTCATTGGAATTATTGCCGGGATTTATGATTTTTGAAGAACTACAACTTTAAATAGAATTCGTGAAAAATAGGACGTAATAAGAACAGGATTTACTTATTTTCAAGAAAAAGTAACGAAACTAAATTCTAAATCATGTAATTTTAAATTTAATGCTTTGAAGATTACAAAATACGAAAATGTTTTCAATTAAAAACATTTTTTTTATATTATTTCTTTATTTATTTCATTTATAATTTGGAATCTGAAATAATTAAATTCTTAAAAAAGAAATTTATCAATATTTTTCAAAATAATTGAATTTCCTGAGAAAAATCAAATTAAAATCTTGAAAAACAAATTAATTCTTACGAGAAATTTAATTAAAATAATATTAAAAATATTTAAATTCTTAAAAAGAGTTTTATCAAAATTTTAGAATTTTTTTCGAAAAATTATATTATCATTATTTAATTTAATTGAATTCTTTCGAGAAATATTATTAATTATAAAATAAATTGAAATCTTTCTAGGGATTTTATTAATTGTATTAAAATTAAGTGAATTTTTATAAAGAATTTTATTTTAATTTTTCATAATTTTTTTCTGAAGCATTTTATTAAAATTCTTTAAAATCATTGAATTCCTCCGAAATATTGTATTAATTATGAAAATATTTCAAATTTCATAAGTAATTTTATCAATGTTTTTCAAAGTAATTGAGGGTCTGCTAAGAATTTTATAAATTATGTAAATAGTTGAAGTTTTATAGAAATTTTCAAAGTAATTTGAATTTTTGCGAAAAATTTTGTCAATTTCTTCAAAATAATTGTATTCTTTTGAAAAATTTTACTGAAATTGTATTAATTATGAAAATAATTGAAATCTCACTAAGAATTTAATTAAAATTGAATTAAAAAGAAGTGAATTTTTGAAGAGAATTTTACCAAAATTTTTCAAAATAATTGAAGTTTTGAAAAAAAATTTTTCTTATGTAGGAAAAGAATTAAATTTTTAAAATTATTTAATTCAATTTTTTTCTTATAAAAAATTTTATTGGAATTTTTCCAAAAATAATAAAATTTTTGCCAAGAATTTTATTAATTATGAAAATAATTCAATTATCATAAATAATTTTATCAAAATTTTTCAAAGTAATTAAATTTCTGCTAAGAATTTTATAAATTATGTTGAAATTTTCAAAGTAATTTGAATTTTTGCGAAGAATTTTATCAAATTTTTTAAAATAATTGAATTCTTTTGAGAAATTTTACTCAAATTGTATTGAAAATAATTGAATTTCTGCGAAGAATTTTATTAAAATTCATTAAAATAATTAAAATTTTAAATTCTCCGAAGAATTTTTGTTTATTTATTAAAAATGAAAATTATTAAAATAATACAATTGTCATAAATAATTTTATCATAATTTTTCAAAGTAATTGAATTTCTACTAAGAATTTTTTATTAAAATTCTATAAAATAATTTAATTCCTGTGAAAATTTTTATAAATTATTAAAATAATTGAAATTTTATTAAAATTTCCGAAAGTAATTGAATTTTTTCGAGGAATTTTATTAAAATTCTACTGAAAGTATTTCAATTCTTATAAAATATTTAATAACAATTTTTCTAAATATTTTGAATTTTTTCGAAGAATTTTATCAAATTTTGAAAAATAATTGAATTCTTTTAAGAAATTTTACTGAAATTGTATTTGAAAATTGTAATTGAATTTCTGCGAAAAATTGTATTCAAGTTTTTGAAAACAAATTTAATAATTAATTAGTAAATTAGTCAATAATTGAATTTTTTTTCGAAATTTCGAATCTGAAATTATTCCAAAATTGAAATTAATATTAATCAATCTTTTACGTCCGAGAATAAAAAAAACATTTTTTAAAAAAATTTTTATAATAATAGTAATAAATGAAATTTATCGCGTTTCGCGCGAAAATTTTACTAGTTAATCAATAAGAAAAAATTAATATATCTAATTTTAATCTAAATTCTAAATTTTAATTTATTTAATTTATTTTTCCTTAGGAACAAAAGAAATTTTTGAGGGACCTGTGGAGCTTGTGAAGGCTTTGAGGGCAGCTCTAGATGACCACCCAGTTTCAAAACAACCCTTGCAATCAATACCAGAGGGTCCTGGCGATAAATCCCAGGGTGACAGTTCAATTTCGGAAGATAAAAATAAAAGTGAGAACGCCATGAAGAAACAACGACGAAAGATGCCCTAATTTGTAGATATTCAAAAGCAGTTGATTTCATTTTTTTGTCAACTTCGGAACTTTCCAGTGAAAAGCACATTAAGTACGTTAGACTTTATATTTTTACCAAACTTTATATCGAACACGCTATTGTAAATGGTTTATTCGTCTCTTTTTCTCTTTTTCTCATTTTTTACTGTTCTTCCTTTTTTTTATTTCAAAAAAATTGGTTTTTTTTATCTAAAAAATTAAAATATAAATATTCAAATATGATTTTAAAGTCAGGACTTAGAAAAAAAGGATATTATATCCTTCCGTAGATTTTGAAGAATGACAAAAAAAAAACTTTTTTGCTGAAATGAATTAAATTAGCTAAAAATAAATTTTTACTACTCGGCATTGATTTGTTTTTCCATCTCGTTCTCTTAAAAAAAAATGTAGTATCTGAAAAGTTGTATAAATTGATCTTAGAAAAATTGTTTTAAATAATAGAATGTTACCAAAATGTTTCTGAAAAAAATAAAATACAATTTTTTAACGAAACAAAGAAAATAGATACTTTTTTATACGTACAAATTAAAAATATTCAAGTTTCAACAAAAAACACAATTTTTATTCAACGCAACGATCTACATCGTTTTACAATTCTATTTTCTATCACGATATACAAAAATCAAACTATTTCTTTCAGTCAAAAAACAGCTTTTCTTTAAAAGGAAAAAAAAGCTCGTCTAAATTTTGTGACAACGGTTGTCAATTATTCTTTAAAAATTATATTGGTCTTTTTTTCGAAACAGTCTTGTGAGAAAAAACCCTGACTTTCCGATATTGATAATTGATTCTTTTTTAATTCTTTTCGAATTCTTTTTTTTTTATCTTTTTTTTTTGGTGAAAATTTTTTGAATCTAAATGACGATTTTGTGTAAAATCGTTGTGTTATCTCGAGAGATATTTTCATATGGAAAATATATTTAAAACCGTTTCTATGCATGAGTTAATAGGCCATATTTTAGTCCGATATTGGTTAAACTTTGTGAGGCTGAAACTTTTAAAATTGCGACTGCAACCGCTGCTATCGTGACGGCGCCTTCGAGATAGAGAGCATATAATATTCTAACGTGACCGGAAGTTGTTGCTAATCCACCGGCAGCTGTAAAATCCAGAGGAAACAGAAGACAAGCGGCAACCGGTCTCATTCTCGCCGCTCCAAAGCATATTATCCCCAGTAAATAATACACAGCTGATAATGAAATATTAAATTTAATTAAATCATATTATTTACAGGAAGAAGTACATCAGAGTTGCCACAGGTCAAGGAATTTAGGGAAA
The DNA here is from genome assembly GCF_015476425.1 of Leptopilina heterotoma. Taxonomy (NCBI): domain Eukaryota; kingdom Metazoa; phylum Arthropoda; class Insecta; order Hymenoptera; family Figitidae; genus Leptopilina; species Leptopilina heterotoma. The sequence goes on along the minus strand of NW_025111185.1, from coordinate 1,079,165 downwards.
AGTCGGGGAAAGTACAATTGGTCAAAGAAATCATGGAAAAGTCAGGGAATTTTATTAAAAGTACTGGAAAAAAATTTTATTTTTAGAATTCATAAGAAAATTCAGAATTTGAGTATCTCTTTTGTTTGCCTCACAAACTATGAAATTACCACGAATTCTAATACAATGCTTTAAATTTTTTCCATTTCTGACAAGAATTTCTTTTTAACTAACTTATTCTCAAATTTATTCAAATTCAATCATTTTCAATATCTACTATTTCAATAGAAATCCCCAAAGGAATTCAATTATTTTTTTAAATTAATAAAATTCTTCTCAGGAATTCAATTATTTTTTTAAATAATAAAATTCTTCTCAGGAATTAAATTATTTTTTAAAAATTCAGACAAAATTCTTTGCAAAAATTCAATAATTTTCATTACTAATAAAATTCGTCGCAGGATTTCAATTACTTTAAAATTAATTTCTCGGAAATTGAAATTAATGTTAAACATTTTATTATAATTTTCCAAAAAACAATTAAATTATTTTCAAAAATAATAATATTCTTCGCAGAAATTCAATTATGTTCAAAAATGTACAAAAATTCTCGTCAAAATTTCAATTATCTTTATAAATAATAAAATTCTTCTTCAAAATTTAATTATTTCCAAAAATTTTAATAAAATTCTTTAAAAAATTTCAATTATTTTGAAAAATTTTCCTCAATTCAATGAAATTTTAAGATCTTCAATTTATTTACAAAATTTTTCCTCAATTCAATAAATTTCTACATCTTCTATTATTCTCAAAAATTTTCAACAATTCAAAGATTTTCAAATACCTACAACTTTAATAGAATTTTCCAAAAGAATACAATTATTTAAAAAAAAAATGTAATCAAATTCTACGCAAACATTTAATTAATTTCATCAAAATTTCACAGAAATTGAATTATTTCTATTAAATTCCTCAAAATAATTTAATTTTCAACAATTTCAACAGAACTCTTTACAAAAATTCAATTATTTTCATAAGTAATAAAATTCTGCGCAGAAATTCAATTATTTTCAAAAATAATAAAATTCTTCACGGAAATTCAATTATTTTAAAAAATAATGAAATTCTTAGTAAAAAATTCAATTATATTCAAGAATAATAATAAAATTCTTCACAAAAATTCAATTATTTTTATAAATAATAAAATTCTTCGCAAAAATTCAATTTTTTTCAAAAATAATAAAATTCTTTTTAAAATTTCGGAATTTTTCATAAAAATAATAAAAAAATTGAATTTCTAAAAAACATGTAATTATTCTTTCAAAATTTATTAAAATTCGTCAAAAGAATTTAATTATTTAAAAATTTGTTGATAAAATTCTTGATGAAAATTCAATTTTCAGAAACAAAAACAGAAATAAATTATTTATATTTTTATTTAAATAACTGAATTCTCGTACAATTTTCCAATAAAAATTGGTTTAAAAATGAATTTTAGTTACAATTTTAAATAATAATTGAATTTTGAAAAGGTTTTAAATTAAAATCTTTGGAAATTTGAATTTTTCTTATTTTTAACTTACAATTCTGAAGAATTAATTTTTTTGAAAAAGTTCAATTGAATTTTTTAAAAATTATTTCAAGTTTTTATTTTCTAAATATTTAATTGCAGAATTTTCGAATAATTGAAATTTCGTAAAATTGAATTGTAAACAAATGAATTTGAAAATTGTCAAAGAAATTTTGCAAAAATTATTAAAAATAATTGATAATTGAATTCTTTCAAAGAATGTTAATAAAATTTTGGAAAATAATTAGTTTTCGAAGAATTTACTTAAAATTGTATTAAAAATAATTGAAATCCTGTGAAGAATTTTATTATTTAGGAGAATAATTGAATTCTTGCAATTAATTTTTATTATTTTTTTTGAAATAATTGAATTCTTTTGGAAAATTTTATATTAAAATACTAGATACAGAAAATCATTTAATTGAATTTTGAGTAGAATTTTTGAAACATTTGGATCGCAATTGAATTTCTACAAGGAATTTTATTAGTTTTGAAAATAATTAAATTTCTGCACTTATTTTAAACTCTTTAAACTTAATTTTGATTAATGTTTTTAATTAAAATTCTTCTTTAAATCAATTATTTTTAATAATTTTTGAAAAAATTCTTTGAGGATTATCAAATCCATTTATTTACAATTCAATTTTTCGAAATTTCGATTATTCGGAAATTTGTCAATAAAATATATATCATGGAAAATAGAAACTTGAAATAATTTCAAAAAAATTCAATTAAAATTTTTTCAAAAAGAATAATATTACGGAATTGCTAACTAAAAGTATGAAAAATTACGATTTTCAAAAATTTTAAATTGAAACCTTTTAATATTTTAATATTCAAATATTATCTTAGAAATTTAACTGAAATTCAATTTTTATATTAATTTTTATTAGAAAATTCTACGAAAATTCAATTATTTAAATACAAAAATAAATAATTTATTGAATAATTGAATGTTTCTTGAAATTGAATTGCCATAAAGAATTTTATCAATAAATTTAAAAAAAATTGAATTCTTTTGACAAATTTTAATAAAATTTGAAGAATAATTACGAAGAAATTTATGCAAATTATATTATGAATAGTGCAATTCATTTAAATTTTTTATTATTTATAAAAATAACTGAAACTTTGCGTCGAATTATATTAAAATTTCTTTTAAATAATTTAATTCTTTTGGAAAATTGTATTAAGGTCATGTTATTCAGTGGTCACGTGTTCCCATAGTAAAGTGTATGGAGCACGTGACCACTGAATAACATGACCTTAATATAATAAATATTAAAAATCATTGATTTGAGGAAATTTTAGAAAAATAATTGAAATTTTGAAAATAACTCAATTCTTGCAACGAATTTTATTACATTTTTTTTTTTTTTAAATAATTGAATTCTTTTGAGAAATTTTATTAAAATAGTAAATTTTGAAAATATTTGAATTTTACCTAAGAATTTCATTATTTGTGAAATGTAATTGAATTCTTGCAAAAAATTTTTGAAAATAATTACATTTTTCGAGGAAAATTCATTTAAAATTATATTTAAAAATAATTGAAATCGAATGAAAAAATTTATTATTTATGAAAATAATTGAATTCTTAAAACGTATTTTATTACATTTTTTGAAATCATTGAATTCATGTGACAAATTTTATTACTTGTAAAAATAATATTGAATCCAATTAAAGAAATTCATGTGTCTAATAATTTTTAGAGTGAATCGCAGAATATTTTTTAGGGTCAGGGAAAAAGTGAAAATTTAGTCTGGAAATCAGGGAAAAAGAGAGAAAAACAAAATTAAATTTTTGTGGCAACCCTGATTAATTTTTAGGAGGAAATACTAATTTACAGGAAGAAATACTAATTTAGGAAAACAGAGTTCTAAAATTAGTTAATTTTAATTCATCTTAATTAATTTTTAATAATCTTAATTAATTTGAATTAATTTTTATTAATTTTAATTTTAAAAAGGAAAACAGAGTTTTTCTCTCACCTATACAGCAAAATGGTACAGCCTTCACCCATCGTGGAATCGGCAACGAGTCCATCATTTCGACGTCTTTGTGTTTAATTTTCCGCCTAATGCCATATCGTTGAAGTTTCACTGCCAGCAATAGGCCAACGTTTAATACTAATAGGAAGTGAGCTGGAATTCCAATGGCGGCAAAAATTACCGCCACCGTTCGACCTGCAGTTGTTCGTGGAACTGGCGCTCCAAAACCTGAGCGGGAATATAATCTGATTTCACTAAATTTAATGATAAATTTGGAGAATAATTACATTTGGATGAAATTGGAAAATTAATGAGGAGATAAAGAGGAATTACCGAGCGTTGTGATGAGGGCAATTGCAAATAATACACAACCGGAAAAATTCCAAAGTTGTCCACTCTGACCACCCTCACCATAGCCAGCATTCACGGCGAGTAATAAAACTTTTTCGTGTTTATCCACGTATTGTTTAACTTTGTTACTCCAAAGTGGTTCCATCTCATCCTCCTCGGCTTTCAATAGCCTTAATTCCGTGGCCAAACCAACTGCCAGGTCACGTTGAATATTTTTTAACTTTAAAACTTGTTCTCGTTCACGTGGACCCTCTGTCATGTAGAATGCCGCTGCTCCGGCGACTGCCCAAAATGCCAAGAGCCAGGCTAGACCTTTGTGATGAGAATATTGTTCATTTTATTCTTTTTTTTTTTTTTTTTTTGCTTTCTACTTTTATTTCCCTTCTAAATTAATTGTCTCAGATTGGACTTTATTTTTTATTTTAAAAAAAGGCGAATTTTTTTACTTTACAATTTTTTTTATAAAAAAACAACTTTTTTTTTGTTTTCAATATTTGGAAGAAAAGCATAAACTGCAACTTTATTATTGTTATGCAAATTACAAAATTTTTTATTTTCAAATATAAATTTAAAAATAATTTCATAATAAAAATGTTAAAAATTCACTTATTAAGTACAAAAAATAAATTATTATTGTTTAAATTTTCAAAAATTTTCATATAATTTTATTCTTCGCAAGAATTCAATTATTTTTATATAAATAATAACATTCTTTGGAAGAATTCAATTACTTTTGAAAATAGTAAAATTTCACGAAAAAATTCAATTATTTTCTAAAATTTTTTAAAATCCTTCTAAACAATTCAATTATTTTTTAAATAGTAAAATCTTTGGGAAAATTCAATTATTTTCAAAAATAATAAAATTCTTCACGGGAATTCAATTATTTTCAAAAATAATGAAATTCTTAGTCAAAATTCAATTAGATATATTCAAGAATAATAATAAAATTTTTCGCAAAAATTCAATTTTTTTCAGAAATATGTAATAAAATTATTTTTATAAATTCGGAATTTTTCATAAATAATAAAATTCATCGCAGAATTTTAATTATTTTTAAAAGGTACAATTTTAATCGAATTCCTATAAAAAATGTAATTATTCTTACAATATTTATTAAAATTCGTCAAAAGAATTCAATTATTTAAAAATTTGTTGATAAAATTCTTGATAAAAATTGTATTTTCAGAAACAAAAATAGAAATAAATTATTAATTTTTTTATTTGAAAAATTGAATTCTCATACAAATTTTCTAATGAAAATTGGTTCAAAAATGAATTTTAGATACAATTTTAAGTAATAATTGAATTTTGTTAAAAAGGTTTTAAATTAAAATCTTTGAAAATTTGAATTTTCCTTATTTTTAAATTACCTACAATTCTGAAGAATTAATTTTTTTGAAAAAGGTCAAATGAATTTTTTAAAAATTATTTCAAATTTTTATTTTCTAAATATTTAATTGAAGAATTTCCGATTAATCGAAATTTTGTAAAATTGAATTGTAAACAAATGGATTTGAAAATTGTCAAGAAAATTTTGCAAAACTTATTAAAAATAATTGATAATTGAATTCTTTCGAAGAATTTTAATAAAATTTTGGGAAATAATTACATTTTTCGAAGAGTTTACCTTAAAATTGTATTAAAAATAATTGAAATCGTTCTAAACAATTTAATTATTATTTAAATAGTAAAATCTTTGGAAAAATTCAATTATTTTCAATAAAATTTCACGAAAGAATTTAATTTTTTTCTTAATTCGTTATTAAATTTTTTCAAAAGAATTCAATTATTTTCTAAAACTTTAATAAATCCTTGAAAACAATTCAACTATTTTTTATAAATACTAAAATTCTTGAAAGAAATTAAATTATTTTTAATACAATTTAAATAAAATTACACGAAAAAATTTAATTATTTTTAAAAAATTTCCATAAAATTTAATTTCAACAAGAAATTGAAATTATCTAAAAATAATTGAGTTATTCTCAAAATATTTTAAAAAATTCTATATGAAAATTAAATTACTTTTTCGATGCAATTTTTAAATATATTCGTCAAAAAAATTGAAAGAATTCAATTATTTTCAAAAAATAAAAAAATTCTTCTGATGAATACAATTATTTTGAATAATATGCTTAATTTTAATAAAATTCTTTACAGAAATTCAATTATTTTCGAAACAACTTTAATTGAATTTCTCGAAAGAATTTAATTATTTTCAAAATTTTTTATAAAATTCTTCAAAACAATTCAATTTTTCCTAAAATTTTAATAAATTCTTTGATCATATCAATTATTTTTTTAAATAGTAAAATTCTTGGCAGAAATTCAATTTTTTTTCAAAACAATTTTAATAGAATTCCTCAAAAGAATTTAATTATTTTCAAATATTTACATAAAATTCATTTATTTCCTATTCTTTTAATTAATTAAGTTTAATATTAATTATTTAAATAAAATTCAATCAAAATTCAATTATTTAAAAAAATGTCAAATTTATTCAAAATTTAATTATTTTTTAGAATTGTAATTGAATTTTTTAAAAGAATTTTCGGTCATTTTAAGAAACTAAGTAATTTTTTAATGAATTTTACTAAAAATTATACTCGAATTTGCAAATTTGAAAATGTATAATTAAAAGTATTAAATATAATTTAATTTTAAACAATTGTAATGACAAAAATTGTAAGAATTATTTTTTTAAAACTATTTTCAAATATTTTTTGAAAGATAATAGATTTTTTAATTTTATGGAGTTGGAAATTTTTCAATTATTTGAAATTTGTAACATTTTTTTTTAAATAATTGAATTTTTGGAAAATATTAAAAAATAATCAAGTTTTTTGACGAATTTTAAATATAAACGTAAAAATATATAATTTGTCAAGAATTTTCATTTTCTAACAATTTTAAGTGACGTTTTTTGTAAATAATTGAATTTTTTATACAATTTTACTAAAAAAAAACTGTAAGAATTATTTAAAAAAAAATTATTTTAATTAAATTCCTCGAAAAAATGTAATTACTTTCGAAAATATTTAATTAAATTCCAATCATTCAAATAATTTTATTCTGACAACACTGAATAAAATAATCAAATTTTCAAATTTTTTTCCATCTTTAACAGACAAAAGCGAGTGTTTTCGATTCTAGAAATTTATTCTAGAGAAATTGGAGTAAAAAATTTGTTATATAGATTTTAATAAGAAATGATGAGTACAAATATAGTTAATAATTCCATTGTTTTTCAAGTTGAAAAGTAGAGCATAATTTTCATCCAAGAACTTTATACGTTCAAAGGAATATGACAAGTTTTAAAAAAATTATTAATATTGATTGTCATGCATAGTTTGAAACTATATTGTGTATACCTGACAGTCATTGCCAATCAATTGACTGCATTAAAGAAAAAGACTTATACTATTTTTTTTAAAGATGCGTCCAATTAAATTTATTATTAAAAAAAAATAATATCCCAATGAATTTTTTAAATTCTTTCGAAATTAAAAAATTTATTGAAATATTATTTTTTTTTTTATTTTGGAGAAAATTCTAAAATATTTTCCTCTTTTTTCAGTAAATGAATTTTTTCTTAAATAATTGTTTTAATTTTTATTTTAATTTTCTATTAATTTGACTAATTTATTTTTTTATTAAATTAATTCAATTAATTTGACTAATTTAATTTTTAAATAAATTAATTAAATTAATTTGACTAATTTAATTTTTAATTTAATTCAATTAATCAATTTAATTTATTGCTGTTCCTTGAAAAATTGTGTTAATAGATTCCATTTATTTATTAATTTATTAATTTTCGGGCATTGAGTGAAATTTATATTAAAGAGAAAAAAGTTCATTTACCAAATTGCGATAGAGACAGTCTCCCCAAAAATCTGAGGTGCCTCCACAATCTCGAGGATTTTTTTGGATCTGCCGAATTTTCCTCATCGACAATATCTCTCACTTTTGGCAGAACACGTAGCATGTAAGGTAGTCCATGAGCTGTTTGAACTCCCGTTGATTTTGTCGTGGATGATTGAAAATGATTAGCTTCACAATTTAATCGTGAGGAAATTTCTTCGGAAATTGTTGTGGGTGTTACTAATTGTAAAGAAAAATTTTCAATATTAATTTTTTCTCTCTGTAATTTTACGTCTTTTTTTTGTGAAAAAATTATTTTCTTTAAACATTTAAATTTTTATTTAAAACGCTTTTTTAAATATACTGGAAAAAAAATATATTTGATTCGAATAAAAAATTATTTTTCCATTATCATTATTTATTGTCAAATAATTATTTACTTGAATCATATAATTTTTATTTAAATAAATTAAATTATTTTTTCTCAAAAATACTGAAATTGTTGTTTCAAATAAAATTTCATTGATTTTAATAAAAATTATTTTAAATAGAAATTATTAACTATCAATTATTATCAAAATAGAAATTAAGATAATATAATTAAAAATGATTATAATTATTATTTATTAAAAATTAATTATTTTAAAAATGGAAATTTAAAAAGAAATAAAAAAATTTCATTCCAAAGAGTATGAAAAGAGTAATTATTAATTATTATTAAAATAAAAATAGAAATTGAAATAGAAATGAAAATAGAAATTTAAATTTTCATTCGAAAGTCTAGAAATTTTTGATAAAATCTAAAAAGAAATCCATTTTGAGTTTTGACAAACAACTATTTCGTAATTTTAATTGCAATAATTTTAAAAATAGAATTGAAATATGCAAATTGGTTTTGTATTTGTATACAGTGTTTGTAAAAAAAGAGTCCACTCTTAAAAATACTAGAAAAAGTGATAATTATATAAACACTTGTATTGGTTATATGCACGTGGTGTGTGAGTACAATTGCATAGATATAAGTACAAAAAATGTACCAAGAAAAATATTGCTTCTCTAAAATTCATCATTTTTTTTCATAATTGAATAACAAAGTAAAAGATATTTTTACAATTTTTTTTCGATCATTTTCTTCATCTTCTACTTTTTTATGGTTTTAAGGAAATTTATTTCTTACCAATTAATAATATTTCCAAGCAATAAAATTTAAATATTAATTAACTTTTCTAGTTAATTAATATTACTTTTTTTTCTAGTTAAAACAAAAAAAGAAAAAAAATGAAAAAAGCCGAGAATTGATTTTTTAATTATTATTTCTTTAGTGTGATAAAATCAGTGTCATTAACAATTGTGAGAGAACATTAAAAGTGCCATTTTTTCAATTTATTGCACACCATGAATTTTTTTTTTACCTTCTATTACATTTGGCTGATGATCAAGCTCCAAAGTAATATGATTTTTATCGATAATGCTAATAGTTACTGCAAGATATATTCAGAAATAAATAAGAGAAATTAAGTATAAATCAAATTAAAACAAATAATTACTACTTTATTTAAATAATTACTTATTGGTTTTCTATTGAAATAAAAATGAAAACAAATAGAAAATCATCTAAATTAATTATTTTTTATCAATGATTATTTATTAATTATTTATTATTTACTATTTTTCTTAAACATTAAATATGAATTATTTATTTATTATTATTATTATTATTTATTTATAATTGTTATTATTATTAAATTATTATTACTCTATTAAAATAGAAAAATAGAAATTGTTAAAATAATAATAAGGGAATATTTTTCTGAAACTAAATGTGAATAATAAATAATAATAATAAATCAATAAAGAATATTGAAAAAATCAATTTCCTTTAGTAAATTAATTGGAATTGTACATAGAAATGACATGCACTTTTATAGAAAAATAAAATATTTAGAAAAAAGTGAAATTTTTTTTTTCGATAAAAATAGAATTAACAAAAAAAGAATTATTGATTTTTCCCTTTTATAAACTGCGTACTAAACAAGAACATACATATTCATATTTTCTATAGAATTCTTTTCAATTTCGTTGGCAAAGAATTATTTTCAAATTTAAAGAATAAAATTTTTTTTAATTTGCAAAAAAATACATGAAAATTTTTATTCTAGAGGCAAAAAATACATGAAAATTGTTATTCTAGAGGCAAAATAATTTGAAAAATATTTTTCTTTCGCAGTAAGAATAATTATTATAAATAATTATTAATTATTTTAATTATTGGATTCCTTTCAAGTATTCGTTAGCAAATAAATATTTTAAATAGTAAACATTTTTCTCGAAAAATAAATGAAAAAATTTATATTCCAATGGCAAAATTATTTGGAAAATAATAGTTTTATTTTCATTACTTAATTAATTTATTTAATTTATTATTTTTTTAAATTAAAATAATAATTTTTCACCTATATTAATTCTCAATCGAGTGATAAATTCATCAAAATATTATTGTTGTTTAAATTATTTTAAGGCACAAGAAAAATTCCATTCAACTATATTCTATTGTATAGATATATAGTGAATTATATAACAATTGTATAACTATTTTTATGAGTTACTATATGGTATAATAACAAACAAAAATTATCTCTCAAATGATGATTACACATCAGCTGTTCCAACACTTGTTGCTAAGTTTGAGGAATGCTTCATTTTCCATTAAATTAAACAAGTAAACATTAAAATATTACAAAATACATTCGTCATATTTCCTTATTAGTTCATTTTTGTTTTCTTGTTGAAAATTGTTTTTACATTAAATTCATGACCTCAAAAACAAAAAAAAAAAAAAAACTAATAATGAAAAGAAAAAAAAATTGTGAATTAATATCAAAATTTAATTTCTTCTGCAAATAAATTACAAATGGTAGTGATTCATTGAATCGCAAATTTATTAGAGGCCTAATTTATTATTAATAATTAATAATAAATATTATTATTATTTATTATTATTAATAATTAATCATTGATAATAAATATTATTATTATTTATTATTATTAATAATTAATAATAAATATTTTCCAATAAAAGGCCTAAATAAATTTTTTTATTACAAAATAATTAGAAAAATGCAACAAAAAGGAAATATTACACTGAAAAAATTTTTTTCAAAGCAAATAATATTTAATTGATTCAAATAAAAAGTATTTGATTTAACTAAATATTTATTTGATAAAAGACAAATAATAGGTTATTTGAATCAAATAAATTTTTTTTCAATAATTTATTATTATTATATTTCTTTTTTGTTATTGGTATTGTTTTGTTATTTTTGTTAATATTTATTAATATTAATAATTATTATTTGTATACTTTATATAATTATATAGAATTATTTTCTTTTTACTATCTTTCTGTATAATTTTCAACAGTTTCTTGACTTATATTATTTGTATTTAACTTTAAAAAAATTCCCTTTTTTCTAATGAATAATAAATTAAAATGACTTTTCATTATTTTATATAAAAAAATTTTTTCCCCTTAACACAAATAATTTTTTCGTTTATAAAAACTAGTAATAGGACATGTCTTCATTTTCAATTCACAATCGAACTAAATCAATAATACAAGAAAACAAATAAAAAAATTTTTTCTTCTAGCCGCTTGTTATTTCTACTACGCAAACAATATTTTTTCTTTATAAATAAACTCTTAAACAAATTAAACAGAATTAAATTTTTTTTGTACAAAAATTTAAAAAAAGTGGTTTTAAATGTCTTGTTTCATACTCAACATTTGTCATTTATTTATAATATTTTTATTATTATTTATTATTATTATAATAATTATTATTATTATTATTATTATTATTATTATTATTATTATTATTATTATTATTATTAAACCATTTTTTCAATTTTTTCTGTTAGATAATAATTGAGGCCTTGGATCCAATAACTCGCCCGACGCTCGGAGGAACGCGCTAATACCAGTCGGGTAGCAGTGAGTGGCCCAGAGGCGCTCACTGCTCACTGACTGGCAGTTGCGCGTTCCTCCGAGCGTCGGGCGAGTTATTGGATCCAAGGCCTCAATTTTAGAATTATTTTTATCATGCATTTCAATATTATTAATACTTTAATTCATAAAATATATTAAAAGAAAATATTTTAGAATTGTTATTTTTATGATTATTTTTTACAACTATTTTTATAATAGTTATTATTACATTATTATTGTCATTACTATTATTTAGCTAATATTTTCTCAAATTTCCACATTAGATACAAATTTTAAAATTCTTTTTAGTAACAGGCATTTAATTATTATTATTATTATTATTATTATATTTGACTTTAATTTTCATAAAATATTTTTTACGTAAATATTTAACAATTTTTCAAATAATATAAAAAAAATGCAAACTAAATATTTTCGTACAAATTTAATATTCCAATTACGAATCTAATTTTTAAAAACAACTCGAAAAAATCAAAACATTAAATAAAATTCTGTATTGTCGCTTTGATTTTGATAATACTTTATAAGAAATTTTCTATTTATTGTTTACTTTGAAATTAATGTCAACAAAATAATAAAATTAATAAAGTAACACTCGACAATTGAATTAGTAAAATTTTTTACTAATTTGAATTAGTGACTAATTTTTTGCTTTTAAATTAGTAAAGTTTACTAATAAATAATAATTTCTACTAATTATTAGTAAAATTTACTAATACAAAAAAAATCAGTCAGTCACTAATTTAATTATTGTAAATCAGTAATTTTTACTAATAAACACTAATTTCTACTAATTTATTAGTAGATTTTGCTAAGAAATAGTAATTTCTACTAATTTATTAGTAACCTTTCTAGTAAATAGCAATTTCTACAAATTTATTAGTAAATTTTTTAATAAATAGTATTTAAAAAAGTAAAAAAAAAAAAAAAATAAAAAAAAAGTAGAGTAAAGTAAAAAAAAAAAAATTAAAAATTAAAAAAATTTAAATATTATATTTATATTATATTTATATTATATTTATTTTTTATTTTATTTATTTTTAATTTAATTTTTAATTAAAAATTTATTAATTATTTTTTTCGTAAAGTTTACTAATAAATAGTAAATTCTATTAATTTATTAGCGTAATTTACTAATTCGAAAACAAAAAGTTTGTCACTAAATTAAGGGCATTTGAACCATGATGACGTCACAGATTTAAAACTAATGCTTTGCACAAACTGTGACGTCATCAAGGTTCAAATCCCCTTAAATCAGTAATTTTTACTAATAAACACTAATCTCTACTAATTTATTAGTAAATTTTGCTAAGAAATAGTAATTTCTACTAATTTATTAGTAACTTTTCTAAGAAATAGTAATTTCTACTAATTTATTAATAAATTCTTTAATGAAAAGTAATTTCTACTAATTTATTAGTAAATTTTTTAATAAATAGTAACTTCTACTAATTTATTAGTAAATTTTGCTAAGGAATATTAATTTCTTCTAATTTATTAGTAACTTTTCTAATAAATAGTAATTTTTACTAATTTATTTGTAAATTTTTTAATAAATAGTAATTTCTGCTAGCTTATTAGTAAATTTTTTGCTTTTGAATTAGAAAAGTTTACTAATAAATAGTAAATTCTATTAATTTATTAGTGAAATTTACTAATTCTACAACAAAAAGTCGGTTACTAATTTCAATCAGTAATTTTTAGTTTTTACTAATAAACACTATTAATTTATTTGTAATTTTTACTAATAAACACTAATTTCTACTAATTTATTAGTAAATTTTGCTAAGAAATAGTAATTTCTACTAATTTATTAGTAAAATATTTTGGTATTTACTAATTCAAATTAGTCGGTCACTAATTCGAATTAGTAAACAATTTTTCGAATACAAATTTAGAGAGAATAAAATTATTGTTAATAGAATAAGAAAATTAATATTAATAAAATAATAAGTTTTAATAAAATAATAGAGTGTTAATATTAAGAAAATAAAATAAAAATTAATAAAGTAATAACACTAATGTTAGATAAACAATAAAATTAACAATAATTAAAATTAAAAAAGTTAAAAAAGAAAAAAATAGTAACAGTTGGAATAAAAAATAGTAAATATTAAATAATGAAAAAGTGAAAAATAAAAGGATTGTTTTGAAAAGAAAAATCTACCTGTGGCACACATAACATCGGCATCATCTTCATCGTCATCTTTATTTCTTCGTTCCGTCATTGTCAGATGAAATTCAGTTACACGTCGTCGTAAATTTTTTCCAACACTTTCCTTCGGTACTTGCCTTGGGTGTACAAGATTTTTACGCAAGTAACAACGCTTTTTTCGTGTACAATTCGCGGTAACCGGTTTTGTTTTTTCGATGAGAGCATGACGTCTGCGCGATATAAATTCACGAGGCAGAGTTTCTCTGGACGTCACGACGTCCAAGACGTCTCTGCGCGACAGCGTCGAGACGTCCCGCGTCGGCGGTGCCGGAAAAAGGGGGACGTTCATAAACAATTACTATATACCACGCACCACACACTTTTATATTATGTATACAATTTTACACCTTTACTTTGGTAGGTATATCAATTTTAATTGAATATTGTACTTCTTTTTTTTTCTTTTCTTTTTTTTTTTTTTATTCTCTCAAATGTATGACCTTGCAAAGGAGAATTATAATATGCACGCGAGACAATAACTCTATTATTATTTCTCCAGTTAAGTTCTACACAATATTTTCAGCAGATCCTTCACTGATTTTAATTTTTAATTGAATTTTCTCCTTTATTTCCCTGAGGTATATTATAATGGTTTTCAGTATAATATAAGTACTTTCTGGGTTAATACATTTTTTTTCTATGTAAAAAAGATTGTTGGGGGAAAATCTGTAATATGATTATTTATCAGTATAATTGGGCGAATTTAATTTCATTCTATCGATTTTAATTTCAATTTTAATGTTAATGTTAAAAATTTAAATTGAACAAATTTTGAATTTAAAATTAAATATCAAATTGCATAACAAACTGAATAATAAGAAATTTAATATCGAATAATAATTAATTTAATTTATAATTATTAATTAACTAGCAAATGTTATGCGCGCTAGCGCGCGGAAACGTGATTTTTGATTTATTATTATTATTATGCAAATTACAAAAACTTTTATGTTCAAATATGAATTTTTGAATAATTTCATATTTAAACTTTAAAAAAATTCAATTTTTTACTAATTTACTAATTTATTCTTGTTTAATAATTTCAAAATTATTTTTTAAAATTCTTCACAAGAATTCAATTATTTTTATAAATTAATAACATTCTTCGTAAGAATTCAATTATTTTTATAAATATAGTAAAAATTTTTTGTAAAAATTCAATTATTTTTAAACAAAATTTTAATAAAATTTCACGAACGAATACAATAATTATTTTCTAGAATTTTAATAAAGCCTTAGAAATAAATTTAATTATTTTTTTTAATAATAAAATTCTTTGCAAAAATTCTATCATTTTAAAAAAAATCCCACGAAAGAATTCCATTTTTTTAATTCGTTATAAAAAAGAATTCAATTATTTTCTAAAATCTTTATAAATTCTTCGAATAATTCAATTATATTTATTAATAATAAAATTCTTATCAAAAATTCAATTATATTCAAAATAATTTCACGAAAGAATTAAATTTTTAAAAAAATTTTAATAATGTTTTTAGAAAAAATTTAATTATTTCATAAAGTTTTAATAATAAATTCTTCGAAAAAATTCTATTATATTTATATTAAAAAAAAGTAAAATTCTTTGCATTAATTTAATTATTTTTAATACAATTTTAATAAATCTTTCGAAATAATTCAATTATATTTAAAATTATAGTAAAATTCTTTGCAAAAATTCAGTTATTTTCAAAAAAATTCAACGAAAGAATTCAACTTTTTTCTTAATTTGTTATAATTATAACATTTTTCAAAAGAATTCAATCACTTTCTAAAATTTTAATAAAATTCAATAATTATAATAAAATTGAATTATTTTCAAAATTTGTAATTAAAATTATTAAAGAAACTCCATTACATATTTAAAAAAAGATTCAAAGAAATTCTTCAAAAAGAATTTAATTGGAATTTTCAAAAATTTAAAAAAAATTCTTTGCAAGAATTTAATTATTTTCCTCAATAATAAAATGCTTTGAAGGAATTCTATTGTTATCAAATTTTTTAATAAAATTTCTTTGCAAAAATTCGATTATTTTTAATTCATTAATTTTAAAATTGAAAATATTTATAAAGATTTCAATGTTAAATCGAATATTAATTTACATGACCAACTAAATATGAATTTATATACTAAATTACATTTGAATTAAAACATTTAATGGAAAATTTTAGTTGAAATAATAAATTGAACTTTAAATTAAATAATTAGTTTAATAATTAATTAACTATTAATTTCAGGATTAAACTGAATAAGCGAATGACAAATTAGTGAAATAAAGTAAAAGTGGAATAAAAAATTATAAAAATATTTGAAAATTATGGTTTGAAAATCTTTTTCAGTTATTAAATACAAAAAAAACAATTAAATATTAACATTAAAATTTCGAAATTGACAAATGTAATTAAATATTTTATATGATTAAAATAATGATAAATAAGTGAAATGAAAAGTGATAAAAGTAAAAAAAAGATAATTATATGGTTTAAAAATATTTTTCAATCACTGGAACATAAAGAAGTAATTTAAATTTGATACTAAACTTTCAAAATTGAAAAATAAAATAAAAATATTTCTTCATTGAAATAAATTCAAATTCATTCAAATTATTGTTTCAAAATTATTTTCAATTTATAAATGTAAAAAGAAATTAATGTTGAAAATTAAAATATCGAATTTGAAAAATAAAATACAAATATTTTCTGATTGAATCAAATGCAATGATGAAAATGATAAAAATAAATGAAAATTATTGTTTCAAAATTATTTTCAATATTACTTTCCATTAATATAAATGTAAAAAAATAACCAAAGTTGAAAATAAAAATTTCCTATCAAATGAAAAAAATCACAAACAAAATAATAAATTAAAATTGTTTTGTTTAAAAATTATTTTCAATTACTAGATACAAAAAAAGTACATAAAAATCTCGGAATCAAAAAATGAAAAAAAAAATATTTTATAATTAAATCAAATTAAAATGAAAAATGATAAAAATAAACAAAAATTAATATTAAGAAATATATATATATAGAAGTAATTAAAAAATGGTTAAAATTAAGAAAAAATTTCATAATCTTCAAAAAATATTCCGCGAGTATATAAAAATTTTTCAACTTAGTGAGACAAATGAGAAAAAAAATAGTTTTCTATTTTTATTCGACTTAATTACACACTTGCTGCTGATGGCTAACCAAAGCACAGTGTTGATGCTCTTTCATTAACAAAATACACGTGTTTATAGAGGAGAAGTTGAATTAGGTGTTGTGACACGCGTCTTGAGTTAATCGAACAATATTACCTCATCTCATTTCGCAATATTTAACTAACACTTGCTCTGAATTTAATCCTTTATATAAACAGCAAATTTTTCTACTTTTCAATCGATTATCAATTTTTCATTTTTTCTATTGCATTTCAAAGTGGGAATTTACTTTTCATTTTTTAATTATATTAATGATTTATTTTATTACTTAATCATTCATTTTACTAATTAATGATTTATTTTACTAATTGATAAATTATTTTACTAATTAATAATGTTTATTATTACAAATTAACGACTTATTTTACTAATTGATGATTTATTTTACTAATTAATAATTTACTTTTAATTTTATTACTTAACCAGCATCAATTCGCGTGCGGCTGACTTCTCACTCACTTTTTTAAATAAAATTAGCAATTTTAAAAATAATAGAACGTAAAAATTTTTAATTCAAATTTCTTATTATAAAAATAAAATATGAATTGGTATATATAGTTTTAATATTATTATAATTATATAATAATCGTATATTCTGATATAGAAAATTCAGGGAAAAGTCAGGGATTTTTATTAAAAGTATTGACAAAATTTAATTTTTAGAAATCATAAGAAAATTCTACATTTTTTGGCTTCTTTGTTTGACTCATAAACTATAGAATTACCACGAATTCTAAAACAAAACCTTTAATTTTTTCAATTTCAAACCAAAATTTCTTTTTAAATAACTTAAATCTTGAACAACTATCAAAAAATAAATAAATTATTTTTAATGAATAATTTTACTTAAATATCTCAAAATTAATTTAATTTTAAAAGAGTTGTGTTTACAATTTTCATAAATAAATAAACTTCAAACGGTTTCAGTTTGAAGTTTTATAAAATTTTAATTTTAAATGAATTTAATTAGAAATTTTAAAGAACTTTGATTTTCGAAAAATTTTAATAATTCAAAATCTTCTAAAATTTAGTTAAATTTCAAAATATTTAATTTATTAAAATATATTTCAAAATATTTAATTCATTAAAATATATTTCAAAATATTTAATTAATTTTTAAAAATAATGGATTTATAGAAGAATTTCAGTTAAAATCAAGAAAAAAAAAAAAAAAAATTCTTTTTTTTTTTTTCTTTTTTTTTTCAATTTTAAATGAATTTAATTAGAAATTTTAAAGGACTTAGATTTTTGAAAAATTTTAATAATTCAAAATCTTCTAAAATTTAGTTAAATTTCAAAATATTTAATTTATTAAAATATATTTCACAATATTTAATTAATTTTTAAAAATAATGGATTTATAGAAGAATTTCAGTTAAAATCAAAAAAAAAAAAAAAAAAAAAAATTTTTTTTTTTTTTTTTTTTAAAATTAAATTTTGAAAAAGTTAGAAATTATTGCAGAAATTCAATTATTTTCAAAAGTAATAAAATTATTATTACAAAATGCAATTATGTTCAAAATTTACAAAAAAATCTCTACAAAATCCCAATTATTATCTTTATAAATAAAAAAATTCTTCTTTCAAATTCAATTATTTTAAAAAATTTTCATATTTCTTGTCAAAATTTCAATTATTTTCAAAAATTTTCCTCATTTCAATGATTTTTAATATCTATTATTTTCATAAATTTTCCCGAAAAAATTTAATTATTTTTAAAAAATGTTGATAAAATTCTACGCAAACTTTCAGTTATTTTCATAAATAATAAAAAATTCAAAGTAATTGCACTATTTATAATAATAGAATTTGCATAAATTTTTTCGAAACAAATTAATTATTTTTAAAATTTTATTAAAATTCGTCGAAAGAATTCAATTATTTAAAAATTTGTTGATGAAATTCTTTATGGGAATTCAATTTTAAGAAACATTTAATTATTCAATAAATTATTTATTTTTCTATTTCAAGAATTAAATTTTCGTAGAATTTTCTAATAAAAATTAATTTAAAAAATATTTTTAGTTATAGATTTTTAAAATAATAATTGAATATGAAAATAATTTTGAAGAAGTTACAGTAACAATATTCTTATAATTTATAAAATAATTATTTTATCTCCTGGTCATCTTTAATTATTATACAAAATGAAGAAATTGATCACTCCGAGTCTTCGACTCGGAGCAATCGATGTCTTCATGTTTTATAACAATATTTTAAAAGTTTTTTAATTTCAAAAAAGTTTGAATTTGAAATTTTTGAAAATCTTAATTTCTATGGAAAAATAATAATAATTAAATATTTATTTAAAAAAGAAATTATTGTTTTCAAATAATTTTACAATTAAAGATATTCGTAAATTTTTTTCAATAACATTTTTTCCTTTATTTTCTAAAAATTCAAAAGTTTTCAGTTTCATTTTTAATTAAATTTTATAAATAACAAATAGAATTTATAAACATTTTTTTTCTATTATTTTTAAAACACTTTGAATTTTATTAAAAAAAATTGTAATTAAGAAATAGAATTGATGCAAATTATTTCCTTTTATGAAAATTGAGAATTTTCTACAAAAATATTAAGAAACGGGAATATCTAATGTTTTTCTTCTCAAAAGAAAAAAATGAGTTTGTAAATATAATATTGTAATTGAGAAATAAAAATTATGCATAAAGTGGGTATGTTTCCTACTTCTTAATCAAAATTTTTTAACAATTAACAATTTTCTAGTATTTTTTATAAATAAAAAGGAGGATAATTTGCATAATAATTTAGATCAGTCAAACAAAATTTGTTATGGAAAAAAGCATATTTTCGATTTGTCAAACAATATTTTTTAAAGAAAAAAAAACAAAAGCATATATACAGAAACTAACTTCAAACTGCGGACAGAATGAGACAGAATGAATGAATGAATGAATACGGCGATTAATATAGTTAATAATTAATTAATAATAATAATAATTCAATTTTAAGTTAATAATTCAATTTTAAATTAACAATTCAATTTAATTTTAAATAAAAGTTAATAATTCAATTTCACCACTGGCAGGAATCGAACCATCGAACTTCAGTACGCGAGTCGAGAACGCTACCCACCAGACCAACTTCTATTCTCAGAATTAATAATTTAGTTCAATTGAAAATGAGTAATTTAATTTAATAAAAATTTTAAAATGAATAATATAATTAAAAATTCATTAATTTAATTATTAAATAAAATTAATTATCTATATTTAAAATATGAATATTTTTTACCAATATTTTCGGAAATTTACATAAATTTTCTTTTTCCATATAGAATTCACTAGTTTTCGTTGAAATGAAGCAGAAAACAATAAAAGAAAAATAGAAAAAACTAAAAATAGAAAAGAGTAATTTTTTTATTAGGTGCAAATTACACTGTAATTACAACTTTAAAAGTGAAGTATGCAAAACATGTTAATAAGGACGGAAATGAATTTTTTTTTTTTTTGAACAAACAAAGATTAAAAAAAGGGGAAAAGAGAGAGAGAGAG
This sequence comes from Leptopilina heterotoma, assembly GCF_015476425.1. Lineage (NCBI taxonomy): Eukaryota > Metazoa > Arthropoda > Insecta > Hymenoptera > Figitidae > Leptopilina > Leptopilina heterotoma. The sequence goes on along the minus strand of NW_025111185.1, from coordinate 1,058,466 downwards.
AAAGAGTGATAAAGAATAAAGAAAAGCGCGGAAAGTCCGCCGCCGACGCGATAATTCAAATTGCTTCGCGATTTAACGACTGGCAGAGGATTGGAAGTTTATGCTTTTGGCTTGTGATGCGAAAGGAGGGAGTCGGATATTCTCCTCCTATCGGCTTACTATAATTAGCTGCAGCCTTATAATCAATGATGGAACAACGTTCTGTTCGGTCTTTACACTATTGCTTTGCATATGAATTATCTGCTTTATACAAAAGCTTAGCATTCAAATAGCGAAACACTTTTCTTGCGTTATTGTTACATTAAAACGGAAACCGTGTGTTGAGCAAGTCTCCAAGGTTTCATTGTTCTTTATAGCACTTTATGCTTTTTTTATTATCACTTTATTGTTTAGCATCTTATATTTTTAATACTTTATCCCTTTATTGTTTAGCAACAGTGATTTTTTATTTAATTCATTATTATATTAAAAAAAAAAAAAAAAAAATTACTCTATTATTATATTAAGTTTTTTATTTATTTAATTATTTTTGCTTTTTAATTAGTAAATTTTACTAATAAATTAGTATAAAAATGGCTATTTTTTGCTGTCAAAAAGCTTTAAAATAAACTATAATAATAATATAGACTTGAAATGAAACTAATTAAACATTCAACTTTACTCACTTTTTTTAAATAAAATTAGCAATTTTAAAAATAATTCGATTATTTTCAAAAGCAATAAAATTCTTATCACAAAATTCAATTTTGTTCAAAATTGAAAAAAAATCTCATCAAAATCTCAACTATCTTGATAAATAATAAAATTCTTCTTCAAAATTGAATTATTTTTAAAAATTTTAATCAAATTCTTGTTAAAATTTCAATTATTTTCAAAAATTTTCATCATTTCAATGCGATTTTAAATATCTACTAATTTAATAAAATTACCCAAAAGAATTAAATTATTTAAAAACAATTTTAATAAAATTGTACGCAAACATTTAATTATTTTCATAAATATAATAAAAATTGCACAGGAATTCAATTATTTAGAAATTTTGTATAAGTTTTTCTCAATAATTCAATAATTATTTTCATAAATAATAAAACTCATCGCAGAATTTCAATTATTTTCAATACAATTTTAATTGAATTCCTTGAAGAATGAACTATTTTTAAAAATTTTATTAAAATTCGTCAAAAAAATTCAATTATTTAAGAGAAATTTTAATAATATTCTACGCAAACATATTTAATTATTTATATATATATATATATAATAAAAATTTCACAGAAATTCAATTATTTTCAATTTTTTATAAATTTCTCCGTAATAATTCTCGTCAAGATTTCAATTATTTTCATAAATATAGCTAAATTCTTCGCCAAATTTCAATTATTTTCAAAAATTTTATGAAAATTTTTGGAAAAATTTCAATTACTTTTAAAAATGGTTCATAATTTAATATGATTTTCAATATCTACTATTTTTATAAAATTTTCCAAAAGAATAAAATTCTTATTACAAAATTTCAATTATTTTTAAAAAATGTTCTCATTTTAATGATTTTCAATCTCAACTATTTTAATAAAATTACCCAAAAGAATTCAATTAATTAAAAACAATTTAAATAAAATTGTACAAAAATTGTATTTTTAAGTAAAATTGTAATTGTATAAACATTTCATTATTTTCATAAATAATAAAAATTTCACGAGAATTCAAATATTTACCTACAAATTTTTTATAAATTTCTTGGCAATAATTCAATTATTTTCATAAACAATAAAACATCGCAGAATTTCAATTATTTTTAATATACAATTTTAATCGATTTCCTTGAAAAATGAAACTATTCTTAAAAATTCTATTAAAATTCTTCAAAAGAATTTAATTATTTAAAAATTTGGTAATAAAATTCTTTATAAGAATAATTAAATTTTAAGAATCATTTAAATTATATATAATTTTCTGTTGTATTTAAATAATAGAATTCTCATAGAATTTTCAAATAAAAATTGATTTGAAAATGAATTTTAGTTAAAATTTTAGATAATAATTGAATATGAAAATAATTTTGAAGAAGTTACAGTAACAATAAAATGGGTATTTATTTCCTATTTCTTAATTACAATTTTTTAACATTTTTCTATTTTTTATAAATAGAAAGGAGAAAAATTTGCATAATTTTGATCAGTCAAACGAAATTTGTTAGAGAAGAAAGCATATAATAAACAAATGGGTATATTTTCATTTTTTAATAATAATTTTTTTTTTAATTTTCTAATTTATAATATTATGTTATTATGAATCATGAAAAAATACCTGCATATTTTCGATTTGTCAAACAATATTTTTTAAAGAAAAAAAAAATAAAAGTATATACACAAAAACTAACTTCAAAGTGCGGAAAGAATGAATGAAAGAATACGAAGACTAATATACAGTTAATTAATGAATGAATTTGTAAATAATTGAATTAATTAATTAATTAATTAATAATTTACTTTATTTATTAATTAATAATTTAATTAATAAATAAATAATTAAATTAATTAAAAAAATAAAAAAAAAATTAATTAATTAATTCTTACTAATTCAAATTTAGTGAATGTTACAAACATATAAATTAAATTCGCCAAAATGATTTTTATCGCAATGAAAAATAAATTCCCGAAAATATAAAATGAAAAACGTAAAAAAAAACTTTCCTTCCAAAAAATTATAATTCATTTCGATACGAACGAGTTCAATAGCACCGAGTGAGAAATTGTTGTTCGTTTTTCTCGTCAAGTTTCTTGACACTAGTCGTGATTGCGAACTTTTGCTTCATTTTTCTTTTTCTTCTTTTTTTTTTTTTGCCATTATCGATTCCCGTTTCTCTCGCACGATAATTACTTTTTTCCGAACAAAAAGTAAATATACTACACATAAACGGGGAAAATGCAATTGCGAGTGCATAAATGTGATTTTAATTTATATACAGATTAATTAAAATGAAATTAAATAATAGTCAATTAAGGAATCAAGTGCGAATGAAAAATAAAGAAAAAGTAAAGAAAAAGTGATTAAAAAAGTAGAAAAAATAAGAGAAAATTTAATTGAATAATAGGCAATTAAGGAATAAGTGAATAAAAAAATAAAAAAATAAAAAGAAAAGTGGGAAAGTAAAAATAGAGACAAAGTGTCAAAAAAAAAAGAAAAAAAAAGAAAAAAAAGAAAAAAAAGAAAAAATTGAAAGAAAAAATAAAATAAAGTAAACAGAAATTTCTATATTTAAACTAAAAGATAAAAATGTTCGACTTTTTTCTATGCGCTAACATTGTGTGTTAATTTCAAAAAGCCATTAAAGAAGTACATCATAAATCATCGAAGTAATAATCTCAACTGGGTCACACACTGCACTCATCCGTAACAATAATCAAAGATTTTTTATTATATATATATATATATATGGAAGTAAAAAATTATTTTCTCTCTCTCTCTTTCTCTCTCCAAATATAGTATCGTGTGACGATAAATTGATAACGTTTACAAACTGTGATTGCAAGAAATTATTGTCATTAAATTTTAGTTGCGGAAACCTTCAAAGTTGATAAATTATTTTGAGATTTTCGTTGGTTGGCCTTTAGAACAAGTAATGAGCTTGATTTATTGATCCACACGGGCAAAGACCTCAGATCAATGAAATAGTATTTATAAACATCTTATAAGTCATAATTCCTATCTTTACACATCCAAACTTATATATATATGTTGACGATATATTTAACGACTCTACTTCCCTCCCTTGAATAAACTTGATTAATTACACAATTTTTTTCTCTTTTAATTAAAAAAAAAATAACTATGTTAGTTTGACTTTTCTTTCATAACTTACGAGTGGGGTAAAAATATTTGTCATGATTTTTCTAAAGGGTTATTATTTATTTACTTATCACGAATACACTATAAATCTGAGTTAGTCAACATTTTTCTGAATTTAATTCATTGAGGGATCTTTTTTCTTTTTTTACTTTACTTATTTTTTTTTTACTTTGAATTAATGTAGAATTTCACTGACAAAAAAATTTCATTTTATTCAAAGTATTTTTAACTAAAACCACAACAATTTTTTATATTTATAAAAAAATTGTTGTGGTTTTAGTTCAAAATATTAAAAAAGAATGGAATTTTGGAAAAATTACAAAAGATTGTAGAAATTCAAATTTTTTTCAAAAGTAATAAAATTCTACGCAGACATTCAATTATGTTCAACAATTTAAAAAAATTTTCGTCAAAATTTCAATTTATCTTTAAAAATAATAAAATTATTCTCTGAAATTCAATATTATTTTCAAAAAGTTTAATAAATTAAAATTCTTGGCAAAATTTCAATTATTTTCAATTATTTATAAATTTCTCCGTAATAATTTAATTATTTTCAAAAATAATATAATTTTTTACGCAGAGATTCAATTATGTTGGACAATTTAAAAAAATACTCGTCAAAATTTCAATTATCTTTAGAAATAATAAAATTCTTCTCCGAAATTCAATTATTTTCAAAAAGTTTAATAAAATTCAATTATTTTCAATTTTTTATAAATTTCTCCGCAATAATTTAATTATTTTCATAAATAATATAATTCTTTACGCAGAGATTCAATTATTTTTAAATGAATAATTAAAATAAATGAAAATAAAATAAAATAAATGAATAATAAAACTCATCGCGCAGAATTTCAATTATTTTTAAAATTTTTATATAAATTCTCGTCAAGATTTCAATTATTTTTATAAATAAGCTAAATTCTTCGTCGAATTTCAATTATTTTCAAAAATTTTATGAAAATTCTTGTCAAAATTTTAACTACTTTCAAAAATTGTTCATAATTCAATAAATCTAATAATTTCAAATATCTACTATTTTCAGAAAATTTCTCAAAAGAATTTAATTATTTTTAAAAAATATTGATAAAATTCTACGCAAACTTTCAGTTATTTTCATAAATATAATAAACAGTTCAAAGTAATTGCACTATTTATAATAGAATTTGCATACATTTTTTTGAAACAAATTAATTATTTAAAAATTTTTAATAAAATTCTTCTCAATAATTCAATTACTTTCATAAATAATAAAATTCTTTTAAGGGATTTTCAATTATTTTCATAAATAATAAAATTCTTTATAGGAATTCAATTTTTATAAATAATAAAAGTCATCGCAGAATTTCAATTATTTTTAATACAATTTTAATTGAAATCGTCAAAAAATGTAATTATTCTTTCAATTTTTATTCAAATTCGTCTAAAAAATTCATTTATTTAAAAATTTGTTGATGAAATTCTTTATGGCAATTTAATTTTCAGAAACATTAAATTATTCAATAAATGATTTATTTTTGTATTTAAATAATTTAATTCTCGTAGAATTTTCTAATAAAAATTGATTTAAAAATGAATTTCAGTTAAATTTTGAAGATAATAACTGCGAGTATTAAAAATGATTGCAGAAATTGAATTGTTTTCAAAACCATAAAAAAATTCTTTGTAAAAATTTAAATAGGGTCCAAAAATTTAAAAAATTTCAGTTTTCTTTATAAATAATAAAATTCTTCTCCGAAATTCAATTATTTTCCAAATATTCTCTCAATTCAATGATTTTTAATATTTACTATTTTAATAAAATTTTCCAAAAGAATTCAATTATTTAAAAAGAATTTTAATAATACTCTATGCAAAAAATTATTCTTTTCATAAATATAATAAAAATTTCACAGAAATTCAATTATTTTCAATTTTTTAATATAACTTTCTCCGCAATAAATCAATTATTTTCATAAATATAATATACTTTTTTACGCAGAGATTCAATAATTTTTATGAATAATAAAACTCATCGCCAAATTCCAAATATTTAAAAAATTTTTAAATAAATTCCCGTCAAGAATTCAATTATTTTTATAAATAGCTAAATTCTTCGCTGAATTTCAATTATTTTCAAAATTTTTATGAAAATTCTTCTCAAAATTTCAATTATTTTTCAAAAATTTCCTCAATTCAATGATTTTTAATATTTACTATTTTAATACAATTTTCCAAAAGAATTCAATTATTTAAAAGAAATTTTAATAAAATCTACGCGCAAAGTTTCAGTTATTTTCATAAATAATGAAACATTCAAAGTAATTACACTGTAATATTACAAAATTCAAAGTAATTTCACTATTTATAATCGAATTTGCATACATTTTTTGGAAACAAATTAATTATTTAAAAAATTTATGTAAAATTCTTCCCAATAATTCAATAAATTCATAAATAATAAAATTCTTTTAAGGGATTTAATTATTTTCATAAATAATAAAAATTCTTTTTAGAAATTCAATTATATTTATAAATAATAAAACTCATCGCACAATTTCAATTATTTTTAATAGAATTAAAATTGTATTAAAAATAATTAAAATTTAAATCCTAGAAAAATGTAATTATTCTTCAAATTTTTATTAAAATTCGTCGAAAGAATTTAATTTTTAAAAAATTTATTGATGAAATTCTTTATTGGAATTTAATTTTAAGAAACATTGAATTATTCAATAAATTATTTATTTTTGTATTTAAATAATTGAATTTTCGTAGAATTTATTCTAATAAAAATTAATTTAAAAATGAAGTTCAGTTAATAAATTATTTGAAATTAAAGAAATTCTCGAAAAATGTAATTATTCTAAAAATTTTGTTAAAATTCGTCAAGAGAATTCAATTATTTAAAAATTTTTTGATAAAATTCTCGATGAAAATTCAATTTTCAGAAACAAAGACAGAAATAAATTATTAATTTTTTTATTGAAATAATTGAATTTTCGTGGAATTTTCTAATTCTAAAAATTGATATATAAATGAATTTCAGTTATAATGAATTATTTGAAATTAAAGAAATTCTCGAAAAATATAATTATTCTTAAAAATGTTGTTAAAATTCGTCGAAAGAATTCAATTATTTAAAAAATTTGTTAAAAAAATTATTCATGAGAATTCAATTTTAAGAAACATCCAATTATTCAATAAATCATTTCTCATAGTGTAAATTAATGATTTTATTACTCGGTTATTTTCAATTATCTCCATGTTTTTAATAATAAAAATAATAAAATTAATTTAATTAAATATTTATTTAATATTTAATATTTTAAATATTTTAAATATTTTTTTTATTTTTTAATATTTTATTTATTTAATTTATTTATTTATTTTTTTTTAAATTTATAAAAATTAAAAAAAAAATTGAGCTCCAACAACAGTGAAATTGCTTTAGAGGCACACAATTCATTTCCACGGCCCTGAAAATTAAATTGTTGGCGCGTGCGCAATTTACCATAAATGTAAAGTTTCTTATCCCTCCCACAGAGGGAGAGAGAGAGGAGAGGGAGGAATACAATTTTTTCCACCCATTTTTTTTTTTTGTTATTTTCATGTGAGTGACAGTGAACGTAAGAAGAGGAAAAAACAAAAAAAAAAGAAGCCTACAAATGGGTTGAAGTGAAGAAAAGAAAATATCCTCAAATGATCCTGAGGGAAATATAATAAATCTTGGGAGGAAAATTTTTTCATCGCTTCGCATGTAAGACACACACCATCACAAATAAAATTTGGGACATGCGCACACGATGGTACAAACTGCTCATCACCTGGTGTGTTTTGGTTTTTTTCATTTTCCTCACAACACGAGTGCTTCTTGATAAAGGCCTCAACCAACCAATTTCAATCAGGGAGGAACGTTTAGAGAGATCGGAAAATGCGCATCTGCAACAGGAAGTACCGACTGGTGCGAGCTTCAGAGATGTTAAATTACCGTAGTTAATAGCCCTAATTACCGCTGTAATTACCCCCCCCCCCCCCCTCTTCCCCCTTCTCCTAAAACGCTTATAAGATTTATCGCATATTTAACGTGAAGGAAAATATATTCTAACGATCAATATTCCTCCGTTCATTTCTGTGTTGAATTAGGAATTTTTTTTAATATCAATTTTTATTTCCAGAAATTTTTTTTATTTATTTTAATTATTTTATTTTAATTATTCATTCTGTGAGTGTAGTTTTATGACTAAACATTTCCTGCACTTTTTGAATTATAATTTTTTTAATTTCACATATAATATATAAAATTATTTTTAATTACATTGAAAAAGAAATTTATTTCATTTAAATAACCGATTAATTGACTATTGATTAATTGACATCAATTAAATATTTAATTAAATCAAATAATATTTATTGAAGTCAATTAAATATGGTTCAATTCATATTTGCTTCAAATACTGAAATTATTGGTTCAAATACCATTTAATTCACTCCAATAAATATTATTTGATTTAATACGCAACTTGCAAACTTGGAAAACCTGGAAATGTCAGGGAATTTTATAAACCTTGAAAAAACTTGGAAAAGTCAGGGAATTTTGATCGAAATTTTGGAAAATTGTTTATTGTATTTTTTCTTGAAACCTAATTTTACTTCAATATTTCAACATTAATTCAATTTTAGAAGTTTACAATTTCCATAAATAGTTAATCTTCAAAAGATTTTGATTTAAAATTTTGTAAAATTTCAATTTTAAATCAATTTAATTAGAAATTTTAAAGAACTTTGATTTTTGAAAAATTTTAATAATTCAAAATCTTCTAAAAAATTAGTTAAATTTAAAAATATTTAATTTATTAAAATATATTTGAAAATATTTAATTAATTATTAAAAATAATGGATTTATAGAAGAATTTTAGTTAAGGGCATTTGAACCATTATGACGTCATAGTTTGTGCAAAGCATTTTGATCTAAAGCCATGACGTCATAATGGTTCAAATGCCCTTAAAAACACTAAAAAAAATTGAATTTTGAAGAAGTTAGAAATTATTGCAGAAATTCAATTATTTTCAAAAGTAATAAAATTCTTATTACAAAATGCAATTATGTTGAAAATTTACAAAAAAAAATCTCTACAAAATCCCAATTATTATCTTTATAAATAAAAAAAATTCTTCTTTCAAATTCAATTATTTTTAAAAAATTTTAATATTTCTGTGCCAAAATTTCAATTACTTTCAAAAACATTCCTCATTTCAATGATTTTTAATGTCTACTATGTTAATAAAATTACCCAAAAGAATTCAATTATTTAAAAGAAATTTAATAAAATTTTACGCAAACATTTCATTATTTTCATATAAATAATAAAAATTTCCCAGGAATTCAAATATTTACTAATTTTTTATAAATTTCTTCTCAATAATTCATTTATTTTCAGAAATAATAAAACACATCGCAGAATTTCAATTATTTTTAATACAATTTCAATCGAATTTCTTGAAAAAGTAACTATTCTAAAATTTTTTTTAAAAATTCGTCAAAAGAATTCAATTATTTAAAAATTTGTTATAATAAAATTCTTTATAAGAATTAAATTTTAAGAAACATTTAATTATTCAATAAATTGATTACTTTTTTATTTTAATAATTAAATTCTCGTAGAATTTTGTAATAAAAATTGATTTAAAAATGAATTCCATAAATAATAATTAAATATTTAAAATATTTAGAAAAGAAATTATTGTTTTCGAATAATTTAACAATTAAAGATATTCGTAAATAAATTTAACAGAACATTTTTTTCAAAAAAAATTTTTTCTCTTTTATTTTCTAAAAATTCGAAAATTTTCAGTTTTATTTTCAATTGAATATTCTAAATGAAAAATAGAATTTATAAACATTTTTTTCCTTTATTTTTCAAAAACTTTGAATTTTATTAAAACAATTGAAATTAAAAAATAGAATTGATTAATTATTTTCAAAAATTTTCCTCAATATTTAATAATTTTTAATATTTACTATACTTTAATAAAAAAAATCCAAAAGAATTTAATTAGTTAAAAAAATTTTTAATAAAATTCTACGCAAACATTTAATTATTTTCATAAATATTAAAACTCATCGCAGACTTTTAATTATTTTTTTAATACAATTTTAATGGAATTCCTCGAAAAATGTATAATTATTCTTAAAATATTAAAATTTATCAAAGAAAATCAATTATTTTAAAAACCTTTGCTACAATTTATTTATTAGAATTTAAGTATTATTTTCAATCCAGTTTTAAATAAATTTTTTTTAAAATTTTAAATCATTTTCAGAAATTTTAATAAAATTCTTTGTAACAATTCAATTTTTTTTGAAAATAATTTTAATAAAATTCTTCATATAGAAATTTAATTAATTTCAAAAATTCTCGTCAAAATTCAATTATCTTTATAAATAACAAAATTATTATTTAATTATTTTTAATACACAATTTTCATCAAATTTCTCAAAAAAGGCAATTATTCTTAAAAATATTTATTAAAATTTATCAAGAGAATTTAATTATTTAAAAATTTTTTTGATAAAATTCTTTATGAAAAATTCAATTTTAAGAAACATTTATCTAATGTAATAAAATATTTATTTTTGTATTTAAATAATTGAATTCTCATAGAATTTTCTAATAAATAATTGAATTTTCAAAAAGTTTCAAATTAAAATCTTGGAAAATTTGAACTTTTCATACATTTAATTAAAAACTCTGTAGAATTAATTTTTTTCAAAAAGTTTAGTGGAATTTTTTTTTTATTATTTGAAGTTTTTAATTTCTAATAGTATATTTATTTGAAGAATGTCAGAATAATCGAAATTTTGTAAAATTAAATTGTAAACAAAAAGATTTGAAAACTGTGAAAGAACTTTTTCAAAAATTATTTTAAAAAATTGATTTAAAGAAGAATTTGAGTTGAAAATTCTAGTAATGAATAATCGAAATGATAAAAATAAATTTTATTTATTTATTTATAATAATATAAATAATAATAATAATAATAATAATAATAAATAATAAAAAAATAAGTATTTGTCTGATAGAATACGAATTTTTCTACTGCGAAGAAAATATATTGATTTTTTTCGAATGTCTGACTATACCCGGAATATTCTACTTGAAGAAGGGGTATTTTTTCCAATTTTCTCCTAACGTTGAAGAAAAAATTGATTCTTCATTTTAATTAATCGTATTTTTTGTCTGACAATACACAGGACCTTACCACTGATGAAAGTCTGACATTGTACGGAATTTTCTACTTCAACAAGTCATTAAGAAGTATTAATTATTTTTTGCTAATTTTGTCTGGCTGTACACAGGACTTTACTACTGTTTATTACTGAGCGATGATATATTATGTCTGACACAATAGAGAATTTTCTCCTTAGAGAAGTCTTTAGGAGACAATAATTAATCGTAGAGTCTATTTTGTCTGACCATACACAGGACCTTACTATTGATTATAGTATAAAAGGAAATTTTGTCTGATACAATACGGAATTTTTCCCTTGAACAACTTTTTTTTTATGAAATATTAATTAATTGTATAATTTTGTCTTTACCACTGTCTATAGCTATTTCACGAAATATAATGTCTGACATAATACGGAATTATTCCCTTGAAGAAGTTTTTCATTTTGAAATATTAATTAATCGCGCATTATTTTTGTCTGACTATACATACGACTCTACTACTGATTACTGTTAACACAGCGTTGTGTTATGTCTGACACAACAGGGAATTTTTTCCTTGAAAAAGTAAAAAAAAAGTAAAAAAAAAAAATTTAATTAATTTTTTTATTTTTAATTAATTTGTCTCATAATTTTGTCTGACTGTATATAAACCTTTACTACTGTTTCCTTTCGATGGAATATCACGTCTGACACAACAGAGAATTTTCTCCTTAAAGTAGTATTTTAGAAAATATTAATTATTATTAATAATTACTCGGCAGTTTTGTCTGGCCATACACAAGACTTTACTACTGATTATTACTATTCTTCAGTGACGAAATAGTTTGTCTAAAATAATACGGAATTTTTCCCTTAAAAAACTTTTTTAAATAATAATTTTTAGTTTTTAGACTTTTTATTAATTAATCTCTCAATTTTGTCTGACTATATATAGGACTATACTACTGTTTATAGTAACTTATTGTCTGACACAATACGGGACTTTTCCCTTCAAGTAGTTAGGGAACGTCCATATAAACTACGTAGACCAATTTTTTGGAAATTTTAACCCCCCCCCCTCCCCCACGTGGACACAATTACATGTATTAGCGCCATTTTTTCCTCTTATGGTAGACAATTGCTTGACCCCCCCCCCCCCTCCCCCTAGACGTGCTACGTAGTTTATGAACGTTCCCTTATTAAAGTAAACAAATAAAATTTATTAAAATATAATTTCGATGAAATTTGACAAAAATTTTCAATTGTTTCAATTTTTTAAAATTATTTTCGGAAATACAATTATTTTCAAAAAATTTTAATTCCATTTTTTCAAAAAACATTTTTTCGGAAATGAAATGAAAAACCTCATGAAATTTAATTATTTCTAAAAAGTTTCAACTGTAATTCTTCCAAAATTCAATTATTTTTTTTCGAATTTTTGAATAAAATTATTGAAAAACTTTAAGAATTTTTAAAGAAAAATAATGTAATTAATAATTTTTTAAAATAAAAATTGTAATATTATTTTTATACTTTTGCTTCTCGTAAATTTTCAAGGAATTTAATTTAAAAACCTCTTAAGATTTAATTAATTCCCAATAGAAAATTTTTAAAAATGAAAAATAAAATTCTTTAAAATATAAAAATTTACAATTAATTGTTGTTTCAATTTTTTAAAATTATTTTCTGGAATTCGAGTATATCTTTAAAAAAATTTAATTACTATTTTTCAAAAACCTAATTTTTTCAGAATTTCGAAATTAAATCTTTCAATTTTTCAATCATTTTTGTAAAATTAATTTTACATGAAATGTAATTATTTCTAAAGAATCCTACTTTAACAATTTTAATTATTTTCTAAAGTTTTAATTATAAAATTCTTTTTTAAATCAATTAATTCAATTATATAATTACAAAAATAAATAATTCATAGAATAATTAATTATTTTTAAAAATTGCAACTGTACTTCTTTATTGAGTTTTTAAAATTGATGTTAAATTTTCTTACTCCACTTATTTAATTATTTGCAAATTGACTGTCAAACTTTTAAACTAACAATTTTCAATGAATTTTGTTAGAAATTTTAAAGATTAGTTAGGTTTTCAAAAATTTTAATTGACATTTTTAATAAAATTCTTGTCAAAATTCAATTATTTTAAAAATTTTTAATAAAATTCTTGGCAAAATTCAATTTTTAAAAAAAATTTTAATAAAATTTATGGCTAAATTTCAATTATTTTAAAAAATTTTCCTCAATTTAATATGAATTTTATTATTTACAAAAATTCTTTATGAGAATTCAATTTTAAGAAACATTCAATTGTTTAATAAAATATTTATTTTTATAGTTAAATAATTGAATTCTCGTAGAATTTTTTAATAAAAATTGATTTAAAAATGAATTTCAGTTAAACTTTTAGATTTGAATATTTATTATTTAAATTATTCAAATATTCAAATAATATATTTAAATATAAAAAGCATTATAGCATGAATTTTAAGAAATAATTGAATTTTGAAAATGTTTCAAATTAAATTCTTCAAAAATCTTAATTTTTTATACTTATAACCAACAATTCTGTAGAATTAATTATTTTAAAAAAGTTCAATTGGATTTTTTTCTGAAATTATTTAAAGTGTTTACTTTTTAAGACATTTATTCAATTGAAAATTTTCTGAATGGAAAATGGATTTGAAAATTCTCAAAGAATTTTTCCAAAAATTATTAAAGATAATTTTTTTAAAGATGACTTTTATTTAAAAATTCTAGAAAATAACAATAATTGAATTAAAATGATGAAAATAATTTTGAGAAAATTACAGTAAAAATATTTCTATTATATAAAATAATGATCTTATCACTCGGTTATATTTAATTTTTTCATTTTTTATAATAAATATTCTTATAAATTATTAAATTTCAAAAAAGTTCGAATTTGAAATTTTTGAAAATCTTGATTCCTGTGGAAAAATAATATAATGATTAAATATTTATTGAAAAAAAGAAGTTATTGATGTTTTCGAATAATTTTTACAATCGTTTTTAACAAATAGAAATTTTGTAAATATTTTTTTCAAAATAAATTTAAAATTTCTTAAAGAGAATTTGATTTATAACATTTTTTACTTTAATAGCCAGACTAAATATTGCAAAATGTATTTTAAATTTCAGCTGAAATTTAAAATACATTTTCAATATTTAGTCTGACTTTACTCGGCATTTTCTACTTAAAAAGGACACTAACATTCGAAATGTTGTCTGGCCATATTCGACATTTTCTACTTAAAAAGAGGAAATAGTTTAATTCTTTGGGGAAATTTCATTTAAATTTTTTTTTAAATTTTCTTTTGCAAAAAATGTTACTGCTTATAAAAATAATTGATTTGTGTCGAAAGATTCATTAAAATTTTAGAAAATAATTCATTTTTTTTGAAAAATATTGAAAATTTAAAAAGAATTGAATTCTTTCATGAAATTTTATTAAAATTGTATTAAAAATAATTGAATTTTTGCCAAAATTGTTACTATTTTAAAAAATAATTGAATTTTTTCGAACGATTTAATAAAATTTTAGAAAATAATTGAATTTTTTTTGAAAAATATTAAAAATTTAAAAAAATTGATTTTTTTTAAAGAAATTTTATTAATATTGCATTCGAAGTGTTGTCTGACCATATTCAAAATTTTCTACTTAATAAGTGATGAAAGATTAAAAATTTCAAAGGACTAACCACCAACGTATGAAGTCCAACGTCTGACCATATTCGGAATTTTCCACTTAAAAAGCGATAAAAAATTAAAAATTTCAAAGGACCAACGCAACGTATGAAGTGTTATGTCTGACCACATTCGGAATTTTCTACTTTTCCACCTTTATATTATTATATAAAATCCCCTCTATAATCAGAGTCGATAAAAAAAAAAAAAAAAAAAAAAAAAAATCTTTTTAGAAAACTATCTTTTTCAGGTGCTCCCCTCTACGCTGCCGGTTCCTATATGTCAGGAAGACAGCCAGAAAATACAAGTTTCTGCAATTGGCACTACAATCTACCTCAAGAATTTTTTTTCCTACAGTCAAAAATCAGTGGCACTCCTGAAGCTGGAATAAAAGGGCCTTACAGAATTCTTCCTCAAATTATCCAAGAATCAACAACAGCAAAAGAAATTCCCAAAATCACACTTTGTACCCACTCGACTGCCGATCAAGTCTACTCGATCGTCGAACTCGCAAAAAGATGGGAGGGACCCCTAAGTTTTTCCATTTTTGCACCCGGACTCGATGCCGGTTTGGCAATCGCACTTCTAAATCGAGCCTGCTACTGCGAACCAACCATGTCCAAGGTCATTTTTCTTCTTTCATTAATTTTTTTCGCACTTAAAATTTTTTAATCCCTCAAATTTTGTAATTTATTTCTTCTTTTATTATTTTTTTCACTTTTGACTCAATATTTTAAATCTCTTACATTTTTCTTCTTCTATTTGTTTCACCTTCCATTCCTTTAAAAATCTTAAATCTCTTTAAATTTTTCTTCCTTTATTATATACTTTCTTCACTTATGACTCTCTTAAAAATTTTAAATCCCTCAAGTTATTCTTCTTTTATTATTTTTTCTCACTTTTGAATCCCTTATAAATGTTAAATCCCTCTAATTTTTCTTTTCTCTGACAAGAAAAATTTTTGCTTCTTAAATTTAATTTTTATTATTATTATACTAGCCAAATTATCCCCGCGCAAGCGCGCGGGAATGTTATATTGCACTGTTTATTGTAAACAATTTCAAGTAATTTTAATTTAAGTAATAATTAAATAATCAATTTTCACTAATAATAAAATTTTTCATGATAATTCAAATTTTTAAAAAAATTTTTGATTAAATTCTAAACATGAATCTAATTATTTTCATAAATAATAAAACTTATCGAATGATTTCAATTATTATTTTTAATACTATTTTAAATTAATAATCGAAAAATTCAGTTATTTTCACAAATAAAGTTTTCCACTAGAATTCAATTATTTAAACTAATAAAATTTTCATAATATTTATTATATTTCGAAAAAATTAATTATTTAAAACAATGTTCATAAAATTCTTATGAAGAATTCAATTACTTTAAAAAATAATAAATTTTTTTACAGAAATTCAATTCTTTTTAAACATTTTAATAAACTTTTCCGCAATAATTCAATTATTTTCAAAAATAATAAAATTCTTCTATGAAATTAAATTATTTTTGAGAATTATAATAAAATTCTTAGCAACTATTCAATTATTTTCATAAATAATAAAATTCATAGCAGGATTTCAATTATTTTTAATACAATTTTACAGTAATTATTTTTAAAAACTTAATTTCAATTCCACGAAAAAATCAATTATTTAAAAAAATGTTTTTTTAATATTTTTTGGAAGGATTGAATAATTATTTTCAAAAATTTAATAAAATTGTTCGAAAGAAATTAATTGTTTTAAATACAATTTTAATTAAATAATTCAATTATTTTTAAAAATTTTAACAATATTTTTTCTAAGAATTCAATTATGTCGATAAATAAGAACATTACTCCCGAAAATTCAATTATTTTGAGGTATTTTAATAAAATTCTTTTCAGAATTCAATTGTTTTCATAAATAAGAATATTCATCACAATAATTCAATTATTTTTAAAAATAATAATTTTCTTCTTGGAATTACATTATTTTAAAAAAAATTCTAATAAATCGTTCATAAGAATTCAATTATTTTCAAAAAAGTTTAATAAAATTTCCAAACATTCAATTATTGACAAATTTTTTAATAGAATTCTTTGTAAAATTTAATTATCATTAAAAACTTTTCGCAATTCAATGATTTTCAATATCTACTATTATCAAAAAATTTCCAAACAGAATTCAATTATTTAAAAAATGGTTTGTAAAAATTTTCGTAAGAATTCAATTCAATTTTTATAAATATTAAAATTCCTTGATGAATAATAAAATTCGTTGCAGGAATTCAATTTATTGAAAGGATGAGAAAAAAGTAAATATTTTTGATGAAAATTAGGAAAAAGTCAGGAAAATAAAAAATATGGAATGGAATTTTTTTCAATTTTGTGAAGTGAATAAAACGAGTTTTTCTTTGACATTGAAAAAAAATGACAATAACCCACAAAAATTAATTTTCAAAACAAACAAATGAATGAATTCTAAGAAGAAAATTTATTATTCACAAAAATTAATTTAATCTTGCGCTTAATTTTACTACATACAAAAATAAATGAAATTGTTTCAAAGAATTTATTAAAATTTTAGAAAATAATTGAATTTATGCAAAAAATATTAAAATTAAAAAAAATTGAATTCTATTATGAAATTTAATTAGAATTGTATAAAAAAAATTGAATTTTTTCGAAAAATATTAAAAGTTAAAAAACATTTTAATTCTTTCATGAAATTTCATTAAAATTGTATTGAAAATAATTGTATTTTTGCATGAAATTTTAATTAAAATTGTATTAAAAATAATTGAATTTTTTCAAAAAATATTGAAAATTAAAAAAAAATTTGACATCTTTCATGAAATTTAATTAAAATTGTCTTAAAAATAATTGAATTTTTGCCAAAAATGTTACTATTTCTAAAAATAATTGAATTGTATCGAAGGATTCATTAAAATTTTAGAAAATAATTGAATTTTTTCGAAAAATATTAAAGACTAAAAAATATTGAAAATTGAAAAAAAATTGAATTCTTTCATGAAATTTTATTAAAACTGTATTAAAATTAATTGAATTTTTTCAGAAAATTAAATTTACAAAAAAATTGAATTCTTTCATGAAATTTAATTAAAACTGTATTAAAAATAGTAGAATTTTTGCAAACATTTTATTGCTTAATAAAATAATTAAATCGAAATTTTAGAAAATAATTAAATTCTTTCGTGAAATTTTATTAAAATTTTTGTTGAAAATAATTGAATTTTTGCAAAGATTTTACTATTTAAAAAAATAATTGAATTGCTTCCAATGATTTATTGAAATTTTAGAAAATAATTCAATCCTTTTGAAATTGTCTTAAACTTCTGTTGAAAATAATTGAATTGTTTTAAAGGATATTTATTAAAATTTTAGAAAATAATTGAATTTTTTCAAAAAATATTAAAAATAAAAAAAATTTGAATTCTCTCATGAAATTTTATTAAAATTGTATTAAAAATAATTGAATTTTTGAAAAGATTTTACTATTTAATAAAATAATTTTCAATTAAATTGAAATTTTAGAAAATAATTGAATTTTTTCGTAAACACATAAAAGTCATTAAAATATAAATAAATATAAATTTATTTCAATGAAATTTGACAAAATTTTCAATTGTTTCAATTTTTTAAAATTATTTTCGGAAATACAATTATTTAAAAAAAAAAATTTGAGTACCTCCTCAAAGAAGTCAAGAAACAATTTTTCGGAATTTTTTCAATTAAATTATTCAAAACTTCAAATTTAAAAACTTATTCTTATTTATTTTTCGACAGGAATTAAAATTTTAAATAATTTCAATGAAAAACCTCATGAAATTTAATTATTTCTAAAAGTTTCAACTGTAATTCACTATAATTCTTACAAAATTAAATTATTTTTTTAGAATTTTTGAATAAAACTATATTGAAAAACTTTAAGAATTTGTAAAGAAAAATAATGTATAGGTAATTGATAATTTTTTAAAATAAATATTTTAATATTTTATTATTTTTGCTTCCCTTAAGTTTTTTAAGGAATTTAATTTAAAAACTTTTTAAAATTTTATCAATTCCTAAAATTCTTGTTATAACGCTTTAAATATTCAATTATTTTCTAAAATTTAAACTGAAATTTTTTTAATCAATTGCTATCCGAATTAAACGACGAGAATTGAATTATTTAAATAGAATAATTTTTGTAAATTTTTAAAATAATGTATTTTCAAAAATCCAATTATAATTTATAGATAATTTTTAAAGATAAAAAAATATAAAATTTTACAAAATTTCCAACAGTTTCAATTTTCTAAAATTATTTTCGACAATTCCAGTATATCTTCAAAAAATTGTAATAACTGTTTTTTAAAAACCTAATTTTTTCAGAATCTCCAAATTAAATCTTTCAAATTTTAATCTTTTTTGTAAAATTAATATTTAAATACATATTGTTCTTTATTTGCTTAAAATTTCGATTTTCGAAACAATTGGAAAATTTTTTTATGAAAATTTCAACTGCAAGTCTTTTAAAATCCAATTTTTTTTTAGAATTTTTAAATAATATTATTATAAGTTTCAACTAAAATTCTTTTTTAAATCAATAATAAATAATTTTGATAATCAATTCTTATCAAAATTCAGTTATTTAAAATATACAAAAATGTATTTAAATTAAATACATAAATTCATAGTATAATTAATTATTTTTAAAAATTGCAACTGAACCTTTTTATTGAGTTTTTGAAATTGGGGTTAAATTTTCGTACTCCACTTATTTTATTATTAAAAAAATTAACTGTCAACCTTTTGACATAACAATTCGAACTATAAAACAAAAAATTTGAATAAAACAACACTAACTTCACGTGAGGACAAATTATGGCGATTATTATAATTTATTTAAATTTTAATTAATTAAATTATTATAATATAATAATAATAAATAATAATAATAGTACCTGGTAGTAGTAATAATAATAAATAATAAATAATATTAATAGTAAAATGACTTGCTGATGATTGACAATGATTTGTGAATAATTCCAGGAAAATTCAATATTAATAAAATAATATAATATTAAAAATATTGATAATAATAATAATAATAATGAAAGCAATAAAGATTAATATCTTTAATACCTCTTGGAATAAATTTTGACAGGTTTCAGTTCATCTAATATTCCCTGCTGGCCGACCGCCGGCTTTAGGAGACTTTAGTCGCTTCAAGGGAGATTGTGCGGCTTCGGATCTTCAATGGAGGGAAGCTGCGACCGAAAGAAAACAAAGGGGAATGACGTATCCGATAAATGTTGCGAGGAACATTGCTCGTGTACAAGCACAAACTGATCGTGTCCTCGTCTCCGACATAGAGCTTCTGCCGAGTGCAAAAATGGCTTCGGGCTTTCAGCAAATGCTCCAAGAACGATCGACGAGAAATAATGTCGTCTTTGTTCTTCCCGTTTTTGAAATTGAAGCTAATGAGGAGCCGCCGAGCAATAAAAATCAACTGCTCACCGCACATCGAGTTGGATCGGCTGTTTATTTTCACAGGCATGTCAATAATTAATTAATAATTATTCAATAAATAATAATTATGCCCCAGTTTTGAAAAAATTCTTTTTTTTTATAATGTAAATTAATTTTATCAAAATTGAGACAAAAAACGAATCGAAACACTTTCGATTCGTTTTTTGTCTCAATTTTGATATCCTTAGAAAAACTGTGAAAATTTATCAAATTTTATCAAAGTACAATTAATGTTGTTAGCTTGGACTAAAAATTACTACTCTCTAAATTTGAACTAGTAAAAATTTTTACTAATTTAAATTAGTGACTGACTTTTTGCTTTTTAATCAGTGAATTTTAATACCAAAAAAGTGGAAATTACTATATTTTCTTTTGAAATAGTAAATTTTACTATAATAAATAGTAATTTCTCCTAATCTATATTAATCATCGTTATATTCCGGTAATAGTTTAATATTGAAATTAATATTCAGTTTAAAGTTAGTTGTTGTTTGCTTTTTTGTTTCTTAACTTTTTTAATAACTTTTCTTTATAAATATTTTCAATTAAAAATTAAAAATTTTAAATTTTAATTAAATTTATTTAAATTTAAATTTATTAAATAAATAAATTTAAATTTATTTATTTAAATTTTAAATTTTGAATTAAAAATAATCGAATTGTTGCATAGAAATATAATAAAAAAATTTGATAACAATAGAATTCCTTCGACGCATTTTATTATTTAGGAAAATAATAAAATTCTTGAGAAGAATTTTGTTAAAATTTTTGAAAATTCTAATTAAATTCTTTTTAAAAAATTTGTTTGAATCTATTTTTTTAATAATGGAGTTTCTTTAATAATTTTAATTAAAATTTTTGAAAATAATTCAATTTTATGTACAATTTTTATCAAGTTTTTTAAAATAATTGTGTTTATTAATAACTAAAATTTAACATTTAATTATTGAATATTATTAAAATTTGAGAAAATAATTCAATTGTTTTGAAAAATTTTTATAACGAATTAAAAAAAAATTAAATTCTTTCGTGAAATTTTATTGAAAATAATCGAATTTTTGCAAAGAATTTTACTATTTATTTAAATATAATTGATTTGTTTTGAAGGATTTATTAAAAGATTAGAAAATAATTGAAATTTTTTGAAAAATATTATGAAAATTCTTTTTTAATTAAATTTTTTATTAAATTTTATTAAAATTGTATTAAAAATAATTAAATTTTTGCAAAAAATTTTTGGAAAATAAGTTTAAATAAATTTTTAGAAAATAATTGAATTCTTTTGAATTTTTTTAAAAATTGTATTAAATATAATTGAATTTTTGCAAAGAGTTTTACTATTTACACATATAATTGAATTTTTTCAAAAGATTTAATAAAATTTTAGAAAATAATTGAATTCTTTTGAAATATTTTATATCGAAATAAGAACAAAATTAAATTCAATTGTGAAAATTTTCGAAAGTAATTGAATTTTTTCGAAGATTTTATAACGAATTAAGAAAAAATTTGAATTCTTTCGGAAAATTTTTTTGAAAATAATTGAAATTGTGCAAAGATTTTACTATTTAAGAAAATAATTGAATTCTTTCGAGAAAATGTAATTAAAATTGCATTGAAAATAATATAATTCTTGGCAAAATTTTTATTGAAATTCTTTAAAATGATTGAATTGTTTTTAAAAAATTATATTTTATTTCAATATTCTTGAAAAATAGTGGAGTCTTTTTAATAATTTTTACTGAAAATTTTTGAAAGTAATTGAATTATCAATTGAATTATTAATTGAATTTATCAAGAATTGAATTATTTTTAATAATTGTAATAAAATTCTTTGCAAAAAGTCAATTTATAAATAATGAAAATCGTCGTAAAAAGAATTCAATTATTTTTATATAAATAATAAAATTCTTATCAGAATTTCACTTATATTAAATTCCATTTTTAAATGATTTCTTTCTAAAATTTCAATTATATCAATAGATAGTAAATTTTTCACAGGGATTTAGTTATTTTAAATATAATTTTCATAAAATTCTCCTCAATAATTCACTTATTCTTTAAAATTTTACAAAAAATCAATTATTTGCAGAAATAATAAATTTTTTTTGCCAGGAATTTAATTATATTAAAAAGTTTTAATAAAATTCTATTCAATAATTCAATTATTTTTAGAAATAATTAAATTTTTGATGTACTGAAAATCATTGAATACTTGTAAAGTATTTATAAAAAAATTTGACTATAATGGAAATCATTTCAAGAATTTTATCAACATTTTTTCATATAATTGAATTCTTTTGAGAAAATGTAATTAAAATTGTATTGAAAATAATTTAATTCTTGGCAAGAGTTTTATTAAATTTCTTTAAAATAATAAACTTTTTTAAAAATAATTTTTACTGAAAATTTTGAAAATAATTGAATTTTATGAAGAATTTCATTCAAGTTTTTACAATAATCGTGTTTATTATTAATTATTATTAATTAAAAATAATTGAATTTCTCTGAAGAATTTTGTTATTTACAAAAATAATTGAATTTTAACCAAGAATTTTACAATTTATAAGAATAATTGAATTGTTTCCCAGAATTTTTTATCAGAATTGTTAAAAGTAATTGAATTTTTATTAAAACGCAATTGAAAATAATTAAATTTAAATAATATTATTAAAAACAATTGTATTCTTTCGAAAAATTTTATAAAAATTGTATTGAAAATAATTGAATTTCTCCGAAACATTTTATTATTTATAAAAATATTTTAATTCTTGCGAAGAATTTTCTTATTCATAAAAATAATTGAATTGTTTCGAAGAATTTTTTAATTTTTAAAAATAATTGAATTGTTTTGAAGAATTTTATCTGAATTTTTAAAAATATTTGATTTTTTTGAAGGAATTTTATTAAAAAACATTTTTACTACAGTCGAACCTGTCAGAATGCAACTCTATTATAAAAATTTTTTTGTATTCAAAAATGTCCAACAAGAATTATTTACACTTAGTTCCAGAATATTGTAAAAATATTACAAAATTAAATTATAATACAATTTTTTAATGAT
Organism: Leptopilina heterotoma; assembly: GCF_015476425.1. Lineage (NCBI taxonomy): Eukaryota > Metazoa > Arthropoda > Insecta > Hymenoptera > Figitidae > Leptopilina > Leptopilina heterotoma. The sequence continues at coordinate 1,035,110 of NW_025111185.1, read as the reverse complement.
ATTGTTTAATGTAATAAAATTTTAAAAATGGAGTTGCATTCCGACAGGTTCGACTGTAATTCAAATTTAGAAAGTAGTAGAAATACTTTAATAGTAATAATAAAAATAATAATAAATATATATTAATAAAAATACTATTAGTAATAAAAATAATAATAATAATAATAATAATAATAATAATAATAATAATAATAATAATAAAAAGTAAATAAAAGTAAACAAAATGGGAAAAATAATAATAAAAAATATTTTTTTGTGAAATTAAAGATACGTCTGCTCTCACTGTCAAAGATTTCCAGGACTCACACGATGGTTACTACGACCTAATTCCGGTAAAGTGAAGCCGTTTATTATAACAAGAAGGGAAATTCCTAATCACAGATGGGAGCCAGTTTTTATTGGAACTAAAAATGATCCACTTTATACGGAAGATATGACGTGGGAGGGTCGTCAAGATAAAATGGCTCAGGTAATTTTAAGCTGCAATTTTAGATGAAATTACGAATAAATAGAAAGAAGAAGAAGAAAAGAAAACTTAAGCCGAAGGATAAAAACTTTTCACATAAAATATAAAAAATTATGCATATAAAAAAATATGTAAATTATTATAAATAATTAAAATGGAATAATTTTTAGAGTTTTAAAAATTTACAGTAGAATTCCACTTCTTGATTTTTTTTTAATCTTCTTCTCTCTCCCTTTCTCTATCCATTCTGAAAATAGAAAAAATTTTCTAAATATAATTATTGTTATTTAATTCAAATTTAATATTTATACGAAAAATATTAATTAAAATTATCTTATTTTTATAAATAAAATATTTTGTAGATACAAAAACAAAATGGAAAGAGAAAACTATTTAAAAAAGCAAAGAATATTTTATGGATATAAAAACGAAAAAATAGAAAGCAAAGAAAAGTAAAAAAATATTCCAAAAAATATTTTGCAGAGATAGTTTGTAGATAAAAAACGAAAAAATAAAATTAGAAAACTAAAAAGATAAAAGAAAACTAACAAAAAATAATAAAAATTATGTTGTAGATAAAAAAACTAAAAAAAAATTACAAAAAATATTTTGTAGATAAAAAAACGAAAAACTAACATAAAAAGAAAAGGAAAAAAAATTACAAAAAATAATTTCTAGACAAAAAAACTAAAAAAATAAAGTAAAAAGAAAACTAACAAAATTTATATTATTCCAAAAAATATCTTGTAGATAAAAAACAAAAAAATAAAATAGTAAGAAAACTAACAAAAAATATTTTCTAGATACAAGAAGTAAAAAATAACATAGAAAACTAAAAAAAAGTTTATAGATAAAAAAAATGAAAATTAAATAAACAAATAAACCTTACAAACAATATTTTGCGCAGAAATAAATAAAAAATGAAAGAACTAAAAAGTAAAATAGAAAGAAAAATATAAAAAAAAAATTCAAAAGGTAAACAATTATTAATATTTGGATTAATTATAAATTATAATATTCCAGATGTTTGAGATGTGCCTCATGAATTATCGTCTTATAATTCTGGACGGCGCTTTTTTGGTGCACAGACCCGGAATAAAACGCAAAACAATTTCGAATAACAATGAAATGCCATTAATTCGTGCCCAGGAGAGGAGAAATTCCAGAATTTATCAAAATGTTATAAGACGTTTAGTTAAACAATATCATTCGGATCGAAAATGCAGACAATAGTTAGTATAAATTTTAATTAATATATATATAAAGTTCCTAAAGAAATTATTATATTCTCAACAAACCGTAAGGAGAATATTTAAATTATTAAAAAATTATGAAAGTTAGAGTAGTTTTAAAAATACTTTTGAATTTGAAAATTAGAGTAATTTTAAAAATACTTTTGAATACATTTGAATTTCAAAAATTAGAGTAATTAAAAAAAAATTCGAATAAACTTGAAAATTACAGAAAAGCAAAAATAATTTTGAATAGATTTGAAAATTATAGAGTAATTTTGAAAAAAATTTCGAATAAACCTAAAAATTAGAAAAACGCAAAAATAATTTTGAATTTTGCCCGTATGTTTTTCAAATAAATAAATAAAATTATTAGAGTTATTTAGAAATAATTTCGAATAAATAATAAATAAAATTTTCTAAATAATTAATTTTAATTATTTTAAATAGTAAACATTGACTCACAAACAAAAATTAGTGCTTTCACGCTGACAATTATTAATTTTTATATAAAACATTTTAACTTCCTTTGAAAATTGAAAAGAAAGGAAAATTAAATATAGATAAGCAGTGTAGTTAATTATGACAATATTTACTAGAATAATACAATGATTTATATATTATTATTATTATTATTAGCAAATTTTCATTGTAAGAGTAATTAAATTAAATTTTTTAGAAGTAAAAAAATAGTATACATACATTATTTTATAAAGAGATAATATTTTAATAGCTTCGCATCAAGTATAATAAAACAAGTTACGATATAATTATAATTATTATCAATTGTTAAAAATGTTCAAAGGCTTTTGTAAATTTTTTTTTTTTTGCTGTAAGTATATTTATAATAGACAAATTCTTAAAAATAGGAAAAATTGCGTCAATAAATGCTGTGAAAAAATAGTAGTAATAAAATATACATGTTTATGTATAAATACTGTAATGCAAAATTTTCATAATTTTGTAGTTGCACAACAAATTGTAAAAAGCAAAAAATAAAAAATAAAAACAATTGTCTATTTTAAGCTAAAAATTACCATTTTTCGAGAGAATTTTATTATATAGTAAGGAAATATTTTGAATCATTATTTTTTAATTGTAAGAAAAATATTGATATACCAATTTTTTGTGCGGATGTAGAATAATGGAAGAAAATGTACAATGTATAATTAATTAATTATAGAAAAATATGTTTTCCTTTCGCGAAAATAAAAAAAATTGCCTTATGAAAAAAATTAATTTTTATTAATTGAATTAATCCATATTGGAAAAAAAATCCTTTGCAGATTTTTTTAATTATTTTTCATGTCCTTAAATTTACGAACGATTATATTTTTATTAGTTCCTTTAATTTGAATTTCATTACAAAAAATATTGTTATTTATAATTAAAAAATTAATTTTCATGAAGAAAAAATGTTGAATTACAAAATTTTTCAGTTTAGACTAGTAATCTTTTTAAAAGTAAAACCGAAAAAAATATTTCTTTTATTTGAACGTTTAAAACTTGAGAGAAATTACTTTTTCAAAATTTTGAAAAAATTTCTAAATTAAAAATTAATGATATAATAATTTAATTAATTAACACGTTTTTAATTAATTAATTAACAATGTAACATTTGTTTACTTTTAAAATTTATTTAATAATCTATATAATTTTGAAAAATTCTATTTAAATTAAATTATTTTATTTAATACTAAATTCGTATTTAATTTAGTTTAAGTGAAATGAAAAAAGAAGATAAATTTTCATTCTGAATTAAATTTCAAAATTATTTTGTTTATTGATTTATTTTATATTTATAAATATTGTTGTAATTATTCTTCCATTTTGTGATTCGAATGGAAAATTATTATTCAACACGAAATCTTTGTTATCCACTGGGGTTTCTTCAGTGTATAATTCGACCCTACTGTAGGTGTCACTAAGTTTCACTATTACAAATATTACATAATATAAAAAAATATTTTCAAAAATAAATATTATCTACAATTTTTTATTATACAAATAGATCAAATTTGTAGAGAAAAATTTTAATCTAAGTTCAATTAATTATTAAAAAATTTTTTTTTACATTTTTCTTATATATTTTTATTATTTCCAAATTATATATTTCTAAATTATCTTAATATCTTTATTGCTATCATAATTATACAAGCGAGTACTTTTTCAAATTAATACAATTTATTTAAAATATTTAAATTTAAACATTAAAAATAAAAATATTTCTATTAAAAAAATTATTTTACCTTTAAAAAAAATAAAAAAATCCAATAGATTAATTTTACCAAAATAATTATACAATTTTTCTGTTTTTTCATTATTAGAAGTCTAAAATTTTTTCCTTGCATATTTAATGAGACACAAGAATTGCGCGCAGTGAAAAATTGGATTCTGAAATTTGTCACAATTTTTATTTGTTCTCTTTTACCTTGAACAACTGTGTGTGTACTCTAATAATGTAGGGAACAAAAAATCTCATGAATAATAAATATTTAAAAATTTTTTCGCTTATTTTTTCTCCCTTTTTGAAGCAAATTTTACTGTCTAGTTGATGTTTTAGAAAAATTTTCTCTATTTTTTGAACAAATTTCATCTCTACTTGATATTTTAGGAAAATTTTTTTAATTTTTTTCCCCCGAACAAATTTACTGTGTAATAGATTGTTTAAGGAATTTTTTTCTTCCTTTTCTTTTCTTGGTTAACAAATTTTCTGTCTAGTTGATATTTTAAGGAAATTTTTTCAATTTTTCTTCTTTTAATAAATTTGCTGTCTTGTTGACATTTTAGGGAGATTATTTCCTTGGGGATAAGTATAATGTTAAATCATTACTTAAAAAAAATGACGTACAAAAAGATATAAAAAATATTACAGAAAATGGATAAAAAGTGATAGAAAAAATAAATTTTTAAAATGATGGAAAAAAATTAAAATGGTACAAAAAAAAATTATATCCTTGACATAAATTATTAATAAAATTTGACGATTTAACGTTTATTTCTTTTTAGTTTATTTATCTTTGATTTTTTTTCAAATATAAAATCCACTTTTCGAATTTAAAACAAATTATTCTGGTTCCTTTTTTAGAATTTAAAAAAAAAATGTTATTTCATTTCCTGACTAGAAATTTATTTTATTCATTTTGAGCGAAGAAAAGAAGAAAATAGAAAAAAGTGAAAAAATAGGAAACTGATGAAAATTTACTAGGAATCTAGGAAATGAATAAAATTACCATAATTTGAAATTAAGAAATAGTTTTTCGATTTACTCTTATTTTTTATTTTCCTACTTTTTTATTGATTTTAATTTTAATATTATTTAAATTCATTACATTCTCATTTGTATTTTTGTTATTTTAGTTTTAATTTAATTTTTTTATTGTAATTTATATTTTACTTGATTTCTTTAATTTATTTTTTAACTTTATTATTTTCTTTATTTTTTTTCTTTATTTAATTTTTTTACTTTTTTATTTTTTAATTTTTTTTTCACTCAGCACGAAAAGTGAAAACAATTTTTGCAATATTTGATGGATAAGTGAATTGATTACAGTAATTATTAATTAGGTTTCTTTTACTAATTGTATATTATGTAATTAATTCATAGTGACAAAGGCAATCTCGATTATTACATTTTAGATATACTCTTTAAATTTTGAACAAAAAAAAATGTAATAAGTGTAATTTTACATGCAATTAGACGTTAAAAGCATAAAATTTCATTGGCGATAGTAATAAGTAGTCAGGGTAGTATTAAAAATGCTTTTAACACCCGCTGCGATGCATTATTCGAAAAAGGGATCTTTCATAAAAAAAAAAAAAAATGTAAATTAAAGAACGTTAATTCAATGCATTAAAAAAAATATGAAACTTCTTTAATAAACAAAAATTAAATTAAATTCTAAACAAAGGGAAAATGAAGTCAAATTCTAAATAAATAATTAAAATTTAATTTTCTCTTTTTATTTATTTCTATATATTAAATTTCTCTAATTTAAAAAAAAAATCCTCACAGTTTTTTAAGAGTATCAAATTGGGAAAAAAGGAATCAAAAAAGTGAAGCAACTTTTTTTATTCCCTTTTTTCTCAATTTTTGATATCCTTAGAAAAACTGTGCTTTAAAAAAAATCAATGACAAATAATTCTTGTTTGATAATTAAATTAAATTTTGAACAAAAAAAATTTTTCTCCAAGTTTTAAGTATATATTTATTTTTATTTATTTATAATTCTATTTACTTTTGTATTTAATTTTCCGATTTTCTGACAAATCCTCTAAAAAAATCAATGAGAGAGACAATAATTTTTTTTGACAATTAATTTAAATTTTAAAGGAACCAAAAAAAATTTTTTTTTCTTTGTTTTAAGTATTTATTGTTATTTATTTATAATTTTATTTACTTTTTTATTTTTTGACAAATTCGTTAAAAAAATCAATGAGAGACAATAATTTTTTTTGACAATTAAATTAAATTTTAAAGGAACAAAAAAATAAATATTCTTCTGTTTTCATTTATTTAATTATTTTTATTTTCCCCCGATTTTATCAAATTTTATAAAGGTCAGTGACAGACAATAATTTTTTCTGACAATCAAATTAAATTTTAAAAAGAAATAAAAAATTTTATAAATTTCGCCTTTAGTTTTATTTATTTGATTAATTATTTTTTAGAATAAATATTTCAATTCCAATTTTACAGGAATGAACATTTTCAAAGATTTTAATGTTAAAAACTTTTAAATAACTGAATTTTTTAAGGAATTCAATAAAAATTGTAATGAAAATAATTAAAATTTTGCAAAGAACTTTATTATTTATCAAAAAAATTGAATTCATGAGAAAAAATTTTAATTTTCTTCAAAATAATTGAATTCTTTTGAAGAATTATAATAAATTTTTTAAAAATAATTGGAGATTTTTCGAGAAATTTAATTAAAATTGTAGAAGAAAATGTAAAAAAAATGGAGAAAAGAAAAAAATTAATGAAACAAAAAATTAGATAAATTTTTTCCGACTGTTTCCTGATTCACAGAAAAAATATTAAGTTCTTTTCTTTTTCGAATAATAATTTAATTTTAAAATTTTTCTAAAATTCTATTACTTTCCAAATTTTTAGTTTGAATAATTCTATTTAAAAATTAATTAAGGAAAATGAAAAAAAATTTTCAAAAATTTTTAATTTACAATTTTTCAAATACTTAACTCTTTTTTTCAGAATTACAAAATTAAATTATTTAAAACTTAAACAATTTTTGTGGAAAAAATATTTATTAAATACTAAATTTATTTTCTCACAGGAATTAAAATTTTCATTAAATTTGTTTCTTTTTTTTCAATTTCAACGAAAACTCTTTTGAAATTTAACTATTTCTATAAAAATTATAAGTGCAATTATTCCAAAATTTAATACTTTTTTAGAGTCTTTGAATAAAATAATCGTAAACTTATATAAATTTTTAAAAGAATAATTAATTAATTTTTTTTTAGAATAAATATTTCAATTCCAATTTTACAGGAATGAACATTTTCAAAGATTTTAATGTAAAAACTTTTCAATGACTAATTTTTTTGAGGAATTCAATGAAAATTTTAATAAAAATAATTGAAATCTTGCAAAGAACTTTTTTATTTATCCAAATAATTGAATTCAAGAGAACAAATTTTAATTTTCTTGAAAATAATTGAATTCTTTCGAAGAATTTTAATATAATTTTTTAAAATAATTTAATTTTTCTAGGAATTCAATTAAAATTGTATAAGAAAATAAAAAAAATTTTGAAAAAAGAAAAAAATGAATGAAACAAAAAATTAAATAAATTTTTCCCGACTTTTTCCTGATTTCCACAAAAAATATTAAGTTTTTTTCTTATCCTGATAATAATTTAAATTCAAAATTTTTCTAAAATTCAATTATTTTCGAAATTTTTAGTTTGAATAATTCTATTTAAAAATTAATTGAGGAAAGTAAAAAAAAACAATTCTTTAAAAAAGAGTTCAACTATTTAAAAAAATTTTAAATTACAATTTTTCAAATACTTAATTTTTTCAGAATTTTAAAAGTAAATTATTCAAAACTTATTCAATTTTTGTGAAACAATTATTTAAATACTAAATTTATTTTCTCACAGGAATTAAAATTTTATTCAGTTTTTTTTCAATTTCAATACAAAAACCTTTTGAAATTTAACTATTTCTATAAAAATTATATGTGCAATTTTTCCAAAATTCATGATATTTTTTTAAAGTCTTTGAATAAAATTATTGTAAACTTAAATAAATTTTTAGAAAAATAATTAATTAATTATTTTTTAGAATAAATATTTCATTTCCAATTTTACAGGAATTAACATTTTTAAAGATTTTAATGTAAAAACTTTTAAATAACTGAATTTTTTGAGGAATTCAATAATAATTGTATAATGAAAATAATTGAAATCCTGCAAAGAACTTTTTTATTTATCAAAAAAATTGAATTCAAGAGAACAAATTTTAATTTTCTTGAAAATAATTTGAATTCCTTTAAAGAATTTTATGATAATTTTTTTTAAATTGAATTCCTTTGAAGAGTTTTAAATTTTAATATAATTTGTTAAAATTGAATTCCTTCGAAGAATTTTGATATAATTTTTTAAAATAATTGAATTCCTTCGAAGAATTTTAATATAATTTTTTTTAAATAATTGGATTTTTCGAGGAATTCAATTAAAATTGTATAAAAAAATAAAAATAAAAAAATTGAAGAAATAACAAAATTAATGAAAGAAAAAATTAATTAAATTTCTCCTAGTTTTATTGATTTAATATTCTCATAATTTTAATAAATTCTGAAAAAGGTCAGTGACAGACAATAATTTTTTCTGACAATTAAATTAAAAATTAAAGAAACAAAAAATAAAAATTATTATTATTCAATTAATTATTAATTATTATTAATTATTATTTAAATATTATTAATTATTATTTAATTATTATTATTCTTCCTAGTTTTATTTATTTATATTTATTTTATAATTCCCTTCGATGTTAATGAGACTAAAGGTCAATGACAGACAATAATTTTTTCTCTCGATGTTTCTTTCCTGAAAAAATCCGTTTTTGATAAATTTTTTTTTGACAAAATTGAAGAGAAAAAATGGAAAAGTGAATTTTTTTTTTTTTTGCACTGTGTGTCACAAAGCTTGCTTGAAATGCAAATAAGAATTTATGATACTTGCAAATATGAACAAACAATAGGAGGCAACCGACAGGAGATATTCGCTTTAATCTGCTGCTGGCTTTCGGGGTTCTGAGCTTGCGCGGAGCTTTTGAAAGGCGCGTTCTAGACTCGTCTTGTCCGGATCGAGACGAATTTACTCGTCCCTAAACTGCCGAGAGGGACAGAACGCGCACAAAAGGGGGGGCTAAGTGTTTTTGGGAACCGCAAGTTATAACGACACAAAAAGCAAAATACAATAACAATAATAAAGAAACGAGAACGTTTCCGAGAAATAATAAAATAAAAAATACGAAAATACGAAAATAATTCCCAATTTCTTCAAAAGTCCCTTTCACGTGTTCCTTTGACAGAGAGAGAGAGATTTATTTCCCCAATAAGAAGAAAAACAAGGGGAAAAAAGAAATTTCCTTCTTTGATATTGAATTTTTTCGATTCGACGGGAGAAAAAAAATACCGGTATTCGTGGAAAATGTAATTTTCAATTGTAAAAAGGGCGTTCGTTCTACGCAGTGGTGATTTTTTGAGCTCATGGCTTGAAAGAAAGAAGATAACGCAAGAAGGTTGTTTTTTTAAGTGCCAAGTTTATCGCTAACAGCCAGGTGAGGATTTTTATTTAAAAATGAATGAGAAAAAAAAGGGAAAAAATATATATTTTTTTCGGAGTTGAGTTATTATTTATGGAGAAAACACGATTTTTGGTTCGTATATAAAAGAAAATTGCAACATTTATTTACATTGCTGCTAATTTTGGAGTAATCGACTTGAACTGTTTGAAATATCTGCACTGGAATAAGGAAATTTATATTTGATTCATGGAAATCATTATACTTGTCTATTTTGTTTTACAATAAATATTTATTTGATTCAGGTATAAACGTTTATTAAATAAATTAAATAATCAAAATAAATAAAACATTTGTTAAGAAATAAATATTTATTTATGTCAAATAAGTATTGCTTGCAGCAAGAGAAAATATTTTTTTTTGTATTTCAAAATTTTTTGTTTCTATCAAATAAATATTTTTTTTTGTGTCAAAATTTTTATTTCTATCAAATAAATATTTATTTTTTTAGAGTAAATTTTATTTCCTACAACAAAATATTTATTTGTATCAAATAAATTTTATTTCCAACAAAAAAAATATTTTTTTGTATCAAATAATTTTTTTTTTTTGATAACAAACAAAAATTTTTATTTGTATCAAGTAATTTTTGTTTTTATAAAATAAATTTTTAGTTAAGTCAATGGTATTTTACTATTTTTGCTTCAAATACTGAAATTATTGGTTCTAATAATCTAATACCTTTGATTTAAAAAAACCTTCTTTGATTTAAATAAAAATTGTTTAAATCAAGTAAATTTTTATTTGTATCAAATAATTTTTATTTATAACAAAAAAATATTTATTTGCAAAATGTAATCTATGAAATAATTTTTACTGAAAATATTGATTCGAATACAATTTCTTAGATTTAAATAAAAATTATTTGTTTCAAGTAATTACTGAGTTAATTGAAATAAACGATTATTTGTCAAATGTCAAATGAATATTTTTTTGTATCAATTAGTTTTCAATTGAATAGTTTTTGTTTAAGTCAATTAAATGGTATTTACTTCAAGTACGGAATTTCTTGTTCAACTAGAATTTATTTAATTTAGATAAAAATTATTTCATCCAAGTAAATATTTATTTGAGTCAAGGAAATATTTATCTGATTCAAGTAAATGTTGATTTGACTCAAGTAAAAATTGATTTGACTCAAGTAAATATTTATCTGACTCAAGTAAATGTTGATTTGATTCAAGTGAAAATTGATTTGACTCATGAAAATATTTTTTTGATTCAAGTAAATATTTTACTCAAGTAAATATATGACTCAAGTAAATATTCATTTGATTCAAATAAATATTTATTTGATTCAGCAGAATATTTATTTGGTAATAAACAACTAATTATTTAAATCAAATAATTCTTTTTTCAGTGTAAATTTTGCATTAGTAATGTAAATTTTTATAAATATTAAATCGTGAATCATTTTTTACAATCATTTTTAAAAATAATTTTCAACTATACAAACTTTTTTATTCTCTTTATACTTTTAATTGACTTGAACAATTTCAAATTTGAAATTCGATTTTTAATGAAACATGTAATTTAAAAAAAGAATATTTTTCCAGTACAAAAGTTTTCATTTCAATATATTGACAATTATTGATTTTGAAACTGCAATTTTTTTATTGACAAAATAAGAATAAAGAGTTAAAAATAAAATATAATTTCAGTAGGTATAAGTAAATAAAAAATAATAAATTTGAAAATAAAAAAATATTGCAGCAAGTAAATAAAAAAAATATTTAATTTTAATAAATAAATAACTATTTAATTCAAATAATATAATGAATATTTAATAAAAATAAAAAAAATTCTCAAAAAGTAAAACAAATTATCTCTATAAAAATCAGAAATATTTATTTCGAAAGTGCAATTTGTTAAAAAAAAAAAAAATAAAAATACAGAAATAAAAATAAAAATAAAAATATATGGACATTCTTCGTAATGAAAAGTGAAGTCTTTGTATTGATATCTCAACTCTGAAGCAAAAACTATTATTTATTTGTCTGTTATAAATGGAATGGAGTGAATGTTTCAAGTGTTTATGATTTTTTTCGACAAAAAGAAAAAAAAAGAAGAAGAAAAATTTTCTTCCTATCGTTTCTTTAAATATAATATGGAAAAATTAAAAAAGGGAAAATTACCAGTAATTTTAAATTTAGAAAAGACGCCTTTTAAAAAAATTTAGATTTTTTTTTAAATTTAAAGATTTTTTTTTAATTTAAAGAATTTTTTTTTTATAAAATTATTTATAGAGATTTGAGAAGAGGATTTTCTAAGATTAATGATTCGAGTTAGGAATTTATAAACTTTGTAAGTCTAATGAAAGTAAACAAAACAGAGGAATGACAGCCATGAATAATTCTTGAATCAGTTTCCGCATCGTTTCACAAACGTTTTCGGTCAATTCCATTTAACACAATTCACGTCAATTGTAATTTAATATTTTAGTTACTTAATTATTTTATTACTTAATTACTGCATTATTTGTATGTTTAGAAAAATATTTATAATTTGAATTTATTATTATATTTTACCACAAATATTAATAGTATAATAATATATATATGATTAATAATATAAATAACTAATAATAATATTATAAATAAAAGACGTTTAAATTCCTTTTTTTGTCCATTAGGCCAAACAAAGGAATTTAAACGTCTTTTAATTATATTATTTATTAATTAATTATTATTTTTTTTTAATAAAAAAAAATAAAATAATTATGAACTTATTATAAATAATTATAAATTATGAATTTATATAGTTGATTGATATATTTTATACTGGATTTAATTAAGGAAAATTAATTATTGTTTATTTATTAGAAGTGAAAAACTTTCGATATTAGAGCTAAAGTGATTTAGAAACTATTCATTAAACAGCAAGGAGAGATAATTGAATATCATAACAAGCTTCAGTTTCAAGTTTCCGAAAAGTTATAATGTATTGTGAAAGCTTGTTAAATAATTAAATGATAACATTCCAAGTAAATTACAATTAATCAAAAAAAGAAAAAAGTTTTGCTTTTAAATTATCTTCTCCTGTCATCATTGAATTATTCTCCTTTCTTTCTAATAAGGAAAAGTACGTCACAGACTGTGTTGATCTTGTTATAATTTAAACAATTGTCTAATAAGGGGAAAAATATGTTCTAATATTTTCAAGAAAATAATTTTTAATTAAAAAAGAAATTTTTATTTTTTAATTTTAATTTCTAGGTGCTTCTTTTTTGAAAAGGATTTTTAAATTATTTTTAATTTGTGATTGTGAATTTTTAATTATCGTGAGGATAATATTGTTTATTTTCGATATTGTGCATTTCAAATATTGGGTGAAATTTTTAACTTTTCATTTTAATTATCGATGAAAAATTCTAATTATTGTGAATTTTAATTTTAATTGCAAAAATGAAAAAAATTGAAAAAAAAAATTGTAAAAAAAATGTATAAAATTTTAACTTTTAATTTTCATTGACAAAGGACAATTCCTATTGCAAATTTTAATTTTAATTGTAAAATTGTAAAAAAATTATAAAAAATTGAAAATCGTACAATTAAAAACTATAAATATTAAGTTTTAATTTTAATTGTCACTGGAAAATTTCAATTGTAAATTTTAAATATAATTGTAAAATTTGAAAAAAATTGTAAATAATTGTAAAAAGTTGTCAAAATTGTAAAATAGGTATAAAATTTTAACTTTCAATTTTCATTGTCAAATGGCAATTCTGAAAAATGAAAAAAATTGTAAAAAATTGTAAAAATTGTGAAAATTGTAAAACAAGTATAAAATTTTAACATTCAATTTTCATTGTCAAAAAAGAATTCCTATTGTAAATTTTAATTGCAAATTTTTATTTTAGTTTTAAAATTGTAAAAAAAAATTATAAAAAATTAAAAATCGTACAATTAAAAACTATAAATTTTAATTTTTATTTTTAATTGTCACTGGAAAATTCCAATTGTAAATTTTAAATTTTATTGTAAAATTGTAAAAAAATGGAAAATTGTAAAAAATTGTAAAATTGTAAAATAAGTATAAAATTTTAATTTTAAATTTTCATTGTCAAATGGCGATTCCGATTGTAAATTTTATTAACAAGTTTTAATTTTAGTTGTAAAACTGTAAAAAAAAGTGTAAAAGATTTAAATTCGTGAAATTAAATCTAAAAATTTTTACTTTTAATTTTAATTGTCAATAAAAAATTCTAATTGTAAATTTTAATTTCATTTTTATATTTGTAGAATTGTAAAAATAATGTAAAAAAACATAATTGAGAAATTATAAACAAGGAATTTTAACATTTACTTTTATTGTAGAATTAAATTGATAATTGTAAAATTTTATTGAATTCCAATTGTAAATATTTTAATTTTAATTTTATAGTTGTACAATTGTAAAAAATTGGCAAAATTGTAAAATAAGTATGAAATTTTAACTTTCAATTTTCATTGTCAAAGGACCATTACGATTGTAAATTTTATTTTCAAATTTTAATTTTAGTTGTAAAACTAAAAAAAATTGTAATAAATTTAAAATCGTAAAATTAAAACTAAAAATTTTAACTTTTAATTTTAATTGTCAATGAAAAATTCCAATTGTAAATTTTAATTTCAATTCTATATAATTGTAGAATTGTAAAAAAATGTAAAAAAAAGTTAATTGGGAAATTATAAAGCAGGAATTTTAACTTTTACTTTTATTGTCAAATTGAATTGAAATTTGTAAAATTTTTTTGAATTCCAATTGTAAATATTTTAATTTTAATTTTATTTGTAAAATTGCAAAAAATTGTAAAAAAATTATAATTGTAAAATTTTTACCAAAGAATTTTAACTTTTAATTATAATTGCCAATGAAAATCTCCAATTGTAAATTTTAATTTTAATTGTAAAAAATTTTAATTTTAATTTTAATATTTGAGAAATCGTAAGAAAATTTAAATTCTAAACTTTGAAATTAATTTTTTTTTATTAAAAATTAAACAATTTTTTTAATTCTAAATTAATTTTTATTTAAAATTAAATTTAAAAAATTACTTCGATAAGAAATTAATTTTCCTGATAATTATTTTCTTCAAGAATTTCAATTTCTTTGCGCATTAAAATAAAATTATTTCTCATTTTTATATTACAACTTTTCCATATGAAAATAAAGAATTAATTTTCGTTTATTATGCAAATATCCTGTTTTGTTGAGAAAAACTTTTCATTAAACGAGTAAACTTGTGTGTTTTAATGGACAGGAAAATGCGATTTGTCTCGTTGTAAAAAAGAAATATGATAAAGTTGTTTTTCAAAAAAAAAAAAAAAAAAAAAAAAAAAAAAAAAAAAAAAAAAAAAAAAAAAAAAAAAAAAAAAACTTTTCAGTCAAAACTAAAATTGACTTTAATTAAAATTAATATATCTTATTTCAAAAGAAAAAGTTTACTTCACCTCGAGATAACCAAAATAAATATAATAAAAAAAAAAAAATATGTGTGAAAAGTTTTTTATCACCAGTGACTTTGCAATAAATTTTCCCTCCGTCTTAAACAATTTAAAAGTTCAATATCAAAGAGAGTTAAAATATGGAAAATTTCACCGCGCGAGAAATATATAATTCGTTTTAAACAACTCGAAAACTACTTTTGTCTTACTTTCTGTAATTTAAATTTAAAGTCATTCTTTGCGGAGAGAGAGAGAGAGAGAGAGAGAGAGAGAGAGAGTAATTTGAGGTCGAGTTTTGTTACAATACAAAAATCTCAAAAACTGTAATTCTTTTTTTAAGAGTCCTACACATTTTTAGTCATTATACACTCATTTTGATTCTCAATTGGAACAAGTGTTCTTCCTTAAAATTTCTTTTTCTTTTTTTTTTCAAATTGAGTGCATTTTAAAATTCCATTCGAGTCAGTTTCACAAATATACAACATACAGAAGTGTAATAGTCATAAAAATGAAACTTTATTTACACACATATACATTATGAATTTTTCAACATTTTTATGTTCCAGTATTTTTAATTTTTAGGTCAAACTGCATTTTATATCAAAAAGGAAGAGAGAAATAAAAATGTGACAATTTTTGTATGAATAATAATTTGTGCTACTCAAAATATTTAGTATAAAATATTTTACTGGTATGAAAAAAAATATATCTCAACGACTTGATCAAGTATTTTTCAAGTATAATATCTCCTGTGCTCTTACATATATATTTTTTTTTCGCTAGAAAAATATAATAAAGCGAAGCTTTTGCCAACGTTAAGCAACCTTCTTCTTTTCCTAAGAACACTCAACTTTTAACCAGACCTGAGTGTTACCTCTTTATGACATTAGAAACAAGTGGCTAATTAAATTTTCCCGATGTTAAATAAAATATTTTCCTGGTAAATACAAAAAGGTGAAAAAGAAATTATTAATTTCCTTCTTTAATGCAATAATTATTAGAATATTAATTCATTAATAAAATTAATAATTCGGTTTACTGATTAATTAATTTGTTGGTTAATTAATTAATAAATTAATTAATTAATAAATAAATTAATAAATAAATTAATAAATAAATTAATAAATAAATAAATTAATTAATTTTTTAATTAGACAGTTAACAATAATAATCAAGTTCTGAGACGAAAGGCCATAAACTTAATATTGAAAAGAACGAAATATATTTCATTCTTTCTCAGATTAAAATTTTATTGCAATAATACTGCACCAAGGAATTTAAGAAAATAAATTATAAAGATTATGAATGTTTTTCAATTTTTTTGTAATTTTTGATTACAAAAAATTTATTTTTTTTATTTTAAACATTATTAGTTAACTATAATTAAATATTTTCTTTACTAAATAATTTTTTTAGAAAACACACCCATTTTATACTAGAATACTATAATTATTATTATTATTAAACTACTAATTTTATAATAAAAAACTAATTTTAATAAAAAATACTATTTTTATAGTTAAAAACTAATGTATCTTATGAAATTACTAATTTTTTTTTTTAGAAAACTACAAATTTTACAGTATATGGGTGATTCTTCTGAAAGTGACATTTTTGATGTCTCGATTAATTTTATAAAATCTACTCACTAATAATTGTTAATTATTTTCATAATAAAAATTTAGCACTTACTTTTCAATAAAAAAAAGAAATTAAACAATTTTATTCTACTGAATTTATACAAGAGCTAAAATAATTTCATCTCCGAAGCCTTTTTAGCATGTCTCTAATAGGACTTCTATAAGAAAACTAAATTTCTATGCTTTTTTCCAACTGTTAGAAATTTTTTTGAAAATATTGTCAGAAAGTACAATGTTTTTCTGTCATAACGTATTTTTTTTTAAATTTTAAGACCTCTGTTTTATATATGATAAAAATGTTAAAACTTTGTCTTCGGTTTTAGGTTAAAATTACCTCACGATGATTAATGATATTTTTGTACATTAAAAATATTCTTAACAAAATTTTAATGCATAATATAATAAAGTTGAGAATCTGATGTTTAATTTGCCCATATATTATTTGTGAAAAGGAGAGGAATTATTCCTTCTATAAATAGTCAAATTTTACTTATTGTCCCGAGCAAAAATTCAATTTCATCTCCGAAGCCTTGCTTTTTATTAAATAATTGAATATACGAATAACTTTGACGAAATGTTTTTTACTATAATATAAAATTGCGTTGTGAAATTTGTATATTTTACTAAAAAAATATATTTTAATTCCGCCCTAATGTGAATAAATGTGAAAAAAAATTATTTTTCATCTCCGAAGCTTTCATCTCCGAAGCCTTTTCCTTGAAATGGGCAAGTTTTTCTTTTGTTTTTAGTATTTTCCTGCATTAACTTGAAAATATTAACCTAAATAACCATCAAATTAATATATATATTTATTATTAAAATATGCAGATTATTATTTTTTAAACAGTGTAATTTTATTATGAATTAAGTGGATGATATTAGTGTATATATTTAATAAAAAAAATTTAACGCGAAACAAATATAACCAATCAATTGATGCAACGCAAAGACAATCTTTTAAAAGAAGAAAAACTTTAATATTTTGAACAATTAATTTTGCGCAACTTGAATTCTTACTCCTGAGTACGAAATAAAGTAAGTTCAATAGAAAAAACCATATTATTTAAAAAAAAAATAAGTTGAAAAATCGAACTTCAAAAGTAGCACTTTCAGAAGAATCACCCATATAATAACAATTTTTTTTATAGTAGAAAACAAATTTATCTTAGGGAATTACTAATTTTTATTAGAATACAGCAAATTTTGCATTAAAAACTACTCATTTTTATAGTAGAAAATTAATTTTTTTATAGTAGAAAACTACAAATTGAAGAACAACAAATTTTGCTCAAAAAATTACTAATTATTAAATAAAAATATAAATTCTTTAAATTAAACTTTTTTCTATAAGAAAACTACTTATTTCATAGTAGAAAACTAATTTATTATACACGGAAAAAAAAAGTACGTGAATCCTTCCTTGAAAGTGCTTGACTTTTGGATAGGACACAAAATACAAGGCTGTATCATATACTTTTTATTAGAAAATATAGAAAAGTCCTAGAGTTATTCTAGTACTAGTATGGGCAACAGTGTTTTTTAAATTTTAACGAAAAGTCATTTGTTCAGTTTTATAAAGTACGTGAAAGATTAGTTGACTGCGCTTGAAAATTCTGTAGAGCATGCGCAGTGTGCGTTGCGCGTTTCTACCCAAGGTAAATGCCAGCTGATCGTCTGTTTCCGTTTGTGTTAATTTCAGATGTGAATATACTATTATTTTATGAAAAACAAATAGTGTTAATATATATTTGTCTTCAAGAATTGACTTTCAAAAAAATATTTTTTGTTTTGTGTTTCTCACAAAACAGAATGTTATGTAAGTCTCAGTTTTCAGTGAAATAGCATGTCTCAGAAGTCGTGAAAAATTTCACCATGTGGTATATAAGAACAATTCGATACGTACTTTTAAGTGTTAAGTGTGTGTTTATATTTAAGTTATACGCGAATATATGTGTGTGTTATAGGTTAGTTCATAAGTGTTGACGAACGTCGAAAAGTGATACAATAATTGTTCTTTGTTTGTGTGATTAATTATCCAAATATGTGAATGAATGAGTCAATTTCAGAAAAACTGTGAACAAGTGGAAATTATTTTTTTTATTTTACAATTTTTTTGAAAGTCAATGAAATTCTCAAGCAAGGTACTAGAAATTTTCATTGACTGCTTTTGAAACTCTCATGCAAAAGTACAAGACTGTTTTCAGTATTTTGTGTCATATCCAAAAGTCAAGTACCGAGTCAATGAAAATTTCACGTACTTTTTTTTTCCGTGTAGAAAATTACTAATTTTTATTACAAAAGTAAAAATTTTGTAGTAGATAATAAACTACTCATTTTTAGTACAAAATTAATATTTTTATAGTAGAAAATTAATTTTTCATTTAAAACTACAAATTTTGTTCTCAAAAAACCTAATTTTCTTGTAAAAAATAAAAGTTTTTTACATTAATCTTTTTCTCAAAAATCTACTAATTTTATAGTAGAAAACAAATTTTTTGAAAAAACCTCTTATAATTTAATAAAAAAAACTAATATTTAATAAAAGACTAATAATTTTGTTATAAGAAAACTACTAGTTTTATAGTAGAAAACAAATTTTTTGAAATAACCTTTTATTTTTTAGTAAAAAATCTATTATTTAATAAAAAAAATTAATAATTTTGTTATTAGAAAACTAATTTATTTTAGAAGCTTATCAAATTTTTTTATAAAAAATAAAAATTATTTAAATTGAATTTTTTTCTTAGAAATTTGCTAATTTTATAGTAATAAACAAATTTTTTGAAAAAACCTTTTTTTTTATTTTTTTGTAAAAAAACTAATATTTAATAAAAAACTAATAATTTTGTTATTAAAAAACTACTAGTTTCATAGTAGAAAAACTAATTTATTTTAGAAACTTACCAAATTTTTTTCTAGAAAATAAAAATTATTTGAACTGAATTTTTTTTTTAGAAATCAGCTAATTTTTTTAGTAGAAAACAAATTTTTTGAAAAAATAAAAATTAATATTTAATAAAAAACTAATTATTTTTTACGGTATGGAAAAAACAATTATTTTTAAAATAGAAAACTAATTGTTATGAAAAAACAACAATTTTATAGTATATAGAAAATTTCTAATTTCAAAGTAAAAAACTAACTTCTAGTACAAAACTAATCAATTTAGAAAGCTACTAATTTTTTGTAGAAAGTCAACAAAATTTTTTTTTGAAAAAATTAGATTATAGTTAAAATTTCATTATTTCACAGTCAAAATTATTAGTATTTACCTTAAAATTAGTAAAATCCTTACTATTTAGTTAATAAATGAATCGGTACTTTTTATTCTCGAAATCTGAATTAGTTTTATTCAAGTTTAATTGAATAAAAAAAAAAACTTTTCTCTACTGAAAAATTGGTATTTTTCTTAAAAAAAAGTATTTTTCTGCTAAAAAATAAGTATTTCATTTAAGTTTTTTTAGTATTCTACTAAAAATTAGTGAAAGTTATGACTAATTTTTAGTAATTTTCTAACTTCTACCTTTTTTTTTACTAATTGCTATAGTAGAAAAATACGAATTTAATAGTAAGTCGTATTTTTTACTATTTAAAATTAGTAATCCAACTTACTACATGAATTACTAGTTTTCTTCTAGAAATTAGTAAAAAAAACAACTAAAAAATGAGTCAAAACTGTTACTAACTCAATTATAGTAGAAATGTACTAATTCAGATTTAAAAAATACTATTTAAATTGTTAACGAATTCCTACTAATTAATTAGTAAAAAAACTAATAATTCAGATGCAGAGAGTAATTAGTGGAAAACTACTTATTTAGATTTAGAGTTTTACTAAAAATTGTTTGATTTTAGTGAAAATCTACTAATTTCAGTTTTAGAGAATACGAAAGTGTTTCTTTTTTTTAAAATAATTTTTTAAAAAAGATGTTATGACAACTAGATAATGCGATTTCTGATGCAGGGGAATTGGCGAATTATAATGTTAATTAGGTTTTGATTTGCAATTGCAAAGGTCAATCGCATGACCTATTTATGACGTGCAAACATGTCGACAGAGAGATACATCTTCCGGTGCCAGTTTTCACAGTGCTAATTGAATTGATTAGAAGCTAGAAACACTTTATGGATTTTCACATCGAATCAAAGTCCTGTTTACAGAAAATACCTTCAATCTGATATCTCTGAGAAATTACACACAAACATCGAGAAAAAGAGAGAGATAGAGAGAAACATTTACACGAGCAAAAAAAAATTGAAAATAAAAAAATAACATTTCTCTAAAAGTTCTCTTTTAACTTTTAATTTCGTGTCTTTTGAAAATAAAAAAACATTCAAATGAAACATTACGTAAATAATTTTTCTACATTATAATTTTTCAATAAAATAAATTTTTCAAAAATAATAATTAAAGAAAAATATTTTCTAAAGGAAAATTATAAACAATTTTTCCATATAATAATTTTTTTACAAGAAAAATAAAATAATGAAAGAAAAACAGATTTTCTGTATTATAATTTTTTTCTAATATTGGAAAAAATAGTTAATTTTTGCTAAATTAAAATTTAGCAAAAATTAAAAAAATGCTCTGAAGAGCATTTTTTTCAAGAGAAAAAAAATCTTTCTAACTCTATATTTCATTTGAATGAAAATCAATTCAGAATGTGTATAGGTAATATTTTTGATTGTACCTCTCAATTTTCATTAAAGGTTGATTTTCAATTCAGTTGAAAGGTACGCCTTTGATAGATCATTTCAGATTAAAAAAGCACAAAGAATTAATAATCACAAATCACCGTGTAAGCGAAACTTTTTCATTATTAATTATATATTTGGGGAAAAAAAACTCTCGGCTTTTACATTTGAATAAAGTTTATAATGAAGTATTTTACAACAAAATAATTTGATCGGCAATACAAACAAAAGATATGATATTTGATTAATAATTTAATTAAATTTATCCAAATTAATTAAAATTATTATAAGTAAAAAATTTAATGATTTTAATAAATTTTAATATAAAATTATTAATAATACTTTCAATTTAATGATAATAATGATAATTTAATGATTTAATAATTAAGTAATTAAAAAAAAGAATTCGAATTATTTAATTAATTTAATAATTATGAAATTACATCTGGTATAAATTAGGTTAATTGGTGAAATGAATTTATCACTCGATGATATTTTATAATGAAGAGCACGTGAGGAACTTATCAATTACTCCCAGTTAATAAAAAAAAAAAAGTTTATTTTTATATTAAAAACAAATTTATTTAAATCTGAGTGATTGGTAAATTTTTCCGTTTCACTAAATTTAATTAACATTTCATTTATTTTCGATAGCAGTTTATTTGGGTTAAAAATATAAATTTTTTCAAATCTGTAAATTTTCCCTTTTTACTAAATTTTATTAACATATTTTTATTAATTTATTTTAATATAATAATTACTATTATATGTATTATATTTCCAACTTTTTCAACTCAATTATTAAATTAAATTTAGAGACTAGAAAGTAATAAATATTATTTACAATAAAGTATAAAAAATCAGAAATAAATAAAGTGAAAAGAAAAATAAATAAAATAAATAATTTCAAACATAAATTATTCTTATCCTAAATGCTTATTAGAAAATGAAAAAAAATTAATTAAAAATAAAGAAAGAAAAATTTAATAATTTGTGATTGTGAATTTTTAATTATCGTGAGGATAATTTTGTTTATTTCCGATATTGTGCATTTCAAACATTGGGTGAAATTTTTAACTTTTCGTTTTAATTATATAGATGAAAAATTCTAATTATTGGGAATTTTAATTTTAATTGCAAAAATGAAAAAAATTGAAAAAAAATTGTAAAAATTGTATAAAATTTTAACATTTAATTTTCATTGCCAAAGGACAATTCCTATTGTAAATTTTAATTTTAGTTGTAAGATTGTAAAAAATTGTAAATAATTGTAAATAATTGTAAAAAGTTGTCAAAATTGTAAAATGTGTATTAAATTTCAACTTTCAATTTTCATTGTCAAGTGGCAATTCCAAAAAATGAAAAAATTGAATAAAATTTTAACATTTAATTTTCATTGCCAAAGAACAATTCATATTGTAAATTTTAATTTTAGTTTGTAAAATTGTAAAAAATTAAAAATCGTCTAATTAAAAACTATAAATTTTCAGTTTTAATTTTAATTGTCACTGGAAAATACCAATTACCAATTGTAAATTTTAAATTTAATTGTAAAATTGTAAACAATTGTAAAAAATTGTCAAAATTGTAAAATAAGTACAACATTTTAATTTTCAATTTTCATTGCCAAATGGCAATTTCGATTGTAAATTTTATTATCAAGTTTTAATTTTAATTGTAAAATTGTAAAAAAAAAAAAAATGGTAAAAAATTAGAAATTTTGCTTTATATATATTAATTTAACTTTTAATTTTCATTTGTCAAATGGCAATTCAAAAAAATGAAAAAAATTGTAAAAAATTGGAAAAATTGTAAAACAAGTATAAATTTTTAACATTTAATTTTCATTATCAAAGGATAATAAAATTCCTATTGTAAATTTTAATTGCAAATTTAAATTTTAGTTGTCAAATTGTAAAAAAATTAAAAATCGTACAATTAAAAACTATAAATTTTAAGTTTTAATTTTAATTGTCACTGAAAAATTCCAATTGTAAATTTTAAATTGAATTTTAAAATTGTAAAAAATTGTCAAAATTGGAAAATAAGTATAAATTTTTAACTTTCAATTTTCATTGTCAAATGGCAATTCCGATTTTAAATTTTATTATCAAATTGTAGTTGTAAAACTGTGAAAAAATTGTAAAAAATTTAAAATCGTAAAATTTGTACTAAAAATTTTAACTTTTAATTATTAATTTTAATTGTCAATGGAAAATTCCAATTGTTAAGTTCATATGTTAAATAAATAAATTGTAAAACTTTAATTTTAATTGTAAAATTGTAAAAAAAATTGTAGAAAATTGTTTAAAAAAAGTCTAAATTGTAAAAATTCTAACTGTAAAATTTTAACTTTATATTTTAATTGTCAATGAAAAATTCCAATTGTAAATTTTAATTTCAATTTTATATTTGTAGAATTGTAAAAAATTATAAAAAAAGTTAATTGGAAAATTATGGACGAGAAATTTTAACTTTTACTCTTATTGTAAAATTCAATTGAAAATTCTAAAATTTTATTAAATTCCAATTATAAATATTTTAATTTCAATTTTATTTGTAAATTTGCGAAAAATTGTATAATTGTAAATATAAATTACTATTTCAAATTCTTTAAAAGAGTAAAAAAAAATAATATAAAATAAGATGAAAATAAAAACAAATGACTTCAATTTCGACAATAAATTAAAATCCCCAAAAAAAGTGATTAAAAATAAAAAGAATGGATATTTAATTACAAAACTGTTATCAAAAAAATAGTGTCCGATAGCGATGAAGCTCTTGTTGTACAAGACCCTGGATACCGGGTTAATGAAGGTAATCACTTTGACGAGATGCTACATTTTCAGTAAAATGACCTACAATGATGGGAAACTGTGTTTTGTGATTCAAGAGATGAATTATAAAGGATTGGATGTGAAGCAACAGTTTTCTGTCTCTCTTTCTCTCTCTCTCTCTCTCTCTCTCTCTCTCTTGAAACTGCCCTACTTAACCACCAGACACCTTTTACTGTCAAATACAATTTTTTTTCTCATCATCTTCACAATTTTTCTATTATATCCCCCATATTTTAACATAAATATCTCATCCCTCATTTTGAATGGTCTTTCTTCCCTGATGGCTCTCTCAATTCGCATTACAATTATCTTTTATTGTTAGATATGACCTTGAAAAGATATATATATTGCTTGCACATTGAGAAAAAAAAAGTTCTTTGAAAACTTTTTCAAAAATTTACATCTCACTTTCTAATGTTGAATAAAAAAAAAAAATTTCTTACTTTGTTCATTTAGAAAAAAAATATTCTTTTCTCTCTTTGTTTTAATTATTAATTGTAATAATTTTATTGAATATTTTTAACTATTTTTAATTGTTATTAATTTTTCTGATTCATTTTGTTGCGTAAAATTTGTTTTTGAGTAGAATTATTTAGAAATTGAAATTGGATAATAATAATAATAGTGGGTGCTTGAACTATTTGCTGATAGTGGGAAAATAGTATATTTATTGTATATGTATTTTTTGACGTGGACGTTAAATTTTTTTAACTCTCGTGATTGATGTTTGTAGCTGACATTTTTGATTGTTATTTTAATGTCGTGAGAAAAATTTACATTTTAAAATCGGAGAATTTCTGTAATTGACAAAGTAAATTATTTGAATAAACTGACGAGATGTGCAAATTTCTACTTAACTTATATATTTTTAATTTTTATTATATTTATTTTTATATTATTTAATATTTTTTATTATCTCCGACTTAATTGTTCAATATTTTTTCTTATTTTTTATTTACTATTTATTAATTTCTGTTTTCCTATTTTTTGTTTAATATTTATTACATTTTCCTTTTTCTAATTATTTTTATTTGATACTTTATTTACATTTTTTATATTTATGTTTATATTATTTATACTATATTTCATATATTTATATTTATAGTTTATTATTCTTGAAATTATTTGTCTAACAATTAAAATTAATATTTTTATCGTACAAAACTAAGTTTTCTTTAATAACTACAAATTTTGTTTAGAAAATTACCAATTTTTTTAAAGAAAATAAAAATTTTTTAAATTAAATTTTCTCTTAGAAATTTTAGTAATTTTATAGTAGAAAATAAATTTTTTAAAAAAACCTCTCATTTTTTAGTAAAAAAAAAACTAATATTTATTAAAAAACTAATAATCGTTATTAGAAAACTACAAGTTTTATAATAGAAAACTAATTTATTTTAGAAAATTACTAATTTTTTTTAACGAAAATATAAATTTATTAAATTAAATTTTTTTCTTAAAAATCTACTAATTTTATAGTAGAAAACTAATTTTTTTTAGAAAATTACTAACTTTTATGACACAACTAATTTATTTTAGAAAATTAAATTAAATAAATAATAACTTTTATTACAAAACTACAAATTTTGTAGTAGGTAATAAACTACTCATTTTTAGTATAAAAAATATTTTTATTGTAGAAAATTAACTTTTCTTTTAAAACTATACAAATTTGGTTCAGAAAATTACCAATTTTTTTGTAGAAAATAAAAGTATTTTAAATTAAGCTTTTTCTTAGAACTCTACTAATTTTATAGTAGAATATTAATTTTTTGAAAAAACCTGTTATTTTTTAGTAAAAAAAAAAGAATAATTTTGTTATTAGAAAACTACTATAGTTTTATAGTAGAAAATTAATTTAGTTTAGAAACTTACGAAATTTTTTTTTAGAAAATAAAAATTATTTAAATTAAATTTTTTTTTAGAAATCTGCTAATTTTATAGTAGAAAACTACTTTTTTTTTTTTTAAAAAACTTCTAATTATTTAGTGAAAAAACTAATATTTAATAAAAAAACTAATAAACTGTTACTATACAAAATAATTATTTTCCTAATAGGAAACTAATTTTTTATGAAAAAACAACTCATTTTATAGTAGAAAATTAATTATAGCAAAAATACTAATTTCTAGTACGAAACTACTTATTTCATAGTAGAAAGTTAGTAATTTTATAAAAAAAACTAATTTTTATTACAAAACTTTTTATTTTCAGTACATAATCAACATAATTTTCTTTCTAAAAAATAATTAAGTTATAGTTAAAATTTCGTAATTTTGTAAAATTTAGAAAATAAAAATTCTAAAAATCTTTACTGTAGTAAAAATTATTAATTTTTATCTGAAAGTTAGTAAAATCTTTACTATTTAGTTAATAAATGAATTTTTTTGATCATTTATTTTTCTTATTTTTCTTTTCATATTATTTATACTATATTTCATATATTTATATTTATAGTTTATTATTTTTGAAGTTATCTATCTAATAATAATTGTTTCTACGCAAGAGCGCCTGACTAAAGTCGAATATTACTACTGATATTAAAATTTTACAATATTAACTATTCTGTCCGGCTAAAACCGACTTTTACTACTGAAAGTAATAAAGTGAAATTTTATTGGATTGTCAGACTAATATTTACACTGACTACTGAAATTAAATTTCCACTATTGTAAACGAATGTCTGACCAAAATCTACAATTACTACTGAAACTGAAATTTTGCTATTTTGAATAAAAGTCTGACAAAAAACTGCGCTTACTACTGAAAGTAAAATTATACTAATTTAAACTAAAGTCTGACTAAAAAGTACTTTTACTACTGAAAATAAATTAGAACCGCCTTGACTGACTGAAATATACTTTTACCACTGAAAATAAATTAAACCCACATTGTCTGACTAAAAAGTACTTTTACTACTGAAAATAAATTAAAACCGCCTTGTCTGACTGAAGTATTCTTTTACTACTGAACATCAATTAAAACCACATTGTCTGACTAAAAAGTACTTTTACTACTGAAATTAATTTAAAACCGCATTGTCTGACTAAACAGTACTTTTACTACTGAAAATAAATTAAAACCGCATTGACTGACTGAAATATACTTTTACTACTGAAAATAAATTAAAACCGCCTTGTCTGATCGAAATATACTTTTACTACTGGTATGATAGAAATAGTAAACTTTATTGTCTGACAGAACAATTATTTTAACTACCTACTGAAAATAATAATTTATACACGTCTGACTATATTTTTTGTTTACTACTGAATTAACATTATATATATAAACCATATGGGCTGATAAAAAACTGTCTTAGCTACTAGGCTCAAAACGATTTAATCGTAAATTAACGAAAAAAATAATGCGTCTGACTAAAATTTTCCTTTACTACTAAAAGTGACAATAAGTGCAGAATACGTCTGACTAAAGTTTTCCTTTACTACTAAAAGTGCCAATAAATACAGAATACGTCTGACTAATTGTTTTCTTTACTACTAAAAGTGACTAAATATACAAAATACGTCTGACTAAAATTTTTATCTACTACTTAAAGTGATTAAATATGCAAAATAAGTCTGACTAAAATTTTTCTTTACTACTAAAAGTGACAATATATAAAAAAATACGTCTGACTATAATTTTCCATTACTACTGAAAGTGAAAATATATACAAATTACAAAATGCGTCTGACTAAAATTTTCCTTTACTACTAAATGGGAAATTTCTCGTTTTGCAACTACTGTGTCTCACTAAAGCGACACTCTGACTACTGTGACAGTGAAATTACAACAAACTTAAACATGTCTGACATGAAATTTACTTCCACTACTAAAATGCATCAATTTCCAACTACATTGTCCGACTAAAACGTACTTTTACTACTTCCACAGTAAAACTACAAGACCTGAGAAGCTCCAGTTAATTGCGAGTGAAATTCACTTTTACGATTTCGTATTAAAACTTTTAAGAATTCGAAAGAGTTTTAACACTATAACTATTCTTTACTCCCTTGAATTTGCAGATAAGAGAAAATAAAAGGTGACTTTCTTTTTTTTCTCTTCTAAAAAGTCAGAAGAAAGGTTCATTTTTCGAAAACTTTTCCAATTAAATATTTACTAAAAATCTATATTATCTTTGCCGTAAAGAATTTTCTTTTATATTTTCAATTTACTGGTATAGAAAAATATGTTCTGATGTATTTTTCAGAGAGGGAATAATTTTAATAATTTTCCTTTTATACATTCATATTACAAGGAAATTTTTTTTTTGCGCCTCAATTTTGTATGTCGTAAGAATATTTTTATATCAGCTTTGTTATATATGTGTCCGTATTTTCGATCGAAGTAAAAAAAAATCTAACATTTACTGAAGAGGAAGAGAATAACGAGATAAGGAATTGCTCGACAATAACCTTTGATCTCTGGTTAACGTATTTTCCGGGCATATATTGTATAAAAGTTTTCATAGATGGAACAATGTGTACAATATGGCCAAGTTCGAAATAAAGTTAATTTTTCTATGAAAAATAA
Source organism: Leptopilina heterotoma (assembly GCF_015476425.1). Taxonomy (NCBI): domain Eukaryota; kingdom Metazoa; phylum Arthropoda; class Insecta; order Hymenoptera; family Figitidae; genus Leptopilina; species Leptopilina heterotoma. Next base: position 1,006,439 of record NW_025111185.1, on the reverse strand, counting down.
TCATTATTTCATTTTTATTATTGGAAACAGAATATAGTCATTTTTTTCGAAAAAATACTTTATTCCAATTATTTTCGTCAATAATACATTATTTAAAAAAAATTCAAAATTAACTTAATTTCAGAATTTAATTTTACTTATATACGTGCAAATAAATTTTTTAACGAATTCAGGATTGCAACGCTTTTGCTTTTTTCAAATTCCCTGACTTTTTCTGGTTTTTAAGGTTAAAAAACGGAATTTTTCGAAGGTTTTTAAAACAAAAATTATTCGAAAACATCAACAACTTCATTTTTAAATAAATATTTAATCATCATTTTTTATATAATTTCTAGAATTTTCAACTAAAATTCTTCTTTAAGTCAATTTTTTTAAAATAATTTTTAAAAAAGTTCTTTGTGAATTTTCAAATTCTTTTCTTTACAATTTAATTTTACGAAATTTCGATTATTCTGACATTCTTCCATTAATTATATTAAAAATTAAAAACTTCAAATATTAAAATAAAATTCCATTTAACTTATTGAGAAAAATTAATTCTATAGAATTCTTAATTAAAAGTACGAAAAGTTCAAATTTTCAAAGATTTTAATTTGAAATTCATTTTTAAATCAATATTTATTAGAAAATTCTACGAGAATTCAATTATTTATTAAATTTTGAAGAAAAATTTTATTATTTTTAAAGATAATTGAAATTTTGACGAGAATTTTTGCAAATTTTTGAACGTAATTGAATTTCTGCGAAAAATTAGATTATTTTTGAAAATAATTGAAAATTCTTGAGACGAATTTTATTAAAATTTCTTTTTAATTAATGGAATTCTTTTGTAAAATTTTATTGTAATAGTAGACATTGAAAATAATTGAATTTTGACAAATTTTTGAAATTAATTAAATTTTTATAAAGAATTTTTATTAAAATTATTTTGAAAAAAATTGAATTGTTACAAAAAATTTCATTAAAATTATTGAAAATAATTTAATTATTTGAAGAAATTTAATTAAAACTGCATTAAAAATAATACTTAAATTCTAATAAATAAATTGTAGCAAAGGTTTTTAAAATAATTGAATTTCTTTGATAAAAATTGTATTAAAAATAATTGAAATTCTGCCAAGAATTTTATTTCATGTTTTAAAAATAATTGAATTTCGAAGAAAAATTTTATTATTTATAAAGATAATTGAAATTTTGACTTTGTAAATTTTTACATATAATTGGATTTCTGTGAAGAATTTTATTAAAATTATTTTGAAAAAAAAATTGAATTGTTACGCAAAGAATTGCATTAAAATTTTTGAAAATAATTTTATTCTTTAAAAAAATTTAATTAAAAATTTATTGAAAATAATACTTAAATTCTAATAAATAAATTGTAGCAAAGGTTATTAAAATAATTAAATTTCTTTGATAAATTTTAATAAAATTTTTAAGAATAATAAAATTTTTCGAGGAATTCCATCAAAATTGTATTAAAAATAATTGAAATTCAGCATTGAGTTTTATTATTTATGAAAATAATTGAATAATATATGAAAATACTCTGTAAATAATTGAATTCCTGATGTGAAATTTTTATTATTTATGGAAATAATTAAATGTTTGCGTAGAATATTATTAAAATTATTTTTAACTAATTGAATTCTTTCAGGAATTTCCATTAAAGTAGTAGATATTAAAAGTCATTGAATTAAAGATAGTTTTTGAAAATAATTTAAATTTTTGAAAAATAATTGAATTTCTGAGAAGAATTTTACTACGTTTGAAAATAATTGAATTTCTGCAATCATTATTCTAATTGCTTAAAAATTCAATTTGTTTCAGTGTTTTTAACTAAAATTCTTCTATAAATCCATTATTTTTAATAATCAATTAAATATATATATTAAAAAATTTACCTAATTTCAGAAAAATTTTAGTTTTTAAATTTTTTTTACATTTCTTATTATATTCATTTAAAATTGAAATTTTACAAAATTTAAAATCAAAATCCTTTAAAGTTCATCTACTTATGAAAATTGTAAACGCAACTCTTTTCAAATTAAATTAATTTTGAAATATATTTAAGTAAAATTAGATTTCAAGAATAAACACAATAACTTTAGAAAACAAAAATTTTCCAAGATTTCCATAAAAATTCCCTGACTTTTCCAAGTTTTTTCAAGGTTTATAAAATTCCCTGACATTTCCCGCTTTTTTGGCTTATTTAAGTATTAAAATTTATTTTCAGTAGTAGAAATGCCTTATAGTCAGACAATTACGTTAAAACTACAATGTTTTGCTACAAAAGTAGTAAATACCGATTTGAGCAAGACAAGTGAAAGAAACTATTAAAAAAAACTCCATTCTTTTAAGAAAATTCAAAAAAATTTCCTTCATATTTTAAATTATTTTAATTTTTAACTATAAATTAAAAACTGTAAATAAATTTTTTAACGTATTTTTTTGATTTGTAATTATTTTCAGTAGTAGAAGTGCGTTATAGTCAGACAATCACGTTAAAAACTAGAATATTTTGCCATAAGTAGTTAATACCGCTTAATTTTAGTAAGACAAGTTTTCAGGTCTTTTTGTTCTTTTTAAATTTGTAATTTTACTTTCAGTAGTGAAAGTACTTTTTGGTCAGACAATAAGATTAATACTACTTTAAATTTTAATCGATAAAGTAGTAGAATATTTCAGTTTCAGTAGTAAAGGTAGATTTTGATCAGACAATTATTATTAAGTATTATTACAATTGTTGTTGTTAATATTATTTTCATTACTATTATTATTGTTAATATTTTAATTTTAATTTAATTTTTATTAAAAATTTTTCTTCATTTTTAATACAATTTTTCTGCAGACATCAAATTGAGACAAAAAACGAATCAAAAACATTGCTTCGCAACCTTTTTAATTCGTTTTTTTTTGTCTCAATTTGATATCTGCAGAAAAACCTGTGAATTAAAAAAGAAAATATTACTAAATATAAATAAATGTTTGATACAAGTGGAATTTTCATGCAGCTGATGTTATTATTTGATATTGTGCAGTACAAATAATAACGTGTATACTAATATCCATGTCTAACATTAATTTCTGAAATCCCATTGCTTCCAATTGCCACGCCTTGCAGCTGTTGGGTTTATTAACTTCCAGTGAACTCTAAATGGATCTCATTCCAATTTGGTCTCTTGTTATCTTACATAGGTATATACATGGAAATGCAATTTCATTTGTGAAAAAATATATATAATTCATGTCTCTATATACACACACCAACCTATATAGTATACTTATATATATTCATGAAGTCAGAAAACAAGACGAGAAATTTAAAAATAGAATTTCTTTTTTAAATTTTAAAGAAAGTTTAAAGAATTTTTTCTTGTTTATTTTTGTAAAATTCTAGTATTTTCTATAAATAGATATATATACCACACACGAATCACTCTCAACAGGTTGCTTTGCACAAATAGTTCGGTTCATTTACCTATCGAACATTTACCTCCAAGTGTCATCTTGCCAAAACACCTCAAAATCCCTCATGAAAAGTGCACTTTGTTCTATTTTTCTGATAAGGAGAAAAAAATTTCGATTTGTTTCCCAATTTTATTGCTTTTTTTTTTTACTATTTTTACTTCTTTACATTTTTATTTTATTTTTATTACTATTTTCTACTATTTTTTCCGATTAATTTTTCTTTCAATTTTCTTTACTTTTAATTTTTGTTTTTATTTTTTTTACTTTTCACTTTTCTTTCTATTTTTAGTTTTAACTATTTTTTCTACGTTTTTACTTTTTTTTTCACTACGGTCTGACCAAAATCGACGCTTACTACTGAAAATTAACTTTTACTATTTTAAACTAAAGTCTGACTAGAATTTACTATTACTACTTATTCTAAAATATAAATAGTAAACTATATTGTCTGACTGAAAATTACTTTTACTACTGATGTAAAAATCAAAAAATGAAAAAACAATAAAAACGTACTAAAACTGGTATTTACCACTTGGAGAAAAAAAAGGTTTATTTTAATGTAGTCTGACTATAACGCACTTTTACTACTGAAAATAGGTAAAAAACGCTTTGTCCGACTAGAATTTACTTCTACTCCTTATACTAAAATAAAAATTGTAAACCGTATTGTCTGACGGAAAATTTCTTTCACTACTGAAAATAAAATCACAAATTTAAAAAAAAAAAAAATACCTGTTTGTCTTACTAAAACGTGTATTTTTTACTCAGAGCAAAATGTACATTTTAACATAGTCAATAAAAATATTTAACTAAAAAAACTTGTTTCAATAAAAATCGTGTAATGGGAAACTTTTACATTTTCAACACATTAGTCTGACAATAACGCACTTTTACTACTAAAAAGTAATTTAAACTACAAATAATTTGTATTCGAATAAAAAATTAATTTGTATATTACAAAAATTATTCTCTTTAATTTATCGATAATTTTTTATTTCAGTATATAGTCATTTTTCAAAAAATAATTAAGGAGAAAAACATTCGTTTATTACCAAAGTTCAATATTCTTGAATAAAGAAAATATTTTTAAAAAAAATTCGATACAAAATAATTATAAATTTTATAAAATTATTATACACCTACAATCATTTTAATGATCATTCGCACAAATTTATAAACGGAGAGAAAATAAATTTTTAATATTTAAATTCTACAATTTATAAATATATAATTATAATATATATAAAATAGAAGAAAGATGGGTAAATTTTTGGCATCGGTTCAAAAATTATCTTTACGCGCGGAAAAGCTTTACATATTAATTATAATTTGAGTCGTGTACTACTCTCTAAATCTAAATTAGTAGTTTCTACTATAATGAAATAGTACGGATTCGCTTAGCAATTTTGAATTATTAACATTTTTACTAATTTTTAGTAAAAAAAATTACTATTTGCTAGTAAAAAAGGACTAAATTCGTAAAAATAATTCTAATACTAATAAATAACAGATAATAATAATTATTAATATTATTTTTTCTTTATTCGATATAAAATATTTCAAAAGAATTCAATTATTTTCTAAAATTTTTATAAATCGTTCGAAACAATTCAATTTTACTCATAAATAATAATATTCTTTGCAAAAATTCAATTATTTTCAATAGAATTCTAAAAACATTTCATAAAAGAATTCAATTTTTTTTAATTTGTAATATTTTTCAAAAAAATTCAAATTTTTTCTAAAATTTTAATAAATTTTTCGAAACAATTCAATTATATTTACAAATAGAAAAATTTTTTGTAAAAATTCAATTATATTAAAAACAATTTCACAAAAAAATTGACATGTACTTTTGAAGATCGTTTTTTTTCCAACATTCTAAATTTCACAAAAGAATTCAATTTATTTCTTAGTTCGTTATAAAAAAAATTTCAAAATAATTAAATTCTTTTCTAATATTTTAATAAATTCTTCGGAAAAATTCAATTATATTTAAAAATAGCAAAATTCTTTGCAAAAATTCAATTATTTTTAATACAATTTTAATAACATTTCATGAAAGAATTCCATTTTTTTTAAATTTTTAATAATATTTTTCGAAAAAATACAATTACTTTTTAAAAATTTTAATAAATCCTTGGAAAGAATTCAATTATATTTTTAAATATAGTAAAATTCTTTGCAAAAATTCAATTATATTCAAAACAATTTCACAAAAGAATTCAATTTTTTTTCTTAATTTATTATAAAAAATTTTAAAAAGATTCAGTAATTTTCTAAAATTTTAATAAATTCTTCGAAAAAATTCGATTCTATTTGTAAATATTAAAATTCTTTGTAAAAATTTAATTAATTTTTAAACTTTTAATAAATCCTTCGAAACAATTTAATTTTATTTATAAATAATGAAAATCTTTGCCAAAAATTCAATTATTTTCAAATTAAATTTCACGAAAGAATTCAATTTTTTTTTTAAATCGTTATAAAATTTTTCAAAAGAATTTTCAAAAATTTTAATGAAATTCAATATAATTAAATGTTTAATTTCAATTATTAACAAACACGATTATTTCAAAAACTTGAAAGAAATTATTGTTCATAAAATTCAATTATTTTAAAGATTTTTAATTAAAAGTTTTAAAGAAATAAAGAACTTCTATTAATTTGAAAAAAAAAATTCAAAGAAATTCTTCCAAAAAGAGTTTAATTAGAATTATCAAAAATTTTAACATATATTTCTTCTCGAGAATTCAATTATTTTTCTAAATTAATAAAATTCTTTGAAGGAATTCTATTATTATAAAAATTTTTGATAACATTTTTTGCAACAATTGGATGATTTTTAATATAAATTAATTTTAAAAATGGAAATTATTTATGAAGAAATTATTTATAAAGAAAAATTATTAAAAAAGTTAGGAAACAAAAAAGGAAACAATAACTAAGTTCAAACAGATTACCTGAAAACAACGATTATTAATATAGATTATTATTATTATTATTATTATTAAATTATTATTATTTAATAATAATAATAATTTTTGTCCGTCCAAATATAATTAAATAATTATTATTATAAAAATAATAGTAATAATAATTGTAATAATTGCAATAGTAATAAGAGTAATAAGTAAGAAATAATAAGCTCGGAAATCTTTTTACTAGAAATTTTCACGTGGAGAAAATTTCTATAAGCCTTCGAATAAATTCTCAAGAGATATCAGAGGACATTTATCTTGGAAGAATTCTAAATAAAGTTTTCCTGAAAGGAAATTTCAAGGGCTTTCTAAAGGAGGCGTTCGTTAGCTTTCATTCCCCAAGTAAATAGGATTAGATTTAAAAGGAAGGTAATCACAATTTAATTGCTAATCACACACACATAGATTTTTATCTATATCTAGATATACATAAAGATATACATACATACACATACATCTATTTAATTATATAGTTTCTAAATTAATTTAAATAAATTTTTTTTCAAAACTAAAACAAGTTTTAAAAAATTTTTTTTTAATTTTTTTAAAATTTTTTTAAAATTTAAAAAAAAATTTTTTTTTTGTTTTAGTTTTAAAAAAAAAAATTTTTGTACATACATACACATACATAATTACATAGTTGCTAATTCAATTATTTTCATGAAAAATAATTAAAAATTTGTGGAAAATAATAATTCATTTGAAATGATGAAAATAATTTTGAAAAAGTTACTGTAATAATATTCAATGATTTTATCACTCGGTCATCTTTAATTTATTATAAAACATGAAGAAATCGATCACTCCGAGTCTTCGACTCGGAGCAACCCGCGTGAAAATGAAAGTATGGCTAAAAGATATTAAAGTCTAGAGAAGTATGTTTTCAGACTGACCAAGTATGGTTGAAAGATAATACAAGTTGACTGCAATTCTACATCAGCCAACTGCCAAACTTCTTAAAGCTGACAAACAATGGCTAATGAGCAAATCCCATTGTTCGAGTACAGCAAAGAATAATGTCAAAAGCTTAGAAAGTATGGGCTCAGGCAAATCGGTTTTATTTTCAAATTTTTCCTTTTTTCCAAAGTCTTGGAAAGTATGGGAAGAAGCTAGAATCAGCTTTTTGGAAAGTTATCATTTTACTTTTAATTTTTTCGTATTTTTCAAAGTCTGGAAAAGTATATGAAGAAGCTAGTTAAAATTTTTCCACAATTTTTCATTTTACTTTCAATTTTTCCGCGTGAAAATAAAAGTATGGCAAATCAGTTTTTTATGGTAAAAATAATCAAAATTTCAGTCATGTGTAAAAGCCTATGGTTAAATCATATTGAGTGTATGTTAAAATTTTTAAAGGTTGGACTATGGGATATAGCAAACAAAGTATTGACAAAAGGAAAAATGTATTTTTTATTAATTTTATTATATTATAAATTATAACTATAATATATGTAGTAATGTTTTTGTCAGGAAATGATAAAATAAAACAGATTAGTTATTAATATACAGATATAATTTATTAGTCGTAGAGCAACGTCTTAATTTATTCGCGGTAAGTTACAGACTGTCCCCCGTCTTATTACTGGTGATGACCCCCCTTTATACATTGTCACTCATGCGCAATAATTACTTTAAAATTAAACGTTCACAACCATACTTTACTACTACATATATAAATTTTTATTTTAAACAGAAATTTAAATAAGCAAAAATAAAGGCATCCCGAGTCGAAATTTAAGACCTACTTTAAGCCTGAATTTTCAGGGTTTGTTGACTATTAGTATAGTAGTAAAGGAGGTTCTAATTTCAATGCAATTAGGCCCTACTTTGAGTCCCGAAGTCAGCAAAATAAAAATACAAAATCCAACCTGAAATTCGCCAATCTTTCATTTGGAGAACTAAAGAAGGGTCTAGTTCGAATTTCGTATACCTTACTTTCATACTCCTAGACCCTACATTCTGAAGTATAATTTTAAATTATTTTCTTAATGCATTGCTTGAAACACTGCAAATGCAAAAAGTAGGGGAGAGTAGTCAAGGTTGAATAGGTGGTCAAGGTTGGATAATGGCGCTTATTTCGTTTTATCACATAGTGACACCAACTTTTTTACAATGTTTAGCAAAAACATTGCATTTTGGTAGAACTTTCCAATAATATAAGAGGAAATCGTCAAATTCGGTAGACAGGAGAAGTTATAGAAAACAGTCAGTACCTGATCCAACCTTGACTACACTCCCCTACTCCTAATTGACAAATGCTGATGTGCTTTATAGCGTCTATATACGAACTGTATATAGACGCTATAAAACACATAAAATTCCACTTTTACTCATCCCAAGTGCTTCAATGCAATCTGATCAAATTTTCAAATTTTTCTTTTTCTAGTTGTAGGGTCTAGGAGTATGAAAGTAGGCATTAAAAATCGATAAAGTTTTGCAAAATACTCGAATTTTAGTGAACAACCTAATTTTGCCTTTCGCCAAACTTTGGCAGCATTCACGAAAAATTAAAGATTTGCTAGATTTACAATTAAAACTACAAAAATTAATTAAGACCGTTCTATTCTTTGCCTATTCGTTGTTAATTTTCCAAGGCACATTAAAAATCGATATAATTTTGCAAAATGCTCAAATTTTAGTGAACAACCTAATTTTGCCTTTCGCCATACTTTGGAAGCCTTCACGAAAAATTGAAGATTTGCTAGATTCACAATTAAAACTACAAAAATTAGTTGAGACCGGTCTATTCTTTGCTTTTTCTTCATTAACTTTCCCAGGCACATTAAAAATCCATAATGTTTTGCAAAATACTCGAATTTTAGTGAACAACCTAATTTTGCCTTTCGCCATACTTTGGAAGCCTTCACGAAAAATTGAAGATTTGCTAGATTCACAATTAAAACTACAAAAATTAATTAAGACCGTTCTATTCTTTGCCTATTCGTTGTTAATTTTCCAAGGCACATTAAAAATCGATATAATTTTGCAAAATGCTCAAATTTTAGTGAACAACCTAATTTTGCCTTTCGCCATACTTTGGCAGCCTTCACGAAAAATTAAAGATTTGCTAGATTTACAATTAAAACTACAAAAATTAATTGAGACCGTTCTATTCTTTGCCTATTCTTTATTAACATTCCCAGGCACATAAAAAATCGATAAAGTTTTTCAAAATACTCGAATTTTAGTGAAAAACATAATTTTGCCTTTCGCCATACTTTGTCAGCCTTCACGAAAAATTAAAGATTCGTTAGACTTACATTTAAAACCGTAAAAATTAATTGAGACCGGTTTATTCTTTGCCTATTCTTTATTAACTTTCCCAGGCACATTAAAAATCGAGATATTTTGCAAAATACTCCAATTTTAGTGAACAACCTAATTTTGCCTTTCGCCATACTTTGGCAGCCTTCACGAAAAATTAAAGATTTGCTAGATTTACAATAATTAAAACTACAAAAATTAGTTGAGACCGGTCTATCCTTTTCTTATTCTGTGTAAACTTACGTGTCATTTTAAAAATCGATAAAGTTTTGCAAAATGCTCAAATTTTAGCGCAAAACCTAATTTTTCTAGACTTTTCCACACTGTAAAAAGCAAGGTATTAATTTAGTACCAAAATTGGTACTAAATCGTAATTTGGTTTTATTTTAGTACCGAAATCAGCTCTAATTTAGGACCTTTCTTTGATAGTGCATACTCTGAAAAATACGAAAATGTTGAAAGTAAAACGAAAAATTTCCAAAAAGCTGATTCTAACTTCTCCCCATACTTTCTAAGACTTTGGAAAAAAGGAAAAATTTGAAAATAAAACGGATTTGCCTGAGCCCATACTTTCTAAGCTTTTGACATTATTCTTTGCTGTACTCGAACAATGGGATTTGCTCATTAGCCATTGTTTGTCAGCTTTAAGAAGTTTGGCAGTTGGCTGATGTAGAATTGCAGTCAACTTGTATTATCTTTCAACCATACTTGGTCAGTCTGAAAACATACTTCTCTAGACTTTAATATCTTTTAGCCATACTTTCATTTTCACGCGGGAATCTCTATCTTCATGTTTTATAAAAATATTCTTATAAGTTATTGAATTTAAAAAGATTTGAATTCGAAATTTTTGAAATTCTTAATTTCCAGAGAAAAATAATAATTAAATATTTAAAAAAGAAATTATTGTTTTCGAATAATTTTACAATTAAAGAAATTCGTAAATAAATGTAAGAGAACATTTTTTTGAGTAAAATTTTTTTCCTTTATTTTCTAGAAAATTTAAAAAGTTTTAATTTCAATTTCAATTAAAATTTGTAATTGACAAATAGAATAGAATATGTAATTTGTTTCTTTTTCAAAAGAAAAGAATGAGTTTCTGAACAATATTTCTATTGAGAAATATAAATTATGAAATAATTAATTCTTAGTTATGATTTTTTAACAATTAACAATTTTCTATTTCTTATAAATAGAAAGGAGAAAAATTTGCATAATTTAAAATCAGTCAAAAGAAATTTGTTATAGAAGAAAGCATATATCTAATAAAGAAAATTTATTTGTTAATCATAGTTTTTTTATATTTTCTAATTTCAAATATTTTTTTATATTTTTAAATATTTAATTTAATTAATTTTTTTTTAATTTTTGTTTTTTTGTTCTTTTTATTTCTTTTTCTTTTTTCTTTTATATTTTTTAAATTATGAAAAAATACCTGAATTTTTTTCGATCTGTGAAACAATATTTTTTAAAGAAAAAGAAAAAAGATTTTAAAAATTGTATACTTTTTAGTATATATAGTGGAAGTAGGAAGAGAAAACATATTCTACGCATTTTCTTCACTCCGCGTCCTAGACCCATTAAAATATAACCTTTGCGGATAGAAGCAAGGACTTATAAACTGAAGTTCACTTGTGTGAACCATTTCTTGGCGTCCTGCCGTCGTCATGCTCATTTTTTCACGCATGCGACGGCAAAACGATGCGTCTTGGCGCCGTGCAAGCTCGATACACATAGAAAAGTCAACACTGTCACTGTATAAAGTTCCTTCTATCTCTCTCTCTATATATATACAGACGTGTATATCGAACGTTTACATTGCACGTGCTTGCGTTCTTTCCAAGAAGCAGAGGAAAGGGAGAGATTATTGATCAAGCTTGCAGTAGTCGAAAGTTTTTTTCTTTCTATTTTTCTTTTTTCAAATGGTTGTCCAGGTGTATAATGATGAAATTTTTATTTTCTCCACATTTTCTCGTTTTGAATAAATTATTATCCAAAGAAATTCTCATAATGAAAATAAAAAAAATAAAAAATGAAATAAAAAAATTAAATAATTAAAAATTAAAAGAAAATAATTTAAAGTTTAAAATAAAATAACAATGTTCTACCCTTTTAAGAAAGATAGCCAAGAAGCAAAGTTAAAGGTTATTTTTGTCTTATATTTATCTTGATTGAAAGTTCTTTTTTAATTATGTAAATTTGAAAGCAGTTTTTATTGAATATTTCGAAGGTAATGAAGACAATATAATTTGTAATAGTAATTAATTTTCTTTCTTTATTTTTACTCCAAAAATTATAAACATAATCTAGAAATTTATAATAATTATTAATTAATATTAATACATTATAATAATCGTAAGTTTCCTTTCCGTTAGCAAATTATTTGCATTCATTTGTTTGTTTTGAAAATTAATTTTTGTGGGTTATTGTCATTTTTTTTCAATGTCAAAGAAAAACTCGTTTTATTCACTTCACAAAATTGAAAAAAATTCCATTCCATATTTTTTATTTTCCTGACTTTTTCCTAATTTTCATCAAAAATATTTACTTTTTTCTCATCCTTTCAATAAATTGAATTCCTTGCAACGAATTTTATTATTCATCAAAGAATTTTAATATTTATAAAAATTGAATTGAATTCTTACGAAAATTTTTACAAACCATTTTTTAAATAATTGAATTCTGTTTGGAAATTTTTTGATAATAGTAGATATTGAAAATCATTGAATTGCGAAAAGTTTTTAATGATAATTAAATTTTACAAAGAATTCTATTAAAACATTTGTCAATAATTGAATGTTTGGAAATTTTATTAAACTTTTTTTGAAAATAATTGAATTCTTGTGAACGATTTATTAGAATTTTTTTAAAATAATGTAATTCCACAAAGAAAATTATTATTTTTAAAAATAATTGAATTATTGTGATGAATATTCTTATTTATGAAAATAATTGAATTCTAAAAAGAATTTTATTAAAATACCTCAAAATAATTGAATTTTCGGGAGTAATGTTCTTATTTATCGACATAATTGAATTCTTAGAAAAAATATTGTTAAAATTTTTAAAAATAATTGAATTATTTAATTAAAATTGTATTTAAAACAATTAATTTCTTTCGAACAATTTTATTAAATTTTTGAAAATAATTATTCAATCCTTCCAAAAAATATTTTAAAAAAACATTTTTTTAAGTAATTGATTTTTTCGTGGAATTGAAATTAAGTTTTTAAAAATAATTCCTGTAAAATTGTATTAAAAATAATTGAAATCCTGCTATGAATTTTATTATTTATGAAAATAATTGAATAGTTGCTAAGAATTTTATTATAATTCTCAAAAATAATTTAATTTCATAGAAGAATTTTATTATTTTTGAAAATAATTGAATTATTGCGGAAAAGTTTATTAAAATGTTTAAAAAGAATTGAATTTCTGTAAAAAAAATTCATTATTTTTTAAAGTAATTGAATTTCTTCATAAGAATTTTATGAACATTATTTTAAATAATTAATTTTTTCGAAATATAATAAATATTATGAAAATTTTATTAGTTCAGAAAAAAATTCAATTAAACTTTTTTTAAAATAATTAATTCTACAGAATTGTTAGTTATAAGTATGAAAAATACAAATTTTTAAAGAATTTGATTTGGAACCATTTTAAAATTTAATTATTTATTTATTTATTTATTTATTTACATTCTTTTTTCTAATAACTAATAACTACCAAAATATCATCATAATAAATAAATAAAACTACGCATGATTTGTAAATAATTGAATTCCTAGGAAATTTTTATTATTTATGAAAATAATTAAATGTTTGCTTACTATTTTTGGGAATTTAAAATTGATTTGAAAATAATTGAACTTTGGCGAAGAATTTTGTTATTTATAAAGATAATTGGGATTTTGACGAGAATTTTTTTGAAATTTGAAAGATAATTGAATTTTATGAGAAGAATTTTATTCACTCTTAAAAATAATTTTTTTTAGTGTTTGTAACAAAAATTTGATATTTTTTTTTAAACTAATGGAGTTTCTTTAATAATTTTAATTGAAAATTTTGAAAGCAATATTGGATTTTATTAAAATTCTATTTAAAATAATTGAAATCTTGCGAAGAATTTTACTATTTATAAAAATAATTGAATTTTTTCGAAGAATTTATTAAAATTTTAGAAAATAAATGAATTTTATGTTTATATTTGAAAATTTAAATTCTTTAGAGGAATTCAATTAAAATTGTTTTGAAAATAATTGAATTCCTGCAAAGAATTTTATTAAAATGAAATGTATTCAAAATAATTGAATTCTTTCAATTTTTTTGACGAATATATTTTAAAATTGCATTGATAGTAATTTAATTTTTATATAGAATTTTTTTTAAATATTTTGAGAATAATTGAATTATTTTTAGAGAATTTTAAGTTCTTGTTGAAATTGAATTTTATGGAAATTTTTGAAAATAATTATATTCTTTCGTGCAAATTTTTTTTAAATTTAATTAAAAATAATTTAATTCCTGCAAAGAATTTTAATACTTATAAAAATAGTTGAATTGTTTCTAAGAATTTATTAAAATTTTAGAAAATAAATGAAATTTATGGAAATATTTAAAAATATTTGAATTCATCAGAGGAACTCGCAATTAAAATTGTTTTGAAAATAATTGAATTCCTGCAAAGAAATTTACTATTTATAAAATAAATTGAATTCTTGCGAATAATTTTACTATATTTATAAAAATAATTTAATTTTTTCTAATGATTTATTAAAATTTTAGATAAATTAAATTTTTTCGAAATGTATTAAAAAAAATTGTTTTGATAATAATTGAATTTTTGTAAAGATTTTACTTTCTGTATAGAAAAAATTATTGACATCAAAGAAATAGAACTTAAAATTCATTAAAATAGTTTTCTCTCAATTTTTCTAAACAAAAGAAATTTTTCTAAAAATTATTATTCTATAAAAATAAAGAATTTAAATGAATTTAATTTAAATTACTGCGACAAAAATATCGTATATATAATATTTACATACACAGTAAACTATGAGGTATTAAAAAGCTTTGCAGATTAAAATTACACTAATAAACATTAAAATAATCCATTTTTGGATTCAATTTGGAATCCTCCATTCGTATGCGACAAGAATATTTACCTCTCAATCAAAACCAAATTATTTGTAACTATATTTTGAAAAAAAGAATCCTTTTAGAGGATTATTATGATTCTTGTAAGGATTAAAGTGTTACAGTTATTTTATTCCACTTTGGTGTTAAAATAATCGCCTCTAATTTTCTGTGATGTTATTTCGCTCGCTTTAATTGAAGCACATGCATGTTTTAATTACTGTGGTTTATCAGAATTTATAAAGTAAAATAATCAAAGTAATTAAAGTTTAAAATTTTAAATATAAATATTTATATAGATGGTTGTATCAAAAATGGTTCAAAATGAAGTTTCCTACTCTCTAAATTTGAATTAGTAAATTTTTTTATTAATTTTAATTATAAACTGACTTTTTGCTTTTGAATTAGTAGATTTTACTAATAATTAGTAATTTTTATTTTTTAATTAGTAAAACCATTTACTTATTCGAATTATTGACTTATTTTTTATTTTCGAATTAGTAAATTTTTCGTTTCGTTTAAAATTAGTAAATTTTACTAATAAATTAGTGGAAATTAATATTTATTAGTAAAATTTACTAATTCAAAAGCAAAAAGTAAGTCACTGATTCAAATTAATAAATATTTTTACTAATAAAAATTTAGAGAGTAATATTTTGTAAATATTTTGTAAATAGTTAAATGCTTTGTAAATAATTTGGAAATAGTTTTTTAAATACCTATTTTGTAAATACTTTGTGAATAATTTGTAAATATTTTGTAAATAATTTAGAAATATTTTGTAAATACTTCGTAAATATTTTGTATTTTCTTAAGTAATAAATAATTACATTTTTCACAAAAACGCAGTAACTGAAGCACCCACAGCAATTGATACACTTTTCCCTATATTTTTTTCAAAAAGAGAATTCAATTTTTATCGAAAAAAAAAATATTTTTGAACTTCTGAGAAGTTGAATTTTAATGACCAGGGTATATATATAGTATATCGGTGGTCATAAACAACTCATCATAAAATGGATAGTAAAAATCTTAAAGTGGGGCAATTTACTTTAATTTTCATGCGAATCGATAAAAAGACAGTAGTACGTTCCAGATTTTCAACATACGAAATATCAAAATTCTTTTCATTCACATTTTTTTCTCTTTTTCTTCATTTTCAATTTTTTATTTTTCGTTTTCATTCTTTTTTTTACAACGATCATTAAAAATAATTTAAAATATTAAATTCAATCCTTACAAATTTAATTTATATTCAGTTTGATCCTTAAAAATTTAATTTATATTAAATTTGATCATTATACAAATTTAATTTATATTAAATTTGATCATTATACAAATTTAATTTGGTAGTTGGTCACTTTTTCCAAAAAAATATTTTTTAATTTTTTTTTTTCTAAAAAAATCGATTTCTAATGAAATCTGTTTTCTAAAAAAAGTATTTCTTACAAGTTTTGATTTCTATAAAAAGTTTTTCTAAAAAGTTATGATTTCTAATATTTATTTTCCTAAAATTTGTGAAATTCTATGATTTTGCTAAAAGTTAGAAAATTGTTAAAATTAAGTTTAGGTAATAGAAAATATTTTGCATATTTTCTGTTTCTCAATCACAATAATTCTGTTCACAAAATTATGAGCTTCTTTTTGAAAAAGAAAAAAAAGTTTTGCAAAATTCCTATTTCTTTTCTAATCACAATTTTTTTAACAAAATTCTGTTCATCTTTGAAAAAAAGAAATAATTTGCATCATTTTTATACTAAAACTTCCAAAATTAATATATTTATAAATCCTATATTGATATAAAATTAATATAAAAAATATATTAAATATAAATTTCTATTTGTTAATTAAGATTTTTAACGAGATTATTTTCAAATTTTGTTAAAAAATTTTGCATATAATTTCTATGTTTTTATTACAACTTTTTAACAAAATCTCAAGTATTTTTTTAGAGAATTAAAAATTTTTATAAATTTTATTTTTTAATCATATTGATTGTCATTACAAAAACTGAATAATGTTAGAAAATTTTTTTTTTTGAAAATTACCTTCATTATAAAAATGATTTTTTTTTGTTTACTCTCTATTTTTTCTACAAAATTCTACAATATTTACTAGAATTCGTGTAGAAAATTAGAATTTTTATGGAATTATTAATAATAAATAATAATAAATATTTATTTGAAGCAAATAATTTTTATTTAACAAAAAATTAGTAATTACAGGTGAAAGAAGTTAATTAGTAAATTTGAACCAATAATTTCAGTATTTGAAGCAAATAAAATTTAATTGACTCAAATAACAAGTATTTGATTCAAGTATAAATTGTTAATAGTCAAAAGTAATCCTGTTATTTAAATCAAATAAATTTTTTTTCAGTTTATAATATAAATACAAATAAAGTAAATAAGATAAAAATATAAAATTTTTTCTTTTTTGTGAAGTAATGCGGCAAGTTGGAAGATTTTTGAAAAAAGATAAAGACATTTTGTTAGAGAGATAGATAATTACTCATATAGTACAATGAAGCCAGAGACTTCATTTGTGAACACGTGTCGACATAAAAGACATCCGAGTATAACTGAACAACAATGAGCCTTTTGATGAACGAGTTCGTGTGTGGTCCTATATTTTATATGGGGGTGAAAAAAAGGAGCTAAAAATGTGGCTTGGAATAGATTATTATTCCCTGACAGCAAAAAGAAAATAAAAAAACAAAACAAAAAAAAAATGAATAGAACAGTCTCATTAAAAAAAAAAAAAGAGACTCGACCCATATTTCCAGATAGACACTTTTTTTTAACATTTCATTTGAGACGTGTTATCTTAATTCTCAACTTTCTTTTATAACATTTTTCTATATAAAGTGCGTTTGATCTTGTCAATAAGAAACTCGCTAAGCAGGAATAAAAAATTCTATTTTTCGTTTTTGAAAAATAAAAAAAAATTTTTTTTAATTTAAAATTTAAAAAAATTTTTTAAAATATATTTTATATCATTTGCATTAAATGTTTATTTTAATTTTAATTGCCTATACGATTTAGCTATTCATTCAAAATCAATTTTTTTCCTTTAAATGAAAAAGATTTTTGATTTAAAAAAGGTTTCTGAGTCAAAGAAGATTTTTGACTCAAAGAAGACTTTTTATTCAAAGAAGATTTCTGATTCAAAAAAGTTTGTTATATTAAAAATGATATTTTTTATGATCAAAGAAAATTTCTGATTCAAAAAAGTTTTTTAATTCAAAAAAGAATTTAAAAAAAAAAATTTTTTTTTGAATATTTTTTTATGGCTAAAATTGTCAGTCTAAAAATATTTTTACGCCAAAAATTCTAACCCAAAAAATATTTTTTAATCATTTTTTATTGAATGTTAGCCTTAAAAATATTTTTAAAGCTAATTTTTTAAAGGAAAAAATTTTTATCATTTAAAATATTTTTAAGGCTAAAATTCAGTCAAAAATGGTTATAATTCAAACAGTTTTGGTCAAAAGTGGTTTGAAAGTAAGATTTATTTTCTACTCTTGTTATAATTAAATTTAAAAAAATAATATTTTACGAAACAATAAGAATTATATATTTGGCATTATTCCAAATTTAATTCCCCCCGGTTTATTTTCACTCCGAAATGGCAAAAGTCAAATAAATTTCCATTTTGATAAAAAAAAGAGAGAGGAAATTTAAACTTTACAACATTTTTTTTTTCGAATTTTAATAAATATGCTAAAATGAAAAATAAATTTCCATTTATGGATATTATAAAAAATTTTTCACAGTATTTTTTTTTTTTTAATTTTAATAAATATCGAAAATGTGGAATAAATTTCCATTTGGGATATAAAAAAAAGTAATATAAAATTCAATCTCTAGAATTTTTTTTTTAATATTTAATAAAAATAATGTGTATTGTTGTTTAAATTATTTGCAAAAAATAATGCGTTTTCTTTAATTATTTTCAAAAAATAATGTGTTTTTTAAACATTATTTTCAAAAAATAATGTATTTTTTAAAAAATATTTTCAAAAAATAATGTGAGCGGTTTTTTTTCAATTATTTAAAAAAAATAATGTGAGCGGTTTTTTTTCAATTATTTAAAAAAAATGTGTCGCATGAATTTGGGTGTATGTTCATCATATATATTTAAGTTGTAAACTGTTATATGAGTGAAAAACAGAAATAAAAGATTTGAATGAATTTATATTAAATTGATGCGATGAAGCGTGATGTGGCAATTAAAAATTTACTACTAATCGTTACAGAAACAGCATAATCAAATCCATCGCAGTGCATCCTGTAACGCCGATAACAGGGCAAATTCATATTTTTCAAAACTCATATTTTACCCCCCTCAAAAAAAAAAAAAAAAAAAAAAAAAAAAAAAAATTCTGCTAATAATTAAAATTAAACTTTACCTCCCTCCCAATTATTTTCATATACTGGAATTATTTCTTTTACAGAAGTAGACGGAACAATTTTATTTTTAGTTTATTTTTCTTTTTAGTTTCTTTTTGACTCTTTTTTTTTAATTTGTTTTTTTGACTCTTTTCATGATTCATTTTCGATTTTTTTTATTTTTTTTTCTTTTTTTTTCTTTTTTAGTAAGCATGATAATTTTTTCAAAAAAAAAAAAATAAATTAATAAATAATCCAATTAAAAGCAACATAAAAATTTAAAAAAATAATATAATAGAAAATGGATGAGGATCGATAACAAGAGACTTAATTGAAGAAAATTAAAAAGCGAAAAAATAAAAGACAATTCCAATTAAAAATAATTATCGAACGAGTAAATTTTAAATTTCTAATTTTCGAATGTTTGAAAAATTAATTAGTATATTTTAACTTTTGAATCTATGAAATATTAAATGGAGAGAGAAATAAAGAATATATGGAATATAAATAGAGAGAAATAAAGAATAAATGGAATATTAATACAGAGAAATAAAGAATAAATGGAATATTAATAAAAAGAAATAAAGAATATATAAATATAAATATTGAGAAATAAAGAATTAATAGAATATAAATAGAGAAAAAAATATAAAAATAAAATAAAAATAATTGTATTGCAATCGTATTGCAAAATATGAATATTTCAAAATATTATTTAACAACAAACGCACAAAGTCAGGAATATTAATCAATGTTTCAATATTATGCATTTGGCAGTTTCTAAATTAAGTCTCACTTAAAATGTTTTAGTGGCACTTGATGGATACGTGCAGTTCTAAATTAACATTCTAGTAAATGAGCGAACAAAATTTAAACTCACTTTTTGCAGTTTAATTTTAAATATTAAAAATAATATAATCGAGATTCTATTTCTCACCTTTATTAATAGTTGCACCATAAAAATCGATCATCATCTGCAAAAAAAAAAAGATACATTATTAATATACAGGCAAAAATTTCAAGATGAATTTTTTTTTAAAAAAAGAAAAATTTAACAATTTTCCTAATTTTTAAATTATTATTATTTCTCAATTATTACTTGAAATAAAATAAAAATAAATTCTCAATTTTTCAGTAAATTATCAGCCAAACGTTTCCCTTTTCTTTATATAGAGAAAAAAAAAACCATTCACCATGATGGTGAGAAATATATTTTATTTTTTTTTTTAAACAAAAAAAGATAATAGAGAATGTTTCTGACAGATAAAGAGTAATGTGGGAGAATATTCTTTTTTTTATGCTCCATTTGACCTGTTTGTATATAAGAAAAAAAAAGAGTGGATAAAAGATGTTCTTCTCCACTTGACATATTGTCAAAAATCAGTGAATAAGAATCGATAAAAAACGATTCTTTTATAATACACCTTTTTTCTTTTTTGTTATTCTCTTTTTGGAACGTGCAAAAAAAAAAATATTCAAATATTTCGGGAGAAAAAAAAATTTCATTCCTTTCCTATTTTCTTATTTTAATTTTAAATTTCTTAATACACGTTCCTTCTTAAAAAAAAGAAATCTACAAGTTTCAATAAATTCAAGGCACGATTTCTCATCACGATGGAAACTTGATTTTAATATTCAGAAATATTAACTTAATTTTTAATATTCATTTTCCACTTTTCTTTTTCTTTTAATCAAATAATAAAGAAATTCATATTTCATGGAGAAAAAAAAATTGTATTGCATTAAAAAAGTAAGACGCGACTCGACGACACTTTTCTTTTTTTAAATATCAAATGGCGTTGCATTCTTTGTATTTTAATATATGACAATTTTTTTCTATTCAGGAAAATTTAATAGACAAAAATTTGAAATCATGGAATTATTTATTAGATTTTTTCTTAATACTTCTTCTCTTATTTTTTTTACTCATTTTTATTTATTTTTATTTATTTTTATTTATTTTTATTTATTTTTATTTATTTATTTATATTTATTTATTTTTCTTTATTAATATTTATTTATTTTTATTTACTTATTTCTATTTTGTCTTAAACTAAAAATTCACACTTTTTTTAATTTATTTTTTATTTAACAATGTCAATTGAGACTCGAAATCAAAATAAAATAGAATTAGAAAACAAATGGAAATTTTGCAATTTCAATGACAAAATTGAAAGCGTGCCAATTTATTGACTTTTACATACATACATATATATGATAGAGAAAGCTTGAAATTCTTTACATTCGTAAAAAGGAATTCCTCCTCTTATAAATTCTAGTGTGTGGCTATTCAGAAAAATTCAATTTCAAATACCTGACCATTCATTTCATTTCGAATTCCTCCAACTGCAGTTATAAAATATCTGAGTTTTGAAAAATAATTTAAAAATAAAATATCATTAAAACAGAAAAAACAATATGAAAGAAAATCATTTATATAAAGAAATCATTTTTAAAAAAATAATTTAAAAAAAATCATTTAAAAAAAATAATTTATTAAAAATAATTTTAAAAAAATAATTTACAGAAATAATTTAAAAAGAAATGATTAAAAAAATAATATAAAAGAAATATCTTGAAAAAAATTATTTTATATAATTAAATTAATTACTAAAAGGTTACCATAATTTTTTCAATCATAAGAGTATGCTCTCTAAATCTGAATCAGTTCAGGTTTAGGATTTAAGAAGAAAAATTATTTTCATTTAATATTTGAAATATAATAAAGGTTTAAATATGAGAGCGAATCAACTCTATAGAAAGAGACAGGTAGTGTTCTACCGTCCCCTCTTCTTTCCTTGTCTAATAACGCTTGCGCAGTAACAAAAAAATTGGCGTTCTTTTTATATATTTTTCTTTATTATTTATTTTTTATTTTATTATATATTTATTTTTATTATATATTTATTTATTTATATATATATTTATATTTTTTTATTTACTGTTTTACTTATTTACTCGGTTCTCAGTTAAATTTACAAAAACATTCATTACCGCGCATGCGTCATTAGACGAGGAAAGAAGAGGGGACGATAGAGACTACTTGTCTCCCTCTACCAAGTTGACGTAGCAAAAAGTCACTTAAAATTTAAATTGATTTAGATTCAGAGAGTAAATTATTTTAATTTTTGTATGAAAGAATAAAAAAAAATGCCAGAAATATAAAGGGCAATAACGGTTAAAGAAAAAAAAATTGAATTAGAAAAACAAAAGCACCCCCTCAGATTAGAAATACACTGAGAAGACTGTGTTTCCGGTGTTGCAGGATGCACGCGGTGGGATTGCATTCGGCCTTGGCCATCAAGCGTCAACGAAAGCGTCGGGACGAGCAGCGTCGCGCTCGAGAACGTCGTTTCAGCATTCAATCAGGCGAAAGTGGTTTAACATCCCCAAGAGCGTCAACCGGCTCCTTGGATCATCCACCAAGACATCATAAAGCCGCCAATTCTCATCGTGCCGCCGGACAAAGTATGGTCGACTCAAAAGTCGTCACATCAATTGGAATGCTTCACATTGGCGTCGTATTCGTCGTACTCGGAGCATTCCTCCTCGCCAGTGGACTAGTACCCAGCGATTTCTCATCCTGGGGCACAAAGACGACCGGCAACTGGTGGAATGAACTTGTCATTACCGGTCTCTTTGCCGTCTTCATTGGCATATTCCTCATTATTCTAAATCGCGTCATTGCCCGACGCGAGGAATCCGATCTCGAGGAATACGTCCAACGACAATTGACCAGATCCAGATCAGGTCATCGTCTCGAGAGAGACGTCGAAACCGGTGGCCTCACCACTCGGCACGCACGTCGCGCCAAACAAATGCGAAACACCACATCGTCCGGTTCCATTCAAACCCCAGACGACGACAAGAGTTCCATATCATTGCCCAGGAGTCCACCGCCAGCATATTCACCAACATCACCCTCAGTATCAAACGGTGACCATCAAATACCAATTCAATCGAATTTATTTCTCGAACAAATCACCGAGGAGGAGGCGATCAGCGATCGTTTCGAGACGTCGACAACAAACAGTATCAGTCCTGGTTCTCCCAGCGAAACAAGGGAGCTCATTCAGGCGAATTCAAAACACTGCAGGCAGAATGGCACTCACAATCCGCAGCGTCAGTCTACCGAACGCCTCCCACTCTATGTTCACGTCTCTCGAATTTAAATCGAAGTCCGTTTTTTGATGTATAGCTCTACAACGAATGTCTTCAAAAAAAGTGTATTTCAGCGCTGTACTTTAGAAAATTAAATTAAATCCCTTGCAGCAAGAACTAGACGCTGCTACCACTAGTAGTGGTCCGGTCATCCTCTGGTTCTTCCTGGTTACAAAATTCTATACAAAAGATAGTGTACAATTAAATACACAACTATGTTATACATTTCTCTCTCTATCTCTCTCTCTCTCTCTCGATGCTGCATTATCACTAAAAAATATGTATTACCTAAGACAAGAATAAGTCGAATCTTAATGTCGCAACAAAAAATATCGAGAGGCAAAACTGCCATAATGTTTACTAAAAAAATAACTTTTGTCTAAGCTCTGTATATTCAGAAAAAAAAATATGGATATGTCTCATCACTATTGTGATAAATAGAGATATGAAAAATTACGAGAATTATATATCGCAGAGAGACGATTTTGTTTCCCGAGTTTGACAATGAAAGGATTTCGAGTTTGATCGTAAAAGGCTGAATATTTCGTCCAATTAGGGGCTTTTGGGATTAAGGTTATTGAGGGCGATGAATAGGGTATTATAAGTGATAAAAGATTATAGACTTTTATTCCGTTTTAAGAACAGTAAAAGAAGTTTTTTATGAATAGGCTCTTGATTCCTTTTTTTTCTTTTAGCAAACAATACCGGAGAAAATTCAATTAATTTTTGATCGAGCATTTTTATTTCGTCGTTGGGTGCATGAAAAAAAAGTTCTGGAATTGTATTCTAGAGACTATTAGTCATTGCTACCATTTTTTTTAAAAAAAAGTTTCATTTAGCTACCAATTTTTAGAGAAAGAAAAACATTTATTTATCTACCATTTAAAAACAATCTTTTATTTATTTATTTAGATTTCATTCAACAATTTCGAAAAATCATTTTAGCTATTAATTTTCAAATAATTCATTTAATTATTGTAAATTTCAAATAATTTATTTAATAATTGTAAATTTTTACTTAATGACTGTTTCTGTGTAGTTTAGTAGAGAAACGCCGAATAGCGGACTTTAGAAAAAAGGGAATAATGAATAATAATGAAAAATAAAGTGAATTAACGGCAAGTTTGGAATGATTCCTGTTTGGAGAATCTATTCTATATTCACAAATGTTTTATAATTAATGATGAAAAGAAAATAATTAAATGATTTTTGTATAAATAAATAATTAAAAATTTGGTGAATTTGTTAAACAATGATACTAGCAATTTAACGGAATTTTTAAAATTAAAAACAATTGCAATTTCAAAGTAAATTAATACACTGATGCCTCTACTACTGACGAGTTGCCTCCTAAGCCACGCCCCCTTGGAGAAGGGGAACTGCGCGCGCAGCAATTTCTCGTCTCTAGGCGAGATCGTCACTTATAGAGTTCGACGCTAACAGAGGTATCGTTATATATTCAGTTTACATTCCATTTTCCTAGTAATAGAAAAAATATTTACTTGAATTAATTTATATTTACTTTTACAATTTAAGTCACTCTGACACATTTTATTTCTATTGAAAATTATTTCTTTTAATATATTAATTATTTCTCATTATTATTTATATATTTATTTATATATTTATTTATATATTTATTTATATATTTATTCATTTATAAATTTAATATAAAGGGCAAAAGAATTTAATTAATAATTTTAGTACAAGAAATTTTTTTCTTTAGAATTTAATTTCAAAATAATAATTTTATTATTAAATACTATAATATTAAATTATTTATTTATTTATTATTGCACAAACGGGTCAAGAGAGAAAAGAACATTCAGAACATAATACTATTAAATAATTATTATTAAATTTAATTAATAAACAAAAATATTACTAAATAAATATTATTAAAGGGCTTGTTCCTTATATTTGTTAAATTAAAATAATAAAAATAATTACTGAATAGTTATTAAATGATATTATTAAACAATTATTAATTATTATTCATGTCCCGAAAGTTTTGAACGTTCAAATGAACGAAATTTATTTAATTGGATAATTATTAATTAATAATTAAAATTAATTAATTAAAATAATTTCAGAAAAAAAATTATAATTCGAATATATTCACATTCATAATACATCATAAGGTTTCTTAAATACCTTAATTGAAAAAAATATAGTCTTAAAAATTAATTAAACGCATTTTTCGAAAAAATATGTAGCTTGCAGTAATAATTTAGAGAAAGAATTTTTTTCTAATAAAAAATTTTAAAACAACAGAAAAACAATACAATACGCAAGTTCGAGAATTACTATAATGTAATAATAGTGTACGTATCATAAACTAGTTGCCTTCTCTTTATTCTGTAATTTGAATCTACTCTCTTAGATTAATAATGTATATTATAGGAAATCTAATATAAATTGAAATTTGTGCCTTGCCGTTAATTAACCATTATTAAAAGCAACGTGAAAATGTTTTAGATATGTGCCTGATTTATTAAAAGCAACAAAAAAAAACGGGAAGTTAGCCGCGATTCATATTCGCGAAATACATTTTAAATTACAAATTAAAAAAAAACAAAATTATTTAATATAATTATATAAAAATAATTATAATACGCGAGACGATATTCGGCGCTTTTCCTTCTTTCAAATATGAAACATTTTGTTTATATATACATAAATAAATTTTTAATTAATCGACTAATTTCAATTTTCCTAAAAATTAGTTTTTCTTCAAAAATTTCTCTTAATAGAAATGTTTTTAAATTTATTAATAGTAGAAATTTTGTTAATAAGAATTTTGTAAGTAAAAAACTTTTTAAATAAAAATGTTTTAAATGGAAACTTTTTTATGTAAAAAATGTTTTCAGTAAAAACTTTTTTAAATAGAAATGTTTTCAGTAAAAACTTTTTTTACAAAGAAATGTTTTTAGTAAAAATATTTTTTAAAGCTCTTTAAATAAAAAATGGTTTCAGTAAAACTTTTTTCAAATTAAAAATGTTTTTTGTAAAAAATCGTTATAAATAAAAAATCTTTATAAATGAAAAATATTTTTAGTGAAACTTTTTTTAAATAAAAAATGTCTTTAGTAACAAATTTTCTGAATAAAAAATGTTTTTAGTAAAAACTTTTTTAAATAAGAAATGTTTTAGTGAAAGTTTTTAATAAACATTTTTGAAAATAAATGTTTTCAGTAAAAACTTTTTAAATAAGGAATGTTTTCAGTAAAAACTTTTTAAATAAGGAATGTTTTCAGTAAAAATCTTTTTTAATAAAAAATGTTTTTAGTAAACATTTTTGAAAATAAATGTTTTTAAAAAAAAGCTTTTCAATTAAAAAATGGTTTTAGTAAAACTTTTTTCAAATAAAAAATGTTTTTTGCAAAAATCGTTATAAATGAAAAATGTTTTTAGTAAAAATCGTTATAAATGAAAAATATTTTTATTGAAACTTTCTTTAAATAAAAAATGTCTTTAGTAACAAATTTTCTAAATGAAAAATGTTTTGAGTAAAAACTTTTTTAAATAAGAAATGTTTTTAGTAAAAATCTTTTTTAATAAAAAATGTTTTTAGTAAAAATCTTTTTTAATAAAAAATGTTTTTAGTAAATATTTTTGAAAATAAATATTTTAAAAAAAAGCTTTTTAAATAAAAAATGGTTTTAGTAAAACTTTTTTTAAATAAAAAATGTCTTTGGTAACAAATTTTCTAAATTGAAAAATGTTTTTAGTAAAACTTGTTTTTAAATAAAAAATGTCTTTATTAACAAATTTTCTAAATGAAAAATGTTTTGAGTAAAAACTTTTTTTAAATTAAAAAAGCTTTTAAATAAAAATTACTAATAAAACGAAAACAAAATGTTTTCCCTTTATTTCTCTCTTCGAGTTTCAATAAATTTTATTCATAGAACGTAATATTAAAATGTCTCTCCCTGTTATTTGTATAATATCCAGGTGTATAACTGAACGTTGCAAAAAAAAAAAAAAAAAAAAAGTTTCGTCAACAGAGAGCTTTTTAAGTTTATGACGAGTTTTGTAATGAAAAAAAAAACTTGTAGCCTGTAATTTGATGAAAGTTATACATATACATATATTTATAAAGTGATGGAAAAAGATATTCTTAAAGCTTTAAATTTGCATGTTGAACGAAGAAATTATGCTTATTTACTCCACGATGGATGTTTTACGCGAGATAGAAATGAGAGGAGAAAAAAAATTGAAAGAGAAAATTCTTGTATAGGAACTGATATAGGAGTAATATCGAAAAATAAATCGCGTTTTGCTTCAATGCTGTTATGAGATAGTGAAGCAATCGTGTACACTGTAACGAGAGGCAATCAAGGACCAAGACTAATTAGTTTCTGAACGATGATTGAATGATAGTTTACAAAATTCAAAGATGAGTTAAAGCAAAGAATCGTATCTCGAGGGCCATTTCCACTTTATATAGAAAAAAAAGAAAATAACTACAGTGTTTAAGAATGTTTCTTACTTTTTAAAACAGTGTGTAAATTTTGATGAGAATTTCATTTTATTAGTTTTAATTAATTTTTAATTAATCGAGTACTTAACTGAGCGATACTTTTTAATAACTAATTATAAGTATTATTATAAAAATTTCTATAGAAAAATAAATATAGAAATTTATATAAAAGTTTATTTAATATTTATATAAAATTCACTGAAAAATGTTTACAGTCAACTCTCGTTAATAATTAAACTTTAAATAAATTTAATGTCTCAGTAAATTTAATGTTTTCTGGTCTCTTAAAAAAATTATTAATACTTGAAGCATTTGATTTAAATAAAACCCTAGGAATTTTATTCACGTTCCTTGAGATTCAATTTATCGAGAGTCGACTGTAGGAAAATCTAGAAATTTTTATAAAAATTTGTCTAATAATAAATGAATGATTAAAATATAATTAAATTATTATATTATAATTATATTAACTTAAGTACTTAAGTGATATTTAATATATTTATAATTTATAATTTTTAATTTATACCTTATAATAAATAATAATAAATTAAATAATAAATTTTAATCTACTTGATAATAATCATTCACTTTTTGAAAATTATTACTTAAAAATTGTAAATTTTCTAAAGATTTCTATCAAAAATTTTGCATCTCTTCTTTGTTTAGAATTTTGCGTAGAAAGTAAAGAATTCATTCACACACTGTTTTATAAAAGTCTCTCGACTTAAATTATTAGAATGTCTCAAATCTTTTTGTTAATTTTAAAAAATTAATAATTATTAACAACTAATTACTTTATTATTTAATAAATAAATTATTCGTTTTCTTGCGACAAGAGCTGAAAATAAAAAAAAATCTGTGATAAATTAAAAAGTATTAGAGAATCTAATTTGTTTATAATTAAAACTAGTGTATTTAAAACAATCAGTTTTTAAATACACACGAACCTAACAAATAGTTTTAATAAAACTGTTTTCTTTGAAAAAAAGTCGATTAAAAAAGTTGACTTCTTTTGAGACATTCTAATTTTCATCATTATCATAAAAAATAAAATACATTCCATGATGTATATATTATTTAAAAATTATGAAACTAAAAAATAAGAATCTTTCAAGCATATGCATTTTAGTATTATATTCCAAAACATTCGCGATTATACATTTAATAAACTATAATACAGTATTTAAGAGAAAATATTTGCCAAAATATACGAATCGCTTCCTTCATTAATCTATTTAATTTCTAAAGTCAAATTTTTTTTTTTTCATTTTTGTTGATCATTAGTATTACAAAAATATCAGGTTCAAATTTTTTTTTTAATTTGTCTTCCATCCCCCCTTATAAAATAAATCAAACTAAAATTAAATTTAATCGTAAGGGACATTCAACGTATTATATATATATATATATATATATATATATATGGCACAATAATTTTTTGCTTCTCTAGAAAAACATATTTCAGGGTTCGAAAATGTATCATGAAACTGTAAAATATTCACAATAGTATAAATATTCTTGTACGTATTTATCATTTATAGGTATCTATTAACTATACAAATAAATAATATCCCTTCTTATAAAGGAGGCATGGTCGAACCATGAATTACAAATCATATTGTAATAATTATTGATTGGAATTTTCCTCTATTTTTCACTTTAAAAAAAAATTTTACCTCTACTCGCGCAAATATCTACTTATTCGAATCGTTTGAAATATATCACATTTGTAAAATTTAATTTGAATTTTAATTTAAAAAATAATTAGGAAAAAAACTCAAGAAAAATAAATAAAAATAATCTACATTTCGAATATTGTATAACAATGGAAAAAAATGTATAACAATTGAAAAAAAGGATAGAAATAACAAAAATGTTGTATATCAATGACAAAATTGTTGAACAAAAAAAATGTTGTACATCAAAAATAAATTGTTGAACAATAAAAATATTGTATAACAATGAAAAAAATTGTTTAACAATGAAAATATTGTGTAACAATGAAAATATTGTGTAACAATGGAAAAAATTGTTTAACAATGGAAAAAATTGTTTAACAATGAAAATATTGTGTAACAATGAAAAAAATTGTTCAACAATAAAAAAATTGTATAACAATGACAAAATTGTATAACAATGAAAAAAATTGTTTAACAATGAAAAAATTGTATAACAATGAAAAAATTGTATAACAATAAAAAAAGTGTATAACAATGAAAAAATTGTATAACAATGAAAAAATTGTATAACAATGAAAAAATTGTATAACAATAAAAAAAAGTGTATAACAATAAAAAAAATTGTATAACAATGAAAGAAAAATATCAAAAAAATTTAGAAAGAAAAAATTTTTAATACACAAAATTTAGAAAAGTCAATTTTTAAACTTTCACTACTTTTTAATAAAAAAAATATCTTTTCTGCGATGTAATTATAAAACAAGCGCTTGAAATTTTCATGTGTATAAAAAAATCTCTAGTTCATTTTTTTATATTTAACGTAACGTATAATTATTACGATAATGACACTTTTTTTTGTTGACATTTTTTAGCAAAAAAAAAAAAAAAAACGCTTTTTTCAAAAATATATACGTATTGCAGTGCTTTTATATAAAACTTTCAAAAAAGATGTTTATATATATACAAATATACAAACAAAAAAACTAGAAAAAAAGACGAAAACAAAACTAGAAACCAAAGGTATATAAATGTAAAAATTTCGAACCGATTTTTACTCAAATTCTGACATCATTAAATCAGAATACTTTTTGCACAATTTTCCCTTTTTCCTATTTAACTATAAGAAGAACCAAAAATGATTAATTAATGAAATAAATAAAATTAATTAATTAATGAATTAATTAAATTAATTAATCAGTAAAATAAAAAAAGCGATTGATTAATTAATTAAAAAAATGATTGATTAGTTGATTAAAAAAAATGATTGATTAATTAATTAAAAAAAGTGAAATTAATTAATTAATTAATTAGTAAAATAAAATTGATTAATTAATTAATAAAAAATTAATATTTACTGTGTAAGTTTATGAAAAAATTATTCTAATAGTATTACACTCGCTATAAATCTCTTTCTATTGTATACTTATAAAGAACTAGAAATTTTTTACCTTTTAAACAAAATTGTTAAAACTTATTATATTATTATTATATTATGAAATTAGTAATGTTATTTATATGTATAAAATTAAATTAAGAATTGTATATTCCTTTGACATTTGCGAGCACATTGTACATAAACTTCTGTTCATGAACTAATTAAACTTTCTCAAATGTATATGTGATCGTATCATGACAAGATTCACGAAAACGAGATTTTCGTCTATTTTATCTTTTCACTCTATTTTATTCATTCCGTACAATAGGAAAATAATCATAATAATACTTGATAAGAAAATTAATTTCATTCATTTATTTATATAAGTTTAATAAATTAATTTCATAGTTTTTATTGAAATTTTTTAATTTTTTTGTAGAAAAATATTTTTTTCTTATTATTATTATTTTCTTCTTCTTCTTATTATTAATATTGATATTATTATTAATTAATATTTAAGTAATTTAAAAAGATAGTGTTGGAAATTAATTTGTTCTACTGACAGAATCGTCTTCGAAAAACAAGAAATTTTACTAAAAAAAAAAATGAAAAATTATCATGCTCGAGCGCTACAATTCTGTGATCCGAAAAAAATAACTCGCACCAAATCAAATGTATTATACAATAAAATAAAACTCGAAATATTTGAAGAAATTCGCTTCAATTTGTGGTGTATTGCGAATTGCTCTTAATGCACATTATTTGCTTAGATCGAAATAAAAAAAAGCCAACAATAAAAATAGATATTAGAATTTTTTGTACCTATACTACTTCGCACAATGTGGAAAAAAAAGTGAAAAAAAAATTATTCAATAATGTAGAAATTTAAACAAGAAATGCAAAAGTTTCAAAAAAGAAATTTTTATTTTAACTCAATTCCACTGATTGTCAAATAGAATTTTCACAATTTTTTTCTTTTATGCAACTTTTCTCTATATGAAAGAATTTTTATTGACAAGTTTTCATTTAATTTACTCTCATCTCGTCAAGAAGCAAGAGAATAAAAGTTTTTTTCCTTTAAAAAAATTAAAGACAAATTTTTATTTAATAAAAACTAAGACAATTTGAAGTAAATTTTTGGGTAAAAATTAGACAAATTCTTTTTAAATGAAAAACTGAGGACAACATTTTTTTTACATTAAACATTAAAGACAAATTTTGTTTTATAATAAAAAAATGAAAGAAAAAATCTGTTTTAATAAAAAATTAAAGACGAATTTTATTTGAAAATTGAGTAGAAAAATTTATTTCTTTTTAATTCAATAAAAAACTAAATACACTTATTTATTTATTTACTAAAGTTCACGAGACTATGAATAATTACTCAAAAAGAAAAAATAATTATTGAAAATTATAATGAAGAAATTTTTTTTACAATTTAATTTGCAAAAATATGATTTTAGAACGATTTATATAATAAGAGATTGAAAAAGAATTCTATTACCTACATAAAATGCAATTGTAAACTTTGAATCCTTAAAATGAATTGTGCATTCATATTTCAAACAAAAAACAATCAACACAATTTTAACTTGTGTTTAATGAAGTTTGCAATGAGCAATTTTAGCAATTACTTTTGCATCAACAAGCCGATAATCAGTTGATACTTATTTAGTGTTTTAATTATCAAAGGTAAAATGCGTTACTGCACCTGTTGCACATAACATATTCTTATTTGTTTAAATCAAATTTTTAAACAAACAATCATTTTCACAATTGAAAATCAAAAATAATTATTTACATTCGTATTTAATTTGTCAATATTATTTTTTTATCAAATAATTTTTTTTTTAATCATTAGTTACTAAGTCCTCTACGTCCAAGAATAGAATAAAAAAAGTATTTAATAAGTAATAAGTATTTAATAAGTATTTAATAAGTATTTTTTGGATTATTTTTGACTAATTTTTATTCATTATTTACTTTTTTCGTTATTAATATGATTAATTAATGCAATCGAATTATAATTATTGAAATATTTGAAAAACTGAACACTTTTTTGATCAAATATTTATTATTTGATTTTAAAAATAAAAAAAGTTAGAAATTAAAAGTAATTAATACACTCATACCTTTTCTACTGACGAGTTGCTTCCTAAGCCACGCCCCCTTGGAGAAGGGGAAATGCGCGCGCAGCAATTTCTCGTCTCTAGGCGAGAGCGTCACTTATAGAATTCGACGCTAACAGAGTTTTATATTTTAATTATTAATTAATAATTATTATTTAATTGTTATATTAAATAACTATTTTTAAAAATGTATTTATTATTATTTGTGTTTTATTGTATTTGATTTAAAAAAGTAAAAATTCAAATAAACGATTATTCGAATAAAATAAAAATTTCCTTTCATTGTACAAGTGTCAAAATAAAAATTTTGACAAGTTTGAAAATAATATAGAATTAAGTATTTTTTTTTGAAAGCAGAGTGCCACAAATGTGTGAGAAAGAAAAATTTATCATATGCCAATGTATCACAGGCACAGGTGAAAAATATCACAGATCAGACAGTAAATTCCATTATTAGAATCAGTTTTCAAATATGTTTCTATTCATGAGGGACTTTAAGTTCTCACTATACGTCTATCTGATTTTACAATTCTCTGATTTCAATACCGAACACTATATATTCATAAGCCAGTGTATCACACATGTATATTACTTTATAAATTCAAACTTGGGGGACATTATAACAACACATGTTATATATGTAGTTTCGAAAAGTTATATCTTTGAAGCAAAAATTGCATTCAATTACAGAAATAAAAGAATATTTAAAAATTTTTTTTTAAAACTAAAAATAATTTCTTACTTCTTTAATTCAAGTTTTAAAAAAAAGGAAAAAAGGAAAAAAATTTTAATAAAAAACACCTAAGTTTTGTAATTTATTAAATTATTTAGAAAGAACTAAATTAATGATTAAATTACTAATTACAATTAAACCTAATTTTGTCCCATTAAAAAATGTATTTTAGAAACTTTTCGCGCTCATTATTTTGAACGCAATGGTCATTAGTTAATAACAATACTGTGCATATGAACATTTGCATAATTACATATGTATAAGCATGTTGAAAAAAAACAACATATATTTTCCTATGCGAAATAATTTTAATTTTCCTCTGGCTCTCTAATCACAAACACAATTAACTGCTTTTCATTCATAAACAAAAAAAATGGGGATGAAATTTATCCAGTTTAATATAAATTAAAAAAAGGCGCATAATTTTCTCATTACTGCATTATTTGTATTATTAACCTTGCAAAAAATGTAAATAACTATCACTTAGTGACAAAAAAAAATTTATTC
Organism: Leptopilina heterotoma; assembly: GCF_015476425.1. Classification (NCBI taxonomy): domain Eukaryota; kingdom Metazoa; phylum Arthropoda; class Insecta; order Hymenoptera; family Figitidae; genus Leptopilina; species Leptopilina heterotoma. The sequence continues at coordinate 972,132 of NW_025111185.1, read as the reverse complement.
TATTTTATACCTCTAGTGTATAAATTAAGCGCGAATACTCTACAGTTTTGTGAGACTTTGAACCACAATTTTTATATCACGAAAAAATCAAACGATTGTCATTAAATCTTTTAAATTAAATTAAAAATTTTAATTTTTACTTCTCATTTTTAATTCTCATTACATTAATTTTAATTCTTAATTCTAATTTTTAACTCTAATTTTTAATTTTTTACATTTAAAAATATAAAATGAACTTTTTCAAATTTAAATTTTTTCAACTTAAAATATTTTAAATTAAAGGTTTTCCAAAATAAAATATTTTGAATTAAAATTTTTAAAACTTAAAATATTTTATATTAGAATTATTTTAACTTAAAATATTTTTAATTAAAATTTTTCGTACCTACAATATTTTAAATTAGAATTCTTTCGATTTAAAATATTTTAATTTGAAATTTCTTTAGCTTCAAATATTTAAAATTAAAATTTTTTCTACTTAAAATATTTCAAATCTGATTGTTTTCATTTTAAATCATTTTAAAGTAGAATTTTTTCAACTTAAAATATTTTAAGGAGAATTTTTTCAACTTAAAATATTTTGAATTAGAATTTTTATAACTTAAAATATTTTAAATTAGAATTTTTTCGATTTAAAATATTTACAATTAAAATTTTTTCTATTAAAAATATTTCAAATAAGAATTTTTTTTAGTTTAAAACATTTTAAATTAGAATTTTCTCAATTTAAAATTTTTGAATTAGAATTTTTTCGATTTAAAATATTTAAAATTAAAATTTTTTCAACTTAAAATATTTAAAATAAAAATGTTTTCAACTTAAAATATTTTAAATTAGAATTTTTTCGCTTTAAAATATTTACAATTAACATTTTTTCTACTTAAAATATTTCAAATCAGAATTTTTTCAGTTTAAAACATTTTAAAGTAGAACTTTTTCAATTTTAAATATTTTGAATTAAAATTTCTTCAAATTAAAATATTTAAAATTAAAATTTTTCCAACATAAAATATTTTAAATTAGAATTTTTTCGATTTTAAATACTTAAAATAAGAATTTTTTCGATTTAAAATATTTACAATTAAAATTTTTTCTATTTAAAATATTTCAAATCAGAATTTTTTTAATTTAAAAAATTTTTAATTAGATGTTTTTTAGTTTCAAACATTTTAAATTACAATTTTTTCGATTTAAAATATATTTACAATTAAAATGATTTCTACTTAGAATATTTCAAATTAGAATTTTTTGATTTGAAATATTTTAAATTAAAATTTTTGCAACTTAAAATATTCTAAATTAGAATTTTTTCGATTTAAAATATTTACAATTAAAATTTTATCTATTTAAAATATTTAAAATCATAATTCTTTTAGTTTAAAATATTTTAAAGTAGGTAGTATTTTTTTAACTTAAAATATTGTGAATTAACATTTTTCTCAACTTAAAATATTTAAAATAAAAATTTTTTTAAATTAAAATATTTGAAATTAGAATTTTTTCGTATTGAAAAATTGTAAATACTTACAATTAGAATTTTTTCGATTTAAAATATTTACAATTAAAATTTTTTCTATTCAAAATATTTCAAATCAGAATTTTTTTAGTTTAAAAAATTTTAAATTAGATGTTTTTTAGTTTCAAACATTTTAAATTAGAATTTTTTCGATTTAAAAAATATATTTACAATTAAATTTTTTTTTACTTAAAATATTTCAAATTAGAATCTTTCGATGTGAAATATTTTAAATTAGAAATTATTTCAACTTCAAATGTTTGGAATAATGGAATTTAAATCTTTTCAGTCAAAAATTGTTTAAATTTAGATTTTTTCAGTTTAAAATTGATTAAATTCAAACTTTTCAAACATTACATTTTTTGTTTTAAAAATTTATAAAACCTAAAATGTTTAAAATTAAAATTTCTTAAATTAAAAAAATTATTTTTTATTTTTCATTCATAGGTGTATATAAACATTAGAAAATAAATAAGGGCAAAATTAATTATTGACGTTTCACGAGAATATTTGAAGAAATGTAGAAAAATAAATAAATGACGTTTCTTCTTTATATTTACAGAAAGAAAATAAAAAAAAAGTAAAAAAATAATTGCGAAAAAGCTGAAGAGAGAAAAAAGAAAAATACAGAAACGAAGTAAATGAAATGAAACTTTGTTATATATATTTAGAACAAAAGTTCTTTTATATATACTATAATGTATTATCAAAAAAAAAAAAGAAACAAAAGTTTTTCACTTTCTATAAATACTACTCATCAAATTGTAACATTGTTACATAATTATATTATAAAATAATTATAAATTAATTCTGTTAATGATTTAATTTATGTTCATATTGTTATTGGATACTATCATTATTGTTCGATTGTCGTTTATTATCAAAAGTTTTATTGTTATAATTATTATTTTCAATTTTTTTTTTAATTTTATATTCATGTATAACCTTTTTGGGTTTATCTTTTTCAATATTATATTATAAAAAAAATATTATTATTCCCCACGTGAAAATATTACTGGTAATATTTGTAAAAGAAACGAAAAATTTCGTGGTGAAAATTGCAAAAAATCGCCAAAAGTTCATAAGAAAAAAAAAACTTTAAAATAAAAGAAAAATGACCGGTTGTATTTTAACGGCAAAAATTGAAAATATTTCTCCTCCAACTGTGAATAAAAACTCACTTTTCTCAACTGCCTTTCTTTTCCTTTCGTTTGGAAAAATTTTTGTGCAATCATATCACACGATATATCATGTAAGAAAATAAAATTCTAATCAGAGCAACAACTAACTATAAAAAAAAATTTAATTAAATAATATAAATATGCATTGAAAATCGAACTTGCGATAGTTGTTAATAGTTTATTTTCCCATGATACCTATATATTTATACTACTATTACAATAATATTATTGTACATATAAACATAAATATATTTTCCATAATATAATTGTGTTTATATGTATATGTATATGGTTCATTATAAATGTACAAAGAGTTAAAATTGTTATAATTAATATTACATTACGATAACAACAAAAGACATGTATAACTATAATTATAAATATGAAATTTCCAGCAAAATTATATATACATGTATATTATACCTGTAAGCTTTCTGATGCCATTTCTCTATTGTACCACTGATATACAATCTGACGCACGAATTTTCGAGAATAAAGATTTATGATACGCTCTAAATATTTATATTCTTTTCTTTTATTTACTCTAACACTTGAGATGCGTGTAAATTTATTTCTTTTTTTTTTTTTTTTGCTTAAAAAAAATACTTGAAAAAATACTTCTATACATCAAGTATACAAAATGCCTAATATGTAAATTAAAACTGCAAATTTAATTGATTATTTTCATCAAACATTTACTCTTTCATTATGCAAATTTAAATTTAGGTGTCAATTTCATTTGCCCCGTCAATTCCAATTCATTGGATAGTTTCATTTGAGGAAAAAGTTATTAAACAAACAAAGAAGAAGAGTTTATCGATTTTAGAATGAGAATGTATTGCATAAATGGTTTTGCATAACAATTTCGAAATTATTTTTTAACAAATTTTATTATTATTAATTTATTTATTAATTTTTTTTTGTCTGTATTAATTTATTTTTATATATTATTTACTCTTTTATTTATTTATTTATTTATTTATTCTTTTATTTATTTATAATGCTAAAAATAATAAAAAAAATTTTATCATTTATGAAAATAATTGAATTCTCATGAAATATTTTTTAAACATTTTTAAAAATAATTGAATCGTTTAAAATGATTTTATTTAAATTTTTGAGAATCAATTTTTTTATTTTAAATAAACTATTATTGCCATTGAAGGAATTACAAATTATTTTTTTTTTAATTGCAAATTAATTATTCTTTTTGGTAAAAGATGAATTAATTTATTACGAAACGTTTCCTTGTGATTTTCAAATCATTTAGACAGTTACGGAATTTTGAAGAAGAATCTGCAAATATACGAAAATAGAACTTGTGGAGTTTTTTTCAAATCGTATTTCCTCGGAAGTTTTTCTTTTATAAAAAAGCTTAAGAGGTTTAGTTTGGTAAAACTTGATTCACAAGGGTTGTTTCCCTTGTGACGTAAAATTACTTTACAAAACACGTGTGTCACTGGGAGAAATTTGATAAATACAAAAGTATATTCTCAATTTTTTTTTTTTTTTTTTTTTTTTTTAAAGAGAAAAAAATAGGAAAAAGAGAGAAAAATAAAAGAGGGAAAAAAGATAACAGAAAAGTAGAAAACAGAGGAAAGGAAAAAAAAGAGAAAATAATGGAAGAAAAGGAGAAAGAAAAATAGAAAAAAGAAAGAAATAAAAGAAAAAGAGGAGAAGAAAAATAGAAAACAGTAAAAACAGAGAAAAAGAAAAAGAGAAAACAAAGGAAGAATAAAGGAAGAAGAAAAAGAAAATATAAGTAAAAAATAAAAAAAGAAATACAGGAAAAAATAGAAAATAAGAAAAGAAAGAAACAAAAAAAAGAAAACTAAAACGAAACAAAAAAATGTTTCTCAAAAAAAAAATCAATTTTTTCAAGAAAAGAAAATGGAACAAAATTGAAAAGTTCGTGACAATAGAACATAAAGTAGGCGCACTGGAATATTTAAAAGCACATTAATATATTGTTTGCCACTAAAATAAGGGATAAAGATCGAACGCACTTTAACTATTAAAGAAAAGTTTTGCAACATCTTGATACCTATATGCGATTAAAGGCCAAACATAAGAGTTTGACACGAGTTTAAATTTACGAGACGTATAGAAAATTTATGTCGACCTAAAGAATAACGATTTTTCAATGTGAAAAATTCAAATTATTATCGTGAGTCAACTAAATGGTGAATATGGGAACGATAAGATCATCGAAAATTATCTTTTTTTCTCTCTACAAAAAATATTTCTTGTCATGAATTTTTCCTCATATTTTATTTCATTTTCTATTTTTTTCATCATAATTTTTAGTATTTATTAATCTTTGTCAATTTTTACACTTATTTATTTATTACTATATTAGTATATAAATAAATAAAAAGAAGTCAATAAATTAATGAATAAAAATAAAAATTAAATAAATTAACAAATAATAGACAAGAAGATTAATAAGTAAATATTGAAAAAAATTAATAAATAGATATAGAATAAAGAAATAATAATAAAATAAAAATGATCTATTTTTGATAAATAATAATTTAATTATTTACATAAAAGTGCTTATTAGACTAAAGAGTTTTTTCTTTAGTTTTTAGGGAAGAAAAAGAAAAGTAAAATAAAAGAAAGAGGGTAGAAAATAAAAAGGTATTTACCCCAGATTATTGGTAATAATGTTTCGAAAACAATTATCTTTAATGTTAATTTTAGGACCAACTACTTTTTTAAAGTGTATTTTATCACTAAAAGTTTATTGTTTCATATCGCCAGGGAAAAATCATTTTCCCCTCTCGTTTCCGTTTATTTTTAATTTCCGTTAATTTCCTACAGTCGGTTAACCAATTCGAAAACTAATTTTCTTAAAATCAGGAAAAAGTTGAATACGTTTAATTTTCCGTATGTAAATTAAATTACTCTAATGATTTTTTTAACAGTTAACTTTTGCGAAAAAAACGATAAATATTTTTTTTTCTTTTCTACTAATTTATAAGTAAAATTTAATAATTCAAAAGAAAAAATGTGAGTTACTAATTCAAATTAGTAAATATTTTTTCTAATTCAAACTTAGAGGGTAGTTTAGGTATTTAGAAAATATTTATTGTTCAAAGAAATATCCATATCAATTTATAAATAATGAGAGAATAAAAAAATGTTGTTTCTCGTATGTAGGAATTATTTTTTTTCTAACATATATAAAATATAATCATTATTATTTTAATTTAAAGGAAGAAGTTAACAATCTATCCGAATCGAAATTATTATTTTATATTCTTTTTATTTTATTAATTAATATTATTATTAATATTTTTTTTAAATTGTTAAGTAATTATTTTTTTCTAACGTATATAAAATTATTATTTTATATACGTTAGAAGAAAAATAATCTCTCGAAAAATATATGACCGAGTAGATTATAATATGCTAATATATTAAAGAAGCTTTTACAATTCTTGACATTTTCATTTTCAAGTTTTCATCTCTTTTATTTCACTGTAACATGCTTATGATGTACATATTATTCAAACATGTATATATAAGAAATATAAATGTATGAATTTTCTGCAAGTGTAATTTGACTTAATCAAATAATTATACACACACACACATAACAATCAAATAATAAAAAAAGTTTCTCCTTTTTCTTCATAAAACAAAAATTTTGTCTCGTTTTAAAAATATATATAGAAAAGTTTTTCTTTTTTGCGCTTCATTCACTTTTGTTCCCAAGTGAAATTATTAGTTCATCTTCAGTGCACTTCTTTCTGAAATGTCGAAAGCTTTTGTTTGAAGAGGGTTTCTGTCTTGAGTGACAAAGATTAAAACTTTATCAAGTCATACATTTAATTTCGCTAATTAATAATCTATTTTTCCACATTTTTCTTTTTTTCAATTTCTTGATAGTTGAAAATTTTTTTTTTTACTTTTTCATCGTATCTCGCAGATGTATATAATCAATTTCAATACTCAGTAAATTTTACTAATAAATTAGTAATTTCTAGTAAAAATTTCATCATTTAGAAAATTTTACTAATATTTAGATAAATTTGCTAATAAATAATAATTTCTACAAATAATTTAGTAATTTCTACTAATGATTTAGTAATTTCTAGTAAAAATTTCAATATTTATTAAAAATTTCAATATTTAATACAAATTTCAATATTTAGTAAATTTTATTAATATTTTGTAAAATTTACTAATATTGAGTAAAAAATTACTAATATTTAGTAAAATTTACTTACATTGAGTAAAACATTACTAATATTGAGTAAAACATTACTAATATTTAGTCAAATTTACTAATAACTAGTAATTTATACTAATAAATTAGTAACATTTAGCAAAACTTTCAATATTTAGTAAATCTTAATAATTCATTATTTTCAATTATTTTAGTATTTAGTAAATTTTACTAATATATAGTAATATTTACTTATAAATTAGTAGTAAAAATTTTCTAGTAAAAATTTCGATATTTAGTAAATTTTACTAGTATTTAGAAAAATTTACTAATAAATAGTAATTTCTATAGTAAAAATTCCAATATTTTACTAATAAATTTAATATTTACTTAAATTTTACTAATATTTAAAAACTGTTACTAATAAATAGTAATTTTTACTAATAATTTAGTAATTTCTACTAATAAATAATTTCTAGTAATAATTTCAATATTTAGTAAAATTTTCTAATTCATTATTTTTAATTATTTCAGTACTTAGTAAATTTTACTAATAAATTAGTGATTTCTGGTAACAATTTCAATATTTAGTAAATTTTACCAAGACATAGTAATCTCTACTAATACATTAGTAATTACTATAGTAAAATTTTCAATATTTAGTAAATTATTCTAATAAATTAATAATTTCTAGTAAAAAATTCAATATTTAGCAAATTTCATTAATATTTTGAACAATTGACTAATAAACTAGTAATTTTTCGCAAAAATTTCAGTATTTAGATAATTTTACTAATAAATTATAGTAATTTCCTTTAACAATTTCAATATTTAGTAAATTTTACTTATATTTACACAAATTTACTAATAAATAGTAATTTCTACAAATAATTTAGTAATTTCTACTAATAAATTAGTAATTTCTAGTAAAAATTTCAATAATTAGTAAATTCTACTAATTCACTATTTTAATTATTTCAGTACTTAGTAAATTTTATTATAAATGAATAATTTCTCGTAAAAATTTTAATATTTTGTAAAATTTACTAATAAATTAGTAATTTCTAGTAAAAATGTTAATATTTAGTAAATTTTACTAATATTTAGTATAATTTATTAATAAATTAAATAGTAATTTCTACTAATAAACTAGTATAGTTTAGTAAAAATTTCAACATTTAGTATATTTTACCAATTCATTATTTTTAATTATTTGAGTATTTAGTAAATTTTACTAATAAATATAGTAATATTCACTTATAAATTAGTATAGTAAAAATTTTCTAGTAAAAATTTCGATTTTTATTAAATTTTACTAGTATTTAGAAAAATGTACTAATAAATAGTAATTTCTATATTAAAAAATTCTAATATTTTACTAATAAATTTAATATTTACCTAAATTTTACTCATATTTAGAAACATTTACTAATAAATATTAAATAGTAATTTTTACTAATAATTTAGTAATTTCAACTATTAAATTTGTAATTTCTAGTAAAAACTTCAATATTTAGTCAATGTTACTAATAAATAGTAATTAAATACTAATAAATATATAATTAATTAAATTAATTTTTTTTCATAAATATTATTATTAGGATTAATTTATATTTTTTCTTAACCGGACTCGGAGTGATTTATTATTTATTATGAATTTAATTTTAAAAGATGGACTCACTGCTCATTAAATATCACGATGATAAAAGTTTGGGTCAAATTGACCCAGTGAGTTGATGTCATGGCGTGGCGAATAATTACGTTACCAACGGAAAGTTAAAGATTGAGTAATAATCTGGGATCACAAAAGGCTAAAAACAATAAAAATGATAAATAAATGAAATGAATAGAAAATTAATACAGAAAAAAATAGAAAATTAATTGAATGATTAAGAATAATAGTGGATCATAGAAAGTTTACAAAGATAAAATTTGAGAAATGAATAAATAAAAAATGCAAATAGAAAATTAATGGAATGATTAAAAATAATAGTGGATCATAAAAAGGTAACAAAGATAAAATTTGAGAAATAAATATTATATAGAAATTGAATATAATAATGGTGGATCATAAAAGGGTAACAAAAATAAAAATGATAAATAAATAAATACAAAGAATTAATAATAATATTGATGGACCATAAAAAACAAAAAAGAAAGATAGATAAATAAAAAAATAATAATAATGGTGGACCTTTAAAAGGTATAACAAAGATAAAATTTGAGAAATAAATAAATAAATAAATAGAAAATAAAAATTTATTTCGTGCATGTATATATATAATAAAATAGATGAAATATGTCGGAAAATTTCTTGAGCCGAATTGAATTTTTGTGCTTGCAAAATTATCGAAAAACACAGACACACGTACCATAATAAATAAACATGTCTAATAAATATAACAATTGGGAGATAGTGAAGGAAGATTATGGTAGCCATGGGATTTATTGCAAGAATCCTCCAGGTGATGTTCTCTCTATGGGAGTGTCGAAGGTGTGGAGGGGTGCCTAGAATCGTATCGACCGACGGGGTCACGCGAGGTCACTAAAGTTCATAGCGTCTCCTGGTTCCCGAACCCTCCGAGTTTTGCTTTTCCCCTCAAACCCCCAACTTTGTTTTCCTATATTTCTAATTCTCTCTCTATACCCGCATCTATGTATCAGAGCAATTTCAATTATTTTATTATTTTCAACTCTAATCAAATTATAAGAAATTCAATAATAATTATACTCTTTTTGTATCAAAAATGCAAGAAATTATTTCTCAAAATCTGTTCTTTCCACATTTTTTCGAATTTTTATTTCTAATTTTCGAAAATTGTTTTTTGGATGAATGAATTTTTTTTTGTTTTTTTTTTGTTTTTGTTATCTGTTCGCAAGAACAGATTTTCAGAAATATTTTTTTGTACTTCACACTTTACCTGGAGACAATTTTCAAAAACTAGAAAAAAAATTAAAATTAAAATACAAAAAGAAAACGATAGAAATTTCTACCGTTTTTTTAAAACAAAATTTAAAATAAAAATACAAAAAGAAAACGGTAGAAATTTCTACCGTTTTTTTAAAACAAAAACTAAAATAAAAATACAAAAAAAAACGATAAAAATTTCTACTGTTTTTTTTTTTTTTGTATTTTTATTTTAATTTTTATTTCTACTTATCGAAAATTGTTTCCAGTTGTAAAGTGTAAAGTAAAAAAAATGGAAACATATATTTTAATTTTTATTTTTATTTCTATTCTTCAAAAATTCTTTCCACTTTTAAAGTGTAAAGTATAAAAAAATTATTTCTCAAATTTTCTTCTTTCCACCGTTTTCAAAAACGTATTTTTGTTTTAATTTTTACTTCTTTCAAAAATTGTTTCCAGTTAGAATTAAAAATAAAATGAAAAAAATACCGAAAAATTCTTTCTATTTCTATTTCTCTTTTTCAAAGATTATTATTCTCGGTAATAAAGTGAAAAGCACCAAACTACAGATTTCGTGTGGAAAAATTCTCTTTTATTTCAACATTTCGAAAATTGTTCTCAAGTGTAAAGTACCAAAATAAATAACTAATAGAACAATGTTTCCTCCTATATACCTTTGGAATGTATACGGATTTTTCAATTCTCGTTTCGAGAAGCTTGAATGAACATAAGTAAAATTTACGAGAGCTTTAGAAAATAATGGAAAAAGAGGTAATTCCTATATGAAATACATATTTGAAAACTTTAAACTTTACTCAAAGTATTTTTCACTTGAATGATTTCTTTTTATATAAATATAAAAAAAAATCGAAAAGAATTTATGATTTTATGACGAGAAAAAAAATAAGAAAATTCACGTCTATTCTTCTTTGCTGACTCGACGATTTTTGTGTTGAGATATGAATCCTTTTTCTATATAGGAAAGGAAAAACTATTCTTCTTCAGGTGAAAATTAAATAAAATACCGCTTATGTAAACAGAATGTTGAAGCTTTTCCTTTGGAAAAAAAATTTTTAATAACTTTATAAAACTCAATAATAATAATATAATTATAATAATAATAAAAAAATATAATAATAATAAGTTTAATAATAAATTTTACTAAAAACTATAGTCAGTTCTACTAATAAATTAGAAGTTTCTAGTAAAAATTTCAATATTTAGTAAACTTTACTAATTCATTATTTTCTATTATTTTAATATTTAGTAAATTTTATTATTTCAAAATTTTAAATTATTTCTGTGTCTAGTAAATTTTATTATTTCAAAATTTTCAATTATTTCAGTTACTAGTAACTTTTACTAATTCATTACTTTCAATAATTTCATTATCTCGTGAATTTTACTGCTACGTTAGTAATTTCTAGTAAAAATTTTTAAATTTAGTAAATTTCAATATTGTTTAAAAAAAATGAACTAATAAATAGTAATTTCTAGTAAAAATTTAACAATTTAGTAACTTACACTAATTCATTCTTTTAAATTACTTCAGTATTTAGTAAATTTTACTAATAAAATAATAATTTCTAGTAGAAATTTATTTATTTAAATTTTAATTTAGAAATTAAATTTTTTAATTATTTAGTAAAATTTACTAATAAGTTGGTAACTTTTCGTAAAAATTTCAGAATTTTGTAAATTTTTCTAATAAATTAGTAATTTCTAGTAAAAATTTCAATATTTAGTAAATTTTAGTAATATTTAGAAAAATTTACTAATAAATAGTAATTTCTAGTAAAAATAATATTTAGTAAAATTTACTAAAAAAATAGTAATTTCTACTAATAAATTAGTAATTTCTATTGAAAATTTCAATATTAAGTAAATTTTACTAATGAAGTATAGTAATATTTCGTAAAAATTTCAGTATTTAGTAAATTTTACAAATAAATTAACAATTTCTAGTTAAAATTTCTATATATGACGGGTTCCACGTTAAGTGACCCAGGTCAAAATTTTAAATGTTTGGGATCGGGTTAAAATTTTGCAGAAACAGTAGTCCTATTAGATACAATTAAAAATACCAAATATTATTAATTTATTTAAACAAATATTAAAACTGGAGGGGGTCAAAGTTTAAATTTTTGGTCTAACATGGAATATTTGAAAAATTTGTAGTTTCTTTAAAACAAAACGAAAATACGTTTTCTATTTTGGGTTTTTCTGCTGTTTTTCAACACTCTCTAATGGTGTAAACAAATGTAGAGAAAAAAAATGTTAGACCTTGAAAAATTAAATTAAAAAATAAAATTTCATTTTTTCATCAAATGGACAGTTTTTATTTTAAAAAAAAAATTTTTATCATAAAGGTGACGTTTTTTCCTAAAAAAAATGTATAGGTCAAAACGTGGGACAAGAACTTTTAACTGGTCGAAATAAACATTTACTTCTGCAATCCACCGCCCCTGCTCGTTGTTGGGCTATATATTGTTTATAACAATTGAAATAAATTATTTTATGCTTTATTAATTATCTGGTGGTCATATTGGATGAATTTAAATTGATTTAGATCATGTGCATCAACGAAATAAGAAAATAAACCTCCTTTTTTTAAAAAAGTGTATTAATTTGTTAACTTTGATTTAAAAAAAATTATAAATAATTAAAATCTCCAAAATCTGCCTCGAAGGATGTCTTAAGAATTTATTCCCCTTTAACTTAAGACAAAGAACACTCAAATCGGTTAAAAATTGTAAGCTATAGACATTTTTTAATAGTAAATTGTAAAAAAAATTCCACTGTGGGACGGTGCACGGCAGAAGTAAATGCTTAATTTGACTAGTTAAAAGTTCTTGTCCCACGTTTTGACCTATACATTTTTTTTAGGAAAAAACCTCACCTTTATGATAAAATTTTTTTTAAAAAAATACAAACTGCCCATTTGATAAAAAAATGAAATTTTATTTTTTAATTTAATTTTTCAAGGTCAAACAATTTTTTTTCTCTACATTTGTTCACACTATTAGAAAGTGTTGAAAAACAGCAGCAAAACCCAAAATAGAAAACGTATTTTCGTTTTGTTTTAAAGAAACTACAAATTTTTCAAATATTCCATGTAAATTTTTGACCTGGGTCACTTGACGTGGAACCCGTCATATTTAGTCAATTTTATTAATATTTAGGAAAATTTAATAATGAATATTAATTTCTAGTACAAATTTCAATACTTATTACCAAAATTTTACTAATATTTAGAAAAATTTACTAATAAATAGTAATTTCTACTAATAATTTAATCATTTCTTCTAATAAATTAGTAATTTCTAGTAAAAATTTCAATATTTAGTAAATTCTTTTAATTTATTATTTCAATTATTTCGGTATTTAGTAAATTTCAATATTTAGTGAATTTTATTAATATTTTCTAAAATTTACTAATAAATTAGTAATTTTTCGCAAAAAATTTAGTATTTAGTAAATTTTACTAATAAATTAGTAATTTTTCGTAAAGATTTCAGTATTTAGTCAATTTTACTAATAAATTAGTATTTTCTTGTAAAAATTTTAATATTTAGTAAATTTTACTGATGTTTAGTAAAATTTACTAATAAATAGTAATTTCTAATAATAAATTAGGAATTTCTAGTAAAAATTTTAATATTTAGTAAATTTTACTTTTAAATTTTTTTTAATTATTTAAATATTTTTTAGTCAATTTTATTAACAATTAGTAATTTCTACTAATTTAATAGCAAAATTTACTAATATTCAAAAACAAAAAGTCAGTAAATAAATTGAAATTAGTCAACATTTTTACTAATCCAAAATTAAGAGAGAAAGTTATTAAAAAAAATTTCTTTTTTTTAATTAATTTAGTTCAGTTTAATTAAATTACAGATATAAAATATTGTAATTTAAAAAAAAAACGATTTCATACAAGACAAACTTTTTTTATATAAAATATTTGATATGAACTTTAATAAGAAAATGGGTGGAAATCAGCTGTAGAATAGGAAAGATATATAGATATACGAAAGAATAGGAAAGAAAATAGGTGGTTAATTTAAATGAAATGAAGTTGAAATTTTTCTTTTTTTCTCTAATAATTTAGGATGATCGGAGCAATGCCAGCCGTGGCTGTTCGTCACGAGAGGAGAAGACAAGAGAAAAGGTTGAAGCGACCAAGCCAGCTTTACATAGGGGGCCAATGGATGCCACCCCTTCAGGGATCACCACCTACTCCAAGTCCACACACTCATAATGCTCACCTTGATCCAATGCCTGAGCTTTATCTATGCGGCAAGGTAAATTTTTTATAGCACAATACAACATCGAACAAACTTTTTTTTTCTTCTTCGCCCCTTAAAACAAAAAAAAAAACAAAAAAAATCAGAAGTCATTTATTCATTCCCTCCGGTAGGAATTAAAATGTTTTTTTCCACATTTATATATTGGAGAATATTAAATGAACGCCTGTCAATTTTTCTGGATTATAAATAAGAAATTAAAAAAAAAATTGTTTGTAAAAATTTATTACAACTTTTTTAATAAAATAAGGTTTTAATTTATTTTTTATTAAAAACTTTTCCATTTCGTTCAGTTTCTGATAAAAACTTCACCAGGGGGTTGATTGTGGAAATTTCTACTTTGACTTTCATTTTCACTTGAAATTTTATTTTGATAATTTTTATATTTATTTTCATTTACACCATGGCAGGTTTATTTACTTTCAGTTTAGTTTTTATTTTTATTTAAATAAAATTTTTTAATTTACTTTCGGTTTTTTCAGTTTCTTTGTCACTTTCATTTTTAGTTTGATAGATTTTTATACTCATTTTCATTTTCACTTTGATAGCTTTTTATTTTCAGTTTCATTTTCACTTTAATTTTTATTTTGATAGATTTTTATACTCATTTTCATTTCAACCAACACTTTTTATTTTTCAAAGTGAAAATAAAAATACAGCACAGTAAAAATAAAAGTAAAGTAAAAATAAAAATCAAAGTGAAAGCAAAAATAAAAAATGAAAATTTGAATACAATGAAAAGCTGGACATTAAAGATCGATTTTTGTATTTTTCATAATCGAATTATCAAAATCTATGCATGTGAATTGAAGAAAAGAATCATGTCAGCGAATAAATAATGTTTAGCACACTGCCAAGCAATGTGTGCGTAATGGAAAATATGCATATATGTATATGAGAGAGATACGTATATGTCTACTTTAAAAACCTCAGGAGGGATGTGAGAAAGCTTTCAACCCTTATATGCATTAACTTGTGAACACTTTCAAGCGGCAAATGTTTCCAGAAGAGTGCACTAAAATGAAGCAAAATTACAATATATACTGTATATTTCTAAAAAGCTGGAAGATTTCCAAATTTAATTTTATTCAAAAAAGAATGAAAGAAAAAAATTAAAAAAAGGATTTTCACAAGTGTGGAAATATTTGATTTTTACAACCTACTGCTTATATAGACTTAAATTTAAATAATGCTTGAAATTACAAAAGTGTACTTAAACTTGGTACAGTTTTCCTTATTGGAAGGTTTTAAATTGGTACTAAATAAGAGTTTAAAGAATGGGAATGAGCTAAAGGGACTATAAATTTAAAGAAAGAGTTGTGCACTAGTATTGCGATGATTCTTTGGAAAGCCGAAAGTGTAATAAAAAAATAGAGAATAATAAGAGAAAAACTAGAAAAAAATAGAAAAATCTAGAAACAATCGGAAGAAACTGGAAAAAATTAGAAAAAATAGAAGAAGCTAGAAAAAATCTAGAAAAAATTGTAAAAAGTGGAGAAAAACTAAAGAGAAACTAGAAAGAACTAAAAAAACTAGAGAAAAGTTACAAAAAAATTAAATGGAAGCTACAAATAACTAGAAAAAGCTCCAAAAAAGTCAAATAGAAACTACAAATAACTAGAAAAAAGCTCGAAAAAAACTAGAAAGAAACTATCAAAATCAGAAAAAAATAGAAGAAATTAGGTAAAATCTGGAAAACTAGAAAAAAAACTAGAGAGAAACTAGAAAGAACTAAAAACTAGAGAAAAGTTACAAAAAATCAAATGGAATCCACAAATAACAAGAAAAAACTAGAAAGAAACTGTAAAAATTAGAAAAAATAGTATAAATTAGGGCAAATCTGAAAAACCAGAGAGAAACTAGAAAGAAATAAAAAAACTAGAGAAATGCTACAAAAATCAAATAGAAATTACAAATAACTAGAAAAAACTATAGAAATAAACTGTAAAAATTAGAAAAAAATAGATGAAATTAGGGCAAATCTGGAAAAACTAGATAGAAACTAGAAAGAACTAAAAAAATTAGAGAAAAGCTACAACAAAATTGATAGAGACTATAAAGAACTAGAAAGAACTTAGAAAAAACTAGAAGAAGTAAAATAAAACTAGAAAGAAAGTAGAAAACAATATAAAAAACTGGAAAAATTAGAAAAAAAGAATAAATTAGTACTAAAAATCTAGAAAAAACTGTGAAATCTAGAGACAATCTAGAAAGAAATTAAAAAAATTAGAGAAAACAAAAATAACAAAAATCACAGACTGTTTGTTAAAAAATTAATTTTTAAATAAGAAAATATAAGATATTACAGTTTTTTAGATAAAAATTTTAAAGTAATTAACTAATTAGGTAGTTTTTTTTGGTAAAATTGTTTGTTTGTATGTGGAAGTCAAAAATATGGACAAATATTGGTTATGAATTTCATAAATTCTTCTATTTTCGAATATCCGTCTTTGTGGTTTTCCGTCAAGGTTTTGGTCCGGTGCCTGACGGAAAATCAAAGTTCCATTATATGTTGCTGCGCAAATTAATATTATATCGAGAATTAAAATTGAAAATGTATTTCGACAATTCTATTGTAGTAATAGAACAATGACGTGTGAGTCATTCACAAATTATATCGACGAGAAACCAAATTTTGAGAGTTAGTACTCGATCCGACGTTGAATAGCTTAGTTGATTATATTTGTAATTATATTTTATGAATTGTGTGTAAATTGTAATAATTTTATTTAATTAATTTTTGAAACTGTTGTTCTCTCTACGAATGTGAAGTAAAAAAAAGACTGTGTTAAACTGACTATTAATCTTTATTGTGCAACTCTATATATTATAAACAAATTATTAAATCGTTGCTTTGTGTAGTTCGTTTATATGTTCAAAATAAATGTGAGTTGTGACAATGTGATTTTGGATTACTTTGCATTCCCCACCAATCTACAAAGAAAATTCTAAGTGAATTATATTTCTGTGGCTTTGTAAGATTGTTCATTATATAAAAAACTAAAAAACTAGAGAAAAGCTACAAAAAACTAGATAGAGACTATAAAGAACTAGAAAAAAGTTAGAAGAAATTAAATAAAACTAGAAATTAATTTGAAAACACAAGAAAAAACTCGAAAAAATTAGAAAGAAATAGAAAAAATTAATACTAAAAATCTTGAAAAAACTATGAAAACTAGAGAGAAACTGGAGAGAAATAAAAATCTAGAGAAAATCTACCAAAAAATAGAGAAAACTAGTAGAAACTAGAAAGATACAAAAAAGAACTAAAATACATTAGAAGAAACTAGAAAAAATCTATAAAAAACTAAAAACTAGAGAAAAGCTAGAAAAAAACTAGATAGGAACTAGTAAGAACTAGAAAAAAGTTTCAGAAAAATTAGAAGAAGTTAAATATAACTAGAAAAAAACTAGAAATAAACTCGAAAAAATTAGAAATAAATAGAAAAAACTAGTAAAAATGTAAAAAAATCTGGAAAAACTGGGGAAAAGTTAAATCAAAACTAGAAAAAAAATCTAGAAAAACTGGGGAAAAGTTAAATCAAAACTAGAAAAAACTAGAGAAAAGCTATAAGAAAACTGAATAGAAACTACAAATAAGCAGAAAAAACTAGAAAGATACTGTAAAAATTAGAAAAAAATAGAAGAAAGTACGACAAATCCGGAGAAAAACTGGACAAAGTAGAAAAAAACTAGAGAGAAACTAGAGAGAACTAAAAATCTAGAGAAAATCTACCAAAAAACAGAGAAAACTAGTAGAAACTAGAAAGATACAAAAAAGAACTAAAATACATTAGAAGAAACTAGAAAAAATCTAGAAAAAACTAAAAACTAGAGAAAAGCTAGAAAAAACTAGATAGAGACTAGAAAGAACTAGAAAAAAATTGAAATAAAAATGTACAAAACAGCTACATAGAAAACAGAAAGAATTAGAAAAAAGTAAGAAAATATAGAGAGAACTAGAACAAACTAGAGAAAAGTTAAAAAAAACTAAATAAAAACTGGAAAAAATTTGAAACAACTGAGTATAGTAGGGAAGTAGAAAAAACAGTAAAAACTAGAGAGAAACTAGAAAGAACTGGAAAAGAAACTAGAGAAAAGCTATAAGAAAACGAAGAAAACTGAATAAAAACTAGAAAGAACTAGATATAATCTAGAAAAAACTAGATATAAACTAGTAAGTACTAGAAAATTCTAAAAGAAACTGAAAAAAATTGTAAAAATATAGGAAAAACTAGTGGAAATCTGGAAAAATTAGAGAGAAACTAGAAAAGTGTTAAAAACAAGAGAGAAACTAAAAAGAACTAAAAATAAACTAGAGAAATGCTAGAAAAACCAGATAGAAACTAGAAAGAACTAGAAAAAAGGTAGAAATTGAAGAAAGAATGAAAAAATTATTAAAAAATAAAAATATAAAAATTGAATTTTATATATATATATATATATATAGCATAAACATTTTTTTGGTTTTCAGATTTCCGGCTTACAAGCGGTGGTATCTTGCCTTTTGTTAGGAGCTATAGTTCTTGTGGTCGGTTTGGTTCAGCTTGCTCCAGGAGCAACAACTACCGACCACCGACTTGCTTTACTCATAGCTGGGGCTACTTTGCTTCTTATGGGTAAGTTCGCTTTGATATTTTTTCCCCGGCGTTATAAAAAAAATTATACACTTTCAATTTTCAAATAGGTCATTCCATTATACACTATACGATCGAAATCGTTACGCCGTAAATTTTCAGATAATTTCCAAACGTACCACAATCCAACTTTTTATTTCACATTTTTTTTTATTTAAAAAAAAAATTTTTTATTTATTCATTTTTTTAAATTAATTTAAAATATATCTAATTTATTAGAAAAAACCAATTTATTTAAAAATCCAATTCAAATACTCGATTCCTTGATTATTATCGAGAAAAAATTATTGCCATGGAATAATTTTCCGAGTCAGTCAAAATAAATTTCGAATAAAATTTACTTAATTATTTAATTAATATAAAATAAAGATTTATATCAATAAAGTAACAAGGAAATTTATTTAAAAATAATTATTTGGATTAAGTGGATTTTTCTTGTTAAGTAATCGTTTATTTGAATTTACTATTTTTATGTCTCTAAATGTTTTGAACGTCAATATTTTTGTTATTACTTCTTTTACTTTTTATTTAATTATTATTACTTTGTATATTAATAGAAAAAATTCTAGTCTATACAAATTTTGAATAATTACGTTTTTTTTCAATTGAATACAGTAACTTTGGAAATTATTTTAAAAAAAAAATTCCATCATTTGAACGTTGAAAATTTTAGTGAAATTATATTCAGTGCGTGTTATTATTTTAATAGAAAACAATAGAAGAACTGAAAAAATTTAGATAAAAAATATTTTGTCACTGGGTAATTATTATAAATAGTCTAAATTTATTCACGGCAATTTGTTTAATGTGTACAAAAATTTTGAAAAAACTATGTATATATGTAAAAATTGATTTTTAATGTTATCTATTAAATGTCAAGTCTTTAGAACATTATATGTTTATACTATATATTAAAAAGTAATTATGACTATTTAATTCTACAAAGTAGAAAAATACAAAATTTGATATAATTTTCAAAAATTGTTACAAATTTTCTGAACGAAAACACAATTGAAATTTTCTTCGTCATTAAAAATTAATTATCACCATTTCTATACAAAGAATAAATTAATTTAATCATTGATAATTTTCGGCCTTATTAAAATAAATGAATACACTGAGTTAAAATGATTTTAACTTTGACTGAAAATAAAGAAACATATTGTTCTACTTTCTAAATCTAAATTAGTAGAACTGTTTAGTAATTTTAATTAGTGACTGATTTTTTGCTTTTGAATTATTCAAATTTACTAATAAATATTAATTTCTACTAATTTATTAGTAAAATTAACTAATTCATAAGCATGAAGTTTAATAGTAAATTTTTACTAATAAATAGAAATTTCTACTAATTTATTATTAAAATTTTACTAATTGAAAAGCAAAAAGTTTATTAGTAAATTTTACTAATAAATAATAATTTCTACTAATTTATTAGTTGCTCACTTTTAATTAACTTTACTACATTTAAAACTAATTGGAATTTAAAATATAGAGAAGAAAAAAAAAGAAAAAAGAAAAAAGTAGAGAGTAGAGAAAAAAATAAAAAATAAACGAAATGAAATGAAATTTTGATGGGAGAATTAATTGTTTTATTTCGGAAAACAATTTTTGCAGGCATTCTATTGGCAGCTGTTAGGTGTTACGTTTTACACTGCATACCCCTGTCAAGTGAATCACCCTTGGCCACGCCGTTGCCGCAAACAGTTTCCGAAGAATCACCAGAAACACGAGCCACACTCGACCTTCTGGTAGGTCACGAAAATCAACCAGAAACTGATACTCCAACGAATGGAGATCGCGCTCGTCAACACCAGAATCATCACCGCCATCATCAACATCATCATCATCATCATCATGACAACCACAAGAAAAAACGTAGCTCTCAAAGCTCTCACTCAGAAGATGCTTAACTTCCTTAATAATAATAATAATAATAAAAATAATTAAAATAACATATATAATAAATATGCTGGGAGTACCATTTTAGATTCAATGAATAATGTCGTGCCTAATCGATGTACACTTACATACAAAAAAAAAGGAGAAGAAAGGAGATCAAGAAAGAGAAAGATTTTTTTTATTGATAATAATTTTTAAATTCTTTTCTTCTATTTTATACAAACACAAAAAATTTAAATTATTGAATTTTAAATAATTAATTTAATATTGAAAATTGAAATAATTAATTAATTCAATTAATCGATTATTTGAATAAATAAATAAATAAAAAAAATAGACCAAAACAGTAACTGACGATCAATGTTAGAAAAAATAATCCTACACAGTAACAACAAAAAAAAAAAATTAATCTGGATTTTCAAAATTAAATGTCAATGAAGTTAGGGTTGACGCTATTGTTTTAGATTTTTAGAAACGAAAAAGTCACTAATTCCACGTCTTTTCTTTATCTAGAGAACTAGCAACTTCTTACTGCCTTTTTAAAATAAAATTAGCAATTTTAAAAATAATAAAATTTGAAAATTTTTTAATTTAAATTTTTGTTGAAAACACTAAAAAAAATTTTATTTTGGAGAAATTACAAATAATTGCAGAAATTCAATTATTTTCAACAACAACAAAAAATTCTTCTTCTAAAATTCTATGTTCAAAATTTGAAAAAATTTCTCGTAAAAATCCTAATTATCTTTATAAATAATAAAATTCTTCTCCAAAGTTCAATTATTTTCATAAATGTCAAAAAAAATTCTTGTCCTAATTTTAATTATTTTCAAAAAATTTTCTAATTTCAATGATTTTCAATATCTAATATTTTAATAAAATTTCCCAAAAAGAATTCAATTATTTAAAAAAAATGTTAATAAAATTGTATGCAAACATTTAATTATTTTCATAAAAAATAAAAAACTCACAGGAATTCAATTATTTTCATAAATAATAAAATTTCTTTAGGTAATTCAATTATTTTCAAAACAAAAAAAAAATTCAACTATGTTCAAAATTTAAAAAAAATTCTCGTAAAAATCACAATTATCTTTATAAATAACAAAATTCTTCTCCAAAGTTCAATTATTTTCAAAAACTTTTCTAATTTCAATGATTTTCAATATCTAATATTTTAATAAAATTTCCCAAAAAGAATTCAATTATTTAAAAAAAATGTTAATAAAATTGTATGCAAACATTTAATTATTTTCATAAATAATAAAAATTTTACAGGAATTCAATTATTTTCATAAATAATAATTTTTTTTTAAGGAATTCAATTATTTCCAAAAAAAAAAAAAAAAAAAAATTCAACTATGTTTAAAAATTGAAAAAAATTGTCGTAAAAATCCCAATTATCTTTATAAATAACAAAATTCTTTTCCAAAGTTCAATTATTTTCAAAAATTTTAATTAAATTCTTGTCCTAATTTCAATTATTTTTAAAAAATTTTCTAATTTCAGTGATTTTCAATATCTAATATTTTAATAAAATTTCCCAAAATGAATGAATTAATTAAACATTTAATTATTTTCATAAATAATAAAAATTTTACAGGAATTCAATTATTTTCATAAATAATAAATTTTTTTTAAGGAATTCAATTATTTTCAAAAAAATTAACTATGTTCAAAAATTTCAATTATTTTCAAAAAATTTTCTAATTTTAATCATTTTTAATATCTAATATTTTAATAACATTTTCCAAGAAGAATTCAATTATTAAAAAAAAATTTTAATAAAAATTGTATGCAAACATTTAATTATTTTCATAAATAGTAAAACATTCACAGGAATTTAATTATTTTTATGAACAAAAAAATTTTTTTTAAGGAATTCAAATATTTTCATAAAAAATAATTTAAAATTCTAGAAAATAAAAATTAAATTAAAATGATGAAAATGATTTTGATGAAGTCACAGTGACAATATTCTTATAATATAATTGAATTGATTTTATCACTCGGTCATTTTTAATTTAGAAAACATGAACATGAACAAATATGTTTGTATTTTTTCGGATTTGGGAAAAATAATTGTTTTCGACTTTCAGCGTCGACGCTAATTTCAAAGACCTTTCAAAAGAAATTTATATAAATTATAAAATTGAAAAAATTCAAATTAAGCAAATTAAAATTCATTGAAACCTAAAAAAATGAAATTTTCATTTATTTATTATTTAAATTATTATTTAAATAGGTATAAAAATTGAAAACTCAAAATTAAGAAAATGAAAATTCACAAAAAATAAAAATTCGTATAAATTAAGAAAAAAATTGAGTTGCTCATATTGTGCCAATATTTAAACCAACTATCAGTATTCAAGAGTAAATGGAAACTTTCTCTCTCTTCTTCTCCGACGATTTCTAAACAATCTTTCCTACTTTTAAGAAAATTATTTCAAGAAAAAAAAGAATAACTTTTAAATACTTAAAAAAAATTGATATTAAAACGATCTGACTGCATAAAAACCGGATTTAATTCAAGAAAAAAGAATATATATTGTGGCACAGAAAATTCTATTTAAATGCCAAAAACAATGAATATTTTTATTCCATTTTTACTCGAAATGTTTATTACTCTTATCAATATATTTAACTTATATAAAAGATCAATATTAATAATATTGACTTATGGAATTAATATATGAATTGAATA
Organism: Leptopilina heterotoma; assembly: GCF_015476425.1. Taxonomy (NCBI): domain Eukaryota; kingdom Metazoa; phylum Arthropoda; class Insecta; order Hymenoptera; family Figitidae; genus Leptopilina; species Leptopilina heterotoma. Next base: position 948,803 of record NW_025111185.1, on the reverse strand, counting down.
TGATTAGGATATTGATATATTATTTTTATATTTGTATTTATAATTTATACTCTACATTATTGATATATTTATTAGTATTTATTAGTATTATTGATAATTAATATATTAATATTTTACACTACAGGAATTTATGAACTTTCAAATGATCCTAAAATTCTGCGGGTTCAAATAAACGGAATTTTATTTACATTCTCTTCAAATTCAAATTTTATTAAAATAATATTTTGTCAAGAATTAAAAATTAATTTTTAATTTTTTTGACTCGGAGCCAACTAATTTTATTAAAATATTATAATATTGTGTCAAAGTATTAAAAATTAATTTTTATAACCGGAGAAAATTTTTTTGACTCGGAGCCAACTAAATTAACAAATAAATTTTATTTCATTCAAATAAATATTTTTTTACGTTCGAATAAATTTTATTTTTATCAAGAAAATTTCATTTGTTTCAAAATAAATTTTATTCAGATGAAATAAATTTTTCTTGGTTCGAATAAACTTTATTTTGTTCAAATAAGTTTTATTTGTTAGAAATATAATAATTTGGTTCAATTAAATTTTCATTTGCGCAAAAAATTTTTGACTTTTTTTATATAAATTTTATTCAGTTCGAATAAATATTCTTTAGTTAAAATTTATGCCGAGTGAAATTTTGATTTAAAACAAATAAAAAAATTTACTAAACTCTGAGAAAAATATATTTTTATTTACATTTTTTTTTTCTATTGCATTTTTTCTCGCATAATTAAAATTTTATTATAAAATAAGATTGTGCTAAGTATTAAAAATTAATTATTCATAAAGTTGAATTTCAAATTCAAAATGTGTTATTTACAGTTTTTTTTTTTTTTATTTTTCAGTGAATTTTTTATTACATAGTTTAAATATTATAAAAAATGAAATTTATTTAAAAATATTATTAAAATATTGTGTTAAATATTAAAAATTAATTTATAAGCTTTCAAAATATTTGTTTAAATTTTTAACTTTTTATTAAAATCAAATTTCGAAAATATTTTTATTGCAAAAATAAATATATTTTTATATTTTTGAGAAATATTTATTTTATTTGAGAAAATATTTCGTTCATTTGAACATTCAGAAATATTTCGCAGTACATTTTAATTAACCTAATTAATTACTGAGCAGCAACTTTCGAGTCTATTGTTTTTTTTTATTTCCATTCTGGAGATAATTATTATTGTTCAGAATAAAAAAAAAATTACGTAAGTATATTTGACTGAAGCAAAGCGAATAAGAAATTGTTAATTTGAAAAAAAAAAATTTTTTTAATGAGAAACGAAAACTATGTAAAAAAAAAAAGAATCTCCTACTCTTCCCGTAAAATAGTAAATTTAAGACGATTTTGTAGTGTTTTATTGCAGTTCAAGTGCATAGAACAAAATGTATATTAAATACATAAATGATATAATTTATCCTGCACTTGCACAAGCTTTGATACTGTTGAACTATACATTATAATATTATTAGTATTATAAATATATATTATAATTACATGCGGTAAAAGTAGAATATAAATTAGTCCAAGTGTGTTAGTATAATTAGGAATTCACTGATAATTTTGATTGCACAAGTAGTGTATCTGATATTTAAGTGTCTGACAGCTAAAACCAAAATCTACTTAAATTCTAAATGTTTTTCTTTTAAATTCGAATTTTCAAAATTTTCTTAAACCGCTAAAAACAAAATCTACTTAAATTCTAAATGTTTTTTTTTCAAATTCGAATTTTAATTATTTTATTTTAATTTTTTGTTTACTTAAGGAAATGTTAAAGTCGATGCAATTCGATGAAAAATTCGAATTGACTTTAATTTTCCCTGAAAAAATGTAGAATTTTAGAAAATGATTTTAATTAAAAACAATTTTGTGATAAATTTCTAAATGTCTTCTAAGTAAAAAGAAAATTTTTCTACTCCTCTGTATAACGAAGTTCTTCCAAATAAAAATATCACGTTTTTTGCAACATTTGCAAAAAATCTGAGGTCAATGCAAAAAAAAATTCTTTCTATATGTATACATATTATAAAAATAAAGTCTTCCTTCATTTTCAACGAGTATTTTCAAATATATTTTCAAATATATTTTTAAATATAGTTTGAAATTTATTTTAAAATTTATTTTGAAATTAAATTCAAAATAATTAAAAATAATTTTTTAGAAAAAAGATTGCGCGACACGAACCTCAGTTTTTAAAATTATATTATTAGGAATTTATAATCTCTCAAGAACTGTAAAGCAAAGTGAAGTTGGAATCACTTTGTATCTTATCACGGGTCGATGGAAAATATTGTAGATTGTTTAGGCTTTAGTGCCTAGTGAATTTTTCCATCATAATATAAGAATAAGCTCTTTTAACTATTATAAATACTATTTTGGGGTCCATTTTCAAAATTATTTTAAAACAAATTTTCCTCTCTCTCTCAAAAAAAAAAAAAAATGAAAAATAAAAAAAGTTTCCAAGTTTTAAGAGAGAAAAAAATAATTTTATAAGGCAAAATAATTTTAAAAGCAATGAATGAAAATTTTTAAAACTAAATTTTCGAAATCAAAATAATTTTTAAAAGCAGAATGAAAAAATTCCAAAGCAAAATAATTTTAAAAGTAAAATAAAAATATTTTCCAAACTAAATTTTCGAATCCAAAATAATTTTAAAAGCAGAATAAAAATTTTGAACCAAATTTTCGAAATAATTTTAAAAGCAGAATAAAAATTTTGAACCAAATTTTCGAAACCAAAGTAAAAAACAAAATAGTAATTTTAAATTTAAACAAAAACAAAAATTTTGAGAATTAAATTAAAAAGGAAATTTAACAACAAATTAGAAAACAATTTTTATGGACAAATGGAAACATTTAAAAAAATTTAAATTTGCGAAAAATATATCAAAAATTACGAAAAATATTGTAAGTTTATGAAAAATAAGAAAAAATTACGAAAAATACTAAATATTACGAAAAAATATTAAAAAAACAAGAAAAGCGTTTTAAAAAATACGAAAAAAAGTTTTGAACTAAAAACAATGAATAAAATTTGATTCGATATTTATCCAGAAAAACTTGTGTTCGATCTCACTCATCGACATAAACTGAATTTTATTTACCCCCCTTTTATACGATAGATCTGTATATAACGATAATTTATTATGTATTATATTTCGAATATTTATAACAACCGATAAATTTTATTGAAACGACGAAATGCGAATTAAATGGTTAAATAATATATAATAGTTTTTAGAAAATAAAACCGTTTCCCTTTCTCTCTTTCTCTCTCTAAATATATAATATATAAAAAAAGTATATTTATGTGAAATCACTATATATTGCAGTAGTTAACTGAAAAAAATTCCATAAATTATAAAATAATTATTTAAAAAAAAGGAATGAAATATTTTAATCAATAATAAATTGACTCAAATTGTATCTAATCTCAAGATGCGCTTAGTTCTTCGACTAGAAAAAAAATTCTTATCCAATCGTATACACGAAATATAATTTTAGTTCCGTTTACAATAAAATAAAAAAAATATTAATTAATTAAAATTTTAAATTATTAAATTACTATTCCAAATAGTAAATTTGTCAAAATTTTGTCAAAATTTTTTGACAAAATTTTGTCACAATCTTTCAAAAAATTTATATTCAGATATTTTGATTATTTACCTTTTATTTATTTTTACTATCGATATATTTCGTTTATGAAAAAATTTATAAATATGTGAATGGTGCAAATGCAAATAAGGAAAAAAAATACTGTATATTAATTGTCCCGTCCAATTTTCAATTTAATTTATTTTCTAACTAAATAATTACTAAACATAATCATAAAATATTTTAAAGAATTAATATGTAATAATTTGTTAAATAAAAATACAAGAATAAAAAAATTTTATTTTATCGACGATAAATTAAATTAATTCTACTAATATTATCAACAGATATATTCTATTTTATATTGTTAAAGCCAAGAAAGTAAATAATTGGTAGAAAAATTTTATTGAGACTGAAAAATGCAAATTAAATGTAAAAAAAAAGAAAAATACTTTAATATTTGTATTTTTTTATATATCGTTAAAATTAAGTTTCTTTTTCGTTTCCGAAAAATTTAACAACTGACTTTCAGTCAGTACAACTCATTTAGACTTTCAGAAAAATAAAATGAAAAAAATGTATGACAAAATTTTTGGAAAAAAATATATACCATTGAGACTGATATGCAAAAAAAAACAGTCGAGGAAAAAATACATTTTCTTTAAATTGTTGTTCATCACAGTTGAAAAATTTTTAATATTTCAAAAAACGAGAATTTTCATTTTCGAATAAAATTAAATGCAACTCTAATTTGTAAATGCAAATTTAATAAAATTTATATTTTATGAATTAAATTTAAAATTCAATTTAATTAATTAATAATTAATTAAATGAAAATTCAGTTTAACTAATTTAATCAATAATTAATTGAATGAAAATTCAATTATTCATATAAAAATGAATTGCAGAGAAAATTGAAATATACATAAATTATATGTAATTATGTATAATAAATTATGTACATTGTATGTTGGGTAAAAAATCTATTTAAAAGTTAAGAAGTTTTAAATACATACAGGACCAAGAAAATTATAAAAATTACAGAATTAACATAAAGCCGTAAAAAAATATTAATGAACAACAAAAGGAAAACTAAAGTTGAAATTTATAAAGTTATATTCAAAAGTAATACAAAATTTTTTACGATAAATTCCAAAATATTATTTAATAAAGAAATTTATTATAAATAAAAAGATTTATTGAACAAAAAAATTTATTGAACAAGAAAAACTTATTCAATACAAAAATTATTGAACAAAAGAATTTACTGAACAAAAAAAATTTATTCAATACAAAAATTTATTAAATAGAAAAACTTATTGAATACAAAAATTTATTGAATACAAAAACTTATTGAATACAAAAATTTATTGAATACAAAAATTTGTTGAATACAAAAATTTGTTGAATAAAAAATTTTATTGAATACAAAAATTTACTGAATAAAAAAATGTATCCAATGAAAAATATATTCAATAAAAAAATACATTGACTAAAAAATTTATCACATAAAAAAATGTATTAAACAAAGAAAAATAATTCCATAAAAAATATATTTAACTTTCAAAATCAAAAATTCTTTTCTTAACAATGAATGGATTTTTTTTTTAATGTAAAAAATGAGTGAATCGGAAATAATAAATTGTACCAAAGACTAGACTTTATTAAAAGAATAGCACTGAATTGAAAAACAAACGACGTGAACTACTTTAGCTAAACTAAAGCTAAAAAACTAAAAAAATGATAAAAAAAACTATAAAATTCAAAAAAGAGTTAATTTTCAAAAAATAAAAAAATGTTTCGTTTCCAAAAAATAATAAAGAGAATCGTTTGATATCTTTTGGATGCAAATTAAAATAAGTAATTTAAGACTGTGATTTAAAAAAAAACAAATTGCCAAAAAATATAATTTTACACGGCCGATCTTTAAAGCACGATTACAAAAAAAAATATAAATATATAAAAAAATATCAACAGTTATTCCAGAGAAAATTTCATGCAATATATTGTATAAAGATACTACTACTACTACTACTACTACTGTGAAAAAAAAAAATTATAAATTGTTGCTACGTGATATATAATTATTATTATTAAAAAAAAACACATATATAAAAATATTTACTAAACTATCATTGTTAAATATTATTATAAAAAATAGATGAAACTTTATTATCAAGTTAATTCGTTTTCTGTAAACCCAAAAAAAGGAATGGTGCTAAGCGTTAAATTATATTATGCGGAAATGGAGAAAAATGTTAAAAGAAAAAATGTTTCTTACAAATTATTTATAACCCTCAAGTTTAAAAGAAAATATTAATAAGATATTTAAAGTAAGCACGATTTATATAATATAAATAATTGCACATATAGATTAAAAAATGTATCAACAAAAATGAATGTGAAAAAATATTTTAAAAAAAATTAAACAAATTCAAAATTAACTAAAATAGGGTTTAATTAATATAATTAATTATTCAACACAATTATTATAAAATAATAATTTATATTTAATTAGTAGTATTTTTAGTTTTACTTTTATTAAAACAAAAAGATGAGAATATTTTCTTTCCATTCATTGTTGTTGGCTCTAATAAAAAGTGTCATATTTATATAAACTAAATATCTAAAAAAAATGTATGAACTATAAACTGCTAAACCTTATCTTGAGGGTTACTATGAACTATTGTGTAGAATAAAAATAATTATTTATTAAATTTCGCAAAAATTGCGAAAAAAAAACTTTAAACTGATAAATATCTAAAGAAAAGAAAATTGTAAAATTAAAAAAAAAAATTAATAATCGTTTAGAAAAATATTTTAGTTTAATATATTTCGGGAAATATTTTCATTACTGAAGTACTACATTCTAAATTCTTCCCACGTGACTTAATAAGTTTTTTACTATTTCCTATAAGAAAAAAAAATACAAAAAATATATAAACTTTCGAGAAAAAAAAAAATAACTGATACGTACAAAAAAACTATGAAAATAAATTGAAAATTATTGTCCAGATTTTAAATAATAATTCGTATATAATATCATTTTTATTTTTTAAAAAAAATTTTTATTTATTATATTATTATTATAATTATAATTATTTTTAATAATAATAAAAATAATTTATTATTTATTATTATTTATTTATTTGCATTGACTCTCGGAGTGATTGTTAACTTTCCACAATTTCTAAACTCTTATTATTATTTACTATAATAGTATAATAATAATATTAATAAATAATAATAAATAATAATAAATAATAATCTAAATAATGATAATGATAATAACAATGATTATTTGCTATCACATAATACAATATCTAATAACATCAGAACGGTATTATTCTAAACAATAAAATTTTAATAAAAAATAAAATATGAAAAATTAAATCGAATAAAAATTTTCAAACAAAGTGACAAAAATTATGATTTAAAATCAGGACAATATTTTATTTAATAAATCAAATTTTCTCTAGTTCGCCTCTCCTATAATAAAGTTCTTATTAATCTTTCTCTCTTTTTGTCTCTCCGCTTCAAGTTAAATAACTATTTTATAGAACTTTAGATTAAATTGAAAAAAAAGAAAAAGTAGAAAAATCGAATTAAGCCTCTCCTCGTATTATTATTAATAGAAAAGTAAGCATACAGAATTAGTATTATTACCCCCTGTTGTTATATAATTAAAAAATGTATTTTAAGAATTTTTTTTTCCTATTCTACTTTATATCTGAATTTATAATTAAATCTGTAATTACCACGGATCTTAAGATAATTTACATTTAATATAATTATGATGCTATTCAGATTGGATTAATTTCTCGAGTGTGCAATTCACACTCAATTATTTATTAATACTATTGATACTATCTGTAAAATAAAATTTCGAAAAAGAGAAAAAAAAAATTTGGAATTCCTTACAATGAAAAATAATTTAAAGCGCCTAAAAAATTATTTTATATATTCATTATATACGTAATAATAATAATAATAATAATAATAATAATAATGCATCAGTGCACGAAATTATTGTAAAAGAAATACAAACAGAAAATTAAAAATTAAAAATTAAAAATTAAAAATTAAAAATTAAAAATTAAAAATTAAAAACTAAAAACTAAAAACTAAAAAATAAAAATTAAAAATTAAAATTAAAAAATTAATTTTAGAATATTTATTTTGTAAATTAGAAATTCTTTCGTATGTGAGTAGTAATTATTATTACTGTTATTACTGCGCTAATTATTAACAACTAATTATTATTTATTAACGAATTATTTTTTTATATTTCAAAATAGTTATGAATTAAAAATTAATCTCTAAATTTGAATTATTAAAAATGTTTACTAATTTGACTTAGTGAATGACTTTTTGCTTTTGATTTAGAAATTTTACTAATATATAGTAATTTTTACTAACTTAGTAGTAAAATTTACTAATAAATTAGTTTACTAATTTGAATTGTCAACTGACTTTTTGCTTTTCAATTTGTAAATTTTAGAAATAGTAATTTCTACTTTTGAATTAGTAAACTTTCCTAATTTAGAAGAAATTTCTATTTTTTTAGTCAAATTTACAAATTTAAAACTTAAAAGCAAAAAGTCAGTCTCTAATTAAAATTAGTAAACATTTGAAGAGAAAATTATAAAGTAATTAATTCTGCAATACGTAAGCTATATTATATTAATATTTTATAAATCTCGAAAAATAATAATATAATATAATAACTATATAATATGATAATATAATAGTATTATAATTTAACAATAGATTATAATAATAATATAAAATAATATAATTTAATATAATATAGCAATACCATATAATAATAATATTAATATTAAATGAAGAAAAATAATAATATAATGATAAAATTATATTATAATAAAATAATATTAGTAATAATAATAACAATAATAATAATTAAATAAATAATGTTAAGATCCGATTATAAAAGAATATAAGTCTGCCATTTTCGCAAACATAAAAGTGATCGATATAGTCTGGCGACACAATGAGACCAAGAAACTTAAATAAGTAAATTTATTAATAATAGAATTATTGTTCTTATAAAATGTATATCAGAATAAGATGGAAAAAACGCATCGTTCTATTACTTGCACTCTGTATATAATAAGAATTAATAAATAAGTTTATATGTGTGTATAATTATACATGTAAAATAACAAAATAATTAGCATTTACATGGGGGCTACGATAACTGATGTTTTAATTGTAGTATTTGCTTGGGAAAAAAAAACTATTCAAATATTTGTAAAAATAATTATTGAAAAAATGTTATTTTTTAATTAATTATCTGTGATTAATTACAATAATTATTTTTCAATTATTTTTTATTCATTTAACTTTTTTTATTTATTTATTTTTATCTATTTCTTTATTGTATTTTATTTGTACTTATTTATTTATTATTATTTATATTTATTTATTATAATTTTTTTTCTCAAATAGAAAATAGCATGGAATTTGCTTAAGTTATTTTTATTTATTTACTATAATTTATTTTTACTCATTTATTTTGTTGCAAAAAGAAAATAGCATGAATTTTGATTTATGTAATAGTTTTTTTTCTGAATTATTATTGCTGATAAGAGCAAAGTCTAAATAAATAAATAGCTACCAAGCAAAAAAAGTAAGAGAAGCGTCCCCCCACCGCGTAAAAACACGCTTCCCCATTGGGTGGAATGTCAAAGGGAGGGGATAAAGACTCGCATGGTGGGGGGAACGCTTCTCCCAGTCTAATGCGTCATTATTATAGCGAAAAATGACGAAAATAAAGTAATTTGAATGATTTTAATGAGAAAAACCCTTTATTAGTATGAATGTCTATAAAATGATAATTGAATCATTTTCAATAGAAGAATGTAAATTATTTCGTGCTTAATAATTCTTCCACGTATTTTATTTTATTTTTTTCTTTTGCGGCTAGTGATTGTGAATCTTAAATAGTAATGTGATTCTGTATTGCTGAAAAAATATTCTATCGCTGAACTCTGAAAGTTTAATAAAATGTTTTCACTAACAAAACATTCTACTCTTTATTTACCAAAAAAGGAATTCAAAAAAATTTTAATTTCATCATTTTAATTTTGAAATCACTTTAAAAAAAATTTGATAAGATCGTAAATTGTTTGGAAATCGAAAATTTATTTATATATTTATTATCTTTTTTCCGAATTTAAATAAAATTCTGTCGTCAATTTAAATTTGTAATTACGATTATTTATTACATTTTTAAATTTATTTGTTAATTGTAATTTTTTTTTAAAGAAAGTTATTAATCAGGATTATGTTGTCATCCGTGAACGATTAGTCTGATTATTAAATAACAAAACAATGCACACATTTTTAATGAGTTTTTTCAACTCTTGTAATAAATTAAACTTTGGACCCAGTTCTCTAAGAATTGAAGCGAATAAAAATTTTCGCTATAGAAATGAAAATTTTAATTCTTTAAGTACTTGTGATTAATAAAAATAATATAAAAGACATTTCATCTTTTCACTAAATCTTAAATAGCAATTTTTAAAAATTAATTATTTCTTTAATATTTTCCAATAATTAAAAGTGAAAAAAAATGTCTAATTAATCAAAATAGAAAAATGAATGTGAAGTGAGATTGTAATTATTATCAATGAATTGGACATTGTTTTTATTGAATCTTATCATTAACTAAAACAATTAATCTATCGCAGAGTAAAAACAATTTCTTAAAATTTTGCCAACTCATCATTGCAATTTTTTGACAGATTTTATTTAAATTTCAGATTCAATTTCAAAATTGTAAAAAAAATTCAAAATAAAGAGAAAATTGTTTACTTTATTTACAAAAACTGAACTTTATTTATATAAAAAAATATAATTTGCTACATAATTAAAAATATTCGATTGGTTTGATTTCTTTTGATTAGATAATAAAAATGGAGATAAAGTGAAAAAAAAAGATCTTCTTTATTCGCCCAGGGCATTCAATCAAAATCTCAATTTTTCCAATCACTTGAAAATCATTCATGTAATCATTCAGGTATTTATAAATTTCACTCTAAAGATTTTACATAACGAATTAAAAATTTAAAATAAAATACCAAATTGCTCAAAGTTTGAAAAAAAATTTAATTTTCAAAATAGTTTTCAAAAGAAAAAAGTGTTGATCGACGAAAAGAAGTATTCGATTGTTAGCGAAATTCACAACTGTAGTCAACAGTATTGAAAGGAAAAAATATTTTTCAATCCAAATTTTTGTTCCTGAAATTTCCTGAATTTATTGAAATTAATTTATTTCAAAGTGTACTTAATTTTCAGATTTTCTCTGCGAACAAAAAAAAAATCGAATGGCACTTGGAAAAATAAATTCAATCGCAATGGATTTCAAAATTATAGAATATTAATTTATTAAAATAAACAAAAAAAAAAAAAAAAAATAGTGAAATAAGAAAAAAAATCAAAAAGTGTTTTTTTTTAAAAAATGGCAATAATTTTTAGTACTCTCACATTAAAACTTTTAGGAGTGATATTCTTTATTTTAAGTGGTTTTTATATTTACTTCAAGTTCGTTTTATACACATATTGGCGAAAAAAAGGAATTCCCTATTTAGAGCCAGTGATTCCTGTGGGTAATTTTCTCAAACTTGTGCAAAAAAAATGTCACATTGGCGAAACATTTGCCTATGGCTATGAAAAAATGAAAGACAATAAAGTTTTTGGAATGTATACATTTCATAAGCCATGCCTATTAATTGTTGATCCAAATTTAATTCGTTGTGTTTTAACAAAAGAATTTCAAAGTTTTCACGATCGCGGTGTTTATTGTAATGAACGAGTTGATCCATTGTCGGGTAATTTATTTTTTCTACCCGGAAAAAAGTGGCGAAATCTCAGGACAAAAGTGAGTCCGGCAATAACGCCCGGGAAGATAAAATTAATGTTTTGCTGCTTAAAGGATCGTGGAATTATTTTAAATCAATTTTTACAAGAGAAAGCACACAGTGGATCTATTGTTGAGGTGCAGGAATTATTCGCAAGGTTCGTAATTTTTTATCACTAGATCAAAATTAACAAAATTAAATTAAAAAGTTAAAAAAAAATAAAATTAAAAAATTAAAAAAATAAATAAAAATAGAATTAAGTTTTTTTTTAATTTTTCCCTTAAATTATATTTAGAAAAATCGTAATTAAAAAATAATTAAAATTGAATTAAAAGAAATGGAATTGAAAGTTTTTTCTAATGGAGAGAAATTTTAATGTGGGAATTTTTTAATTACGCAATTCAATTAACATTTTTTTTTTCCTCATTATGTTAAAGGTTCACTACTGACGTGATAATGAACACAGTGTTTGGCGTGAATTGCAATACGTTGCAAAATAAAGATAATGAGTATCGCTATTGGGGAAAACAGGTTTTTGAACCGCACACATTTAAGAATGCAATTGGATTTTTCGCGCCACAAATTTTGCATTTCTTCTCGATACCATTCAATGATGTGGGAGTGCAAAAATTTTTTATAACAGTTTTTGAAAATACCGTTAAACATCGACTAAAAAATAATATTAAATGCAATGACTTCATGGATCTTATTATTCAATTAATGAAAAAAGGTCACGTGAATGATGACAATGATATGACTAATGGAAGCATTTCAGGTATTTCGAAGAAATAATTTAATTACATTAAAAGAAATTAAGCTAAATTTTTAGCAAAATTTTTCTTTATTTTTTACTACGGAAAATAAAATTTAGGCGACTTTTGAAAAACAGATAAAATTTTGATTTAAAAAAAAGTGGCCCCAAGGTGGCCACCATTCAAAGATTCACTGAAAAATTAAAAAAAAGTAGTTAATAGAAAAAAAAAATAGTTAATAATATAATAGAATTTGAAAATTTTCTAATTTAAATTTTTGTTGAAAACCCCAAAAAAATTCAATTTTGGAGAAATTACAAATAACTGCAGAAATTCAATTATTTAAAAAAAAAATAAAATTCTTATAAAGTTCAACTATGTAGAAAATTTAAAAAAAATTTTCGTAAAAATCCCAATTATCTTTATAAATAACAAAATTCTTCTTCAAAGTTCAATTATTTTCATAAATCTCAACAAAATTCTTGTCATAATTTCACTTATTTTCAAAAATAAAATGCATTTTTCTAATTTTAATGATTTGCAATATATACTTACAATTTTAATAAAATTTCCCAAAAAGAATTCAATTATTTAAAAAAAATTTTTAATAAAATTGTATGCAAACATTTAATTATTTTCATAAATAATAAAAATTTCCCAGGAATTCAATTATTTTCATAAATAATAAAGAATTTTTTTAAGGAATTCAATTATTATTTTTATATTATAATTTTCTTTTCAAATATTTTCAATTTTAAAATTAATGTATTGAAAGTCATCGAATTGTTGCAAAGAATATTATCAAAAAATTTAATGATAATGGAATTCCATCAAAGAATTTTATTATTTAGAAAAATAACTGAATTCTTGTAAAGAATTTTTATTAAAATTTAAAAAAATCCTAATTAAATTCTTTTGAAGAATTCAAAAATTTTCTTTGGATTTTTTTAAACTGATGGAGTTTCTTTAATAATTTTAAATTGAAAATTTTTGAAAGCAATTCAATTTTATGAAGAAGAATTTTATTAAAAGTGAATGGAAAATAATTGAATTCTTGCGAATAATTTTACTATTTTTAAAAATAGTTGAATTTTGTCGAAGAATTTATTAAAATTTTAGGACATAATTGAAATTTATGGAAATATTTAAAAATATTTGAATCCATCCGAAGAAATTAATTAAAATTGTTTTGAAAATAATTGAATTCCTTCAAAGGATTTTACTATTTATAAAAATAATTAAATTATTGCAATAAATTTTTTCTATTTGTAGAAATAATTAAAATGTTTCGAAGAATTTATTAAAATTTTAAGAAATAATTAAATTGTTATGAAAAATTTTATAGAAATATTTGAAAATAATGAAATATTTTCGAGAATTGCAATTAAAGTTGTTTCGAGAATGACGGAATTTTTTAAAAAGAATTTTATTAAAATTAAGTATATTCAAAATAATTGAATTCATCACAAGAATTTTATTATTTTTTTGATAATAATTGAATTCTTTCAATTTTTTTTTTTTTTTTTGACGAATGTATTTAAAAATTGCATTGAAAGTAATTTAATTTTTATCTAGAATTTTTTAAAAACATTTTTGAGAATAATTGAATTATATTTAGAGAATTTTTAAATTCTTGTTGAAATTGCATTTTATGGAAATTTTTGAAAATAATTAAATTCTTTCATGTGATTTTATTTTTAAATTTGATTAAAAATAATTTAATTCCTGCAAAGAATTTTTGTATTTATAAAAATAGTTGAATATTGTTTCGAAGAATTTATTAAAATTTTAAGATAAATAATTAAATTGTTATGAAGAATTTTATAGAAATATTTGAAAATAATTGAAATTTTTTCGAGAAATTCAATTAAAGTTATTTCGAAAATAATTGAATTTCTTTAACGAAATTTTATTAAAATTAAGTATATTCAAAATAATTGAATTCATCACAAGAATTTTATTATATTTTGATAATAATTGAATTCTTTCAATTTTTCCTTTTGACGAATGTATTTAAAAATTGCATTGAAAGTAATTTAATTTTTATCTAGAATTTTTTAAAAACATTTTTGAGAATAATTAAAATTTTAGAAAATAATTGAATTCTTTCGTGAAATTTAAAAAAGATTTTTGAAAATATGAACAGCAATAATGAATGAACATTCAAATTATTATATAGTTAATATTTTTCTTCGGAGTGCGGGAAAAATTTAATTAATATTTTAATTTTTAAATACATTAAACATTTAAACTTATTTTCAAAATATATGTTCAATGATTTTCTTTCTGTTTACTAAAATCGGTGATTTTTCTAGAAAATAATAATGAAAACATAACAATGGCCGAAGGAGCTGCTCAGGCCTATATTTTCTTTTTGGCCGGATTTGAAACTTCATCCACAACAGCAGCCTTTTGCCTTTATGAATTAGCTATTAATCAAGATATGCAGGAAAAAGTGAGAAAAGAAATTTTTTCCAAACTGGGAGAAAATGATGAACTTAGTTATGACAGTCTCAATGAAATGACCTACCTTCACAAAGTTATTTTAGGTACTTTTGTCTTCTTTTATATAAATAACAATACAGAATAACAAACAAATATTAATTTTAAATCAATTTCAAATTAATAATGCAATCACTAAAAATTATTAATTTTAAAATGATAGTAAATATTAATATTAGTTTAAATTAATTATTATAGAGTAAAGATTTTTTTTTAATTATTATAATAATTAATATTAATTAAGCTACAAGACCCAGTAGTCGATCACTATTTTGCGAATGATTCATAAACAAATAAATAATAATAGCTTAAATTAATTAAATAATTATAAAAAAAAACTTTTTTTTTTTTTTTTTTTTTTTTTTTTTTTTTATTAATTAATAATTATTTAATGAATAATGATAAATAATAATAATAAACTTGCAAATAAATTTTTGCTTTACAGAAACTTTGAGGAAATATCCACCGGTGTCTTTATTAAATCGCAAGTGCACTGAGACAATAAAATTGCCCGACACGGAAATAATTATTAATAAAGGCATTGACATTGTCATTCCAGTGCTTGGAATTCACAGGGATCCTAATATATATCCTAAACCAATGGAATTCGATCCCGAAAGATTTAATGAGGAAAATATCGCTGCTAGGCATCCCTATGAATTTTTACCTTTCGGCGAAGGACCGAGAATATGTATTGGTAATTATATTATTAAAAATTAATTACTAAATTATAATCAAAATATAATTTGAAGTTTGAACAAGAAATAAATAAATTTCGTTCAAAACTTTAGAATTAAAATTTTATATTTGTTCCGTTAATTTAATTTAATTTAATTTAATTTAATTTAATTTAATTTAATTTAATTTAATTAATTAAATAAATAAATAAATAAATAAATAAATAAATGATATTAGTAATAATGTTCTTTTATTAAAAAATGGGTGTTTTGCTATTTTTTCAGGAATGAAACTCGGATTAATTCAAGTAAAAGTAGCGATAATAAATTCATTAAGGAATTGTAGAGTTTTAGTAGGATCAAATACACCGATACCAATGCCAATTAACAATGAGAAAATGGCTTACGCACCAAAAGTAGGCGTTCATCTTAAAGTAGAAATGTTATGAAAAATCTGAATAGTTATAATACATGTGTACGTATAGAAAAGTCAGGAGCCTATTTGAATTTAATTTCAGTGAAAAAAAGAAAATTCTGCAGATTCTTTCGAATAAAATAAAAATTTTGTAACCAAGCTCTTTTTTGTATAATTTTTAATATTATTTTTTTTTAATAAGTATAATATAAAAGTAGAAGTTAGTTTTTGTGTATGCTTTCTTTTTCTTTAAAAAACATTGTTTGACAAATCGAAAATATGCAGGTATTTTTTCATGATTTATAATAAAATAATATTAGAAATTAGAAAATTAAAAAAAAATTCTGATTAACAAATAAAAAATATACACATTTTGTTTGTTATGTGCTTTTTTCTATAACAAATTTCGTTTGACTGATCTAAATTATTATACAAATTATTCTCCTTTTTATTCATAAAAAATTCTAGAAAATTGTTAATTGTTAAAAAATTTTGATTAAGAAGTAGAAAATATACCCATTTTATTTATAATTCATATTTCTCAATAACAATATTGTTTACAAACTTATTTTTTTCTTTTGCGAAGAAAAACATTAGAAATTCCCGTTTCTCAATATTTTTTGGAGAAAATTCCTAAATTTTCATAAGGATATAATTTGCATCAATTCTATTTCTTAATTTCAATTGTTTTAATAAAATTCAAAGCTTTTTAAAAATAAAGGAAAAAAATGTTTATAAATTATATTTGTCAATTAGAAAATTTAATTGAAAATGAAACTGAAAATTTTTGAATTTTTAGAAAATAAAGGAAAAAATTTTATTGAAAAAAATGTTCTGTTAAATTTATTTATACGAATATCTTTAATTGTAAAATTATTCGAAAACAATATTTTCTTTTTTAAATATTTTAAATATTTAATTATTATTATTATTATTATTTTTCCGTAGGAATTAAAATTCTTCAAAACATTAAAATTCAAACCTTTTTGAAATTAATGAACTTTAAAAATATTGTTTATTATTATAAAACATAAAGAAAACGATTACTCCAAGGCGAAGACTCGGAGTGATCGATTTCTTCATGTTTTAAAATGATTAAAGAGAATCGAGTATTAAAATCATTATTTTATATTATAAGAATATTGTTACTATAAATTCTTAAAAATTATTTTTATATTCTATTATTATATCTAATATTTAAACTAAAATTCATTTTCAAATCAATTTTTATTAGAGAACTCTACGAGAATTCAATTATTTAAATACAAAAGTAAATTATTTATTTAATGATAATTGAACGTTTCTAAAAATTTAATTATTATAAAGAATTTTATTAACAATCTTTTAAATAATTGAATTCTTTTGGCGAATTTTAATAAATTTTTTCAGAATAGTTACATTTTTCAAAGAATTTGATTAAAATTGTATTAAAAATAATTGAAATTTTACGATGAGTTTCATTATTTCTGAAAATAATTGAATTATTGAGAAGAAACTTTTAAAAAATTTGTAAATAATTGAATTCCTGATGTGAAATTTTTATTATTCATGAAAATAATGAAATGTTTGCGTACAATTTTATTAAAATTATTGTTTAATAATTGAATTCTTTTCGGTAATTTTATTAAAATAGTAGATATTCAAAATCATTGAAATGAGGAAAATTTTTGAAAATAATTGAAATTTTGACAAGAGTTTTTTTAAAAGTTTTGAAAATAATTGAATTTTTAAAAAAAAATTATTATTTACAAAGATAATTGAAATTTTGAAAAGAATTTTTTTTAAACTTTCGACCATAATTGAATTTTTGCGAAGAATTTTATTCCTTTTGAAAATAATTGAATTCTTGAGACGAATTTTAATATTTCTTTTTAAATAATTGAATTCTTTTGTGAAATTTTATTGAAATAGAAGACATTGAAAATAAATAAATTTTGCCAAATTTTTGAAATTAATTCAATTTCTACGAAGAATTTTATTAAAATTATTTTAAAAAAAAATTGAAAGAATTACATGAAATTTTTTGAAAATAATTTTTATTATTTATGAAAATAATGAAATGTTTGCGTACAATTTTTTTAAAATTGTTTTTAAATAATTGAATTCTTTTGGGTAATTTTATTAAAATACTAGATATTGAAAATCATTTAAATGAGGGAAATTTTTGAAAATAATTGAAATTTTGACAAGAGTTTTTTTAAAAGTTTTGAAAATAATTGAATTTTGAGGAAGAATTTTTTTATTTATAAAGATAATTGGGATAATTGGGATTTTGCAGAGATTTTCTTGTAAATTTTGAACATAAAATTGAATTTTGTGATAAGAATTTTATTACTTTTGAAAACAGTTGAATTTCTGCAATAATTTGTAACTTCTTCAAAATTTAATTTTTTTTTAGTGTTTTTAACTAAAATTCTTCTATAAATCCATTATTTTTAATAATTAGTTAAATATTTATTGAAAAATTTAACTAATTTTAGAAGATTTTGAATTATTAAAATTTTTCAAAAATCTAAGTTCATTAAAATTTCTAACAAAAAAGAAACAAAAATTCAAAATTTTCTTATGAATTCTAAAAATTTAATTTTTTCAATACTTTTAATAAAAATGCCTGACTTTCCCCTGAATTCCCTAAGTCAGAATATATGATAATTATAATTATTATTATCAAATATAAATTTAATAATTTTCAATATGATGTAACTGAAAGAGAATTAAATTGCAAGCAACAATGACTTGCTTACTACTGAAATTACCCAGTCTTTAAATTAAATATAATGTACAAAAGTTACATTATACCCCAATTTTGTAATTATAAAAAATAATTAACGTATAGATAGAAAATAAATAACGTAAATAGAAAATTAAATTAAAAAATACTCCTTCCAATATAAATAAGGTAATAAATTCTCTCTAATTCACAAAAAATAATAAATAAAATTAATTCACATTACACTATATTCAAATCATAAATTAATTTCAACTCAACGTTGTACGTATGCCGTTTAATGACGAAAAATTTTTAAGAAAAAGTCATGATGAAGTGAAATTAATTTTTGCACTGTCAATGCTGCTAAGAAGTACACTTAACATAATTGCATGTCTATTCACTATAATTAAATATTCAATTAGTAATTCAAAATGAAATCTATAAAAGTTCAAGACAATCAAATTCACTGTCATTTTGCAAAGTTTCTTCATTCATTCACTAAAAACAAAAATCAAAAAAAAATATTCAAAAATGGCAATTTTTTCTATTTATATTGTAATGCAACTCGTGGGTGGATTATTTTTGGCTTTGGGTGCCTTATATTTGTATTTTAAACTCGTTTTGTATAACTATTGGCGAAAACACAATGTTCCCTATTTGGAGCCATCGGTACCTATGGGAAATCTCGCTCCAGTTGTTACCGGAAAAATAAACTTGGGTGAGTCAATGCATGTAAATTATAATTTATAATTTTGAATGGAATATATGATAAGGACGAACTATATTTTTCATTTTTTTTTTCATTAAACTAAATTTTCTTGTCTCAATTAATTTTTTTTTCTTTCTCATTTTATTTGGTAAATTTGCAAGAGAAGTTAATAAGTCAATGTATATTAACTAACTAAATTATGAACTAAAGTATAATAAAAAAAGCTTCAATAGAATTTTACTGTTAGGTAGAAATTTGCACAACTATTTTTTTAATAAATAAATTAATATCTATTAATTAATTTTAATTTAATTAAAATTAATAATAATTAGTGCAATATTTCATTATAATATTAATAATAATTAGTATAGTTTTTAATTAATATTAATAATAGTTAATATAATATTAATATATTGTTAGTACAATTTTTCTTTTTTGAATTTCGCGCCAAATTGTTCGTAAAATTGCCGCCTAGATGGCATGAAAGTTCTCTCACAAACGAAATGGAGTGAATTTTTTCGAACGTTCATATGAATAAAAATTTGTTTCCCTTTCATTATTTTTCAAAAATCCGATACTAGAATAAAACATAATTTAAGAAAAACTTTATTTAGTTGAAAATTAATTTCTTTAATACAAATTTTTTTTAAATTCGTTTGTATTTTAAATTAATAGAAATAATTAAAAAAAATTTTAGGTTTCTGTTATCAAGACGCCTATGAGAAATTCAAGAAAAATCGAATATTCGGAATGTACACATTTCACAAACCTAGTTTAGTTGTTGTTGATCTTGACATTGTCCGCACAATATTGACCAAAGAATTCGGCCACTTCCATGATCGTGGATTGTATTGTCACGAAAAAGTGGATCCACTCACTGGTCACATTTTCTCTCTGCCTGGACAAAAATGGAGAAATTTACGTGTTAAAATGACGCCAACATTTACATCAGGAAAAATGAAACAAATGTTTGATGCCGTTAAGCATAGAGGGGAAATTTTGAATAAAGTTTTGAATACCAAATCACAAGATAATGCAGTTTTTGAAATCAAAGACATTTTCGCAAGGTAGATTTTTTTAATTTTTAGCTTCTATTTTCTTTTCTTTCGTATCTCTAAATTTTCAATTTCAATTCTTTCTTAGAGAAAGAAACTTATTATTCAATTAAATTTTTTCTGTTTTTTGAATTTCGCGCCAAGTTAGTTCATTAAATACCCGCCTAGACGGCATGAAAGTTCTCTCACAAACGACGTGCGAAGTGAAAAGAGTACTTATGGTGATGATATAAAGTCGTTTCTTTTCAATTGTAAAGTGAATAATATGAATAAAAAATTAATTGCCAACAATTCTTATTAATAAATAAATAAAAAATATAAATACATAAAAAATATAAATAAAACAAAAAAAACGTTTAATAAAATTTAACAGAAAAAAATTAATAGAACATTTTTCGACTGGATTCGCATTAAAAATTCTTTTTCAGATTCGCCACGGACGTGATAATGAGCACATCGTTCGGAGTAAATTGCGACAGTTTAACAAATCCCGATTGTGAATTTCGCTATTGGGGTAAAAGAATTTTTGATCCTGCACCAGTGAAAAATACACTCTCCTTCTTTGCGCCACACGTCCTCTATTTTCTCAATGTTCCATTTTTTGCAATGGATGTGAGAAAATTTTTCATGTCTGTCTTTAAAAAAAATACCGAATATCGTACAAAGCACAATGAGAGGAGAAAGGATTTTATGGATCTTTTGGTGCAATTGATGAATAAGGGATGCGTTGAGGGAGATGAGGGTCAACCAGCTAGTATTTCAGGTAAACAAAAAAAGTTGTTTCTTTTTTTAATTACTTTTTGTCAAAAAATGCTTTTTTTTCTTTCGATTTTAGAATCAGCTGATGGTAAAATAACACTGGAGGAAGCAGCTGCTCAGGCTTTTGTATTTTATCTTGCTGGTTTTGAAACATCATCGACAACAGCGACAAATTGTATTTATGAATTGGCTCAATATCAGGAATTACAGAATAAAGTTCGTCAAGAGATTCATTGCAAGTTGAAAGAATATGGGGAACTTACTTATGAATGTCTTAACGATATGCCGTATCTCGATAAAGTTGTCAGTGGTAAGCATTTCTTTTTTCGTCAATTGGAATGATAATAAATTTTTGAACTGTTTCTGTTCAAAAATTTATTATGACAATTTTCAAACAACAAAAAGACTGTTGAGAAAGCATCAAATTGCAGCGAATTTGTATCAAAAAATGTGGATCAAAACATGGATCCTTTTTGGTATTCGATCCGATTTGGTAACAATTTGATACTTTCAAGAGTACTCAACTATTTTTATAAACAGAACATTGGAAGAAACTTGAACTACTCAGATTTATCAGATTGCAGCGAATTGATGGCAAAAATTTGGATCATGATTGGATCCAAATTTTTGGTATCAATTCGATCCGATTTGGTACGAATTTTATACTTTCAAGAATATTAAACTATTTCATAAATACGACTTTGGATTCTTTGGAACAAAACTTGAAATAAGAATTTAGATTCTAACTACAGATTTTTCTGCAACTGCGAAAATGATAAACTTCCGAAAAAATTGTACAAAAAAAAATGTTTTTTGTTGGAAAGAAACTTTAAGGATACATCCACCAGTGGCAATTCTAAATCGAGTCTGCACTAAGGATATTGATCTACCTACTACCAATTTGCATATAAGCAAAGGAGTAGATGTAGTAATTCCAGTTCTTGCTATTCAAAGGGATCCAAACATTTATCCGGATCCGATGAAATTCGATCCCGAAAGATTTAACGAAAAAAATGTGGCCAATCGACATCCATATGCTTATTTGCCTTTTGGAGAGGGCCCAAGAATTTGCATCGGTATGTTGACTCTTACAAAAATATTTATCTAAAATTCCAAATTTAAATTATTAAATTTCAAAGTTAGGTTCAAAACAAAAATACAAATATAATATATATATTTGCAAACATTGGGAAATTAATATATTAAATTAAGATGAAATTTTCCAACAGGAATGAGATTCGGTTTGGCGCAAACAAAAGTCGCTTTAATTAATGCACTGAAAGACTATCGTTACACTTTGGGACCAAATCAAAAAGTACCATATCATGTTGATCCAGGAAGTCTTGTTTTTGGAGCAGACACTCTCGAAGTACGAGTTGAAAAAGTGTGAATAAGGACGAAAATCAAATTTTTAATGGATATTCCTAAAGATTTAATATTTATTCAATATTTAATAATAGCACTATTTATTATTTATTTAATAATTATTTATTATTAAACATTTAATATTTATCGGAAATAAAGAAAAATAAATTTGCTGCAAATTCTCCATTTACTCCAACTTTCGTTTTTTTTCGTTTACATTCTTTTCAAATTTTCTAATCGTATTTTATTTTAAAGTCTAATAACTGTATCGTTATTAAAAGTTTATTATAGAGTTGAAAAGTTGAAATTACTTGAAAATAAACTTAAAAAGAAGTAAAAGTAAAAAACTGTAAAAATAATAATGTGGACAAAATAAAAAGGTAAAAAGAAGAACAATAAAAAAATTAATAATTCTACTCGTATGTCTAATAACTAAAATTATATTTCGAACTAAAATAGTACTTTTTAATTATAAATGACACATTTTCGTGCTTAAATAAAAGATTAATAATTAAAACACTAATTATGTTATTAAGAGCCTAATACTAACACCTCCCACTACAATTTTTTTTCTTAAATTACTTTGACAATATAACTTATGCCTAAAAGTTCGTTTCCATCTAATGGCATAACGACTGATATATAA
Organism: Leptopilina heterotoma; assembly: GCF_015476425.1. Taxonomy (NCBI): domain Eukaryota; kingdom Metazoa; phylum Arthropoda; class Insecta; order Hymenoptera; family Figitidae; genus Leptopilina; species Leptopilina heterotoma. Next base: position 925,712 of record NW_025111185.1, on the reverse strand, counting down.
ACTGAAGTCACGAACGTTTGGAATGCGGAGTTTTTATTTTCAATTAAACTCAAAAATTATCTTTTTAATTTGCCACATCACATGAATTAATAATAGTGCCGTTACTGTGTGTTATTAGAAATCTTTTTTTTTCTCATAACCTTTCGTGAAATAATAAATTTAATAAAGAATTTAGTATTTTTCTAATTTTTAAATAAATTTAAAAATGTTACCTTCTTTTTAGTAAATGAATAAAAATAAATTTAAATAATTTTTTGAAAATCGAGAGAAATAATTATTGTAATAAAATTAAACGAATATGGCAATAAGTTTGAGTAATTTTGTTCTGGAATTTTTTGGAGTTGTGACAGTAGTGCTCCTTGGTGTTTACTTGTATTTTAAATTATTTATTTACAATTATTGGGAAAAAAATGGAGTCCAATATATAAAACCCATAGTGCCAGTTGGGAATATTTTGAACGCCGTTATTGGAAAACAGCACATTGGTATTTATTGCAACATAAATTATTAGAATAATATCAAATAATAACAAAAAAAATTAAAAAAAAAACAGGGAACATAAATAAAGAAAAGGAATAATTAACATCAGAATGAAAAGAGTTAGAGAAATAATTAAAAATATTAGAACAAAAAAATAATAAAAATCACAGGGCTCGAACCAGTGAAAGTATAAATTAAAAAATTGAATTCAATTTTTTAAAAAAAATTAATTTGAAAATTCAATTATTTTTAAAAATTCTCGCTATATTGCTTTTAATATTCAATTATTATTTTAAATTTTAACTGAAATTAATTTTTAAATTAATTTTCATTAGAAAATTCTACTAGAATTCAATTATTTAAATACAAATTTAAATGCAAAAATGCAAATAAATAATTTATTGAATAATTGAACGTTTCTTAAAATTCAATTCCCATAAAGAATCGTTATTAATAAATTTTCAAATAATTGAATTATATTAACGAATTTTAATAAAATTTTAAGGAATAATTACATTTTTTGAGAAATTTGATTAAAATTGTATTAAAAATAATTGAAATTCTGCGATTAGTTTTATTATTTGTGATTTGTGACAATATATAATAAATAATAAATATATAATAATATATAATATATATAATATATATAATATATAATATATATAATATAATATATAATAATAATAAAATTTTTAATAATAATTACATTTTCCGAGAAATTCGATTAAAATTGTTTTAAAAATAATTGAAATTCTGTTATGATTTTTATGATTTATGAAAATAAATCTCATGAAAACAGTTGAATTTCTGCAATAATTTGTAACTTCTTCAAAATTAAATTTTTTTTTAGTGTTTCAACTAAAAATTATTTATAAATCCATTATTTTTAATAATTTTAAAAAAATTTTCTTGAGAATTTTCAAATTTATTTCCTTTTAACTGAAATTAATTTTTAAATCAATTTTTATTAGAAAATTATACTAGAATTCAATTATTTAAGTACAAATAATTTTGAAGATTTAATTTAATTCTTGAAAATAATTGAATTTTTGTTAAGAATTTTATTACTTATAAAAATAATTGAATTTTTCTAAAGAAATTTATCAAAATTCTTGAAAAGAATTGAATTTTTGCTAAGAATTTTATTATTTATAAAAACAATTGAGTTTTTGTGAAGAATTTTGAGAAACTATAAAAAAAACGAGAAAGTATCAAAAAACATACAAAAAAAAAAAAAAATAAATAAATTTTTGAACTTTATTAAAATTCTTGAAAATTATCGAATGTTTGCTAAGAATTTAATTATTTATAAAAATAATTAAATTTTTGTGCAGAATTTTATTAAAATTCTTGAAAATAATTAAGTTTTTGCGAAGAATTTTATTAAAATTCTTAAAAAGAATTAAAATTTTGCTAAGAATTTTATTACTTATAAAAATAATTGAATTTTTCTAAAGAAATTTATCAAAATTCTTGAAAAGAATTGAATTTTTGATAAGAATTTTATTATTTATAAAAAGTAAAAACAATTGAATTTTTGTGAAGAATTTTATTAAAATTCTTGAAAAGAATTGAATTTTTGCTAAGAATTTTATTATTTATAAAAACAATGGAGTTTTTGTGAAGAATTTTGAGAAAGTATAAAAAAACGAGAAAGTATCAAAAAACACAAAAAAAAAAAAAATAAATAAATTTTTGAACTTTATTAAAATTCTTGAAAATTATAGAATGTTTGCTAAGAATTTAATTATTTATAAAAATAATTAAATTTTTGTGCAGAATTTTATTAAAATTCTTGAAAATAATTAAATTTTTGCGAAGAATTTTTTTAAAAAATTGTAAGAATAATTTTATTTTTAGATAAATTTGATTAAAATTGAATTAAAAATAATTGAAATTCTACAATGAGTTTTATTATTTATGAAAATAATTTAATTCCTAAAAAGAATCCTAAAAAGAAATAAAAATTTTTACGAAAATACTTGTAAAAATTTTATTATTTATGAAAATAATTGAATTATTGCGAAGAAATTTATAAAAAATTTGCAAATAATTGAATTCCTGTGAAATTTTTTTATTAATTTATGAAAATAATTAAATTTTTACGTAGAATATTATTAAATTTTTTTCTAAATAATTGAATTCTTTTGGAAAATTTTATTAAAATATTAGATATTTAAAATCATTTATGACTTGAGGACAATTTTTGAAAAAAATTGAAAGTTTGCAAAGAGTTTTATTAAAATTTTTGAAAAAAATTGTTTTTCAGAGAAGAATTGTATTATTTCTAAAGATAATTAAAATTTTGACGAGATTTTTTAAAAATTTCTAAACAGAATTGAATTTTTACGAAGAATTTTATTACTTTTGAAAATAATTGAATTTCTGCAATCATTTATAATTTCTCTAAAATTTCCCACATTATGTCGTACAATTTACATACGAACTATTCGTCCTTTTTTAATCAAATTACGGACTTTATGAACCTTTTTTTAGAAAAAAAACCAACTTTTACGGATTTCTAGCAAAGTTACAGACTTTTACGGGATTTACGGACCTAGTTCGAGCCCTGAAATAATTATGATTAAATAGAATAAAAAATAAAAAGTAAATAAATAAAATAATTAAAAAACTATTAATAAAAAACATTAAAATAAAGGAAGAAGAAAAAAATGATAATAAACATTAGAATAAAGTAGAATAAAAAAACAATTAAAAAATGTAGAGTCAAAGAAAATAATGATAAAAAATAAAGAAAAAATAGAATAAAAATAATAATAAATATTGGAATATTTTTTAAATTATTAATATTTTTTTTGTATTTCAGGTGTTTTTTTCGAAAATGCCTACGAGAAAATGAAGAAATATCGATATGGTGGACTTTATACATTTCACAAACCATGTTTAATGATAGCCGATCTTGATTTAGTAAAAATGGTCTTAACAGAAAAATTCCAACATTTTCACGATCGTGGACTTTATTGTAATGAAACAGTTGACCCTCTCTCGGGACATATTTTTTTTCTATCGGGACAAAAATGGGAAAATTTACGTGCAAAATTGACACCAATTTTCACTTCGGAAAAATTGGAAGGAATGTTTGGTATTTTTAAAGAAAAAAGTGATCATTTGTGTTTTACTTTAGAGAGTCACAAGCAGAAAATTATTGAAGTCAAAGATATAATGGCACGGTAACTATAAATTATTTCTCTAAAAAAATTTTATTAAATAAAATAAAAATAAATAATAAAGAAATAAATTTTAAACAAACAACTTGTATAATAAATAATAAAAAAAAATTTTTTTAGATACACAACTGATGTGATTTTTACAACAGCATTCGGTGCAAATCCAAATAGTCTTGACAATCCAAAAAGTAAATTTCGCTACTATGGGAAAAAATTATTTGAATTAAGTTCAACAAAAACTGCCCTTGCATTTTATGCACCTAGTATTATGGATTTTCTCAAAATTCCCCTAAACGATAGAAGTTGTAGTGAATTTTTCATGAGAATTTTCACTGAAACATTTGAACATAGAGTCAAGAATAATATAAGAAGAAAGGATTTCTTGGGTTATTTAATACAACTTGTTAATTATGGACATTTAGAAGAAGTTGATGCAGAAACATCGAAAATAGCGGGTAAATTTATTATTTATTTTTCGAAATATAAAGAAAAATAATTTTCAAAAATAATAATAAAAAGGAATAATTATTAAAATTTCCTCTCAATTGATGTTGAAATTTATTTTCAGATTCTTTGGACGGTAAAATAACATTTATGGAAGCTGCGGCGCAAGCTTTTCTTTACTTTGTAGGCGGTTTTGAAACTTCATCGGCAACAATTTCCCATTGTTTATACGAATTGTCTGTTCATCAGGAAATACAAGAAAAAGTTCGCGAGGAAATTAAATTTGCCTTGGAGAAACATGGGGAACTCAGTTATGATAGTTTGAATAGTATGCCGTATCTTCATCAATGTGTTTCTGGTAATTTACAAAAAAAAACAAAAAAACAAGAAAATATAAATCAGGAATTATTCAATTTAAAAAATTTTTGTATAATTATTAAACAATCAGGAAAAAGTTGTGTTTGAATCAAATTTTGTTGAATAAGCCTTATTTTTGAGCTATAAATAAATTTTGTTTAAATAAAAAAAAATTTAATTCAAATACTTAATTTTATTATTAATTTAATTTAAATTAAATATTTAATTTAATTAACCAGTTCAGTTTGAAAATTTTTTATTTTTCCAATTTAGAAACTATGAGACTGTATCCAGGACTGACTTTTTTTAATCGAAAGTGCACGAAAGACATCGATTTACCAACAACTAATTTACATGTGAAAAAGGGTGTCGACGTTGTGATTCCTGTTTTGGGAATTCATTTGGATCCGGAAATTTATCCCGACCCTTTGAAATTTGATCCCGAAAGATTTACTCCAGAAAATATTGCCGCTAGACATTCATACGCTTATTTACCCTTTGGCGAAGGTCCAAGAATTTGCATTGGTAACGTTTAATTTTTAGTAATTTTACAATTAATTTTAGATTACATTTTACTAGTTAATATCAACTGTAAAGTATTTTATTATTAAATAAATTAATAATATATTTACACAATTTTTTTGGCACAAATAAAAAATATTTTTTGCACAAATAAAATTTATTTGAACCAAAGAAAATTTTTATTTGAAACAAATAAAATTTATTTGAACCAAACAAAATTTATTTAATCTGAATAAAATTTATTTAAAACAAAAAAAACCTAACAGTTTCTTGGCGCAAATAATTAATAAAATTTATTTGTAACTAAAAAGATTGTTATTTGAACCGAATAAAATTTATTTGAGCCAAATAACAACATTTTTATTTCAACTAAATTAAAAATTGTTACTTTAACCAAATAAAATTTATTTGAATCAAATAAAATTGTTTTTTGGTGCAAATAAAATTTATTTGAACCAAATAAAAAAATTTTTATTTCAACTAAATTAAAAATTGTTACTTCAACTAAATAAAATTTATTTGAATCAAATAAAATGGTTTTTTTAGAAATAAATTTAAATTTATTTGAAACAAATAATAATTCCTTGACGAAAATAAAATTTACAATTAAAACGTCTTTTGGTATGAATAAAATTTTTATATATAAATTTATTTCAAATAACTTTTTTTGTTATTTACTAATGTGAAGAGAATTATTTAATAACAATTGGTTAATTTTTTTCAGGAATGAAATTTGGTTACACTCAGACAAAAGTAGCCTTGGTCAATGTTTTGAATAAATTTCAAGTGACTTTGGGACCAAATACTCCAGTGCCACTTGTAATTAATCCAAAGTCCATTGTCACGTATTCATCGAAGGAAATTAATTTGCGCTTTGAGCGATTGTAAATATAATAATTTTAAAAAATTATATTTAAATAAAAAATGTCAAAAATCCAAAAAAGTAAAATTTCAAAGTAAAGATAAAAATTTAAAATAATAAATGTATTACAGAAAGTGAAAGTGAAAGTAAAATTAAAAACTAAAAAGTATCAAATAATAAAGACTGTACAAATAAAAAATACAAAAAGAAAAATTAAAAACTAAAAAATAGCAAATAATAAAGACTGTAAAAATAAAAAATGCAAAAAGTAAATAATAGCAATAATAGTAGCAAATAATAAAGACTATAAAAAATACAAAAAGTAAAATTAAAAACTAAAAAGTAGCAAATAATAAAGACTGTAAAAAATGCAAAATGTGAAAAATAAAAAAAAGTTTAATATTTATAACCAAAATAGTTATTCTTAAATTATTTTCGCGCCTTAAATGAAAAATTTATAAATCCAAGCGTATAAAACACTATTTATTCGTAGTTTTACTTGAAAGAAAAAAAAATCTGAGGTCACACGAAAGAAATAAGAATGATAATAAAAAAAAATGTTATGCAAAAAGGACATAATTCTTTGATAAATAGGTACTTATTACTTAATAATTGTGCAAATCAGTCCATATTACATCGATTCATGAAATGCTGAGTTCATAAAGAATAGAAACTGTAAACATGTAATTAAAATCAGGAGCGATACAATTGATCTTGGTACCCTAATACTTACACCGCCTCTCCCACTACTCACTCTTTTCTTAAATTACTTTTATAATATAACTTACTTAACAGTGCGTTTCCATCGCTTGGCGTTGACTTATCATCACTTATATATAAACTTGAGTCACGATCGCTTGAAATGCGCAGTTTTTATTTTCAATTTTACTTAAAAATTTTCTTTCTAATTTGTCACATCACTTGAAGTAATAGTAGTGCCATTACTGCGTGTGTTATTAGAGAAATTTTTTTTCAAAACCATTTCGTGTTATTAAACGCTAATTTTAGTTTGATTTTCATCGTCTAATGTCAATACAATATTTTTGTAAAAATAACCAAAATCATGAAAGAAAAAGAAATAATTAATTTACAGATACTTTAGTATTTTTTCAATTCCTGCTCGTAAATAAATAAATAAATAAATTTAAAAAATGGTCACTTTTTTAATAATTAAAATTAAATAAGTCATAAAAAAATTTGAATTTTTTGAAAGAAATAAATTATTTTACGAAAGAAATAATTATTTTAATAAAAATAGACGAATATGGCAATAATTATGAGTAATTTTGTTCTGGAATTTTTTGGAGTCGTGGCAGTAGTGCGCTCCTTGGTGTTTACTTGTATTTTAAATTATTTATTTACAATTATTGGGAAAAAAATGGAGTCCAATATATAAAACCCATAGTGCCAGTTGGGAATATTTGGAATGCCGTTACTGGAAAAGAACACCTTGGTATTTATTGCATCATAAATGAGAATAACAAGTAATATAACAAAAAAATAATAAAAAAGGAAAAAAAAGAAAAAATAATTAACAGCAAAATAAAAAGAATATTAAAACATTATTTGAAATATTAGAATGAAAATAGACAAAAATTTTAGAATAAAAAATAATTTGGTATTTAAAATAAATATAAAAGAATAATAAATAATAACAAAAAGTAAATAAATATTTTTAAAAAAGAAAAAAAATTATAAATAAACATCAAAATAAGAAGAGTAATAATCAAATAAAAAAATAATTAAAAATATTAGAATAAAAAATGACAAAAAGTGCTAGAATAAAAAATAACAAAAATTTGTAGAATATAAAATGACAAAAAATGATAGAATAAAAAATAATTTACTATTTATTGCATTAAAAATATATGAAAATAATAAAAAAAAAATAATAAATATTCAAAAAAGGAAAAAAATGATAAAACATCAAAATAAAAAACATCAAAAAATAAAAAAAGTACCTATAATAAAATAATAATTAGAAATATAAGAATAAAAAATGACAAAAAATGTTAAAATAAAGAAAAACAAAAAATATTAGGATGAAAAATAACAAAGAATAATATTAAAAAATATTGTGAAAAATAAGAAAAAATAGAATAAGTAAAAAATAATAATAAACATTAGAATAAAGAAATAAAAGAAAAATAATAAAAAATACGTGCGTTCACGTAACTTTCACTTTCGATTTCACGCAAAAAATTTTCATTCTCAATTTATCCAAAAAAAGTTTTCACTTTCATGCAAAAAAAAAATTTTCACATTAAATTACACTTAAAATATTTTCAGTTTTAACAAAAAAATTTTCACTTTCACTTAAAAAGTTTTTACCTCCATTAAAAAAATTTTCACTTTCAATTTCGCCAAAAAAACATTTAATTTTCAATTAAAAAATTTTTGATGAAATTTGAAGTGGACATTTTTTTTTATAGAAAATGAAAATATTTTTGGTGAAAATGAAAGTAAAAAGTTTTTGATTAAAAATGAAAATATTTTTTGTGAAATATTGACAGTAAAAATTTATATTGTCGAAATTGAAATTAAGAATCTTTTAGAAGAAAGTGAAATTTTTTTGGGTGAAATTATAAGTGAAAATTTTTTCATAGAAAGTGAAATTATTTTGGGTGAAATTGAAAGTAAAAATTTATTGGCAAAATTGAAATTAAAAATGTTTTGGAAGTGAAAATTCTTTGGGTGAAATTGTAAATGAAAATTTTTTAATTGACAGTAATAGAGAAAATTTGTTGGGTTTCACTAAACTTAATTTATTTCTATTTATTTTATTTATTTATTTATTTTTTTTTTATATTAATATTATATAATATTATATAAATAAATATTTATTATATTTATTAATATTTATTATAAATATTTTTCACAGTAAATATTTTTCTAACTCTATAAAATTCATAATTATTATTTTTATTATTTATTTTCATTATTATTATTAATTATATGTTTTACTTTTTTATTTGTTTTTATTTTACTTTTTTATTTTTTTTTTGTGTAATCTTCTTTTATTTTAATCTATTTTTTTGTTTTAATTCTAATTACAAATTTTTAGTTAATTTAAAATCAATTCAAATTTCAATGCAAAATTGAAAAGAATTAGAGTTTTGATTTAGAAATTAATTTAATTAATTTTCCATTCAAATTTTGCTTTTTTTTATTTTGCATGTATTCAAATTTAAATGGAATTTAAATTAATTTAAAATTTAAAAGTAAAATAAATCAATTCGTTTTATCACCAGTTTGTATATATCTAAATAAATAATTTTCTATTCAAATTTAAATTAGATTTAGATTTATTTAAAGTTTAAAAGTAAAATAAAAATAAAAGATTAAGTAGATTAAAAAATGGTATAAGATAAAAATAAAAGAAGTAAAATAAAAAATAATAAAATAGAAATAAAATAAAAAAGGTGAAATAAAAATAGTAAAATAAATATAAGAAATAAAAATTTTAAATTAATTTTAAATTACAACTCTCGTTTTAATTTTTCAGAAAGAATTTTTTACTGAATTGGCGAATTCCATTTTTCTGAACGAAAAGTTTTGAAATTATTTTCTAAAAATACTTTTTATTATACATTACGTAATAGAGTATAGTAAAAATTTAAATCACCAATTAATAATATATATTTTTTTATATAGATACGCAACTGATGTCATCTTTACAACAGCCTTCGGAGTGAATCCAAATAGCCTTGATAATACAAAAAGTGAATTTCGTCACTAAGCGAAAAAAATACTTGAAGTAAGTTCAATTAAAGGTGCCCTCGCCTTTTTTTGGACCAAGTATTATGGATTTACTCAAAATTCCTCTGATTGAAAGAAGTAGTAGTGAATTTTTCATAAAAGTTTTCACAGAAACATTCGAATACCTATAGAGTGAAAAATAATATAAGAAGAAAGGATTTCTTGGATCTTTTAATACAACTTGTCAATAGTGGTCGTTTAGAGGAGAATGATGCAGAATCAACAAATATATCCGGTAAATTTTGTTATTTAATTAAAAGGGGATTTAACCCCTTCGCAGTCTAGTTGAAAATCGCTTGTGGTCCAAAAACGGTCCGAAAAAAAAGTTTACAAAAAAATATGATTTAATCATATATAAGGTTTTTGGGGTCGCTGAATTCGAATTTGAGGTTAATTTTTGAAAATTCAAAATGGCGGATCCAATATGGCGACCAAATATGGTGGATAATTTTAAAATTAAAGCGTTTTAAGGGAAATTCATTTCTCGGGGGTTTTCGAGGTCGCTGAATCCAAATCTGAAGTCAGATTTAAAAAATTCAAAATGGCGGACCCAAAATGTCGACTTCAAAAAAAAATTTTTTTTCAGATTCCCTTAAAACTCGTTACTCGGGGGTTTTCGGGGTCTCTAATTACAAATATGATGTCAGATTTTCAAAATTCAAAATGGCGGATCCAATATGGCGGATGATTTCAAGATTGATGCGAAAAAAATATGAAGTTACCTCAAAAACCCCTGAGTAAACATTTTAGACAAATTTGTCAACATTCAAAAAATTTGATCGACATATTGAATCCAAAATTTAGCATTTAGAAAAACGAACATCAAATTCGAATTCAGCGACCCCAAAAAACCCCGGGAACGGAATTTCGATCAAAACGCATAAATTTTGAAATTATCCGCCATATTGGATCCAACATTTTGAATTTTGTAAAACGAACATCAAATTCAAATTCAGCGACCCCAAAAACCCCCGAGAAACGAATTTTAATCGAATCGCATCAATCTTGAAATTATCCGCCATATTGGATCCGCCATTTTGAATTTTAAAAATCTGACATCATATTTGTAATCAGAGACCCCGAAAACCCCCCAAGTAACGAGTTTAAAGCGAATTTGAAATTTTTTTATTTTTCGAAGTCAACATTTTGGGTCCGCCATTTTGAATTTTTTAAATCTGACTTCAGATTCGGATTCAGCGACCCCAAAAACAGTAGTATGTACTTCGCTACTAAAATCAAATCATGTTTAGTATTTTTTTTTTGAGATGGCCATATATGGCCACAGACGCAAAGGTGGCACGACTTTTCGTGGCCATATATGGGCCATGGACTGTTAAGGGGTTAAAACAATTATAAAATTTATAAATTAAAAAAATAATTAAATTAAAAAAAATTATTAAATTAAATAAAAACTAACAGAAAATTTCCACCCCATTGTTAATTAAACAATGAGGTGGTCTTCTTTTTGAAATTTAATGCAAATTTACTATTTTTTAAAATTATTTAAAAAAATTTAATTATATTCAAAAAATTTTAATTACCATTTTAAAAAATCATAACTAAAATTGAATTTATATAAATTTATTTCCAGATTCTTTGGACGGTAAAATAACATTTATGGAATATGCGGCGCAAGCTTTTGTTTTCTTTTTAGGCGGTTATTTCAATCAAAAAAAATTTACTTGAAATAAACAAAATTTATTTGAACCAAAAAATATTTTTATTTGCACCGAATAAAATTTATTTAAACCAAGAACAAAATTTGTTTAATCTGAATAAAATTTAATGGAAACAAGTAAAAATTTCTTAGTGCAAATAAAATTTTTATTTCTATCCAATAAAATTTATTTTAAACCAAGTAAAACTTTTATTTGAATGAAATAACATTTTTATTTGAATAAAATAAGAATTATTTGAACCACAAATTAAGTTTATTTGAATCGAATAAAGTTTATTTCAAACAAATAAAACTTCTTTGGTGCAAATAAAATTTTTTCGCGAATTAAAAAAATAATGTTACTTCAATGAAAGAAAATTTACTTAAAAATAAACCAAATTTATTTGAACCAAAACATATTTTTAATTTGAACCGAATAAAATTTATTTAAACTAAATAAAATTTATTAGAAACAACTAAAACTTTCTTGGTGCAAATAAAATTTATTTTTAAACTAAATAAAGTTTATATGAACCAAACAACATTTGTTTGATCTGAATAAAATTTATTATAGAAAAAAGAATAAAATAATAAATTTTATAATAATCGAATATTTAATTTTACATAAAAATTGTAGGTAATTAAAAATATTTATTATAATTTTTAAGAGCTTTTTTTATATTTTAAAATTATTTTTTCAGAAACTATGAGACTTTATCCGCAGCATTGGCAATTTTAAATCGTATTCGCACGAAGGACATTGATTTACCAACAACAAATTTACATGTGAGAAAGGGTGTTGACATTGTGATTCCTGTTTTGGGAATTTTGATCCTGAAAGATTTACTCCAGAAAATATTGCCGCTAGACATTGAAGCGATACAATCTCATGAGAGATTGACTCCTGGAAAATGTTACCGGTCCGACTTCAAAGTATTTCCAAAATTTAATTATTTTCGTGTTCTCAATATTCGGCTAAGAGTGGGGCTTGGCGGGTTGAATCGCGGGGTCGATGAAAAGTGCGATTGATTAATTTATTAATTGACTTTCGCAATTCATCGACACGGGATCAACAGCGGCTACGCTCTCACGTGCCGGCCGAGGACACGGAAGGTAGTTTTTTTCTTAAATTCAAATTTATTTAAAAATTCAGTTTATTATTTTTTTGTTTTGTAAAATATGTGTTTCTTTTTGTGTTAAATATAAAGTGTGGCCGTTAATGACCATTGGATACGGATTTAATAAAATGAAGATAATTATTTATAATATTGGACGAATATGGTGACTTGGAAGTCGGAACCGGTCGGGAAACCAAAATCTTCCTCAACAGAACGAGTATTCTTTGCCAACTGTTGGGTGACTCGTAAGTGCACGACCGTAATTAATAAAATGGCCCTGGAGATTTCAGGTGCACAAATTTATAAATTTTGATAATTAAAATTAAATTATTATTTAAAAATGTCTATGTCTGATGGTATAAAAGAAAGAGAGTGATTTTAGTCGTGTGATGAATTGCGAATTATTCTTTTTAATTATTTTGTTTATTAATTTATTATTTTGATTGATTTCTTTTTAAATATTGTTATTTGGATGTGCGTATGTTTGTGTGTCTATTTGTCATTTTATTTTCTATACTTGTATAAATCCCTGACGTCAGGCCTATTTGAATTAAACTTTTGACGGAAATACACATTTTATTTCTTTTTGTAAATTATTTGTGTGTTTATTAATCGAGTATTTTGTATTTTGTGCAATTTCATTGTTTTATTTTATTATTTTAAATTCTTTGTTTTATAATTTTTATTGTTTTTGTATTTTGTATTGTCGCGGTTTTTATTTATTTTCATGAAATAAGAAAATCGTTACATTTTGGCGCCCGAACAGGGACCAGACGCGTGCCCAACTTTTTTATTGTATTCTATAAATTTGAAAAATTTTATTGTTTATTTGAACGTTTAGAAAATATTTGAAAACTTATAAATTTTGTATAATGATTATTTTCTGTAATTATATAACGGTAAAATGAATGTATGATTTTTGTGTATATGAATGAGCAATTTGTATTATTTTCGATTGAAACAATAGCGCTGACAAAGACAGAAGTAAAACAAAGAGAAGGTGACAAATGTAATTAGCAAATTTTATTTTTGATTTCTGAACTTAAATTATTTTGACAATTTTGAAAATGAATGTGAACAACGAAATATTTATTGGAATGATTTTGCGAAAATTAAATAAAAATAATGATTGTTGTCGAGATTGTGCCAATCGAGTATTCGAAACTCTCAATGATGCATTTAAAACTTTTAATTTTAATTTTGAAAAATTTGATTTAGGAGAATTTGAAAATCCGCATTATTTTCTTGAACGTATTGATAAATTCTTTGTTTTGAATAGAATTTCTATAAATGAGCAGTTAACTATTTTGAAATATTTATTGCACGGCAAGGTGAAAACTTGGTTTCACATACAACAATCTCCGTTTATTGATATAAACGACTTTAAAATTAAATTTTTAAATTATTTCTTTTCAATTCCGATTCAAGTTAACTTTAAATTAAAATGGTATTCACGACGTTTCATTCCCAAAAGGGGAAATTTGCAGTCTTATTTTATGAATCAGATCTATGAAGCACAATATTTGTTTTCGGAAATGGATATTGGTGAAATTTTATATAGAATAATTCAGCAGATGCCTAATCGCGTAAAGGATGCATTGGTAACTGTTGATTATTTAAATTTTGATAGAATTTTACAGTCTTTGGTAAATTTAGATTTGATTTATCAAGATAAACAAAATGCTCGAAACAATGAATGCAAAGATTTTTTAAATTATGCACCTCCTTTGATGCCTTTGTCATGCATGGATTTTGGGAAATTGGAGCAATCAACTAAAAATTTGAATATTAATGATAATGATGGTAGTAGTCAAGAAAGTTTAAGGGGGATCGATAAAAATGCTGTTTATAGGGGGATTGAATTTACAAATTTTGATTCGACAATCAGTCTCACTGAGCATGTTTGTGAAAAAGACTTTGTAAATAACACAAAATTATATAATATTGATGATTTTGATTTTCAAATGAATATTAATTCTTGTAATAATTCGATGAATGATAGTGGAATTGATTTAGAGATCGAAGAATCTCAAATTAATCAAAGTCAGGAAAATTCTAGGGATGAAGTTCGGGGTCAGACGACAGATGATCTGAATTCCACTTCGGAAGAATATTCTCCTGAAAGAAAGAATATAATAAACGATAAATTTTGTGATTTTTATAATGAAAAATTTTGTACTGAGAAATTGTTTGATTATTTTTGTTTGTGTAAAAAAATGTTGTTTGACATGAATTCAGCCTCGAGTTTAATAGCTGATAAAGATTTTAAATTTCGATTGATTGCTTCAAGAGATTTAGAACCTGACAAGGATGTTAAAGGAGAGTGAAGGGTGTTGTTTCTTATGCATGTATTTTTGTATAATTAAATTTTTATGATTTTATTTGTGGATTTAAAATTTAATATAATTATGGTAATTATATTACCTTAAAAAAAAAATCGTGCTCTAATCTGAAAGTTGCAACAAATTATGGTTCAGAGTTATATTTTGACAATTAATTTTGTATATGGTTCAGGCAGGTTCCATTGCAAGATTGTTCGAGAAATATACACTGCCATTTGTGCAAGTAAGAAATTATCAGTTCTGCCAGCTGTCATTTCGTTTTGGAGTTAGTAGTATCGATACATTTATTGTTATGAATATTTACTTTTGAATTTGATTTTTGATATGTTTAAGAAAAAAATGATGAATGATTTGTGTTTATTTTTTATTTTTGTGGATTTTTATTATGTTTAATATTTACCATCTTATATTTAAAGATTTATGTTTGTTTATAGTTGACATGAGTATTCGATTGGTATATCTATATAAAAAAAAAGGAACAGAAAATGTTGAAATTTATTTATATTTATTAAAATGAACCTCATGATGAATTTGATATTATGTAATTCCGAATTATTTTGTAATTGTCATGAGATTTTTGTGTAATTTTTATGTGTGTGAGTTAATGATTTAATTGTTTTACTTGATTAATTGAAAAAGAATCAAGTAAAAGGGGGATAATGAAGCGATACAATCTCATGAGAGATTGACTCCTGGAAAATGTTACCGGTCCGACTTCAAAGTATTTCCAAAATTTAATTATTTTCGTGTTCTCAATATTCGGCTAAGAGTGGGGCTTGGCGGGTTGAATCGCGGGGTCGATGAAAAGTGCGATTGATTAATTTATTAATTGACTTTCGCAATTCATCGACACGGGATCAACAGCGGCTACGCTCTCACGTGCCGGCCGAGGACACGGAAGGTAGTTTTTTTCTTAAATTCAAATTTATTTAAAAATTCAGTTTATTATTTTTTATTTTGTAAAATATGTGTTTCTTTTTGTGTTAAATATAAAGTGTGGCCGTTAATGACCATTGGATACGGATTTAATAAAATGAAGATAATTATTTATAATATTGGACGAATATGGTGACTTGGAAGTCGGAACCGGTCGGGAAACCAAAATCTTCCTCAACAGAACGAGTATTCTTTGCCAACTGTTGGGTGACTCGTAAGTGCACGACCGTAATTAATAAAATGGCCCTGGAGATTTCAGGTGCACAAATTTATAAATTTTGATAATTAAAATTAAATTATTATTTAAAAATGTCTATGTCTGATGGTATAAAAGAAAGAGAGTGATTTTAGTCGTGTGATGAATTGCGAATTATTCTTTTTAATTATTTTGTTTATTAATTTATTATTTTGATTGATTTCTTTTTAAATATTGTTATTTGGATGTGCGTATGTTTGTGTGTCTATTTGTCATTTTATTTTCTATACTTGTATAAATCCCTGACGTCAGGCCTATTTGAATTAAACTTTTGACGGAAATACACATTTTATTTCTTTTTGTAAATTATTTGTGTGTTTATTAATCGAGTATTTTGTATTTTGTGCAATTTCATTGTTTTATTTTATTATTTTAAATTCTTTGTTTTATAATTTTTATTGTTTTTGTATTTTGTATTGTCGCGGTTTTTATTTATTTTCATGAAATAAGAAAATCGTTACAACATTCATAAGCTTATTTACCCTTTGGCGAAGGTCCAAGAATTTGCATTGGTAACGTTTATTTTTTATTAATTTTACAATCAACATTTTTCTGTTTAATAAAAATTTTGTTTACAATAAATAAAATTTGTTGGCGCAAATAAAATTTATTTGAAACAAATCAAATTTATTAGCGCAATAAAATAATAAAATTTATTTCGAAACAAATAGAATGTTTTTGGAACCAATAAAATTAATTAGAAAGAAATAAAATTTGTTTGTGCCAATAAAATTTACTTGAAGCAAATAAATATATTTCTTGGCGCAAATGAAATTTATTTCGAAACAAATGAAATTTCTTTTTTGGCATTACTCACAGACAAAAGTAGCGTTGGTCAGTGTTTTGAATAAATTTCGAGTGACTTTGGGACCAAATACTCCAGTGCCACTTGTAATTAACGCACAGTCAAGTGTCACGTACTCATCGAAGGAAATTAATTTGCGCTTTGAGCGATTGTAAATATAAACATTTTAAAAAGTTATATTTAAATGAAAAATGTAAATACTCCAAAAAAAGTAAAATTAAAAAGTATAAAGATAAAAGTATCAAATAATATAAAAACTGTAAAAAGTATATTACAAAAAGTAAAAGTAAAATTAAAAACTAAAAAATAGCAAATAATGAAGACTGTAAAAATAAAAAATACCTACAAAAAGTGAAATTGAAAAATAATAAAGACTGTAAAAATAAAAAAAGTAAAATTAAAAACAAAAGAGTAGCAAATAATAAAGACTATAAAATACAAAAAGTAAAATTAAAAACTAAAAAGTATCGAATAATAAAGACTGTAAAAAATGAAAAAAATTTGAAAAATAAAAAAGTTTATTTAAAAAAAATTCACGATCATTTCCCGGTCCATTCCCTGGTCATGAATTATTTTTCCCGGTCATAAAGAATAACTCTGAAAATAAATTATTCCATGAAAAATTGAAAGAATTCCCTGATTCTTGGACAAAACTTTGACTTTTTCCCAAACCCAAAAAATATTTTAATTTACTCTAAAAATAATTGAAACTCCAAAATATGTTTATAATACATTTTTTTGAATTTCTTTAACTATGTAAAATCATTTAGAACTTAAATAGATTTTTTGAAATAAATATTTAATTATTATCCATTATTTTTCCATATAGGTATTAAGATTTAAAAAAAATTCAAATTTCAAATCCTTTAAAATCGAATAATTTTTAAGAATTGCTACTGTAACTTATTAAAAATTATTTTCAAAATTTCAATTCAATTATTTTCTAGAAATTTTAACTAAAATATTTCTAAAATCCACTTGTTTACAAGACAATTTCATGAAATTTTGAATAATTTAAAAATTTTTCAATTAAAAATTATATATTTAAAAATATTAATTAATTAATTAACTATATAATAATTTGAATGTTATAATTTTCATTTATTAACTTTCATTTAACTTTTAATTAACTTTCATTCATTAACTTTTTCTGTCCCTCACACTTTGAAGTTGTCTTTTGTTTATATTTTTGTTTTTTGTCATCTTTAGATAGATTGTAGGTATATTTATATTATTATGTTATAATTAATTCAAAATTGTAATGAAAAATAGAAATCATCAGAATTTTTTTCACTTCTTTTCATTAAAAAACTAAAATTTTGTTAAATATTATGTTTTGTCAAATTGAATTTATGCAGATTTTTGTTTTTTACTTCTAAACAAAATTAGAAAATTGTTAAACAACTGTGATTAAGAAATAGAAAATTTATTTATTTTGCATTATTTTTGTTTATGAATCACAATTTTTTTAACAAAATTATTATTTTGTTTTAGAAAAAGAAGAAAAATATTTGCACAATTTCTATTTTTAATATTATTTTTGGAACAGAATTTTCCACAGGAATTAAGACATTCAAAAATTTTAAATTCAAACCTTTTTTAAATTAAACAATTTATAAAAATATTTGTTATAAAACATGAAGATATCGATTGTGCAAAAATTAAAAAATAAATAAATAAAAAATAAATTGTGCAAAAATATTTGCACAATTTCTATTTTTAATATTATTTTTGGAACAGAATTTTCCACAGGAATTAAGACATTCAAAAATTTTAAATTCAAACCTTTTTTAAATTAAACAATTTATAAAAATATTTGTTATAAAACATGAAGATATCTTCATGTTTTATAATAATTAAAAATGACCGAGTGATAAAATCATTTTCATCATTTTAATTCAATTATTATTTTCTAGAATTTTAAATTATTTTTTATGAAAATAATTGAATTCCTTAAAAAAGTTTTATTATTTATGAAAATAATTAAATGTTTGCATACAATTTTATTAAAATTTTTTTTTAAATAATTGAATTTTTTTGGGGGAATTTTATTAAAATATTAGATATTGAAAATCATTGAAATTAGAAATTTTTTAAAAATAATTGAAATTAGGACAAGAATTTTATTAAAATTTTTGAAAATAATTTAACTTTGGAAAAGAATTTTGTTATTTATAAAGATAATTGGGATTTTTACGAGAATTTTTTCCAAATTTTGAACATATGTAGTTTAATTTTGTTTTTTTTTTAAATAATTGAATTTCTTAAAAAAATTTTATTATTTATAAAAATAATTGAATTCCTGTGAAATTTTTATTATTTATGAAAATAATTAAATGTTTACATACTATTTTATTAGAATTTTTTTTTAAATAATTGAATTCGTTTTGGGAAATTTTATTAAAATAGTAGATATTAAAAATCATTGAAATTAGAAAAATTTTTGAAAATAATTAAAATTAGGACAAGAATTTTTTTTTTGACAGTTATAAAAATAATTGAACTTTGGAAAAGAATTTTGTTATTTATAAAGATAATTGGGATTTTTACGAGAAATTTTTTTTAAATTTTGAACATAGAATTTTAGAAGAAGAATTTTTTTTTTTTTTTTTGAAAATAATTGAATTTCTGCAATTATTTGTAATTTCTCCAAAATTGAAAATTTTTTTAGTGTTTTAAACAAAAATTTATATTAGAAAATTTTTAAAATTACTAATTTTATATAAAAAAGGCAGTAAGAAGTTAGCCACGCGCGAATTGTTGCTATTTACATAAAAAATTTATAAATCTAAACATATAAAACACTGAGTAATTATTCGTAGTTTTACTTGAAAGAAAAAAAACCTGAGGTCACACAAAGAAATGAGAATGATAATAAAAAAAAAATGTTATGCAAAAAGGACATAATTCTTTGATAAATACTTATTACTTAATTGTGCAAATAAGTCCATAATACGACGATTCATGAAATATTGAGTGCATAAAGAATAAAAAAAACATGTCATTATATGTTATCAGGAGCGTACCCTTATACCAGCACTGCCTCCCACTACCCACCTCTTGTCTTAAATTACTTTTATAATATAACTTACCTAACAGTTCGTTTCCATCGCTTGGCATAACGACTTATGTGTATATAATATAAACTCGAGTCACGATCACTTGCAATGCGCAGTTTTTATTCTCAATTTACTTCAAAAATTTTTTTTTTTTAATTTGCCAGATCACTTTAATTAATAGTAATGCCGTTACTGTGTGTTATTAGAAATTTTTTTTTTCAAAACCTTTCGTGATGTTAAACGCTAGTTTTAGTTTGATTTTCATCGTGCAATGTCAATAAATTTTTGTAAAAATTATTTTTTTGCGAAAAAAAAAGAATTTAGTATTTTTCAATACTAACGTAAATTTTTTCATTAACGTAAAAAAAATTAATTTGTAATGTGTTTATTTGTTAAGTGAATGAATTTAAGTTAACTCGATGAAATAAATTTAAATTAAATGAATTGTGATTTATTGTTCCGTATAATTCTCAAAACTAAATAAATAGATAGATAAATAAAGAATTAAATAAATTTATTAATTAATTTTAAGTTAAAGAAGTTGTAAATAAATTTAAATTTAAGAAGGTGTAAATAAGTTTAAATTAAAGAAGGTGTAAATAAGTTTCAATTGAAGGAGTTGTAAATAAATTTAAATTAAAGGTGTTGTAAATAAATTTAAATTAAAGGAGTTGTAAATAAATTTAAATTAAAAAAGATGTAACTAAATTTAAATTAAATAAGTTATTAAAAAAATTTGAATGAAGTTTTTGAAAATCGAGAGAAATAATTATTTTAATAAAAATTGACGAATATGGCAATAATTATGAGTAGTTTTGTTCTGGAATTTTTTGGAGTTGTGACGATAGTGCTCCTTGGTGTCTACTTGTATTTTAAATTATTTATTTACAATTATTGGGAAAAAAATGGAGTCCAATATATAAAACCCATAGTGCCAATTGGGAATATTTTGAACGCCGTTATTGGAAAAGAGCACATTGGTATTTATTGCAACATAAATTATTAGAATAATAAATAATAGCAAAAAATAATAAAGAAAGAAAAAAAAAACTATTAATATATGCATAAAAATAAAAAGAGTCCTAAAGAAAAAATTACAAAAAACCTATTAGAATGAAATAATAATAAAAATAAATAGTAACAAAAAATAATAAAGAAAGGAAAAAAACTATTAATATGCATCAAAATAAAAAGAGTCTTAAAGAAATGATGAGAAGTACCTATTAGACTAAAATAATAATAATAAAAAGCCATTGAGTCAAATCGGATCAAGAAATATTAAAATATATTTGAATAATAAAAAAAAAGTTTTATTTGTAAAAAAAATAAAAAATAATAAAAAATAATATTGAAGAAAATAATAAAAAACATTTGAATAAAATAGAATAAGAAAATAATAGCAAATAAAATGAGTGAAAATAAATAGATATAAATAGATTGAAAAAAAAATAAACTTTAGAATAAAGTAGAATAAATGAAATGAAAATGAAAAAAAAAGAATAAGAAGTAAAAAAAATATTTTGGCAATAAAAAACAATAAATATTGGAATTAAATTTTTTTTGTTTTTCAGGTGTTTGTTTTGAGAAAGGCTATGAGAAATTGAAGAAATATCGATATGGTGGACTGTACACATTACACAAACCAAGTTTACTAATAGCCGATCTTGATTTAGTAAAAATGGTGTTGACAAAAGAATTCGCACATTTTCACGATCGGGGTCTTTATTGTAATGAATCATTTGATCCTCTCTCGGGACACATTTTTCTACTGTCGGGACAAAAGTGGAAAAATTTACGTGCAAAATTGACGCCAACTTTTACTTCGGGAAAATTGAAAGGAATGTTTGGAATTTTAACAGGAAAGGGCGATCATTTGTGTGAAATTATAGAGGGTCACAATCAGGAAGTTATTGAAGTGAAAGATATGATGGCACGGTAACTATTATTATTAATTAATTAGTATTTAAATCAATTTAAATTTAAGTCAATTTCAATTAATCTAAGTTAAACAAATTTTTACTTTATTTTATAACTTTATTATTTATGAAATAATTTAAATATTTGAAATTTGAAGCAAATACCATTTAATTGAGGCAAATAAAAATTATTTCTGATTCAGGTAAATATTTAATTGATTTTACTTTATTTGAATTGATAAATTAAATTAAAGTAAATATTTAATTGATTTTACTTTAATTTAATTGACAGATTAAATTATAATACTAATTAAAATTACTCAATTAGTCAAGTGATCGGTTATATTTGAATAAAATAATTTTTTTTTTCGTTTTCATTGCCATTTATCATTTGTAGATAAAATATTTAAGATATATATTTTTTTATAGATACGCAACTGATGTGATTTTTACAATAGCATTCGGAGTGAATCCAAATAGTCTTGATAATCCACAAAGTGAATTTCGCTATTATGGGAAAAAAATATTTGAAATAAGTTCAGTGAAAACTGCCCTCGCATTTTTTGGACCAAGTATTATGGATTTTTTCAAAATCCCCCTCATCGATAGAGGTAGTAGTAAATTTTTCATAAAAGTTTTCACAGAAACCTTTGAATATAGATTAAAAAATAATGTAAGAAGAAAGGATTTTTTGGATTATTTATTGCAACTTGTCAATTATGGACGTTTAGAAGAAGATGATGATGAAACATCAACGATAGCGGGTAATTTATTTTTCGAAATAAAAAAAAACATAATTTTAAAAAATAACAAAATAAAGAATGTAAATAATAAATTTAATAAAAAAAATAATAAAATAAAATAAAAAAATAATAAATGAGAAAAATTAAAAAAATAAAATAAAATACAAAAATAATAAATTAATATAAATAATAATTATAAAAATGTCCTTTGAATTTATTTCCAGATTCTTTGCATGGTAAAATAACATTTTTGGAAGCTGCGGCGCAAGCTTTTGTTTTCTATTTAGGCGGTTTTGAAACTTCATCGGCAACAATTTCCCATTGTTTATACGAATTGGCCATTCATCAGGAAATACAAGAAAAAGTTCGGGAAGAAATTAAATTAGCTTTGGAAAAACATGGACAACTTAGTTATGACAGTTTGAATAGTATGTCATATCTTCATCAATGTGTTTCTGGTAAAAACATTAAAAAATCAAAATTTTAATTGAATTTTATTTTAATTTTAATATTTAATTTAATTATTAGTTTACTATTTAATTTTATGCAGGTATAAAAATCAAATATTAAATTTAACATAAAGGGAATAATTAAAAAAAATTTTTATAAAAATTAAATAAATATATCAAAAATCAAAAATTTCATAAATAAAAATTAAATAATAAATATTAAAATCGAATATTAAATTTTACATATAATGCAGTTAAAAATATTGTATTTAATTTTTAAGAGACTTTTTCTAATATATATTAAAACTATTTTAGAAACTATGAGACTATATCCAGCGTTGGCCATTTTAAATCGCGTGTGCACGAAGGATATCGATTTACCAACAACTAATTTACATGTGAAAAAGGGTGTCGACGTTGTAATTCCTGTTTTGGGAATTCATTTGGATCCGGAAATTTATCCCGATCCTTTGAAATTTGATCCTGAAAGATTTACTCCAGAAAATATTGCCGCTAGACATTCATACGCTTATTTACCCTTTGGCGAAGGTCCAAGAATTTGCATTGGTAACGTTCATTTTTTTTAGTAATTTTACAATTAAAATATTAAATTACATTACAGTATTTAATTAATATATTATAGTAAATAAATAAGTTAATTAATTTATAAGTTAAATTATATTTGAAACAAAGAACTTTGTTGCAGTAAATAAAATTTATTTGAAACGAATATTAATTTCTTAGCTCAAATAAAATTTATTTGAATCGAATAAAAATTTTTTAGTTCAAAAAAAGTTTATTATGAAAGAAATAAAAAAATTTCTTGGCGGTAGTAAAATTTATTTGAAACTAATAAAAATTTTTTGCCCCGAATAAAGTTTATTTGAAAGAAATAAAACTTTTTTGGCGCAAAGAATATTAATTTAAAAGAAATCAAAATTTCTTAGCGCATGTATCTAAAATTTATTTGAAACGAATAAAAATTTCTTGGCGCAAATAAAATATATTTGAAACGAATAAAAATTTCTTGGCGCAAATAAAATTATATTTGAAACGAATAAAGAATTTTTGGCGCAAATAAATTTAATTTGAAACGAATAAAAATTCTTGGCGCAAATAAAATTATATTTGAAACGAATAAAGAATTTTTGGCGCAAATAAATTTAATTTGAAACAAAAATTTCTTGCCGCGAATAAATTTTATTTGAAACAAATAAAAATTTCATGGCGCAAATATTTTATTTAAAACAAAAATATTTTTTTGAGTTTATTTTATTATATTTAAAACATTTAATTTTTTTTGAGTTCATTTTATTGTATTTAAAACATTAACTTTTTTTGAGTTTATTTACATAATATGAAGAAATATTTTTGAATAATATTCAAAAAGAATTGAATTTTTTTCAGGAATGAGAATGGGTTTGGCACAAACAAAAGTAGCACTGGCCAGTGTTTTGAATAAATTTCGAGTGACTTTGGGACCAAATACTCCAGTGCCACTTGTAATTAATCCAAAGTCCAGTGTCACCTATTCATCGGAGGAAATAAATTTGCGCTTTGAGCGTTTGTCAATATAATCATTTTCTAAAAAAAATTGTTCAAAAAAAATATTTACAAGTAAAAATACTTGTAGTTATCGTAATTTAAATTATTTTAAAAATAATTTAAAAACTTACACCTATCGCAATTTACAATAATTGTATAATTCCTATAATTTACCATGCTTCTCATTTCGCTTCGATGAAAAATTTACGAAAATTAATTATATTAGGTAATTTCTAAATGATATAATCAAATCAAATCAGTTATATCACTTTATAAACCTAAAGAAATTGCAATCAAAATAAGTAAATAAATGTAAATACCACAATATTGTAAGAATATTTTTTTTAATAATACAAAATAATAATAATAATAATATTGTATGTTCTAAAAAACAATAAATAGTATATTTTATAAATTTGAGTTTATGTGATTTATTTTTAATACTAATAAATATTATTTATTATTTCATTTAATAGAATAAATAAAGAATTCGATCGACTGTGACGTAAAGAGAATTGTATTTTTACTTTTTAAAGATTTTATCATGAGTAATGGTCGCATATTAGAACTTGTGTAGTAACGAATAGATTTTTTTTATTTCTACACTTTTTATGAATCATTGACTTTCACTCTCATTTATTTCTAAGACCTAATAGGAGAGTCAACAAATGATAATATTGAAATATAAAATGGCAACAATATTTTTTTTATTTGCACAACACAAATTGATAAAAAAAAAACTACCAAAAATTATTATCCAAATATCTAGTATGTGGAATAATTTATAAATTTACATTATCAAAATGAGAAATGTTGACAAATATTTTTTTTTTTGTATTTTATCCTGGAAACTATTTTCATTTGGTTCGAAGGATAAAAAATTTTTTTGAATTAGGAAATTTTTTAATTTCTTTGTCTTTATGACTGTTTTTTTTTCTGTCTTCTTCTTCTGCTTGCACTCAGAAAAAATTTATTTTACTCGGAAGCTTTAGAAACTTTTTATTATTTGTGAAATAAATTTTATTTGGTTAAAGCAATAATTTTTAATTTGGTTCTAATAAGAATTTTTTTAATTGCTTCAAATTAAATTTGTTAGTTTAAATCAAAATTGTTTGGTTCAGTTCGAATAAAGTTTATTCGGTTCAAATAAAGTTTATTTGGTTCAAATAAATTTTGTTTTGTTCGAATAAAATTGATTCGGTTCAAATAAAATTGATTCGGTTCAAATAAAGTTAATTTGGTTCAAATAAAGTTAATTTGGTTCAAATAAAGTTTATTCGGATCAAATAAATTTTTTTTGTGCAAATAAATTTTATTCAGTTCAAATAACAATTTTTTTATTTGACTCAAAAAAAAATTTTACTCACTTCAAATAAATTTTATTCGAATAAAATAAATTATATTTGGTTCAAGTAACAATTTTTTTGGTTCAGTTCCAATAAAGTTTATTCGGTTAAAATAAATTCTATTTAATTGAATAAAAATTTTTTAATTTGTTTAAATAAAACTTTAAATTTTTAATTAATTTGCATTTTATTTGTTTCAAATAAACTTTATTTGATTCAAATAAATATGTTAATTGGTTCAACTAAAAATTTTACTTGGTTTAAATAAAGTTTATTCAGATCAAATAAATTTTTTTGTGCAAATAAATTCTATTCAGTTCAAATAACAATTTTTTTATTTGACTTAAATAAATTTTATTTGTGCCAAACTGCCAACAAAATTTCATTTGCGCGCAAAATTTTTTAGTTGCAAAAAAGTTTTATTTATTTCAAATAAATGTTATTCGGATCGAGTAAACTTTATTTGGTTAAAAAAAAAGTTATTTGATTCAAATAAAAATGTTATTTGGTTCAAAAAAAAAAAATTTTACTTACTTCAAATAAATGTTATTCGGTTAAAATAAATTCTATTTGATTGAATAAAAATTTTTTAATTTGTTCAAATAAAACTTTAAATTTTAAATTAATTTACATTTTATTTATTTCAAATAAAGTTTATTCGGTTAAAATAAATTTTATTCGTGTTTAAATAACAGTTTTGTTACCAAGAGAGTTTTATTTCCTTCAAATAATCTTTATTTAGTTAAATTAATTTTTATTTGCTTCAAATAAATATGTTATTTAGTTCAACTAAAAATTTTACTTGGATTTAATAAATTTTATTCGATTCAAAGAAATTTTGATTTAGTTTTAGTTAAATTAATTTTTATTTGCTTCAAATAAACTTTATTTGATTCAAATAAATATGTTAAAAAAATATAACATAAATAAAATTTTACTAGGACTAAAAACTTTACTAGGATTAAATAAATTTTATTCGATTCAAAGAAATTTTGATTTAGTTTTAGTTAAATTAATTTTTATTTGCTTCAAATAAACTTTAATTGATTCAAATAAACTTTATTTGATTCAAATAAATATGTTATTTGGTTCAATTTAAAGTTTTACTTGGATAAAATAAATTGTATTCGATTCAAATAAATTTTGATTGATTCTGACTGAAAAATATACTTTTATTAAATTCAAGTAAATTATATACTTGATTCAAATAAAATTTTTTCTGGGTGTGCCGATTGGAAATTATTTTTGTCTCATAAATTATTTTTTTTCTAAAAAGAACAATTGCTAAAAAAATAATAGGTAAAAAGGACAATTGGTAAAAAAAAACAATTAATAGCAATTGAAAATTGCTGAAAAAAATTGGTAAAAAGAAAAATTGCTAAAAAGAATAATTGGTGCAAAGAGAAATTGATATAAAGAACAATTTTTTAATAAAACAATTGGTAAAAAGAAAAATCGATTAAAAGAATAATTTGTAAAAAGAAGAATTAAAAAAAGAAAAATGAGTAAAAAAAGGAATTTTCTCTCTCAAAAAAAGAAAAAAACATTCAAATGATGGAATGTGAAGAATCGCTTTCGAGGCGCATCAAATCGACTAAAATGAAGATAACCTTCTCTCCGGATGTGCGAATGATTGATGATAATAATTGATGAAATTTAATAACCATAGTCTAATACCCTTGGCGAGCTTTTATAATCGTAGTCTAAGGACGTCGATGATGGATAGGACGAGGGTGCTATCGCGGACGTTGTATAGGGACTGGCAGTTTCGTAGGAATTCGTAGAATAATTTTCTTCGCTGCCCGGTCCATTCAGGGGGCCACTCTGGTCCACTGGACCCGCGTCCTGAGCGACGGAATTCGGTTGCACATTAATCGAATCGCGAATGAGGAATTTGGCGAAAGGATGCATTTTCACGGAATTCTGAATAGTATTCTGAAGAGCCTCGTGGTCGTTCTTGGTGGCGACGGCTTGCGCCGCAGCCTCACTCGCGGCTTGAGCGGCATGAGCGGCAGCCGCAGCGGCGTTGCTCTGCGCCTTTTGAGCGAGGGCCGCTGCTTTTTGAGCGGCAGCTTGCGTCGCCTCAAAGTCAACTCTAGCGGCCTCCAATTGCTCGTCGATCGCTCGAGCGCTGGCCTTGGCCTGACCGAGCATTGTTGTTTGCGCCGCTAATTCGGCAGCGGCTTCGGCGGAAGCCTGAGCCGCGTGTTCCGATGTCACTTGAGCGGCATTCAAAGCTGTTGTTATTATTTGTACCTGCGAAAAGAAATCGGGCTCTGAAAAATATTGAAATTTGGGAATTTTGAAACTTTAAGGACGTTTATCCAAAGAAATTTTGCAGACCTCTATAGAAAAGAAATTAATTTCTGTAGAATTTTTTTTTTTAAAAATGATTCGATTTTAATGTAATTTTGACTAATTTTCTTCAAAAAATAGTTCTCAACAACTTCACCATTCAGATTCTTAGTTCAGATTTTTAAATATGATGAAAAATTTGAATCTATTATAAATTGTTAAAATAAATAAATTTTTCGATTGCCAATTTTTTTTCATGAAAATTGATAATTTAATTTTTATAGAAAATACAATTAATAATAATATTTAAATTACTCAGATGTTAATTAATTTCTTTTCTAGAGATCTGCATTCTATGAGATGAACCACCTTAAAGGTGACCACTTAAATCTGTCTCTGAAAAGTATAAAAATTCAAAAATTTGGATAATTTAAAAGTGACTTAAATCAGTCTCTGAAAAATATTAAAATTCAAAAATTCGGAAACTTTAAACGTGACAACATATTTTTAAAAAAATAATTACAGTAGCTAACTTCTGTTGATTATTTTCAAAAATTTCAATAAACTTCTTTAGAAATTCAATTATTTTCTATTGAATATTTTAGCAAAATTTCAATTATTGTAAAAATTTTCAATTAAACTAGAATTGTAAAAATTCAATTATTTTTAATACAATTCTTAAAAAACAATTCTAAAAAAATACAATTCAAAAATTATCAATTACTTAAAGGTAAAAATTTAATTATTTTTTAAAGAATTTTAACAAATTTTCATTAATTCAAAAATTTTCTACTTGTTGACTTAAAAACTTAAATTATTTTTTTAAAGAATTTTAGGAAATTCCATTTATTTGATACTTAAAATTCAATTATATTTAATAAAATTTTAGTAAAATGTTCAATTATTTTCAAATTTTTAATTATTTTATTGTTAAATTATTTTTTATAGAATTTTAAAAAATTTATATTATTTCAAAAATTTTAATAACATTTTTAGAAAATAAAAATATTTTCAATGTTTTTCAAAAACTTTTCAAAAATTCAAATATTTCTAATAAAATTTTAGAAAATTCCAATTTCTCCCATTATTTCAATTACTTAATAGTAAAAATTACATTACTTTTAATTAAATTTTAAGAAAGTTCAATTATTTCAAAATTTTTCAATCACTTGATTGTAAAAATTAAATATTTTATAGAATTTTAGAAAATTTTCCATTATTTCAAGACTTTCAAATTAAAATTCCATTTAACAAATTTTAATAGAATTTTAGATAAATTCAATCAAATTTGATAAAAATTCAATTATGATTAATAAAATATTAGGAAATTTCAATTATTTCAAAAACTTTCAATTACTTGATTGTAAAAAATCAATTACTTTCAACAAAATTTTAGAAAATTTCAACTATTTCATAAATTTCCAACGAATTGATTTAAAAAATTCCTATATTTTTTTTAAAAATGTTATCAAATTTCAATTATTTCATAAATTGTTAGCTACATGGTTTGAAAAAATTCAATTATTTCTAATAAAAGTTTAGGAAATTTCAATTATTCACAAAATTTTAATTACTTGATAGTAAAAATTCTATTACTTTTAATAAAATTTTAAGAATTTTCAATTATTTAAAAAAAATTTCAATTATTTGATCAAAAAAATTAAATTAATTTTAATAGAATTTTAATAAAATTTGAATTCTTTCAAATTCAATTGTTTCAAATTGAATTTTAAGAAATTTTAATTATTTATAAAATTTTGAATTATATTTGATTATTTAAAAATTCAGTTATCTAAAAGAAAAAGAACTGAAATATTTTAAAAACACAAGTGTTCATAATTTTGAATAAATTTGTTAATCTAAATATTTTCAAATAGTATTTTAAACATTTCAATTATCTCAAAATATTTTCAAATACACTTGATTGTAAAAATTCAATTTTTTGGAATCGAAAATTTGAAAAAATCAATTATTTCATAAATTTTACAAAATTTTAATTAACTTTTTAGCTTTTCAGTTAATTTTCTTTTGAAAAATTCAAGTAATTTTAAAAAATTAAATTCAAATTTCTCATAAAACAAAATTTTTTCAGAATTTTTTATAAAATTATTTAAAACACAAATAATATTTTAATATAATTTTTTTTTAATTTTCTTTATACAGAACTTTAAATTTTCGAAAAATTTCTGTTTAAAACCTTATCTCAAATGCAATTATTACTGAAAACAGCAACTATTTTTTATATAAAATTGTTTTTATGCTAAATATAAATTTTAATCTGTTCTTATTACTATAAATTCATACTTTTTAATAATTAATGAATGATTAATTATTATCAACAAAACGAAAATAGAAAAATAAATAAAGAAATTAATAAAATTATTATAATAGAAAATAATATGAAATTTTAATTTATAATTTTTATTAATTTCTTTATTTATTTTTAATGTTATTAATAATTGTAATTTATAAAAAGAAAAGCGTTTAAAATAATTTAAAAGAGTGATTAAACTGACACATGAATAGAATAGAA
Organism: Leptopilina heterotoma; assembly: GCF_015476425.1. Classification (NCBI taxonomy): domain Eukaryota; kingdom Metazoa; phylum Arthropoda; class Insecta; order Hymenoptera; family Figitidae; genus Leptopilina; species Leptopilina heterotoma. The sequence goes on along the minus strand of NW_025111185.1, from coordinate 895,100 downwards.
AATAATTGTAAATTAAAAATAGTTGTAAAAAAACGTATTTCATTCCGAAAAACTATATTGTTTGGATTGAAAAATAAAATTAGAAAAATTAAATTAGGGAATTATGAAAATTTTAATGTAATTTATTGAGTCATGTGAGTTCTTTAGTGAGTTTTTTTTTGGGAAAATTTAATTCATTTTGAGTTCTGAGCAGAGTTCTGGTATCAGTAATCAGAGTTCTGCACACAATTTCAATAAACTTCTGTTCTAAACTTAAAATCGAAAAAACTACGGAACTTTGACAATTTATTAAAAATAATATTTTTACAAAAAATTCATTCTTCATGATTTTTGAGCAAAGTTCTGGTATCAGTAAAAAGAGTTCTATACATATTCTTAACAAACTTTCCTTCTGAACTCAAAAGTGAAAAAACTACAGAACTTTGAAAATTTTAAAATGTAGAGTTCTGAGAGTTTTAGCATCGGCATAAAGAGTTCTACAAGTAATGCCTTATTTTTATGCCGATGCCAGAACTCTAATCAGAACTCTAAATTTTTAAATTTCAACATTTTTTAAAATTTCCTAAGTTCTGTATTTTTTTCAATTTTGAGTTTAGAAAGGAAGTTTGTTGGAAATATGTATAGAACTCTTTTTACTGATACCAGAACTCTGCTCAGAGCTCTTAAAGAATTAAATTGTTGCAAAAACAATTTTTTTTTGTAATTTTTCATAGTTCTGTAGTTTTTTCTATTTTAAGTTTAGAAGAAAAGTTTATTGAGATTATGTGCAGAACTCTCATTACTGTCACCAGAATTCTGCTCAAAACTCAAGAAGAATTAATTTTTTGGAAAAAAAAATTGTTCTTGAAATTTTTCAAAGTTTTATAGTTTTTAGTATTTTACGGAACTATTCATTTTTTTATGAGAGAACTCTAGAACAGTTAATTAGCTATCAGAATACCATGTTAGAACTCTTTTTGCGAAAATTGTAGTTCTACGCGAAATTAGCAACTAATTTTTTCATATTGTTTTTTAGTGTCAATTTTTTTTTCTTTTTTTTTTTTTGAAAAATCAGGGAACTCCTAAAAAAATACCTGATGCATAGCCTGTTGAGCGGAATTTTGAGCAGCAGTGGCAGAACGTTGGGCCTGTTGCAATTGTGTTTTTTCCGAATTGACAGCCTGATGAGCATTGTAGGACTGTTGCTCGAGGCCCATGAGGATAATTTGCTTTCCCGCGAGAGCAGCGGCTGCAGTTGCGGCTGATTGAGCGGCAGCTTGAGCCAATGTGTTCTTGGCAACGTAGGCAGCTTGTCCAGCAGCCGAAGGTTGATTCACAACTGAATTGTGAGCAGCATTGGCTGCACCCTGAGCAATGCTCACCAATCCACCACCCACGCTGAAACCAGTTTTTGGTCTTGGTTGAGCCAAGGGCACAGGTGCTTCGGCATATTCGGCCGAATATCCCGGATCCTGTTTGATATAATCAAAATCTAATCCCTCGATAAGTTGGTCAACTTGTTTCTTGTCCAGGACGTGGGACTGCTTCGTGGGACCCGCCACTACCAACGTCACGCAAAACGATATCAACACTAGCTTCATTGCAATCCTTATTGTCTTAATTTCTCTGAAAAATTTCATATTCATTAGAAATTGTGTCGAAATCAGCAGAGGATTTACACAAAATAGTTATTATCGTATCAAGGGCGCAAAATAGGTGATTGGGACGATGGCGAGATGAAGGGACCGAGGGGACATTTTCGCGTCCGAGGCGAAGCCGAGGGTGCGAAAGTGTCCCCGAGGTCCCGAAATCTCGCCAAAGTCGTAATCACCTTTGCGCCCATGTTGCGAACATAATTTTTTGTCCTAACTGCATGAAAAGTATGGCATTGAGGGCACGAGCGAAGCGGGCGTAAAAGTACTTTTGCGCCCGCTTGTGTGACGTCAGCGGGCGTAAAAGAACTTTTGCGCCCGCTTCCCCGACCCCGGGCGAGAATCAGTTACTTTGCGCCCACTTTAAGTGCCCGAAATGACATACTTTTCGTGCAGGTAGGAGAAAAAATTCATTTTGTTTTTCCCTGATTTTCAGACAAAATTTTTATTTTTTCCCTGATCCTAAAGAATATTCTGATTTACTATAAAAATTATTAGATATACTCAACAAAAATTTTTGAATTTTTGTTTCGAATTTTTTTTATTGTAACACTCGGCAAGCCCACAAGTCATTTAAGAAAAAGAAGAAGAAGAAGAATAACTTCTTTTTTAAATAAATATTTAATCATTATTTTTTCACAGGAATCAAGATTTTCAAAATTTTAAAATAAAAACCTTTTGAAATTCAATAACTTTTATAAATATTATTAAAAAACATATAGATAACAAACACTCCGAGTCGAAGACTCGGAGTGCTCGTTATCCTTATGTTTTATAATAATTTTAATTTACATAAAATTTTTCAAAAAAGAATTAAATTATTTATAATAAAATCCTTCGCAACAATTCAATTATTTTTATAATACAATTTTCACATCAATTAATTTATTTTAGAAAATGTAATAAATAAAATTCGTTGTAAGAATTCAATTATTCTTATAAATAATAAAATATTTCATAGGATTTCAATTATTTTTAATACAATATTTTAAATCAATTGCTCGAAAAATATAAATATTTAAAAATTTTTTTCAAGAATACAATTATTTAAAAAAAATGTAATAAAATTCGTTACAAGAATTCAATTATATTCATAAACAATAAAATTCTTTACAGAATTTCAATTATTTAAAAAAAATTTAATGTAATTCGTTGCAAGAAGTCAATTATTTTCTTAAATAAAATTCTTTACATGTAGTCAATTATTTAAAAAAATGTAATAAAAATTCGTTGTAAGAATTCAATTATTTTCATTGTAAATAATAAAATTTGCATAGGATTTCAATTATTCTTATTTTATTCGTTACAGGAATTCAATTATTTTCATAAATAATAAAATTTCCATAGGATTTCAATTATTTTTATTTTTTTTTCGTTGTAAGAATTCAATTACAACTCTTTACTCTTTACAGGATTTCAATTACTTGCAAAAAATTTCATATAATTCGTTCCAAGAATTCAATTACTTTCATAAATACTAAAATATTTCATAGGATTTCAATTATTTTTAATACAATAATTTAAATCAGTTGATCGAAAAATGTAAATATTTAAAAATTGTTTTCAAGAATTCAATTATTTAAATAAAATGTAATAAAATTCGTTACAAGAATTTAATTATTTTCATAAATAATAAAATTCTTTACAAAATTTCAATTATTTAAAAAAAATTTTAATGTAATTCGTTGCAAGAATTCAATTATATATTCTTCAATAAAATTCTTTACACGTAGTCAATTATTTAAAAAAATGTAATAAAAAATTCGTTGTAAGAATTCAATTATTTTCATAAATAATAAAATTTCCATAGGCGGATTTCAATTATTTTTATTCTCTTTCGTTACAAGAATTCAATTATTTTTATAACTAATAAAATTCTTTACAGAATTTCAATTATTAAAAAAAAAATTAATAAAATTCGTTGCAAGAATTCAATTATTTTTACAAGAAAAAAAATTCTTTACAGGATTTCAATTACTTACAAAAAATTTAATATAATTCGTTGCAAGAATTCAATTATTTTCCAAAATAACAATATTCTTTACATGAATGCAATTATTTTTATAAATAATAAAATTTGTCGTATGATTTCAATTAAAAATGTAATTATTTCCAAAATTTTTTGCAAGAATTAAATTACATTTTTCAAATAATGAAATTCTTCGCGGAAATTAAAATATTTTAAAAATCTACTATTTTAATAAAATTTTTCAAAAGAATTCAATTTAAAAAAAAAAATATATTATAATAAAATTCGTTGCAAGAATTCAATTATTTTTATAAATAATAAAATTCTTCACAGGATTTCAATTATTTTTAATACTTTTTTTGCAAAAATTTCTTGAGAATTTTCAAATTCATTTGTTTAAAATTCAATTTTACAAAATTTCGATTATTCAGAAATTCTTCAATTATAAATATTTAGAGAAAAGAAAACTTGAAATAATTTCAAAAGAAAAAAATTCAATTAAACTTTTTCATAAAAAATAATTCTATACATATAATATATTTTCAAAGATATTAATATAAAAACTTTTTAAAATTCAATTATTTTTGAAAATTCATACAATAATGTATTTAAATTTTTAAATAATTGACATTCTTTGAAGAATGTTAATAAAATTTTCAAAAATAATTACATTTTTGGAGGAATTCGATTAATTCGATTAAAATTGTATTGAAAATAATTGAAATTCTATGAGTTTATTAGTCATGAAAATAATATTGAACCTCGTTAAAAAATTTTTATTATTTATGCAAATAATTGAATTATTGCGAAGAGATTTATAAAAAAAAAATTTGTAAATAGTTGAATTCATGTGAAATTTTTATTATTTATGAAAATAATTTAATGTTTTCTTTGAATTTTATCAACACTTTTTTAAATAATTGAATTTTTTTTTTGAAAATTTTTTTTAAAATAGTTGATACGGAAAATTATTGAATTGAGGAAAACTTTGGAAAAATAATTGAATTTTGGAGAAGAATTTTATTATTTTTAAAGATAATTAAAATTTTTACAAGAATTTTTTTCAAAAAAAAAAAAAAAGTTTTGAACATATATAATTGAATTTCTGCTAAGAATTCTATTACTTTTGAAAATAATTGAATTTCTCCAATTATTATTTTTAACTTTTTCAAAATTCAATTTTTTTCAGTACTTTAATAAAAATCCATGACTTTTTCCTGAAGTTCCTGACCAGAATTGGGTTCAAAAATAATTTCAATATAAAATGAGGGGAAAAAAATAATTAATTAGAAAAGTTTTCGTAGGAGAATAAATTTTCAAAAATGACTTTTCTCCCTCTTATTCAGAGGCAAATTATTTAATTAACAATTAACATATTGAAAAAAAGGAAAATAATTACAAAAAGTTTAGAAAAAAGAGAAGAAAAAAATGTTTAAAAAAAAATTGAAAGACTACATATTTGAACTCATGTTTAAATTATACGCATATAACAAGCGAGGTGCAATCAAATTATCCTTTAATTTATTCGAACAAATTTTTCTCCTTTTTCCAATATATAATAATATCTTATGTCAGAAAATGCGAACAGCTCGCCAGCGATTTTTTTTTTCCAACGACAATTTTCATCAGTACCCACTCATATCAAGTTTAAACATATAAATTGAAATCTAATAGTTCTTGAAACAGACCTTCGTCTATGAGAACTGCTTTACGCCTTGTCGATTTTCTTTAGATGTAGATTATTTCTCATAAATAGTATATAACCTATGGTAATTGTAAAAGCCACATACATACTAATACACTTTGAGTCCGCGGGGATTTGAAAGGGCGGTGTCTGAAAAACTTTTATCTTTTACATACACACACTTTCCACCACAGATAATAGACAGACGGATATATATTTCTCTCTCTCTCTCTCTCTCTCCTTGAAAGAGAGAAAAAATATATAGCTATATATATAGAGAGAGAGAGAAAGAGAGAGAAAAAAATATATATATTTTTCTCTCTCCTTGAAAGAGAGAAAAAATATATAGCTATATATAGAGGGAGAGAAAGAGAGAGAAAAAAAATATATATTTCTCTCTCTTTCTCTCTCTCTCTCCTTGAAAGAGAGAAAAAATATATAGCTATAGAGAGAGAGAGAGAGAGAGAAATATATATCTACATATAGAGGGAGAGACAGAGAGAGAAAAAAAATAATATACATATAGATGGAGAGAGAGAGAGAGCGAGAGAGAGAAATATTCTAATACACTTACAAATATGCGTGAGTAAATTTAGCAAAAAAAAAAAAAAATAAAAAATGTACAACTGTTAAAGGCTATTAATGCATACAACACGATTACAAACAAACTATTAATGTACGTAAAGCATTTACATTATATAGAAACTTTTTAAAAGTGTCGAGTCGGATATTTTTGAGTTTCAACAATTGCAATAACCCTGCTTGCGAAATAAATGCTGCCCTGGAAAATAGTCACGCTCAAAACTGTTTGGCTTTTAACATTTTTGCCGTGAGACATGCAGCAGTTGTGACCAATCCTTATTTAAAGATTATGTTTAGAAAAAAAAAAAAAATAGCACGAACCGTTCTCATTGTTGAAAGTAAAGTCGCGAATCAGGTGGAGTTGCGATAAATCATTTCGTTCATTTATTCTCCTTGAATATTTATAAAAAAAAAATACAAAAACGGAATATATCATTTTTCTTTCGCGATATTATTAATTCAAATATAAATGTTTTCTATTTATTTATTTAACACTTTTCAATTTTCTCACAAATGATTTATGGATGTATAAAAAGTAAATATATTAATTGAAAAGAATTATTTATATTGAAATACATGGACAGAGACCTTTTGATATAATTAATTATGTTGATTTTTCTATAGTGAAAGGAATAGTTTCATTTTCGATTTCAATTTAATTATATAACAAATTAACAGGGTTGCGATACAAAAATTTTATTTTATTTTTTTCTGATTTCCAGACAAAATTTTCACTTTTTCCCTGAACCTATGAAGAATATTTTCTGATTCACTCGAAAAATTATTAGACACAGACAAAAAATGTTCTATTACATTTATTTACGAATTTCTTTAATTGTAAAATTATTCTGTTTCATCAATAACTTCTTTCTCAATAAATACTAGCAACTAACTTCTTTTACTACCTTTTTTTTAAAAATAAAATTAGTAATTTTAAAAATAATAGAATTTAAAAATTTTCTAATTTAAATTTTTTGTTGAAAACACTAAAAAAATTCAATTTTTGAGAAATTACAAATAATTGGAGAAATTCAATTATTTAATAAAAAAAAAAAATTCTTATAAAAATCCCAATTATCTTTATAAATAACAAAATTCAATTATTTTCAAAAATAAGATGCATTTTTCTATAATTTCAATGATTTTCAATATATCTACAATTTTCATAAAATTTCCCAAAAAGAATTCAATTATTTAAAAAAAAACTTTAATTAAATTGTATGCAAACATTTAATTATTTTCATAAATAATAAAAATTTTACAGGAATTCAATTATTTTCATAAATAATAACAATTTTTTAAGGAATTCAATTATTATTTTCATAAAAAATAATTTAAAATTCTAGAAAATAATAATTGAATTAAAATGATGAAAATAATTTCGAAGAAGTTAGAGTAACAATAATTTTATATAAAATAATAATTTTTTCCCTGAGTTATCGTTAATTATTATAAAAACATGGGTTGCAAGAAATCGATCACTCCGAGTCTTCGACTTGGAGCAATCGATATCTTCATGTTTTATAACAATACTTTCAAAAAATTGTTAGAAATTTAATTTAATTCCTGTGGAAAATTCTGTTCTAAAAACAAGATTAAAAATAGAAATTGTGCAAATAATATTCTTGTTTCTAAAACAAAATAATAATTTTGTTAAAAAAATTGTGATTCATAAAGAAAACTAATGCAAAATAAATAAATTTTCTATTTCTTAATCACAGTTGTTTAACAATTTTCTAATTTTGTTTAGAAGTATAAAGAACAAAAATCTGCATAATTTCAATTTATCGAGAATTCAATTATTTAAATGCAAAAATAAATAATTTATTAAATAATTGAATATTTCTTAAAATTGAAATTTTATGAAGAATTTTATCAAAATTTTTTAAAATAATTGAATTTCAGAGAAAAATATTATTTATTTATGAAAAAAAATTAATTTATTCAAATTTTTTAAAATAATTGAATTTCTCAAATTTTATAAAACATTCTAAGTTATAAAACTTTTTTTAAATAATTAAATTCCATCGAGAAATTTCATTAAAAAATTGAAAATAATTGAAATCTGGCGAAGAATTTTAATAATTTTTTTTTTAAATAATTGAATTCTTTTGTGAAGAATTTTATTAAAGTTTCTTAAATAATTGAATTGCTTTGAAGAATTTTATTTTTTACGAAAATAATTGAATTGTTACGAAGATTTTTACAAACATTTTATTGTATTCTTATGAAGAATGTTATATTTTACGAAAATAATAAATTGTATTCTTTGATCAATTTTCAAATTTCATGAAAATTTTTTAAAATAATTAAATTCTCGAGAAAAGTTTTATTATTTATGAAAATAATTGATTTCTTGAGAAGAATTTTATTCAAACTTTTTTAAATAATTGAATTCCTATAAAAAATGTTTTATTTGTGAAAATAATTGAATTCTTAAGAAGAATTGTATTAAAAATATTTGAATTGTTAGGAAAATTTTATTAACTAACTCTTGTAAATAATTTTTTCGAAATTTTTTTAAATAATAGAATTTTTAAAAAAATTTTATTTAAATTTTTCGGAACAATTGAATTTCTCAGAACTATTATTTTTTTTCAATTCTCTGAATATATTTGAATTCTTTCGAGAAACTTCATTAAAAAATTAAAAATAATTGAATTGGTGCGAAGAAATTTATAAAAAAATTGATAAATAATTGAATTCTTGGGAAATTATTATAAAAATTTTGTTTAAATAATTGAATTTCGGAGAAGAATTTTATTACTTATAAAGATAATTGAAATTTTGACGAGAATTTAACAAAATTTTTTAACACAATTGAATTGATGCGAAGAATAGTTTATCACTATTGAAAACCTTTGAAGTTCTTCTATTTATGAAGATTGTAAACTCAACTCTTTTAAAATCCAATTAATTTAAAAATTTTCAAGTAAAATTATTCATTAAATAATTTATAAATAATAATTTTATGATAGTTCTTCAAGAATTATGTTATTTAAACATAAATTATTGTCAGAAATAGAAAAAATTTTAAGGTTTTGTATTAAAATTCTTGGAAATTTCGACCTATTTCAAGAATATTTGAATTTACAATGTTAAAAGCAAAAAATGAAATTAGGAATGTTGAAAAAAAAATTTAATTAGTTTGTGATAAAATGTAACATTCCCAAGTTTAAATTAGAGTTCAGGATCACAGAACAATTGTAGATTTTTAATTTTATAAATGATTTAATTAACCCAAATTTCACTTTTATGAAATTTTTAAACGTTTTAAGATAATTCTTTATTCCAGATTTCAATGAATCTTCATTTGAATTACTGGAAATATTTCTTGATAAACAAAATTATAATTTAAAATTATAATCGATCTAAAATTGAAATTAAGTTTAAATGTAATTAAAATTATGATTATCAAAATTTCAATTTTATTAAATTTTATTCAATATTAAAAATTTTAATTAATAAAAATACCAAAATTCCAATCTTAATTAAAATTTCAATTTAAATAAAAATTTCATTTGAAATTGTTATCGACTGAAACTAAAATTGATTATTATTTTAATTAATCTTCACTTAAATTAATACTTAATACTTTAATTTAATTATTTCAAATTTCAAATTAGCAAAATTTTAATTTCATAAAATTTTATTCCATTAAAATTTTTAATTATTAAAAATTTCAATTTTATTCAAATAATTCAATTTTTAATTGATACATATACACTTTTGGTTAAATTCTTATTATTTTCAAAATAAATTTGTTTTTAGTAATTTTGGAATTATTTTGAATTTAATTGTTTCTATATTGAATTTATTTCTATTTTAATAATTCATTTTATTTTTCTTATTTAAATTTCAATAACCATTTTAATTTTACTAAAACTCAAATTAAATACATTAAAAGTTAAAGGTTGAATATGCAAATCCTTAGTCTTTGGTGTAAAGAAAAAAAAATCTAACACTTAATTTTATATAAATATTATTATTTTGTAATATCACTTACACAATAGTGTTATATATATTTTCAAATCCTCTCTGAGATAACTTTTTAATTACTATGGTACTTGATTGCAAATAAATTAGAAAGCGATATCTTTTTTTTGCGAAAAAAGCATTCTCTCTCTTTTCATATTTACTCTCAAGAAATTCTAGAGGGAAAATTAAAAAGACACCGCAATTGATGAGGGGAGAAGAGGAAAAATAAATAGGATAATTTCTTTTTCCTTTGAAATCGATCAAAAAGTATACGTCAGTTCCGTTTAGTATATAATAATCAACCGAGCAGATTGCCTACCTTATTTTATATATATAGAGAGAAATTGGCAACAATCAAAGAAAGAATTAAAGAAAAAAGTCTTGCAAATAAAAAGTTATTGTATAATTTTCAGGCATAAGTGACAATTGGAAGTATTATAGAGCATTGCTTTTCAATTTATTCCAACTCTATTATGTCTCTAGCTAGATACTTTCATTTTCTATCCTCATTGTCATGGGAACTACTGAATTTATAATTTATTATCGATCACGCGCTTATAACGGTTTATGTATATATACATCTAGTGTTTATAATTGGGTTATGCGGTAATCGATATGCGTGAGTGATTTTCGCGATTTAAATTTAAATCATTGAATTTATTTATTTTTATTTGCGAAGCGTATTCGATTTAATTTAATTTCAAAGAATTCTATAATCTAATCAAAATTAAATTTAGACGAAATATCACACATTAGAATTTTAATGAGTCGAAATTTTAAATTTCAAACTTTTCATTTTTTCGGATTTTCATTTGTCCGAAATATTTATTTGCACGAATTGCTATTTGATATGAAACTCTTTGAAACGAGGAATAAAGATTCTGTAAATTTTATATTTTTGTCATCTTAAGAGTTCCATTAAATGAAAATTCGGGCAAATAAAAATTCGGACAATTGAAAATCCGAAAAAATGAAAATCTCTTAAATTTAAAAAATTCGGCAATAAAAGATCCAAAAAAAAATAAAAATCATAAAATTTGAATTTTCCCAGAATTTTTCACGAAAATCATAAAAATAAAATCACCATAAAAATCATCCACAAAAAATGCATAAAAAAATAAAAATAAAAAAAAATATAATAATTTAGAAATGAAAATAAATAATATATTCATTATTTATTTTTATAATAATAAATATTTAGAAAAATTTATATTTACATTGTGAATATTTATTATAACATTAATATTTATATTGTGAATATTTATTAATATTAATATTTATATTCTGAATATTTATTAATATTTATTTACTATTTATTAATTAATTACTTATTTATTATTAAAAAGACTTAACAATATTCCAGAAAATAATATTGCTATAGGAATTTTCAATATTGAGAGAACAACTTCAACTTCTGTAATAATTTTCATAAATAAATAATTGCGAATAATTTTCATTATTAAAAGAACAACTTCTACTGATTATCCTTTTGTATATTTTATGTTATAATAATTCACAAGCGAGTAAACAATTTTTATTTAAATTGTTTTAGGTACGCATTTTATTTCCTTCTTTCTATTAACATGTAACTTTGTTTGTAAAATGTTTCCATTATCGTTGAAATATTTCTATCTCTCCATTGTAGTGAAATATGAATAAATTACTACGATATTATAAAGTTAGTGGAATTAATTATTCAACTTCAAAAAAATAAAATTAATAAATAATCTGTAACTGGAATATATAAATTATAGGTTGAAAACTTTTCTTTTAGAAATAAATATTTTTGTAGGTATGCGTGAATAAAATTCTGAAAATATTTTATAAATATTTTACAAAATATATATTCTGATTACTTTACAAAATTTTTAAATAAATATTTAGCAAAATATTTTATAATTTTTCTCAAAAATATTTTATACTTTTTTTCAAAAATATTTTTCACATTTAAAAAATGTTGAAAACAATTTTTATCAAATAATTAAATCTCAATTATCGTTGATAACAATTATGATTATTAATGAAAAAAATAAGATTAGAAAATATTAATAATTTTTAAAAATTCCATTAAACTTATTGAGAAAAATTAATTCTATAGAATTCTTAATTAAAAGTATGAAAAGTTCAAATTTTCAAAGATTTCAATTTGAAATTCATTTTTGAATCAATATTTATTGGAAAATTTTACGAGAATTTCAATTATTTAACTATAAAAATAAATATTTTATTAAACAATTGAATTTTCATAAGGAATTTTATCAACAAATTTTTAAATAATTGAATTCTTTTGACAAATTTAAATAAAATTTTTAAAAATAATTGCATTTTTCGAGAAATTTGATGAAAATTGTATAAAAAATAATTGAAATTCTGACAAAAATTTTATAAAAAGTTTTGAAAATAATTGAATATCGGAGAAAAATGTTATTATATTTATAAAGATAATTGAAATTTTTACAAGAATTTTTGTAAATTTTTAAACATAATTGAAATTCTTTGAAGAATTTTATTAAAATTATTTTGAAAAAAATTGAATTGTTACGCAAAGAATTTCATTAAAATTTTTGAAAATAAATTTATTCTTTAAAGAAATTTAATTAAAAATGTATATTGAAAATAATACTTAAATTCTAATAAATAAATTGTAGTAAAGGTTATTAAAATAATTAAATTTATTGATAAATATTAATAAAATTTTTAAGAATAATAACTTTTTTCGAGGAATTCCATTAAAATTATATTAAAAATAATTGAAATTCAGCATTGGGTTTTATTATTTATGAAAATAATTGAATGTTTGCGTAGAATTATATTAAAATTTTTTTTTAACTAATTTGAATTCTTTTAGGAATTTTTATTAAAGTTGTAGATATTCAAAAACATTAAATTGAGGAAAGTTTTTGAAAGTAATTAAAATTTTGCCAAGAATTTTATTAAAATTTTTGAAAAATAATTGAATTTCTGAGAAGAATTTTACTACTTTTGAAAATAATTGAATTTCTGCAATCATTCGTAACTTCTTCAAAACTCAATTTGTTTTAGTGTTTTTAACTAAAATTCTTCTATAAAAATTCATTATTTTTAATAAACAATTAAATATAGATAATATTAAAAAATTTAACTAATTTCAGAAGAATTTTATTTAAAAAAATTTGTTTTAAATCTAAATTTTTTTATATTTCTAATTAAATTCATTTAAAATTAAAATTTTACAAGATTTTTAATCAAATTATTATGTTCTTAAATTGTTTTATTTTTTTTTTTATTTATAGTTTCATTTTTCGCGTTTTCATCAAAATGAGAAAATAAATTTGAAAATTTTTACAATAAACTACCAAAACATAAATGAATATCAAAGAATTTGCAAATTTTAATTGTCTTATTCTTTTTTGTAACCATATAAAAATTGAAGAGTAAAAAAATAAATAAAAAATAAGAGTAAAAAATATTAAAATTAAAAAATAAGAGTAAAAAAATAAATAAATAAAAAATAAGAGTAAAAATAGTAAAAATAAAAAAATAAGAGTAAAAAAATAAATAAATAAAAAATAAGAAATAAGAGTAAAAAATAGTACAAATAAAAAAATGAAATAAGAGTAAAAAAAATAAAAAATGAGTAAAAAATAGTAAGAATGCAATATAATAAAAAATAACAGTAAGAAAATAAAAAAATAAGAGTAAAAAAATAATAAATAAAAAAGAACAAAAAATAAAAAAATAAGGGCAGAAGCTTTCCAAAAAAAAAAGAAAGAAAAAAGTTGAACGAGGTTCTACTGTACTTTTGCGAAAAAGAAGTAATTGTTTAAAACTCGTATTGAGTTCGAAAAAAGCACAAATACTGAAGAAAAAACACTCGCGTTAAAGATTCATAAAAAAAAATATGAAAATCGTCCAATTATTTAAAAAAAAACACTAAAAAACGACACTCGTTCACAATATTTTGCACTACGATTTTTTTTCTCTAATTTTTCCCTCCTCACTCTGAGGAAGTTCTTTTGTATAATTAATATTGTCGCTCACTGTGAGAAAATCGCGGTTGTTCTCTTCGACTTTGAACTTGAGGCCAACATCCTGATGTCGCTTACAATAAATCACAAATGAAGCATTTTCCGTTTTTCTTTTTTCTATTTTTTTTTTTTTTAAATTTATCTATCTACTAATTCTCTGATATACTTACAAATAATAATACACCAGACTTTCGCTTGAAATTTAGAACTGTCCTTGCTCTGGGTAGAAGTTAAGAACTGGTACCACTTTGTTCAGACATTGAAGCTCTTATAGTCTTGCTGGTCCAGAGAGTTTGATCCTTTCGGACGAAAGGGATTGTGTACATTCGAAATAGGCGTGTGCTTAACGTTTGTTTATTCATCATTTTATGTTTAAATAAATTAATGCAATTTAATTATAATTGAAAATAATTCATTGAAAATCAACAGAAAATTAACCAATTGAAAATAAATAATGGAAAATTAATTAACAGAAAATTAGAAATTTAATTGTTTGAAAATAAATTAATAGAAATTTAAATATTTGAAAATGAATCAATATAAAATTAATTAATTGAAAATAAATAGTAAAAAATTAATTTTTAGAAAACTAACTAATAGAAAATTAATTAACAGAAAATTTAATTATTAGAAAATTTATTAACAGAAAATTAATTAATTAATTGAAAATAAATAATAGAAAATTAATTAATTGAAAATAAATAATAGAAAATTAATTTATTAAAAATAAATAATAGAAATTAATTAATTAGTTATAATAAAAAGTAATGAATAGAAAATTAATTTTTGAAAACGGAAAAAAATTGAATGACCATTGACGTTGAAAATTAAAAAGATTAATCTCTAGGAATTCTTTTCTCGTTCAGGTATTAAATGATATACTAAAAATTGTGATTTGTTTTAAATCGGAAAGTAAAATTCTATATTTAGCAATGTGGATAATAGATTTACGATTTTATGATAAACTTGTGTTTATTTAAATTATTCGAGACCGCATGTAAATTATGCAATGCGATCAGGGTTATCTTGCAAGGGGTTAAAAAAAACTGTCAAGAACTGTAAAATATAAACCTATAAAATAAAAAAAAAATGAAAAGAAATTAAGTTTTTTTCTTAACCCTTGCAAGAACTAAAAAACTAGAACTACAAAAAAATTATTTAATTATAATTATTATTATATTATTATTATTATTATAAATAATAATTAAATAAATATAAATATAAAATATAATAAAACTACATCAAAAATTTTTAAACAATCAATTAATTTAAACTCTAATTATTTTTTTTTAATTAATTAATTAATTTTTATTTAAATTCTTTTATTAATTTTAGTTAATTTTATTTTAATTGAGTCCCTACGTTAATTTTTTTTATTTGAAAAGAAAAAAATATTTTACTCTTCAAATTTTTGACTGGAAATTTGACATTCAATTATTCATCAACAAATTCAAAAAATAAAAATTTGTAAACAAAAACTATTGTTTTTTGAGTAAAAAATATTTTATTCTTACAATCGTTGGATCATAAACGTTGTGAACTTCACAAACTTCACAAATTATTTATGTAAACAATAAATAAATTAATTATTCATGTGGATAAATTAATTTCTTATTTTATATAAACAATAAATTAATTATATTTTGTAAATATAGTAAATTATTGAATTATTTATTTTAACAACAAAAAAAATGAATTATTTACACAAATAATAAATTAATTGCTAATTCATGTAAGTAATAAATAAATTAATTGTGTAAATAATTTAATTGCTTGTTTTATGTAAATAATAAATAAATTATTTATGTAAACAATAAATTATTTTTTATAAATAATAAATTAATAAATTATTTAAACAATAAAAATTAATTATTTATGCAAATAGGTAAATTATTATAAATAACAATTGCAATAACAAATTCACATTGCAGTATTGAAGTTTAGTATAATGATTATTTCGTGTGAAACGAAATGATTGCTGTTCAAACAAAGTAAAAGTCAACAGTTTCCTATTAGATCATTAGAAGCGATATTGTCTACTACCTTTAAGTATAAAGACTACTAACACTATGACCTGTTACACAAAGAAATGTACCGTAACGAATTTTTATTCTTTATATTCAACAAAACATCTATCGATGAGTTAATAGTTATAGCACAACTACTAATTTTCTGCATTTTCACCCAAATTCTTCAGTTTCTTAATAAAATTTAATGAAAATTACCCGCAAATGAGTTTTTTTTTACCTAAAATATTTAAAACATATAAAAAAGTATATACATACCTATGAATAATTATTATAATTAGTTAATGTTTTCTGCGAATTGAAAATTGTATTCCATTTCTCAGAAAAACTTGTTTAATGGACAAAAACTCCTAGAAGTGATAATGAAAGTAACTCGTTTTAATTTACACAATGAAATAAATTTGCGAGGATATAAATAATTGAATATGTAAAATTTTAAGTCTTGACTTTCAATTTAATCCTAATTGAATTGAATTTTAATTTTTTACTTGAATTGAATTTTTATTTTTTAACTGATTTGATTTATATTTTAATTTAATTTTTATTTTTTAATTGAATTGAATTTTTATTTAATTTGATTTGAATTTTTAAATTGAATTGAATTTCAATTTTTTAATAAAACTAAATTTCAATTTCTAACTCTTAATTCCAATTTCTCTTGGAATTTAATTCAATTCAATTAAGAAATTGAAATTTAATTTAATTAAGAAAATTAAATAAAATTCAATTAAAAAATTGAAATTCAATTTTTAATTCTTAATTCCAATTTCTCTTGGAATTTAATTCAATTTAATTAAGAAATTAAAATTAAATTCAAATAAGAAAGTAAAATAAAATTCAATTAAAAAATTGAAATTCAATTTAAAAATTTTTTCAATTTTTTAATTGAATTGAATTTCTAATTCTTAATTCCAATTTCTCTTGGAATTTAATTCAATTCAATTAAAAAAATTAAATAAAATTCAATTAAAAAATTAAAATTAAATTAAAAAAATTTTTCAATTTTTTAATTGAATTGAATTTCAATTTCTAATTCTTTATTCCAATTTCTCTTGGAATTTAATTCAATTCAATTAAGAAAATTAAATAAAATTCAATTTATTAAAAATTTGAAATTAAATTAAAAAAATTTTCAATTTTTTAATTGAATTGAATTTCAATTTCTAATTCTTTATTCCAATTTCTCTTGGAATTTAATTCAATTCAATTAAGAAATTGAAATTAAATTTAATTAAAAAATAGAAATTCAATTTTAAGCATTTTTTAATTGAATTTCTAATTCATAATTTCAATTTCTCTTGGAATTCAATTCAATTCAATTGAAAAATTCAATTCAATTCAATGCAATTTTTTAATTGAATTGAATTTTAATAGTTTAATGATTCTAAAGTTACGAACGTTCAAATGAACGAGATTTATTTGTTTCTTCTTCAAATAAAATTTTAATTACAATAATTTTGCGTCGAGTAGCAAAAGAGGAAAATTAATTATAAAGTTTCTATAAATTTTAAATTTAGTTTTTTAACTTTCATTACAATCAGTAATATTTGAAATAAAAAATATTTCACTCATTCGAACGTTCAAAACATGTCGATCAAAAGAAGTTTTTGATTTAATTCAATTTTAAATTTAAAAGGTACTAAAAATTCAAAACCATCGTTTCACCTTTGTAAAAATTTAATCCTTTTGAATTTAAATTATAAAAATTATTATTTACAAATGCCAAAAATTTTAAAACTGATTAATAGAATTATATTATGTATATTGTATCACGTGGTTTGAATTTCATGCACATGTGAAATTTAAGATACACTGGTCTAATAATTTCATTTTTCGTTTTTTTTTTGCAACATTCACAGCACAGTTGAAATTTAATATGTGCGAACCTGTATATGTGAAAATGTAAATTTCCGACTCTACTGGGCATTTTAAAGTAAAGAGTAAACTAAATATTTCGTGATATATTCAATGAAACGACTTTTAGCCCTATTTTATGTATTATTTTCTCACGGTCACAGGAGAAATGAAAGTGTGCACTATATATGAAACTTTATCAATCACAAAGATATAAATTTATAGATATACAGACGGATATATCAAGAATCAAAGGCGTTATAATATTATTAGAAAATGGATTTTCATTTCCATTTATTAGAATTTTACTGAAAGCAGGCGAATATTTTTTCTTTCTGTTTTTATTTAATAAAAACGTTTCTCTGAATTAATTTTTTTTAACTGCTTCCAGTAAATATTTTTTCTATGCAAATTTAATTTTTAAAGGATGATAAATTAATAGATAATTAAATAAATTGAGAAATAGAAAATAGAAAATAACTAAAATCAAAATATAAAAACATAAAATATTTAAAGTATAAAAAACGAAAAATAAATAAAAATACAATTTTAATAGTTAAAATTGTTATAGAGTTGTAAAAAAAAACTTAGAGGAGATTAAGAAATACCATCATTTATCAAGAATTCATTTATTAAAGGAAAAATGTCTCCTTCGATAATTCGAAATTCACTTGGAAAATAAATTTCGAATTAATACACAAATATTAAAATTCAATCTACATCACTATTTCTAAAAGGGCCGCGACTTGGATCCACAACTGAAAATGAAAGAAATTTTCTGTTAAATTACGTCTTATTAATCAAAATACTTGATAAATTTTGTATAAAAATTCAGAAATGAGTTGAGTTCACAGAAATTCATTGCGTATATTAAAACATCATATTTTTAATACACTGAAAAAATATTTAATTCAAATAACCAATGAATTGTCTATCAAAAAAATATTTTACTTGAATCGAATAATTTTTATTTAAAGCAAAATTTTTTGTACCTTAAATTATTCTATTCAAAGCAAAATAAATTGTATCAATAATTTCAAGCAAATTATTTAATTGATTTACAGTGAAACCTGTCGAAATGCAACTCGATTTTAAAAATTTTATAACAGTAAACACCAAGAATTTTTTTTTTTTATAATTTTGTAATATTTTTACAATATTCTGTAACTAAGTGAAAATAATTCTTGGACATTTTTAAATATAAAAAAAATTTTTTTAAATAGAGTTCCATTCCAACAGATTCGACTGTAAATGAAAATTATTTGATAAAGACAATTTTTTTCCAGTGTAGAATGCAAATAACAAAATTTTTATACGATATTTATTTATAAAATACTAATTATTAAATTAAATAATCAATATTAATTTTAATTATTAATATTAATTATAAAATGTAATTGTAGGATGCGATATAAATTAAACTTACATAGAAATATTGATATAGAAATTGTTCCATAGAATTTTTCGTTTTGAGAATATTCTTGTAGCGGTAGAATAAATCTGAAACAAAGAAAAATGAAAATTTTAAGACAAATTCCAGATGGAAAGTGGTAAAATAATTTGATATTTTGTACTAATAATCAGTGAGGGCAAGTGCGAATCATGCGGTATCATAATAGCGTATAATTTTGTAACATCATCTTGATATGAAATTGTAAAAAATCAAGAAATTTGAAATTTTTGAAAAATTACCTTATTCACTGGCTGATTGATGAAAAATTACAATTTCCGAGTTCGCAGCAAAAGGAGAAACTGTGAAAAGAAAAGATAATTTATAAAATTTCTGTTTGGAGCAATTTTTCAAAAGTAAAATTCAAAATTATGGGAGAGATCAGTTAAAAGTGTGACATCAAATATGTTCAGTCATATGCTTGTCAAATTATTTTACATCATTTTGTAACTATTTATAAAAAATATTGTTTATAAAAATAAAAATTAACATTTTAAGTAAAAATAATATAATTAAATGTAAATAAACGAAATTTTTTTCAAAATTTAAATATTTTCCGATAAATTTGAAATCTTTTGTATTTGATATTTTCAAAAATTATTATAATTATGGAAAATAAACATTTTCTTAATTAGGAATTAATTTGTTGAATAAACGAAATAATTTTATTTTTAATAAAATACGAACTAAAAATTGTTCGAAACTAGGAAATTATAAAAAATATACCTTTTTCCATTTTCCACTAATGATCTCTCGTAGTCCTTCGCCTCATACTCAATCGTCTCTGAAATAAAAAAACACTTGTTATTAAATATTCTTTTTTACAATATTAATAATTAGTCATTTTTAAAAAATTTCAGATAAATGTATCACCACATTTATGTATGACAGGGATAACTAAAAGCTCATCATTTTAAAAAAAATTCAAAATACTGACAAATTTAAATGATAAATTCGGTAATTTTTGTACCTTAAATTTAATTGTCATAAAAATAAAAATTAAATAATACACACCGTATAAAAGTTGGGATCCTTTTTGAAAACGGTATTTTCCGACTTCACATCGACTATCTGTAAAAAAAATGACAAACTTATTAATTAAATGCGTTAAAACATTAAAATAGCTAATTAAGAATGTTATAAAAATTTAATAATTTTATCAGAATTCTCCAAACAGTCATAGAATTCAGACTGGGGCGGATATTTTAGCATCATTTAAAAAATTACAAATTTTAATTTCTATTTGCTTAGTTAATAAATTCAAATCTTGTATTAATTTAATTTTTAATTAAAAAAATTAAAATTTTATTATTATTAATTCAACTTCTTATCAAAAATTAAAATTTCCTTATTATTAATTTAATTTTGCATTTTAAAAATTAAAATTTATTTTCTTACAATTAATTTTTTCTGTCCAATTTTGTAAATATTTAAATAGTCGAAAAAAATGGCTAATTAACATTTTTTTTTTGCAATACACACCTTTTGATCCACAACCGAATTCTCCTTTAGTTTCCATTCATTCCATGAATTTCATTTAAAGTTCATTTCATCTCCTAAACAGAAAAGAAAAATTGGTTAAAAAAGAATTACGAAATAGAAAATGTGCAATTTATTTTTCTAAAGAGAAATTTAATCAGAATACTTCCAAACAGTCACAGAAATCAGACTGGGGCGGATATTTTGGCATCATTTTAAAAAAAATACTTGAAAAAATTATTTTTTTGATGTTCCTCAAGTTTTGAACGCTCAAACGAACGAAATATTTTTATAAATTACTGATGGTAAAAAAAAACTAAAATTTTACATTTAGAAACACTGAAATTCATTCTTTTTACAGTGACGCAAAATTATTGTAATAAAAATTTTATTTGAAGAAGAAATATATTAATTTCGTTCAATTGAACGTTCAGAATTGTAGAAACATTTTTTCGGGATTTTAAAAGTAGTTAATAGTATTTTTCGAACCGAAAGATTCGTAATACATACCATATTCTTTTTCCACTGAAATTCCAGTTCATCTCTCCTTTTATTGAAAGGATTCTAAAACGATAAACAAATTTAATTGATAAATTATGCCTATTAATTAAAAATCAATTTTTTTTCAAAATGGAAAAATTTATCAGAAATCTACCGATCAGTCACGGAATTCAGACTGGGGCGGTTATTATAGCATCATTTAAAAATAATAAAAATAGAATTTAACTAATTTCTTATACTTTAAAAAATATTTTATTAAATATTAAATTATCACCTTTTTCGTTTATCTTCAACAAAAAGCGACATTCTCGCCAATTACCTTTAAAAGAAAAGAAATTTCTCTTTTAAGCAAAAAAATAAAACTTTCTCTTTATAGAAAATAAATTAAAAATTGCAAAATCAGTAAATGTAAGTAATCATTAATTCATACGAACGAGACTAAGTTTTCATCATTAAAATCAAGTAGAAGAAATAAAATATTCCACGTTTTGAAATATTAGGAATATTTGCAATTTATTTACAATAAAATTTTATTAAAAACTTATTAATTCAGAAGGATGTTCATGGATTTTAATTTAAGAACATAAAATGAAAATTTACTCACCACGTGATTAAGGACGCTATCATTAGATTTCCTCTCATCGTTGTATTCTCTTTTTCGTGGTAGAATTAATTATTTTAGAAATAAAACACTGATTAATTAAATTTCCACTAACAAAGTTTGAAAAACTATCGTTACTAAATTGAAAATACATGATTTTAGTAAAAATTTTGATTAAAGGAAAAAAATTCACGAGAGATGTTTTCAGCTCTAAGTCCAGCAACAAAATGGACGAGGAGACGCGTTTCGTTTGTATTTATACTCAGGTAGAAAGTGCTGCCAATAGGAGGAGATAAAAATTACCAATTTAAATATTGGCGCAAAATTTTAAACTTTCCTCTTATTCATTACTTCTTATTAAATATTATTTATTATCATTAAATAATGATTAAATTAAAATAAAAAGAATTATTAACAGAAGAATTATTATTTATTACATTATAATAATACATAAATAAAAATAAATAAAATTATAAAAATAAAATAATAAAAAAATAAATTATTTATTAAAATTGATTAAAATTATTTATTAAATATTTTAAAATCAAAAAAGAGAAAATTTTATTAAATATAAATTATATTTAATTTTATGAAATAAATTAAATTAACTATATAAATACAAGTTACAGAATTATAAATACAAAATCGATGGAAGAATTAAAAGAAGATTTACTCAACTTATAAAAGTTCGATGCACTGTATTATAATCGTTCTATTGTGAAAAGTATCTAATACTTCAAAAAAAAATTTTTTTTCACATTCCGATAATGAGCCTAAAATCTCACACGGTCCATTCGAACCTATGAAAAAAATTTTAATGGTTAATCTTATAATATTCTCACTAATGGTACTCAATAGAAGGGGAAAATTTAATAAGACGGGTAATTAATGGTTATCTTCTGTTCGCTTTAGAATTAAATTAAAAATATTGATCTTCGTTCTAAATTTCTTTTATATAAAGAATACCATTCAAATATAATTATATACACAAAAAATGAACTCAAGTTAATTAGGAAATTATTTTTTTTTATTAAAAATTATATTTTATGTAAATTTTTATTATTTTACATTATTTTCTATATATAAATTTTATTATTTATTTGATTTAAATATAAAAGTTGAGTTAAAAATGATTTGATTCAAGAAAAAATCGAGATAAAAATTATTTGATTCAAATAAAAATCGAGATAAAAATTATTTGATTCAAATAAATATTTCCTTGAATCAAATAATTTTTATCTTGATTTTTACTTGAATCAAGTAATTTTTATATTGATTTTTATTTTGAAATCAAATAAATTGTATTTGCTTCAAATACTAAAATTATTGTTTCAAATGCAATTTTTTCGATTCAAATAAAAATTCTTTAATCCAAGTATGTATATACGATTACTTGCGTCTATTATTTGATTAAAAAATTAGTTGATTCAAGTAAATATTTATTTGAATCAAAGAATTTTTATCTCGATTTCTTTAATTATATTTATTATTTTTCTAATATAAAATATTGCATAAAAATCACTATAGTAAAAGTTATATTTTCTTCAATTCAACAAGAA
The DNA here is from genome assembly GCF_015476425.1 of Leptopilina heterotoma. Classification (NCBI taxonomy): domain Eukaryota; kingdom Metazoa; phylum Arthropoda; class Insecta; order Hymenoptera; family Figitidae; genus Leptopilina; species Leptopilina heterotoma. The sequence goes on along the minus strand of NW_025111185.1, from coordinate 871,778 downwards.
AAATAATAATAAAGAAATATGAAAAGGAAAATAAAATTCATCTATTGTCAAATTATCCGAATAAATTGCAAAATAGAATTATCTATTATAACTCGGTTATAAAAATTATTAGCGCATAAATTTCAATTGACAGTGATTATAATTATTGTTGAAAATTATTAAAGCATAAAAAAAATGGGGACATCGAACAGTAATTGTACCAATCAGCCCTAATATCTATTCGCCATTTACCGTTGACCGAACGGAAATGCTTTAGTTGAAAATAAAGAAGTAATTAGCATGCTGCACAACAGGTTACTTAAAAAACAAAACCTCATTGAATAAAATCTGTTCCTTTTGTCTTTTTATAAACCAAATTCAAGTCACAACTGAAAATCAATTTTTGCACTCAAACCGCTCGTCCCGTTTACAAACAAATAAATAATTGATTTTTTAAAATAAAATTATTAATTAAATAAAAGTTTAAATAACATTTTTCTAAGTAAAAAGAATTTCCTAAAATTTTCTTTTATTTATTTTTAAATAATGTCAATAAATGTAAATAAATAAATAGTGCAAGTAGGTGAATAATGTAAACAAATAAATAATAAATAATAATAAAATAATAAATAAATAGTGTGAATTAATAAATAATGTAAAAAAGTAAGTTAATAGTGTTAAATAAGTAAATAAATAGTGTGAATAAATTAATAGTTTGAGTAAATAAATAATTTGAGTAAGTAAGCAAATAGGGTAAATAAAAAATATTGTAAATAAATAAATAATGTAAACGAATAATGTAAGCAAATAAATATTATGTTTAAATAAATAGTGCAAATAAATAAATAATGTAAATAAATAAATAGTGTTAAAAAATAAATAGTGTAAATAAATAATGGAAGTAAATTAACAAATATTGTGAATAAATAAATAATCTAATAATAAATATAAATAGATAAAGTAAAAAAGGCAAATAAATAACGAAAAATGCAATTAACATTCAATACAAGCATAATATTCTTTATAATCTCATTAAAAGCAATTAATCACAATTAACATCGTTTTCACATATGAAAAACCTTTTATCCAAATATAACAGTAAATTTAATAGGTTTTTGGGTTTCTTTTTAAAATGAGGGTTATTATATATACATGTATATCGGTAAAAAGAGAGGTGGAGGGGGGTGGAGAGGAGAAAAGCAGCAGCAGGTGGTGGGAAAAGGGGGGAGGATTGGGCCCCACCTGATCTAACCAGACTACGATCCTGGGTCTTCTATATGGCTGCCGTGATCTTAAGCATATAAACGTCGATCGTTCTCAACGCGTTTACAATTTTTTTTCCTCCTTTTATTATATACATATATATATCTATATATGTATAAACAATAAATATAAATGTAGTCTACGAGTTTGTTTTTTTATTAAAGAAAAAAAAAAAATACAATAATAAACAAATTTAAAAATGTGTCCAAAGTTAAAATTTCTCCAAAGTGAATCTCTTGATATTATTGTGTTTGTTGTGTTTAAATCGCGAAATTATAAAAATATATTTAATTTCTCAGTGTAAAATTTTTATAATTCAAAAACAAGTGCTGAGTGCATAGTGCATAATGCTGAAATTCCTTTGTCACTGTCTACTCATTATTGATAACATAATCTCACGACGAATTCAACACCATATCCTGTATCATCGTTATTTTCTAATTGTCGACTAAAATCGAGGATCTAATTGTTTTTTGAGTGTTAGTTTTGTTTTTGAAACAATGGGAAAAAATGTAAGGGAATAAGGAAGTGGATGATAATAGCGAAGGAGAGAAAAAGGGAAAGGATTTTATTGGAGAAGGAATACAGGAAAGGATATAGAGGAGGAAAAATTTTGTAAAGAAGGCAAAAATTATAGAGAGGGAGAGAGAGAAAGAAGAATTGTTTGCAGAAAGAAGAATAAAAAGAAAGAGAGAGAGAGAGAGAGGAATTATATGGAGAAAGAAGAATTATAAAGAGAAAAGAATTATATAGAGAAAGAAAAATTACATAAGGAAAAAATAAACAAAGGAAGAAAAAATATACAAAGGGAAAAAATTCTAAAGGAAGAGAAAATTGTGTAGAGGAAGAAAAAATTACGTAAAGAAGAAAAAAATGTTTAAAGAAGGAAGTAAGGAAGGAAAAAATTTGTAAAGAAGAAAAATTATTTAAAGAAGAAAACAATATTTGAAAAAGAAAACAATTTAAAGAATAAAACTATTTAAAGAAGAAAACAATATTGAAAGGAAGAAAAATTATATGAAGAAGAAAAAAATATTTAAAGAAAGGAAAACTGCATGAAGAAGGAAAAATATTCAAAGAAAGGAAAATTATGTGAAGAAGAAAAAAATATTTAAAGAAAGAAAAATTATATGAAGCAAGAAACAATTTTGTAAAGAAGGAAAAAATATTTAAAGAAAGAAAAATTATATGAAGCAAGAACAAATTTTTTAAAGAAGAAAAAAATATTTACAGAAAGAAAAATTATAAGAAACAAGAAAAAATTTTGTAAAGAAGGAAAAACTAGTTACGTAAGGAAAAATTATTTACAAAAGGAAAAATTATATGAAGAAAGAAAAAATTAGTAAAGAAGAAAAATTATTTAAAGAAGGAAAAAAATATTTAAAGATGGAAAAATTATAAGAAGAAGGAAAAAATATGTAAAGAGGGAAAAAATACACAAAGAAGGAAAAAGAGAATATTAAAGAAAAAGCGTAAAAGAGAAGGATGCAATAGGAATGTTATAAAAAGATACAACAGAAAGGAAATAAAAAAGAGAAAGGTTCAAGTAGGAAAAATTATTGTTGCAGATAAAACATCGGAGAAAAAATAACAAGATTGACCAAATAAAATATAAACTCATTTTCTTGAACGTAAATAAATAATTCCAATAAAAAAATGAAGACATAAAAAAAGGATTTTTAAACAGGAATAAAAGATAAGTATAAAAAAAGATAAAGAAGAATAAAAAAAAATACACACGAAACAATTGAAAAAATAAATAAATAAAAATAAGAGATTAAAGAAGAATAAAAAGTACCTAATAAAAAATACAAACGACACAATTGAAAAAAGGAAGACACAAACAGGAGGAATTTTATTCGAAACAGAACAAAAAAAAAAGAAGAAATTTAAGAAACTGAACGATAAAATATAAAATTATAATAATAATAATTATCAATTCGTTAAAAAATCGAAAAACTAAAAGGAAACTAAAAATCGACTTTTCCGTTTACAAGGGAAAAGAAAATCAACATTTTTGTTTTACAAAGGAAAATAACACCAACTTTTTGTTTCGCATAGAAATTAAAATCAAATTTTCGTTTTGTGAGGGAAAATAAAATCAACTTTTCGTTTTTCGAGGGAAAATAAAATCAACTTTTCGTTTCACAGAGGAAAATTTTTAACAAAATATAATTAACGTTACAAATTACAAAAGTACAAAAAGCAAATAATACGAAAAGAACACTGTCCTTTTTGTATACACAAAATAAAATCGAAAATATTTGATATACAAAAGTAAAAAATTACAAAAGAAAAAATCTCAGAAGTTGAAAATTACAAAAGAAAAAGTACAAAAGTTAAAAGTGACAAAAGAAAAGGTACAAAAGTTGAAAATTACAAAAGAAAAAGTTACAAAAATTATAAAAGTGACAAGAATTAAAAGTTACAAAAATTAAAAGTTACAAAAATTAAAAGTGACAAAAATTGAAAGTTACAAAAGTTTAGAGTGAAGAAAGTTAAAAGTTACAAACTAAAGTTACAAAAGTTAAAAATTACAAAAAAAATTTACAAAAGTTAAAACTTACAAAATAAATTTACAAAAGTTCCTCCAAAAGACTAACAAAATCCAAAGGTGAAAAAATTACAAAAGCAGAAAATTCGAGACGAACAAAAAAAAAAAAAAAAAATTCGGAACAAAATTTTCAAGAAGAAAGAAGAGAGAAGAAAATCTGTTTTTTTTCGTTTGAAAAAAAGAAGAATGTAAACATTCAAGTTGAGCGACCCTGTCGATGCAACAAGTTGTGTACCCGTCAGCAGCCATATATATATAAGCGGAATGAAAAAAATACTCTATAGATGTAATTTAACGTTTGAATAATAGACTCCTCACATCGTCGACGAATTGGCACTTGTGAACGACAAGAGAGAGTGACGAGGAGCAATAATTGTGCCGAAACGTCAAAAAGGTCTCGTCAAGCAGATGATATTTGCTGTCGCGTCACGCCAACGCGCGCCCTATGATTCACACAATTTCCGCACCTGTATAATACCAACAACAATTTTTCTCCTCGTCCATATATATAGTGAGAAACAATACTCAAAACGGGAATAATTCGCGAAAAAAGAAATTTTTAATGACAATTTAAAACCAATTTTAAAAAATACAATAAAAACAAAAAAAAATAATAATAATAAACTATAAAACAAAAACAATTAAAACGATGAAACAATAAAATAAAAAACAATAAAACTGAAGAGCAATAAAACAATAAACAATAAAACTGAAAAAGAATAAAACAAAAAAAACAATTTTCGAACGAGAATAATTTACGGAAAAAAAATTGCTAAAGACAATTTGTAATAAAAAAATTTTTGTGCGCGTGTAAATAATGTTTTTGTTGGACAATGAACAATTTTTATTGAACAATCATCAAAAAGTTAAAAATTGTTAAATTTAAATAATTTAAAAGTGAAAACAATTAAAGAATTAGAGAATTAAGAGAACGAGAATTTGTTATCGAGAATTTATTATTAGTCACGAGGAATATTTTTTCAAGACTGAGAGACATTTTTTTCAAATAATCGCGATTTTGAAAAATATGCAAATAATATTTGTATTTTGAAGAGAAAATTCATAATATATGCGGTTTACAAAATTCGAATATAATTATTTTATAATTCGAAAATAATTATTTTTCGATTCAGTTATAATTATATGAAATTAATTATTTCGGTCAAATATAAATATTTCGATCAAATAAAATTCTTTAGCTCAAATATAATTACTTGAATCAAATATAAAAAAAATTGTTTCAATCGCATATATAATTTAATTATTCGAATCAAATACAATTATTTGAAAATATTCAAATATCTGCTACCAAAAAGAGAGAAGAAATGACGACTCATCGTTTGTTGCTTAGAACATTCCTGCGAGTACAAAGACGATCCTAAGGAAACTAAATAGAATAGAAAAGTTCAACTTCACTTCTAGATTGAAGATTTAGAAGATATTTTCAGAGGCTTCGATAAGTAATTTTCAAATTAATGTTAAAAATAGCGACTTTTTTTCTGGTAGAAAAAAAAAGGAGGAAGTAGTAGTAGAAGAAGAAGAAGAAGAAAAAGTAGAAGTAGAAACAAAAAAAGTAGAAAAAGAAGAAGTAGTAACAGAAGCAGAAGAAAAAAAGAAGAAACAGTAGTAATAGAAGCAGAAGAAAAAACAGTAGCGGAAGTTGAAAAAGAAGAAGTAGTAGTAATAACAGAAGCAGAAGAAGAAAGAGAAGAAGAAGTAGTAACAGAATCAGAAAAAGAAGAAGTAGTAGCAGTAACAGAAGTAGAAGAAGAAAAAGTAGCAGAAGTAGTAAAAGAAGAAGAAGAAGTAGCAAAAGTAGTAACAGAAGAAGAAGAAGTAGTAACAGAAGAAGTAGCAGTAGAAGTAGAAACAGAAGAAGAAAACGAAGAAGAAGATAAAACAGAACCAAAAACAGGGGAAAATTTCCAAAAAGAGGAAAGAAAATGCAAAATGCCGAGAATATTATTCCTTTATAAAGAAAGAAAATCTCAACAGCAAACTTTTACCCGATTAATTATAAGTGTAAATAAGAATCGGATAATAAATTCCTGATCTTCGTTTGTTGAATTGAATGAGGCATCGTAGCGTGAATGGGGAGAGCATGCGTAACGTTATAATACTTTCGTTTTTTCCAGTTCTTCCCGAGCCACTTGAAAAGCGCGGTAGTCTTTTATTCCTCCATAACCGGTCAAGGCTGATTTTACAAGAATTTAGAAAAAACCAAAAAAAAAAAAAAAATAACAACAAAACACAAAACTAACAATACGAAAAAAGAATAAAACCGCAACATTGGAAATTTTTCATTCCACAACAAAAAAAAATGTACATTTTCCCAGCAGTTTCTAATTTAAAAAAAATCTACAAATGAAGAAGAAAAAAAACAATTTTTGATCTAGTCCCCCCCCCCCCCGAAGAAATTTTCAAGATCTTTTCAAGATTTTTAATGAGTGTTTTTTAATAAGTGACAATGGACAATGAAATGGAAACAAGATCGATGCCACCATGGTATTCGAAGTGTTTTGAATATTTGCGAAATCGAAATCGCATTGGTCCGGGAAAAGTGGAATTGCCGGAGTGTGATTTTTTTTTTGTTGAACCGAGGCGAACATTGAGAATATTGAGACCGGCGTTGAAAAGTGGTAGATTTTATGAGACGAGCGATCACGATAGACCGGAATCGGTGAATGATAATTTTTTTTCACGTTGGTCGAGGAGGCCACATCCATCGGGCAATTGTCGATGTTCATTTCGACAATCGAATAATATTAGTAGACTGAGCACCACTGAGGAGCAAATTATTTCTGCAGAGATTAATCGAATTAGAACGAGTCTTTGTGAGGCGAAAACAGGAGAGGACATTGCTGAAATTGAAAAGAGACTCTCAATAACATTGGAAAATTTGAGGGTCAACAATGCTGATGCTGAGACAAAAATTAGGGATGAGAAAATTTTTGAGAAATCACTGCAGCAACAACAACAACAACAACAACAAAAATTGTGTTGTGATGATGATGATGTTGATGAGGTGGCTGTTAAAAATAAAATTGTTCGTGATTTAGAAAGGTATTTGGTATTTTTAATTTCTTGTCTGTTCTTTTGTTAAATTTCGTATTTTTTTCCCTTTCTTTTGAAATTTATTATTCTTTTCTTTTCTATTGTCAAACTTCTTATTTTTTACTTTTCTTTCTTGAAATTTGGCATTTTTTCCTTTTCTTTTGGGAAATTTGGTATTTTCTTGTTTTCTTTTTTAAAATTTAGTATATTTTTTCATTTCTTTTGGAAATTCAGTACTTAGGGTTGCACGGAACAATTTGTTTTGTTTTTCCTTGATTACCAAACAAAATTTTGACTTTTTCACAAATTTCAAATTGAAAGCCTTCTTAAAATCAATTCTTCCTGGGAAAAAGTTTATTAGTTATAAAAATAATTGAATTATTTAGGTAAATTTTAATATCAATTTGACTAAAATTCTTTATATGAGAATTCAATTATTTTGAATATAATTTGTATTGAATTCCATAAAAAATTTCAATAAGATTCTTCGCAAGGATTCAATTATTTTTATAAATAATAAAATTTTTCGTAAAATTCAATTATTTTTATAAATAATAAAAATTTATTACCTACAGAAATTTAATTATTTTCAATACAATTTTAATAAAAATTCCCAAAAGAATTCAATTATTTTCATAACAAATAAAATAAAAAAATTTTCACAGGAATTGAATTAAATCAAAAAGATTTTAATAGAATTCAATTCGTTATAAAAATAATTGAATTCTTTTGGAAAATTTTAATATTAATTTGACTAAAATATCTTGACAGAAATTCAATTATTTTTAATACAATTTTAATAAAATTTCCTGAAAAAATTCAATTATTCTCAGAAAGCTAGTAAAATTTTTCCTAGGAAATGAATTAATTCAATAAGATTTTAATAAAATTTCTCGTGAAAATTCAATTATTTTTAAAAATAATAGTAAAAATTAGTTATAAAAATAATTGAATTCTTTTGGGAAGTTTTAATATTAATTTGACTAAAATTCTTTACAGAAATTCAATTATTTTTAAAACAATTTTAAAAAAATTTCCCGAAAAAATTAAATTATTTTCATAACCTAGTAAAATTTTTCCCAGGAATTGAATTAATTCAATAAGATTTTAATAAAATTTTTCGTGAAAATTCAATTATTTTTAAAAATAATAGTAAAATTCTTGAAAATAATAAATTCAATTATTTTCGAAAATATTAATAAAATTGTTTAGAATAATTGAATTCCTTTGAAAAATTTTATTAGTTATAAAAATAATTGAATTCTTTTGGTAAATTTTAAAATTAATTTGACTAAAACTCTTTACAGAAATTCAATTATTTTTAATACAATTTTAATAAAATTTCCCAAAAAAATTCAATTATTTTCATAACTAGTAAAATTTTTCCCATGAATTGAATTAATTTAATAAGATTTTAATAAAATTTTTCGTGAAAATTCAATTATTTTTACAAATAATAGTAAAATTCTTGAAAATAATTCAATTATTTTCGAAAATATTAATAAAGAATTAATTTTCTAAATAATAAAATTCTTTACAGGAATTCAATTATTTTCAATACAATTTCAATAAAATTTTCCGAAAGAATTGAATTATTTTTATAACTAATAATACTTTTCACAAAGGATCCATAATTATTTTCCATATAATTTTAATAAAAAATTTTCCAAAAAAATGTAATTATTTTCAAAAATTGTGTTAAAGTTTATTTATTAGAAATTAATTATGTTCATTACAATTTTTAAATGATTTCCTTGAAAGAATTAAATTATTTTCCTAGTTAACAAAATTCTTTAGAAGAATTCAATTATTTTGAATAAACTTCAATAAAAGTTTTCGAAAAATTTCATTTATTTTCATAAATAATAAAATTGTTGGCATGAATTCAATTATTTTCTTAATGAACTAGATTCTTCAGGGGAATTTGATTATTTTGAATAAAATTTCCCGAAAGAATTCAATTATTATCATAAAATAATACAAAATTCTTCGTTGGAATTCAATTATTTCAATAAATAATAAAATTCTTCGCATAAATTCAATTATTTTTATAAATAATAAAATTCTTCACTGGAATTCAATTATTTCCATAAATAGAACAATTCCTCACAGAAATTCAATTATTTTTAATACAAATTCAATAAAATTTCCCTATAAAGAATTGAATTATCTTTATAATTATAATAAAATTATTATTTAAAAAAGTTGTGTTAAAATTTTGTTTATTTGAATTTCATTACGTTCATTACAATTTTTTTATTAAATTCCTTGAAAGGGTTAAATTATTTTCCTAATTAATAAAATTCTTCAGAACAATTTAATTGTTTTGAATAGAATTTTAAAGAAAATTTTTTCTCTTTCTTTTGAAATTTGATATTTTTTTATTTGAAATTTGATTGAAAAATAAAGAATATAATAAATAAATGCAAATATAAATAAGAAATAAAAAAAAACGAATTTAGAACTAGTTTTATTATTTTCTGTCTCAAATTATGTAACATTTATGCAATAAATTATTATACACTGAAAAACGTGACAATAATTAAAAATTTTCTTCTTCCAACTAAAATTGTGGAATTTTTTTTTCCAACAAACAATAGCTATAGTAGTCCAATTTTCGTTTATATATAATTTAAATTTTTAACCGCTACTGTATTATTATATTTGCAGAAGAATGAAAATTTTTATTTTTCACAAATTTAAAAGACAGAAATATATCTATTTTAAATATAACACTACTGATTTGTTTTGTTTTTTTTCTTTTTCGCTACAGTTACATAAACGACCTTCTAGAAGAGATTATGAGCGACACGATCAAATTCATATCCGAGGCTGGGAATTCCTTGGGCAGGAAGTGCTGCAGATCAACTGAAAATATTATTATTAATGACAATAATAATAAGAAGAAGTGTCTTAGGGAAAAAGAAAATTCGGAAAATTCAGAAAATTTGAAAATTGACAAATTTGAAATTAATTTTGCCTTTCCCGATGAAAAAAGTGAAATAACAACTTTTCAATCATCATCGACGAGTGGCTACGTGAATCCTGCTTTCGATGGCACAACTCAGGAACCCGACGCCCTAAATTTCTATCTACGTCGTCAACTTGGCTCGGAAATTATTCTCGAACAATTGGATTGCATTGATTCGGGAATTAACAGCGTTGAAACTGTCGAACTTCAACAGGAACAGGAACCGAGTTTAGAGGAATCTCTCTTGGAGATAATCGACGCCAAATTGGGTCGGACGCCAGTCGGCAAAAGTTGGGAGCATTTGGATCAATTTGAAAAAATTGATAAACAAGTCGAGGATAGTGGGGAGAAATCGAAGCTAAACGGGGAAAAGGGAGAAATCGAGGCGAAAAGTACAGAAGACGAAGAAAAAGGAGAAAAAAAGGCGAAAAGTACAGAAGACGAAGAAAAAGAAACAAAGGCGAAAAGTACAGAAGAAGAAAAAGAAGAAAGAAAAGCGAAAAGTATAGAAAAAAGTAGAGAAAACGAGGCGAAAAGTACTGAAGAAGAAGAAAAAGAAAAAAAAGCGAAAAGTACAGAGAAAAGTAGAGAAAACGAGGCGAACTATACCGAAGAAGAAAAAAAGGAAAGAAAATCGAAAAGTACGGAGGAAAGTAGAGACAAAGCAAAGGAACAAAAAGAAGAAGTAAAAACCCCCCAAAGTATTGAAAAAAAGCCTTTCGAAACAAAAAAGACTGAAACCCTAGAAAAATCGACGATTACCCTCGACACTGTTGATTCAATACCAGAGGATTTTCGCGAACTCGAAGATCTCGTTGACGATCAAAGTTTTGAGAGGCTTCGATTAGAATTTAAAGAAAGTACAAGTACTCCAAAGGCAAAGACAAAACGAATGTCCGTACTCAAAGAAAAATTAGTGAATCGTTTCAATAATACAAATAAAAATCATCGAACATTAAAATGTACAGCAAATCTAACATCATCGTCATCATCATCATCGCCACTTGAATTAAAGGATTATAGGAAAAAACAATGGACAAATTTTGATGTGCCTAATAATAATTCAACTGCTGTAGAATCATTGTGCTCGGATCCAAATGATTTTGTTGTTTTTCGTAGGAATCGTAAACCGACAATTGTATTTATACATGGTTTTGGTTCGTCGGCTGAAATATTTGCACATCAATTGGAATATTTTTCAAATTTAGGATATCCCTGTGTTGCACCTGATTTATTGGGTCATGGAATGAGTTCGGCGCCAAATCGATCGAGAGATTATCATTTTGAGAAATTACTGCAGGATCTTGATTTGGTTTTACATCATTATGCATTTAAACCGGAGCAGAAATGCGTTTTGGTGGCACACAATTATGGGTGAGTTTTTGTTTTATGGATTTTTAGTTTAGTTTTTAATTATAGTTTGAAATTAATTTGAGGTTTTTTTGAATTTTCACTTTGTCTTTAATGCAAATTGAAATTAATTTGACTCCAATTTATTTGGTTTGACTTCTTTTTGATTTAACAAATTTTTTCAATTTTTACTTCATTTTTAATATAAATTAAAATTAATCAACGTTTTTTTAAGATAATTCACTTATTTAATACAATTTAATTCATTAATTGTTTTTTTGTGAATTGGAATCAATTTTTTGAATTTTTAATTCATTTTTATGACAAATTTTAATTAATTTGAGTTTTTTTAAATTTTTTATTTATTTTTAATACAAATTAAAATTAATTTGCCTTTTTTTCATTTTTCAATGCAAATTTAAAATTTATTTGACTTTTTTTCAATTTTTACTTCATCTTTAATGCAAATTAAAATTAATTTCACAAATACAATTAAACTTTCAAACTTATTTTCAATTTCAACAAATTTCATCAATTTTTACATCATTTTGAATGTAAATTGAAATTCATTTGAGTTTTCTTCAAGTTTAATTAATTTTTAATGCAATTTAAAATTAAATTGATTTTCTTCAAATCTTACTGCAATTATTCAATTCTTTAATTAATCTTTTTTTCAATTTGAATCAATTTTTTTGAATTTTTAATTCATTTTTAATTCAAATTTTAATTAATTTGAGTTTTTTAAAAATTTTTATTTATTTTTAATACAAATTAAAATTAATTTTCCTTCTTTTCAATTTTTAATGCAAATTTAAAATTTATTTGACGTTTTTCCAATTTTTACTTCATTTTTTTAATGCAAATTAAAATTAATTTGACAAATCCAATTCTTCGGTATTAAGCTTTTAAACTTTTTTTCAATTTCAACAAATTTCATGAATTTATACATCATTTTAAATGTAAATTGAAATTCATTTGATTTTTCTTCAACTTTAATTCATTTTTAATGCAATTTAAAATTAAATTGAGTTTCTTCAATTTTTATTTAATTTTTACTGCAATTCAATTTTTTAATTTATCTTTTTTCAATTTCAAACAATTTTTTCAATTTTAAATTCGTTTTTAATGCAAATTATAATTAATTTGAGTTTTTTTCAGTTCTTAAATCATTTTTAATACAAATTAAAATTAATTTGCTTTGTTTTCAACTTTTATTGCAAATTTAAAATTTATTTGACTTTTTTCCCATTTTTACTTCATTTTTAAAGCAAATTAAAATTAATTTGACAAATCCAATTCTTCAGTATTAAAATTTTAAATTTTTTTTTCAATTTTAACAAATTTCATCAATTTTTACATTATCTTAAAAATGTAAATCGCAATTCATTTGAGTTTTCTTCAAGTTTAATTCATTTTTAATGCAATTTAAAATTAAATTGAGTTTCTTTAATTTTTTTTACTTAATTTTTACTGCAATTCAATTCTTTAATTTATCTTTTTTTAAAATCAAACAATTTTTTTCAATTTTTCATTAATTTTTAATGCAAATTATAATTAATTTGAGTTTTTTTTAGTTCTTAATTCATTTTTAATACAAATTAAAATTAATTTGTCTTGTTTTCAATTTTGAATTTATTTTTAATGCAAATTGAAATTAATTTTACTTTTTTCCAATTTCTACCTCATCGTTAATGTAAAATAAAATTAATTTCACTTTTTTAAAAATTTTTAGTTCATTTTACTGCATAAATTATAATTTATTCAACAAGTCAATTTCTTTAATTCCTAATTCTTTAATTTCAACAAATTTTCTTCAACTTTTACTTATATTTTTAATTAAAAATTAAAATTCACGTTATTTTTTGTTTTTTCATGTTATTTTCTTTCAATTTTTACTTTCTTTTTATGGCAAATTAAAAATTGATTTCACAAGTCAAATTAATTCGCCTTGTCTTCAAATTTCAAAATTTTTTTTATTCTAGATCGTTTTTTTACAAATTAAAATTAATTTGAGATTTTTTATTTTTAATTCTATCTTAATTGCAAATTAAAAATTAATTTAAGAAGTAAAATTTCTCAATTCGCATTTTTAATTTTTACATTTTCTTTATTAGAAATTTAAATTAGGCAATTAATAAATGATAATTTAATAATAATTTTAAAAATTAGAATAACAATAATAATAATAATAATAATATTAATTATAATAATAATAATATAAAAAATAATAATGATAATAAATGATAGTAACAGTAGCAATAATAATATTAATAATAAAAATTTAATGAACATCAAATAAAATTTTATACAATTTGTTATTTCTATATTTTTAATAATTAAACAATTAATTTTGTTCCAAGTCATAAATTTTTTATATAAAACTGCATTTTTTCTCGAGATGAAGAAGAAAAAAATTGTGATTTATTAATTAAATTTATTTAATTAGAAAATAATTTACGATTTCCATTATAAAGTTATGTTTTTTTGATGAGAGAAAATTGATATGAACATATAACATCTCTATTATTCGTATATATAAAATAAAAATAATTGAATTTGTATACTTTAAATTTTGTATATATTTAAAGAAAAGAAAAAGTTGCTTTTAAAGAATTTTAAGGCATAATACCATAGATAATAGTAAATTATTCGCAGAGATAAAAATCTACTCGTAAAACTAATTATTTTGACGTCATTTTAAAATTTCCACTTTCGCGAGTTTCAATAGCGTAAAGAGTTACACGGAAACTTACTTATTTTAAATTGATATACAAACTACAAAGAAGGATATATAATGAAAATTTAACCCAATTGTAAATCAATTTCCAAGAAATGCAATTTACTTCTAGATATTGATTTATTTTTTTTTATTTATTTTTCTCGCAAAAATTATTTGTTTGATAAAAGAAAATTTATTTACGGTAATTGTTATATTTGTTGCTATAATATTTTTTTATATTACTCGAAAATTATTATTTCGCTAAAAGTAATTTGTTACTTAAATAATTGTTACTATAATATTATTTTTTTATTCTCGAAAATTATTATTTCGCTAAAAATAATTTATTATATTATAATTATTACTGGTATTATTATTTTTTTTATATTATTATAATTTATTTTACAAAAATTTAGTTTCCAAAAATTTACTCTCAAATTTACTTCAATAAATTTTAATGTTTGAAGTTTTAAGAAATTTGAATTTAAATTAATAATTTTGTAAAAAGTAATTGAATGTTAAATAGAAAAATGTCAAATGGAAAAAAATATTTTCTTTGTTTTATGAAATATTGAGTATATTTCTTTATTATCGAACTGTTCGTTTTCACAATGAAAAAAAAAAAGTTCATTGAAACCTATAATTAGGTCACAATGATAATTAAGATGTAATCAAGACAAAACGTGCGTCTAGGAATATTATAATATTAATCTATTCAAGCCCTTCTTGGAATTTAAAATATCAAAACGTTTTTATTATTTCGATTGAGTATTTTAAAACCGGTATTCCAAACTGATGGCCAAAGGTTAAATTTTTTCTTATCTCACGTGCATGCCTAAAATAAAAATATACCTGCCCAAATTTACTATCAACTGCTTTAAATATTTTAATAAAGAAAAAAATATTCTGTTTTTGGTAATATTAAAATATTATTATTATTATTATTATTATTATTATTATTAAATACTCGATTAAATATTAATACTATTATTTATTATTAACATTCGAATATAAAATCTGATTTTAGTATTGTTTCATTAATATTATTAACAATTACCATTGTTCATTATTATTAATATTTATTATTAATAATTAATTAACTTAATTAATTAATTTATTAAATAATAATTTTTTATTAAAATTATTTTACTCTTAATATTTTTGTTAATGAATTCTGACGATTAACTCCTTAATTTGCAATACTAAAACTGATTACTAATTTAAATTAATAAATTTTATTAATAAATACAAATAGTAATTTGTACTAAATTAGTAAAATTTTCAAATTCAAAAGCAAAAAGTTCAAATCAGTAAAAAATTTTACTAATTCGTATTTAGAGAGAATTATTATTAATTATTATGAATTAGTAATTAATTAATATCAATTAAAGTTCTTGAAAGTAATCTTTTACAATTAATTATATTAACATGCGTATTTTTCTTAATCAATACATTATTGTTAATTTTATTAGTAAAATAATAATAATAGTCATCTTCTTCTTATGTAATAATTGTTGTTTTTTTCCAAACAAGAATATTAAACGAATAAAAATAGTAAATTTTCGATAATATTTATCTACTAATTACAAGAAACGCTAAAATCTCTTATTTGCAAAATTTATTAAAAAAAAAAAAATTGCCAAACCAGTTGTTTAATGTTAAAAGAACTGGTTTGAAAGTTATAAGCTATTTATGTAAATTAAGCCATAATTTTCATGAAAATAAACTGTCATCAACAATTTATGATTATATCAATAATATACTTTCACTTTAATACAACTATGATATCAGCGAAAGTGTTTTTTTCCCCCGCAACCAATTTGACATTGAGGAAGTGTTTCCATTATTAAGAATAAAAAGGAAAAAAATTCTATTGATTTGCAATCAAAATGCAATTTAATCTCAAAACAAAATTTTTTTTCTATACTAATTTCTACGCTACGGAATTCGTTGACCGATAAATGAAATTTCTTTTTTCCTTATACTTTCGAGCGAGAGTTGACAATTTAATATAATATCTTATCTCTACAAGTGTTTCTATATAGGGGCTAAGGAAAAAAAAATGCAATGATTTTCTATAACGAAGGTGTGTCTATTTATACGAAAACGATGTGAAACTTTTAGAGATGTATTAAATATATTAAAGAACGTTGCACTCTTACGTGTACATTTCTTTCGCAAATATGATGTATGTCTGAGAGATTCTTTTTTTATGACTGCACATTGCATCGTATTTTAAATTTTCATCCGCAGACGGGGTTATTAAATGTTTTTTTTACAATTTTCAAAACAACAGGTTTTCATCATAAATTTCAATAAATAATCATAAAAAAATAATAATAAAGAGAGAATAATAGTTTTTTCTTAATATTTAAATTAATAAGTCAAATAAATTAATACAGGTTTGCCAACAAAAAAATCAAAAATTTTTTAAATGGAATTTTGAAGAATTTCAATTATTTCAAAAATTGCAATAAAAATTCTTCGGAAATTCAATTATTTTTAATGGAATTCTAATTTCAAAAAACATTCAATTATTTAAAAATTCATTTCTATTTAATGGAATTTTAGTAAAATCCAATTATTTCAAAAATTTTATTCAATTATTTTTATTAGGATTTTAGAAAATTTCAATTATGTAAAAAGTTTAATACTATTCTTAAAAAAATTCAATTATTTTTAATGACATTTTAGAAAATTTCAATAATATTCTTAAAAAAAATTAATAATTTTAAATGGAGTTTTGGAAATTTTTTATTAATTTTATTTTAAAATTTCAACATGTATAATTATAAAAAGATTCAATTATTTTTAATGGAATTTAAGAAAATTGCAATTATTTCAAAAATTTCAATAAAATTCAGAAAAAATTCAATAATTTTTAACGGAGAGTTTTGGAAATTTTCAATTATTTAAAAAAAATTCAGTTTACAAATTATTAAAAGATTCAATTACTTCTAATGGAATTTAAAAAAATTTCAATTATTTAGAAATTCAAAATTCTATTTAAGGGAATTTTAGTAAAATTCAATTATTTAAAAATTTAATAATAATAATCTTAAAAAAATTCTCAATTATTTTTGTTAGGATTTTAGAAAATTTCGAGTATTCAAAAAGTTTAATACTACTATTTTAAAAAAATTCAATTATTTTTAATGACATTCTAGAAAATTTCAATTATTTCAAAAATTTCAATAAAATTCTAAAAAAAAATTAATAATTTTAAATGGAGTTTTGGAAATTTGCAATTTTTTAAAAATTTTATTTAAAAAGTTCAACATGCAATTATTAAAAGATTCAATTATTTTCAATGGAATTTTAGAAACTTGCAATTATTTCAAATATTTCAATGAAATTCTGAAAAAAATTCAATAATTTTAAACGGAGTTTTGTAAATTTTCAATTATTTAAAAAATTCAGTATACAAATTATTCAAAGATTCAATTATTTCTAATGGAATTTTAAAAAATTCAATTATTTAGAATTTCAATTATATTTAATGGAATTTTAGTATAATTCAATTATTTAAAAATTTAATACTAATCTAAAAAAAAATTCTCAATTATTTTTAATGACATTCTAGAAAATTTCAATTATTTCAAAAATTTCAATAAAATTCTAAAAAAAAATAATAATTTTAAATGGAGTTTTGGAAATTTTTAATTTTTTTAAAATTTTATTTAAAAAGTTCAATTATTCAATTATTTTCAATGGAATTTTAGAAACTTGCAATTATTTCAAATATTTCAATGGAATTCTGAAAAAAATTCAATAATTTTAAACGGAGTTTTATAAATTTTCAATTATTTAAAAAATTCAGTATATTATTAAAAGATTGAATTATTTTTAATGGAATTTTAAAAAAGTACAACTATTTCAAAAGTTACAATAACATTGTTAAAAAATTTTATTATTTTTTAATATAATTTTATAAAACTGAAATAAAATTACATTTATAAATTGAATTATTTTTAATAGAGAATTTTAGAAATTTTTAATTAATTTAAAAGTTTCCAATAACTCCTTTATAAACATTCGTGTCTTGTTAAAAAATACAATTTAAATAATTTTAAAAACTTAAGTTTTCAGAATTTTGAAATAAAACTTTTTGGATATTTATTTTGCAAAAAAACTTGGAAATTAAAATTTTTTGATATTAATTAATTGACAAAAATTTTAATTGTATAACTCTTTTAAAGTTCAATTATTTAAGAATTGAATTTTTGAAATTTTTTTTTGAAATTTCTTAAATAATTTAAATTTTCTAAAATTCTATTCAAGAAAATGGAGTTTTTCAAAAATTTTATTTGAATATTCTAAAATTTCATGAAAAAAATAATTAATTTTTATCAAAATTTTCGAAATAATTAAAACTTTCTAAAAGTTTATTGATAATTGAAATTTTTAAGAGTTTTATTGAATTATTCTTAAATTGCATTAAAAATAAATTAATTTAATTGTCTTAAAAAAAATGTAACGAAAATTTTTTAGAATTTAATTTTTTTCATTTTAAATAAAATTATTTTAAACTTTAAAATAAATGTTTAATTGCTATTTAATTCTTCACAGCAAATTATTTTTAAAAAATGTTAGTTCTTAAAGCCTTCTAAAGTTAAATTATTTTTGAAAATTTAATTTTTTTTTTTACTAAAATCTGTTTTAACTTCTAATTTAATTATAATTAATAACATTCAGAAAGTTATTATAAAATTTAATCATTTAAAATATAAATTTAATTTTTTTTTAATTCAATTCTACAAAATTTAAATTAATTTGATAATTCTGTAATACAATTTTTTTTTCAAAATTCAAGTATATTGAAAGAATTGAAATAAAATTGCCTAAAAGCTGAAAGTTCTCTGATTTCCCTGACCAATTTTATTTTTCCTCACTTTTCCCGAATTTTCCTGATTTATGGCAATCCTGTAATAAAAATAATAGAGGTTTTTGTTTTGCTTTTAATATTTAAATTATTAATTAAAATTCAACATGTTTTGAATATTTTAAATAATATTTGAATTTTTCATTGAAGAATTGAAAGAAAAAAAATTTTTCTCCGAGAAAAATGACACATTTAATCTTAATGAAATGATGAATAAAAAAAAAGTGTTTTGTATTGAAATGAAAAATTATTTAAAATATTTTAATTTTTCAATAAAGAATTAGAGGAAAAAAAAATTCCTCGCAGAAAAATGGGACATTGAACTTTAATGAAATGATGAATTGAAAAAAAACAATGTTTTTTATTGAAATGAAAAATTATCTAATTATTACATTAATATTTAAACTTTTCATAGTAAAGAGAGTTAAAAGAAAAAAAAAATTTCCTCGCAGAAAATTGGCACATTGAACCCCAATGAAATGATGAATTGAAAAAGAGTGTTTCACATTGAAATATGAGAAATGACTTGAAGTGTAAATGAAACGACCTACGCTTCTCGAAGTTTCAATAAAGAGACAATGAATTCCATTTATTCTCTATTAATTGCAACATGCCTCTCGTGGGTCGAAGTGATGTGTTTTAATAAAATGATATACTCATTGAGTGGATTAAATAGACATTTGTTTTCCATATAGATGTAGCTTCGCCACGGCCTTGGCCTGCAAATACGAGAGCAGCATTCATCAATTGGTGTTAATATCTGGCGGTGGACCAACGCCATTGGCACCTCCGAGCAACGAGAGCGCCGGACACTGTTGTCTGAGGGCAATGCTCACGCCATTTCTTGTCTGCGGACTTCATCGTGACATTTTGTATTCGGCGAGGGGGCGACAACATCCTTATTGTGGCTCCGAATCAGAGGAACAATGGCCCTCGCACATGAAATACGTATTGAAGGGAATGGCATGGCCGGAAGGCGATTACGTTTTCCATAGAAGGATCTGTACGCCGACACTTTTAATACACGGACTCAGGGATAATAAAGTGTCACTCGTCCAGGAATGTCAAATGGAACGAGTAAGTTCCCGATTCTTATTGTCTACACTGGGAAAAAAATTATTTTATTCAAATCACTCATTTAGTACTTGAATCAACTAATTTTTTATTTAAGTCAATTAAATTTTTACTTGAATCCAATAATTTTTATTCGAGTCAATTGAATATTTACTTGAAGCAAACAATTTTTATTTGAGTCAATTAAATATTTACTTGAATCAAAAAATTTTTATTTGAGTCAAATAAATATTTACTTGAATAAAATAATTTTTATTTGAGTCAAATAAATATTTACTTGAATAAAATAATTTTTATTTGAGTCAATTGAATATTTACTTGAATCAAACAATTTTTATTCGAGTCAATTAACTGGTATTTGAAATACTAAATAATTTCAGTAGATATTTGAAGCAATTACCAATTATTTGACTCAAATAAAAATTATTTGATTCAAGTAGGTAAATATTTAATTGATAATAGTCAAGTAATTGCGGTTATTTGAATCAAATAAATATTTTTTTCAGTCTAGAGTTGTCACAAAAATTCCATTTACATTTTCCCTTAATTACAGAAAAAAATTCAACTTTTCCCTGAGAATTGTAAAAAAAATTTTCAAGGGAAGATCAAAAATACAAAAAGGTTATTTTTAGAAAGGAAATCTTTAATTCTATAAACTTGAAAATTTACGTATTTTACTTTTTTAAAGTTTACCTACTTTTTAAAATAAAATAAATTGTCTCCTTTGACTATTTTCAAAAATTTTAATAAATTTCTTTAAAAATTAAACTGTTTTTAACGAAATTTTAGAAATTTTCAATTATTTCCAGAATTTCAATAAAATTCTCCAAAAATTCAATTATTCTTAATGAAGTTTTAAAAAATTTCAATAAAATTCTACAAAAACTCAATTCTTTTAATGGAATTTTAGAAAATTTTAATAAATTTCTCCAAAAATGAATTAATTTTTAATGAACTTTAAGAAAATTTTACTAAAATATACTTTAAAAATCCAATTTTTAATAGAATTTTAGAAAAATTCAATTATTTCAAAAAATTTTAATAAAAATTTTTAAAAATCTAACTATTCTTAATGAACTTTTAAAAATTTTTACTAAAATTCTTTAAAAATCCAATTTTTTAATGAAATTCTATAGAAATTTTCAATTATTTCAAAAATTTCAATCAAATTCTCCAAAAATGTAATTATTCTTTATCAACTTTTAGAAGATTTCAATAAAATTCTTCAGAAATTTAATTTTTTAAATCAAATTTTAGAAAATTCCAATTATTTCAAAATTTTTAATAAAATTCTCCAAAAATTGAATAATTTTTAATGAACTTTAAGAAAATTTTACTAAAATTCTTTACAAATCAAATTTTTTAATGGAATTTTAGAGAAATTCATTTATTAAAATTTTTCAAAAATTCAATTATTCTTAATGAAATTTTAGAAAATTTCAATCATTTAAAATGTCTATTAAAATTCGTCAAAAATTTAATTACAGGGTGGCCACTTTTTTTGTAAAAAAAAATTCACGGTCATTTCCCGGTCCATTCCCGGTCATAAATAATAACTCTGAAAATAAATTATTCCATGAAAGATTGAAAGAATTTCCTGATTTTTAGACAAAACTTTGACTTTTTCCCAAACCCTAAAAATATTTTAGTTTACTCTAAAAATAATTTTGAACTTAAATAGATTTTTTTAAATAAATATTCAATTATTATCCATTATTTTTCCATATAGAAGGTATTCAAATTTCAAAAAAAAATTCAAATTTCAAATATTTAAATTTGAATAATTTTTAAGAATTGCTACTGCAACTTATTAAAAATTATTTTCAAAATTTCAATTCAATTATATTCTAAAAATAACTAAAATATTTCTAAAATCCACTTGTTTACAAGACAATTTCATGAAATTTTGATTAATTTGAAAATTTTTCAATTAAATATTACATATTTAAAAACATAACTAATTTGAGAAAATGTGAATAAAAATATTTTTAAAGACTAAATTATTCAGAATTTTTAATTAAAATCTTTTAAAATTCAACTTTTCTAAAACTTCAATTTGAAATTTTTTAAAATTCAATCTATAATAATATTAGTATGATATTAATTTAACATTCAAAAAAATCGAAAAATTTGCTTATGAATAATTGTAAAAAAACTAATTGATATTAATGAAAAATACGGTTTTTTAAAATTTCTTTTCTAAGAAAAGAAATTTTATTTATTTTTATTTACTTTATTTATTATTCAAAAATTCATTTTTATAAATTTCGTATCACTTTTGTTCTAATTAGTTCAAATTTTTAATAATTCTTATTTGTTTTGTTATAATATTAATTGCAAAAAATTTTTAAAATGATTTATTTTTCATTATTTTATAGGATGTGAAATTTTTTCTCTTTGAAATTTTTTTGACAAATTTAATTAAAATTATATTTTGTTTAATTATTGTTAGAAATAGAAAGAATTTAAAATTAAATTTAATATTTTCTTTTTCTAAGTCTGTTACGTTGGACAGCAAAATTCATAATTTTCTTATAAATTCTAGAAATTGAATATTTTTATAGTACTTTTTATAAAATTCTCTGACAAAATATAAATAGATTTTATAGAAGATCATTCAATCTTTTTTAATGAAATATAGTTAATACCTAAATCTTAAAATAAATATTTCTATTTTTTCTCACAAAGTAATGTGTGTTTTTAAAAAAAAAATTCCAAAATCCCGGTCAAGATCAAAATTCACTGTCATTTCCCGGTTTTTCCCTGTCCAAAAAAATTCACTGTCATTTCCCGGTTTTCCCGGTTTCCCGGTCCAGCGGCCACCCTGAATTATTTTTAGTAAAATTTCAGAAAATTTCAATTATTTAAAAAATTCCAACAAAATTCTCCAAAAATTACAATTCAATTCTTTGTTCAATTTTTAATTTGAAAAAGATTTAAATTCAAAGTTGTTTTTTAAATAAATGAACTTTCAAATTCTAAAAACTTAAGTTTTTAAAATATTTATATATTATTTTTTTTAACAATAATTACCCAAATGTTTACAAAGAAATTATTGGAAATTTTTAAAATAATTGAAATTTTCTATAATTCCATTAAAAATAATTTAATTGAATTTTTTAAGAATTGTATTGAACTCTTTAATAGTTGAAATTTTCTAAAATCCTATTAAAACAATTGAATTTTTTTAAGAATCAGTAGTTTATTACACATTTTAAATAATTGAAATTTTCTAAAATTCCATTAGAAATAATTGAATTTTTAAAGAACTTTATTGTAACTTTTTTTAAATAATTGAAATATTTTTAAATATCATTAGAAATAATTGATTTTTTAAAGAATTTTTGTTATAAATTTTTAGAATTAAAATTTTCTAAAATCCCACTAAAAAAATTAGATTTTAGAAGAATTTTATTAAAATTATTTAAAAGTTTATTAAGAATAATTATATTAAAGAATTTTATTAAAAATTTTGAAATAATTGATTTCTAAAATTACTTTAAAAACAATTTAATTTTGGAAGAACTTTATTGAAATTTTTTAAAAGTTCATTGAGAATTATTGAATTATTTGAAAATTTTATTAAAATTTTTGAAATAAAATTGAAATTTTGTAAGACACCATTGAAAATAATTAAATTTCTGAAGAATTTTTTTGCAAATTTCTAAAATAATAAAAATTTTCTTTAACGAATTTAATTATTTTCACCTCAATTTCACAAAATTTTAATTCATTTGAAAATTAATTAATAGAATTTTTTCTAAAAATTTAAATATCTGTAAGCAATTGAATTGAAATTTTTTGAATTTTTGATTTTTTTTTCAAATTTTTTAAATAAAGTTATTCAAAACTTAAATAAATTTTTAAATATTCATAATTATTATATTAATTTCCTTGCAGCAATTGAATTTTTTAAAATTTTACTATCAAAACCTTCTGAAATTCAATTATTTTTGAAAATTGCCTTTTTTCCAAAATAAAGTCTTTTCTAATTTAATAGAAATATAAAAAATGTTAATGTTTAAAATAAATTTAATAGTTTACTAAAAAAATATGTAAAAACCAAAAGTAGTATTTCAATTTCTTCTTGTCCTCACAAATTTGTCGTCCTTTTATCAATTCGAATTTTATTTTTCCAGACCATGATCAAGGCATTTCTCGAAGCATTGCCTTCAGCTGGACACATACCAATGACGGACTGTCCAAATCAAATAAATCACATGATTCACTGTTTCATCGACCTCTGGAAGAATAAAAGATGGTGACTAAAAAGTGCAATAAAAATATAAAAAGCAAAGAAATGAAGAACAAAAGTGTTCTTGTTTTCATAAATTATTTTTACTGTACCAACTTAAAAGACTTTTATAACGAAAAAATCTGTAGATAGGTAGATATAGTTCACGTTTTTTTTGTACATTCTGATATAATACTCTTTTTTAATTTCCCCATTTCTTTTTTTTTTGTTTTTTGTTTTTTTACAAGCGCGCTGAGTCGAATGCCACTTTTCACAAAAGTGACGCCGTAAATGTCACGAAAGACACACAAAAAAGTGTCACAAAAAAAGACACTTGTCAAAATTGTCACATCGTAATAATTCTTGTGTCAAAAAAGGCAAAAAAAATACCTTTTTTCAAATGTAAAAAATATTATTTAAAGTGCGCACGTTGTAATTTGTACCAAAGTAATAATAATGTTTATATACTTAACGACTTTTACGGTACCGAGTAATAAATTATTATTAATTTACAAAACGAAAAAAAATTGAGTTATAGATTAAATTACTATTTATATACTCCTTGACGATTTCTCAACCATTTGATGATGCGATGATAATAATTTTAAATAAGAGAATAAAAGAAAATTAAAATCAGTCGTTTTTATATGCACAATTTGCCAGTGTTTCTTTTTTAGAAATAAAATTAAAGACTAGCTATTCAGGAGTCTTTGATTGAGGGGATTCTCGGGCGATTTCATCCATTCTTTCCTTAAAATTTGTTTTAATTGGCTAAGTCTTAGTGTTGGATTTTGATCTTTTATTATCGGCATCATTTTCTCCTCGAATGCCGTATAGGCTGCTTTCATTCTTCTTTCTGGATGTTTGTCAACTTCCGGCGATTTTACACTGTGGAAAAATTAATTTTTTTAATATTTATTTTTATTTTATATACACTGGAAAAAACATTTATTTGATTCAAATAATTGATGAATTGATAATAATCAATTAAATATTTACTTGAATCAAATAATATTTATTAAAGTCAATTAATTGGTTATTTGAATCAAGTTAATATTTTTTTCAGTGTACAGTTTCCACAAAAATTATATTTACATTTTCCCTGAATTCCAGAAAGAAATTCAACTTTTCCCTGATTATTGTAAAAAAAAACTTCAAAGGAAGATCAAAAATACAAAAAAGGTCATTTTTAGAAGGAAAACTTTGATTCTAAAAACTTAAAAATTTACGTATTTTATTTTTCAAAATTTACCTAATTTTTAAAATAAAATAAATTGTCTCCTTTGACTGTTTTCAAAAATGTTAATAAAATTCTTTAAAAATTAAACTGATTTTAACAAAATTTTAGAAATTTTCAATTATTTCAAAAATTTTAATCAAATCCTCCCAAAATTTAATTATTCTTGATGAACTTTTAGAAGATATCAATGAAATTCTTCAAAAATTTAATTCTTTACATGGAATTTTAGAAAATTTCAATTATTTCAAAAAATTTTAATAAAATTTTTTTAAAATTCAATTATTCTTAATAAACTTAAAAAATTTTTTTTTTTAAATTTAATTATTCTTAATAAACTTTTAAAAAATGTTACTAAACTTCTTTAAAAATCTAATTCTATAATGGAATTTTAGAGAAATTCAATTATTAAAATTTTTCAAAAATTCAAACATTCTTAATGAACTTTGAGAAAATGTCAATAAAGTTCATCCAAAATTAAATTATTTTTGAAGTAATTTTAGAGAATTTTAATTATTTCAAAAATTTTAATAAAACTCTCTAAAAATTGAATAATTTTTAATAAACTTTTAAGAATATTTTATTAAAATTCTTTCAAAATCCAATTTTTTAATGAAATTTTAGAAATTTTCAATTATTTCAAAAATTCTAATCAAATTTTTCAAAAATTTAATTATTCTTCAAAACTTTTAAAAGATTTCAATAAAATTCTTCAGAAATTTAATTTTTTATATCAAATTTTAGAGAATTCTAATTATTTCAAAATTTTGAATAAAATTCTCCAAAAATTTAATAACTTTTAATGAAATTTAAGAAAATTTTACTAAAATTCTTTCAAAATCCAATTTTTTAATGAAATTTTAGATATTTTCAATTATTTCAAAAATTCTAATCAAATTCTCCAAAACTTTTAATTATTCTTGATGAACTTTTAGAAGATTTCAATAAAATTCTTCAGAAATTTAATTTTTTAAATCAAATTTTAGAGAATTCTAATTATTTGAAAATTTTTAATAAAATTCTCCAAAAATTGAAGAATTTTTAATGAACTTTTACAAAAATATTACTGAAATTCTTTAAAAATCCAATTTTTTAATGGAATTTCAGAGAAATTCAATTATTAAAATTTTTCAAAAATTCAATTATTCTTAATGAACTTTTAGAAAATTTCAATAAAGTTCTTCTAAAATTAAATTATTTTTAAAGTATTTTTAGAGAATTTTAATTATTTTAAAAATTTTAATAAAATTCACCAAAAATTGAATTATTTTTAATGAACTTTAAGAAAATTTTACTAAAATTCTTCCAAAATCCAATTCTTTAAATGGAATTTTAGAAAAATTCAATTGGTTCAAAAATTAAAATCTTTGCAATAATTCAATTATTCTTTATAATTTTTCAGAAAATATTTTTTTTTCTTTTAGTCATTGATTCTAAACGTTGTCAGTTTCACCAATTTTTTTATTAATAAGTTTAATTTGAAATAAGTTTTTCCTAATGAGTTTAATTCTAAATATTAATTTTTTTAATAACTTTAATTTGAAATAAGTTTCTTTGTAACAATTTTAATTTGAAATACGTTTTTCTTAAAGAGTTTCAATCTAAATAATATTTTTTGGTAATAAGTTTCTTTGTAACAAGTTTAATTTGAACTAAGTTTTTCTTAATGAGTTTAATTTTAAATAATAATTTCTCTTTAATAACTTTAATTTGAAATAAGATTTTTTTAATAATTTTAGTATGCAATAATTTTTTTTTAATTTAAAAATTTCGGTTTGTAGAAAAATTAACCTCAAGACAGAGAGGGCCTCGTCAATTCCGTGAGCTGTTTCGCCCTCGAGAATAATTCGGTTGAGATTCTCCTCAATTGGTTTCTCCTCTTCTTTTTTCTTCATTACAACTTGATTACGTTTTTCAGTTTCGGCCATAATTTCTGCCCGAGTGACTTTCGCTAATGGTTGCTTTCCACCAACTTTAATGGAAGATACTTCTTTTTCTAAAAGAGCTTTGACCTCTGCTTTCTTTTGTAACTGTTCCAGACGTTTCTTCTCCGTCTCCTCCTATGAATGAGTAATATTTTTTACTTTTACGTTTATATTTTTTTATTTCAAGTGAAATTAAAAATTTCAATAATTAAATTTTCAAAGAAATTTCTTAAAAATTATTAAAATTTGTAATGAATTTAGAGAAGAATTTTAGTTGGAAAATTCTAGAAATTAATTGAATTAAAATCTTGAAAATTATTTTGAAGAAATTACAGTAGGTAGCAATTCAAAAAGTTTTAAATTGAAATTTCAGACAATTAAAGTTTTAAATAATTTTTATTAAAAATTACTCCAGAAATTAGTTTTTAAAAAATTTTTTATTTGTCCTTTTTTAAAATTAGTTATAATAATTTTTTTTTTATAATTAGTTAAAATTTCATAAAATTGAATTTTTCATTAAACTTTTTTTAAATTAGTCGAATTTTTAAATATTTAAGTAAAAAATTGTCGAATATTGAATTATTAAAGTTTTAAATAATTTTCATTAAAAATACTCAAGAAATTAGTTTTTGAATATTTTTTAGTTGAATTATTATGAAATTTGATTTTTTTTAATTAAGATTTTTCGAATATATTTAACTGAAAATTAATTTTGAATAATTGATATATCGTAAAATTGAATTTTTAGTTAAATTTTTTTGTAAACAGTTGAATTTTTGAATATATTGAATAATTGTCGAATAATCGAAATTTTGATTGATCAAAAAGTATTAAAAATTTAGTGAAGAATAAAACATTTAGAGAAGAATTTTAGTTGAAAATTCCAGAAAATAATTGAATTGAAATTTTGAAATTAATTTTGAAGAAGTTAGAGTAGCAATTCTCATAAAGTATTAAATTTCAAAAAGTTTCAATTTTAAAGAATTTTAATTAGAAATTCAGAAGAAATTAACTTTTGAAAAACTTTTAGTTAACTTTTTTTGAAATTATAGTTGAATTTTTTACTATTATATTTAACTGAAAAATTTTCAAATAATCCAAATTTCGTAAAATTGAATTTTTAGTTAAAATATTTAATGTGAACTTTGATTCTTTCCTAGAAAATTATTGAATTCTCAAAACATTATTGAAAATAACTGATTTAACCTGTTTTTGTTTCTTCTTTAATAATTGCTTATCGTCATCTTTCCACGCTTTGTCTTCGGCTTCTTGAGCTTTTTTTGAGTTTTCAGATTCTTTAACGGCAGCTTTTCGAGCACGAGCCGCAACAGCTTTGCTGTTTTCGCCAACAAATTTCTTAGGCATGATTATTCTAAAAAATATTAATTATTTAATATCTACTTACATTTTTTTTCTTTTTTGTTGCATAAAAAGCAAATTTTGTCCGTCTTCAAAAAGATTTCAAATCAAGCGTAAAAAATAATTTCACTGAATCGTTTCATTCACTTAAAATAGAGAAGAAATAATAATAAAAAAAAATAAGGAAAGATTAAAAATAATAAAAATTTTTTTTTGAAAAACCAGGAAGAATTTAAATGTTTCCCGGTTAAATTACGTTGGCACAACTGGTGCACATGCGTGATGTCAAAAAAAAAAATCTTGTAGAGGTTAAGAAACTACATGACAACAATTTTCAACAAATTTCATTACAAAAAGAAACATAAATTTCAGTAAGAAAATTATGATTTTATGAAGAAGAAAAACTTCTTAATGTTAGCAATCGGAAAGCAATTAATAAATACAAGAAGAGTTTTAGATTTTCAAATAGTGCAAAAAATGTCTAAGAAGGTGGCAAAGAAAAATGAAAAGTCTGTGTCGACGAAAGTAATTGAGGTAAAAAAAATTTTCTACTCACATTTATATCAGTTTTTTCTAAATGTTGTTTCTAATAATTTTTTTTACAGTATAATCATCTATTTAAATATGAATTTTGCATCTTCCACAAACAATGTTTTCTCAGATGTGTAATGACTTGAGAGTTGAGATAGGTTCAGAAACATTACCAACAATTACCAGGCGTACCAATCGCGGAAAAATTAAATTTCACTTGTCCCCTTAATATTGATTTAAAATTTAATTTTTTAAAATATTTTTTTTAGACAAAATTTATTTATTTATTTATAGAAAAAAAATTTATTCAATTTAAATAAAAAATTTCCTGAATGATTAAATATAATATAAACAAATTTTTTTTTTATAAATATTATAAATTAATTTAATTATTTATCGAAAAAAAATTTATTCAATTTAAATAAAAATTTTTCACAATATATTCTCGTGAAAATTAACTTCTATAACAATATAATATATTGAAGGAACAATATTTATTTTATTTATTTATTTAAATATTTTTCAATATTCAAAATTTATTTATTTTTTAATTTACTTGACAAAAAATCAGTTATTTTGTATTAAATAAATTTTTTCTTCAGTAAAATAAAAACTTTAATTTCAATTTAATTCCAAACAGAAAGAGGAATTTAAAAAAAATTTATTTGATCCAAATAAACGATTATTGTTAAATAAATATTTATTTTTTGTGAAATAACTTTTATCTGAGTCAATTAAATTTTCTTTGATTCAAATACTAGAATTATTGGTTCAAATAAAATTTATTTGATTTCAGTAAAAAATATTTAAAGTAGAAATTATTCAAATAAATATTAATTTACTTGATTTTTTTTTATTTATTTACTTGAATCAAATAAATATTAATTTACTTCAATTTTTTTATTTATTTACTTAAATTAAAGAAATATTGACTTGGATGTTTTTATTTATTTACTTGACAAAAAATCAGTTATTTTGAATTAAATAAATTTTTTCTTCAGTGAAAAATAAAAACTTTAATTATTTAATTTAATTCCAAACAAAAAAAGCAATTTTTCCATGTAAACTGAAGAAATTTTCAATATTTTTAGAAACCTCAAGGACCGATTTCTCTCGAGAAAGATGGAACGATATCAATTAGGATTAAAGCGAAACCAGGTGCAAAACATAATAATATAACAGGTGAGAAAAAAAATTCGAAATTTTGACTAATTGGATAAATTTAAAAAAAAATTTTTTTCATCCTTTTGCATAGATATATCCGAAGAAGGTGTAGGAGTTTCGATATCAGCCCCACCAGTTGAAGGAGAAGCGAATACCGAACTCGTAAAATATATGGCATCTGTTTTGGGTTTAAGAAAATCAGATGTATCCTTGGATAGGGTAAAATTAATTTTAATTATCTAATTAAATACCACATTTCGATGGAAAAAAAATCCAATTAAAAAAAAAATTATTCATAGAAAAAAAATTTATTTAAAGAAAATAATTCATAAAAAATAATCTCATCCACAGGGCTGTCGAAGTCGTCAAAAGAAGATTCTCGTCACTGGCACTAGTATAGAAAAAATAATGGAAAAATTAAAAGAAGAAATGAAGAGTTGACTTTAATTTCTTTGAGGTAAAATCATCGCATTTTCAAATTCATCAATGTACAATATTAATTTATTATTAATCACATTGACATTAGATTTTACATTTCTCTATTGCACTTTCTTATAAAATACAAAGAGCATTGGTCACATATTTAATACAACAAAATCAATAATTCTTCACTGTTAAAGAAAAGTGCTAATACAGGGAAAGAAAATAGATATTAAATTTTACAAAAAGTATTTTACAATTTGGGGAGAAAATTTTACAAAAGTGGAATTTTGAAATAAAAATACAAAAGAAAAAATCTTTTCTTTGCAATTTAGAATAATTATATACCAAATATCAAATTTTAATCAAATTTTACTAAATTTCTTATATTTTTATTATAATTGAAACTCAATGCCCGTGGATAAATAAATAATTTGTAATTTTGTCTTTTGTAAATAAAAATTTCGCTTTGTCGCATTTTTTCTCCAAATTATGTAAAATACCTTCAAAAAAAATTATTTCTTTTCTTTCCATGTAAAAACAGAACTGATTTTAGTATTAAAATAGAACTAAATGACGATTTAGTACAAAAATCAGTATAAAAAATTAAATCCCCCTTTTTTAACAGTGATTCTAAAAGACACTCTCATTTACCCACTAATTATGGCAGTTTTGTCTTTAAACAACATTTGTAAACGTATTACATATAAATGAGGTATAAACATATAAATACAATTGTAAAAATTCGATCATCGTTGTATATAAAATTGATCAATTGGACAATAAGAATTATTCTTCTAAAAAAGAAGAGGTATAAAATGCATTATTTGCAGCATTATGATATCTGTTTCTCGATAAGGACAAACATATTGACGTTGCTTGCTAAAATCGGTATTTTTACATTCTCATCACGTGAGAAGGTATTATTTATATTATATACGGTTTTTTTATATTATATATTATATAATATAAATATTAATACACTGAAAAAAATTTATTTCATTCAAATAACCGATTAACTTGTTTATTAAATAAATATTTACTTAAATAATTTTTATCACAAATAATTTTTAAAGAAATCAAATTTCTGAATCAATAATTTCAGTATTTAAAGCAAATACGATTTGAATGAATTCAACCATTTAATTGACTCGAATAAAAATTATTTGATTCAAATAAATATTTAATTGACAAAAGTCAGATCGGTTATTTTAATGAAATAAATTTTTTTTACAGTGAAGATTTCGTTTCGTGTATTGATTATATATAAGTTTGAAAAATACTCCCTCCATGAGGAAAGTACAAAAAATGTCTGTTAATATCTAAAATTGCGAAGCTGAATTCTTTTAGTATTTGTAGAATATTATACAACTGAAAGTCCTTTAAGTTTTACTTTAAAAAAAAAATGTAAATATACGAGTGTCGTGTGTGTGTTTTTATGTAAAATTTTTATTCCTGAATTTCAAAAGCCTTGTCATCGAGCCAAGGTCTGAAAATTGGTAGAGTCGATGGATAATGAGCTCCTCTCTTCGATGGAGCTGTTCCCACTGGGGCTCCCTCCTGTCTCAGAGGATATGTTGCAAGGACAATAGGAATCTGTAGTTTTATTTCCTTATCCAGGCTCTTTGGACTTATAACGAACTGCGATAAAATACGTTTCATTTTATTCAATTTCAAAAGTGTTTTAATAAATATTTTTTATAAAGTTTTAACATTATTACATAT
Source organism: Leptopilina heterotoma (assembly GCF_015476425.1). Taxonomy (NCBI): domain Eukaryota; kingdom Metazoa; phylum Arthropoda; class Insecta; order Hymenoptera; family Figitidae; genus Leptopilina; species Leptopilina heterotoma. Next base: position 839,337 of record NW_025111185.1, on the reverse strand, counting down.
TTTCATTCTCAAAGTTTTTCTCCAGATATCAAATTGAGACAAAAGACGAATCAAAAATGTTGCCTCGCAACACTTTTGATTCGTTTTTTGTAATAAATAAATATTAATTAAAAAATAATTGAATTTCAACGAAGAATTTCATTAAAATTGTCCAAAATAATTCAATTATTTTGAGAAATTTTATTGGAGCATTGATTAAAATTTAATTTTATTGACAATTGAAAAAATAATTGAATTATTTCAAGGAATTTAATTCAAATGATATTAAAATTAATTGAATTCTTTCAAAAAAAATTTTATCAAAATTTTTGAATGTAATTGAATTATTTCCCATAATTATATTAAAATTGAATTGAAAATAATTTTATACTTTCGAGGAATTCAATTATAATTGTATTGAATATAATTGAATTATTATAAACTATTTTATAATATTTTTGCAAAATAATTCAAGAATTCAAGAATTGTCAAAAATATAATTGAATTGCTTCGAAGAATATTATTAAAGTTTTCGATAATAATATTTGAAAAAATAATTGAATTGTTTTCGAGGAATTTAATGCAAATTGTATTTAAAATTAATTGAATTCTTATCAAGATTTTTGAATTATTTCGAGAAATTCTATTAAAAAATTGTATTGAAAATAAATGTATATTTCCGAGGAATTCAATTAAAATTAAATTGTCATAAACAATTTTATAAAATTCTTTAAAAACAAATGAATTTCAACGAAAAATTTGATTAATAATAATTCAATTTTTTCGAGAAATTTCATTAGAGCATTGATTAAAATTGAATTTCAGTGAAGAATTGTTAAAAATAATTGAATTGTTTCGAAGAATTTTATTAAAATTTTCAAAAATAATAATTTGAAAAAATAATTGAATTCTTAATTGAAAAATTTAATTCAAATTGTATTAAAATTAATTGAATTCTTACAAAAATGTTATCGAAATTTTTTAAAATAATTGAATTATTTCCAAATATTTTTATTAAAATTACATTGACAATAACTATATATTTTTCGAGGAATTCAATTATAATTGTATTGAATATAATTGAATTTTTAATTAATTGAATTCTTTCGAAGAATTTAATTCAAAATTGTATTATAAAATTAATTGAATTCTTACAAAAAATGTTATAAAAAATTTTTGGAAAATAATTGAATTCATTTCAAAAATTTTATTAAAATTGTATTGAAAAATATAATTTTAAATTTTCGAGGAATTCAATTATAATTGCATTGAATATAATTGAATTTTTATAAAATATTTTTAAAAAATTTTGGAAAAAAATTTAATTTCAGCGAAGAATTGTCAAAAATAATTGTATTGTTTCGAAGAATAGTATTATAATTTTCGATAATAATAATTGAAAAAATAATTGAATTTTTTTTGTGCGGAATTTAATGCAAATTGTATTAAAATTAATTGAATTCTTATAACAAAGAATTTTATCACAACTTTTGGAAAATAATTGAACTATTTCGAAAAATTTTATTAAAATTGTATTGAAAATAAGTGAATGCTTCTGAGGAATTTAATTTTTATTGTTTTGAATATAATTGAATTCTTTAAAACAATTTTACAAAAATTTTGGAAAATAGTTAAATTTCAGCAAAGAATTTTATTAAAATTGTAAAAAATAATTGAATTGTTTCTATGCTTAAATAAAGTGTGCTAATTTAAAATTAATATTAGTGTTATTTTTATTATTATTATTAGGGCTGTTAATATTATTATATTATTGTTATTTAATTAGTATTTATTAGTAAGTAATTAATAATTAATAATAGTTAGTAATTATTAATTAATTAGTGCGTTAAAAATTGATAAGTATACAATTATGTCCCCTCGGTACTCACATAAACATGATAAAGAATATTAATTAAATGACAGCCTCTCAGGTTCGTTGGAGGCAGGGGTGGAACGTACATTTGTTCATTCAACCACTCTTCACCCTCTCCTGGTCTAATTTTCCCCCTGGAAACACTCGCGAGTTCTCGAGTTTCACTCGCCAGTACTTTACCCCTACATAAATATTGAATTGTTTCCGTGAGCGATGCTTTGGTTGACTTCATTGTCACCTGAGAAAGTAAGCATTCACCATGAGAATATCACATTTCTTCTACAATTACAACAAGATTTTTGAACATTTGAAACATTGAAAAAAAAACTAAAAAACTACAGTAAAAAAAATACCATAAATTTTTGACGAAACTATAAAGAAATAATTAAAGTGGTTCATCCCATAGAATGCAGACCTCTAGAAAATTAATGAATCTTCAAATGGCTTTCAAAATTTTTATTAGAGTTTTTATGAATAATTACATTCTTTTTACGAGTTTCTTTAAATTTTTTGAAAATAATGTTTTTTTTAATAATTTTGATTAACAATTTGAAAAATAATTGAATTAAACAAAGAATTTTTTCATTTTTTTAAAATAATCTTGTCTGTTTATAATTATAATTGAAAATTTGATTAATTTTAATTTTATTAAAATGTATTGATTCTAATTGAATTTCAGCAAAAAATTTTACTATTTATAAAAGTAATTAAATCCTTCAAAAGAATGTTATTATTAATCAAAATAGTTAAATGTTTGCGTTGAATTTTATTTAAATTTTTGAAAATAATTGAATTGTGGAGAACAATTTAATTATTTACAGATGAAGATAATTAAAATTTTTAGAGGATAATTTAAAAAAATTTTTAAGCATAATTGAATTTTTGCGAAGAATTTTATTACTTTTAAAAATAATTGAATTGTTTTTTAGAATTTTATGGAAATTTATTAAAATAATTGAATTCTTGTGAAGAATTTTTTAAAAACTAATATTCAAAAGAATTTAGTAAATCTGAAGAATTTTGCTATTTATGGAAATAATTGAATTCTTGAGAAGAATTTTTTTTATAGTTTTTAGAAATAATTGAATTCTTTCGACGAATTTTAATAAAATTTTTGAGAATAATGACATTTTTCGAGAAATTTGATTAAAATTGTATTAAAAATAATTGAAATTCTGCAATGAGTCTTACCATTTATAAAAATAATTGAATATATTGCGAAGAAATTTTAAAAAATAAAATTATAATTACGGTGACTAACTTCCCTTGATTATTATCGAAAAATTTAAATAAAATTCTTTAAAAGAATTTAATTATTTTTAATAGAATGTAAAAAAATTTCAATTATTTCAAAAAATGTTCAATTATTTGTTTATAAAAATTCAATTATCTTAAAACAATAGAATTGAAAAATTTCAAAAATCTTATTTTTCAGAATTTTCAAAAAAACTTTGCGAAAATTCAATTTTATTAAAAAATTTTAAGTGTGTATCTTTTTTTAAATTAACTAATAAAAATTTTAATTATTACTCTTCGCGCTGAAAAACATGAATACAGAATGTGATTCTATAAAATTCAATTATTTATCAATTATTAAATTAAAATACTTTGAAAATTCGATTTTTTCAAATTTTTAATGAAATTCTTTAACAAATTTAATTATTTTCAGTTCAATTTCACAAAATTTCTATTAATTCGATAATTTTTTGAAAACTTATTTACATACTATATTTGAATCAGTGACTGATTTTTTACAATCAAATCAATTATTTGGAACTAATTCAAATTTAGAGAACATTATAAATATCAATAAAAGTTGAAATAAAAATCGATTTTTTAGAAACAAATTAAAATAATAAAACTATTTTGAATTTGGTGAAAAAATTCCCGGTTTGGCATAGAATTTCCGGCTATTTCCCGGTTAGTATATAGAGAAGCTGTAAATTTTGATAAATTGACAGATAAATATATTGAAAATTGATTTGAGCAGTAAACGAAGGAAAAAATATGCTGTCGATTTGAATAATGAAAAAGTATAAAAGTATAATAATTGATGATGCAAAGGCAAAATGATAAATGAATGGGATTTGACACTGTTTTGCCAAGAATGCATATTGTGAGAGGTGTAATTGATGATGATGAGGACACACACCTTGCTACGATTGCTGACAGTAGCTGAAATACCAATAGTTTCACCAGGGACATATCCACCTCTATCTAAGCTCACTCTACAGAATACAGGTCCACTCGAGACACAAGATACACCTACGCGTTGTTCAACCTCTAATCTTGCCGGTTGCTGCACATAAATATTACACAAGGTATATAATCATATACATACCGATATACAATACTCTCTCTTTCTCTCTCTCTCTCTCCCCGCCGCTTATTATAAACACTATATACTTTTACATCATCTTTCTCTCGTTACCATTATATTTATACTTTAGAAAAGAAGAAAATAAAAATATACTCTTATTCATAGGCAAATTTTTTCTCACTATTCTCTTCTTTTCAGACAAAAAGAGAAAGAGAGAGAGAGAGACTTCTTTTCATGGGTTTTCTTTTCTTGGGGGAAAATTATTTTTTATTAATATTAATTCATTATTAATTAACAGCAAAAACTAAATAATTAACAGGATTTGTTTTCTTTATTCTCTTGTTATTTCAAAGATTCTTTTCTGTAAGAGTTCTCGTCTAATACTCTCTACATTTGAATTAGTAAACATTTTTACTAATTTGAATTAGTAAATTTTACTAATAAATAGTCAATTTTACTAATAAATAGTAAATTTTACTAATAAATAGTAAATTATACTAATAAATAGTCAATTTTACTAATAAATAGTCAATTTTACTAAATAATAGTCAATTTTACTAATACAAAGTCAATTTTACCAATAAATAGTAAATTTTACTAGTAAATAGTAATTTTTAATTAATAGTAAATTTTACTAATAAATAGTAAATTTGACTAATAAATAGTAAATTTAACTAATAAATAGTAAATTTCACGAACAAATAATAAATTTTACTAATAAATAGTAATTTCTAATTAATAGTAAATTTTACTAGTAAATAGTAATTTTTAATTAATAGTAAATTTGACTAATAAATAGTAAATTATACTAATAAATAGTAAATTTTACTAATAAATAGTAATTTCTAATAATTTATTAGTAAAACTTACTAATTCAAAAGCAAAAACTAAGTCACTAATATTTAAATTAGTAATCATTTCTTCTATTTTAAATTTAAAGAATGAAAGGAAAGAATGTTTAGTTAATTTAAAATCACCATTAATTTTAATTAACTATTAATTAACAGTTAATGTATATAAATAATTAGAACTTGAAAAAAAATTAACAGAACTTTTTCTTTTTATTCTCTTCTTTCTAAAAAGTATATACGTGTTTTGGCTACCTGCTATGCAACAAGCCATGTAACCAACAAAAAAAAAAAAAAAAAAAAGTATATTCTCTTCAAGAGTCCTCTTCTAAAGAAAAATAATTTTCAGTTAAAATTATTTCACTGTTAGTATTAATTAACCATTAATTATAATTATTAAATACTATAAATTAAGAGTAAAAATTAAAATTAATCGAATGTTGATAAATAAGTAATAGAATTTTTTTTCTTTAATTCTTCTCTTTCTAAAAAGTCTTCTTGTCAAGAGACCTCTTCTAAAGAAAAATAATTTTTAGTTTAAATTTCTTCACTGTTAATATTAATGAACTATTAATTAGATAATTAATTCCTACGAATAGATTTATTAACATTTTTTATAATATTTCAATTCCTTCGAGAAATTTTAATGAAACAATTTGTTTAAAATTTGATTTCATTGGAAATTGATAATAATTGAATTGTTTCGCATAATTTTATTATTTATATATGCAAATAATTGAATTGTTTCGAACAATTTCATTATTAATAAAAATAATTGAATTGTTTCAAACAATTTCATTATTAATCAAAATAATTGAATTGTTTCGAAGAATTTTTTTAAATTCTTCAAATTTATACTGAACTATTTCGTAGAATTTAATTAAAATTGTATTGAAAATAATTGTATTTTTTCAAGGAATTCAATTATAATTAAGAATTCAATGTAATTGTATTGTTATAAACAATTTTAAAAAAATTTTTGAAAATAATTGAATTTTAGCGAAGAATTTTATAAAAATTGTAAAAAATAATTTAATTCTTTTGAGAAATTGTATTGAAACATTTTTGATCAAAATTTGATTTCATTGACAACTGTAAAATGAATTGAAAATAATTGAATTGGTTCGAAAAATTGTGTTATTTATGCAAAATTCTTGAATTATTTAGAGAAATTTTGTTAAAATTTCCAAATTAACTGAATTATTTCGTTGAATTTTATTAAAAATATATTGAAAATTGTAGGTTTTTTTTTTTTGAGAAATTCAATTATAATTTAATTGTTATAGACAATTATTTAAAATTCTTTAAAAATAATTGAATTTTAACGAAGAATTTGATTAAAATTGTCAAAAATAATTGAATTCTTTCCAGAAATTTTATTGAAACATTATTTAAAATTTCATTTTACTGACAATTGAAAATAATTGAATTGTTTCCAAGAATTTAATTAAAATTTTCGAAAATAATAATTGAAAAAATAATTGAATTCTTTCGAGGAATTTAATTCAAATTATATTAAAATTAATTGAATTCTTACAAAAAATTTTATCAAAATTTTTGAATGTAATTGAATTATTTCCCATAATTTTATTAAATTGAATTGAAAATAGTTTTATACTTTCGAGGAATTCAATTATAATTGTATTGAATATAATTGAATTTTAAAAACTATTTTATAAACTATTTTATAAAATTTTTCGAAAATAATTGAATTTCAGCGAAGAGTTGTCAAAAATAATTGAATTGTTTCGAAGAATTTTATTAAAACTTTTAAAATAATTGAATTATTTCGACAAAAATTTGATTAAAATTGTATTGAAAATAAGTAAATACTTCCGAGGAATTCAATTTTAATTGTTATTCAATGAACATAATTGAATTCTTATGAACAATTTTATAAAAAATTTTGAAAATAATTGAATTTCAGCGAAGAATTTTATTAAACTTTTTAAAAATAATTTAATTCTTTCGAAAAATTTAATTGAAGTATATTCATTAAAATTTGATTTTATTCAGAATTGAAAGATTTTATTGAGAATTAAAAATTTTATTGAAAATAATTGAATTCCTGTGATGAATTTTATTATTAAATTAATGGAATTCTAAATAATTGAATTCTTGAGAAGAATAAATTGTATGAGAATTTTAGAAATTTTTTTTTTAATTGAAGTTAAGATTTATGTTTTTTGTAAAACATTTTGTTCCGATTGTTGTTGTTGTTTGTTTACTCACGGCTAAAATCGGTGGTTCAAGATTCAAGTCAATTGGATTCATGACAATGAACACCTGTTGATTCTTGTGAGTCAATCCGCCAGGTTCCCTGAGCGCGGCCTTGCAATAATACTGAACCCAACCATTTTTGCCGAGAAATGTCGATGGTAATCCTAATGGTAATCCCAACTTGAAAGGAAAACTGTGAATTCCAGGTGACAGTATCGACGGTCCCTCACCTGAGTCACGTAAAAATTTGAAAAGAAAAAGTTGCATCATTATGCTGCGCACGTTACGCTTTTCCAAGTGCAACCGTGGTTAATTATTACCGCAAGAGGTATTTTGAAAGTGAACTTCGGAATTCCAGTTTCAACGAATTATTATAACGAGCTTCGAGTCCGTTACTCATTAAATGAATAAATAAATAAATAAATAAATAAATAGATAAATAAATAAATAAATAAATAAATAAAAACAAAATTAAAATAATGAAATAAGTAAATGAAAAAACAAAATGACTAAATAAGTAGATAAATATAAAAGCAAAATGACTAAATAAGAAGATAAATAAAAGCAAAATGACTAAATAAATATAGATAAATAAAAACAAAATGACTAAATAAATAGATAAGAAAAAAAAATAAATTACTAAGTCGAGAAAAAAAACAAAAAGCAAATAATTAATAATAAATAATAATTACACTGGGTTACAAAAAAATGGTCATATCGTGTTTATTCAAAGTTTCCTGTATTTATTTAAAGTTTAAGTGTCACTGAATAAGAATATACCAGAAAAACATTTTTTCATTCGGTCATTCCCTTAAAAAACGAGTTTAAAGTTTCAAAAAACCGTATTTTTAGCACTTTTTGAGGCAGCGTAACAAGAAAACGCAACATGATAAAAATCTCTACAAGAGCTTAAATAAAATCTTAAACCTTCAACTTTAAGGCTCAGAACTGAAAAGTACTTAAATAATCAATGAAAACCTCCTTAATCAAGCAGTCGCTACATAAAATTGTCAAAAAAAGCTAGAACAGGAAGCAATTGGTAAAAATCGATTTCCCTAACCGGATTCGGTTGCAACTTGTTACTTGAGGTTTTTTGAGGTTTCTAATGACGAATTGGAACTTAGATTTAAAAATTTCAAAATGGCAGACTGAAAATAATGAGTTCACTTAATTTTTCAAAATTTGCGTTGATAATTTTAAAAAATTGAGTCTGCCATTTTGAAATTTTTAAATCTAAGTTCCAATTCGTCATTAGAAACCTCAAGTAACAATTTGCAACCGAATCCGGTTAGATGAATCGATTTTTACCAAGTGCTACTTAACCCAGCTTTTTTGATAATTTCAAATAGCGACTGCAGGTTTTCAGTGCTTATTTAAGTACTTTTCAGTTCTAAGCCTTAAAGTTGAAGGTTTAAGCTTTTGTTTAAGCTTTTGTAGAGATTTTTATCATGTTGCGTTTTCTTGTTACGCTGCCTCAAAAAGTGCTAAAAATACGGTTTTTTGAGACTTTAAACTCGTTTTTTAAGGGAATGACCGAATGAAAAAAAGTTTTTCTGGTATATTCTTATTCAGTGACACCTAAACTTTCAATAAACACAGTAAATTTTAAATAAACACGACATGACTATTTTTTGTAACCCAGTGTTATTATTCAAAAATAAATAAATATACACTGAAAAAAATTTACTTGATTCAAATAAATATTTACTTCAATCAAATAATTTTTTTTAAACCAATTAAATGACATTTACTTCAAATACTGAAATTATTCATTTAAATAAAATTTATTTCAAAAACAATTTCATTTAAATAAAAATTATTTGATTCAAGTAAATATTTATTTGATAATAATAAAAAAGAAAACGGTTATTTGAAGCAAATTTTCCTTCAGTGCAATTTATTATCATTTACTTTATTTACTAACACGAAAAAGCTATTCCTAATTTCTTTTTTGAAAAACTAATTTACCTGGATCTCCCAAAAGTCTCATTCGAAAGTCGATATAATTTTCCTTATCGTAAATCCTTTCGGACCGATGACTTCGAACTCTAACTACTCCTTCTCCGATAACGTGAAAATGTAAACCCGAAACACTAAAAAAAAAATGGAATAAATTTTTCTTTTTCCCAATTTTCATTAAATTTATCAAAAAACAAGAAATTATTTTCGAGACAAAATGCAAATTATAAAACTTTATCAGATTTCTCTAAATTTTTCAACTTTTAAGTGGTAATAAAAAATTCTTTTCTACAGCTTTATACAAACTTTTGTAATCGATATTTTAAATTTTACGAACTACTTTTCTTATCCAAATTTTATTAAAAATAAATAATTAACGAAAAATATTAAAAAAAAAAAAAAAAAATTTAAGAAAAATATTAATATTAACGAATAAAAATAGAATGAAAATAAAAATAATACATTAAGAATAGGTAAATAAAAAAATAAGATAAGAAAATAAGTGTATACAAATAAAAATACAAAATAAATAATAAGTGAACAATAAAAAATACAAATAATTAAAAAAATAATGTAAATAAAAATACATGAAGAATAAAAAATGAAACTAAATAAAGATAAAATCAAAAATGCTATTGATATTGCAATATAAATACAATTTTGAATAATTTTCATCTAAAATTATCGCTTGAACTGGATGAGAAGAATAATTGAGGGTTTCCTCTCAGAATAATTTACATCTGAGACAATGAAATTTGCTTTTGAATTTTTCGTCCTCGAAAATAGAAACTAAAAGTGATCGCTCTCAACGCGTATGGATATATGTAACACGTCAGTTCTCACAATACATTTACCTGAGAAAAATTTTCCTTTGTCGATTAAATTACATTACTTCATCTTTTTTTAGATGCATCTTAATTTGCATATTGGTTACGTATAGAACGGTAATAATTATTCGCAAATATTTTCTCTAAATGCCAATACAGTTATAAACAAATCGTAAAAATAAGTTACTAATAATAGACATTACGAATTAGTGATTATTACCAGTTTTTTACTTTTCAATTACTAATTTTTAATTGCTAATTTTCAATTACCAATTATGTAATAATAATAATAATAAATAAAATTATTTAACGCAAAAAACAGTTAAAAAATATTTCATTTTTTTCAAAAGCACAGAATATAGAAAAACTTCCAATAATATTCTCTTAAATTAATTTCTTCTTATGTGACCCAATGAAACTATTTTTACTGGGCAATAAAATATTCATATCCTCTCGCAAATATAGGAAAATCAATCCCGACATCAATTAAGTAAGTTCAATCACACGAAAATCTGCAGTGTAATAAAATAATAATAAAATACGAATCTTGATAAAGAAAATTTAATTTTTTTTTCTAAATCAATAAAAAGAATCCCAGACGCTAAATAATTATAATAATGATAATAAATAATTAAATTAAAAGACAAAAATAAACAATGGAAAAAAATTTATTCGATTCAAAATAATACCAATAATTTGTCTATTATCAAAGAAATATTTACTTAAATAATTTCCATTTCAAATAATTTTTATTGGAACCAATTAAAATCGTATTTGAACCAATAATATTTCAGTAGTTGGGTTTGAATATGCAATTTATTTGATTTAATTTTTAATTCCTGAATTTATTGGCTTGAATACAATTTATTTGATTTAAATAGGAAAATGATATGATTAAAAGAAATATTTATTTGATAATAGGCAAGTAAATTAGTTATTAGAATCAAACTCTCTAAATTTGAATTAGTAAAAATATTTATTAATTTGAATTAGTGACTGACTTTTTGGTTTTTAATTAAAAAATCTAACTAATTAATAGTAATTTCTACTAATTTATTTTTTAGGCTATTTTTTATATTTTTATTTTTAATTTTTACTAATCAATATAGTAATTTATACTAATTCAATAATTAGATTTACTAATTGAATTAGTAAATTTTACTAATAAGTAGTACTTTCTACTAATTTATGTTTTACTATTTTTTTAATTTCATGTGTTTTCATTTTCATTTTTTAAGTTTCCTAATAAATAGTAATTTCTACTAATAGTTTTACTATTTTTTTAATTTAATTTTTTTATTTTTATTTTTAAATTTTACTAATAAAGAGTCATTTTTACTAATTTATTAGTTAGATTTATTAATTGAATTAGTAAATTTTACTAATAAGTAATACATTCTACTAATTTATTTTTTATTATTCTCTTATTTTCATTTGTATTCATTTTCATTTTTAAAATTTAAAGTTTCCTAATAAATAATAATTTATACTAATAGTTTTACTATTTTTTTAGTTTCATTTTTTGAATTTTTATTTTTGAATTTTACTAATAAATAGCAATTTCTACTAATTGATTAGTTAGATTTACTAACTCAATAGCAAAATGTCAGTTAATAATTCAAATTGGTAAACATTCTCCTAATTTAAAGTTAGAAAGAATAAAATTTCATTTCAGTATAATAATATTAAAAAAAATAAAATTAATAATAGTAAAAAAGATGGTAACGATCACTCTGAGTCAGGTTGAATAAAAAATATTTTTTATAAATAAATAATTAAATAATTAAATAAAATAATAATAATAATAATAATAATAATAATAATAATAATAATAATAATAATAATAATAATAATAATAATAATAATAATAATAATAATAATAATAATAATAATAATAATAATAATAATAATAATAATAATAATAATAACAGTCTAAAGAAGATAATTTTATGTAATTCATCAACTAAAATTTATTTACATTTCTAAATTTAATTTAAAAGAAAAATTCCTTGTGTCTACTATTTTACAAATGAATTCTACAAATGAGAGATAGGTTTTTCAATTTTCAAGGTCTCAGATGTAACAAAATGTGGGAGGCATTTACGCAAATATAACGAAATGGAATTACATTAAATTTTTAACACACTAAACTGGTTGTCGTTTATAAACTTTCTAAATTACAATTAAACAAATAAGAAAAAATAAAAATGATTAAAAAATTTTAGAGAAATATTTGAAAGTCACGGAGAGAATATTTTTTTTCCATATATACAAAAAGAGAGAAAAATATGAAATTCTTTGAAACTTACTATGCTTCATCGTCCAATTCGATGAGGACCCTCCCAGACAAGAAATGTCCCGGAAAATAAAGTAAATTTGTATTATCAAAAAGAATTAAAAATTTACTCAACTTGCGAGTCATTTTCGATATAGGCGATTATATTTTATTTTCTCTCTGAAATTCTATACTTTTTCCAACTTTGAATAAAGCAGTGATGTTGTAATCGTTACGAGGTTTGACCACTGAATGTTGCATCAAGGATGAAGAGTACTTCATATGCAACTTTTAATGGAGAGAGATATCACACTTTTCTGGATCTAGTTTTAGTTTACCATAGCTTTAACACGCGGTTTTTCTTTTATCTCTTCACTCTTCTTTTTTTTTAAAGAAATTTTTCTCTTTTTTCCACTTTTTTAGTCTCTGGTAAAATGTGAATTATCGTCTCTTGGTGTGAATTTTCGTTTTGCCATTTTTTTTTTGGTGTTGGTGGCAAGTAGAGTTGAATTTTTCTTTTTAGTTATATAATAAGTACGTTAATTGTGTTTTTTTTGGAATGAAAATTCGTGGCATACATGCTTGTCAAAAGGCAACTGCATCGGCGCGTGAAACTTTCTGCTGGAGACCACATCAAGGACCCTACCTCTTCCTGCCCATTCTTGGTGTTCAGTTCACTTTCGCTCCCCTACCACATTCACGCTCTTGGTTCTCCAATCGTTGATGTTACCTGATATACCTGGTCTCGACTTGGGCCAATCCTAGGAATTCCCATTGATTCGCTGCTGCATCTCAATTTTTTATCTCTTCTTTAATTTCAATTTTTTTGATTTTTCCATTTTTTTTCTATTTTTATTTCTTTTCCTTTTTTTCGATTTTTTTCTCTTCCTATTTTTTTCTATTTCGATTTTTTTCTCCTTTTGATTTTTCCCCTTTTTCGATTTTTCTTCTTTTTTGATTTTTCTGTTTTGATTTTTTTGTATTTCGACTTTTTCCTCTTAGTTTTTTTCTATTTGGATTTTATTTTTATTTTTTCTGTTTTTATTTTTTCCTATTTCGATTTTCTTTCTCCTTTTGATTTTTCCCCTTTTTCGATTTTTCTTCCTTTTTGATTTTATCTGTTTCGTTTTTTTTTCTATTTCGACATTTTCCTCTTTTGGTTTTTTTCTATTTGGATTTTCTTTCTCTTTCGATTTTTTTCCTCTTTTCGTTTTTTTCTATTTCGATTTTTTTCTATTTTAATTTTTTTCTCTTTCTATATGTCTTTTCCTTTTTCGATTTTTTCTCTTTTTATTTTTTTCCATTTCGATTTTCTTTCTCCTTTTGATTTTTTTCCCTTTTTCGTTTTCTCTTCCTTTTTGATTTTGTCTGTTTTGATTTTTTTCTACTTCGACTTTTTTCTCTTTTGGTTTTTTTTCTATTTATTTGATTTTCTTTCTATTTTGATTTTTTTTTCTCTTTTTATGTCTTTTCCTTTTTCGATTTTTTACTCTATTTTGATTTTCCTTCTCCTTTTGATTTTTTCCCTTTTTCGATTTTTCTTCCTTTTTGATTTTTCCTGTTTTGATTTTTTTCTGTTTCGACTTTTTCCTCTTTTAATTTTTTTCTATTTGAATTTCCTTTTTCTTTTTATTTTCTTCTCTTCTTATTTCTTTCCTTTTTTCGACTTTTTCTCTTTTTATTTTTGTCCATTTCGATTTTCTTTCTTCTTTTGCTTTTTCCCTTTTTCGAATTTTTCTGTTTTAATTTTTTTCTATTTTGAATTTTCCCTCTTTTGGTTTTTTTCTGTTTTGATTTTCTTTCTATTTTGATTTTTTTCTCTTTTTATTTCTTTCCTTTTTTCGATTTTTGATCTTTTTATTTTTTCCCATTTTGATCTTCTTTCTCTTTTGATTTTTTTCCTTTTTTTTATTTTTTTCTATTTTGAATTTCTTTCTCCCTTTGATTTTTTCCCTTTTTCGATTTTTTTCCTTTTTGATTTTTTCGACTTTCTCCTTTATTGGTTTTTTTCTATTTCGATGTTCTTTCTTCTTTTGATTGATTTTATTATTTAATATTAATATTTTTATTTTATAAACTAATATTTACTAAATAGTAAATAATAAAGAGTAAATAATAAATATCCTAAATAATAAATAGTAAGTAGTAAAAAATAAGTAGTAAATGATAAATATAGTGAATAGTAAGAAAATAGTAAATAATAATCCGTAAATAGTAAAAAAATAAATACTAAATAATAAATAATGAACAATAAACCGAAATTAAGTAATTCAAACATTTGAAATTCCCCGCCTCGGTCACTGTTGCCACTACATTTTTCAACAGGTAACCACTGTGACCACCACCAAAACAAAAGACAGAAACGACCATGAAACTTTGAAACGACAACGACAGAATGACAGAAACATAACATAACCTCGAAATGTCAATGTTTTGTTCCGTAAAATCACGAAAATCACAATGTCAACAGCAAAAATCAATCAAAAAGAATATCTGAAGAGATATCTCTCCGGCGATGACAAAAAGAAGAAGAAGAAAAAGAAGAAAATAGGTGTACAAACGTAAGTTGTATTCTGTATGGTCCTTTCACTATTTTTACTTCGATTATAAAGTTGTCTCTTACATTTTTAGGTTATCTTGATAATTTCCCAATAAAAGCAACCTCTCCGGACGTGAAATATTTGGAATATTTACGTGAATTTTCATACAATTTCACTTTCGTGTAAAATTGAATGACACGCAATGAACAACAATTACAGTAATTTCAATAATTAGAATAATTACAGTAATTAGATGAATTACATGCGGAACGTTGTAGTAGTGTCACTATACTCAAATTTTAAACCTATTTTGCCTTTGTGCATTTTTAGAAAATCCCAAAATTACATATTATAAAAAATGATAAATTAGAAAATTATGAAATTATAATTTTTCTAAAGTTTTGAACGTTTAAATGAACGAATTTTTTTTTTGTTTGAATATTTTCTAAACAATCTATATTAATAATAATCGTTGTATTCCGGCAATCTGTTCGCAGTTTGATCTTTTGTTTTCTAACATTTGAAATAATTTTTCTTTTTAAATGTTTTTAATTTTAAAATTAATTTACTGCCAATCATTGAATTCTTGCAAAGTATTTATCAAAAAATTTGAAAATAATTGAATTCATTAAAAGAATTTTATCAACATTTTTTTTAATAATTGAATTCTTTCGACAAAATGTAATTAAAATTTTATTGAAAATAATATAATTATTGCTAAGATTTTTATTCAAATTCTTTAAAATAATTGAAATGTTTTGAAGAATTTTTTTTTCAATTTTCTTGAAAATAATGCAGTTTTTTTTTAATAATTTATTTTCCTAGAAATTTTATTAAAATTGGTTTGAAAATAATTAAATTATTCAGAAGAATTTTATTATTTATAAAAATAATTGATTTCTTGTCAAGAATTTACAATTTTATAAAAATAATTGAATTGTTTCGAAGAATTTTATCTGAATTGTTGATAATAATTGAATTTTTATGAAAATTCTTCTAAATAATTGAATTTATATTAAAATTCTTGAAAATAATCGAATTTAATTAATATTTTCAAAAATAATTGTATTCTTTAGTAAAAAAAATTATCGTTTATTTGAACGTTCAAAAACTTTAGGAACATAAATTATATATTTAAAAAATTATTTCGTCAGTTGTGAAAATTTTTAAGTATGTTTTTTCTAGAGTGAAAATCATTGATGACGACATAGACCTGCAGAAACTCAGACCCCTAGACGACGCTGAATTTGAAATTCTAAACAACACAGAGGATGCTCCGCAAATTGTCGGCATTGTCGATGATCGAGGACCAACGGATTTTTCCGACAAGAGTAAATGGAGAATTATCGCTGACGATGGAATGGGTGATATTAGCATTAAGGAGCAGAGGACCAGTAGAAGAGACGAAGATAATGATTTCGATGAAAATTCGCGGGAGGAGCAACAAGAAGAGACGGGGAAAAATAATTCTGATTCTGCCGACGATTTTAGTCCACCGAGACAGAAAAAGCAAAAATCGAGTAAACGAAGAGATTCTTCCGAATCGAGTCCAGAAAGAAGTGGAAATATTTCCAGTCCACCTAGAAAA
Source organism: Leptopilina heterotoma (assembly GCF_015476425.1). Classification (NCBI taxonomy): domain Eukaryota; kingdom Metazoa; phylum Arthropoda; class Insecta; order Hymenoptera; family Figitidae; genus Leptopilina; species Leptopilina heterotoma. Next base: position 822,908 of record NW_025111185.1, on the reverse strand, counting down.
TCGAAAAAGAAGTCAAACGATTCCGATTTGAGTCCGCCTAGAAAATCGGGGAAAGCAAAATGTGATTCTGACTCGAGTCCACCGAGGAAGGCGAAAAAGAAAAATTACGATTCAGATTCGAGTCCACCGAGGAAGTCGAGGAAGGAGAAATACGATTCAGATCCAAGTCCTCCGAGAAAGACGAAAAAGAAAAATTACGATTCTGATTTAAGTCCACCACGAAGAAAATCTAAAGAAGGAAAATCAAAGAGTAGAAATTCCGATTCCGATCAAAGTCCACCGAGAAGATCCAAAAAGAAAAATTACGATTCCGACTTGAGTCCACCGAGGAAGTCGAGAAAGGAAAAATACGATTCAGATCCAAGTCCTCCGAGGAAGACGAAAAAGAAAAATTACGATTCAGATCTCAGTCCGCCAAGAAGGGACAAAAAGAAAACCTACGATTCAGATCTAAGTCCCCCAAGAAAGGAGAAATCAAGAAAGAAGGCGAACAATTCCGATTCCGATCTAAGTCCACCAAGAAGGGACAAAAACAAAAATTACGATTCCGATCAAAGTCCCCCAAGAAAATCGAGACAGAACGACAACAATTCAGATCTGAGTCCACCTCGAAGGGGAATGAATAAAAAATACGAATCGAGTCCGCCACGGAGGGACAATAGAAATAAACACGAGAAATTTGATTCGAATCGAAGAAAATATGATTCACATTCGAAATATCATGAGGTGGAAAGTTCCAGGAACAGGGAGAGAAGGCAGGATAAAAATGAGAGATTCGACAGGCAGCGAGGCGACAATAGACGTAATTTCGAGAGGAATTCACCGGAAAGGAGAAATAGAAGGAGATCAGAGTCACCAGCAGCAGCAGCAGCAGCATCATCGTCAAGACAGCCGAGAAAATCGAGATGGAATCGTGAGAGTAGATCAAAAAGTCCGGAAGTCGACAGGGATAAGCGAATGAAGAAGACTTTAGACGGTAAACAAGCGGGATTACAGGACGCAAAAGCTTTACGAGAGGAAACGGCTGCTCACAGGAAAAGGGAAGCTGACATGTTCAATAAGGTATTTATTTTTATTTTACAAAGTAATAAATTAAAAATTTAATTAAATTACGGAAAATTGAAACTGAAAAAAATAATTTCAAATTATTTTTTGTTTTTACATTTTTTTTAATTCAGGTTAAATGTCAGGGAATTTTATAAACCTTGAAAAAAACCTGGAAAAGTAAGGAAATTTTTATCGGAATCCTGGAAAATTATTGTTTTCTAAAGTTATTGTGCTTATTCTTGAAATCTAATTTTTCTTAAATATTTCAAAATTAATTCAATTTTAAAAGAGTTGCGTTTACAATTTTCATAAATAGATCAACTTCAAAAGGTTTTAATTTAAAATTTTGTAAAATTTCAATTTTGAATGAATTAATTAAATAATAAAAATTTCCCAGGAATTCTATTATTTACAAATTCTTTACATAAATTTCAATAATTTATCAAAATTCAATTATTTTCAATATCTACTATTCCAATAAAATTTCACAAAAGAATTCAATTATTTAAAAAGAAATATTATTAAAATTCGTCTCAAGAATTCAATTATTTTCAAAAGTAATAAAATTTTGTCGCAGAAATTCAATTATGGTCAAAAGTTTAAAAATTATAGTCAAAATTTCAATTATCTTTAAAAATAATAAAATTTTTCTCCAAAATTCAATTATTTTCAAAAATTTTAATAAAATTCTTGGCAAAATTTCAATTGTTTTCAAAAACTTTTCTCAATTTAATCAAATTTTTCACAGAGATTCAATTATTTTCATAAATAATAAAAAACTTTATGGGTTTTCATTGATTTTTATAAATAATAAAACTCATCGCCGAATTTCAATTATTTTTAATAACAATTTTAATGGAATTTCACGAAAAATGTAATTATTCTTAAAAATTTTATTAAAATTCATCAAAGAAATTCAATTATTTTAAAAAACCTTCCTATAATTTATTTATTAGAATTTAAGTATTATTGTCAATACATTTTTAATTAAATTTCTTGAAAGAATTAAATTATTTTCAAAAATTTTAATAAAATTCTTTTTAGAAAAGAAAAAATAGAAATTTAATTAGTAGAAATTTAATTAGTTTTCAATAATTTATCAAAATTCAATTATTTTCAATATCTAGTATTTCAATAAAATTTCACAAAAGAATTTAATTATTTAAAAAGAAATATTATTAAAATTCGTCTCAAGAATTCAATTATTTTCAAAAGTAATAAAATTCTTCGCAGAAATTCAATTATGGTAGAAATTTTGAAAAAATCTTTTCAAAATTTTAATTATTTTTATAAATAATGAAATTTTCCTCCAAAATTCAATTATTTTCAAAAATGTTAATAAAATTCTTGGCAAAATTTCAATTATTTTCAAAAATTTTTCTCAATTCAATCAAATTTCTTTAACAGAGAATCAATTATTTTTAATACAATTTTAATCTAATTTCTCGAAAAATGAAATTATTTTTAAAAATTTTATTGAAATTCGTCAAATGTATTTTAATTATCTATTTAAAAATTTGTTGATAGAATTCTTTAAATGTAAACATGTTTTCTGATTTGAATTAGTGACTGACCTTTTGCTTTTGAATTAGCAAATTTTACTAATAAATAGTCGTTTCCACTAATTTAATAGTAAAATTTACTAATTCAAAAGCAAAAAGTCAGTCACTAATTCCAATAAGTAAACATTTTTACTAATTTAAATTTAGAGAGAAAGTATTATAGCGTGAATATTTAGAAATAATTGAATTTTTAAAAGGTATCAAATTATAATCTTTAAATGTTTGAATTTTGTAAAATTTACCTGAAAATAATTAATTTTTTCAAGTATTTTATTACAATTTTTGAAAATCAACTTTTAAAGAATTTTAATTGCAAATTTTGAAAATAATTGAATTCTCAAAAATTTTAATGAAAAATCTTCAAGTGTAAATTTATAAATATGAAAATTAGCTTCTAAAAATTATATTAAAATATTTTTGGAAAAATCTAATTTTTAGAACTTTTTCCTTCTAATTTTTTAAAAATCAATTATTTTCAAAATTTCAATTTTATTTTTATAAGATTTTACTAAATTTCAATTATTTGGAAATATTTCAATTGTGTAAATTAAAAACCTATTTAACTTCCAAAAATTATTTAAAATTATTTCAATATTTTTGGTTAAATATTTTCTGTAATTAATAACTTTTATAAAAAAGGACGATAATCAATTACAATTATTATGAAAAATTGATTTTTTATTTATTACTATTATTTTTTTTATTAAAAAATATATTTATTCGGATTAATTTCTGGAATATTAATTTCTACTATTTTTTTCTATTGTTATTTTTATTTATTGATATTATTCACTGAATTTTTATTTACTGCTATTATTTATTGAATTTTTATTTATTTCTATTATTTATTCCATTTTTATTACTATGTTTATTTTTTACTATTCTTTATTTTATTTCTAACGTTTCTAAAGTTTTTGACGTTCAAATGAAGGACAATATTTTTTTTTTAATTTGTATTTTTTTTTTCAAAAAAATTATTTTGTATATTTTATTTTTATTAATTTATTCGCATTAATTTCTGGGCTATTTTTCGAAATATTTTATAGCCAATCAAGAAACAATAATATTTATATATAATGAATTGTGTGGTATTTTTCTAAAATTAATTAAACTTGTTTCAGTTAAGTGCAGAAGTAAGTGGACAGGGTCAATCGATTGTTATTCGAGACAGAAAAACTGGAAGAAGACGAGATTTGCAAGCGGAAGCTGCTGTGGAACGTGAAAAACAGGAAAAACAGCGAGAAGTGAATGAACAATATGCAAAATGGGGACGAGGGTAAATGAAGAATTTAATTTAATATAATTGTGTGTAATATGATACAATTTAGTTTCGTATAATAGAATTTAATTTAATAAGAATTCAATTAAATTAAATAGAATTTAATTTAATACAAATTTAATTAGGTAAATTAAAATTACTTTAATAAAAATTTAATTGAATTGAACTTAATTTAATAAGAATTCAATTAAATTGAACTGAATTTAATAAGGATTCAATTAAATTGAGATTAATTTAATAAGCATTCAATTAAATTGAAATTAATTTAATAAGAATTATTTAATTAAATTATTGAATAGTTGTTGTTAGTAAAAATCGAACGAAACAATAAGTGGGAATTTTCTTTTAGACTGAAGCAAGATGAAGATCGTGAGGAGAAATTGAGGGACGACCTCCACGAAATGAAGAAGCCTTTAGCTAGATACGAAGATGATGAGGATCTTGTGAGATTGCAGAAAAATACAATTCGCGATGATGATCCTATGTTGCAATTCGGCAGAGATAAATTGGAAGAGCAAGGCCTAATTAAAACAGGTGCAATTTATTTCACAACCTCCTTGAAGTTCACTAAATTTATAGTTAATTTTTAGACGCAAAAAAAAAATTATTTTTGAAAAGAAGAATTTTTTTGTTTAAAAATTTCCTTCAAGGTTTTTCAAAACGAAAAAAAAATGTATTTTAAATTCATATTGTGTTTGAGCAATTGTCCTTTAAGTAAAAAGTAATATCTGAAAAATTTGAGATAAATTTAAATTGTAAAAAAATTCTGTTTCGTTTTTTTGTTCTTTTAAAAATTTCAAAGAAATAATCGATAAAAATAATAATAATTAATAGCAATTGTTTTTGTTTTTAGCTACCAAGCAGCAACTATCAGCACCTCCTAATCGCTTCGGTATTTTGCCAGATGAAAAATGGGATGGTGTCGATCGTAGCAATGGCTATGAGAAAAAATGGTTCGAGGCACAAAACGCGAAGAAAGCCCGGAGGGAGGAAGCTTATAAATACAGTACTTCTGATATGTGAAACATTTTCCATCTATTTTTCACGAAATTTGTAAAAAAAATCTGTCAATAAGTTAATTATTGCAAGGAATTATTATAATAAAGCAGTTATTGATTCCGTAAAATACAATAATTTTTTTATTCGAATTAACAACCAACCAAAGTTACAAATTAATTTAAGGGAAAAAAAATTATTTTTTCACTGTATTTTAAATTAAAATTGCTAAATTAAAGAAATTTGGTTCTAATTGAAGAAACAAAATTGTTTTGTAAGAAATAAAATTGATTTGATAGAAACAAAATTGTTTTGGAAGAAATAAAATTGTTTTATAAGAAACAAAATTGTTTTCTAAAAATCAAAATTGTTTTATTAGAAATAAAATTGTTGTTTAAGAAACAAAAATGTTTTGTAATTAACCATATTATTTTTGTCAAAAACAAACTTATTTTGTGTAAAATAAAATTATTTTTCAAGTAACAAAATTGTTTTATAGGAAACAAAATTATTTTCTAATAAACAAAAATTTTTCCCACAAAACAATTTTGTTTTTTGGAAAATAATTTTGTTTCCTACAAAATAAGTTTTTTTTTGTAAAAGTCAAATTTTTTTTGTAGAAAACAAAAATTATTTTTGCTAAGAAACAAAATCGTTTTGTAAGAGATAAAAATGTTTTACTGAAAATGAAATTGTTCTGTAATGAACAAAATTATTTTGTAAAAAACGAAAATGATTTTCCAAAAAACAATATTATTTTGTAGGAAACAAATTTATTTTGTAAAAAATAATATTATTTGTGAAAAAACAATATTTTTTTGTAAAAACAAACTTATTTTGTGTAAAACAAAATTATTTTCCAAAAAATAAAATTGTTTTGTAAGAAGCAAAACTATTTTCTGATAAACTAATTTTTTTCCAACAAAACAATTTTGTTTCTTAGATAATATTGTTACAAACATTGTTTAGTAGTGTTACGATCCTAATTATTATAATTTCCCTAATGTTTCCCGATTTTATTTTAAAATTAATTAAAATAGGGACGGGGTAGTAAATAACAAGAAATTACTTTAGTTGAACCAATATATGAGGCATTTTACGTGAAATGTCCTAAGTTGAAATTTCAACTTCTTGAAAAAAATTGAAACTCGAGGAATTTGTTGTTCTATCAAGTAGAAATGTGACCCAAAAAATATTTTTGATTTTTTCGAAAAATTGGAGGGGGTAGAGGGGGGTCAATTTGACCAATTTTGCCAACATCGGCTACTTTGTGAATTTTTTCTGAACATACTTGTAATGGGAAAATTTTTTTAGAATATGTTTCTGAAAGGTTTTTTCGTCCTCTTTCCAATGGTGTATTTTATTTTTTAATATTTTAAAAATTTACCCTAATTTTTGATAATTTATATTTAATTTTCAATTTCCCAAAAATCGGTCCGTTTTTTTTTAAAATAAATTATTGCAAACGAAAGCTGAGGTTTTTTCCTATCGGCATGTAAATTTTCAGAATGCCCTTTTTTTTTGTTTTTGAGTTATTGAATTTCAAAGAATAAATTGCGGCGCGCAGCGTCCCGGGCGCCTCGTCTCACGCCGGTTGCCATGGGTTGCCACGCGGCTCAGTGCAACCGCGACGCAGCGCGCCGCAATTTATTCTTTGAAATTCAATAACTCAAAAACAAAAAAAAAGGGCATTCTGAAAATTTACATGCCGATAGGAAAAAACCTCAGCTTTCGTTTGCAATAATTTATTTTAAAAAAAAACGGACCGATTTTTGGGAAATTGAAAATTAAATATAAATTATCAAAAATTAGGGTAAATTTTTAAAATATTAAAAAATAAAATACACTATTGGAAAGAGGACGAAAAAACCTTTCAGAAACATATTCTAAAAAATTTTTCCCATTACAAGTATGTTCAGAAAAAATTCACAAAGTAGCCGATGTTGGCAAAATTGGTCAAATTGAACCCCCTCTACCCCCTCCAATTTTTCGAAAAAATCAAAAATATTTTTTGGGTCACATTTCTACTTGATAGAACAACAAATTCCTCGAGTTTCAATTTTTTTCAAGAAGTTGAAATTTCAACTTAGGACATTTCACGTAAAATGCCTCATATGTGTATTTTATAAAATAAGATAAAATTGATGAAAATAAGAGATGGACATAGGCTTTCTAATGTGAGTCTTAGAGTGGTTGATTGTTTACCTTGGGACAAAGGGTGATGCTAGTCGCTCAGGTATAATGGCACTAATGTCCGCACAGAAAGTCTTTGCCCCTCAAAATTTGTTGACTTTGAAAGCTTATAATTCTATTAAAAAAAATTTTTCAATTTTGTAATAAACAGTAAATAAAGCCTAGTTTATCTGCGCAAATAAAGATATGCTATTCATAAACAGAAAAAATTTTCTTTCTTATTTGTAATCAAATATGTATAAAAATGTCCCTTAAAAATGACACTTTATAAAATATATGCACTTTCACTAGTCCCTGTGATGTTATTAACAATGGAAAAAATTTACAAAATGTATAGCAGATTTGTTAATATCTAACCTTTATAAAGAAGTTTAAAAAATCCTAAAATTATGTTAATTAACGTTGTAATGAGCAATTTTATGCTAATGTGCTATCTGGCTTTAGAATAAAGATACAGCTTCGCGATAAATTGTAAAATGTATATTTTGGAAAATTAAACAAAATTTGAAGACTTGTATCTGAATGCAATTTAAATTTTGCTCTCTATCCCTTTAGAAAGTTTTCAATTTTTAATGAGGTGTCGATTTCACTTTTAGCAAAAAAAAACGTAGAAAAAAAGGGTCGCATAGACAAGTGCAACTTGCCGACCGGAGAGTTTCTTACGGTCAATTTCAAGGCCAATCCCTTGTAGGCCTTTAAAGTCAGGGATGTGTCATGGAAAATCGTCGGCTGGGTACAGAATGGTGCCAATTCAGACTAGTCGTGAAAAACACGTGAGAAATCTACCATTTGAGCTGAGATTTGGAAAACATGCTAAATTGCTAACTCAGAATTGACGTTCATTTTTTTAATTTGAAGTACAAGAAAGAGGTTGTTCATCAAATAATAAATAATCAACAAATTAATTTAATAAATTAGTCCAAAATATTCCTTTAAAAAAAATAACAATTATGCAAAATGCAACTAGAAAAATCATTTTTGTATAACTTTATAACCTTTTCTTCAAATTTTTTCTGTACTGACAAGTGTCAACCTAAAATAAAAAAATGAACGTCAATTCTGAGTTGGCATGTTTTTCAAATCTCAGTTGAAATGGCAAGTTTCTCATGTGTTTTTTGAAACGGCACGTTTTTCACGACTAGTCTGAATTGACACCTTTCTGCACTCAACCGACGAAATCAGAATAGCTGAAAACCCTTCAATGCTGTGCCAAATGTTAATATTGTCATGTAATAATACCATGTAATATTAACATGGTAATATTAACATGGTAATATTACATGATAATATTACATGGTAATATTAAATGGTAATATTACATGGTAATATTACATGGTAATATTAAATGGTAATTTTAAAATGGTAATATTAAATGGTAATATTACATGGTAATATTAAATGGTAATATTACATGGTAATATTCAATGCTAATATTACATGGTAATATTAAATGGTAATTTTAAAATGGTAATATTACATGGTAATATTAAATGGTAATATTACATGGTAATATTACATGTGAATATTACATGGTAATATTACATGGTAATATTACTGTGATGTTACAGTAAAAGAAAGAACGCAAAATTTTGTATAAGAAGAATTTTTTATACTCTATTATTATCGTGCAACATTGTTGTATCATTACCTATAATATTACTTGCTACTTAGGATAATAAATAGGCGTCATGAAATTATTATAATTAATTTTTTTTTTACTATTTGTACATATTTTATTTTTCAAATTTTTGTAAATGTTTTTACTTTAAAATAAAATTACTGAACAGCCATTGAACGTATTATGTTAAATAAAATGTGCTCGTGCATTATAGGTTTCCAATGCTGCTGTACCATTACCTGCGCAGAAATAATAATAGTAAAGATAATAATAATAAATATAATAACCCAGACAGCACATAACCTTGCGGCAACATTGTCGCAATGTTCCCACGTAGTGTAAGCAATGTTGCAGTAAGGTATACTTTGTGACTACATTGCACAATAACTTTGCAGCAACTTTACACGGCATGATTACTGTTCAATTTTGTGGCAACGTTGCATTTCAAGGTTGCGAGGTAAGACATATTTAGCTCGCATAAACATTGCAGAAATTTTGCCTCAAGATTATGTACTGTCATGGAATAATAATATTAATAATAATTACAAATTCTCACCATTAGAAACATTTTAATATTCTTCTAAATCCTCATTTTCGCTACTATTGTAGCTATCTGTGTCACTATCGTTTGCTCTTACTTGAATTATGATATTATCAACATTGTGCTGTACTATTGATTCTGATTCTCTGTATTTATTTTCTTCTTTTAAGGAATGATTACAACACTTTGACCACAAATCTTCAGGAACATTCTCCATTGCATGCACACACAAGTTATAGACATCTTGCAATTTAAAAGTTGTATTGTGCTTCGCTACATAATTCTTAACAAATGCCCAAATTAGCTCTATCGGATTGAATTCGCAGTGTGCAACTGGTAACCAAAGTAGCTTAACTTCATCACCACGAATTTCTTTTGTAATAGTGTCTAATTTATATATTTTCGGGAAATGGTACGGACGACATCGCTCAATTAATTGTGGTTTTGTAAGGGAATAATACGTTAATCTTCCTTCTGGCAGAGGAACTTTGCGATTCTCAGCCCATTCTATTATATCATCTTTTCTCCATGCTGTTGTTGGGTTCCGAAATTCAGGATCGATTGTTGTGTGATAGGTTGCTTGGTCCAAAACTATCACTGACTTTGAAGGGATTAAATTTAAAATTGTACGAAACCATTCTTCATAATGTTGTGAATTCATTTCATTATGATAGTCTGCTGAGTCTTTTTTTGCAATGAAACAATTCATACCGTTCGGTAAAAAGCCATCAGAACTTCCAATATGAAGAATTATAATTCTTTTTCCTGCTCCTGACGGTTTCACAAATCCACCACGAAATCCGTCAATTTCTTGAACTGATCCTCGATATTGATCAAAATTTGAAAAATCTTTCTCTGAGATTTTTTCTATCCAACCAAATTGACGTGTATGGTTTTTTCCGCACCAAGTCTCATCGGTATAATAAATTTTAAAATCATTCTCCCTATGTTTTTCAATTTCCATAAGATAATCTGCCCTTTGTGCACGTATTTTATTACTCTCCATCCAAATTGGCTTATGTCTAAGTTTGGTAAACGAAAATTTTAAGGTTTTTCATCCAATTGCGTAGTGTGCTGTCGCTAAATTCTGGTAGGTCAAAAATATCTTCCCTTAATTTTGTGTGGAGGTCTGTCACTGTTGGATATTGCTTTTGAACATAAAATTCATAAATTTTCCTTCTTATTGCATTCTGTAAAAATTCATCACATTCAATAGGAGGTCTTCCACTTTTTTCTTTTTGCTCAAACAGCTGCCTACTTTTCCACTGTTTACTAATCATTTTCACTGTTCTTTCAGAAATTTTTGTACACTGAGAAGTCCGTAACACTACTTGATTTATATCATTTGAATTTCCAGCATCTTTTTCTGCTTGAAAGTATTTCCTTACATTGATTATTATTTGCTTTTCTCTGGGTTGAAAATTTTTTTTACAATAACTTAATTCGGCTGGATCTATATTTTCAATATCGCTTATGTCACTTTCTTCTGTAGATACTGACAAGTCAATAGTACTATCACAAATTTCACTTTGTAACACAGGCATTGATAAGTCAACAGGAACTTCAATAACTTCACTTTCTTCTATTCCAATAACGTTGCAATTGTCATCAGAAACTTCACATGTTTCCATAATTTCATTTACAACTTTCGGAATTAAAAGTTGAAAATGTCCAGTATTACTGTTAGCAGTATGCATTCCTGTCAGAAGCAGGAATATTGTTGGGGAGTTTGTATTTATTTCAAATGGTAAAGTAAAGAAATCCTTATTTTGTAATAACCGAATAACAGTCACATTAACGTTATAACATTCAGAAGCCGCCCGACATTCTAATAACGAAGCATAGACATTACTTTTGTTCATAAGATCTCTATACTTTGCAGAGGTACTGCAATCAAGAACATTTTTTATTTCATCTTTGTAAACAGGCCAATTGTTAATAACATGCAACACTATTTTTTGGCGAATTTCATATGCACTGCGAATATTTTAAGCAATAGAAAGAGCGTGAAAAAAACAGTTCCCATTGCGATTGGTTTCTCGTACTTCAAACTCTTTATTATTCACAATTATTGATTCAACCATTTTGAACACACGAAAAATAAATGCACTCAAAAACTATTCACCTTGTCATAACAGCAGAGTATGCAAAGAGAGACTAAATTGGAAAATTTAGACTTGCTTTGAAACCAAAAGTAAAACCCTGCCGTTACTGAACCATTACTTTTTACTTAGAAATTACTTAAAATCTAATTAGGAAGTATACACTTAGGCCTAAAAGTTTCAACCATCATATAATCATTAAATATTTCTTACAGGCTAACCATTGCATATAAAATTGTGCAAACACTTGTTTTACGTTTCGCAATAAAATGATTTTACTCTCTAAATCTGAATCAGTGAAATTCCACTGAAAATCAGTGAAATTTGACTGAGAATCAGTGACTCTATTCTCGCGATTTGAATCAGTGGAATTTCATTGAAAATCAGTTAAAAATAACTGAAATTTCAGTCATTTTCCACTGATTCGACAATTAAAAACTACTGAAAATTTCAGTTATTTTTTAATTGACCAATCAGTGAAAAAGGACTGAAATTTCAATAAGGGGCTGTCCATAAATTACGTAACACGTTTAGGGGGGAGGGGGGGTTCGAGAAAATGTTATCATATGTTACATGGGAGGGGGGATCAATCATCATTGTTACGTAATATTTATAAAGAACTTAATCTCTTTATAATGGATAAATTTTTGAAAAGCTGTCCCTTGCCGCCACTTCAATATAAGTAAAAATCGAATCATTTCGCGAACCGATTCTTGGGAATAATATACAATTTTTATTGTTAAAAAATCAATGCTATATTTTTGGTTGTTCAGTATGATTAATAAAATTATTCCTCTAAATGTTTTTTATATTTAACTTAATTTTGTATTGCTATTGTACGATATAAATACTAAAAATAACAGTAATAAACAAATTTGTTTCGAAAAACGTTAGTAAAAAAATATTTTTAAAAATTACGTAACATTGATAAGGAGGGGGGGTGTAAAACGATTTTGTTACAACTTGTTACATAGGGGGAGGGGGGGTTCAAAATTTCACTAAAAACGTGTTACGTAATTTATGGACGGTCCCTAATTTTAAACTGATCTTCAGTGAAATTTCACTGATTCAAATCGCGAGAATATAGTCACTGATTCTCAGTCAAATTTCACTGATTCAGTTTTAGAGAGTATATAAATTATGCAAAAATCTCAAGTAACACGCAATATTAATATAATATTTACATGCGATATTAAAATATTACAATTTAATATTATAGCGATATTAAAATTTGCTCCTTAAGATAATATCACTGGTAATATTACATGGTATATATTGTAATATTACTGTAATACTGCAGGTAATTTGACAACAATATTATCGTAATATTACATTAATTGTACTATTAATTAATTAATTATTAATATTACAGTAAATGTACAAAAAATTCTACATACGAAGAATTTTATGAAATTTTCACAATTACCATAAAATATAACTGTAATATTACCTGTATTATTACCTCTTTGTGGATATTTTAATATTACTGTAATAATACATTGTAATATTACATGTAATATCATAGTAATTATACAATGAATTATTACTAATATTGCAGTAACATATATTACGTGTTACTTGGCTATTTAGCCGTGCAATAATAAATATTTGAATTTTTTAAATTACTTTTTTATACCTATAATTTAAATTAAATTTATTATTAGTATTTATTTATTATTATGCTTAATTATAAATAATTAATTATTTATCAGTTTTCATTTAGTCTTAAATATTTTATGCTAAAGGGGCCTTCACCTACTGCAATATTCCATGATACATCCCTGACCCCAAAGCCCAGATGTAGTACTGGTGATCCCTGTTTCCGAGCAGCAAGTGGCAGTACATTTTTTTGACATTTTTTTTCTATTCAATATTCAATTCAAAAAACGCTTTTTTCTTGAACATTTAAATTGTTAATTAACAACTTGTTAACTTAAATAGTTTTGAATATTTTACTTGATATTTTACAATTTATCGCGAAGCTGTATCTTTATTCTAAAGCCAGATAGCACATTAGCATAAAATTGCTCATTACAACGTTAATTAACATAATTTTAGGATTTTTTAAACTTCTTTATAAAGGTTAGATATTAACAAATCTGCTATACATTTTGTAAATTTTTTCCATTGTTAATAACATCACAGGGACTAGTGAAAGTGCATATATTTTATAAAGTGTCATTTTTAAGGGACATTTTTATACATATTTGATTACAAATAAGAAAGAAAATTTTTTCTGTTTATGAATAGCATATCTTTATTTGCGCAGATAAACTAGGCTTTATTTACTGTTTATTACAAAATTGAAAAAATTTTTTTAATAGAATTATAAGCTTTCAAAGTCAACAAATTTTGAGGGGCAAAGACTTTCTGTGCGGACATTAGTCCGTTAATGGTTGACTAAGTGGATGCAGTATTGTGTCTCGAGAAACACACGGAGAGAAAAATCAAGCGTTTGTAGTATGGACAGTTAAGCTTATTTCGTAAAAGAATGCACATGCGCAATATGCGTAAAACTTCTGCTGTATTTGTATAAATTTCTACGTTATCAGCATAAAAGTTCTACCTGTAACGCATGGGACGTCAGTATACTACGATTGCAAGAGATCCATGCTTTTTTAGTATATGTTTCATGCAACTGAGGTATAAAAACATGCCTCTTTAGCAGGACGTTCATACAAAATTAGCATAGGAAGTCTCCATACTACAAACGCTTGATTTTTCTCTCCGTGCAGGAACACTCTTTTCAAATGGCAAATTTGACTTCTAGATTGACTTTCCAAAATGCACTTTTGAAATATACGTAGAGTAAAGGACAACTACTGAAACTGGGTTTAGAGCACTGTATCGTGAAGAACCACTTGTTATAAATAAAATTTTAAGACTAAAGATCGTTTGATGGTCTAGTCCTTCTAATACCCAAATTTCCTGTGTATTTTAGAAATTGTTCGACTTTTCATGTATTTTAGTTATTTAGTATTTTTGTATTTTTGCGTATTTTTTTAATTTTGGTGTATTTTTGCGTATTTTTCTAATTTTGGCGTATTTTTTTAATTTTGGCGTATTTTTCCGTATTTTTCGTATTTTTGCGTATTTTTTTAATTTTGGTGTATTTTTCCGTATTTTTTGTATTTTTGCGTATTTTTTTAATTTTGGCGTATTTTTCCGTATTTTTTGTATTTTTGCGTATTTTTTTAATTTTGGCGTATTTTTCCGTATTTTTTGTATTTTTGCGTATTTTTTTAATTTTGGCATATTTTTCCGTATTTTTTTAATTTTAGCGTATTTTTCCGTATTTTTTTAATTTTAGCGTATTTTTTTAATTTTGGCGTATTTTTCCGTATTTTTTGTATTTTTCCGTATTTTTCTAATTTTGGCGTATTTTTCCGTATTTTTTGTATTTTTGCGTATTTTTTTAATTTTGGCGTATTTTTTTAATTTTGGTGTATTTTTCCGTATTTTTTGTATTTTTGCGTATTTTTCCGTATTTTTTTAATTTTAGCGTATTTTTCTGTATTTTTGCGTATTTTTTTTAATTTTAGCGTATTTTTCCGTATTTTTTTGTATTTTTGCGTATTTTTTTAATTTTGGCGTATTTTTCCGTATTTTTTTAATTTTAGCGTATTTTTTGTATTTTTGCGTATTTTTTTAATTTTGGTGTATTTTTCCGTATTTTTTGTATTTTTGCGTATTTTTTTAATTTTGGTGTATTTTTCCGTATTTTTTGTATTTTAGCGTATTTTTCCGTATTTTTTGTATTTTTGCGTATTTTTTTAATTTTGGTGTATTTTTCCGTATTTTTTGTATTTTTGCGTATTTTTCCGTATTTTTTTAATTTTAGCGTATTTTTCTGTATTTTTGCGTATTTTTTTAATTTTATCGTATTTTTCCGTATTTTTTTGTATTTTTGCGTATTTTTTTAATTTTGGCGTATTTTTCCGTATTTTTTTAATTATAGCGTATTTTTCCGTATTTTTTGTTTTTTTTTAATTTTGGTGTATTTTTCCGTATTTTTTGTATTTTTGCGTATTTTTCCGTATTTTTTTAATTTTAGCGTATTTTTTTAATTTTAGCGTATTTTTCCGTATTTTTGCGTATTTTTTTAATTTTAGCGTATTTTTTTAATTTTGGCGTATTTTTCCGTATTTTTTGTATTTTTCCGTATTTTTCTAATTTTGGCGTATTTTTCCGTATTTTTTGTATTTTTGCGTATTTTTTTAATTTTGGCGTATTTTTTTAATTTTGGTGTATTTTTCCGTATTTTTTGTATTTTTGCGTATTTTTCCGTATTTTTTTAATTTTAGCGTATTTTTCTGTATTTTTGCGTATTTTTTTAATTTTAGCGTATTTTTCCGTATTTTTTTGTATTTTTGCGTATTTTTTTAATTTTGGCGTATTTTTCCGTATTTTTTTAATTTTAGCGTATTTTTCCGTATTTTTTGTATTTTTTTAATTTTGGTGTATTTTTCCGTATTTTTTGTATTTTTGCGTATTTTTTTAATTTTGGTGTATTTTTCCGTATTTTTTGTATTTTTGCGTATTTTTCCGTATTTTTTTAATTTAAGCGTATTTTTCTGTATTTTTGCGTATTTTTTTAATTTTATCGTATTTTTCCGTATTTTTTTGTATTTTTGCGTATTTTTTTAATTTTGGCGTATTTTTCCGTATTTTTTTAATTATAGCGTATTTTTCCGTATTTTTTGTATTTTTTTAATTTTGGTGTATTTTTCCGTATTTTTTGTATTTTTGCGTATTTTTCCGTATTTTTTTAATTTTAGCGTATTTTTTTAATTTTAGCATATTTTTCCGTATTTTTTTGTATTTTTGCGTATTTTTTTAATTTTGGCGTATTTTTCCGTATTTTTTGTATTTTTGCGTATTTTTTTAATTTTGGTGTATTGTTCCGTATTTTTTGTATTTTTGCGTATTTTTCCGTATTTTTTTAATTTTAGCGTATTTTTCTGTATTTTTGCGTATTTTTTTAATTTTAGCGTATTTTTCCGTATTTTTTTGTATTTTTGCGTATTTTTTTAATTTTGGCGTATTTTTCCGTATTTTTTTAATTTTAGCGTATTTTTCCGTATTTTTTGTATTTTTTTAATTTTGGTGTATTTTTCCGTATTTTTTGTATTTTTGCGTATTTTTCCGTATTTTTTTAATTTTAGCGTATTTTTCTGTATTTTTTGTATTCTTGCGTATTTTTTTAATTTTAGCGTATTTTTCCGTATTTTTTTGTATTTTTGCGTATTTTTTTAATTTTGGCGTATTTTTCCGTATTTTTGGTATTTTTGCGTATTTTTCTAATTTTGGCGTATTTTTCCGTATTTTTTGTATTTTTGCGTATTTTTTTAATTTTGGCGTATTTTTCCGTATTTTTTGTATTTTTGCGTATTTTTCTAATTTTGGCGTATTTTTCCGTATTTTTTGTATTTTTGCGTATTTTTTTAATTTTGGCGTATTTTTCTGTATTTTTTGTATTTTTGCGTATTTTTTTAATTTTGATGTATTTTTCCGTATTTTTTGTATTTTTGCGTATTTTTTTAATTTTGGCGTATTATTCCGTATTTTTTTAATTTTGGCGTATTTTTCCGTATTTTTTGTATTTTTGCGTATTTTTTTAATTTTGGCGTATTTTTCCGTATTTTTTGTATTTTTGCGTATTTTTCTAATTTTGGCGTATTTTTCCGTATTTTTTGTATTTTTGCGTATTTTTTTAATTTTGGCGTATTTTTCCGTATTTTTTGTATTTTTGCATATTTTTTTAATTTTGGTGTATTTTTCCGTATTTTTTGTATTTTTGCGTATTTTTTTAATTTTAGCGTATTTTTCCGTATTTTTTTGTATTTTTGCGTATTTTTTTTAATTTTGGCGTATTTTTCCGTATTTTTTGTATTTTTTTAATTTTGGTGTATTTTTCCGTATTTTTTTAATTTTGGCGTATTTTTCCGTATTTTTTGTATTTTTGCGTATTTTTTTAATTTTGGCGTATTTTTCTGTATTTTTTGTATTTTTGCGTATTTTTTTAATTTTAGCGTATTTTTCCGTATTTTTTTGTATTTTTGCGTATTTTTTTTAATTTTGGCGTATTTTTCCGTATTTTTTGTATTTTTTTAATTTTGGTGTATTTTTCCGTATTTTTTTAATTTTAGCGTATTTTTCCGTATTTTTTTGTATTTTTGCGTATTTTTTTTAATTTTGGCGTATTTTTCCGTATTTTTTGTATTTTTTTAATTTTGGTGTATTTTTCCGTATTTTTTTAATTTTAGCGTATTTTTCCGTATTTTTTTGTATTTTTGCGTATTTTTTTTAATTTTGGCGTATTTTTCCGTATTTTTTGTATTTTTTTAATTTTGGTGTATTTTTCCGTATTTTTTTAATTTTGGCGTATTTTTCCGTATTTTTTGTATTTTTGCGTATTTTTTTAATTTTGGCGTATTTTTCTGTATTTTTTGTATTTTTGCGTATTTTTTTAATTTTGGTGTATTTTTCCGTATTTTTTGTATTTTTGCGTATTTTTTAAATTTTGGCGTATTTTTCCGTATTTTTTTAATTTTAGCGTATTTTTTCGTATTTTTTGTTTTTTTGCGTATTTTTTTAATTTTGGCGTATTTTTCCGTATTTTTTTAATTTTGGCGTATTTTTGCGTATTTTTTTAATTTTAGCGTATTATTCCGTATTTTTTGTATTTTTACGTATTTTTTTAATTTTAGCGTATTTTTATGTATTTTTTGTATTTCTGCGTATTTTTTTAATTTTAGCGTATTTTTTAATTTTGGCATATTTTTCCGTATGTTTTGTATTTTTGCGTATTTTTCTAATTTTGGCGTATTTTTCCGTATTTTTTGTATTTTTGCGTATTTTTTTAATTTTGGCGTATTTTTCTGTATTTTTTGTATTTTTGCGTATTTTTTTAATTTTGATGTATTTTTCCGTATTTTTTGTATTTTTGCGTATTTTTTTAATTTTGGCGTATTTTTGCGTATTTTTTTAATTTTAGCGTATTATTCCGTATTTTTTGTATTTTTACGTATTTTTTTAATTTTAGCGTATTTTTCCGTATTTTTTGTATTTCTGCGTATTTTTTTATTTTTAGCGTATTTTTCCGTATTTTTTGTATTTCTGCGTATTTTTTTAATTTTAGCGTATTTTTTAATTTTGGCATATTTTTCCGTATGTTTTGTATTTTTGCGTATTTTTCTAATTTTGGCGTATTTTTCCGTATTTTTTGTATTTTTGCGTATTTTTTTAATTTTGGCGTATTTTTCTGTATTTTTTGTATTTTTGCGTATTTTTTTAATTTTGATGTATTTTTCCGTATTTTTTGTATTTTTGCGTATTTTTTTAATTTTGGCGTATTTTTGCGTATTTTTTTAATTTTAGCGTATTATTCCGTATTTTTTGTATTTTTACGTATTTTTTTAATTTTAGCGTATTTTTCCGTATTTTTTGTATTTCTGCGTATTTTTTTATTTTTAGCGTATTTTTCCGTATTTTTTGTATTTTTCTGTATTTTTTTGTATTTTTTTGTATTTTTTGTATTTTTGTGTATTTTTTGTATTTTTTTGTATTTTTTGTATTTTTCTGTATTTTTGTATTTTTCTGTATTTTTCTGCATTTTTTGTATTTTACTGTATTTTTTGTATTTTTCTGTATTTTTTTGTATTTTTCTGTATTTTTTCGTATTTTTTGTATTTTTTTTGTATATTTTGTATTTTTTTAATTTTTAAAAATTTTTTAAATATTTTTTTAATTTTTCTGTATTTTTCCGTATTTTTTGTATTTTTGCGTATTTTTT
The DNA here is from genome assembly GCF_015476425.1 of Leptopilina heterotoma. Taxonomy (NCBI): domain Eukaryota; kingdom Metazoa; phylum Arthropoda; class Insecta; order Hymenoptera; family Figitidae; genus Leptopilina; species Leptopilina heterotoma. The sequence goes on along the minus strand of NW_025111185.1, from coordinate 803,775 downwards.
TAATTTTACCGTATTTTTTGTATTTTTTGTATTTTTGCGTATTTTTTTAAATTTTTCTTTGCTGAAATTAAAATATTTTCCAAATCTACTATTTTAATGAAATGTCTTAAATGAATTTAATTATTTTTTAAAAATGTTATAATTTATTAAATAAATTAATGTTAATCAAAATTTAATCCTTATAAAGAATTTCATCGACAAATTTTTAAATAATTGAATTTTTTCGCCTAATTTCAATAAAATTCTCATTTAAATTTTTCGAGGAATTTTACTTAATTTGTATTAAAAATAATTGAAATTCTATGATGAGTTTTATTATTTACGAAAATAATTTAATCTTGGTAAAAAATTTTAGTATTTATGCAAATAATTCAATTATTGGAAGAAATTTAAAAAAAAATTGTACATAGTTGAATTCCTGTTAATTTTCTATTATTTATAAAAATTATCAAGTGTTTGCTTAGAATTTTATCAACACTTTTTTTTAAATAATTGAAATCTTTTAAAAAAATTTATTAAAATAGTAAAGGTGACTGTCTTAGAAAGTGAACTGGTAGATCAGAGACAAGTAATTGTTCAGTTGGGAAAGCTTTTAGAAAAATCCGTATTTTAAAAAATTATAAAAAGTTGTTTTATATCAATTAATTTATATTATAATAATTTAAGTTCTACAAATTGACAAACATTGTTCTTTGCATTTGAATTAGTTAAACATAACTAATTTGATAATAAAGTGTCATTTCCTTATTCAAATAGTAATATTTTCTAATGAAATAGTTAATGGTAATTAATTATTATTTTTTTCTGGTCAAAATAAATTCCTGGCTTTTTCCCTGTTTTCCACTTTGGTAGACACACTCTAAGTGTATCGGTAGAAAATAAAACCCGTCGAAGACGGGTACGACAGTAGCTAATTTTGTATGAAACAAAATTATTGTTTTTTATGAAAACAAAATTGTTTTTTAGGAAGCAAAATTATTTTGTAAAAAACAAATTTATTTGGAAAAAACAAACTTATTTTGTACAAAACAAAATTATTTTACAAGAAAAAAAAATAATGTAAAAAATAATAATTTCTCGAAAGTTAAACAAAATCCCCCCCTCGCTAATAAAGAAGTCTAGAATTTTGATTGAACGAAGAATAAGTTCCTCCTAAGCATGCTAAATCAATTAATACAATCGGAAATGAAGAGATTTCCCTTACGGAAGAGGGAAGAATCGTTTATTATTTCTCCACGCAAATGGATTTTCATTGTCTGACTCTGAAACCCTTTAGAGTAACGAGAAATGACTATAGGCTAGATTAAATGATCGCTGCTGGAATTTCGATCGGTGTACTTGGAATGGCGTGGTTGCTGTTTAATGTTAGACTAGATAACAGACAGCTCACTAAATGTAAGTTTGCTTTAGAGTGTACGTTAAACGAGTACATCCAAAGTGCCTCTGGTATTTATATATTTATATGCAATCCTTCTATTCTATGTACATAGTGTGAGACTCAATATTTTATTATATTGGAAATTTAGTGTAATTTCTTTTGATTCGAAAGAGACTACTTGATATTTTCACTATTATATATGTCGGTAAAAGAAATTCAATTTCACATTTTTTTTTCATTTTTATTTTAGAAGTTTATTCGATTTAGTAATTTTTTTATTAATTAACTATAATAATTTGAATGTTCTTTCATTCATTCACTTTTTCTGTCCCTCACACTCTGAAGTTGTCTTTTGTTTATACTTTTGTTTTTTGTTCAAAATGACAAATAGAAATTATAAGAATTTTTTCACTTCTTCTCATTAAAAGACTAAAATTTTGTTAAATATTATGTTTTATCAAATTGAAATTGTGCAGATTTTTGCTATTTACTTCTAAACAAAATTAGAAAATTGTTAAACAACTATGATTAAGAAATAAAAAATTTATTTATTTTGCATTATTTTTCTTTATGAATCACAATTTTTTTTAACAAAATTATTAATTTGTTTTATAAAAAGAAGAAAAATATTTACACAATTTATATTTTTAATCTTATTTTTGGAACAGGATTTTCCACAGGAATTAAGACATTCAAAAATTTCAAATTCAAACCATTTTTAAATTAAACAACTTATAAAAGTATTCTTATAAAACATGAAGATATCGATTGCTCCGAGTCGAAGACTCGGAGTGATCGATTTCTTCATGTTTTATAATAATTAAAGATGACTGAGAGATAAAATCATTATTTTATATTATAAGAATATTGTTACTGCGACTTCATCAAAATTATTTTCATCATTTTAATTCAATTACTATTTTCTAGAATTTTAAATTATTTTTTATAAAAATAATAATTGAATTCCTTTAAAAAATTGTATTATTAATGAAAATAATTGAATTTCTGTGAATTTTTTATTATTTATGAAAATAATTAAATGTTTGCATCCAATTCTATTAAAATAGTAGATATTGAAAATAATTGAAATTAGAAAAATTTTTGAAAATAATTCAAATTACAATAAGAATTTTTTTTTACATGTAGGATAAAAATAATTGAACTTTGGAGAAGAATTTTGTTATTTATAAAGTTAATGGGGATTTCTACGAGAATTTTTTTCAAATTTTGAACATAGTTGAATTTTATTAGAAGAATTTTTTTTTTTTTTTTTTTTGAAAATAATTGAATTTCTACAATTATTTTTGAATTCTTAAAAGAATTTTATTACATTTTTTTTAATAATTGAATTGATGTTAAAAATATTAAAAATTGTAAAAATAATTGAATTCTTAGGAAGGATTTTATTTTAATTTTTATAAATAATTTAATTTTTGTTTACAATTTTTTGTATTTTTTTGTATTTTTCCATATTTATCGTATTTTTCCGTATTTTTTGTATTTTTGCGTATTTTTTGTATTTTTTGTATTTTTTCGTATTTTTTGTATTTTCCCGTATTTTTTGTATTTTCGCGAATTTTTTTTTATTTTTCCGTATTTTTTGTAATTTGCGTATTTTTTGTATTTTTTTGTATTTTCCCTTATTTTCTGTATTTTTTGTATTTTCGCGTATTTTTCCGTATTTTTTCGTATTTTTTTGTATTTTTCTGTATTTTTCTGTATTTTTTTGTATTTTTCTGTAGGTATTTTTTGTATTTTTGCGTATTTTTTGTATTTTTTTGAATTTTTTTGTATTTTTGCGTTTTTTTTAAATAATTGAATTTCTACAATTATTTGTAATTTCTCCAAAATTAAATTTATTTTAGTGTTTTCAACAAAAATTTTAATTAGAAAATTTTTTAATTGTATATTAATTTTAAAATTGCTAATTTTATTTATTACTCACTTATTTTATTTCACTTATTTTATTTTATTGACTAATAAATTAGTAACAAATATTTAATTTATTTAGTAATTTATTTTGCGCTTGAATTTATTTAGTAAAAAATATTAATAAGTTTGTAAGAAATATTTAGTAATAAATATTTAATCTATTTGATAAGAAATTAATAACAAATATTTAATTTATTTACTAGTTTCTACATTATTTTATTTAATAATTTCTTTATATTATTTAAATTTATTCAGTAATTTATTTTACGTTTCAATTTATTTTAGTAACAAATATTTAATTTATCTGGTATTTTTTTTATTTATTAATTTTATTTTATTTAGTGATTTATTTAGTATTTTAATTTATTTAGTTCTATATTTTATTTATTATATTGGATTCATATGTATGACCTTTCGGCCTTTTACATTTCCCGTACATAAATATTTTCTTCGAATCTTTAACATAAATAACTTAAATTAATTTAACACTAGATTTTAAACATTTAAATATCTTAAATTATAAACCGCTTTGTTTACATTTTGATAAATCTTCAAAGGCTCTTGCGTATCTGCAGAGAGCGAGGATCGGTTTGCCAGACATTGTTGACCAAATTTTTTGCAAGCTTAAATTTTTGCCGCAATCGGTCCACTTATCAACTTCTTCCACCCACTTTTTATCAATTAGCTCCCTAGCTTTTTTACACACCCAAATATGCTCTATGTTCTCTGTTTCTGATCCACAGAGTCTACAACTTACATCTGTGAAACCCTTATTCCCGGCCCTCCCTACATTGCCACATCTAATCCGAGCCCATTGTTCCTTGTCCTTGAAACTTAGTTCTTTAATTTCCCAGTAATTTTCTCTCCCTATTTTAGATTTCCATTTCCCATAATTTTTGCAATATGAAGACTTATCAATTTTATACCACTGTTGTTGAATGTCCTGATCCATTTTGACTTTTATATTTCTTTTTATATTTTCGGAAATCTCTCTCATATTTTCTTCTGGACCCAATAATTGAATTGTTCTGCCGTCTCCTACTTCGCTAAGAACTTTTTGGACTTTTGCTCCCCATGCTGATGGAAAATTGTTTTTAATGCCTCTTAGTTCCTCATTTAGGCATATTCTCGGAAGTCTGTTTTCTTCCATGTTTAAAATTTCTTTGAGATATTTAAATACCCTTCGTTTAGCTTCTACATCTAGACTAACTCTTCCAGATTCCATTTTCCAGATGTAATCTGGGGTGTTGATGTCCAGTCCCATCGCCATTTTCACAAATCTTCCTTGCGCTTTTTCCATTGTATCCCATTTTTCCCATCCCCAAATTTCAACTCCATATAAACCTCCCGATTTAGACAAAATATCCATAATATAAAGTCTTGTATTTAGTCCCCCTATTCTAGCTCTCGTTAAGACGCCCCAAGCAGCATTTGTTGCTTTTTGCATTTTACCTGCCATTTTTTTTACGTGCCTTCCATGAGATCCTTTTGTAGAGAACCAAAAGCCTAAATATTTGTATTCGTTGACAATTTCTAGTTTTTCTCCGAATATTTCCCATTTTTCCCCTTTCTTTAGTTTACCCCCTTTCCTAAACACTATGACCTTCGATTTTTTAATATTAACTTCTAATCCATTTTTTGTAACGTACCCTTCTAGTGATTTTAGCATTTGCCTCAACCCTTCTGGAAAATCTGCCAATAATACTAAATCGTCTGCGAACTTCAAAGAATAAATTTTAACTTTCCCTATGACCGTGCCACCCTCTTTCTTAATTTCCCAAATTTCATCCATGTCCTCTATAAAAATGTTAAACAATGTAGGACTAAGAGGACATCCTTGCCTTACTCCTCTATTTGTTTCAAATGAGTCCGTAAGTCCTTCTTCAGTCACTACTTCATTCGATGTTACTCTATATATTTCCATGATCATTTTGAGCATTTTTCCTTTTATTCCTAAGTTCGACAGCTTCCTAAAGAGAATTTCTCTATCGACTGTGTCGAAAGCTTTTTTAAAATCAATAAATGCGGCGTGTAGTTTACCTTTCTCCCTTTTTAAGTTATTTTTTATCAATGAATTTAGGACAAAAATATGATCTCTGGTTGACCTTTTTTTGCGAAACCCTGCTTGATTTTCTTTACACAATTTGTTTTTTTCTAACCAGTTTCTAATGCGCTCGTCTAAAAGTGAAGCTAAAATTTTGTAACCCGTATCCAGCAAAGATATACCCCTGTAGTTATTTGTGTCATTTTCGTCTCCATCCTTATAGATAGCTATAATTCTCGCTTTTTCCCAACCTTTTCCTAATTTACCTTGATTCCAAAAACCGTTTATTATTTTATGTAACTCTAAAGCCCATACTCTAGGAATTCCTATTATGAACTCTATTGGTACCCCATCTTCTCCAGGAGCTGTCCCTTTTTTCATTCTCATGATACATTTAGCTAATTCATCGAAAGATATATCTGCATTTAAGTCGTTGTCATCCTCGTCATTGTCTGTTTCTATGCTTGAACCTACTTCTCTATTTTCTGAATTATTATTCCCTGTTGCATTTTCCCTAGTTGTTTCATTTATATTTTCATTATTCCCATTTAATAATCCCTGAAAATGATGCAACCATCTTTCTTTTTTTACTGCCATCCCTCTTTTCTTTTTCTTTCGCGGTCTAAAATCCCCTATCGCTTTCCAGAAACTATTCATGCTTTTGCTTTCTTTTACTTTATTCCATTTTTCCTCTTTTATTTCTTTTTCTTTTGAATCGCATAATTTTTTCAGTTTTCTTTTTTCCCTTTTTAATTTTAATCTACTTTCGTCATCTCTTTTTTTACGAAATTCTTTTAAACTTTTCCATACTTTCGATCTCTGTTCTACGCAATCCTTATCGAAACCTGTTTTTACTGTAAAATTTCCATTACTTTCCTTTCTTATAAGCCCTACTAATTCCGCAGCTTTCCATATGCTTTGTTTAAAATTATTCCATCTATCTTCCCAGATTTCGCTTTTTTCCCCCTCGTCCCATAAGTTCTCCATTTCCCTTCTATATTCTTCTTCTTTTTCTTTTTCCCACTTGAGAATGTTTCTCCTTTGTTTCCTAACCCTATCCTTCTGGTCTACTCTAACTAATTTACCCTCTAATTCTAAGTTAAAGCAAATTGGAAAGTGGTCCGATTCAATTCTAGGTTCAACTTCCAATTTCTTTACTGGACATTCATCACTGTTTTCCATTACTATTATATAGTCCAAAACCGATCCCCCCTCTCCACAGATACACGTCCAATTTCCTTCTGTATCTCCTTCTATTCTACCATTCAAAATTCTTAAACCTTGTTCTTCACAAATTTCCAAAAGTTTTTTGCCTTCAGCATTAAGAACCTTATCCTTAGATTTCCGATCTCTAGTGTACCCCCTGTAAGGATCTAGTCTATCCCATTCACATCCTCCCAATTCCTCCCCCGTTCTCGCATTCCAATCTCCTACAATGATTAATTCTTCCCCTTCACGTCGAGATTTTTCTATACATTTAATTAGTTCTTCTTTTAATTTAGATATACCAACATTGTTATAAGTAGAAATAATACGCACCTTCTTTCCGTTTGCTTTCCACCCCCCATACAATATCAAACCAAATTCCCATTCCTCAAATTTCACTTTATCACTCACCTCTTTTTTTACTCCAATTAATATCCCCCCTTTAGCTCTACCTTTTTTACACTGTCTAGTTGCTGATTTAGTCGACCAATAAAAATCTTTACTTAACTTATTCTTAAAGTCCGCTACGTTTTTCTCCTCCAACCAAGTTTCTTGAAAAATAACGAGATCGAAATTTTCCCAAAAGTTCTTCGAATCCAACACGTTTTTAGTTCCAGCAATATTCCAAGAAATAACTTTGATAATCCTTTCTTCTTCATTACCTCGATTGACGAAACCACTTGTCTTCGGTTATTCCTTCTTCTTCATTCCAGCGAAAATTGCGATTCCCCACTGTCCACCTCATATACCGGTACCTGGCTTCAAATCCTTGATTTTGTACTTTTTTAACCTCTTGCCTTATCCATTTCTTGATTTCCTCCTCTCTAGGCGTTAAATCGTCTTGTATCCAGATGTCCGTTCCATGTAATTTACCTTTGTTTCTCAAAAGATACTTTTTTTCTTCCAAAGAGTACAATTTTACTAGAATTCCCCCTTCAATAACCCTCACTTGTTTTATCGTAATTTGAACACCGGTTAGTCCCCTTAAGACTTCCTGAATTTCGTTTTTCATATGTGGCCCTCGTACAACACTGAATCCCGTCACTTTTATCCAACATCTTCTTTTTCTTCTTTCTTTGAATTCCCATTCTAATTCATTTTTTTGCAAGAGTTCGGGTATTTTTGCTCGATTATCCTCGCTTGTTAGATTTATTTCTTCCTCATTTTTGTTTTGAGTATCATCGCTGTTTTCCATTCTCAATTGAGTGTTGTCTCCTTCTTCCTGGCTTTGGTTTCTCGGATATTGGTTAAATTCGCTTAAATTTCTTCCGGGCGTTCGCTTCTTTTTTCTAGCTCCATTCTCTAAATTTTGAATTGATGAATTTAATTTTTGAACTTCCTCTTTGAGTCGATTGATTTCAGCCTTCAATTTAATTTCTCTTTCTCTTGCTTTCCTTACAGCTGTTAATGCTGCTTCCTCTCTCGTGATCCTTTCTTCTTCAGCTTCTTGCGAGACCGCATCTTTTTCTGCACGTTTGAGTAACTCTGTCAATTCTTTTGTTTTTTTGTCCCACCATGTATCCAAAATTTTTTCTAACTCATCTTCCTCAATAACACACACTTCCTCTTCAATATTAGAGTTCTGATCTAGCAATTTATTTATCGTTTCACTTCTTGATTTTTCTGTGTCTTTTTCTGATTGTTTAGATGCATTTCCACCACTATTTACAAACTCACTTTTCCCTGTTATTTCGGACATTTTTTCATCCCATTTCTTATTAAAATACTTATCTAAATTTTTAACACCCTTGTTGTTTTTCCTTTTCGCAAGTTCCGCCTTGGAAGGTCGTCCTCTTTTTTTTTTTATTATTACTCCTTTTGTACTCCCCCTTTTCGTTGACTCCAAAACTGCGCCACGCGGAGAATCTACTTTATCTTCCGTAGATCGGCTTCTATTAAATGGCGTCATCTGTTGGGACTCTCTTGAATTATCTTCGTCTTCCATGTTCGCTGAACTTGCTATCGACATAACCTCAACTATCTCCAGCTCCACTTTTTAATAATCAAATTTTTCATCATTCATTCAATCCCCCACTTTACAAACATTTCCTTGAACAACTCACACCTCACTTTAATAACTGCAATAAAAATCGCAAGTCCACTAACCCTTTAAACCAAAAAGAAACAACTTTTTCAGCCCGCGGTTACCCGACACGTATTGCTCGCGTAAAGTCTCAACCGGAAGTCCCCATTTAGTTCTATATTAATAACAAATAAACAAATATAACGAATGTCAATTCTTTGATTTCTAAATCGTTTCAGTAGTAGAAGTCATTTTTGTCAAGACTAGTCATTTTCCCTGTCGTCGACATGGTGTTTGAGTAGTAAGAGTCAGTTTTAGTCAGACGCGCCCTTTCCCCTGTCGGCGAAATATTTTTGCAGTAGTAAAAGTCAATTTAAGTCAGACATAACTTTTTAATGTTTTAATATTAAATCAGTAGTAGAAAAGTACTTGTCAGTCAGACTGGAAAATTATTTTAAACTAATACCAGTAGTAAAAATCAATTTTAGTCACACTTGTCATTTACCCAGTCGTCAATATGTATTTTTTTAGTAGTATAAGTCACTTTTAGTCAGACCAGACATTTTCCTTGTCCTTCGAATGTTATTTCAGTAGAAGAAGTCATTTTCAGTCAGACATGCAATTTTTCTTGTTCAAATGTATTTTCAGTAGTATAAGTCAGTTTTAGTCAGACCTGTCATTTTAATTGCGTTATCCAAATGTTATTTCAGTAGTAGAAGTAATCTTTAAGTCAGAATTGTCATTTTCCCTGTCGTCCAAACACAGAAAAAATTATATTCTAAATTTAAAAATACAATCTTGGCTCCTATTTCAGTATATATTTGTCATGCGTTTTATTCTTAAATAATCTTAAATGTTAGGATATATTACTCTTAAAATAGGAGGAAGTTTCTTAAAATAAGAAATATATTTTGATTTTAAGAAACTTTTTTCTATTTTAAGAATATTATATTCTAACTTTAAGAATAAAACACATGACAAATATATACTTGAATAGGAGCCAGGATTATATTCTTAAATTTAAAATATAGTTTTTTCTGTGAATGTTTTTTCAGTAGTGTAAGTTAGTTTTAGTCAGACCTGGCATTATATTTTAATTGTAACATGTTGCCTTAGTAGTATAAGTCAACTTTAGTCAGACAGAAACCAGAAATAGCAGTAGAAGACACTTTTAGTCAGACTTTTTATTTGCTCAATCTTCTATATATTGTCTCAGTAGTAAAAGTCAATTTTAGTTAGACAGAAGTTTATAAAATTCTATTACAGGGTTTCTAAAAATTTCACATTATAAAATTCCATGATTTTTTAATGATTTCCAGGTGATAATTGATAAATGGTAAAATTTCCATGAAACATTAAAATAAAATTTTTGTCAGTTAAGTCAGGTAAATGTCATGTAAAAATATTTTTGTCCGGGAAATTAAGAAAATTGAGACTTTTTCGACTTATATTTAATTGAAAAAAATTAATTTATTTCAAGTATCTTGTTACAATTTATGAAAATCAACTTTTGAAGAATTTTAATTGCAAATTTTGACAATAATTGAATTATCAAAAATTTTAATGTAAAATCTTTAAAGGTAAATTTAAAAATGAAAATAAGCTTCTAATTTTTTCAAATTCAATATTTTTAATATTTTCAATTACATATTTCCAAAAATAATAACATTTTAGAATTATTTTTAACATTTTGGAGAAAACCATAATGTTCAAAATTTTTAATTAAAATTCATCAAAAAATTTATTAGTTTTTTTAAATTATACAAAAATTCTTTTAAGAAATACAATTATTTTCAAAAAATTAAATTAATGAAATATTTTTAAAAACTAATTATTAAATATTGTTTTCTTCCACGACAAGATAATTATTTACAAAAATAAATTGTCTTTATTAGTGAAAGAATTTGTTTTCATAGAAAAATAAATTTTTTCCTTAAAAGAATAATTTTTTATTAGATTTTTTTATTAGAATTTTATTAGAATATTTTTTTATTAGAAAAATAAGTTTTCTTTATTTTTATTTTTTTTATCTAACTTTTATATATATCTATATTTATTTATTTTAAATAGAAATATAATTCTCTTTGTAAAGTTGAATGTGTGATAGAAAATAGAAATTTGAATGAAGAGAATAGAAAAATTACGTGGATAGTATATTAAAAGTTTTTTTTGGGAAAAACAAGTTAGAAAACTTTTTTTATCAAAGTTGACTTTCCCCTTGACATATGTCGTTTAATCGTTGGGAGAAAATTGCACTTCTCAAAAAAAAAAAAAAAAAAAAAGTGTCATTACCTATTATTATGCTAATGTACTTTTTTTATTTTTGATGACACTTAATAGTAGGCGGGACAAATCAAACTTGATGTGATACACATTATATGATCGATACAAAAGAAATGACACCTGTCCTGTGAATTTTTTCTTTTTCATATTCTATATTCAGTCTCAGTATTATTTCGACCACTTTGAAGAGCGCAGCTCTTTTTGGGGAACAGAAATACAAAAAGTACATATAAGAATAAGTAAATAAAAATTTTCGAAAATAAAGAAAATTTCTGTTTGGGAAAACATAAAGAACTCTTGTTGAGACTGATAATTTTTTTTACTAAAAGAAATGGTAAGTAGGTAAACTATATATTTTTAGCTAATTTTTTTTTCAACGTAAAAAATATTTATAAAACAATATTTATACTTTAAGCTACTAAAGTTAAATTATTTTAACGTAAAAATATTTTACGCTAATTTATTGCTAATATTTATAGCTAATTTATTGCTAATTTATAGCTAATTTATTGCAGCTACATTTATTTATTAATAAAATATTTAAAACCACATACTTTTAATAAAACTTTTTTCGCGTAAAGAAATATTTAGAATTCTGTTTAGCGTGATTAAAAAATATTTAAAAAACTATATATTTTTAGCTAACTTTTTTAGCTTAAAAAATATTTGAAGTTATATTTTGAACTAATTTTTTTAGCTTAAAAAATATTTAAAGTTATATTTTTTGCTAATTCTTTTTTAAAAGGTAGGTAGACGCGAAAAAAAATTTAACTCCATTTTTTTAAAGGTAGGTACTTAAAAATATTTCAAATTATATTTTATATTTAAAATGTGGAAAAATTTTCAAATGTTCAAAGTGTTTGAAAAAAGCTTCGAATTATGAAATAAAAATAAATAAAAAAATGTATTAAAAAGATTTGAAAAGAAGAAAAAAAAGAAACAGTAGAAGAAATAATAATAATAATAATAATAATAATAATAATAATAATAATAATAATAATAATAATAATAATAATAATAATAATAATAATAATAATAATAATAATAATAATAATAATAATAATAAAAAATAATAATAATAATAATAATAATAATAATAATAATAATAATTAATAAAAATAAAATATATAGTATATTATAATTATAATAATCAATAAAATATAATTAACTATGGACTTAATTACACACAATATGTGTTATATTGTGTTTAACGAAAATTATATTTAACATTTAATTGAAGGTAAGTCGCAAATAATTTACTAGTTACTTAATTATATTTTATGAAAAAAAAATTGTAATTTATTGATAACATATGACGAGGTGGCCGAGTGGTTAAGGCGTTGGACTGCTAATCCAATGTGCTCTGCACGCGTGGGTTCGAATCCCATCCTCGTCGTGTATTTATTTTATTAAATTTTTTTTTATTTTCGATTAATGAAAATTATTAATTTTTATGTCAATATCACATAAATAAACAGATTTAAATATATTGGATAAATTTAATAAAAACATTTTAAAATTAAAAACAATTTTTTTTGGTACTTTTTCTACAAAATCCGAACAACTAATTCACAATTAATATAAGAATACTCACTTTTGACTGATAGTAATTTCTACTAATTTATTTGTTGTTAAAAAAGTGAATTTTACTAATAATTATTTTTACTCACTGTTTTTCTGGAAATATCAAATTGAGACAAAAATCAAATCAAAATTGTTGCATCGCAACAATTTCGTTTTTTGTCTCAATTTGATATTCTTAGAAAAACTGTGAGCTAATTTACTTATAATTGAATTAAAAAATTTATTAATAAAAAGTAAATTCTACTATTAGTAAAATTTAGTAATTCAAAATTCGATTCGTTTTGTGTCTCAATTTGATATTCTTAAAAAAACTGTGAGCTAATTTACATGTTATTGAATAAGTAATTTCTACAAATTTATTAGTAAAATCTACTAAAATTCAAAAACAAAAAGTGATTAAAAAATTAATGATTCTCTGTATCGAAAATGAGATTTATTATACCAATATAGTAAAAATTTATGTTCTATATTTACCACCACCCCTTCAGGTATAAATATTAATCTAAATTAAAAAGAATTTTTACCCGCGTGTATATTTTTTATATCTAAAGCGAGTTCTCTTGAAGGACAAGGCTATAACTATCACGAAGCTTGTCATTTGCGCCTATTCAATGTCATTAACTAATTAGTGGCACTAAATACAGTTCTGTGTTCAGAAACCTACAATGAATATCAATATTCACGCACATGTAGGTATAAACAAAACTCCCTTTTCGAATCGAAGAAAAAGGGTTTAATAAATAATGTTATATAGAAAATATTGCGAAATAAATTTACTCCATACTTTTTTTCTTTGATTAAATATTTAAAAATATTACCTGAAAAGTAGAAGAACACTTTCAGTTATTTAATGGATTATTCACTCACCTGAAACAGAGAAAAAAAGAAAATTTGGTAAATAATTTAATCACAAAGGGTTAAAAAATATAAAAATATAAAAACAAAAAAATTAAATAAAAAAGTACGTAAATATATATATATTTATGTACCTTTTTTATAATAAAAACATAAAAGTAAGTAATAAAAAATAGTGACTGACTTTTTGCTTTTGAATTAATAAACTTTACTAAAAAACTAGCAAAAAATTTTAGTAGTAAATTTTACTTAAAAAATTAGTAGAAAATTTCCCTATGAAATTTTACTAAAAAATTAGTAGAAAGTTATACTAACTTATTAAGTTATTAACTAACTTATAAAATTAAATTTACTAGTAAATTTTACTAAAAATATTAGTAGAAAGTATTACTAGTAAATTTTAATACAAAAATTAAAAGAAAGTTTTACTATAGTAAATTTTACTAAAAAAGTTAGAAAATTTCCCTAGTAAATTCTTCTAAAAAATTACTAGACAGTTATACTAACTTATTAACTAACTTACTAACTTAAATTTACTAGTACATTTTACTAAAAAAAATTATTAGAAAGTTTTACTAGTAAATTTTTCTAAAAAAATTAGTAGAAAATTTTACTATAGTAATTTTTACAAAAAAAAATTAAAAAATTTCCATAGTAAATTGTACTAAAAAATTAGTAGAAAGTTTTATTAGTAAATTTACTAAAAAAATTAGTAGAGAGTTGTACTCGTAAGTTTTACTAAAAAAAATAATAGAAAGTTTTACTAGTAAATTTTACTAAAAAAATTAGAAAACTTCTATAGCAAATTCTACTAAAAAAAATAGTAGAAACACTAGAAAGCTTTACTAGTAAATTCTACTAATAAATTTGTAGAAAGTTTTACTAGTAAATTTTGCTAAAAAAAAATTAGTAGAGAGTTGTACTAGTAAGTTTTACTAAAAATAAATAATAAAAGGTTTTACTAGTAAATTTTACTAAAAAAATTAATAAAAAATTTTTTTATATTAAATTTCACTAAAAAAGAAGTAGAAAATTTTTGCTAGTAAATTCTACTAAAAAATTGGTAGAAATTTATACTAACTTTTTAACTAACTTACTAACTTAATCTTGCTAGCAAATTTTACTAAAAAAATTAGAAATTTCTCATAGCAAATTCTACTAAAAAATTAGTAGAAAGTTTTACTAGTAAATTTTACTAAAAAAATTAGAAAATTTCTATAGCAAATTCTACTGAAAAATTAGTAGAAACACTAAAAAGTTTTACTAGTAAATTTTACCTAAAAAAATTAGTAGAAAATTTTACTATAGTAATTTGTACTAAAAAAATTAGAAAATTTCCTTTGTAAATTCTACTAATAAATTTGTAGAAAGTTTTACTAGTAAATTTTACTAAAAAAAATTAGAAGAAAATTTTACTATAGTAAATTTTACTGAAAAAATTAGTAAATTCCCCTAGTATATTCTACTAAAAAATTAGTAGAAAGTTTTACTAGTAAATTTTACTAAAAAAAAAATTAGTAGAAAGTTTTACCAGTAAATTTTTCTAAAAAAAAATTAGTAGAAAGGTTTACTAGTAAATTTTTCTAAAAGAATTAGTAGAAAATTTTACTAGTAATTTTGATTAAAAAATTAGTAAATATGACTATTTGTTAGTAAAATGAACTATTATTGAAAAGTAAAATGTCAGTCATTAATTCAAATGTTAGTACAAATTTTTACTAATTCAAACTTAGAGAATAGAAAAATAAAATTAGATAAAATAAAAAGAACTCTCAAAATTTATCTATAGAAAAAAATATTCTTTATAAATCATCAATCACAGAAGAAGTGAACTTCACAATATTACCAATCAAGTACTCAAAGAAAAATTTTCTTTCAAAAAACTACCAGTCCACAATTATAATATACTTGACAATAATCAATCATAATTTTTTTTTTTTTTGAAAAAAAACAAAAGACTCACGCGATAAGTGACTATAATATTGATTATTAAATCAAAGAATATTAATTTACCAGATTTATATCGAATATAAATTTCTCTACCCCCCCCCCCCTCCCCACCCTATTGTTAATCTGAAATTATCATCAAGTTAATTCATATTTTCAGTGTGTATAACACGGGGGTACAAGCCACGTTAACGACTCTGCTATACGCCATCCAATAATCCTTTGTTCAGGGTAGTTTTTTTTCTGATTCACTCGGTGTGTGCGTTTTAGTTCTATATACATATATATCGACGTTGGCAGTCGCGACGCAAGGGCAGGGTCGGCGAATAGTCTCTTCAGTATGGCCCGCGAACGGCGACGGGCATGTTCTATTCTATCTCGTCTAGTTTTATCATTCGCCGGTAGTACTTTATAATAACGCTAATTACACACCAAAAAATTAATAACAATTGAAAATTAGTAGATAAATGGGAAAAAGTAAATCGGAAATAAATAATCAAGAAATAAAAAATTAAAAATAAATAACAAGTAAAGAAGAAATGAATATGAAATTAATAAAAAATAAATAAGAAATAAAAAATAAATAAATAAAAATTAAAAATAATTAAGAAATAAATAAGAAAAATAAATGAGAAAGAGATAAGAAATTAATTAGAAAAAACAAATGAGAAATACCTAAATAAAAAAAAATAAGTGAAAAATAAATAAGAAAAGAAGGAACAAAAAATAAATCTCAACAAAAAATTGACTATAGTTCCAAAGGAAAAAAAAATGTGTGCGTGAGGCCTAAGTAAAAATAAAATTCATTCAATTTTAATTAACACACATCGTCCAGAGCGCACAATCTGCCGGTATTTCGAAAATATTGCGAAAAATAAACAAAAAAAACAAGAACAATAAAATTAAAAAATAAAAGCCTAACTATGCTAACAAAAAAAAATTGCCTCTACTTGGACTGCCTATAAACTAAAAGAAATTAAAATTTAATTTACAAGTGAAATTAACAAATAACATAATTTACAAAATTAAATTATAATTAATAAATAAAATTTACAAAATAAAATTTTGATTTATAAATAAAATTTACAAAATAAAATTATAATTTATAAATAAAATTTACAAATAAAATTGTAATTCACACAAAAAAATTTACAAATAACATTTTAATTTATAAATAAAATTTACAAAAAAAAATTATAATTCATAAGTAAAATTTACAAAAAAAAAAGATTAAAATTTATAAATAAAAATTACTGAATAATAAAAATAAATATTAATAAAATTAATAATTAAAAAAAGTAAAAATTAATAATTAAAAAAGGTAAAAATTAATAATTAATAATTAACAATTGATAAAATTAAAAATAAATTATTATTATTATTATTATTTTATATTAATAAAATTAGTAATGAATAAAATTAATAATAAATAAAATTAGTGATTAATAAAATTAATAATTAACGAAATTAGTGATTAATATAATTAGTGATTAAAATAAAATAATTTTTAAAAAATTAATTAAAACAAATCAAATTAAAAAGAAAATCAAAAACAAATTTTCTCCACACGATAATATAATTATTAAAAGTGTATTATTTCACAATCGGAATTAAACCCGATAAGTCAATCAAATATAAATTTGATAAAGCTTAATTAACAAAAAAAAAAAAAGCAAAATAGATATAATTTGCAGACAAAACAATATTTTTGCGCCAATATATTATAAAAGAATTTTTTTTTCCATTTAGAGAAAATTATCGAGGGGGAAAAAAATAGGTGATATATATAGAAAGTGTGGCATCCAAGCGAATCTGTGATTTTTCTCTCCTCTCTCACACACACAGACACACACACTGTGTGACTCCAAATAATTGTGGAATTGCATTTTCCAGAGTGTGGAAACTGAATACTTCTCTTTTTTTTCTAAAAATCAAACAGAATATATAGTATATATTTTTCTACTCGACGCCAGACGAGTCGTCGCCTTTTCCTTCCACGCAACAGGAAAAAAGAAAAAGAAAAAAAGCTTGTCACGAATTTCAATTATAAAAGAGCGAGTATTATATATTTAATAATTATGTATATATAGTTTGATAAGAAACAAGAAAGTTTAAAGAAAAAAACAACATAATTGGTTTAATATTCTATCGGGAAAAAAAAAACTTTTTTTAAAATTATTGACTCGTTGACTAAAAAAAAAAGTGAAAAAGAAAATAAGACTCAGGTTTCAAAATGGGATGCAACACCAGTAAGGAAACTGTTCAGCCGGCGGCGGAAGATGCGAAAGAGGACGTTAAGAATGGCGGTAAGGATACACACGTTTCTTTTTTTTTTTGGAATCGATTTTTCTTTGCCACTCTAGTGAAGTAATTTTTTAAAACCCGATCATTAATTTCACGCAGTGGAACTAAACAAAAAATGAAGAGTCGATTAACATAATTGTCACTTTAATTATCAACCATTTTTGCCAGGTGATTAAAATTAATTATGCGTCCATGTGTATGTGTAGCGAAGAAAAATAGTGTCTCATTAAAAACCGCGCTTTGAATTTAGAAAAAAAAACTTTTTTTATTTTTTCAATATAATATTAATAAAACTTAAAATTAAAATAATCATTAATAATAAAAATTAAAATAATCTCTCTAAATTAGGATTAGTAAAGATGTTTACTAATTTGAATAAATGACTCACGTTTTGCTTTTGAATTAGTAAATTTTACTAAAAAATTAGTAGAAATTACTATTTAAATAAATATTTTTACTAAATTAAAAGAGAAATAAGAATAATAATAATAAAATAATTTATTAACTGAAGATTCAGTGGAAAATAATGGAAAATAGTAATAATAGTAGAAAGTTAATAAAAATAATCGAAAATATTCTCGAAATTTTTATAAATATAAACGTAAAAATAAATATACCTATCAATAAATTAATTAATAAATAAATGTAAAACATAGAAAATGTTTAGAAATATACAAAATGCACATAAATAAACAAAATGTCAATATAAATATAAATTTTTCTAAAAATAAACTTTATTTATTTATTTATAGTTTGTTTATTTGTTTGGGATAAAAATACAAAGGAAAAAAATATTTACACTAAATAGAAATGAAAATCTAATGAATTATGGTAAACAAATATTTAATTGGCTACACATATATAATTTTTATGTGTCTATAAAAATATATTTTCCTTATTTCTTCTCCGTTGCATTATTTCCCACTGAATCTTCAGTTAATAAATTGTTTTGTGATCTGCTTTTAGATTATTACAAGTTAAATTCATTCTACTTGACAAGGGCAAAAGGCAAACTCTGATAAACGATTAGTTATTGATCAGTTAAATAAACTTCACCCATAAAATATTCCACTTTGAAATAATTAATAAAGTGCAACAACAGTGGTGGAATATTTAAATAAATATATTAAATGGGAAATAATAAATAATTAAATAATTATAAATAATAATTAAAAAATTAGTAGAAAGTTTTACTAGTGAATTTTACTAAAAAAATTAAACAATTTCCCTAGTAAATTCTACTAAAAAATTAGTAGAAAATTTTACTATAGTAAATTTTACTAAAAACTTAGTGGAAAATTTTGCTAGTAAATTCTGTTAAAAAATTGGTAGAAAGTTATACTAACTTATTAACTAACTTACTAACTTAAATTTACTATAGTAAATTTTATTTAAAAAAATTAGAAAATTTACGTTGTAAATTCTACTTATTTTTTATTAGAATATTTATAATTACAAGTAATACTAACTTATTAACTAATTTACTAACTTAAATTTACTAGTAAATTTTGCTAAAAAAATAAAAAAAATTCTATAGCAAATTCTACTAAAAAATTAGAAGATAATATTACTAGCAAATTTTATTAAAAAAATTAGTAGAAAATTTTACTATAGTCATATTTACTAAAAAAATTAGAAAATTTCCTTTGTAAATTCTACTAAAAAATTAGTTTTTTTTTTTAAAGTAAATTTTACTAAAAAAATTAATAAAAAGTATTACTAGTAAATTTTATTAGAAAAATTAGTAAATTTACGTTGTAAATTCTACTTATTTTTTTAGTAGAATTTTTAGAATAAAAAGTTATACTAACTTATTAACTAACTTATTAACTTAAAATTACTAGTAAATTTTACTACAAAAATTATTAAAAAATTTTACTATATTAAATTTTACTAAAAAAATTAGTAGAAAATTTTACTAGTAACTTTTAATAAAAAAATTATTAGAAAATTTTACTATAGTAAATTTTACTAAAAAAATTAGAAAATTTTCCTAGTAAATTCTACTAAAAAATTAGTAGAAAGTTATACTAACTTACTAACTAACCTAAATGTACTAGTAAATTTTACTAAAAAAATTAGTAAAAAGTTTTACTATAGTAAATTTTACTAAAAATATTAGTAGAAAATTTTACTAAAAAAATTAGTAAAAAATTTTACTATAGTAAATTTTACTAAAAATATTAGTAGAAAATTTTACTAGTAAATTTTACTAAAAAAATTATTAGAAAATTTTACTATAGTAAACTTTACTAAAACTATTAGTAGAAAATTTTACTAGCAAATTTTACTAAAAAATTTATTAGAAAATTTTACTATAGTAAATTTTACTAAAAAATTCAGAAAATTTCCCTAGTAAATTATACTAAGAAATTAGTAGAAGGTTATACTAACTTATTAACTAACTTAAACTAACTAGTAAATTTCACTAAAATAATTAATAGAAAGTTTTAATATTAAATTTTTTTGAAAAAATTAAAAAAAAATTCTAGTAAATTCTACTAAAAAATTAGTAGTAAGTTATACTAACTTATTAACTAACTTAAATATACTAGTAAATTTTACTAAAATAATTAGTAGAAAATTATACTACAGTAAATTTTACTTAAAAAATTTAGTAGAAAATTTGACTAGTAAATTTGACTAAAAAATTTGTAAAAATGACTATTTGTTAGTAAAATTAACTATAATTGAAAAGTAAAATGTCAGTAATTAATTCAAATGTTAGTACAAATTTTTACTAATTCAAACTTAGAGAATAGAAAAATAAAATAAGTAAACAATTAAAAAACAGGAAAAAATAAGTTAACAAATAAAAAATAGGAAAAAAACAAAAGAATTAAGCAGATAAAGAGTAGAAAAAATAAAAAAAGATTTTCCTTAAGTTTTAAACGTTCAAATGAAAGAAATGTTTTTCTATATTTTATATGTTTTTCGAAATTACTATACAAAAAAAGAAAAATAATAATGAAAATTAAACAGTTGTTTAGTTACAAGTACATTTTTTAAGATACAAAATCATTTTTTTATTAAAAAAAATAGAAATTAAAAGTAGTAAAAAATATTGTCGTTCATATGAACGTTGGAAACTTTAGAAACATAAAAAAAATACTAAATAAATAAAAAGTTAGAACAAATTGAAAATAATAAATAAAAATATAAATAAATAAAATAAAAAGGTAAATAAATAAAATGTCGAAAATTTTTTTATTTTTTTAAAATAAAAAAACTTTAAAAAGCAGAACAAAATAAGAAAAGTTAGTAAATAAAAAGTAGAAAAAATAGAAATAGTAAATAAATAAAAAATTAAAATAAATAATAAAAATAACAAAAAATAATTAAAATGTAAATAAATAAAAAGCAAAAATAAAATAATAAAAAAGTAAATAAAATATAGAACAAAATAAAAAAAGTAAATAAATAAAAAGTAGAAAACTATAAAAAGTGTAAATAAACAAAAAATTAAAAAAATAGAAAAGTTAAATACACAATTTTTCTGCAGATATCAAATTGAGAAAAAAAAACGAATCAAAAGTGTTGCGAAGCAACGTTTTGATTCATTTTTTGTCTCAATTTAATATCTGCAGAAAAATATTGTGTAAATAAAAAATGAAAAAAAATGAAAAAATAAAATAAAAACATTATTAATAGAAAAGTAAATAATAAAATTTTAAAAAAATTAATAAAGCGTAAAAGAATGTATGCATTTGAAAAACAAATAATACTTATAGAATTGTCTTTTATCATCTCATTATAAATGGAAAAATTATATAACATTTGAAGCTTTACAGATTTTTTAATCTTCAAAGCATAAAATCTAAAGCAGAATCTACAATGAAGAGGGATATAGTGTTTTCACAAAAGAAAATTCATCCTTTGTTTTTTTAACAGCGCGGCTGCTTTTTTTTCATTCGTTTACCTGAGATAAAGTGCAGTAACCATATATAATTTCCTTTTTAGAGAGAATCTTCTCACTGTCGACTCTGTGTGTTTGCACATGTTACAAATATTTTCATATTCTATTTAATTAAATGGAAATGCATGAAATTAATAGGGCCATCATTTTAATTAAACTCAAAAGCCAAGCATCGAATTTCAGAATATTATATGTATATATGCAAATAAACGAATAAATCGAAATCTATAATAAAATTATTTTCATGATTTTAGTCATTTGGATAAGTTGTTTTTTTTAAATTTGAGAATTTAATGTTTGTTATAAAATTTGAAATTTTACGATTATTTCAAGTTGGGGAGTTTTAATTTCGAAATTTACTCTCTGGAAATTGGGGAAATTTTTATTTATTTAAATTGTAGTTCTAAATTTTGCTAATTTAGAGTGTTCTCTCAAAATTTGATTTAGTAAAAATTTTACTATAATTTGAATTAGTGACTAACTTTTTGCTCTTTTGAATTACAGTAAATTTTACTAATCAGTAATAATTTCTACTAATAAATAGTAATTTGATAATTTCTACTAATTTATTAGTAAAATTTACTAATTCTAAAGCAAAAAGTATGAAATTAGTAAACATTTTGGTGAATTTTAGTAAAATTAGTAGAAATTACTATTTAGTAGCAATATCTACTAATTTAAAACCAAAAAGGGAGACAGTAATTTAACTTACTAAACATTTCTACTACTTTACTAAAATTTCTGCTGATTTGAATTAGTGATTAACATTTTGCTTTCTAATTAGTAAAATTCTACTAATAACTAGTAATTTCTACTAATTTAGTATTTTCTAGTAATTTAGTAGTTACTATTTACTAATAAATAGTATTTTCTACTAATTTAGTAGTTACTATTTTACTAATAAATACTAAATAGTAATTTCTACTAATTTAGTAGTAAAATTTATTAATTCAAAAGCAAAAAGTCAGTCACTAGTTCCAATTAGTACAAATTTTTACTAATTCAAATTTATGTGAAATTTTTATTTATTTATTTATATATTTTTTAAATTACAGTCCTTAATTTTGCTAATTTTGATAATTAATAATTCAATTCTTCTGTAGAATTTTCTTGTAAAATTTCATCTAGAATTTTTTTTACAGAATTCTTTTTTCATAAAATTTTTTTTCATAGAATATTTCTTTTTACTATAAGTAATTATTCATTCTTGTCCAAAGAATGAGTTTTTATAGTTTAATAGTGAGACAAGTTGACACAAAATGGAAACTTGCTACTGAGAACAAACATGAGTTTCGAGTTGACATGAAATTCGTGTCAAAACTTTCACTACAAAAGACATCAATTTATCTTAATTAAAATCTCATATTAAGGATATTTACTGTACACAGTGATCATAAACCAATCGAGATGATAAATATTCTCAATCTGGAAAATTAATTTAAGAAAATCTTTTCAATTTCGTTAAATTGTTTTAGGATATTTTTTTTTATTATTAATTTAATTTTTCGTAACAAATAATTAAGATTTTTAAGATAATTTGTACATTTAATGTTTCTAATGTTTCGAAAGTTCAAATGAACAACGATTTTGTTTTGTTATTTCTGTTTAATTTATATTTTATCTAAAAAATTATTTTTTAATAAAATAAGTCCTAATTTAAATTATAAATTTAATTAATTTTAATTTAAAATTATTAACTTACATTATTTTGCATTTCAGCTCTTCCAGAACATTTTACTTAAAACTAAAAATTAAATTTTTCATAACTATAAAACATGAAGAAATCGATAACTCCGAGTCTTCGACTCGGAATCATCAATTTCTTCATGCTTTATAATATTTAAAAATGGCAAATTGATAAAATCATTATTTTATATTATAAGAATATTGTACTTCTTCAAAATTATTTTCATTATATTTTAATTCAATTATTATTTTTAAATTTTTCACTAAAATTTTTCTTTAAATCAATTAATTTTCAAAAAAGTTCTATTACAATTTTCAAAAGCCGTTTATTTACAATAATTCAATTTTACAAATTACAATTATTCGTAAATTCTTGAATTAAATATATATTTGAAAATAAAAACTTCAAATAATATAAAAAAATTCAATTACACTTTTTCAAAAAAATTAATTTCAAAATTAAATTATTTCTAAAAATTCACGCTATATTGCTTTTATTATTCAATTATCTTAAATTTTGACTGAAATTCATTTTAAAGCAATTTTTATTAGAAAATTCCACGAGAATTTCATTATTTAAATACAAAAGTAAATAATTACTGAATAATTGAATGTTTGTCAAAATTGAATTCTCATAAAGAATTTTATCAACAAATTTTTAAATAATTGAATTCTATCGATTAATTTTATTAAAATTTGCATAAAAATAATTACTTTTTTCAAGGAATTCAATTAAAATTGCATTAAAATTAATTGAAATTCTGCGATGAGTTTTATTATTAGTAAAAATAATTGAATTCCTAAAAGAATTTTATTATTTACGAAAATAATTGAATTCTCTTGTAAAAATTTTTTATTTCTGAAAATAATTGAATTATTGCGAAGAAATTTATAAAAAATTGGTAAATAATTGAATTTCTGTGGAATTTTTATTAAAATATTGTTTAAATAATCGAATTCTTTTGGATAATTTTATTTAAATAGTAGATATTGAAAAACATTGAATTGAGGAAAATTTTGGAAAATAATTGAAATTTTGCAAAGAATTTGATTTAAATTTTGAAAAATAATTGAATTTCAGAGAAGAATTTTATTATTTATAAAGATAATTGAAATTTTAACAAGAATTTTTAAAAAAATTTTGAACATAATTGAATTTATTACTCTTGAAAAGAATTGAATTTCTGCAATAATTTGTAACTTCTCCAAAATTAATTTTTTTTAGTGTTAACTAAAATTTTTCTATAAATTCATTTTTTTAAAATAATTTTTGAAAAAATTAAATTAAAAGAAAATTATTTATCTTCCAAGTCAAATAAATTTAATTATATAATTTTTACCAATTGATAAATTCATTTAAATATATAATTTTTGAAATAGTTTTTTGAGAATTTTCAAAATTTATTTGTTTTTAAATGAAATTCATTTTTAAATCAATTTTTAATATAAAATTCTACTAGAATTCAATTACTTAAATACAAAAAATAATTTACTGTATATTTGAATGATTCTGAAAATTGAATTCTCATAAAGAATTTTATCAACAAATTTTTAAATAATTGAATTCGTTTGACGAATTTTAATGAAATTTTTAATAATAATTACATTTATCGAGGAATTTAATTAAATTTTTATTAAAAATAATTGAAATTCTGCGATGAGGTTTTACTATATTTATGAAAATAATTAAACTCCTATAACAGAATTTTATTATTTAGAAAAATAATTGAATCCCTGTAAAAATGTTATCATTTATAAATCATAAAAATAATTGAATTATATTGTGAAGAAATTTATAAAAAATTTGTAAATGATTGAATTTCTGTAAAATTTTTATTATTTTATGAAAATAATACATATTGAAAATCATTAAATTGAGGAAAATTTTTGAAAATAATTAAAAGTTTGCGTAGAATTTTATTAAAATTTTTGAAAATAATTGAATTTTAGAGAATAATTTTACTATTTCTAAAAATAATTGAAATTTTGACGAGAATTTTTAAAAAAATTTTGAACATAATTGATTTTATGCGAAGAATTTTATTACTTTTGAAAATAATTGAAATTTTGACAAGAATTTAAAAAAATTTTTGAACATAATTGAATTTTTGCTAAGAATTTGATTGCTTTTGAAAATAATTAAATTTTGCAATCATTTGTAATTTCTTTAAATATTTTTTTAGTAGTCAAATTAATTATCTTTTCAGTTATTATAATTATATATGTTCTATATAAATTATACATTAATTAATTAATTTATTGAATATTTAATATAATTTACAGACTTTTTTTTTAAT
The DNA here is from genome assembly GCF_015476425.1 of Leptopilina heterotoma. Classification (NCBI taxonomy): domain Eukaryota; kingdom Metazoa; phylum Arthropoda; class Insecta; order Hymenoptera; family Figitidae; genus Leptopilina; species Leptopilina heterotoma. Next base: position 778,320 of record NW_025111185.1, on the reverse strand, counting down.
TAAAACGAAAAATAAATCAAACGGGGAAAATATCAGTAAACGCATTACATAAATTTAAGAAATATTATTCCATGAAGGAGGGATTAGTGAAAATGCAGCAAGTTTGCGAGTTTAAAATTAAGTAGGAGTTATCTGCCACTCGTATACTGATGGATTCTACGAATGAATAATTCTTCTCCTAATTATCTCGCACAAGACTTGTAGTTCTGTATAAGCTTTATGCCACACGAGACTGACAGTTATATAGTTTCAAACACGTTTGTATATTTCAAATGAGGACAAAATCAAATGCAATCCACTGGTATTAACTGTGTGTTTCACTCGAAAATAGTTGAAAAAAGGAAAAGAAAATTTCTCATAATTTAATAATAATTTCTTTTTAAATTAGAGATTTTTGAAAATTCGGGGCGAAAGTGAAAATTTTCCAAAATATTAATTAGATTCGAAATTTTTTTTAATTTTAGAAGTAATCGTTAAAAGTAAAAAACAATCATAAAAAATTTATTTTTGGTATTTTTTGTTTAAAAATAATTTCGAAAATAATTTTTTTTCTAATTAAAAAGATTTTTGAAAATTAGGGACAAAAAATGATAATTTTCCGGAACAGCAAATAAAAGAAACAGAAACAAAAAAATTCGGTCTGTTACATCGTTTGATAATAAAAATTTATTTTTGAAAATTCGGGGCAATTTAATTTTTAACTAAAAGAGCTCTTATAATTTAAATAACAATTAAAAAAAGTCTGAAAAAATTAAGAAAATAAACTCTCTTTTTTTACATTTTTTTTCTATTTTCATAGCCTTGTGCGAGGAAAATTTCGCCTTTCATAATTAAACAAAATTTCACTGGTGGTTCCGCTAATATCTGCTCAATTTTTCTAAAAGTGTAATCGAAAATTAACTCGATAATCAAACAGATATGCTATTCGTGTCTAACAATTTCTCGTAAATTTCCTCGGGGGAATTGGTATATACGTGCACTTCTACCTATATACATTAAAACGTATAGATTACTTATCGTGATAATGCACGTTTATTGAAGTAAGAAAAAGTTTCTGCGAAGTCGCACTTTGTATATATATGAAAGTACAAATAACAAGAATTAAAGTCAATTTTTTATTCTCTAGAATAAAATTTCATTAAATAAGAGAAAAAAAAAATTATTATTCAGATATTAAATTTAATAATTAAAAATATTAATAAAAAAAATGTTGATTAACAAAAAAAAAATTAATTAAAATAACAGCTACGTCTGTTGAAATTAATTTAACCTTGAAAGTAATTCTAAATAATTTAATAAAATTTAGAAACACTAATTAGTTCCTAAAGTTTTGAACGTTTAAATAAACGACAATTTTTTCTTGTTATTTCGTTCAATTCATATTTTGTTAAAAAATATTTTTTTGTATATTAAAAAAATTTCCAATGTTATAAATGCTGTATTTATTTTATTTTTCAAATTACAAAAATTAATAGTTATTTTCGAAAAAATATTTAAACAAGAAATAAATCTGCGTAGAATATAATAAAAAAAAGATTAAAATAGAATAAAATACAAATTTTGCTCCTGTAAGTTAGCTCTGTGGTTAGGAGCATTGTTGACGGAAAAAGAAACCAGGGTTCGATTCCCATCTCGGGAAAAGAATTTTTCTAAATTAATAAATAATTAATAATAAATAAAAAATAGAATAAAATAAAAAAATATATAATAAACTAGAATAAAAAAAAAACATTGTTCCTGTATGTTAGCTCAGTGGATAGGAGCATTGTTAATGGAAATAGAAACCAGAGTTCGAATCCCATCCTGGGAATAGAATTTTTCAAAATTAATAATTTATTAATTAATTAATTAATAATAAAATTAATAATAAATAAAAAATACAAAAAAGCATAAAATAAAAAACATAAAAAACAAATATTGAAAAAAGGGATTAATTAATTAAAATCAAAAAAAAATAAAAAGAAATAAAATTAAAGAAAATTAAAAATAAATAAATTTATTGAAATAAATAAAAATTAAAAATAAAAAAAAACTGTACGACTTAAAATCATAGTTTTCAGGTTAAAATTCAGTCAAAAATGCTTCTAAGAATCTAAAACAGTTTCAGTCGCAGAAATAATCTGAAAATTAGCTTTAGTTCTTACAGACACTTATATCAACAAAATTTTTTTAATTCTAGTGTCAAAATGCTAATAATATTCTCCAAGTTGTTTATATAACATCTCCATTCCTTAATTGTCGAGAAAAGTTCCAAGTAGATTTTTACTCGAAACTTTGAGTTTCCAAGTGTACTACTTTGGTTTATATGCAAAAAGTTATAATACGTAACAAGACATTATTTACGATAGTTTCACAAATATCTACAAGAGCATAAAAAAGAATATAGTCTCCTTTAAAAAAAACCCTCTCGAATAACATTATTGCTGTTTCCCTACATAAAATAAGAAATACACTAAATTTTAATAAACACGAATTTTCAACATTCCTTTGGAAAATTTTATCTTCAATTTCAAAAATTGAAAATTTTAATCAAGAAATCTTTTTTTAAATTAATAAAGTTTTTCAAAAAATCTAGAACTGTATATATTGATGTCAACAAATAAGCAGACAATTTTTTTTTTCTATTCAACGATATATGTAGTGAAAATTCAGCGTTAAAATGCAATCGGTGGAAACTCGGTTACATGATAGTTAGAGAGTAAGAGAGAGAGAATAAAAAGTTTATATCTATAGTTTACTTTCAAAGTGCAGCAGATTTTATTTTCTATTCAAAAAGCTTTCACTGAAAAGCTGCAATTTTATTTTGTGTTGTAAAAATGTCGAACATTTTAAATTTATAAAAGGAAAATTTATTATTGCAAATTTCGCCATAACAGTATATATAGTATTTGTGTATTTGCGGTTTATTAAGAAGTGGAGTCTGGAAAAAATATTCTCTCAAAATTATTAAATATAATAATTTTTTTAAATACCAAAAAAAAGTACAAAAACTATATACTCTACGATTTCTTTTTGAAATTTAATAAAAAATTCTTTATTTCTTCATTCAAAAATACGATTTTCTTTCAAAATAGATTTTTAAAAGTAAACAAATAAAATTAAAAAATAATTCCGATTAAATTTGACAAAATTTTCAATTGTTTCAATTTTTTTAAATTATTTTCGGAAATAGAATATTATTTAAAAAAAAATTTAACTACATTTTTTTTAAAAACAATTTTTTTCGGAATTTCTAAATTAAATTATTCAAAACTTCAATACTTTTTGGTAAACAAAGAATTAAAAACTTATTATTTATTTTCCACTGGAATTAAAATTTCAAATAATTTCAATAAAAAAACCTCAGGAAATTTAATTATTAAAAATTTCAACTGCAATTCTTCCAAAATTCAATTATTTTTTAAAAATTTTTGAATAAAATTATTGAAAAACTAAGAATTTTTGAAGAAAAATAATGTCATTAATAATTTTTAAAAATAAAAATTTAATATTTTTATACTTTTGCTTTCCTTGAATTTTCAAGGAATTGAATTTAAAAACTTTTTAAAATCTAACTAATTCCTAAAGTTCCTGTTTTATAACATTTTGAATACTTAATTATTTTCTAAAATTAATAACTTAAATTTAATTTTTATTAAATTTAATTAAATTAAATTTTTTTCAATCAATTCCTATCAGAGTTTAACTACGAGAATTATTTAAATAGAATAATTTTTGTTAATTTATAAAATAATGTATTTTCAAAAATACAATTTTATTATATTTATAGATAATTTTTAAAGATGAAAAAAAATTCTTTTTTAAAATACAAAATTTCACAAAAATTCCAATTGTTTTAATTTTTCTAAATTATTTTTGGGAATTCAAATGTATCATCAAACAATTTTAATTACGATTTTTGAAAAACCTAATTTTTTCAGAATTTCTAAATTAAATCTTTCAAAATTCAATCATTTTTGTAAAATAAATATTTAAATAGTTATTGTTCTTTATTTGCTTAAAATTTCGAAATACTTTCAATGTAAAATCATTGGAAATTTTTTTTTATAAAAATTTGAACTACAATTAATTATATAAAGTTTCTAAAAGTAAAATTTGATATTTCGTTCATTTGAATGTTAAAAATTTCTGGATCATTGAAAATGAAGAAATTTTCTAATTACGTCTATATTTATAAATTTCACCTCAAAAAGCATCAATAAAAAAATCTTTTGTGAATTCAGTTTCGTTTAAAATCAAACTTTTTTTTGTTGCCAAGTTTTTCTCAAAAAAAAGTTTAATACTCGGGATATCGAATTTCTTTCATTTGGAAGTTTTAAAACGGCTAAGTAGAAAACTTTACCCCGACATTATTTGCTCCAAGCAGAATTCAAAAGGAGTCTATATTTTTGTTTCTAATTCGTAGCAATTATATATTAATAACATGTGCAATCAGAGGAATATTTTTATAATGTTTACATAAAATAATCTTTTTTCTAATGATCACAAATTTTCTTGAATTGAAAATTTATTTAATTAATAAAAAAAAAAAAAAAATTATCTTCTTCAGTGACCTAAATTAATTTTACATTGAAATTAATAAAAAAGAGAAATTAATAAAAAATGAAGTTAATAAAAAGGGAAATTAATAAAAATTGAAATTAACAAAAATTTAAATTAATTTTAAATTAAAATTAATAAAAAAGAGAAATTAATAAAAAATGAAGTTAATAAAAAGGGAAATTAATAAAAATTGAAATTAACAGAAATTTAAATTAATTTTAAATTAAAATTAATAAAAAAGAGAAATTAATAAAAATTAAAGTTAATAAAAAAGGAAAATAATAAAAATTGAAATTAACAAAAATTTAAATTACCAAAAACTGAAATTAATTTTAAATTGCAATTAATAAAAATTCAAATTAATAGAAAGGAAAATTATAGAAAGGGAAATTAATAAAAAGGGAAATTAATAAAAATTTAAATCAATACAAATTGAAAATAATAAAAATAAAAATTAATAACAATTGAATTTAATAAAAATTAAAATCAATAAAATTTGAAAATAAAAAATAAAATTAACAAAAATAATATATTAAAATTAAAATTATCATAAAAACAATATTTAATTAAAAGGTAAAAAATGAAAAAAATTAATAAATTATCATTTTTATTCACTAAAAGAATAGATAAACTTTATAAGCAATTATCGAAAAATAATTTTCTCTTCTTTAATTTCCACAAAATGTAATTGTTGAAATTTCCCCAAGTTTGATAGTATAATCGCGAATCGTATATATAAAAAAATATAAATTCATATATCATTTTAAAAATTGCGTGCAAGATTGGCCTTCTTCTAGATAGGTTACTGTGTTTATGAAACCAACAAAACCATTTCATGAAGTTCTCCGTATATATATATATACAAGACTTATATATGTTGTCGAAGCCAACTGCATCGCTTTTCTTTTATTTCCTTTCAATAATAGCTGCTGGCGATAAAAGATTAAAGCGAGATAGAAATTCAATACTTGGAAATAACCCCCAAAGAATATATACATTGAAAGAAAAATAATAAATTTTTTGCAACAGTAATATCGCATATATTAATTGTCCTATTGATTCTCGATTGTCAATAAAAAAAATAAAAAATAACGAAAAGAAACAAGAAAAAGAAAACTTATTAATAAATTATTATTCATTTCATTAAAAAAATATTAATTTGATGTTTAAGAAAGTTTATTTGATTCAACAACAATTTCTCTAATTCAATGAAAATGTATTGAAGATTTGTTATTTTAAAGAAAAAATTTCTTCGAATTGTTTCTTCGCTTAAAAATTTATTTTTTCTTTGATTAAAAAAAATTTATTATGAAGAAAAATCTATTTGATTTAAAAATGATTTCTTTAATTCAATGAAAATTTATTGAATTTTTGTTATTTCAAGGAAATACATGCTCAGACTTGTTTCTTCGACTGAAAATTAATTTTTCTTTGATTCAATGAAAATTTGTTCAATTTCGAATATTTTAAAGAAAAATTGGCTTAGACTTGTTTCTTCGTTTACAAATTAATTTTTCTTTGACTCAAAGAAAATTTATTTTACTGATAAAAAATTATTTGATTATAAAAAAAAATTATGTAAAAGAGAAAAAAAGGATTCTATTAAAAAAAAGTTACTTTTTAATTAAACAAATTTATTTCATTCAATGAAAATTTATTGTATTTCTGTTATTTCAAAGAAAGAATGTACTCAGACTTGTTTTTTCGATTGAAAATTATTTTTCTTTAATTCAAAGAAAATTTATTTGACTATTAAAAAATTTCTTTCATTCAAGAACAATCTCTTTGATTTTAATGAAAATTTATTGAATTTTTTTTTATTTTAAAGAAAAAATTGCTTAGACTTGTTTCTTCGTTTACAATTTAATTTTTCTTTGACTCAAAGAAAATTTATTTTACTGATAAAAAATTATTTGATTATAAAAAAAATTATGTAAAAGAGAAAAAAAGGATTTTATTAAAAAAAAGTTACTTTTTAATTAAAAATTTATTTGATTTAAAGACAATTTTTTTTATTTAACGTAAATTTATTGAATTTTTATTATTTCAAAGAAAGAATGGCTTAGACTTGTTTCTTCGATTAAAAATTATTTTTCTTTGATTCAAACAAAATTTATTGGACTATTAAAAGATCTCTTTCATTCAAGAACAATTTCTTTGATTTTAATGAAAATTTATTGAATTTTTTTTATTTTAAAGAAAAAATTGCTTAGACTTGTTTCTTCGATTGAAAATTAATTATTTATGATTAAAAAAATATTTATTATTATTAAAAAAAAATTATGTAAATAATAAAAAAATGATTTTATTAAAAAAAAGTTACTTTTTAATTAAAAATTTATTTGATTGAAAGACAATTTTTTTGATTCAACGAAAATTTATTAAATTTTTGTTATTTTAAAGAGAAACTGGCTTAGACTTGTTTCTTCGATTAAAAATGAATTTTTCTTTCATTCAAAGAAAATACATTTTATTAAAACAAATTTTTTTAAATAAGAAAACAAGGATTTTATTTGAAAAAAGTGACTTTTTAATTAAAAAAATTTATTTGATTCAAAGACAATTTATATATTTTAAAAAATTTTTTCCTTTTAAATACTTTCGTTTAAATTTCTTTCAAAATGTTTTTCTGGTGTTGTTTCTTCGATTGAAAATTAATTATTTCTCTTTGATAAAAAAAAATTTATGTAAATAAGAAAAAAATGATTTTATTAAAAAAAATTACTTTTTAATTAAAAATTTATTTGATTTAAAGACAATTTTTTTGATGCAACGAAAATTTATTAAATTTTTGTTATCTTAAAGAAAAACTGGCTTAGACTTGTTTCTTCGATTGAAAATGAATTTTTCTTTCATTCAAAGAAAATATATTTGATTAAAACAAATTTTTGTAAATAAGAAAACAAGGATTTTATTTTTAAAAAAAGTTACTTTTTAATTAAAAAAATTTATTTAATTCAAAGAATTTATTTATTTTAAGGGTATTTGAACCATTATGACGTGAAAATTTTAGAACACATGCTTTTCACAAATTGTGACGTCTTAATGGTTCAAATGCCTTTAAAGAATTTTTTCCTTTTAAATACTTTTGTTAAAATTTCTTTTAAATTGTTTCTTTAGTCCTATATTGTTAATGACAAGATTTCTTTGATTTAAAGTACAAACTTTCATGATGAATTCTAATGGAAATTTTGTTTAAATCAAAGAACAGGAATTTTTTTATTCTCTTTCCCTTCTGTTTTTTTTTAATTTTTTTTTTTGTTTGAAAGAAAAATTAATTTTGAATGAAACAAAACGTTTCTAAGAAACTGATTTCTTTAAATTAACAAAAAACTTTTTCCCAAATGTAAAATAATTCTTTTACTTTTGTTTTTATAAGTTTCTTATTAGCAAAATCTTTTTCGATACTTTTCAAAAAGATTAATAAAAAAAAATAAAAGAAAAAAGATAAAATGCAACTGGAAGTGAAAATTTCCTCTTTCGATAATAATAATAAGAAACAATAAACCATTCAGGAGTGATAAATTTCACTCTAACAATACCTTAATGTTACTTTTGCCAAAGGAAACTGGGCGTTAATTGTAAAAGTAAACGCGCTCGTATAGTTTTCAGTCGCCAGGCTTAATGGCTCAATTTGCACTTGCACATTTTTCCAGTCTTTGACTCACGCTCCACTTTTTCTCCACACCTTCTTTTTTCTTCACTCTCCCTCAACCCTCATTTATAGCACATTTCAGTTAAAAAAAATGAAAGAAAAAGAAAAAAAAAAAGAAATGTCCCCTTAATGTCCATACCTGCGTGATTTAGAAATCGTGATCCACAAAAGTTCAACGAATGTCGGGGGAAAAAAAGTGGAACACAACGACTATCAAAAGTCAATCGTGTTATTAGTCCAGGTCGACTATACATACATTGTCTCGCGTGACAAAATACTGTTACGGTCCAGGTGAGATTTTCTAATAATGTGCGTAGGCACGAATTTTTTTCATTTATTAAATTTCCCAAACTCAAAAGTGGATAAAATTTCCTAAATTCAACATATAAAAAATTTATTCATAATTTACATTCACAGTTAACACTCGAAAGTATATCAAATTGCAACGAATTGATATAAAAAATTATGAAAACAAAAATTAAACGAAATTTTTGGTTGAAAATTTGTACCAAATTAGATCAAAATTGATACCAAATTAAATGAAATCGATACCAAAAATTTCTGGGGGATTAAAAACTATTAAATTTCCAAAGGAGCTTCTTCTTTAAATCAATTAATTTTCAAGAAAGATCTCTTTGACAATTTTTAAATCCATTTGTTTATAATAATCTTCAATTTTACGAAATTTCAATTATTCGTAAATTCTTCAATTAAATATAATATTGGAAAATAAAGACTTTAAATATTAAAAAAAGAAATTTAATTAAACTTTTTCAGAAAAAATAAATTCAAAAATTAAATTATTTTTAAAAACTCACGCTATATTGCTTTTAATATTACGTCGGTGAATTTCTCAATAATGTTTATGATCAATGATTCAAAGAAAAAAATTTTTCTATACAAAAACATTAAAATATTTTGTTTAAAAACGTTTCTTTTTCAAATTATTGACCGAAATCTATAAAAAAATTTTTTTATACAAAAATATTATAAAAATTTTAAAAGAAAAATATATTTTTTTCTAAATCGTTGATTTATAATTTTATAAATGTTCTAAACTTCACCAAAGTTTAATATTTGACTAGAAAATTTTACGCGCAAGGAGCGTGATATTCAATTTATTATTATTATGCAAATTACAAAATTAATTATTTTCAAATATGAATTTTTGAAAAATAACAAATTCAAAATTTTTAAAAATTCAATTATTAACTAATTAACTGATTAATTATTCTTATATTTATTAATTTCAAGAATTTTAAAAAAATTCTTCGCAAAAATTCAATTATTTTCATAAATTATAACATTCTTCGTAAGAATTCAATTATTTTTATAAATAAAAAAATTTTTTGCAAAAATTCAATTATTTTTGAATAATACAATTTCACGAAAGAATTCAATTATTTTCTAAAATTTTAATAAATTATTCTTCAAAAAAATTCAAATATTATATTTATAAATAGTAAATTTCTTTGCAAAAATTCAATTATTTTTAATAAAATTTTAATAAAATTCTATAAAATAATTCAATTTTTAAAAAAAAATTTAGTAATATTTTTCGAAAAAATTCAATTATTTTCTAAAATTTTAATAAATCTTTAAAAACAATTCAATTATATTTATAAATAGTAAAATTCTTTGCAAAAATTCAATTCTTTTTAATACAATTCTAATAAAATCTCGTAAAATTCCATGAAATAATTCAATTTTTAAAAAATTTTTAATAATATCTTTCGAAAAAATTCAATTATTTTCTAAAATTTTAATAAATCCTTGGAAACAATTCAATTATATTTATAAATAGTAAAAATCATTGTAAAAATTCAATTATTTTCAAAAAAAAATTCACGAAAGAATTCAATTTTTTTCTTAATTCGTAAAATTTTTCAAAAGAATTCAATTATTTTCTAAAATTTTAAAAAAATTTAATATAATTAAATGTTCAATTTCAATTATTAACAAACACGATTATTTTAAAAACTTGAAAGAAATTGTTGATAAAATTCAATTATTTTCAAAATATTTAATCAAAATTATTAAAGAAACTCCATTATTTAAAAAAAAAAATTAAAGGAAATTCTTAAAAAAAAATTTGATTAGAATTTTCAACAATTTTAAGAAAATTCTTCGCAAGAATTCAATTATTTTCCTAAATTATAAAATTCTTCGAAGGAATTCTATTATTATTAAATTTTTTGATAAAATTTTTTGTAACAATTCGATGATTTTCAATACATTAATTTAAAAATTAAAAACATTTAAAAAGAAAAATTATTAAAAAAATGAATAATTGAAATCTTTCGACGATTTTTAATAAAATTTTTAAGAATAATAACATTTTCCGAGAAATTCGATTAAAATTGTATTAAAAATAATTGAAATTCTGCATTGAGTTTTATTATTTATGAAAGTAATTGAATTCCCAAGAAGAATTTTAATATTTTTGAACATAATTTAATCTCTGCGAAGAATTTTATTACTCTTAAAAATAATAGAATTTCTGCAATAATTTATAATTTCTCCAAAATAAAAATTTCTTTTACTGACTTTTAACTAAAATTCTTTTATAAATCCATTATTTTTAATAATTTTTGAAAAAGTTCTTTAAGAATTTTGAAATTCATTTGTTTTCAATTACAATTCAATTTTGCAAAATTTCAATCATTCGGAAATTCTTCAATTAAATATATATTAGAAAATAAAAACTTAAAAAAAAAAATTTCAAGTAAAATTGAAATAAACTTTTTCAAAAAAATTAATTCATCTACAGAATTTTTAGTTAAAAGTATGAAAAATTAAAATTTTCAAATATTTTCATATGAAACCTTTTAAAAATTGAATTATTTCTAAAAATTCACGCTATAATGCTTAATTAATATTCAATTATAATTATTATATAATCTAAAATTTTAAGTGACATTCATTTTTAAAACAATTTTTATTAGAAAATTCTACTAGAATTCAATTATTTAAATAAAAACAAATAAATTATTGAATAATTGAATTCTTGTAAAGAATTTTATAAACAAAATTTTTAAATAATAGAATTTTTTCGACGAATTTTAATAAAAGATTTAAGAATGATTACAGTTTTCGAGGAATTCCATTAAAAGTGTATTAAAAATAATTGGAATTCAGCATTGAGTTTTATTATATATTTATAAAAATAATTGAATTATTGCGATGAAATTTATAAATTTTATTAACATTTTTTTACACAATTGAATTATTTCTGGGAAATTTTCATTAAAATAGTAGATATTGAAAATCATTGAATTGAGGTAAATTTTTGAAAATAATTGAAATTTTACAAAAATTTTATTAAATATTTTTGAAAATAATTGAATTACGGAGAATAATTTTATTATTTCTAAAAATAATTGAAATTTTGACCAGAATTTTTTGAAATTCTTGAACATAATGGAATTTTTGCGAAAAATTTTATTACTTTTGAAAATAATTGAATTTTTACAATTACTTGTAATTTCTCTAAAATATCTCTGAATTATATCGTACAATTTTATTAAAATTACGGACTTTATGGACCTCTTTTTAAAAAAAACTGACTTTTACGGACTTGAAGGAAATTTACGGACCTATACAGGATTAACGGGCCTAGTTAGAGCCTTGCCTTTTAAATGTAAGTGAGAATCGAACGGAAAAATTCGCAGAGCTTTTGAAATCAAAAGAGAGGGTGCGGTCTTGTGATATTTGTCGAATCATCATATCGATCGAATGAAAACAAGCTGAAAGAGTTATACTAAGGGAAAATCGATCCCCGGTCAAAGACCTCGGAAGCTACCCCCCCAGGACAGTGACTAACTAAATTCATTGCACTTGCTCCTCGTAAAATCATGTTAAGTCATCCGAATTTATTCGCGTGGTAAAAAAAGAAGAGAGGTGGTGTAAATTTTTGCACCTTTTAGTATTAGTTTTATATGAAGCAGGCATATAAGCAGGTAAGGAGGGAAGGAAAGGCCTTTTACTTAGCGGAAAAAACATTACTGCTCAAGGAGAAAAAGCGCCAGGGTGACTTCTAAAAATTAATGAGACCAATTTTACATGAGTTGTTAAAAGTAACTTTCATATATAGATTAGAAAAATATATATTTCCTTCTTTTATAAACTTCCCTTGGCTTTGAAATATTCACCTTTATACAATGTCACCTTTACATTTTTAAACTTTAGTTTACATTTGTCTATGCAATTATATTTCAATTGCTTTTGTTTCTATACTATATATTTATATTTATTTTTTTTTATTTATAGAATCGGGAAGTTGCCTTCCTTATAGATTTATATTTCTTTTCTCATTTCAATTTTTTTTTTTTGTTGGGGTACAGTTTTTCTAAAACTTATTTTCTAATTTTTAATTTTCTATAAAACTTTTTTCTTTCTAGTAAAGGTGACTTTCTAAAAAATTTTTTTTAATGAAGGTGATTTTCTCATTTTATTTTTTCTAATAAATGACATTGTCTAAAAATTTCTTTTTCTAAAAATTTATTTTTTCTAATAAAGGTAATTAAAAAAAAATTTTCTAATAATATTAAGTTCTTGTAATGACGATCAAATAGGTATATGAATAATAAATAAAATTCATCAAAATTTTTTAATTCATAAAAATAATTGAATTCCTAAGAAGAATTTTACTATTTTTTAACATAATTAAATTTCTGCGAAGGATTTTATTACTCTTGAAAACAATTGAATTTCTGCAATAATTTGTTATTTCTCCAAAATTTCTATAATTCCATTATTTTTAATAATTCCATTATTAACTATAATAATCGTCTTATTCATTCTTTCATTCTGTCCACACCTGAAGTTAGTTTTTGTGTATTCTTTTTTTTTTTTTAATTTGTTTTGACAAATCGAAAAAATAAGCAGGTATTTTTTCATGACTCATAATAAAATAATATTAGAAATTAGAAAATTAAAAAAAATGATGATTGACAAATGAAAAATTTACCCATTTTGTTTATTATATGCTTTTTTTTAATAACAAATTTCGTTTGACTGATCAAAAATTATGCAAATTTTTCTCTCGTTTATATAAAAAATAGAAAATTTGTTAAAAAATTATGATAAGGAAATAATAAATAAATACCCATTTTATGCATAATTTTTATTTCTCAATAACAATATTGCTCGCAAACTCATTCTTTTATTTTGGGAAAAAAAACATTACATATTCCCGTTTCTTAATAATTTTGTATAGAAAATTTTCAATTTCCATAAGGGAATAATTTACATTATTTCAATTTTTTAATTACAATATTGTTTTAATAAAATTCAGTTTTTTTTAAAAATAAACGAAACAAATGTTTATAAATTCTATTTGTCAATTACAAATTTTCATGAAAAATAAATATTTTGGAATTTTTAGAAAATAAAGGAACAAATTTTACACAAAAAAAAATGTTCCGTTACATTTTTACGAATTTCTTTAATTGTAAAATTATTCAAAAACATCAATAATTTCTTTTTTAAATAAATATTTAATTATTATTATTTTTCCACAGGAATTAAGACATTCAAAAATTCCAAATTTAAACTTTTTTGAAATTAAACAACTTATAAAAGTATTTTGCTATAAAACATAAAGATATTGATTGCTCCAAATCGAAGACTCGGAGTGATCGATTTCTTTATGTTTTATAATAATTTATAGTAATTAAAAATTTATGAAAATAATTAAATTATTGCGAAGAAATTTATAAAAAAATTTTAATAATTGAATTCTTGTGGAATTTTTAATATTTTTGACAATAATTAAATGTTTCTGTACGATTTTATTAAATTTTTTTTTTAAATAATTGAATTTTTCTCGGAAAATTTTATTAAAAAAGTAGATATTGGAAATAATTGAAATTAAGACACAAATTTTATTGTCATTTTTGAAAATAATTGAACTTTGGGGAAAAATTTTGTTAATTACAAAGATAATTGGGATTTTGACGAGAATTTTTTTTAAATTTTAAACATAATTGAATTTTATGAGAAGAATTTCTGTGAAATTTTTATTATTTTATGAAAATAATAGATATTGAAAATCATTAAATTGAGGAAATTTTTTGAAAATAATTGAAATTTTGCAAAGAATTTTATTAAAATTTTGGAAAATAATTGAATTTCGGAGAAGAATTTTATTATTTTTAAAGATAATTGAAATTTTGACATGAATTTAAAAAATGGTTGAACATAATTGAATTTCTGCTTAGAATTTTATTACTTTTGAAAATAATTGAATTTTGCAATCATTTGTAATTTCTCTAAAATTTTTAATTTTCTAAAACTTTTTTTTTATAATAAAGGTGAATTTCTAAAAAAACCTTTTTTCTAATGAAAGTGATTTTCTAATTTTCTTTTTTCTAATAAAGGTCATTTTCTAAAAATTTCTTTTTCTAATAATGGTAATTTTCAAAAACAACACTTTTTTTCTAACAATATTTAATTTTTGTAATAACGATCAAATAGGTTAAAAAATAAAATTTATTAAAATTTTTTAATTCTTTAAAAAAAATATTTGAGATTTGATTAAAAAACTAATAAAAATGAGAAATTAAGCAAATTTTTTAACAAAATTTTAAAATACTCTCGTTAAAAAATTAAAAACTGTAATTAACAAATAGAAATTATAGAGATTTTTTCCCTATAAAGATATTTAAAATTTTCTAAAAAAATGTTTTATAAATAAATTAATTTTGAAAATTTTGGTATAAATATGATGCAAATTATTATTTCTTATTTTCAAAGAAGAACAAAATTTTGTTAAAAAATTTTTATTAAAAATTTATTTATTAACAATATAAACTCATAATTTTGCGTGAACAGAATTGTGATTGAGATACAGAAAATATGTAAAATAGTTTCTATTTTCAAATCGTAAGTTTTTAACAATTTTCTAACTTTTATCAAAATTGTAGAATTTCACAAATTTCAGGAAATTAAATATTAGAAATCATAACTTTTTAGAAAAACTTTTTTTAGAAATCAAAACTTGTTAGAAAATTTTTTTTTTAGAAAACACATGTCATTAGAAATTGCTTTTTTTTAGACAAAAAAGATTAGAAAATATTTTTTAGAAAAAGTGACCACCTACCCATTTTTTATCCTTCTTGTCTTTTTTTTTATTTCTCTTCTTCTTTAAATTTGATTAAACTTTATTAATATTTTTGGCTCGATAATAATTTTCTTCTTCTTTTTATTTTAAATTATGTAACTTTAAATTTCATTATAATTAAATTTATTTTTTAAAAACTTTGACTGAAACAGTATAATGGAAAAAACTTTTATGGAATAAAACGTTTATTTTCCATCAGCAATGTAAATTAGCAGAGTTTCATTTCGTTTCCATGTTCTCGTGATTTCGAATTTAATTATTATTCCTGCTTATTTCAAAATAATACAGAAATTTGTTTCTAAATTATTTTTAATAAAATTTTTTTGATTTACAATATTATTTATTTATTTAATTATTCGATTATTTACAATTAGTAATTGCAATAAAAATAAAAACCGTAAAAATAGTTGGAAACTTTATAAATTAATTTTCAATACGTGACACAATATATTATTATACGTAATAAAATTTGAAATTCGAACCGTTCAAATGTGGAAAAATATTTTTGTCACTTTTTTTAATTTTTCTATTAGAGAAATTGAAAATTTAAAAAAATTCAAATTCAATATTCAAATAAAGTAAATATTTTATTTACATTAATTTTAATTTTCTTTTAATAATTTTTGGAGAATATTTCAATAACAAAGAAATTCGGTCATTTGATAATTAACAAAACTTCGCAGGATTTAACGAATTCAAAAAGAAAATTAATAAATTAGCTCACAATCAGTTGAACGTTGGGAACTCTAGAGACATGAAAAATTCAAGTTAAAGAAACAATCGAAGTATCTTCATTTACCATCGAGTATATTAGCGAATTCATTAAAATTGGCTTCTTTATTAAAAAGAAAATAAAAGAGAGAATTCATATTCAAAGAAAATTAATTATTTTCCCTTTGCTATATACTTAATTGAGAGAAGATTAAAAGTAAAACGTGTTTTTAATTAAAAACGTCAATGATTAAAAGCTACCAACTAAAAGCAAATAATAAAAAAATATACAAGTTATTACTAACTTTGACATCTACTCGAAGTTAAGTGAGCACGTACGATACAAAATTGAAAGAGACGAGAGTCAAACTACATTTTCAATTTCCATTAAACTTATTCGAAAAACATTAATATTCATATGATGAGAATGACATAAACTTATATAATTTTTGGCTAAAATCCAAATAACTTTTCGAAATATTTCACATTATTCGCAGTATATTCACCAGTAAGTGTAAAAAAAAAAGAATTTTTCGTTTCTTTTTGCATATACTGAACGAACCAAGAATTTCGACTTCACGTTTGATCAATGAATGGCGCGTCACTATACATCCAAGACCTCATTTATGCTGAGGAAAATGGAAAAAAATACCAAGCAAATATGCACAAATTAATCAAACTGTTGATCATTTATCAGAGCTATGCGGAATAAGCGAATTAGAAATGTCATGAGGAATTTCTCCTTTTTAACTCTATATGTGACTTATTCTGAAATATGAAGGACGAAGATATTTTACGGTCCCTGTCAAAATGCAGGGTATTTATCGACGAGAGATTATAAATATTCAAATTTTCAATCAAAGAAACGGTGAGATTTCATTTTCGAAATATTTTCATTATTGTCTCATAAATATTTTGTCAAAAACTTTCAAGCATAAATATTCAGAAGCACTTTAACTAAAAGGAGCTTATAATACTGAACTCAATATGCTACTTAGAAAATTTTAATATTGATTAAATTTTTCCATTTTTCTAATTTAATGTTATTAATAATACTCTTGTAATACCATTGTTGTTGTCGTTGTCCTACTTTTTGGCCATTTTTAAAAAAATTTCTTTGCAAAATATAAATTAATATTTAACGTCAATTTACTAAAGTTTTTAGCATTATTACCTATTTTTATTTATTTACTTCTTTTTTCTTTTTCTTCTTCTTATTTTTTTCTTCTTTTTCTAATTATTAATATTATTTTTTTCTTCTTTTTGTTATTAATATTATTATTGTTTTCTTCTATTTCTTATTAATATTATTATTTTCCTCTTCTTTTTCTTATTACTAATATTGTTATCAATTTCTTCTTCTTTTTCTCATTGTTAAGATTATTATAAAAATTATTATTTTCAACAAAACTGTCAAAGTTACGCGCAAAAGAAATTATTCAATTTAATATTATTAGTCAAATTACAAATTTTTAAATTTTCATTTATCAACTTTAATTTTTTAATAACAAATTTTTAATCAAAATTTTAAAAAGTTCACTTATTAACAAATTAATATGTATTATTTACAAAAATTTTAACAAAATTCCTCGTCGGAATTGAATTATTTTTAATAAAATTTTATTTAAATTTCTCTGAGGAATACAATTATTTTTAAAAGTTTGATAATATTTTACGCAGAAGTCCAATTATTTTTAAAAATAATAATAAATAGCCTCGAAAGAATTCAATTATTTTCAGAAATAGTAAATTTTTCTTTCAACCAAAAACATAATAATTATATATTTTTGAAATAAATTTATTGTATAAAAAAAAATATTTTTCATTCAAAGCATTTATTACCAAAAAAAAAACGGACAAAAATGTTAAATCGTGAATTTTAGGCAAACTCCAAAGCCAAAAAACTTCAGGAAGACCACACTAAATTTTAAAATGTTGTATTAAAGAATTGTTTATTTAGTGATGCAGAATATGAAAAAATTTATTTGATTCGTCGGAAACGCTCACAATTTTCAATTTTTTTTTTACAAAAAAACTGTCCAAAAATGTAAAAATGGATATTTTTGACAAACTTTAAAGTCAAAAAAACTTCATGAAGACCACGTCAAATTTCAAAGTAATATATATTAATGAATTGTGCGTTTAGTGATGTAGAATAGGAAAAAAATTATTGTCTTTTATGGAAACGCCCACAATTTTCATCTTTTTCAAAAAAAAGTGTCAAAAAATGTGAAATAGTGAATTTTGAATAAATTTAATAGCCAAAAAACTTCATTTTTGACAATATTTAAAAAAGAAGAAAATATTTTGCTTACTCTCTAAATCGAAATTAGTGAAAAAGTTTACTAATTTAAATTAGTGACTGACTTTTTACTTTTGAATTATTATTTTTAAGAATAATAATAATTTTCTAAAATAATAAGTTTTAAGAATTTTTCACTAAAATTTTTCATTAAATCAATTAATTACCAAAAAAGTTCTTTTATAATTTTCAAAATTCATTAATGTAAAATATTCAATTTTAGAAATTTCAATTATTCATAAATTCTTCAATTAAATATATATTAGAAAATAAAAACTTCTTATAATATAAAAAAAAAAATCCAATTACACTTTTTCAAAATTCAATTATTTCTAAAAATTCACGCTATATTGCTTTTAATATTCAATTATTATCTAACATTTTAACTGAAATTCATTTTTAAATCAATTTTTTGTTAGAAAATTTTACTGGAATTCAATTATTTAAATACAAAAATAAATAATTTATTGAATAATTGAATATTTCTTAAAATTGAATTCTCATAAAGAATTTTACCAATATATTTTTAAATAATTAAATTCTTTCGACGATTTTTAATAAATTTTTTAAGAATAATTACATTTTCCGAGAAATTTGATTAAAATCGTATTAAAAATAATTGAAATCCTGACATGAGTTTTATTATTTATGAAAATAATTGAATTCTTAAGAAGAATTTTACTATTTTTTAACATAATTAAATTTTTGCGAAGGATTCTATTATTCTCGAAAACAATTGAATTTCTGCAATAATTTGTAATTTCTCAAAAATTAAATTTTTTTTTAGTGTTAACTAAAATTTTTCTATAAATATCTTATTTTTAATAATTTTTGAAATAGTTTTTTGAGAATTTTCAAAATTCATTTGTTTTTAACTGAAATTCATTTTTAAATTAATTTTAATTAGAAAATCCTACGCGAATTCAATTATTTAAATACAAAAAGAAATAATTTTATTGAATAATTGAATATTTCTTAAAATTGAATTCTTATAAAGAATTTTATCAACAAATTTTTAAATAAATAAATTCTTTGGATGAATTTTAATACAATTTTTTAAGAATAATTACATTTTTCGAAGAATTCGATTAAAATTTTATTAAAAATAATTGAAATTCTTCGATGAGTTTTACTATTTATGAAAATAATTAAACTCCAAAAAAGAATTTTATTATTTAGAAAAATAATTGAATCCCTGTAAAAATGTTATTATTTATAAAATTATAAAAATAATTGAATTATTTTGCGAAGAAATTTGTAAAAAATTTGTAAATAATTGAATTTCTGTGAAATTTTTATTATTTTATGAGAATAATAGATATTGAAAATCATTAAATTGAGGAAATTTTTTGAAAATAATTAAAATTTTGCAAAGAATTTTATTAAAATTTTTGAAAATAATTAAATTTCGGAGAAGAATTTTATTATTTATAAAGATAATTGAAATTTTGACAAGAATTTAAAAAAATTGTTGAACATAATTGAATTTCTGCTAAGAATTTTATTACTTTTGAAAATAATTGAATTTCTGCAATTATTTGTAATTTCTTCAAAATTTTTCATATTATATCGTAAAATTTACGAACTTTTTGTCCTTTTTCAATTAAATTACGGACTGTACGGACCTTTTTTTAAAAAAACTGACTTTTACGGACATGAATCAAATTTTTACGGTCATTACTGTAGTAACCAAATAATAATATAATGTTAAAAAAATTATTTCACAATATTTATATTCTTTCTAATTAAAAATCATTAAAATTAAGTAGAATTCAAGTAGAAATTCTATTATAGAATCGTTCTAGTGACATTCTATAGAATATTCACTAGAATTCATAATTTCATATAGAATGATTCTAGTGAAATTCTATAGAACTTTTTCATCTGAAAATTCGCTAATTCAAAAGCAAAAAGTCAAATTCAAATTTGTAAACATTTTTACTAATTCAAATTCAGAGAGTAAGGCGTGACAAAAATTTTTTTCTTATAGCGTTTAAAAATTTATTAAAACTTTTTTGCCAAAAAATAATATTTTCCAGTTGAACCGATCCTCTAATCAATAGTTTCAATCACACGTGTAACAAGAAAAATAATCGATTCTCGAATGAAGCATCAAGCTAACTATACAAAGAATCAGAAAATTGAATTGATTCATAATAAATTCTAAATTACATATGAATTGAATATTTTTACGACCTACACACGGGGGAGTTATGATTATTTCTCTAATATATATACATATATATATTCTTGAAAATAATCGATAAATTTATGCTTCCAACGCTTATTGTTGGGTATAGAGAGAAGCTTTTTTTTTCCTGTGCGGTTCAATCTAAAGGCAGTCGAGCCATGCAAGACATTGGCCTATTTCATCAATGTCATCTCATTCACGTTTCTTGGCGTTTTTAAATATAGCCAGACACACTAATAAGCTCTATACTTTAACAAACTATTTAAACTTGAAATTAGATTTCAAGTTCCGTCTTCATTTATGCTAAACTATTACAATGCGGAAATTTGCATTCGAACATTTTTTAGTAAATTAACAGAATTTTTTTTTAATATTTTTTTTTATACTGAAAAATTGCAAAGTTGCGACAAAAATTTAATATTGTTTTTCTGACATTTTCCTGACTGCCAGACAAAATTTCGACTTTTTTCCTGACACTAAAGAATATTCTGATTCACTCTAAAAAAAATTACATTTATTTATATAAATTTCTGTAAATTATTTGAAAATATCAATAATTTCTTTTTTAAATAAATATTTAATCATTTTTATTTCTCCACAGAAATTAAGATTTATAAAAATTTCAAAATTATTTTCATCATTTCAATTTAATTCAATTATTTCCTAGAATTTTTAACTAAAATTCTTCTTTACATCAATTATTTTTAATAATTTTTTAAAAAGTTCTTTGAGACTTTTCGGAAATTCATCAAAATTAAATATACATTAGAAAATAAAAACTACGAATAATTTCAAAATAAATTCAATTAAACTTTTTCAAAAAAAAAAAAAAATTAATTCTACAAAATTGTTAGTTAAAAGTATGAAAAATTCAGATTTTTATAGATTTTAATTTGAAATTTTTTAAAACTCAATTATTTTTAAAGTTCATGCTATTTTGCTATTTTGCTTATTTATTTTTAAAATGAATTTTTAATAGAAAATTCTATTACGAGAATTCAATTATTTAAATATAGGAATAAGTAATTTTTTAAAAAATTCAATATTTCTTAAAATTGAATTCTTATAAAGAACTTTGTCAAATTTTATTTAAATTATCAAATTTTATTATTTATAAAAATAAGTGATTTCTTTTGAAAAATTTTATTGAAATATTAAAAATAATTGAATTTCGACAAATTTAAAAAAAAACCAAATTGTTACGAAAAATATTAAAATTTTTGAAAATAATTAAAATCTTTCAAGGAAATTTATTGAAAAATGTATTGAAAATAGTTATTAAATTCTAATAAACAAATTATCAAATTTAAAAAAAAATAATTGAATTCTTTTGAAGAATTTCAATAAATAATAAATAATATATTTATATTTTTCGTGGAATTTGATTAAAATTGTATTAAAAATAATTGAAATTCTGAGATAATTTTTATTATTTATGAAAATCATTGGATCTCTAAAAATAACTTTATTATTTATAAAAATAATTAAATTTCTGTGAAAAAATTATGAAAAAAATAATTATTTATGAAAATAATTAAATGTTTGCGTAGAATTTTATTACAAATTTTTTAAATAATGGAATTTTTTTGGAAACTTTATTGTAATAGATATTAAAAATCATTGAATTGTAATTGAATTAAAATTAAATTTGTATAATTAAATAATTAAAATTTGGCCAAGAATTTTATTAAAACTTTTGAAAATAATTGAATTACGTGGAAGAATTTTGTTATTTATAAAGATAATTGAAATTTTGACGAGAATTTTCCTAAAAATTACACAATTGAATCAAAATGCTTGAATTTTAAATTTCAGTTTAAATTCCAAATAATTTTAACTTCGGACTTTAAAATCAGTTAAATTTTTAAATACCATATTTAATTGAAAAATATTCAAATAATCGAAGTTTCATATTATTTAATGTGGAGACAAGTGGATTTTAAAATATTATTAAAGGGAAACTTAATTTATTTTTCTTTGAATAATTGAATTTTTCAAAAACTTTCTCTCTCTGTGAAAAATTTATAAAAAAAACTAATTATGTATGAAAAATTGAAAATAATTGAATTATTTTGCAAAGAAATTTAAAAAAAAATTTTTAATAATTGAATGCTTGTGAAATTTGTATTATTTATGAAAATATAATTAAATGTTTATGTAGAATTTTATTAAAAATTTTTTTAAACAATGAGATATTGAAAGTCATTAAGAAATTTTTGAAAATAATAGAATTTCGCAGAAGAATTTTATTATTTATAAAGATAATTGAAATTAATAAATAATATTGATAATTAAATGGATAATTAAATTTCCTCTTCAGTTCAGGTTTTAATGAATAATGAATAATAATAAATATAAAATAAAGCAAATAATACTAAATTTC
The DNA here is from genome assembly GCF_015476425.1 of Leptopilina heterotoma. Classification (NCBI taxonomy): domain Eukaryota; kingdom Metazoa; phylum Arthropoda; class Insecta; order Hymenoptera; family Figitidae; genus Leptopilina; species Leptopilina heterotoma. The sequence goes on along the minus strand of NW_025111185.1, from coordinate 755,413 downwards.
AAATAATTATAAATATAAAACAAAGAAAATAATATAAAAAAAAAAATATGAAATAAAGTAAAAATAAATAAAAAATAAAAAAACACAATTTTTACAAATAGAAAGTAATTATAATTATTACATCGTTGGAAATTGATTAATTAAATTAACTAAATTAATACTAATAATCATTGTTACTCCAATATTTAGAGCAGATTATTATTCCAATTATATACTACCACTAATTATTAATTAATAATACAGAAATGAAGAAACATTCATTTGTTCGTTAAAATGTATATGAAATATATTACATTTTCAACGATTCCAGGAAAACAATTGAGCAATTTACTAGAAGGCTTTTTGCAGAAAAATTGTTAGAAATAAAGCATCAAGATACTTGCCGCGCACATTTATGGAAAACAAGTATTAAACACGAAAGTGTCAACTATGTGCGATGTACGCTTCAATTATTGATCTTTACTTTTGTTGCGGCGAGTGACTGGGAAACGTTAAGTGGAAATTTTTAGATGAACGAAAAGATTTTTTTCTTTTCTTTATTATTTTTTTTTCTTTTAAAGAAGGTATTAATTTCCAGACTACAATCAATTTCGCTTGATTGCTTTAAGACTAACAAGATAAAGAACGAGTTAAAAAGGGTGTATATAATTCTAGCCAGACACTTTTCTCATTCTATTTTAATCTATCTAGAGATACATTTTTGAGATAGAAATTTTGTTTATTTTTTTTTTTGCCAAAGGGATTTTTTTTTGTTAAAAGAGAGATTCAGAGATTGTTGAGATTTGAATTTTGTTTTGCGGAGTATGAATATTTGGTTTTTAAAATCAGAAATAATATGTTAGAGAGAGAGAGAGGAAAAAAAAATTTTTCTAATGAATGAATTTCGTGTTTTAATTTTTCGTTAATATTTTCTCGAGTATATCTGATTAAAATTATAAGAGTCTAAGGGTAAAGGTAATATTATCATGGAAATTAATCAAATTTTTTATATACGAAAACTATTGATTTGAATATTATACTAGAAATTCGAATTTTAAGAATAAACTTTAGAGGTTTTTTTTATTAACAATTCACACCCAGAGAAAAATTTGATTTAAACCAAATATAATTTTAGTTAAATAAAAGTGTATTTTTCTTGGAGTCTAGGTTATTATATTAACTAGGTTATTTATTTGTTTTAAATAAAAATTTTATTCGTCAGAAACAAAAATTTTATGTAAACCAAATAAATTTTTATTTAAACAAAATAAAATTTTATTCGGCATAAACAAAAATTTTATTTAAACCAAATAAATTTTTATTTAAACCAAATAAAGTTTTATTCCGGCATAAACAAAAATTTTATTTAAACCAAATAAAATTTTATTCGGCATAAACAAAAATTTTATTTAAACCAAATAAATTTTTATTTAAAGCAAATAAAATTTTATTTAAAGCAAATAAATTTTTATTTAAACCAAATAAAATTTATTTGCAACAAATAAAAAGTCTAGCTGGTTCTGAGTCAAATTTTTTTTTTTTTTGGGTCCAGTATTATAAACTTAATTACTAGTGTTAATTAAAATATTTATTTTTTTTTTAATGAAAAAAAATGAAAAAATGAAAGCTAACTATTAGTGTTAGTTAAAAATTAAAATATGAACAAAAAACGAAAAGTATGAATAATTATAATTATATAATAATAAAAATCTAATAATAATAGTAAATATCAGGTAAAAGGGGGGATTTTAAATTTAAAATGGGAATGATTTGCAAGTATTGTTGAAATAAACGAAATATTTTTCTTCAAAATATTTTCCTAAATTACAGACTAATTAAAATTAAAAAAAGTTCAGATTTAAAAACTTTGTAATTAATTTTTTTAATAGTCACTCAAAATTATTGTAATAAAAATTTAATTCCAATTTAATTTCAACCCTTATGAATAAATTTAGTACATTTGAATGGTCATAATTTCAGGATCATAAAAGGGAATTAAATTTTAAAAAAGGGGATTTTTCCTTTTTTTTATCATTTCCAGAGAAATATTGCGGATCTGATATTTTTCGTTATAAACGAATTTTTTAGCTTGGATAATTATAATTTATTTATAATATGTAATTATATATATTTCAATGTATATTTACTTACGAAATAAACTTTCGACAGGAAAAATTGTTTAACTCACCTGAAACAAAAAGGACAGAAAATACTTTATATTGGAATTATTATTAAAAAAATAAAAAACGGAAACAAATAATAATTTCTTTTAAATAATTAACTATTCATTTATTACTATTAATAAAGATTAAATAATAATTTATAAAACTATTTATAACTAATAATTTTAAATTTATCAATTATAGTTTTCAGGGATCGCAGTAATTTTTTATGCAATATTACACAAAAAAGGGGATATTAATTTTTGAAAAGGAGATTTTTCAAATCAAGTAAAAAATTATTTTTTTTATTGTTATTGTTCATTTTAAAGATTGTTTATTTTCTCTCTCAATTGCATCTTTTTTAAATCAGACTTTTTTGATTAATTAATTTGATTTCATTTATAAATTAATTTAATTAACTTAAATAACTTAACTATTAATATTTCTTTATCTTTTTCTGTAAACTACAATTTTTTTAAATTTTTGAATCAAAAATTTTGTTAGAACGCTCTTTCTAAATTTAAATTAGTAAAACGAAAAATATTTACTAAGTTGAATTATTGACTGACTCTTTGCTTTTGAATTAGTTAATTTCACCCATAAATTAGTAAAAATTAATATGTTAATATTTTATTTTAATTTTAATGTTATTTTAATTTACTAATTCAAATTTAGAGAGCTACTTTTGGGTTTAAAATTCCATATGAATTTTACTAAATCCGAATTAAATTTCAGTAAAAATAAGTAAAATTTACTTCGGACTTGGTAAAATCTCCTCTAAGAATAGTAAAATTTACTGTTAAAAATCGCCATTTCCAGAATAACTTTTACTATTTCTGAAAAAAATGTCTTTACAAAAAAATTTTTCCACTTACAAAAAAAATGTCAATTTTTATAAAATTTTTCCTTTAGAAAAAAAGGAAAAAGAGGAGAATATACATAATTGGGGGGGGGGGGATTTAATTAATTTAAGGCGATAAAAAAGGAAAAAAAAGGAATTTTCAAACAAGAGGACTGACTATAATAATACAATAATTATAATAATTATAAACTTTGGAGGTTTTTTATTAACAATTCAGAATGAAAGTTAACTACTATTGCTAATCAAAACATTAACAATAGAAACAACACTAACAATAGAAAAAAAAACCTAAAAGTATGAATAATTGAAAATAGACTTAAATTACAGGTTTCAAGATCAATATTTAAGTTCGAGTTTTGTAAACTTTTTTTTGAATGCTTCAAAATAAATAAGAGAATAAATTAAAATTAATTTTACAAAATTTTCTTTTTCTTATTTTACTTGAAAAATAATTTTTACTGTAACAAATTTATTTAGTTATTTTTAATAAATTCTCCCTGAAATACTTTTTCGATGTGATTATAAAGTTCATGTTAATGGAAAATCTTCTTGACTTTATTTAAAAAAAAAAAAAACTTGTTCGTCAAATGATGAGTCAATGGTATAAAAATTTTATGCGGGTTTCATTAATGGAACGTCAGCTTAAAAAAAAAGTTGCTGACACCTGTTCGAGCTTTCTTCTAACAGGTAAAGACAGTTGTAATTTATACAAAATCGATACTTTTGAATAAGTTATCAGCATGACTATTCTACCTAATAATGTTAATTAATTGTTTAACAATAAACCTCATAGGTCGTAGGTTAAAATTTAGCCACTAATTTTGGAATTAAATTTTTTTCCGATTAAATTTTTAATTTGATTAATTTGCAGAAAATTTTATCTCAATAATTTTGATTAATTTGCCTTGGGATTAAATTTAAATTTAATTTTTTATTTTTAATTAAATTTTTTTATTTTTAATTTAATTTTTCTATCTTTAATTTAATTTTAATTTAAGTTTAAAATCGTAATTTAATTAACAAATTTGAATTCAATTTTAGTATTCAGTTTAAGATTATAAAAATAGATTTTCAAAAATAAAATAATTATCAATAATTTAATTTGTATTTTAAATAATCCCTTTAATATTTATTTTCTTTTCTTTCTACTTTTAGTTTTTAATTTTCAAAATGAAAAAATTTAATTTCGCCACTGTTATTATATAATCTCTTCTGTCAGAAATTTTATTAAAGTAAATACAACTTAAAATTGTGAAAAACTTGTAATTGTATCTTTTGCCCCCGAGAAATATGAAATCTTTTAATCTGCGTTATATATAAAAGTTATTATTACTTTTATTTATCGCTCACAATGCAGTTTCATTTTCCACCGAAAACTCCCTGTTTATTGCTGCACACGTTTCAAATTTCTTTTTGAGACAAAGGAAAATAATTTCCCGCTCTAGAAATCAAAGTGAAGGATTGAATGTGAATTAAAATGGAAATAAATAAAAAAATAAAAGATAAAAGAAAATCGAAATAAAACAATGAGTATTCTGCCTTACCATTTGCGCATACAATTGTAGAAAATAATAAGTAATAAGGTAACTATAGAATTTTCACACTGTCGGTAAATTGAAAGCTGGGTAAAAGCTCGACAGTTTTACTTTTTCTCCTTTATCGACAGAGTGAGAAAAGCTCAAAGTGTTTGAGGAAAGTTTCTACAGGTGACGGTGAATTTCAATTGGAAATTCAATGTAAACTATATAGCTATAGATTGATTAAGTTGAAATAATATTGACACAGGCAGATTGGCCAAGTAGTAGTACTTTTAAAGCTTAATTCATAATTTCAACTACTTGAATAAACAAATTTCACTTTGACTGTCAGTCTTTTCTTTTTTCTTTTTTTCTTTTTTTTTGCAATTTCCCAATTAGGAATAAGAAAAAATGTTGATTTTTAAAATACACACTAACACCAATTTTTAACTTTTTTCCTCGCAATTCGGAGTTCAAAGGAGGAGAAATTTAAATTCTTAATCAACCAATAATTTACAAACAATTATTTAACAATTATTTGCAAATTTTGTCTTTTGTCTTCTTTCTCAATAATTATAATTTTCAATCAGCGAAAAATTCTAACAGTAAAAATAAACAAAATTTATTTGAACCAATAATTTATAAATAATTATTATTTAATTATTATGCAAATTTTTTCCGTCAAATTTATTTGACGGAAAATTTATTTATTTTTTTTACAAATTTATTTCTTTAATTTGTAGACGGAAAAAATTTGCATAATAATTAAATAATAATTGTTTATAAATTATTTTAAATTTAAATTATTTGAAAATTATTCAAAAAAGTTCGAAAGATATTTTAGTTTATTGGAAAATTGTTTATTGCTTAAAGAAATTATTTTAAATTGTACA